>NC_067408.1:64734886-65984886 GCF_009764475.1 Pristis pectinata | reverse complement strand
CTTTACAAAAGCAAGACAGTAGGAAGTAAATGCTGAAATATTGCTGCCTCCAAATGGAGAGATTAGAACTAGGGGAAAATAGGTTCAGAACAAGGGATCTGTTGTTTAAGAGCAGTTTCAGTGACAGTGCTGTGAAACTTCGGAATTCTCTAATCTCCAAGGCTACGCAGTCCATGAGGACATTCCAGGTGGAGAATGATGGACTTCAATAATAAAGGTTTCAAGGGAAGTGGGGAACTGGCAGAAAGGTGGATGACCTAATGAAATAGTGAAGCAAGCTCCTGAGGCTATATAGTCCACTGCTTCCATCTCGTTTGTTCTAATATTTTTATTACTATTGCTGACATTATTCTCTCCATACACTGCTTTGAAAGGACTATTTATTCATTTTCATCACAAAAACAGGCTGACAGAGATGTTAAGATCAGATTTATTTTAAAGGACAAGAATATAAATTCAGTGAACAGTGTAAATATCTTTCACAATAACAGCGACTTTACCATAAATAATAATTTTCCAATTATGTATTTGGGGAACATGTCTTACAATTCCATTCATAGAAAGGTTCAAAATACAGACTCAGTTGCATTTGAATCACTGACAGTTTTGTGCAGTTTATGTGAGATTATGTGCATAAGGGCACTTTACCTGTAAACTCCATTGATTTCATTTTCCCTGATTGCACCATTATCACTCCTCACACAGGGATAGTGATAGACCTTCCTACAGTATGTTACAGCACATTTAACAGCAGCTCCAGACCGATTACAGCGACTGCACTTCTAAACATAAATATAGACAGGAATGTAAAAAAAATGTTCTCTTCAGCCAGAACTAAACATCTGATAATTGTATGTAAAATTAAAACAAAAAATCCAAGCAGTTGCAATTGTCAATTAATGTAAATGGGCAAACAAAAATGTGAAGACTCAAATTCTTATTTAAAATTATTGAACTCATTGTTCTACTAAAATATTTTGATTAATTTCTATTATTCAACATTTCCACAAAATTAAACTTCACTGATATGTTCCCCCCAACAAAAAAAATTAATTCACTAAATAACAAGCATCTTTTCAATGGTTTTAATCATAAAAATAGAGTCTGCCACAAATGGAAGCATTGAACAAACTGCAGCCATTTGGGCTAACAAGTCATCTCCTTCTGCAGATGATCCAAAGCTTGTCTATCATGAACTTTTCCCATTATCTTCTTCAAATTAGCATAAACAACTCTGCAATTCTCCGATCAAATCACTAATATTCATAGTTAAATACGGAGGCTCCAGAACAGATCACAGAGGAACAGCATGTCACATCCGCTCTCATCTTTTCCTTCAGTTTAGTTCCAAGGGACTGGCGCACCGCCAGAGGTGCAGTCTTTTGGGTAAATCATTAAACCCAAACCATCTTATTTAATTGACTTATATAAGAGGTAGATATGTTTCATGCAGACTGCATGTTGACCTGAAACTGTGATTTAGGCATTTAGCCAAATTCTAATATTCCCTGTGTAATAACAATATATATAGGTCAAATGTTTATTCTATTTACTAGACCTGGAAGCTTTCAGTCTCCGACCTTGCTTCGCCGAACTCTGTCTGCCAGACATGGGGACAAGTTTCAGACTGTATATCGCTCTACTACTAAAAGTGTTAAAAGAATGGAATATTAAAATAGATTGACCTTTTAAAATGAATTTTCAAATTTGAACATTTCTCCCTTCCCACCCAGCACTTTCCACCATTTGACAAAAAAATGATCACTGTCAAATTGCTTTCTGGATCTCAATTGGATACTTGACAACAGCACATCAGGCTCGGGACAGTCAAGCAACCATTCAATTTTTCAAGCAGCATTATGGGAGTACCCTCACCAAAGAGCAATCCACAACCAGCAATTCAAAAGCAATTGGGGATAGACAAAAATGCTGGCATTGACAACAATACCTACACCCCATTAAAGATACTTTAAAAAAATAAACTGAGCTACTCTTGAACAACAAGTGCTTAATGGCAACATAACGGAAACACGAGAGACTGGAGATGCAGGGTCACAACCCAAAACATTGACTATCCCTTGGTCTCCACAGATGCTGCTTGACCACTGGGTTCCTCCAGTAGTTTGTTTTTTGCTTAATAGCAACAATGACTGCCCAAGTGAAGGGGGGGGGGGGAAGGTTCTTTCCTCACTTTCACAACACATTTGAAATCTGAATTCAACCAAGGAATTTTTGAGTTTGTACTTACAATTTGTACCATCATCAATGAAGAAATCTACATCACAAAAGTAAATAAGAATCAACCCCAGCTAATAAGTTAGTATTCCACTTATCTCTGAAATAGCGACAGCTCTTTCATCCACGAGACTCAGTAAATTTATAGTAAGACTAGTTCATAGTAAGAGTATAACAAACCACTGACTATCCCAAAATAATGAAATCTGGGTATGAAAAACAGAACATCAGGGTGTGTGAAGCTTTGCAGCTTAGATGCAAAAGCCTTGAAACATCCTTCAGTCATTACTACAAGTGTGGGCTGATTACATGAAGACCTATATTCACTTGCTGCATTAAGTCTGAACCCTGCATGCAGTCAAGCAGCTTATTTGCAGCCAGAGAATCTGCAGTAGCTGGATCCTGATCTAGCTCAACTAAGCATTCCATCAATGACAAAGATCCCTTAACTACTCTGTAGCTGCTACCAGGTGAACGGTTCAGAAGTAACAGAGGTCAAAAAACCATGTAACTATACATTAAGATAAAAGATGAGGGAAACCTTCCAAATTCAACATCTTAATGCCGACTGAAGGCTTACCTGGAGAACAGTATATTGGTAGTTTACGTAGTTCACACCTAGTTTTAACATACAGAGTCTTAATTCTGATACATTACAACTGAAAGATTTTGCATTCACAACGGGTTAAAATGCTAATGCAACTCTTGACTCAGTTTAAGACTTCCAGGTTTCCTAAACTGAAAGAAACCTCCTTGGTCTAATATAGCAGGACATTTTGCCATTAACGTTGCGTCCACAAAAATATCATCCAATGGGGAATTTCGGTGAATTGCAAGTAACAGCTTTCCCAGATAATGCCCTTCACCAGTCATATACATTGCAAGATTCCTTCCAAATTACTTTATTTCTAGCCAAGATACTTGAACTTAAACAAGAAGCCTTCTCTAATAGAGTAACTCTGCGTTCTATGAAAGATGATTGAGCGACCTCAGAGACCACACTGAGTCTGCAATGGCATCTGCATATCCATCAGAAAAACTGAACATTGCTGCAAAGCAAACCTGAGGCTGAAGATCCTAGCAAAATATTTTTATTGGTCGTCCATTACCATTCACCTCATCAAATGATATGTCCCTCAATGAATCTGGGTTTGGGCCACCAACATAACTTACTTATAAACAGATTTATCCCCCTACTTAGATAACTGGCAATAAGGACCATTAAAGCTAACTGTCAGGGTTAACATCTGTAAAGTTGTTTGTTGGGATTAATGGCTTGTTCCCATTCGCAACAATTCTAGTACTTTTGGACAGTGTCAGAAATGTTCAAGAAAAAGCTTATTTTCTTTTGCTTCCATCAAGTTTTCAGACAGTGCAATCCAGATTATAAATTGCTGCATAACAAAATTCTAATCTCTTCTCCAGTTCTTTTACCAACCAATGTTAATTTGGGCTCTGATTGTAATCCACTTGCTAACAAAACGCAGGTTATCCTTGTTTACTTTCAAATCCTTTCATTGTTTTGAACACAGATCATATTTCCTCTTCCTGCTCATGTTTTAAAAGAAAATGTATAAGTGTACGACGTATACCACGGCTTTCAATTCATAGCACTCCCAAACTTTACTTTCAGCATGACCTCTTACACACCAAGGTGGTACTGTCTTTACAAAACTATAGATTTTGGAATATCTTCACAAGAAAGAATAAAATTACCATTTTAGCAACTTTCTGCAGTTCCTTTTTAATAGCTTGCACTGAAATCCCACAGAGGTTTTCATCCTTGGACGTTTTGGATGCCACAGGTACAGTAGAAAACAGCTAGAGGAGAAAATTTAAAAACAATAATTCAACAGACCACACAACTACCTTAGCGCCCATGCTTTATTGTCCCTTGCCTGCATGGTTAACTGCAAGAAGAAAGTGAGGTTACTCGGTTGTACAGATAGTGAAAAATATTGTCCTATTAGAAAATTCTAGTTAATAAAACAATGAAACAAGGAAGTTCAACAACAAAAAAACTTGGTTACATGGCATCTTTAAAAAGGGACTTCCAAGGCACTTCGCAGAAGCATTATCAACCAAAATTTAACAGAGTCATTCATGGAGAATTTAGGAGACATGCTAGGTTTTGAAGAGGGCATTCCAAATGAATTCTATAAGTTGTGGATCCAAACAAACAGAGATATCGCGACCAATGGCTAAACAATTATGATATAGAATGCACGAGGCAGAAACAGAAGAGGACAGTGATCAGAGGGTTGAGGGGCTGAAGGTTTTGAGAAAACAGAGGGAAAAGACCTTGGAAGAATTTAAAAACAAAGATGACAATTTTAAAATATATGCATTGGTTCCTGATGAGGAACCAATTTAGGTAACAAGCACAGGCAGGGTGGGTGTAAGTCAAGAAACAGGTAGAGTTTCAGAAGAATTCAAGTTTACAAAGAATGGGAGATTGGAGGTCATCCAGGAAGGCAGTGACAAAGTCAAACCTAGAGTTAACAAGTATATAGATGAAGATTATAGCAGCACTTGAGTGGAGACATGAACAGGGACAGGCAACATTATAATGGTGGGAATTGGTGATCATGTCAAAGACCAGATATATGGTTAGAAATTTATTACAAGGTTGAATAGAGAAATTGAAATTAAGCAATGCTTCAGCAATAAATTTCAGAGCTGCCAGCTGACTTTTACAAGTGGAGTTGTTGGAATTGTTTCTAGAGAACCACAGAAACAGAAATTTATACCATATAAGGAGACCACTCTATTTAGATTAACTTGATTTCCTGTCACCAGTCTACAGCCTTATAGGTACAAGGCATTGATAAAACTGTCTATTTAGTGATCACAGTTGCTCAAGGAAGCTAGAATGCAGTGTTCCTTGCAAGTCAAAAGTACATAATTTATCTGGCTAAGGCTAAACTACATCAATGTCATGTTGATTTTTGGCTTCTGTGGCATAAGAGAAAACAATTCAGGGGGGGAAGTTAGAGAAAAATAGATTTAAGTATATTTTAAACTTCTACATTTTCCTCTTATTATAGGTATGTACTATGAGCCTGACTTATAAATAAAGGATATTGTGATCAAATTTCCCCTCAGAGCAATTCAGATCTGGCAGGATACATTATGGACTTCCACAACCCAATTAAGAAGGGATGGTCTTGCCCTTTAGAGTTCCCACTCCATGCCAACCTAAACTTCAGTTAGGACTTTAATCTTCACTTGCCAGAACCATCTAGTGTAGATTCCTGGATCTCCTGTTTCAAAAGCTGGAATGCCAACATCTGTTTCATATATTCAGTGAAACTAATGTAAAAGCATTAAACACAGAAGATATGGCTTCCGTATTTTGTAAGCCTAAACTATTAAAGGAAACACTTACCAGACATCTGCGGTGAACTACCAGTTGACCATCCTGAGAAAGTAGCATTTCTCCACTGCATACTTCCTCTTTTGTCTGCTTGCAAAATCCACATTTTGATGGCATCTCACTAAAGAAATTACATAGAGTTATGTAATAAACTACTTATTTAATTTTTTCTATGGAACGTAATTAACCACACTGAATTGACATTTCACTGCCGAACTGACAGTACTGGCTCAACTTGCAGGAAGTTGTATAGATTGTTTTCTCAGCTAAAACCATATCAAATTAAGCTATTAACATCTACTAAGACAGAATTTATAGCACAGAGATGAACCATGCAGACCTGTAAAAGTGTTCTAGGATACGTTCAAAGGATATAAGTGTCACTGGCAAAGCCGCATTTACTGCTCACTCCCAAATGCCTTTGAAAAGTTAGTGGTGAGGTTATTATTCAAGAACATTTCATTTGGCAACACTATCAATCACCATCCACCATTTTATGATAACTTTAAGCAAGCTCGGAATAATAATTTTGCTCTTTTGGTTTGCTTTTGTTTTACTTAGTAATTTTTCTTTTAAGGACTCAGGTATCATTAGCAAGGCCAGCACTTATTGCTCATTCTAACTGCCCTCAAGGAAATGGGAGTAAGTTGCTTTCTTGAATTGCTACAAACCTTATGGCAAAGGTACTCAACAGTTCTTACGGGTAGGGAGTTCCAGCATTCAGACTCCACAATGAAGGACAGACAATGCACTTCCAAGTCAGGATAACGTGCAACTTAGAGGAGACTTTACAGGACTTGTTCTCATGTGACTGCTGTCCTCATTCTTCTTGGTGACAGAGGTGACAGGTTTGGGAATTTCTGTTGCAGTAACCAGGGTGAATGCATTTTGTAGACGGCAAACACTACAACCACTGCACCAGTAGTGGAAGGAACAAATGTTCAGGATGTTTGATGGATGTCAATCAAACGGTTTGCTCTCCTAGATGGTATAAGAGTTGTTGGAGCTGCACTCAAGCAGACTAATGGAGATCCAGCCTCTGGGCTGCTAATGCAGCCAGTGCATTTATGTGGCTAGTACAGCTGAGCTTCTGGTCAAATGATGACCCCCAAAATGTTGAAGGTGGGGGACTTGGCAAATGTAATGTTATTGAATGTCAATGTGGCTTGCACATTGCTTTTTAGCCATTGATCAGTTTTACCAAGACTCTTTGATGCCACTCGGTTAAATGCTGCCTTCAGAAGAGGAAATCTCTATGCTTAACTGGTTTGGCCAATATGCAACTCCAGATCTAACCCGTGTGGTTGACTCTTGAATGACCTCTGAAAGTTTCTACGTTGAACCATAACCATATGTTCAAACAGACAAAGAATAAAACCAGGTGATGCCTAGACCATTCCACTCCAGATCTCATCATAAGCTTGGTCCAAATGTGGACCACAGAACTGAATTCCAGAGACAAATTGAAAGTGACCTCCCTTGATCATCAAGGCAACATTGAACTTAATATGGCATCAACGTGCCCTGGTGAAAATAAAGTCAAAGAGTATCAAGAGGAAAAGAAATTCCAATAGTTGGAGTCACACCATAAATGAAAGAAGTTGATTGTGGTTTGCCTTTTGTGGGCAAAATGTCTCACCAATTTTCCATTTTTTTTTATAGTAGACTTAAACACATAGAAAGAGGCATAATTAATTCTAAAGCAAGTCATCAGCATTATTGGCAGGACAGGTTGCAGTACATAGTCTTTGCTGTATCTTCCATGATCAGATGTTTCTTGATATTACAAAGTGAATGGTATTGCCCAAAGGTATTGATTTTTCGTAATGTTCAGGACCTTAGAATGCGACAGAACAGCAGAGCTTTGTTCTTATATAATGCTTGCAGGATCACTTAACAGTGTGCTGCTGACAGAGCTTTTGTTGATTAGCAGCCTGTGTCCAATGATATAACTTCAAGTTGGTACCCTAGTGCTGCTTCTGGCACACCCTACTACACTCCTCATTGAACCATTCCTCATTGAAACAGGATTATAGTAAAATGAGGAATAGGTTAGTTCCTGGGGTTATAGATTGTGGTGGAACACAATTCTACTCCATTGTTGCCCCACAGTGCCTCATGAATAATTTATCCCATTGTTGAGCAGTGACATTCAGGATTTATCCAGATAACAACAGATGTGCTACTGAGCCACTCTTGAGTGGTCGACATTTAAATTCAACAGAAGTACATTTTGGCCTCAAAATGCAAAAATACTTGTAATGAAAACGCAAGCTGAAAATAATTCAAATTCTCAGCATGTCAAGCAGCATTTATCAAGAGACAACGTTCAGATTAGACATTTCAACAGCATTTTCTGTATCTTGGCCTCTGTGCTTCTCCATGTGGTGGTTGAGAAGCACCAACTCATCAGCTGATTCTTAAGGTCTAAATTCAATGTTAAGGATTGCCAAGGCCACACTCTCTCGTGTACGCCACTATGCCATCACACTCGGCAAGTCCATAATGCTAGTGGGACAGGACAAACCCAAGTATCAAACTTGGGATGTCAATTTGATCAATGATTTCCCTTCCTCACCATCATCCATTGTTTTTAAACTTGTCTAACATTAGGTGATGGTTTTCTGCATTTAAGGAGTGCATACATTAAACTCCACATTTAACCTTGTGCAAACCTGAGTTGCAAAGCATGGGACTTCTCACAAGGTCCCGAAAACTGATGATGGCCACTCCTAGTTTACTAATGAGGTAGCTGGGCATTCTGAGCATTTACTACCTTCAGAAGAATTAGATAATTTAAACACTAGACAAATGACTGAAACAGTTTTCAGACCAGGGGTTAATGCAGCTTTTCAATTAAGACTGCAATTGTAGATTTAGTTGACTGTCATCAATGGCTCTCTCGTTTTTATCTCTTTTTAGTATATTTCTGTTCTATCCCTTTCTTCTGGTGACAGAACAATTAGAACAAGAATATCCCTCCATTTCCCTCCAATATGCTGCCTGACCCGCTGTGTTCCTCCAGCATTTTGTGTGTTGCTCCAGATTTCCAGCATCTGCAGTTTCTTGTGTCTCCACAGAACAAGAATAAATTGGCTTTCTTCACTATGATAACTTTTATACTTTCAGCAGATACCCACTCTCCAAATTAGGGGCTGAAATTTGAAAAGGATTACCATCAGAACTAATGGTTTGAATGCAATAAATCTTTTGTAGTCTGCTATGCTACAAATACTACACACCATGTCCTAGATTATGTCTGTACCTGGATCCAATAAATCAGTTCCATAGAAAATGAAAATATAAAAAGCTGCTCCATTCATGGTTGTTTGCTTAAATTAAGCTGAATCAAGAAAGAGTAGGCCATTTGGGAGGGGTTTAAGCTGTAGGCATTCCTCCATAGCATTAACGGGATATTAGTGTCCGGCTTTGCAAGGGTACTCTGCACCAAATAAAATACAGTATTTTAGTCAGGAAAAATTACCCCTTTCTTGTAAAATTATACTACTAGCATTGTATTTTCCAAATAATCAAAAATTGTGTGCCAACAATACATTACAAGAAAAGTTTCCCCAAAGTTTGGCGTTGAGGGTTATAAACACATTATCTTTCTGTCACAATGAGACTACTGTTTAGTCTTAAAATTCTACATCAAAAACCAAGAACCACAAATAAAATCACGAGTTACAGCTTTGTCTACAAGTGAACATGTGAATCAGGAACTAAAATGTCAGATTTTAACACCAGTTTTAAAAAATATATTTTGGGGTTAATTCTTGCAATGAGCATTCATCACCAGCGTTCCAAAGAGTTAACCCTCAAAGTAAAACATCTTGCGGAGAAAAATATTTAAACTGCAACACCACATGACAATTACAATGCTGGCAGGAGAGAGTACGTCTAATATATTTCATTTGAAATGTACATTTCCTCATTATTTAATGCCGAGATACGAGAGTTTCCCGAAATCTGACATTTCAGTTTTGCAGGGAGCAGCATCTGTTCCGAGTACCGGAAAAATTAAATTCATTGAGATGTGAGATGTCAAATGTCAACAGAAAGCGTCCCCCTCTCCCCAGACGATTAAGAGAACCACGCCTCGGCATTT
The DNA here is from genome assembly GCF_009764475.1 of Pristis pectinata. Classification (NCBI taxonomy): domain Eukaryota; kingdom Metazoa; phylum Chordata; class Chondrichthyes; order Rhinopristiformes; family Pristidae; genus Pristis; species Pristis pectinata. Next base: position 65,975,167 of record NC_067408.1, on the reverse strand, counting down.
CATCACCAGCGGGTTGTGCATGAGGAACTCCAGGCAGAGCCTGCATCAACACAATGTCCGTGTCACAGGGGCATGCCTGAAGCGGCGGGCCCACCTGGCGACGGTTTATTTGGGTGGGTGAGGTGGGTATGAACGGCGGTGTGCGCGGTTACCGTACCGTCTGCCGGCGCACTGCATCGCTCCGTGACCAGGGCCGACCCATCCGCGCTTGCTCTGTCCGTCACTGCACAGCCGTCCGGCCGGCCCGCGCCTCCCGAACAAGTTGTTCCGGTGCGGAGCGCTCGCGCCTCTGTTTCCAGCGGGTGGATGCATCAATCCCCGCTGTTAGTTCCCTGTCAGGCAAAATAACCAAAGATACAAAAAAAAGTCGACCAAATATCATGCCAACGCCACAGGAAAATGTCCCCCCTCTTTCCTCCCCCTTCTTTCCTCTCCCCCGCTACCCCCACTTCCCCCCCCAACTTCCCTCTCCCCCCAAATCAAGTAAGACTGCATCTAAAATTGATCGTGTATTTATTGTCTTTTCTGATGAGCCAAACTCATACCAAAAGCCCGTACAAACGATAGACAGCTCGGTTGTGGTGTCGGTTTTAGAACAGGAGGTGTTTGAGCAGCCCCTTGCACCCCTCCTCTCAGCGTTCCTGCTGTCCCGGGCACCCCTCTCCCCCGTCACCTGCGCCGGCGGAATCTGCGGTCTGGGAGGCTCTGTCATTCTCCGGTGTCGCACTGAAATCCTTCTCAATATGCGGGAATAATTCTAACCCTCATCCAAATAAATATTAAACCACGTGTAATCCAAACGATTTAAAATAACACCCTTTCTCTCTTTCTCCCATGAATTCTAGTTTTACTTATATGACCCAAAACAAATTTAAATACTTTACATTCTGATTCTTTCTCACGTCGCTTTGCTACCCGGTCTAACTTTTCCAAACTTGCATCACCCATTTTGAAATTTATACGAGTATGCTGAACCGGAGGGACGCTGACGATAGATTCATCACCACCCCAGCAGAGCTTGGAGCATGAGATAAATTGTGGTCGCGCAGGCGTTAATAATTCACACCCTCCTGACACCATTCAAATATTTATTCCATGAAAACATACCAAGAATAGACATCGCCGGCAAGTAACATAGCCAATTGAGGCCAATTGCAGAACATAGACCAGTACGTACCAGAATTTATGTTTATGAAGTTGCATGTGTATGTAGAAAAAGCCCTTGACCATAAGTAAATTGAATTCAGATGTACGTGGATAACATTCTGAAGTACGGGTTGCATTCTATTTTATATTGAGGTACATCATAGAAATTAAATGTGTTTCTTTCTTATTTCTGTACATATGACAGCAAAGTGGAAAGGTTTCTTTCTGGCCCATACTGTTTATTTGCGCGACGTTGAATACATTAGAACAGATCACGAAGGAGTAAGATAAACCGAACATTTATCATTTTCATTGAAAGTCCGTGTTGAGTAGTTGATTGAAAATAAATGCATATTTCTGTGCATGAGTTTTTGGAAAGGTTTAGTTGCACATTTATCCACCAGGGGTTGCTGTGCTGTGCTACCACTTGAATGATGTTGCAGCGATGACCAAGCAGCGGATCAAACCGGAGATGTCACCTGTCACATTGTCAGAGAGACAAGTACAAAGCAACACCACCCATCCAGGCACTGACACCTTTTAGAGTGTCATTATCCAAGTAAGAGACCACAGATGTGGGCGCCTCATCTATGCCAATGACAAGTTCCAATGACTGGAGGACTGACCACTGCCATGTCTGCTCTGTTAATTCCATCAACCTGGCCCCAAATAAGAGCAACAACAGAAGTACTGCTGCAAGAGAATCAATGCTGAAGGTCTCAACTGCCCCACAAAGATATCGCCTCGCGAATATTTAAAAAGGACCTGGATGAAAACTTCAATCGCCAAGGCATTGTGGGCTGCGGACTAAGTGCTGGTAAATGGGACGAGTACCCATAGGCACTTGATGGTCAGCATGGACATAGCGGGCTGAAGCACCTGTTTCTGTGTTGTGCGACTCTAGCACCACCCAACAAATCCCAACCAGCAGGAGCTGTAAGATTTTACTGAGCTATACAGTTGGTGTTTGCAAAAGGAGACCAGGAGAATTGGTCACTGAGTCTACAGCCAGGCTAAAGATACTGGCGAAGGGGCGCAACTTTGAGATTTCTTTGGATTGGATGGTGTGTGGACTGATTGATGGGAAAATCTAAATAGAGCTATTTGACAGAGGACCATGGGGACAGGGAGGATGAGCCTCCACCATGGAAATGAGGCTCAAACAGGTGAGCCAGTTTCATGTGAGGTATGAATCTGGAGGAAGGCCATTAGCCACGTGAAGGAGAAATAAGGGAAGCATCTTCTTCTTTGCCCAGAAGGTAATTTCAGGTAGTCACAGAAAGCACCTCAGGAAGGAGTTCTCAGATCACAAGGCAGGAAAGACTGTGTTAACTGTGGTGCAGAGGCAGGTATGGTTGAGGAGCAGACTGGGATGCTGTTAATACACAAAGCAGTCCTGAATACTAATGGTATCTTCCCAGCAGCGATTATAAGATTATTGTTATCATAAATGGTCATCAGCTGAAGATGATGGTTGACACTGTGCAGAGTTGCTTGTTGATGGGTCACAAAACATACGAACAGTTGTCTGGTGTGACTCCAATGGAAAGTTGCAGCACTGTCTGATACTCTGGTGAGGTCTTGCACATTCGGGGCTAAGTGGCACACATTATGGATACAAGCAGCTCCAAGTGATTGGGGATAATTACACTGGATGGGCAGTACTGATGGGGAAGGACTGGCTCGATGTTCTATGTATGGCTGGTTGAAGATGTGTGGTACTGGCATGGTACCATTGGGTCTTCAGAAACTTTTGGAGCAGTTCTGACTCATATAGTTGCATTATTTTAGTGCCTACATTCTCATTAACCAACTTATTGCCTGCCAAGACAGATTCTGTATATCCTTAAGTCACAGGTGGAGGAGGAGCTGCTGAAGCTAGAAAACAGCAGGGTGTTAGTGAAGGATGATTCCAAACCAGACAAGGTGTATGATTATGTGGGGGTTAGGTCACCGTAAACAGAAGCGTGGATGAAGAGTATCTGCTCCCATCTCAAGATTTGTTCACAGAGCTGGCAAATTCTCAATACTTTGGTGAGTTGTATCAGTTCCATGCCTATGCACTGCTAAACATGGATTTGGAGAAACAAATACTGAGCCATTATTACACACAAGGGTTTCTATGTTTAAATCAAGTTGCCATGTGTTAAGTTGGCCCTGGTCTGTATTGGACATAAAGATCCCAAAGGATCCTCAATGACTACCTAGTCAAGATGACGTTTGCATTGCCACAAACATTGAAATAGGAACACTTGAAGATGCTGGAGAAAGTCCTTGGTAGACTGCAACACTACAGTGCCTGGCTGAAATGGAGCAAATGTCCATTTGTGAAGAATGAAGTTATTTACTTAGGCTTCAGGATCGACAAGAATGGACAAAAGTTTGCAGATGATAATAAAGATAGGTGGAGGGACAGGTAGTGTTGATGAAGCAGGGAGTCTGCAAAAGGACTTGGACAGATTGCGAGAATGGGCAAAGTGACAGATGGAATACAGTGCAAGGATGTGTATGGTCGTGCACATTGGTAGAAGGAATAAAGGCATAGACTATTTTCTAAATGGGTAGAGAATTCAGAAATCCAAAGTGCAAAGGGACTTAGGAGTTCGATTGCAGGATTAAAGGTTAACTTGCAGGTTGAGTCAGTAGTAAGGAAGGCAAATGCAATGTTAGCATTCATCTTGAGAGTACTAAAATATAAAAGCAAGGATGTAATGCTGAGGCTTTATAAGGTGTTGGTCAGACCACATTTGGAGTACCGTGAGCAGTTTTGGGCCCCATATCTAAGGAAGGATGTGCTGGCATTGGAGAGGGTCCAGAGGAGGTTTACGAGAATGGTCCCAAGGATGAAAGGGTTAACGTATAAGGAGTGTTTGATGGCTCTGGGCCTGTACTCGCTGGATTTTTGAAGAATGAAGGGGTATCTCATTGAAATCTGCCGAATATTGAAAGGCCTGGATAGAATGGACGTGGAGATATGTTTCCAATAGTGGGAGAATCTAGGACCAGAGGGCACAGCCTCAAAATAAAAGGATGTACCTTTAAAACAAAGATGAGGAGGAATTTCTTCAGCCAGAGGGTGGTGAATCTGTGGAATTCATTGTCACAGATGGCTGTGGAGGCCAAGTCATTGGGTATATTTAAATCAGAGGTTGATAGGTTCTTGATTAGTAAGGGTGGCAAAGGTTATAGGGAGAAGGCAGGAGAATGGGGGGGAAAAATAAATCAGCCATTATCGTATGGCAGAGTAGACTGATGGGCCGAATGGCCTAATTCTGCTCCCATGTCTTATAATCTTCAGTCAAGTTCTATCTAATGAATTATTTGAATATATGAGATGCCAGTCAGTTTGTGCAACAAAGTCCCACTGACCAAAAGCAGTGAAAAAAAACCCTAATCTACCAGTACCGTCACTTTAATTACCCATCCCACTTCCACTCTGACCTCTTTGCCTTTAGCCTCACTATAAGAATCCAACTAACCTCAAAGTAAACTTGAGCAACATTTCATCTTCCATCTAAGCACTCCAGAGTCCTCAGGGCTCAATATTGAATTCAACAATTTTTAGGCAACCAGCCTTACCAGTTCATGTCTGAACTGGGGAGTTATGGTGCAACAGAATGAAATCCTGGGGGTGCTTGAAAAATTGAGCAGCATCTATAGGAGGCAGCAGGGTTACATTTCAGGTGGGTGATGTCTCATGTTGGGGGATTGTCGACCTGCAGTATCAGCTTTGTTTCTGTCTCCCTGGATGCTGCCTCGCCTGCTGAATATTTTCAGTATATTCCAATTTTGTTTCAGATTTCCAGCATTTTGCTTTTCAATCCATAGCTAGTTCTGATGTATCTCAGTTTTTCTCTCTCCACAAATGCCACCTGACCCATCTAGGTTTTCCAAACATTCTTGTCTTTTTCAGAATTCCAGTAACTACACAGCTCTGTATCTCACAGATATTACATTCCTTTTTTTTTGGTTTCTCTCTCATCTGAAAGATTGCCAGTACATAGCAATGTGGTGCGGTGGGGTGGGGGGTAGAAAGGCTGGCAGATGATAGGTGGAACCAAATGGGGAGGGGACAACAGGCAGATGGAACCAGGTGGGGGTGGGGGGAGGGGACATGTGAGAGTGCATGAGAGCAGAACACTGGGAGTGAGAGTTACCAGAAATTGGAAAATTCAAAGTTCATACCATTGGGCTGCCCAGTGGTATGGGCAACTACACAAGCAGAATATCAGATGTTGTTCTCTCCATTCCTCCCTCTTCTTTCCAATATGAAGTGTGCCTGTTTTCTAAGTTTTTCTAGCTCTGACAAAGGTTCATTGACCTGTAACATTAACTGTGATTCTCTTCACAGATGTTGCCTGACCTGCTGAGTATCTACAACACTTCTGTTTTTATTTCAGGTTTACAGGATTTGCAGTACTTTGATTTTCAGAAACTAAATTTTTAAACTTGTCTTTACAATTTCTCCACTGCTTGCCAAAGGCCTTAAATGTACCAGATATAACCAGGTAGGGGGAGCATACAACAGAGTGACCCTCCACCTGCCCACCTCACTATGTGTATACTTCTCACTCCTACATGGGCTGCTTTCATCCTCAACATAGAGATTGCCACTCTGACTGACCCAAGAGCCCACAGAGGTGTAACTTGGCTGCCCTCTCCTCTCCACAGGAGGTCAAAGAATGGAAGAATCAGGCTGAAATACAGAAAAGGGGTTGCAACCTCTCACATTCAAGGTTGTGTGCTTTGATTTCAGATTTACTTTCATTGCCAGAAAGCTTCAGGCAGCCACTGCAACAAATAGTCTCCTAAACTGCCTCGACCTCAGGCCAGTTCTCACAGAAAAATATCTGATAACTGCTCATATTTCTTTTAAGGGTTGTGTCATTGTCAAGAGCTGACAGGAGTAATGTTTTAAAGGCAATAACCTGCATGAAATGAGCAAATAACACTCTTAAACTAATGCTTTGTTCTTGCAATTTCTCTTTGTACTTTCACTGGAAGAGTTTAATTACAGTTGCATTGCTCTGCATATTTTTTCAAGTCATTTGAATGCATTGCCTTCAATTTGCATTGAAGATATAGTTGTAATAATGGTACTAAATAGCATAAGAAAAGCTGAAGGGCAAGAAAAAGTCACTCAACTATTAAAGAGCACTTTGCCGCATTCCAATTTACCATACTAAGCATTTAACATAATAATCTAGTACCTATTCATAGATGTGTATTAACAAACAGGTTCTTCCTACAGTGGAAGTGTAAGACCCAATAACACAACATAAAGGAAAGAAGGTAGTACTCTTGGGGGAGCCTGGGCAACATTTCTTCCCTAACCTACACCATTAATAACAGATAGTAGTTACTCATCTACAAGAACATGAGAATTAGGAACAGGGGTGGGCCATTTGGCCCTTTAAGCCTGCTCTGCCATTCGTCAAGATCATGACTGATCTATCTCAGTACCATTTTCCAGCATTATCCCTTTATCCCTTGATTCCCTTAAATCTATCAATCTCCCCTTTGAAAGAATGTAATATCCAAGCTTCATCAGCTGTGCAGGTAAAGAATTCCAAAGGTTTGCCCCTCCTCTCAGTGAAGAAATTTCTCCTCATCTCAGTTCTAAATGGCCCACCCCTTATTCTCAAATTGTGCCCCTTGTTCCTAGAATCCTCAGTCGGGGGAACATCCTCCTTGCATCTAGTCTGTCAAGCCCTGTAAGAATTTTATAAGTTTCAATGTTATCTTCTCTTATCCTATTAAACTCTGGTCTACTCGATCTATCCTCATGCGGCAAACCTGCCCTCCCTGGAACCAGCCTACTAAATCTTTATTGCATTCCCTCCAAGGAAAGTACATCCTTCCTTAGCTAACAAGACAAAAATTATATGACAATAAGTCCAGGTGTGGGCTTACATAAGCTTATAAAATTGCAATGAGATTTCCTTACTTCTTCATCAAACCTGCTCATAATAAATGTTAACATACCATTTGTCCTCTGACTGTTGCTGCAACAACAAATTGGCCTTCAGCTACTTGCACTTAAGCTTATTTAGATCCCTTTGAACATCAATACTACCATTCTCTCACCATTTAACAAACTGCTTTTCTGTTATGGACACCAAAATGGATGACCTCACATTTTTTCCACCATCTGCACATTCATACCCACTCACTCAACTTGTTCATATCCCCTCAAAACCTCTTTACATCCTACCACCTAGCTTAGTATCATAATGAAGACGAAAATGACATTTTATCCCTTCAGCTAAATCATTGATATAGTCATGAACAGCTGGGGCCAAAGCACCAGTTGCTGCAGTACCCCACTTGTCACAGCCTGCCAAACCGTAAAGGATCTGCTTATCCCCACTGTTTTCTGTCCAAAATCAATCCTTGAAACGGTCTGTATACTACTGCCAACTCTGTGTGCTCTAACCTCCCGTGTGGGACCTTATCAAAAGCCTTCCAGAAATCCAAACACATTTCATCCACAAGCAATCCTGATCCAGGGACCTGACTTGAAACCTTTGCTTCCACAGATGCTGCCTGACCCACTGAGTCCTTCCAGTTGTTCATTCCATCCACTGGTTCCTCCTTATCTATTCTATTTGTCACACCCTTAAAGAACTACAACACATTAGAGAAACATGATTTTCCCCTTAAATTCATGTTGATTCTGCTCACTCCCATTATTCTTGCCAGGGTATTCTGTTGCTATAATCTGATTTATGGAATCTAGCATTTTCCCTACCATTGATATTAGGCTAACAGGTCAGTAGTTTCCTGTTTTCTATCTCCCTCCTTTCTTAAATTGGGGGGGGGGGGCCATTTGCTACCCTCCAATCCACAGAAACAATTCAGAACATTCAGAATGCTAAAAGATGATAACCAGAGCATCCGCTATCTCTAAAGCCACCACCTTCAAAACTCTGGGCCCTTAGGATTTATCACCTTTCAAGCTCGCCAATTTCTTCAGTACAATTTTTTTGACTAATATTTAGTTGCTTCAGTTCCTCATTCTCCCTGGAACCTTGATTCTCTAATATATCCAGCAGACTTCGTATGTCTTCTTCCTTAGACAGATGCAAAGTAATTGTTTGATTCTCTGCCATTTCCTTATTAAGTCAGAATCAGGTTTATTATCACTGACTCATATGTCATGAAATTTGTTGTTTTGTGGCAGCAGTATAGTGCAAAGACATAAAATTACTATTAATTACAAAATAACTAAATAGTCCAAAATAGAAGGAATAACAAAGTAGTGTTCATCAGTTCATGGACCATTGAGAAATCTGATGGCGAAGGGGAAGAAGTTGTTCCTAAATCGCTGAGTGTGGGTCTTCAGGCTCCAATTGGCAATACATTGGCCAACTGGCCTCCCCATTGGCAGTAACAAGAAGAGGGCATGTCCTGGATGGGATGGGTCCTTAGTGATAGATGCCGTCTCGAGGCATCACCTCTTAAAGATGTCCTCGATGGTGGGGAGGTTTGTGCCCATGATGGAGCTGCTGGGTCTACAACCCTCTGCAGTCTCCTGCGATCCTGTGCATCGGAGCCTCCATACCAGGCTGTGATGCAACCAGTCAGAATGCTCTTCACTATACATCTATAGAAATCTGTAAGAGTCTTTGGTGACATACCAAATCTCCTCAAACTCCTAACAAATTTTTGCCACTGGAGTACTTTCTTCGTGATTGCATCCACGTGTTGAGCCCAGGTTAGATCCTCCAAATTGTTGACATCCAGGAATTTGAAGCTGCTCACCCTTTCCACCACTGAACCCTCAATGAGGACTGGCCTATGTTCTCCCGGCTTCCCCTTCCTGAAGTCCACAATCAGTTCCTTGGTCTTGCTGATGTTGAGTGTGAGGTTGTTGTTGCGACACCACTCAACCAGCTGATCTATCTCACTCCTGTACACCTCCTTGTCACCATCTGAGATTCTACAACAACAGTGGTGTCACTGGCGAATTATAGATGCCATTTGAGCTGTGCTTAGCCACACAGTTAGAACATAGAAAAACTGCAGCACAATTCAGGCCCCTTGGCCCACAAAGCTGTGCCGAACATGTCCCTACCCTAGAAATTACTAGGCTTGCCCACAGCCCTCTATTTTACTCAGCTCCATGTACCTATCTAACAACCTCTTGAAAGACCCTATCCTATCCGCTTCCACCACTGTTTCCGGCACCCCATTCCATGCACTCACCACTCTCTGAGCAAAAAACTTACCCGACATCTCCTCTATATCTACTCCCCAGCACCTTAAACCTATGTCCTCTTGTGGCCACCAATTCAGCCCTGGGGAAAAGCCTCTATCTACCCATCAATACCTCTCATCATCTTATACACCTCTATCAGGTCCCCCCTCATCCTCCGTCTCTCCAAGGAGAAAAGGCCGAGTTCCCTCAACCTGCTTTCATAAGGCATGCTCCGCATTTCAGGCAGCATCCTTGTAAATCTCCCCTGCACCCTCTCTATGGCTTCCACATCTTTCCTGTAGTGAGGCAACCAGAACTGAGCACAATACTCCAAGTGGGGTCTGACCAGGGACCTATATAGCTGCAACGATACCTCACGGCTCCTAAATTCAATTCCCCGATTGATGAAGGACAATACACCATATGCCTTCTTAACCACAGAGTCAATCTGCGCAGCCGCTTTGAGCGTCCAGTGGACTCGGACCCCAAGATCCCTCTGATCTTCCACATTGCCAAGAGTCCTACCATTAATACTATATTCCGCCAACATATTTAACCTACCAAATGAACCACTTCACACTTAACTGGGTTGAACTGCATCTGCCACTTCTCAGCCCAACTCTGCATCCTATCTATGTCCCTCTGTAACCTCTGACAGCCCTCCAAACTATCCACAACACCCCCAACCTTCGTGTCATCCGCAAACTTACTAACCCACCCCTCCACTTCCTCATCCAGGTCGTTTATAAAAGTCACAAAGAGTAAGGGTCCCAGTACAGATCCGACGTACACCACTGGTCACTGACCTCCACTCAGAATACGACCCTTCAACGACCAGTTGTCCTATCTCTGTCTTTGAGGACCCGACATTTGCCCTTGCTGCTCTTTTGCTTTTACATACTAATAAAAGTTCTCATGGTATTTTGTTTTTATTTGTTGCCAATCTACTTTCATATTCTTTCCTTAAAAAATTTTTGGTCCTTCTCTTCAAAGTTCAAAATTGCTCCCAATCCTCAGCCCTACTGCTATTTTTGACAACTATAAGCCTCTTCCTTTAATGTAATACTGTGGTTAATTTCTCTAGTCAGCACATATGAATCATCCTTCCTTTTGTCTTTTTGTGCCTTAAAGGAATATATTTTTTGCAACATGTATTTTTTTTAAACGCTAACCATTGCCTGTCCATCATAATCCTTTCATTGTGTTCTCCCAATCAACCACAGCTAAGTCTCATCTCATACCTTCATGGTTCCCCTTGTTTAGATTTAAGAAACCAATTTTGGATTGAACTACATCATAATATGGTTACTCCCCCAAAGGTCTCTTGACAACTAGGTTATTAATCAACCCTTTCTCATTTCACAAAAAAAATCCAAAATTGCCTTTTCTCTATTGTTTTCTCAACATATTGATCTATGAAAATATCTCAAGTGCATTACTTGAATTCATTTTCTACCTTATTACGGCAAATTTTATTCATCCAGTCTAAATGCAAGTTAAAGTCAACATTATCCATGTTGTATGATCCTCTAATTTTCTGACTTATGTCACACCCAATATTACAACTGCTATTTGGTGGCCTATAAATCACTCCTACTAATTTTTTTTTGCCCTTTGTTATTTCTTAATTCAACCCAAATTGATTCTAAATTGACTTCACGATTTGTCATAGCAAGATCATTTCGCAGCACTGCACTTATCTCCTCCCTTACTAACAGTGCTACAACACCCCCTTTTCCTTTTTGCTTGTTCTTCCTAATTGGCGAATATCCTGGAATATTTAGGGACTCAAGAGACTGCAGGTGCTGGAATCTGGGGCAACAAACAATCTTCTGGAGGAACTCAGTGGGTCAAGCGGCATCTATGGGAGGAAAGGAATTGTTGATGTTTTGGGTCGAAATCCTGTATCAGGACTGAGAGTGGAGAGGCAAGGTGGCCGATATAGAGAAGAGAAGGGGAATGGTGAGAAAGGATTCGGAGACAATTGGTGGACTGAGGAGGGGTGCGATGAAGATGGGTGAAGGGGGGCTGGCAGGTGTATGGGAAAGGGGACAAAAACAAGAGGACTGGAGGAGGATCAGAAGGAGAGGATTTAATTCTCAAAATTATTAGTTCTCAGCTTTGGTCATCCTGCAGTATATTTCTATAATGGTAATATTATATCAGTTTACTTCTATTTGTCCCATCAATTCATTTACCATTTTGAAAATTCTGCAAGCATTCAGATACAGTGCCTCTAATTTTGTCACATTAACATTTTTTTGTACTCTTTTGCTACTCAGCTTTGGTTTTGCTATTTAGTTCACTCATTATTTCTCTAACTTCCCTTAACTGCTTCATCTCTCTGCTTCCTGAATTCCTTTTAAGGTTCCTATCCTCTTGCCGAGCTAGCTTAAACACATCCCCTCCACAAGGATATTGGTCCTGGTCCTGCTGAAGTTCAACCCATCCATTTGTACAGGTCCCACCTTGCCCCAGTAACTGTTCCAATACCTCAGAAATCTAAAGTTCTCCCTCCTGCACCACCTCTCCAGCCACATATTCATCTGCTCTATTCTCCTATATTAGATTATGGCACTGGGAATAATCCTGAGATTGTAATCTTTGATGTCCTGATTTTTAACCTCTTTCCTAGCTCCTTAAATCTGCCTGCAGGACCTCAACAATTTCTCTACCAGTGTCATTGGTGCTGAAATGTACCAGGATTTCAGGCTATTCACCCTTGTCTTTCAGGATGCCCAATCGCTGTTCAGTGACATCCTTGATTCCATTATTCTCTGTTGTAGATGGTTGTCTACAGCCAGTGAAATGACCATCTTTTGCCTGAGTGATTGAATCCTGTACCAGTATTGCCCTTTCATTCTTCTTCTGCCTCTCCTGTGCAGTTGAGGCACTCATGGTACTATTCTCCTGGGTCTGACGGCAGTCTGCTGAGGAACCATCACCCCAGCAGAATCCAAGATGGAAAATCTGTTAGCAATTGAGATTGAATTAAAGCACCTACCTGCCTGTTCCTCCAAGTCTGCCTGGAGATCATCCATGCCCTCTTGGTTTGCTTTTGCTTAAGCAGCAGTGTGACCACCTTTTAAACATGCTATCTCAGCTTCATGTATGTGCCACTGTGACTCCAGCCGCATCTCTAGCTCTGGAAAGTGGAGTTCATGCTGCTCCATCTGAAGATATCTCCCGCACGAGGTTGTCTGCAAATCTGGAGGTATCTAGGACCTCCCACATGGTGTAGGAGGTGCCTTCTACTCAGCTGAGCTGCCCTGTCATGCTTCACCCTCACTGATAACCTATAAACTACGAAAATCTCAGAAGAGACCCACCATACACCTGCCTGACTTGCACCAATGTCACACTGTTAAATCATAGCCAATATTAAAACACTCCCTCAAACCCAACCCACTGAAGCCCTCTCGCCTACTGAAGCTTGCATTCCAAAGACTGCTGTGTTTAAACCACGTTGTGGTTTCTGAGCCTCCCTTTTTATCTGGACAGCACCAATGTATTCAGCTGACTTCACCTGATCTCATTTGAAAGGATTCCTTTGGTAACAGACTTGTTAACCTTCTTACTTGAAATTGTAAACTCCAGCTGAAAGCTTCAAATCTATCACTGTAAAAGTCACTAGATTTGACTACTAAACTTAAGACAAACTTAAAAATAAAATGACATCAACTTACCCCTCAATCACCAAAGCCTGCTGCATTCAAGGGACAAATGCATACAGATCACATTGTGTTTTTAGTCTCACTTTTTAAACATTCAAACAGCAATTGTCCAGTCTGTTGACTTCACTTGATCTCCATTGATAAGAGGAACTCTTGACCTCACAATCTACCTTGTTATGGCCTTGCATCTTATTGTCTGCCTGCACTGCACTTTCTCTGTAACTGTAACACTTTATTCTGCATTCAGTTATTGTTTTCCCTTGTACTACCTCAATGCACTGTCGTAATGAAATGATCTGTGTGGACGGCATGCAAAACAAGTTTTTCCACTGTACCTCGGTACATGTGACAATAATAAACCAACTTACCTTGCTGGTATATTTACCTGCGTAACATTGGAACCAGAGTGGACATTCAGCATCTTGAACTTATTCAGTCAATCAGTTAACTCATGCTTGATCTGTGCCTCAAATCACAGCCTTTGATCCACATATCTTGGTAATCAAAATGTCAATCATACTCTTGAAAAAGAGCAATCAACCATGTTCTCACTTTATAGCTCTTTGTTTGTAGCCTTGTAGTTTGCATCATTTCAAATACCTTTTCAACATAAGAAACATACTTTACCATACTTGTGGGTGGCACAGTAGACCAGCTGCCTCACAATTTCAGCCACTTGAGTTCAACCCTGACCTCCAGTGGTGTCTGTGTGAAGTTTGCACAATCTCCCTGCATGGGGTTTCTCTGGGTGCTCCAGTTTCCTCCCCCATCCCAAAGACATGTGGGTTGGTAAGCCACTGTAAATTGACCCAATGTGTAGGTGAGTGGTAGAATTGAAGGGAATGTAGGATAAGTGTAAATGGGTATTTGATGGTCAGTGTGGATTCAGTGGACCAAAGGACTTGTTTTCATGCTGTAGGTGACTTCCAGGCAAGGAGTTCCAAACCTCCAATGCCTCCTGGGTGAAAAGATTTTTTTCCTTAATTCCTTCACCAGTTCCTTTTGAGTCTATGTACTTTTTTTTAACCTCTATATTAAGGAAAAGAGTTTCTTCTTATTCACTTTGTCCAGGCTCCACAAAATTTAATACAGCCCCATTGTATTTTCCCCATAGCCTCCTTTCTTGCAAAAAAAAATAATCCATTCTTTCTTGCTAATATGCTTGAATCCTTTAGGGAAGAGAAGTTCACATTTCCTTGTGTGAAAAGCTTGATTCTTGGAATCTCAGATGGCTGGGATTCAGTTTGAAAACAAGGCCATAATGTTCTGAGTTACCCAATCAGCAAAAGTAATTTCTCCATACATAGTTTATTACATAATTTTAAGAATATTAGACATCTTAAATGGATCATTCCTCAACATTGTGAATTCAAGGGAATAGAAACCAAGTTGTATAGCTTGTTTACCTGCTGTAACTACTTGAGCAAAAGCAAAATACCACAAATGCTGTAAGTCAGAAATAAAAATGAAAAATGCCAGAAAATGCAACATCTGTAGTGGAAGAATAATTCAGGTTGATGACTTTATCTGAACCAAGGCTTATAAACCATTTAAGACTTGGTATTGTTCCGGTAAATGTGTGCAGGGCCACCTCTGAGGCCCTTATATCCTTCCTGAGGTGTGGTGTACAACCAAAGTTTTACTTATTCATGTTTCAGGATGTAGCCACTGCTGGCAATACCAGCATTTATTACCCATCCCTAATTGCTTGAGAAGTTAGTGGTGAGACAGCACCTTCTGGTGATGGTACCTCCAGAGTGCCGGAGAAGGAATTCTAGGATTAAGACCCGGTGACGATGAAGGACGGTGATCTATTACCAAATCTGGATAGTGTACAACTTAGAGGGGACCTGAAGATGATGGTGTTCCCATACACCTGCTACCCATGTTCTTGTACCTTGCAAATGGTGAAACGGTATTGGGGTTTCAGGAGAAGAGTCACACACTGCAGGATACCCAATCTCTTACCTGGTCTTGTATCCACAGTGTTTATGTCGCTGTACCGGTTGAATTTCTCATCAATGCTGACCCCAGATGTTGATGGTAGGTCTCAGGAATGGTATGAGGATTCCAAACATGACTCATGAGAACAGATACTAACCTGAAAGTATGTGCAAACAATCTTACCTGGAATAATGGAGATAGTTTGTAACCTGGAGCAGTAACTATGCACCATATCAATAAATATAAGTGGCAATGTGCCCTCAGTTAATCAAGCATACAAAATATTTGGCCAGTCATGCTGTGTTGGTTCTCCATGCTATAGGTCAGACTGACAAATCAGCATCTTCCTTCCTTGATTGTGGTAATAAGCAAACGTTCAGCTCACCTCCATCACCGGTCCTTCTTTTAAGTCCAGTCAAATACTTACTGACTGCAGTAATGTCAATATGTAATCTATTTGGTCCCACTCCAGTGTTGCACTTTACTATGGCCCTGAATGTCACAACAGCTCCAGATACCTCAACTTCTCTCAGAACGCCACGGTTATACCTTCCTTACCCTGCAGTTCCTATGGGCAGTTTTTGAGGACCAG
Source organism: Pristis pectinata (assembly GCF_009764475.1). Classification (NCBI taxonomy): domain Eukaryota; kingdom Metazoa; phylum Chordata; class Chondrichthyes; order Rhinopristiformes; family Pristidae; genus Pristis; species Pristis pectinata. Next base: position 65,959,611 of record NC_067408.1, on the reverse strand, counting down.
CTGTAGGCTTACGCAATTTATCTTTGAATGTATCTGTCCAATTGCACAGAAAGCTATTTCACTGTCACATCTGTAACAAAGACAATTAATTCCTACCCACACAAGTCATTAATACCTCAAGGTCAAATAAACAAAGGAATTGATAGAGAGAGTTTTAGGCTTATTAATTATCCAATTATTTGATAAAAGGATAAATGTTCAGATAGAGACTTTAATGTATAACCAGAACTTTCAAACAAGTGCCAAGACCTGGGCTAGTGGTTTAAAAAAAAAGGGGAACCCTGTCAGATCCTTCTTGGACGTCCAGATTGTCAGCAGTGTTTCACACTGCCTTGAGGTGGCTGTGGTGGAAATGCCCTGTTAAATCTTAGCAAGATACCGTTGTTCCTGCACTCAAAACCTCTTGCAATTAAAGCCAATAAACCATTTGCCTTCTTAACTACTTGCTGAACCTGCATGGTTCCTTTCAACTGCTGGTGTACAGGGACACCCAGATCTCTTTGTACATCATCATTTCCCATGTTACCATCACTTAAATATTACTCTGCCTTTTTGTTCTTCCTGCCAAAGTGGATACCTTCACATTCATCCACATTATACTACATCTGCCATGTATTGGCCCACTTAACTTGTCAAAATTGCTTTGAAGCCTCTTTGCATCCTCCTATCTAATTTGTTGTTGGCAGCAAACTTAGAAATATTACCCTTGGTTCCCTCATCCAAATCATTAATGTGCGTTGTGACTAGCCGGGGCTCAAGCACAGATCCCTGCGGTACACCACTAGTCTCTGCTGCCACCCTGAGAAACACTTATTCATACTGTTTCCTGTCTATCAGCTAATTTTCAATGCATGCAAGAATATTACCCGCAATACCACGTGCTTTAACTTTGCACACCAATGTCTTAGGTAGGACTTTATCTAAGGCCTCTGAAAATCCAAATGCACCACACCCTTTGGTCTTCACTTATCTATTCTACCAGTTACATCCTCAAAAAAGAAATAAATTTGCTAAAAACAACTTCCCTGCTGACTTTGTTTAATTTCATTAATTTTTTTAGGATTGTTATATGTGATTATCATATCATTTATGATTGACTCTAGTATATTCCCCACTATTGATATTTGGCTAAGTGGTCTGCAGTTCCCCGATTTCTCTCTCCCTCTTTTTATAAACAATGGTGCCTCACTTGCCATCCTCCAATCTGCAGTAACTGTTCCATAATCTATAGAATTCTGAGAGGTGGCAACCAACGCATCCACTGTTTCCAATGGTTACCTTTTTTAGTATCCTGGGATACAGAATATTAGGACTTCCTTTATTGGCTTTCAGTGTCATTAATTTTTCCAATGCTATTTTTTCACTAACATTAATTCCTTTAATTATTCGTTTTCATCAGCTCTTGGTTCTCTTGTATTTCTGTGATGTTATTTGTGTCCTGTTCCACGAAGATAAAACAAAAATATCTGTTTAATTGCTCTGTCATTCTTTGTTCTCCATCATAAATTCTCTCATTTCTGACATTTGTCTTCACTGACTTTTGTTTCTTTCCACATGTTCCTTTTAAGTTTATACTCTATTTTTCCTCTCTTAATCAAACTCTTGGTCCTTTTTTGCTGAATTCTAAGGTGCTCCCAATCCTTAAGCCTACTACATTTTCTGGCAATTTTATAGGCCTCCTGTTTAGATCTGATACTATTCTGAACTTCCTTTGAAGGCATTTTCTTTGGTGTTTCTGCTCCAGAAAGGAATGAATTTAATGAAGCTTCCAGATCCATCATAGCCACCTCACTTCTCATTCCTTCATAGTTTCTTTTGTTTGATTTCAGGACCCCAGTTTCAGATTGAACTACTTCACTTTCCATCATAATTAAGAAATCTGTCATTTTAGGGTCACTCTTTGCTAAAGGACCTGCAAAACAAGATTAGGAACTAATCACTTCACATTGCCGAATAGCCAATCAAGGATTGTCTGCTCCCTAGTTGACACCTCAACATACTGATCTAGAAATCCATCTCATACACACTCCAGGAATTCATCCTTCACAGTATTATTGCAAATTTCTTTTGGCGATCTCTATTTAGATCAAAGTCACTCATTATTACTATAGTACTATAGAACTATAACCCACAACTATAGTTTCCTCTGGGTGCTCCGGTTTCCTCCCACATTCCAAAGACATACAGGTTAGGAAGTTGTGGGCATGCTATGTTGGCGCTGGAAGAGGGGCAACACTTGCAGGCTGCCCCCAGAACACTCCACACAAAATATGCATCTCACTGTGTCCCTCGATGTACATGCGACTAATAAAAATATCTTATCATTGGTCCTTATGATGACCACAACAATTAGATCTTCCCCTACAAGTTCCTCTCCAGCACAGAGGAGGTATCACCTACCATGGCAAGTAGGCAGCGTAGCCTTTAGGTCTCATGCTCTTGGCTGAAAAGGACAACGTCTATCCCCCTAGCTATACTGTCACTTATTACAACCACTTTCCTTTTCACTTCCCCCTTCCCCAAACGATTTCTGTATCACAGTTCTGCCATCAGTTTACCCATTCTCCCTGCTTTCTCACACTTGTCCCCAAGGGTTGTGAGAATTTCAAATCTATTGGATAAATTCAGGGATTAAGGCTCCTGCATTACTGTCTCCTGGATCCTTATAACTGCCTCACAAAGTCACACCCTCCTGTCCCTGACCATACAGTACGAAAATTCCGAAGTATTTTTTCTAAGCAGTGTGCTGCAAAAGGCCCAGGTAATTTTCTCCCTGCCTGACATCTCATAACATCCACAGCTGCTCAACACAGAGTCAAATTTTTTTGAGCTGCAGATATGTACTGTAGACGTAGTCACCTTGGACAGAAATGTCCACAAGCTCACACATTTTGCAGTGGCAACATGCCTCCTGTCCTCTATCACTTTTTAAAATTAATTCATGTTAATCAAATTATTTAGTCTGTTTAATTTACTAAATTAACTAAATTCAGTTTAGTTGTCAAGCTTTAGTTAAATGCCGTAGGTTAACTTAAAACTTAGCCCACAGTCACCATCAATCACTCACCTGCCTTGTGACATCTGAATGGAGATTTCTTTTGTCACAACTCTCAAGTTATTCTCACAGGCTCTCCCACTCTTTACACACGCAGCCTCTTGATTTTGATGTTAAAAATCTAATCTCATCATTGTCAACCCAAGACCAATGTCACAGTGATGTGGCAAAAGCAAATACATTTTCAAAAGGTTACATGATATGCCGATGCAAAAGCTACAACATGTTTGAGACACACTGTATACTGCAGTGTATAGAAAGCTGCAGTTTAGCCTACAATCCCTAATTGTGGAATTCCTCCAGTATTCTGTTTTAATTGTATCCTCCTCATGGATAATTATCACTAGCAATTAGTGCTCTTTAGTCCTCAGCTATAAATCTAAATACTATGATCCTTCCCTTTCAAATGTCCTGTAAACTGGTACAATTGCAGAAACAATAAAGTTAGTATCTCTATGGGTCATGTCAGTAATGAGTTAAAACACTTTCTTATTCTCATATTAACTTCCTCATTGTGCTCCTTATAAATATCAGTGCCATGCCTTTTAATACAATTCATGATTCATTACCACTTGCTAGTTACCTCATATATTATCTCTCATATTTGCGCACATACTGAAATCTTGGCATCAGGCCACATACGTCACCTGAGACAAGCCAGTCTTCTGTTACTAGGTGATCTTATCAAAAGGCAAGACTGATTCTGGAGCTCTTTTCTCCAATCATCTACTGAATGCTAATGCTGCAGTAGCAGTCAGGTTATCAAAAGTAATTTTCCAAAATAAAAATGTTCATAGTTAATGGCACAGCATTCCCAATAGAAAGTTATCAACAACTTATTCTTAATTACACTATCCTCATGTTCTTTATGATGTTCATAAAGGAAGTAACATACCGACGTAGATAGAAGATTGTGATTAACAGGAAATAGAGAATTGGCAATACACTGGTTGTTTCCTTACTGACAAGCTGTAATGAGTAGGATACCACAGGGATTGGTGCTGGAGTCTTAACTTTTCACAATTTATATATGCTATTTGGACAAAAACATTAAAAATAATAGTTGGTAAATTTGCTGATGATGTGAAAATAGGGAGGGAACTAAGTTGTGAAGAGGACATAAGACGGCTCCTGAGGGATGTTGATAGGTTAAGTGAGTGTCAAAGATGGCAACTGGAGATTGCAGAGCTCTGAGATGTAGAGTGATCTGGATATTCTACATCCTGATTGGCAAAAGACTGGTATTCAGGTCTAGCAAGTAATTGGGAAAGCTACAGGGTAATATTGTTTATCGCCAAGATCATGAAGTACAAAATAAGAGACTGTGCTTCATTTACATAGGAGATTGGTAAGATTGGTAACTTCTGGAGTACTGTTAATAGTATTGGTCTCCTTGTTTTTAGGAAACAGTTCAGAGAAGGTTTATTGGATTAATACCAGACAGGTTGTTTTCCCAGGACAGGCCAGGCTTGTATCAACTGAACTTTAGAAAAGTGAGATGGGACTTAAAATATCTAAGATCCTGAGGGGTCTTTATAAGGTGTATGTTAAGACAGAGAGGAGACAAATGTATTTCTCTCAGAGAATCATGAGTCTTTGCAACTCCCTTCCTCAAAGGGCATGGAAGCAGATTTCTTTGAATATTTTTAAAGCTGATGGATAGATTCTCAATAAGCAAGGGGGTGAAAGGTTATTCAACAGGACTCTGGACTTGAGGTTACAATCAGATCAATCATAATATTATTGAAGTAGTAAAGCACACTGTAAGGGAGAGGCCTACTCCTGTTCCTAATTTGTATGTTCAGTTGTACATAATATATTTTTTTGTGGTTAATCATACACCTTCTAATCAGCCAGATAATAATCCTAAACCCATTGCGTTGTGTGATTTTACTGCCTTTAAAATATCCTCAATCACACCATAAATACTTGCTTTTATTAAGGAGCCTGGAAGAACTTTGTTATCCAATTCAGTATTACAATTGGCCATGTAGTAAACAAGGAACAGAGACCTCTCCATAATCAACTCTGAAATTACATGTGAATGAATGTTTGCAATCTGTTTCCTCAGCTTCTGTATAAATGGTTTATCAAGACAATCCTCTATCCATTGCTGCTACACCCCTTTTTTATTTCCATAGCCTTCATTCTTGATGACAAGTTCATTATGTGGCACCTTATTAAATGTCTTTTGAAAGTTCACATGCATGTCAACTGCATTTCTCAATTGCCCCTCTCTTAATTTATCAAAAATTTCTATCAAGTTAGTTTGACATGATCTTCCTTTAACTTATCCATGCTGTTTTTCTCTATTCAATATACATTGATTCAAGTGACTGCAAATTCTAGCAATGATTATTGTTTCCAGAACTTTCCACATCACCAAGGTTCATCTCACCTGATCTGTAGTTACTGGGTTTATCCTTGTACTATTTTTTATACAAGGGTATAACATTTGGAATTTTCCAGTCCTTGGGTACCACCTTTGGATCTATAGATGTTTGGAAGTTTACGGCCAGGGGCTCTGTAAATTCCTCCTTACTTTGCCCAGCAACCTAGGATGCACCAATGATTTATCCACATTAAGTGTAGCTAGCTTCTCTTTATCGATTTTTATCCCATCTAAATGCATCGTCCTTTGCTGCGACTGTAGCAGCATCTTCTTCCCTGAAGTTTGATTTAAAATACTCATTTGGCACCTCTGTCTCATTTTTGGTCTCTGATTGACCCCTCCTTTTACAATTACTTTCCTATTCATATGACTACGGAATACTTTTCGATTCCCTTTTATGTTTGCTGCGAGTCTTTCCTATGCTTTCTCTTTGTTCCACTTATTTCCTTTTTTCTTATATTTCCACTCTAAACTTTCTGTAATCAGCTTGGTTCTTATGAGTCAACAAAATGGTATTAGTCTTATACTCTCTATCTTTAAGGCCATTTGTGAAGCTCTGGCATAAATTTCCCTGCCCTCCTCCCTCACGGAAATGCACCTTAACTGTAGCCAAAATATTATCACTTTAAAGACCCCTGTGGTTCAATTACACTTTCAGCTGCCAAGCTTTAATTCTGGTTTACTGGAACTCTTTCCATTGAAATTGACCTTTCTCCAATTAACAATTATCTTGGAGTAGTCCATACCCTTTTCCGTAGCTATTCTAAACCTTAAGACCACTCCTTGCCTGATGTTACTCTATTGATACTTGTTCCACTTGACCTGACTTATCTTGCAGAACCAAGTCCAGGAATGTCACATTCTTGTTGGGCTAGAAGCATACTGATTAAAAAAGATTTCTCTGAACAATTTCAGAAACTCTTCCTCCTCTTTGCCACTTTCGCTATTGCTATCTTAAGTCTATATTTGGTAACTGAGTTCCCCATTATTACACTATGGCTTTTGTACATCTCTACAAATTTGCTGCTCAATTATTCCCTCACTAGTTGGTGGTCTACAGAACAGACCCAATGGTGTAGTTATATATAAAGTGTTGGTATTTGTTAATATGTAATGTTTTACGTGGTAAAATATGTTGTTTTGTTATGTAATACATTACCTGTTACTTTGTATAGCAGATTGTCATCACAAAATAGCTTGTGCTGTGAACCAGAGTGCATCAAAATCTCAGGAAATCCAGTAACTGTTCTCAAATAACATATTCTAATAATTTAGTGATTTAACCTTATGTATGAGTGACATCTCTGGCTAAATTTTTGTAGGCTTTTTCATTGGAATTTCTGTATGGTATTATTGCTTGTTAAGGGATTCTGAACAGGAGCAAGTCATGGGATAAAGCAGTAGCCAGCGAGAGCAAATTTAGTAATCAGGATAGCCAGGGGCACAGTAAAGGCAGGAAAAGCAATACCCAGTTAAACTGCATTTATTTCAATGCACAAGGTTTAACAGGTAAGGCGGACAAACTCAGTGTGGATTGGCTCTGAGGACTGAGAATGTTATAGCCATAACAGAAACATGGCTGAGAGAAGGGCAGGACTGGCAGCTCAATATTCCAGGATACAGATGCTACAGGAGTGACAGAGGTACAGGTAATCAAGGAGGGGGTGCTGCCTTTTTGATAAGAGAGGACATAACAGTAGTACTTAGAGATGACATTCTTGGGGGATCATCCAGTGAGGCCATATGAATAGAACTTAGAAACAAAAAGGGGTCACTCTAGTGGGGCTGTGTTATAGACCCCCCCCCCCCCCAAATAGTCAGCGGGCACTTAAGGAGCAGGTGTGTACAGAAATTGCTCATAGCTGTAAGAATAATAGGGTTGTATTAGTGGGAGATTTCAATTTCCCCAGTATCGACTGTACTACCCAGAGTGTTAAGGGCCAGGATGGGGTGGAATTTGTGAGAAACAAAGGTCTGCAGACTTTGTGAAATGTGTCCAGGAAAGTTTCCTGAGTCAATATATAGAGGGTGCTACTCGGGAGGTGCAATACTGGACCTCCTCTTAGGGAATGAGGCAGGGCAAGTAATGGAAGCGGCAGTCAGGGAGCACTTTAGCTCTAGTGGCCATAATTCTATTAGTTTTAAGATAGTGATGGAAAAGGATAGGACAGGTCCACAGGTTAGGGTCCAAAACTGGAGCAGGGCTAACTTTGGGGGAATTAGGCAGGATCTAGCAAAGGTCAACTGGGTGAGCCTGTTTGAAGGGAAAGGAAAGACTAGCAAGTGGGAGACTTTTAAGTGTGATATCAAGATTCCAGGAGCAGCATATTCCTGTTAGGGTGAAGGGTAAATCTAGCAAGTTGAGAGAAGCTGATGAGGGATTTTGAGGTTCTGGTCAAGAAAAATAAAGTATACATTGGGTTTAGGTGGTCAGGGACAAGTGAATCCCTTGATGACTATAAAAAGATTAAGAATAAGAGGGAAATCAAGAGGCCAAAGAGAGGGTATGAGAAGGATCTGGCAGGTAAGGTGAAGGAAAATCCCAAGAGGTTCTACAGCTATATAAAGAGGAAAAAGGTGGCTAGGGGAGAGAGCAGGTCCACTTAGAGATTATCAGGGCCACCTATGTCCCAAGCCACAGGAGATGGGTGGGATTTTTAATGAATATTTCTCCTCTGTGTTTACGGAGGAGAAAATCATGGTGGCTCAAGAGATAAGGGAAACTAGTGGAGATGTTTTCGAGAAAATTCATATTACCAGGAAGGAGGTATTTGCAGCCTTACAGTGCACTAAGATGGATAAATTCCCAGGGCCTGACCAAGTATATCCTTGGACATTGTGGGAGGCTAGAGAAGAAATTGCAGAGGCCCTTGCAGAGATACTTGCTTCATCATTAGTCACTGATGAAGTACCAGAAGACTGGAAGGTGGCTAATGTTGTCCTGTTGTTTAAGAAAGGTAGCAAGGACAAGCCAGGGAACTACAGGCTGGTCAGCCTGCCATCAGTGGTGGGGAAGTTACTGGAGTATATTCTGAGAGACAGGATTTACCAGTATCTACATAGACAGAGTCTGATTAGGAGGAAACAGTATGGCTTTGTGCATGGAAAGTCGTGTTTGACGCATCTTCTGGAGTTCTTTGAAGAGGTAACCAAAAGGGTAGATGAGGGTAGGGCAGTGGATGTTGTTTATCTGGACTTTGGCAAGGCCTTCAATGAAGTGCTGCATGGCAGGCTGGTCTGGAAGGTTAGGTCCCATGGAATCCAGCGAGAACTAATTAGGTGGATTCAAAATGGAGGCCCGTGACAAGTGGTGCACCGCAGGGGTCGGTGTTGGAACCCTTGTTAATTTTTATTTATATAAATGATTTGGATGCAAATGCACAAGGCTTGATCAGTAAGTTTGCAGATGACATGAAATTAGGAGGTGTTGTTGATAGCAAAAAAGGGTATCATAGATTACAGTGGGACCTTAATCAGTTAAGGAAGTGGGCCAAGGACCGGCAAATGGATTTCAATACAGATAAGTGTGAGGTGATGCATTTTGGGAAGTCAAAGCAGCATAGGATTTAATACTATGAATGGGAGGGCACTAGGGAGTGCAATGGAACAGAGGGACCTAGGAGTACAAGTGCATGATTCGTTGAAAGCGGCGTCAAGGTCGCACTTGGAGAACTGTGTACAGTTTTGGTCACCCCGTTATAGGAAGGACGTGGTTAAACTGAAGAGAGTGCAGAAAAGATTTACGAGGATGTTGCCAGGACGGGAGGGCCTGAGTTATAGGGAGAGGTTGGCCAGGCTAGGTCTTTATTCCTTGGAACGTAGGAGAATGAGGGGCAACCTTATACAAATGTTTAAAATTACGAAAGGCATAGATAAAGTGGATGGTAACAGTCTTTTCCCCAGGGTAGGGGTGTCCAGACCTAGGGGGCATAGATTTAGGATGAGAGGAGAAAGATTTAAAAGGGACCTGAGGGGCAATTTTTTCACGTGAGGGTGGTGAGTTTCTGGGCTGAGCTGTTTGAGGAAGTGGTTGAGGTAGGTGCAATAGTATCATTTAAGAAGCACTTGGATAGGTACATGGAGGAGAGGGCTCTGAAGGGATATGGGCCAAACGCAGGAAATTGGGAATAGCTGGGTGGGCACTGTGGTTAGCATGGACTCATTGGGCTGAAGGGCCTGTATCCATGCTGTATTGCTCTACGACTCTAAGACTCTATTAATTGGAATATTTTCAGTACCCTGACTGCATATTTGAAAATCAAAATTAATTTTAAAAAAGTGTTTGCAAAAATGCTGATGAAATTTTTCAATTTCATTGTATTGTTATAGCTTTCATAGAAATGTTAACTCACCTCCTAACTTCCCAAAGCCTATCCACCATCTACAAGGCTCAAGACAGGAGCATGATGGAATACTCTCCATTTGTCTGCACGAGTGCAGCTTCAACAACACTCAAGAAGCTTGACACCATACAAGACTTAGCAGCCCATTTGCTAGGCACCCCATCCACAACCATTCACTCACTCCACTACAGACTCACAATAGCAGCAGTTTGTACCATCTACATGATGCACTGCAGCAACTCACCAAGATACCTTAGACAGCATCTTCCAAACCCACAATCTTTAGCAGCTAGAAGGAAAAGGGCAGCAAAAGCATGATACCACTACCTGGAAGTTGTCCTCCAAGCCACACACCATCCTGACTTGGCTTCACTGTCACTGGGTCAAAATCTGGAACTCTCTCCAGAGACTTTAAAATTGCTTTTTTCACAAGAGCACTCAAATATAAAATTAAAACCTATCCCAAAACTAGCTATACCTCAATTGGAATCAAGCTTAAAGCCCTGAGAAATTGGTGTCACTGTTTAAAAATATGGAGCCAGCCATTTAAGACAGTGTTGAGGTGATTTTTTTTCTCTCAGTGCATTGTGAATCTTTGTAACTCTCTTCCTCAAAACGTGGTGATTAATAGATACTTGATAAGCAAGGGGTGAAGAGTTATCAGGATAGACAGGAATGTTGGCCTGAGGTTACAATCACATCAGTCCTGTCGTTATTAATGTTATAGCAGGCTTGAAGGGCTGAGGGGCCTATTCCTGCTTCTAATTCATACATGACCTGTTCCGGAGACATTTACAGACTATTATGCCCAGACAATGAGTCAAATTTGAAATTGACAATCAAAAATCACTCTCCAATCCTGGCTCAATATCTAACACAGCCACAGTTCACGGACACAGAGTCAAACTGACCTGGGTAAAGCCCCAAATTGGACTTGCACAATCCAACCTCAACTAAATTTTCAAAAGAATCTTCAGCTGACCTGAACCCAAAATACATAGTCAGGTTAGCTGAGTTCAGGTTGGATAGCCAGGATCAAATAAATATGTCATTTGGAGCCGTGGCTGGGGAGATGGGAAGAATGGTTTGGGGATGATAGAACAGTGTCATGTTGGTAACATTCCCATCAACGTGTTAAAAAGGGAGGAAAGGGGGTCGGTGCACTTGATGTCTGCGTCATTCTAGAGATGCCAGAAGTGGCAGCAGTTGTTGGGCTGAATGTGGAAGCTGATATGGATGGTGAAGATAGGGGTGCTTTTCAGGGAAGCACAAGAAATGATTCTCATTTGAAAACAGACAGTCCCTGGATTATGCAAGGGTTCTGTTCCTGAGAACTGTCCATATGCTGATTTTTCCATAAATCAGAAATGTTCATTATCTATAGGAAACCATATTGTATCGCTCTACATACACTTGCTATAATACTTTCATTTCTTTGAATATTCACCCCAACACTATCCATATTTAAACTAATGGAATGTACACTGTACCCAGTCATTAATGAACAGCACAAAACAATTTATTATTACTATCTTTAAAAATGCATTAAAAATGTATGGGAGAATTTGTGTAAAGTCAGGTTTCCTTAAGTCAGGTCACGTGATGCCTCTACAACAGACCAGGCCTGGAGTGATGTTTGATCCCCAAAAGTTTAGAAATCAGTGACCCCGAGAAGAGCTTTCTTTGCTGGGTCCTTGGGACCTACAACTTTAATCTCCTTGTCATTAAGCAGTGATTATAGTCAGCATGTTATTGAAAATACATTTGCACTGCATGTTTCAAAATGTAACATTTGCAGAATATTTTACAGCAAGGATATTTGGTATAAACTGTAACATCTCATCATGTCACTGATTTCAAAGAATAAGCAAAAGGCTACTAAATTACATACACTCTGGAAGAGGGGAAATAACAGTAATTTGTAGATTTCAACATTTAACTATTCATTGTGCTGCATCAAAGTAGTCACCGTCAGCTTCACATTATAACAATAGTCAATGCTGACCATTTTACACCAATAAACAAAATCCAGGCCAATGGCGAAAGGATGATCAACGACACTCAACTATAGAGAATCCAAACTTTACAATTGCATTTATAGGTGTCATGGGACTATATTCAATGTGATCACATGCCTCATCATCTGACCTTTGGTCACACAACAATTGAAAACAATAGAAAAAAAGCTAGAAAGTCTAAGACTGTGTTCAGACAGATAATCTAATTGATGGTTTCAGCATTTGCACAATTATTCCCTGATTTCTACAGATTCAGAACGGATCCAGCAAGTGGAACAGTCTTTGTTTTATTCCTACTCAGGCGCTCTCACTGAATTCTTTTTCCTCTATGTTTATGACTGTATTGGTGTTGATCCCTGCACCTATACAGAACTCAAAATTTGCTTATCTTTTGCTGTTAATTCCAGCTCGGTTCTCCTGGTCCATCTCAAACTCTTCCCTTCTCTTTTTAGATTAGGGGATAGGTTAGCCAGCAATATCCATTACAAACTCACAGATCCCCACTGCTCTCTCAACTATACTTCCTCCCAGGACTCAATTTGCACCTCTCCCCTTAGCCATAGCAAGGATAAGGTTCTCCTAAACCTCACCTTCCACCCCACTGGTCTCTGCATTCAACAGATCATACTTTGAAATTTCTGCTACCTTCAAAGAGATTCCACCAAAAGACACATCCTAACCTCCCCTTTCAGCATCCAAAGGGAACGTTCCCTCCACAGCTCCCTGGTTCTCTCTTCCATCTCCACCAACCATTCTCCTTATAACAGCACATTCCTATACAACTACAGGAGATTTAACACGTTGTTTTACCCCATCACTTCCCATCATCCACAGACCCAGAGTCCTTCCCAGTTAAGCAGCAATTCACTTGCACTCCTTCCAATCTAATACCTTGTATTTGTTACTCATGATACGATCTCCTCTATCTAACAAAGCACAATACACTAGATTACCCGACTGATTTTCAGAACACCTCCATTCAGTCCACAAAAGTGATCCAAGCTTCCAGTTGCCTGAGGTTATAATTCTATATCCCATTCTGATTTAGAAGACAGTGGCCTCTATACTGTTCCAACACTCAATATAAACTTGAGTGCCATTTTCCATCCAGACACACTATAGCCTTTGGGACTCAATGTGGAATTCAACAAGTTCAGATAACTCACTTTTCCTATTTGTATTAAAACTGGCCAGTTCTAATGCAAGGTTCTATTTTCTAATATTTTCAAGGTTCTATTTATTTTCTGTTCAATTGTTCCTTTATTATTTTTTCTCTTTTTTAACTCTCATGCATCCATTGTCCAGACATTTCTACTGGGATCAGCTGTACAACCCTGGCCACGCCCTATCTATACAGTCCCCTTGTCCAACGCATTCCTGCCCCACCCTCTCTGCATCTTAAAAAACAGCGTGCTTTCTCTCTTTCCCAGTTCTGACGAAGGGCCTTCCATCTGAAACATGGACACTGTTCTACAAATATTGCCCGACCTGCCAAGTATTTCCAGCATTTTCTGTTCTTATTTCAAATTCCCAGTGTCCGTGGCTTTTTCTTTCGAAGACCAGGAGACGGTCAACAAGCGCTTTCACTTTCCCGCTTCCGCTCTCGACGCGGGCAAATCACGTGGGCCGAGGCACCGGGGTGGGGGTGGGGCCTGCATGCGTACGTGACAGGTGACGCACAGCGTACACAAGGTTTCGTGACGTGAGGCTTAGTTGTTTGAGTGGCTCGTCCCGCGTCTCTCGTTGACGAAGGAGGGGAGGGTGGGGGGCGGTTCGAATGCACCGAGAGGCTTCATAACACAAAGAGCCGGAAATGAGAGAGCTGGTGGCGGTGTGAATTTCTCGGTCTCCGTCTGCTGGTACGTCGTATAATCCACCTCCAAAGAAACGCGACGGTAGCGTGCTGTTAAAGGGGAAAAGAAAGAATAAGAGGCGGGAGAAAGGTCGGTTTTCTGCGGCGAAGTGAGTTTTATTTCCACAGAGTGACGGTTGGGCCGTTTGTCTACCATCAGCAGGCTCGTTAAAGTCACTGCGCATGTTCGCATTGGACCTGTCAATCAGTGGCAACCATAAGAGTTTGTGCAGCGTTCACTACTGCATTCAGGTCCCCAGACTCCTTATGCTGCATTGTTTATCGTTTGATTTGCTGCTAATGTGTTCAACATTTCGCCTTCCAACTTCCCCTATTTTCTGATGCTTGGTACATTTAAGAAATATGTTGATATGTCAACTCCTTTCAAATTTAATTAACTCCTTGGCTGCCTCTGTTTTTCTTTGATTGTATCACTTATTTTTGAGCATTTGACTTTTAACTGCTAGGGAGGCTAAATGTGAAAGTCGGACGTGATTATAAAGCCCGGGTGAATTTTATGAACAACAGTTCTTTAAGCACTTTGGAGTGTTCTACATAAAGGCAGAAAATTTGAGCGATCATCCAATTTATTTCTAGTGTTCCATTTGTTCGCTAAACAGGCTGCCAAACCCGAGTCTGCTTTGTATCCACAAAGGAACAAAAGTATGCAAATATTCACTTTCTCAGTGCAGGGAAAGACAGTTGATCTTTGCTTCTTTTGGACAGGCTCTTCGTCCTGTGTTTACATATTCAGGCATTTAATACGATTGCAGTTTTTAATAGTTATTGAAAGGATGCCCTATTTGACTACGTTACAGAATAATAGGCAGTTATTTGAATTACAAGGCAGTAATTCAGTTGAGGTGTTCAAATAATCAAAGCTTAACATGAAAATAGTCTGAATATAAAGAATAATATCTTGTGAATTCGGAGTTCTGATGGGTGTTTCTAAATACAAACTAAGTGAAATATCTGTAAGGTTTCAGAAGTTTCATGATCAGTGAATATCTTTATAATTAGAAATGCCATTTGTCGGTAACTGTAGCTTTCTTCTGTTGTGACTATTTACTTAAAGTATGAGATAGGGATAGCTGCAATCATTGGAAGAGTGGCCATGACATCAGAGCCAGGATGAGAAATAAAAGGGGAAATAAACATCTTGAGATTTGCCTAATGTCTGCATTGAGTATCTCTCAACCAAATTTGTTTCACCTTGTGGAGAAAGTTAATTAGCAAATTAAATTTAAGTTTAAAAATATAACTCATTCAACTAAATGCATGATATATCTGGTTGAGAACAGAATGGTGAAAATATATCCTCATACATCGCACAGTATGTATGAAATGTGCTTTTTTTTTACTGGACTTGAATGATTAGGGAAAATATTCTTGATTTGTAGAAAATCCTCCTGCAGACTTTAATATTTGCAATTTTTGTAAATACAAGTTGTCATAAAATGCAAAATATTCCTGAAGGTAATTTCTTTTAACCTAGTCACTTGGGTTTGTTTGTAGTAGCAAAGGAAGGTCCAAGGCCTCTGCTGATATTGATGTCATGATGCGTGCAACAAGAGACAGAAAATGTTTTCCCTGTCTCAGTAATAGTGCTATCTATGGTACCAGCTATGAAATTCAGTTTAAGTATTGTCCTGGTCTCACGTCTACATGATCAGTGGGCTGAATGGCAGCTCCTTGTGCCATTTTTGAGTCTTTCAAAACCCACTCTGTGGATTTGAACATGTGACCCAGGCTGATATTTCACTGTAATTCAAAGGGAATATAGCACTGTCAATGTTCCTGTCTTTTGAATGCAAAATTAAAACAAGATCCTGCCTGCTCTCTCGGGTGGATATAAAAGATCCCACTGGACAAATCAGAAATAAGATTTTTTCCTCCTTTTGTGTCATTCGATCAATGTTACTGTAAAGATTAAAGTAACAATGTAAATACTGAAAAATCTGCAATAAAAACGCCACAGGTCAGGCAGTATGTGTGAAGACAGGGATAGATAATGTTTCTGTTTGACTTTTCATTGGAACTTTCAGCATTTTCTGATTTTATTTTCTATATGCTCAAAAGATAAATGATCTGGTCACTTATTTACTATTTGTGGGACCTTGCCATGGATAAATTGGCTGTTGTTTTTCTTAAATTGTAACCCCCAACTGCACTTCAGTGTAGTGAAGTGCAATGAGCACAGCAACTTTCATAACTTCAGGGATATGTGACCACAAATTTTGATGGTCCTTGCACTAATTTCTATATTTATCTCTAGTGCTTTGAATTTGTTAGAATCTGGCTAAAATATGAAATGCTGCTGCTAATCTGAGCTCAACCTTGTGATGCTTTGTGAAGTTAGGGCGGTGGTGGGAGGAGTCGTCTTTGGTTCTTTTTGGAGCAACAGTTGAGGGCTAGTTAACATACATGAAGCATATCTTAAAGATTGAACAACTAATTAAATGCAGTAGTAGGATAGACAGCTAAAGAAAAAATGTAATTGGCCCATTTTTTGAAAAGAAAAGCTACTCGTATATGAAATATTACTGCCCAGAAATGGGTGATTTAGCCCATTAACTAGTGTTTTCCTCCACGTAATTTACACTTTCCTGCTCATTCTCCTTTCCAAGTAACTAAGAATTCCTTTCATTTCTGTAATAATGGTTTGCGATGCAGAATTCCAAAGCATCTGTGTGAACTGTTGTTTATCTACCCCATCTCTTTAATTATTGGAAAGGGAAAATTATTTTGTACATCTTAATTATTTCTGAACAGCTTTAGAACACCTAATTTTTATTTGTAATTTAGTTAAATGGTAAATCTAACTACTTCCACATGAAAATTTATAAAGCATGAGCTATTTGATGAATTTAATATTTAGTTAAAGATTAGCAACTGGAATTATTAAATAAAACAAACTGTCTCAAATAACTGGTCTTCCCTAAAGATAAAAGCTTCTTCATTGATTTCCTGAGCTACTTTTAACTTTCCCTTCGTACATTCATTCATGACACTTCTAGTCACTGCCTTGTATATCTCATCACACATTACTCCCTAATCCTCCTCAGAATCCACTAGATAAATCTCTTGTCAACCCATTCATAACAGTGTTTTCATACACTCAACTCTTCAGTTTTTGACGCTCCATTCACTGCAATACTCGTCCAACTGCTGATCAGTTTAATTGCCACCTCATTTCTGCTATTGCAGAGTTTTGCCCCAATATTACTTCTGCTTTCTCCTGTTGTATTTGTGTCTGTGGTACAACTGGTATATTAATTCCCTTGTTCAAAGGGCACCTAATCAATTATGTGCTATTTATTGCTGGATCTAATTAGCCAAGATGAATTGTTTTTGAGGTTCCCTCTGAGGTTCCAGGACCATCCTAGAAAGAAGATAATCTTAGGTTCACTTCACTGCCAGATATTTTAAATATTTCTGTCCTGTCACTTCCACTCTTGCCTCCAACAGGTGTGAGGAGTATGTGGACTTTGTCTCTGAGATGGTAAGCCTGAATCCTTGCTTTTCTCAAGGATTTACTGCCAAGTACCATTGTGTCCTCTAGCTCAATTAATTTCCAGGATCAAAATCTATCTCTCTTGGCCTGAATACTATTAATCTATGGCGTTGGATTGCTTCTTTGATCTCCACTCATGGAAGAGCTGTGATTTTGTTTTTTCTTCATTTAAATCTTGAGGACACTGCAACTGCTGTTGTTGGCTTTCATCTGATTCCAACTCTTCCTGCAAGCTGTCACCTCTGATTTAAGCTAACTGTTAACAGCCATTGTCAGTTTTGACTCTGAGTGGAGTTCCCAGCCCATATTCTCTTCAAATATGTGCCCATCTATGTAGTCTTGGCCTATCTGCTGATGAACAGTGCATCACTGCTTCCTGGCAGCTCCAGACTGTACTATTCCAATACTGCCCATCTGGTTTCCCATAACTTCTGATCACTTAAAACTCTGCTGTACGTTTCCAAACCAGTAGCATCTCCAGTTTAGACATCAACCCTGTGATCACTGGCGTACATTGGCTTCTGGTTTCTTAGGGGCTATGATTTAAAATTCTTGTCCCATGTGCAAATACCTTAATGATGTTACTCCTGTCTATTTCTGTAAACTCCTGCAATTCCCTTGAGGATTCTCTGTTCTTCATTTCTAGCATATACTCATGTCTCACCATTGGCAGCTATTTCTGAACCATCTGGAATTCTCTCATAAATTTATCCTGCATGATTGTCGTTTTTCATATTTCATTAATTCTTTAACCAAGTTGTTGGGCACCACCTTTATTTCTTTTGGTTTTAAGTCTTGTCTTGCACTTATGTAACGTATCTTGCAATGTTTCACTATTTTAAAGTGGTTATCTTAGCGCAGGTTGTTTTTATGTGTATATATGTGTGTAAACAATTTCAAATCTAAACTGTCTTATTAACTCAATGTCCCAATGTGCTTTGCAGCTATTGAAGCACTTTTTAAAGTGTAGATGCAAATATATCATTGGAACTTGCAGTCTCAGATCAGATAATTTGTTATTAGTGGTATAAAAACAGGAAAAGCTAGAAACATTCAGCAGCTCAGGCAGCATCTGTAGAAAGACTAACAGAGCCTCTGTTTCTGGTGGTATTAGCTGAAGGATGAATGTTGCCCAAGGCATGAAGAGTACAATGTTGTTGCTGCAATAGTGCCTCATAACTAATATCCACATGATGAGGTAGGTGAGACCTAGGTTTAATATCTCATTTGAAAGTTGTTATCCCACATCTGTTCAAATGTGGGACTGAAATTTATAGCATTTTGATTTGGTCTTGGATTATCTCTGCAAGTAAGTGAGAGAATACTTTAATTTCTAAAATGGACAAACAGTCCAGGTACTTGCAATGTCTTAAATGTTTATCTGGGTAATAGTTTGTTTATGCAGTTTGATAAAACACTGGAATTTATTGTCTGTGAAGGCAATCTGAAGTGGTAAAGATTTTTTTTGTTAGGGAGGGGTGGGGAGTGAATGATTTTTGCTATTATGGATTCTAAGTATTACCTAACTGCCAAATGTTCATGTCAGTGTTGCATTGGTGCTGGCAAAACTGTTTGCAAATGTTGAAGTCGAAGTTGCTGCTGTCCAACTTGTAAGTACTATCACGTGTGCTGTGTTTCAACCAAACACTGCTCAATGTAGTACTTTGTGGAATGAATGTAAGTAGATGAAATAACTCTCGCTTTTTACGCAAGGCATTGAATAAATTGGTTTTCAGCCATGAACTACTGCAAACAATTAAACAGGAGGGAGATAGAATGTTCCTTCAACACTCCTTTTGCTCTTGTCTCTCAGCACCATTTAAATGCTCACTTTAAATAGTTAACTTGCTTTCTAAGAAATTTGAGTTTTGTGCATTTGGAAAGGATAGTTTAAGTTTGTAATTGTTCAACAAAGCAATTTTATTTCATTCCTGAGCAGGATGTGGGAATGGTTGATAATCCCAGGATACCTTGTCCTTTGCTAACTGCCTTTTACCTGCGTGATTTCTAAGTACACTTCAGATTTGGCCTTTTTGCTTGGGTTTGGAATCACGTAGCCCAAATTAGTAAACAAAAAGGTAGTTTTTTGTTCCCAAAAAAGAAGCATCAGAGCACCAGACTGGTTTTTGCAGCTATGCAGTATTTTCATGATTACCATAACTGATACTAAATTTTTAACTACTGATTTATTTAATTGACTTGGTGTAAGTTATCCAGAAGTTGTGGTGAGGTCTAAACTTTTCTTTTGATTACCATTCCAGTAACATAAGCAGTACATTACTATAACCTTATCTGATTATTAAACATTGAGTCGATACCTAATTTCCTGTTCCAATGTAGTCGTGATCCAATAGCAGTTTATTTGGATTTAACCTGTCTCAACAAAACTAAATATTTACTGTATATAAAGTTTCAGAATGAATCATATGGCTGATGCCTGTCACACATCTACATATTAACAGAACTCTGGAGATTTAGTTTATATGAGTATGTTGTTTGAACTTTAACTAAGGAACAGTCTGCTTGTGCTCAGTAAATCAGCTCCACTTTCAGCTCGACTGTTTGGCTTTGATTCCTTTTTATTTTAGGTGAAGTACAGAAGCTTAGAAATCCTGGTTATCCAAAAGACTGCTGTCAGATCTCATTTGCTGAGGATTTCTCGCTGAGCGAACATACTTTGTTTCTTAGTGTGCCTTACCTACAGTCTGCCAAAGAGGTAAGTGACTGATGTGCTTGATTAAAATTGCAGTTTTGCTCGGTGTCATTATGTGAAGAAGCATCTTTCCTCCTCCACTGAGTGAGGAAATGGGCCATACACTACTATTTTGCAGGTCGGCATCATATTCAGTGACTTTGTGTTAGTGTGTAAACTACTTGAAATGCAGAGTTGATCTTGCCTGTGCTATAATTCTGATCCTTAAAAAAAAAAGTAATAATCCGATGTTATATACTCTGTTTAGTGCAGTGGCAAATGGCACTTTAGTGACTTGCAGTTCTTTGTTTCTTTCTAGACAATGACAATCTTTCATCTTTATAGCTACTTAATGTAAAATGAAGCAGTTAATATTCTGCATTGTCTTTTAGTTTGAAGCATTGTGCTGGTGATATGCAAATTTATTAATCAAGAATTAAACCTGTTGCATTTATTTTAGTTTTTAAATAAAAGGGTTCAATTGCCATGTAGTCACGAGGTGATACCTTGCATTCAAAGCTAATTCAGTGCAATGTTCGTAGCAACACCAGGCCTTTATACAATTGTTCAGCATTGTTTTCATTTAGCAAATTAAGTAAGTGTGACTTACAGGAGTTCTAACACACCCATAATTAGTGATGAGATGTCATGTGATTTAGACCTGTACTTAATTTGAAAAGATTTGGTTTTATTTTTGTAAATTAGAAGACATCTTCATGTCTAATGCATGTTTTGAAAATTGATACAGCAACATAAGCTTAATAGCGATATAGAAGTTGCTATGGTCCAGAGATTGAGAGTTCAAATTGTGGTTAAATTTGATACATCTGGTAACTTGTGACCTGGCCCAAGGAAGAATGGCCATAGAAACTGTGGGGTTGCTGTACAGTTAGTCTGTTACCTCTTCCTCCCAGCACAGAACGAAGTATACTGTCAACCTGGACTTAGTGATGGATGAGATACAGCAATGCATGTGATATTATGAATCCCATGCTTTTTAAATGCTTGATATTATGATTTCCTATTGCTTAAATGTTTCTCATATCCTTCCGTTGCTGTAATTGGAGGAGGTTGACTATAATTTTTGTCAGCTAATTATTTAAGATTTCCCACATTGAATTGTCCTAAATTCAGTCTATTAAAATGAGCGATGCATTGTTCAAATGACTTTATTACTTTGTTTAAAAAAAATCCTTATTTTCAGATGCGTAGTAAGCTTGAGATACTTGTTCCAAATATTGCTCAATTTTCATGTGACTGGTAGTTTGGAAAGTGCCTCCAGTTTTGACCTTTAATGTTGACTTGGAACTGTTCTGGTTCAACCATGTTTTAACTTCAACAGTCCCATCACATGTTCCCAAGCACTGCATACATTTAGATTTGTTATTTGCCACCATAGGTAAGCAAAGAAAATTAAATGTAGATAAAACATGACAGTTTCTGGAAATGGTAATATATTTTGGTATTTTCTGAGAAATTCCTCAAAAAAATTTTCTTTGATCAGTTATGTGTCTTTCTCCAGAAGATGGGGAAGGTAGGGATTAGATCATTTAGCCACTTATTATGTGATAGGCAAGAATAACTTGTATCCTCTAACTTTTTAAAAAAAAATTCTCTTCATTTCACAAAGGTTCTGCATCTTGCTGTTTTAGCCTGGGCCAAGGTCAGGAATTGCCAGCAGGGAAATTACAGGCACAAACCTGTTAAATTGAGCTTAATTTAAAATGACTATTGCATTGCAAGTAGTACAGACCTTCATGTGATTGCAGATAAAATTGTTTTGAATAAACTCTGAACTTTTACTGCATTATTTTCCCCCTTTCTCTTCATTGTTTGACCTGTTTGTTGAAAGCTATTTTATGTTTCAGACTCCCATTATTAAGGAGCTGGCTCTCAATATTTTTGATAAATCCATTTTCCAAAATAATTTGGCTCTCAGTCAGTGATGTGCAGTAGCTCATGCATTTTACCACCCACATTTTATTTTACAACATTTTTTTATGGTGAAGTAATTGATCTTTGTTTGAAACTTCACATAATATATTGCTATATTTGGTAGATTTTGAGGGTATAGGTGATGTAAAGTACAATACAAAAAACTTGCTGTCCATTGAAGCATGAGGCCGTTTTGGATTTGCACATAATTCAAATGTGAGGGATAGCTCAGTTTTCTTATAAATTAAGAGTAGTAGTACAAAAATAAAGCAACTAATTTTGGGCTGGGATCTGAAAGAATTTCCTTTAGTGATTCCATTGCAGAGCTTACTCTCATCTGTTTTATTCTGTGACATAAATCTGATGCACGAATGTTGCAGTTTACTTATTTCACTGGAGATTTTGGCAGACAGTATATGATGCTATCTATGAATGTTAGATGAGTTCATTAACTAAATGAAAGCATGGCAGGGAACTTCAGCCCCATGGGATGCATGTCCAGTGTCATAGGGAATTTCAGAAAGCCCTGGACAACATCCGATGCAGGAAGTGTCATCAACTGGAGAAGCACACTTTGTTTTTTTTTGGAGCTTCAGCAACAGCTGATATCCCACAGTCTATCCATGAGGCTAAATATTTTCTGGATGGCATGTTTCAGGAGATGGTCAGACTGCAGCTCGAGTGCAGGCAGAGAGGGAGTGGGTGAATAGCAAGAGAGTAATAATACAACATCACAAGAAAGTGGGAACAGGATTAGGCTTTCAAGCCTACCCCACCATTTAATATGATCATGACTGATCTATGCTGGTCTCCAACTCTTCTGTGCCATTTCTCCAAACCCCTCTATTCCTTGATCTAGCAAATATTTCTTCTCTGTCTTAAATACTTGTAATGATCCAGCTTCTAACATCTGCTGGGGCAGAGAATTACAGAGGTTCACCGCCCTCTGCGAAGAAATTTACATGTTCCCAAGTTTTAAATGACTGGTCCCTTGTAGTTATGTTTTCCTTGTTCAAGATTCTCCCACTGGTGAAAACAACCCAACATCTACCCTATTAAGCCCCTTTAGGGTCTTTTATGTTTGAATAAGGTCACCCCTCATTCTTCTAAACACCAAGGAATACAGGCCCAAACTATTCAGTCTTTCTTGGTAGAATAACTCTCTCATCTCAGGAATTCACCTGGTGAATCTCTTGACTGCCTCCAATGTTACTATATCTGCTTAAGATAAGAGGACCAAAACTGTGTGCAGTACTCCAGGTGAGGCCTTGCCAACACCCTGCCGAATTGCAACAAAACTTCCCCATTTTTAAACTCTAACTCATTTGCAGTGAAGGCCAAAGTGCTGTTTGCTACCTTAACTACTTGTTGAACCTGCCTGCTAGCTTTTTGATGATTCATGCACTTGAACACCTAGATCCCTCTGTACTTCTCTCCACTTAGATAATCTGCCTTTTGATTTCTCTTACTGATGTGCATGATCTCACACTTCCCCACATTAAACTTCATTTGTCAGTCTTTTTCCTACTTGCTCTATCTATATCCTGTTGTAGAATCAGTATTATCACTACATGCCCTTTTACTTATTTTCATGTGCAAATTTAGAAATCTTACATACTGTTCCTTCCTCCAGCTTATTAGGGTAAATAATGAACAATTATGGGCCAAGAACTGATCCCTGTGGTACTCTACAAGTTACCTCCTTCCAGTCTGAAAAGGATCTATTTATTCCAACTTTGTTTTTCATAAGACAGCCAGTTTTCAATCCATTCTAACACACTTCCTCCGATACTGTGGGCTTTTAATTTATGCACCAGCTTCCTATGTGGCACCGTGTCGAATGCCTTTTGGAGAACAAAAAAATGCACTACATCTACAGGTTCTCCTCTATCAGCTCTCCCTGTTACATCCTTAAAGAATTCGAGCAAAGTTGTCAAAAATGATTCACCTTAAGACCGTGTTGACTATGTTTAATTATATTCAGCTTTCTTAAATGATTAACCATTTCCACTTTGATTATTGACTCCAGCATTTTGCCAATAATAGCTGTTAAATTAACTGGCCTGTAGTTCCCTGCTTGTTGTCCCATTTTGAATAAGGGAGTCACTTTGCCTGTTTTCCAATCTTCTGGCAACCTCCTGGAGTTTAGCAAGTTATGATAAATTTCAATCAATGGATCCACTGTCTCTGCAACCACTTTCTTTAGTGTGCAGTCCATTGGTCCAAGCAACTTATCTGCTTTTAGCCCCCTGAGTTTCTCCAACTCTTTATCCCTTGTAATTGGAATTTTTGTTAGTTCTACAATGTTATTTGAAATTAACTCATCTGATACCTTAGGGATATTAGCAATGTCTTGCACGGTGAAGACTGATGCAAAAAATGTATTCAATATATCTGCCATATCTTTGTTGTTATTAGTTCACCAGCCTCGTTCTCTAGAGTCCTCACATTTACCTTAGTTGCCCTTTTTCTATTTATAGAAATTTTTTTTACTGTTTGCTTTTATACTACTTGCAAGTTTTCTCTCAAGATTCGTTTTCTCCCTTATGAATTTTTTAGTCTTCTGCTGCTAGATCCTTAAGAATGTCCCAGTCCTCTGCTCTTACCACTTTCAATTTAATATTATCCTTTACTTCTTTGCTAACTGTGGGTTGTGCTCCTTTCTCATGGAAGCCATCTGTTTGATTGGGATAAACTCTTGCTGAGCATTATATACCAGCTGTTTGTACTTTGTTTACCCCATTCACCTTAGACAATTCCTCTCTCTTATCATTATAATGCAACAAGCACCATTGCAGATGTCAAATCAGTCTTCCGGAGAGTGAACCCACAGAAAGCATCTAGCCCTGAAGGAGTCCCCAGCCGTATCCTTGGATTCTGCGCAGATCAGCTGGCAGGGGTATTTGCAGACGTTTTTAACCTTTCCCTACTTAAATCTGAGGGTCCCACCTGCTTTAAAAAGATCATTATCATCCCAGTACCAAAGAAAAATAAGGTAACGTGCCTTAGTGACTACCACCTGGTGGCTCTGACATCCACCATCATGAAATGCTTCAAGAGGCTGATCATGGCATACATCAACTCCAGCCTCCCAGGCAGCCTTGAACCACTGCAATTCACCTACCGACAAAACAGGTCCATGGTGACTGCCATCTCCCTGCTCCTACACTCATCTCTGGAGCATCTGGACAGTAAAGACACCTATTTTAGAATATTGTTTGTTGACTACAACTCTGCCTTCAATACTATAATTCCAAGCAAACTTGTCGTCGAACTATTAGACCTGGGACTCAACACCTCCAGTTGCAACAGGATGCTTGACTTCCTGGCCAACAGACCACAAAAAGCAAGGATAGGCAGTAACACCTCTGCCACGATTATCCTCAACACTGGTTGCCCCATAAGGCTGTGTTCTCAGCCCCCTACTCTACTCCCTATACACTCATGACTGCGTGGCCAGATTCTCCATCTACATACCACCGTAGTGGGCCATATTTCCAATAACAATGAGTTGGAGAACAGGAAGGAGATAGCCTAGTGACGTGATGTCATGACAACAACCTTTCCCTCAGTGTCAACAAAACAAAAGAGCTGGTCATTGACTTCAGGAAGGGGAGCTGTGCGCATGCTCCTGTCTACGGTCAAGAGGGTTGTGAGCTTCAAGTTCCTAGGAGTGAACATCACCAAAAGCATGTCCTGGTCCAACCAAGTAGATGCCACGGCCAAGAAAGCTCACCAACACCTCTACTTCCTCAGGAGGCTAAAGAAATTAGGAATGTCCCCTTTGACCCTCACTGATTTTTGTTTTTTATTTATTATATATAATCGATGTACCATAGAAAGTGTCCTATCTGAATCATCACGGCTTGGTATGGCTACTGCTCTGCCTGAGACCACAAGGAACTACAGAGTTGTGGACATAGCTCAGTGTATCACGGAAACCAGTCGCCGCCTCCTCACCACTTTGTCAAGCACCTTTGCTCCGTCCGCCCCAACAGCCAGGACCTCCCAGTGGCCACCCATTTCAATTTCACTTTCCATTCCCATACTGATATGTCTATCCATGGCCTCTTCTACTGCCATGTTGAGGCCAGGTGCAGGTTGGAGGAACAACACTTTGTATTCCACCTTGGGAGTCTGCAACCTGATGGCCTCAACGTCGATTTCTCTAACTTCCAGTAACTCCACCCCTTTTTCTTTCTCCTCATCCCACCCCTTACTTTGTCTTCCCTTATTCCTATGGCTCCCTTCCCTCACCTTGATGACCTGCCCATCTCCTCTCCTCCCCTCCCTCATCCTTTATTCCATGGTCCATTGCCCTCTCCTACCGGATTCCTTCTTCAGCCCTTTGCCTCTTCTATCTATCACCTCTCAGCTTATTACATCTTCTTCCCCTCTCACCTGGACTTGCCTATCACCTGAACTCACCTATCCCCTGCCTGCATGTGCTCCTCCCCTTCCTCTCACCTTTTTCTGGCTTCTTCCCTCTTCCTTTCCAGTCCTGATAAAGAGTCTCAGCCCGAAACATCGACTGTTTATTTCCCTCCACGGATGCTGCCTGACCTGCTGAGTTCCTCCAGCACTTTTTGTGTATTACTCCAGATTCTAGCATCTGCAGAATTTTTCGTGTCACCTCTCCATGGATTCTGTCTACACTTCTTGCTGCTTCGGTAATCATAGACCCCATCCACCCCAGACATTCTTACTTCCCTTCCTGACCCCCCCCCCCCCCCCCCCCCCCCCCCCCGCCCCATCGGGCAGAAGATACAAAACCTGAAAGCATGTACCACTAGGCTCAAGGACAGCCTCTATCCCGCTGTTGTGTTCCCTAGTACGATAAGATGGACTCTTGACCTCACAACCTACCTTGTTATGATCTTGCACCTTATTGTCTACCTGCACTGCACTCTCTCTGTAACTGTAACACTTTATTCTGCACTCTGATATTGTTTTACCTTGTACTACCCCAATGCACTGTTGTAATGAATTGATCTGTATGAATGGCATGCAAGAAAAGTTTTTCACTGTACCTCAGTACATGTGATAATAATAAACCAATTTACCAATTTAAAGTTGCAATAGCACTACTGGGATTGTTCTTTCGGCTGCTAATGGGAAAGGTATTGAAGACTAGGAGAGCAATAACAAGGGGCAACGAGGAAGAGTAAGTAGTTTCAGATTTAGAAGAACAAATTAATGTTTTCAGCCAAACAACTGGAGTAAGAATCAGTGCAGAACAATTAAGGAATGGTGATCCCTATTTCTTAACTTTTTTATACCCGTTCTAAACCTTATGACGTCCCTCGTGTCATAAGGTTTAGAAAAGCAATGGGGGAAAAAGATATAGACCACTCTAAATTTGGTAAAGGAAAATAGCGTCAAACTAATGATGGTCTTGATGAGTAACAGTCTTCTCGTGAGGCAAGTACAGTTGATGTGGCACATATGGACTTCCAAAAGGCATTTGCTAAGCAACCATTTGTCATCAACATTTGGAGGCTGTGGAATGAAAGGAACCATTGCAACATGGATAGAAAATTGGCTAAAGAACAGGAAACTGAGTACAGTTATGAAAGATGGTTTGTTGGACTGGGAAAAAAATGTATAGTGGAGTTCCCCTGGGTAATAGGAATGCTGCTTTTCCTGATGTTAATGATATTGGACTTGGGTATACAGAGAACATTTTCCAAACTTCCAGGTGAAACAAAGCTTGAAAGCCAAGTGACCTGTGAGGGGAATAGTAATAAACTTCAAGGAAATATAAAGACGCTGGTGGAATGGTAGTGGTTAATAAGTGATATTTAATGCTGAGAAATGTAAAGTGTTGTATTTTGAGAGGAAGAAAGAGAAGAAGCAATGTAAACCAAAAGACATAATTCCAAAAGGGGCAGAAGAACAGATCAAGGGGCTATCTGTGCATAGGTTGTTGCAAGTGGTTAAAGCGTACAGGAGACTGGGTTCTTTAGATTGAGGCATAGTATAAGGGCAAGAAGTTGCAATGAACCTTTAAAACATTGAGCCACAGCTACATTGTTGTGTCCAGCTCTGGGTGCCACACTTTAAAGATATGAAGACTTTGGACGTGATGCAGAAGAGATTTATTAAAGTTATTCCAGGGGTGAGGGAATTTTTATTTATGTGCATGGATTGGACAAACTAGGGTGACCCCCTTGGAACAGGAGTTTGTGAGGAGATTTGAGTAGCATTCAGAATGTCAAAGAATTTAGATTGAAGGGGATTTGGCAAAAGATGGAAAACTGACATGGTGAGTCACATGTTTACATAGTATGTAGTGTGTATAGTTAGGTCCAGAAATGGGGCAGATTCAGTTGTAGCATTCTGAAGGGAATTG
Source organism: Pristis pectinata (assembly GCF_009764475.1). Lineage (NCBI taxonomy): Eukaryota > Metazoa > Chordata > Chondrichthyes > Rhinopristiformes > Pristidae > Pristis > Pristis pectinata. Next base: position 65,931,458 of record NC_067408.1, on the reverse strand, counting down.
GTTAAGTAACTGAAAGGAATGAATATTTAAAGCTGTAGGGAGAGAGACTAGCTGGATTACAGTTATAAAACTGGTATGGACGTAACATGGGTTAAATGGACTTCTTGTGTGCTGCAACTATTAGATGTAATAGCTTTAAACTTGAATGAATCCATTGACCTGACTATTTTGATCCCCTCACTGGCTTGCTTTCTTTCCCTGTTTTCTTCCACCCCCACCCCCACCCCCATCCCCACCCCCACCCCAAATAAAAACTATTCTCTGCTACATTACCTTCCCATTCTTTTTCTCATTTTTGGTTTGCACTTTTTTTCCCTTCACATTTCATCCATCCCATACCACTGGCTTGTTTTCTTCTATCCACCTTCTCCCAACTTTTGATTTGTTCTTTATTGCCTATGCTCTCTTTCCCACCTTCTGCCCCATACGCCTCTCCCAGACATCTGGTTTCTAACCCCCCCCCATTACTTGATTACTTGTCCCACCCACACAGGCTGCTTCTTTCTACCAATAATTATATGGACTGATAGAACTTGCTGACTTTCTTACCTCATTAATAATTCCCTATTCTGCCAAGTGCTCCTGCTGCTACTAATTCTCTTGCAAAAAAGATAGTTTATTCACAAATGTTTTGTCCTCTGAGTTTATTAACAGTTCTCTCAAGTATTTGCAATAGTATGCATTTTAATTAGAAACTAGACTAACCATTATATAAAGATGATCTCTTATTCAACTGACAACAGGAGACTGCATCTAAATTGATTGAGTGCTTCACTTAATAGAAGTTAAATGTTAACATCTTTTAAAATAAAATGAAGAGATCAATAGCACAATAGATGGCAGAATTTTAGGAAAGGCTGTGTCCTCTTGCATTTTAGTTGTCATGGGCATTGAATTCTGCTCATATGATCCTGTTTTCTGTTATCTAGCCTCCAAATTATGACTTGTTTGCTCAAATCTAAGTTTCTTCATCAGATTTAAGGAACAGCTGTTTTCTTGAAAGGCAGAAAGTAGCTTGCATCCTGATACTGAGGTTGGTGCAACAGAAACAAGTAGTTGCAGTATCTGATCTTTGGCCTATAGCACATCTGTAGGTCCCTTGAAAAGATGGTTGTAGTTTTGTCTGTCTATAGTTCTTAATTCTCAAATATACCTCTAACTGTTTTTTAAAATTATTTATGGAATCTGCTTCCTCCACACTTTTTCAGGAAGAGCATTCTGGATCATTAACTCAAATATTTCATTTTATCTTGTATTTTGCACTTTGGACCTCTGACACTTCTCAGTGGTGTAGTAGGTTAGATTTTTCTCATTTAAAAAAAACCTTGTTCCAAAGTGAACACTCCTATCTTTTTGACATGATGTCCATAGCTCTGGTGATATCTCCTATCTCTATTAATACTCTGGCAAAGCTTCTCTGTAGTATTTCTAAAGTCTTTACATCTCTTGAAGTATGGTGCCAGAAATTGTCCACTGTACTGTAACTGAGGCCAGATTGATACAGCTTAGCTTGATTTCTTTTCTGTGCCTGCCTCTGCTTCTATTTATTATGTTCTTGTGCTGTATTCTTCTACGTGTATTTCTAGACCCAAGTAACCCACATGCTTTTTAATCCCCTTTATTGACCTGCCCCAGCTCCCTTAGTTGGTCATCAAGGCCTTTCTATTCCTCTACATTTTGCTTAATCGTGAATCCTCCCAAAATGTCCTGTTTCACATGTCCCTGCTTTAAATTAAATGGCTCTGATTTGCTGATTCAACTGTCCTGACTCTTCTGGGGTGGAGATCTAAACTACCTTTTAATTGTATTGGCAGATTTAACCTAATCTGCAGTTATAACTGACAGTAGGTGATAATTCTTAAAAATTGAGAAGGGTAGTTGATCCAGAACTGATCCTTAGGAACACTATTACAAACTCCTGGCTTGAAAAAATCTGCTTGTTTATCTGGCCAATTGTTCATCCTGACTGTCCTGCTGAAAAGTTTTGGGATGTGTCATGACTCACTATAATTAGTAATAGTTCTGTGTAGGTCTAAATGCCTACCCTTTCTTTATAGATCCACCTTGTAGTTAGGTCCTGGATCTCGTACCTGACCGTCACGTCCTTTTGTTGCATGACCAGAACTGCCTTGTGTTTTACATTGAACTTTGACTGTCACTGAAGATGAACTGAAAAATCCGCTTGCCAGTTTGAGACTTTGTTTTTTGAAATGAGAAAAAGCTGCAGCAGAGGACTGAGGGCCGTGACTTGATTTGTTTATCTTGACTTCATTTCTTTATTTCAAGGACTCATAATAGTTTGCTCTGTAGTCTATACAGTGGTGGGTCTGGAGTCACATATAAGGCAGACTGGGCAAGGATGACGGGCTTCTTTTCTGAAGGACATGAGTGCACTAGATGGGTTTTTAATGACAATTCAGTAGGCTCATGGTCACCATTGCTGCTACTTATTTTTTCACTCCATTAAGAGTTTAATTTTCCTAGATGTAGTCACAGGAATTCCTTATGTGCCAGGATTGATGGTTGCTTGTCCAGAAATTTAACTATTATTGTTATGCTGAAGCTGCAGACATATCACTGACAAATGGTGAAAGGTATGCTTAGCTATATTCAAATACTCAATTCAAAGACAATATTCCAGCACTCACACCTTATATACTATACCACCTGCCAAGACGCAAGATGATCGGTCTCAGACCTGTTGCCTTGAGTCTCAAACCCAGGGTATTTGTCCTAGGGTCTTTCTGCAATCCCAGGTTCTCTTGCTGCCCCAAGATTGGATTGGGTTAGATATTAAATCCTGTTTCCAAAACCTCCTATTCCTTCTGTTCTCCTTCAGTGAGATGGTACCATATTGATAGTTAAGTCCAGGTCTGACCTATTTCACCCGTCTTTAATCTATTGCCCCTAGACCATTGGCTGCCTGTATATCATCTCCATTTTTCACCATCAATTGAGTTGTTGGGTCCTGAGGCACATGGAATTGATTTCTCCTGACAGTTCATAGAACAGGACACCACTGGACAGGCCATTCAGCCCATTATGTTGTGCGGATCTTGATGCCAATTTATACTAAATGTCGTCCTCCTGTGTGTCATCCAAATCCCTCCATTCCCTTCGTATTCATGTGCCTATCTAAAAGCCTCTTAAACTCCGTCAAACTGCCTGCTTCCACTACAACCCTGGTAACCTAATCCAGGCACATAGCACTTCCTGTGTACAAAAAAAACTTGTCTCTCACATCACCTTTATACCCTACCCCCCCCCCCCCCCACCTTAAAATCATGTCCTCTGGTGTTTGACATGTCTAGCCTGGGAAAAGATTGTTACTGTTTACCCTATATATGCCTCTCATAATTTAAAAACCTCTATCATTGTCTCCCTTCAATGCTCTAAGGAGAACAACCCAAGTTTGTCCAACCTGTCGTTGTAGCTCATACCCTCTAATCCAGGCAACATCCTGGTAAACCTTTTCTGCACCCTTTTCCATAGTCTCTACATCCTTCCTATAATGGGGCAAACAGAGCTGCACACAGTACTCCAAATGTGGTCTGACAAAGGTTTTGTGTAACTGCAGCATGACTTCCTTACTCTTATACGCAGCACTCCTACTAGTGAAGGCAAGCATTCTATACACCTTTACCACCCTATCCACTTGCATAGCCACTTTCTGTGGACTTGGGCCACAAGATCCCTCTATCTCAGTGCTATTAAGGGGCCTACCATTAACTGTATACTTTCTCCTTTAATATGATCTCTCAAAGTGCAACATTTCATACTTGCCTGGATTAAACTCCATCTGCCACTTCTCTGCCCATATCTGTAACTGATCTATATCCCACTGTATTCTTTGATAGTCCTTCACACTGTCCACAACTCCAGCAATCTTGGTATTATCTGCAAACTTGCTAATCCACCCATCTACATTTTCATCCAAATCATTGATGTGTATCACAAACAACAGAGGTCCCAGCACCGATCCTTGCAGAACACCACTGGTCATGACCCTCCAGCCAGAATAACAGCCTCACACCCTACTCTCTGTCTTCTATGGACAAGATGGTTCTGAATCCAAACTTACTATTCACCCTGGATCCCATGCATCTTTATCTTCTGAATCAACCTACCATGAGGGACCTTCTCAAATGCCTTACTAAAGTCCACGTAGATAATATCCTCTGCCTTGCCCTCATCAAGCATGTTTGTCACCCCTCTAAGCAGGCCATGCCTTTCCAAATGTGCATAAATCCTATCCCTCAGTATCCTCTCCAATAGCTTCTCTACCACCTGACATGAGGCTCACTGGCCTATAATTTCCTGGATTATCCCTATTTCCCTTGAACAAAGGAACAAGATTTGCTGCTCTCCAGTCCTCTGAGACCTTGCCCGTTGCTAGTGAGGACACATCCTTGTAAAAGCCCCAGCAATCTTCTCACTTGCATCTTTCTATATTCTGGGATATATGTCATCAGGCCCTGGGGACTTATCCACCATAATGCTTTTCAGAAGACCCAGCACTACCTCCTCCTTAATCTCAATGTCCCAGCACAATTAGAATGCCCAACCCTGTTTTTACTATCCTCCAATTCCTTCTCCTCAGTAAATACTGATGCAAAGTACTCATTTAGTACCTGAGCCATTTGCTCTGACCCCAACCACAAATTCACTCCTTTATCCTTGAGTGGACCTACCCTCTCCTTATCCTCATTTATGTTTCTATTAAGAGGAAAAAAAAGCCTTGGGGTTATCTTTGACCCTGCTTCCTTTTTCTTCCTGACTAAATTTAGGACCTCTCGGGTCATCCAAGGTTCCCTTACCTTACCATCCTGGTCCTTGCTCCTTACCAGAACATGCTGATCCTGAGCTCTGTTCAGCTGGTCTTTAAACAATTCCCACATGTCAGACGTGGACTTGGCCACCTGGCGGCCTAGTGGTTTGGATTTGGTGCTCTCACTGCCACGGCCTGGATTCAATTCCCAGCCAGGGAAGTGTGTTTTGGCAACTGGAACCAGTTACACCCTTCTGACTCTGTTGCCAAATCTGATAGTGGTTCAGTGGCTGCACAGGGCTGCTGTTGGGAGACTGATCAAGGTATCTTCCACTTCATTGTAACATGCTGATCCTGAGCTCTGCACAGCTGGTCTTTAAACAATTCCCACATGTCAGACGTGGACTTATCCAACAGCAGATACTCCCAATCAATGCCCCTTGGGTCCTGTCTTATCCTGTTGTAATTTGCCCTCCCCCAATTTAGTATCTTCCCACAAGATCCAATTTTATCCTTTCCCAAAACTATCTTAAAACATAATGAGTTGTGGTCACTATTCCCAAAATGTTCACCCACTATCAGGTCTGTCACCTGGTTCTGGCTCACTTCCCAAAACTAAGTCCAGAATGTTCATACACAGACATCATTCCTCATGTTGCTCTTGTGACAATTCTCATCACTTAGGTATTTTACTAACTTAATCTAGGCCTCTAAATATCTCTTATTATCATAGTAACAGCCAGCTCCTCTGAACACCAAAGCCTTGGATACCTTTGGAGATTTCTTAAAGTGGACCCATTGTTTCTTACCAGATGGCATCTAGCCAATTTATTAGTCCTCTGAGTTTGAGTGTTGGTAAACTTAACTTAACTTTCCACATAAGAGGTGCTGCTTAGTGAAGCTGAGAAAATGTTACATTGACTTTTCCCTTCTTTCACACTGGACTAGTTCATCATGTGATGATCAATCCAGGAGACTCTCTCTTTCAATTAAGTTGTTATTGATCTTAAATTTTCTTAACATTCTTAGAATTTCACAGATCACTAACCATCCTTGTATGTGGCAACTTCCAAATGTTGGTTCAAACTGAAAACACTGTGCTTCTGTTCTGGACAGTTATTTTTAACCCTCTGACTACCATGTTATGTTGTACCTCTTGGCCGTGTGCTGGAAAAAGCTTGATTGTTTTGCTGTTTACTTGGCTGGAGGTACCATGTCAGAAGTCAACCAGTTTTATGATGTTACTGTTCAGTCTCTGTTCCATCTTAAATTATAACCCAGAATCCACAACTCATTGATGTCATTTGAATCATTCCAAAATGCAATAAACTCCAGCAGCTCTGAATAAAGCAAGTGACATCCAGCTTCAGTCATTTTCTCTCATCTGGGTCAGCATGCTATTTGAAGTGATTGATTAGGTGATCATTGACATCTGGGTTCCTGGACGATTCCTGCATGAGCAGTGCTGCACATTTTGCATTGAGACCTGGAGTATAGACTGGGTGATAGTGGTGAGACGTGGCCTCACAGGCTACTTTATGAATAGCAATTCCAAGTCCTATTCTGGGGCCAGTGTTGTCACTAATTTATTCCAATCCCTTGCTACACTTTTATTATCTGCCTTATATAAATGCAACTTTTTCTTGGAGATTTTGACAATTAGGATGCAATGATGGTCTTTGCAGACTACCTCAGAAGCAAGACCTCACAAGATGCTGGCTCTGAGTCACCATATACTGAGCTGACCCAGTATGTCAAGGCAGTGGAGTGAGTATAAGGGAGCAAGCAACTTCCTCTATTCACAACTGCCTTCAATACACCAGTACAGCCTTCAATGGATTGAGGAAAAAGTCTGATTGAAAATTAAGACCTCAGATGTCACACAACTGGTCTACTGTATGCTTCTGAAAGCTGGACTACCCACTGCAGGATCTCAAGGCACTAGCATGATACCATCAATGCTCTCTCCACATTTATTCTCAAAATTCACTGGAAAAATATATGAACTAACTTCGGTCTTCCCCCACAGGCCATCATCCACACACTGAACCCATACTTGCATTCAGTCAGTTAGGTTGTGTGAGTCACATCATTTGCATACTTGGTAGTAGGTTCCTGAAACAGATGCATTACTTGCCTATGAAAGGAAGAGATTGCAGGTGGGCAGAGGAGAAGATTTGAAGATGTGCTCAAAGCCTTGTTTTTATTTTATTTTTGGGGGGTGACTGAAATGCAACAATTTTACTGCCAGCACTTTTAATGGCCAGCACATTACTAAAAGTGGAGAAGGAACACTGCTTGGGGATCCTTGGGGTCAGAATCATAATCAAGTTTATTTCACGACATATGTCAGTGATAACTTGTTGTTTTGCAGCAGCAGTATGGTGCAAGACATAAAAATTCCTATAAGTTACAAAAATAAATAGTGCAAAAGAAGAATACGAGGTAGTGTTCATGGGTTCATGGACCATTCAGAAATCTAATAGCAGAGGGGAAGAAGCTGTTCCTGAAATGTTGAGTGTGGGTCTTCAGGTTCCTGTTCCTCCTCCCCAATGGTAGTAACGCAAAAAGGGTATGTCCTGGATGGTGAGGGTCCTTAATGATGATGCCGCCACCTTGAGGCTCTGCCTCTTGAATACGTCCTCGATGGCAGGGAATGTTGTGCCTGTGATGGAGCTGGCTGAGTCTACAACCCTCTGCAGCCTCTTCAATCCTGCACATTGGAGCCTCCATACCAGGTGGTGATGCAATGCTCTCCACTGTACATTTGCAGAAACTTGCAAGAGTCTTTGTTGATGTACCAAATCTCCTCAAACTCCTAATAAAGTAGAGCTGCTAGCATGCCTTCTTCATGATTGCATCGATGTGTTGGGCCCAAGAGATCCTCTGAGCTGTTGATACCCAGGAAATTGAAGCTTCTCACCCTTTCCACTGCTGACCCCTCAATGCGGACTGCTGTGTTTTCTCCTGACTTCCCCTTCCTGAGGTCCACAATGAATTCCTTGGTTTTGCTGATGTTGAGTGTGAGATTGTTGTTGCGATACTACTCAACTAGCTGATCTATCTCACTGCTGTATGCTGCCTTGTCACCATCTGAGATTCTGCCAACAACAGTGTCATTGGTGAATTTAAAGATGGCGTTTGAGCTGTGCCTTGCCACAGTGTAAAGAGAGTAGAGCCATGTGCTAAGCACGCATCTTTGAGGTCTGCACTGAGAGCACACAGAAGCCTTTAACTAGGTCAGGAGCCACTAGCTCCCAAACTAAATATTTGCCTGCCCTGTCAGGTACTTCCTGCTCCATCTGGAAGTGTCTGGTTTCAATATTGTCTTCGAGTATGTCATCCTAATCCCAACAGACTACTGAAAAAGACTACCCAACTTTGCTTAGTAGCTGTTAGACCCTGAACATTGTTGTAAGATTAATGCCTTTTGGATTGCATGATGACTGGATGACTAGTGGCAACAATTCAGATTCGCAGAAATTCACCAAATTCAGTTTGCTATAATGGATGATTCACTTGGTGAGGACAGGTGCTGGCATGACATGAACACTGATCAATCCAATAACAAAGAAATGCTTCAGCACTTTAGGAAACTCTTGGAACAGATGCTGCTCTAGGCTCATTCAATAGAGTGCCACCCAACAGATCATTAACAGAATGAGTTACAATGGACATCTTTGCTGCAATCTTTTGAGCAAGGTTTGATGAATAATTCCTCATGTTTCTTTAGGCAGAACAAAGCCTGGTTGAAGTCTAAAGGTTGACTCTGAACTCCTTTAGCTTCTATCTCCACAAAGGCTATGTGAGCTAAAGAGCAGTTTTAAAATATTGCAGGTAGGTTCCTCTGGACTCTGAAGCAGTCAGTAATCTGGAAAAATTCAACCTGCTATTGCTTGTGAGAACAAAATTAGTTCTCTCCTTTTTATTATTTTGACATCTAGTTCATGACTACACGTTGCAAAAATCTGAAGAATTATAAGCTGTGTAGTTTTAAATCTGCATCACTAGTGCTCTCTGAAACCATAACTATGCCATAAAATATTTGGAGAACGCATGCCTCGGGTAGAACTTCTATCCTGTCTCAAATGAGCAACTGTGAGACATGCCAGCTATTTCCAACCCCCTCAGCCTTTCCACCAACCCTTGTTAATGGGATGCTGCTGTTTGTCAGTTAGATGTTCTTTCACAATCTCTAAAATGGAAGAATGGATGGTGGTTAGGCAGGACCAAAGAATGATGTGTCTTAATTACCCCACTCACTATTTGGTTTGGTGATTGACCTGGGAATGAATGACAGTGGAAAATGGTAGTTTAAAAACTTCCTGTACTTTACCAGGTTGTGTAAAGGGGAAAAATACACGATGTTCCAGTCATGCCTGGTAACTTTGAAGCTTCTGTTCAAATGTGACCTTATAAATAAATGCAGTTAATGTAACCACTGATTATTATAAAATGTTTGTAAAATACACTAAAGTGTAAAAAATTTTTTACATTTTTTTTATGAACAAGATTTTCCAATTTGTGTATTTGCAGGTAAATCCAGGGTGAAATAAAACAAAAATGCCTCTGTTCAAATCACACAAAAGTCCAGCAGACATTGTCAGAAATCTCAAAGAGAACATGTCACTGCTGGAAAAGCAGCATATTTCAGACAAGAAGGCTGAAAAGGTATGCACTCTTTGCTTGAAAAGATGCTGTCATGTGGGAATAATCTTGCTCAATGCATGAGAGGAAAAGCAGTATGGAGTGTAGTCGATAGCTGACAAAAGAAATTCTCTAGCAATTTTTCTTGTTAAGTACTAGTTCTACAGTTTAATTCATTATTATGGTATTATGTCAGCTTTTAAAACATTTTTTGTGGCTTTCTTGGAATGAAAGAACTTGCATTGCTGTACTCCTTTTCAACTAATGATTTGCTTCATAAATTGAAGCAAATGAAGCAGCCAGTCTGTTTGCAGGAACGAAATAAATAACGAAGTTTTTTATTTGGCATTGGTCGTTTAGATGGTGATGAGAACACCTAATGAACTCCCTTCTTAGGAGCAGTACCACAGAATCTTTATCTTCAGTTGAATGAACAGATCTTTGGTTTAATAATTTTTTCTCTCAAAGATTGTACCTCCTGACCCATAACGCCGTGCGATTTGTGCTAAACTCTTGGTGTAGAGCTTGAAATTGCTACCTTCTGACCACCATAGAAACCAAATGCAAGGTTATTGAATACAAATGCTTAGATATTCTTAAAAGCTCAAGTACTGCCAAATATTTGAATTTCAGTTGTTGTCAAACATTTGAAGATGGCACTAAATCATTCATCTGAATGGATTAACATCTCCATATATGCTGATACATGCACTGTGTGATTTAAGTTCTTGGCTTTAACTTGGTCTTTAGAATATTAGTATGTGACAGAAGGACTGGGAGTGCTTTACCATGGTTGTTAATTTGGTGCTACCTGTGCATTACAGCTGGCAACAATGGTTTGTGCCCAATACATCCAAAAGTCAGTAGTAGTTTCATCTTCATAAGGCCTAGTATGTTGGGGCATGGCCTATTTGTATGGTGTTTCCACAATGTGCCTGTTCAAAATTGATTTCTAAATGAAGTGTGATAGAGCGGAGCATATTATTGAATGTAATAGTAAGTTACAGCCTATTTAGTAATATGCTGTTTGTTTCAGAAGAAAGATGATCAGACTTTTGAAATATATTCTACACAAAGTGTGAGTTCAGGGTGAAGCATATGTACTTAGTTATTAGTAATAGAATTTCATTTATGGCACAGGCAGTCAATTGTGTCCACTGTTTTTACCAATACAAGTCGGTTTGAAATCTTTGCAGCTTTTAAATTAAATTCTGCAGTTTTTTGCATGTGAGAGCATATTTGGTATCAATCATTGTTGCAGGTAAGGAAATGCACATTTATTTTGATACTAGGCATGGTTTTGTGCACATTTTGTGGTATAAAGGGTGCTTTTTACAAACATTTTAACTAGTAGCTGAACTAAAATTATCAGACAGAAGTAAATAAAACTACTTGAAAGCACTTTACATTACATCTTTAGTTCATTATTGTTTTATCTATCAGCTTGGCTCAGTAGATGTTGCTTTTCTTGGTATAAGTGGGCAGGTATATGTCCTTTGCCAATATTTCCTCAATAGATACTGACAAGAAGTTCTGCAATACCAGATGTGTCGTCTTCCTTTTGGGGGTTAAATTTAGCTCTTTTCTTCCCCATTCCTGTCTAAAATTTGCTAAAGAACTAACTTAGAGTGGCAGATGTTCTTGTATCCTGATCAATAATCAACCTTCTTAACCAGAAATATCAGAATAATGTCATTCATCTTGTTACTGGTTGTGGGATCTTGTTATACACAAAGTGGCTGACTTTCTTTTAGGGTTTCATAAATCATAGAAAATTTGTCACAGGAGTTGGTATTTTGGCCCATTGTCTATGCCAGCTGTAAAAGAGCTCCCCAACCTAATCACACTGGGTCTGCAGGTCACAGCTCTTCAAGTACACAACCAAGCACCAATTAAATGGGATACAGGTTTCTGCCTCCATCACCCTCGCAGGCAGCAAGTTACAGATCCCCACCGCCCTCGGTGGGGGAAAATAATCTCATCCCTCTAATCCTTCTACCAGTCACTTTAAATCTGTGCTCCCATTTTTTGACCTTGCTGGTAAGGGAAATAAGTTCTTGTTTATCTTGGGGCCCCTCATAATTTTACACACTTAAGACTCCTTTCAATCTATTTTCCAAAACATAGCAATTTATCTAATCTTTCCTCATAATTGCAATTTTCCAGACCTGAAAATGTAATTTCAAAATAATTTTAAGATGTTGCTTTTGGCATTCAGCCTGCACTTTACCTCCTGCACCCACTGATTGCAGATGGTCTTAGCATACTAATGGATACCATGTGCTTCTCTCCAATGTCACTTGAGCATAGACAAAGCCTTCGGTAAGGGACAGAACCAGAATGTACAGGCCCTCAATGGCCACCTTGACCATGTCCAGGATGCAGCTCAACAAGGAGATTTCTACCACCTGATTCCCCTCCACCTCTTTCCCTGCATTTCACTCTCCCCACCACCCCCCCCCCCACCAACCACACACTCCTCCATTTGTGTGTGTGCGCGTGTATACTACAAATATAATCCATTGTATATGATGTTTGAACAAATTCTTCATGAAGGTTATTGGTATCTTTTTTTGGGACAAAATATCTAAAAAGTGGTGAAATTTGTAGATTGGAATAAAGCATGCATATTAGAATGGGGTTGATGCTGAGAACCAAACATTTCTGTCATTTAGGAACCAGAAATGAACAATTCCACTTTTGCTCAGAAATCTAAAATCTGATATTGTGTTTGGATGTTCTAAGCCCTGCCAATCAAAATCTTGTTCCATTACATGTAACTTGTTAAACTTTATTGATCTCTGCTCTTCAGGAATTCTGAGATTCACCAGCTGTGACAGGCATACAGACACCTTGAAAAGTGTATATTAAGAGTGGGATGATGTCAATTCAGTTCTTTAGACTGTTGCTCATTGGATTCCTAATATCAATAGGACAGACTGATGAAGGAAAATTTGACTAAACTTTACAGCTTACAACATTTGGTTCAGGAATATCATTTAAAATGGAGCATGGAGTAGACTTCTGAATCTACTACTTGGGGAGATTGAGGATAGTATCAGAGAATCTTAAAGTTGAAAAGTTTATTTCAAATGTCAGGGGATGATGGATAGGGTGTCGGATCCAGTTATTTTTGAATCTGCAGGTTCTCTGAGGAGTCCAAGAATGGGTTGAAAACAACCTGGTGCTTCACAACGTTTTATTGGAAAAGTTTAAAACAAAGAAACAGTCAGAGCACATGGCACTAGCTTTACTACTTGGAGATGAGCCAAGACAAAGGAATTAAAATGAGCTAGGGGGAGGGGGAAGAGAGCAAGAGAGTGATTAAGATACCAGTAGCAAAACCAACCAATGAGAAAACACGTATTCACCTGATGGACAAACCAGTAAGCTAAAAAGAGGTTGTATATTGTACAACCACTTGAGATATACATGTTGGATTTGAGTGTTTTTAAGTAGTTTTTAAACAAGGGAATATTACAAGTTTTCTGGGTAAGACACTGGCAGAGAGACTCATCTGGTTTTTAAGGCAAAGAGGAATCTTATTAACTTCCATTGTTTCTAGAACTGGAGTACTCCTACTATTTTGAATCAAAAATCAACTGACCAGTGGTTAGCTTTTCATCAATCAGCTGTTCCCCCAGACCAGGAATTGAATAAATCAGGTATCGATGAAGTTTTAAACACTTCTTTTATAAACATTCCTAAGTCAACTGCATTTCCTTTACATGAGAGGATTTTGGGTTTTAGTGTGTGAGTAATGTTTTTGTCTGGGTATTTACTATGGTCTGAATAATTGTACATTGTTAAAACAATGCACATCTGCTTCTGTAGTACAGGTGGAGGGAAAAAACAACAGGCAGTGGGACAGGTATCACAATGATTTTATAAGTAGAAATAAAAATTGGTCTACATGATCAAAACTGTTGGAAGCATACAATACCAAAGTGAAAGAAAATGTTTGCTGTAATCCCAGTAAATTACGTTTGGGATGTAATCATGTCTTGTAATTTAAAAAGTCAAAAGAAATTTTGGGCAAAATCTGCTTCAATTAACTCTATAATCTGTAGGTATTTTATCAGAAAACTTGTAATCACAAGCATTTGGTTCCAGATGTGTTCTAAATTAAGAAGAAACTAGTGTGTTAAATCAATTATAGAATATGATTTGGTATCCTTGTGGAAAAAATATTAAGTAGGTGCAAGGTTGAAAATTTACTTGGTAAATCTGAAGACTGGTGGTTATGTAATGTATTGTAGTGTCAAAATGTTTAATTATAAACTTGGGGGTCATGTATCTCTGCTGCAGTGGCTTGAATGTTTTCTGTGCAAAACATTGGTATGTTGCAACTTTGCTTAACTCTTTACATCATCCCAAAATTGGATTGGTGAAGCGATTGTACATGTGCTAGACCAGTCAACTATGTTATAAATCTTTGTTCCTTTCAAAAATTGTTACCTTGTAAAGCTGCCTATGGTATTCCATGTAGTTTCATTGGGCCCCACCTACCATTGTTGCATTCACACACACACACACACATGCCCTCTTGTGCTGCTGCTTTCTGATTCTTTCCCCCCTCCCCTCTGTTTTAGTAAAATAAAATCTCCAGAAAATATGGTAGAAATGAAAATGGAATGCAAAGAATGGTTGAGTGGAATTCTCTGAACTGAGGCAGAGCATTCCAATTTAATTAAATTAAATGTTGAACTTGCAGTCAATCTTTAAATGGGCTTGCTGACTGAACATACAATATTGCACTTTGTTTCTCTGTTGGAAATGGTTAACACCTTGGTAAAGCTTTCCTTAATTCCTGATATTCTGGCAAATGAAAGCAAGTTTTAATGTAAAATAGTGTCTGTGTTTTTCCTGAATGAAGAAGCTTGCAGAATCTGAAAGAAGGATTTGTACTTATTGAGTGCTGATTAAAACTTTTTACATGTGTGTGGCTTGGGATAGCCTTTTACACTTGATTATCTTGAAAGTGTAGAACTTGAGATTCATGAAACTTGTAGTCATTTGACTTTGCTGTACAGTTGAGAAAGCCTGTTCTTTTATAAGAAGCTGCAACACTCTGTAAAGCCTGAGAAGCTGAATTGTTTCTTTTAATATACAGCAGAATGCATGGAATTATTAATTTTCTTTTGCTAGTCTTATCTCGTGAAGATGCTGATCACTGTTGCAATTTAAAAAAAAGTTTTAGTTGCAACACTGATCAGCATCTTCATCAGACTAGCATCATGACATCTCATGGAAATGCCACTTGTTCTGTGAGCTTGAAAGCAGTGCATGTCCTTGTATCATTAATCTCTCCTGATGTACACTTTCTGCAGATTTATTAGTTTGCAGTTATTTTAAGTTGCATGTTTTTCTGCATCCCCTTTACCTGTGCAGACACACCTCTCTCAGGCCTAGGCAATTAGTACCATCTATTTTAAGGTTTGCAGAGGACACAAATATCATTTAAGAACGAAGTAATGACTGTCTCCAACAAAAAAAGGGTCTAATTACTTTGATATTCAACCACATTACCAATTGCTGAGCTCCTCATTGACCAGAAACTAAACTGGACAAGTCACATAAATACCTATAACCATGGATTCATCTTCTGACCCTCCAGATCCTTTTCACTGGCTGCAAGACATTAGTTGGAAGTGTTATAAAATACATTCCATTTGCTGAAATGAAGGGTTGCTCCAACAACACAATAACATTGACCCTATTCCAGAACAATGTAACCCACTTGTTTCCTCCACTACTAGAATACTGTGGCCGGAGTGTATACTTTTTACAAAATGCATTGCAGTTCTTCACCGAAGTTACTCTGACAGCACCTCCCAAACCTGTGACCTCTAATATCTAGCAGGTTAAGGCATATGGGAATATCACCGCCTGCATATTTGCCTTCAAGTGGGACACTATCCTAATTTGGAAATATAATGCTAGGTCTAAATTCATGAACTCCCTTTCCAAAAACATTGGAGTATATCATCAGGAATGTACCAGTTCAAGGCAATGGCCCATCTCCACTTGAGGGTATTTACTGGTGGGCAGTAAATGCTGACTTTGCCAGCAATGTTCACATCAATAAAATTAATTAAATGTGTAGACCTTGGAAACGTAGTTTACAATTATGTAGGCAGCAGCAGACTTCAGGAAGACATAGTCCAGTAAAATGGCCAGCTGCATGCAGGTTAAATTTTAATAGTGAATGTGAAAGAATTCATTTTAGAATGAAGAACAAGAAAAAATTAATATGGGGGTTCACATCCACAAATCTTTAAAGCAGCCAGAAAATTAATTAGGCCTTTCAAACCTTGATGATCCTGTGCTTTATGAACAGAACCAGAGTACAAAAATGAAGCAACAAACAACGTGCTGGAGGAACTCAGCAGGTCACACAGCATCTGTGGGAGGAAAGAAATTGTTGACATTTCAGGTCGAAACCCTGCATCAGGCCTCCCCTCCAGACAAACACCAGGCCATCATCTCCCACAGTGTCACAGATCTCATTACATCGGGAGATCTCCCATCCAACTTCACCAGTACAAAAATGAATATAGTTGTGCTGAACTTCATAAATTGGTTAGGTCAGTTACGCACAACACACTTGACAGAGAAATGTCAAGGCTTTGGGTGAGGGTGTAGAGGAGATTTTTTTGTGAATGGTTAGGCTGGAAAAGATGTAGTTTGCAGATAATTCAGGAGAAAACTAAATGAGCCATTCAAAATTAAAACTTTAGAAATTGTATTCTTGTGAAACTTTCTATTAGAGTGAAGATCAGTACACACAAGACTCTAAAATAATCGGCAAACGAAGCAGGAGAATGATAAGAATTTAAGATTGGTGGTGAAGCAGCATTACTTGCTGCTGACAACATTTGATGTCTCTAAAAATGTATTGATCTCTGTAACCTGGACTTCTCTATTGTAGTTTGCTATTAAGCTTCATTTCAAAGGGATTGCCAGTCCTGCAGTTCTGATGCTGTCAAGCTGATCAATCTCATTAAAATCAATTGCATTTTTAAAACACAAAGTCTTAGGTTGCACACAAGGAAGGAAAAAGTACAACTTTTAGTATTAAACACTTCAAAACTAGAACATTTATATTCTAAACTACCTTGTATTTATGTTTAATGAAATAGCATTAAACTTTATAAATGATTTTAGTTATTTTTAAATGGGGTTTGAATTGTAAACCAGTTTAAGGATCAGAGAATTTGGTAAACGATTAACAACTTGATTGTTATGCAGTATAGCTTAACATTATCAAGGTAATTGAAAAATGTGCTTGTAAATAACTCATTCAAGTGAATTTTCCCTATATTCCAGGGACAAGCTTGCAAAGGGCACAGTCTATGGATGAGGCCTGAATCACTGATGCCAACTCCAGAATTTTAGGGTTAAACTATGCATGCACAAATCACTGTTCATCATGAAAAGGATGTTGGCATCACTGAGGCTTGCATTTATTGTCTATTCCTATTGACCTTCCAACTGAATGGCTTACCTGGCTATTTCAGAGGCTAGTTAAAATTCAGGTACTTTATCGTAGGTATTGAGTTGCTGCTTGCAGGTCAGGCTAGTAAGGGCATCAAATTTCCTTCCTTTAAAGGATGTTTGTTATTAGTTTTACGGTGTATCACTGGTGAATGGTGACAGTTTTACAACTGCAAAATCCTGTTTATGCAACAACTTATCAGAATATACTATCTGCAAGTGTGGTGGAAGCAATAATAACTTTGAGGACATTAGATATAAATTAAGAAACCTGCGCTTGTGAGGAAGAAGCAATGGAGTGGAACTAATATGGTAAGTGTCTTAGTGCATCAACACAGATGCAATGGGCAATATGATTATAATTGACATACCAATTAATCCTACACAGTTGGAGAGTTAAAGGCAGCTAATGTAATATCATATATTGCATTTAATTCACCTAGTCATTGGGGAGGTAAATCATGCCTTCAGGAAAAGGCGTAGTTAAAAATGTCACCAGTATAATAGTTGTGGAATTGAAAATGCTGACAGGCTGGGTGTTGTCAGCATATTATCTACAGATTGGTCCCACATTTAGCAGAAAGGTTGAATTTGCTGTATTGAGACAAAAGGGTGGGATGAACCACCTGTGGATCTATGAAGTAGACCACCAATAAGGTATGAACTTCAAGTGCAATTGCAGAGAAGTCGAAGAAAACTGTTTTGTCTTGTGCACTTTGATAGCTTTCTAGTAAAATGGGATGAAAGCTCGAATGATGTGTAAGCCGATAGGAATTGCATGACTTCAGGAATCATTTAGAAAATGAATGATTATAATGGCTTTGAGAAAAGTAAAGTCAAGATGAGGAAAATAGAATTGGGAACCAAGAAAGAAAGAAGCTTTTGTAAGATGGAAGGGAGTTAGTGTAACCATGCCGATGTGGCAGAGTTTTGGAGACAAAATAAGCAATTCTTTTAATTTGGTTACAGTGATGAGGAGGGAGAGCTTGGAAAAGGATGCAGATTGTGGTGAAGATGTTTAGGGCTTGCTTTGTCTAATCCTGGAGTCTTGTGACTTCAAGAGGGAGAATTGGTATTACTTGGTGAAATCAGATCTCTTCGTTTGTAGATTACCAAGGATGTGCAAAACAAAAATCTGGAATGACTTTGTAGGTTCAGCAGCACCTGAGTATTCACTGTTTAATTTCAGATTTTTTCAAATCCTGAATATTTTCCTTGTGAATTACAAAAGGTGTACTCAAGCCTTAAAAGACAGATTCGTTCATGTCCTTGGGTAGTCATAAAAGTACTTTTGAATACTTTTATAGTCAAGTCATGTCCTATATGATTGTGACATAATTAATCTATCCACCGTGAACTTTTCTGCAGTCTTCTGCATAGTTGACCACGTCATCCTGCTGTGATACCTCTCCTCTGTCACCTAGCTGAGTGGAATTGCACTTGTCTGCTTCCATTTTTTTTTAATCTCATCTTTGGCAGTAAATTGCAAGTCAGTCTTTCTCTTCTGCTGTTGTCCCACTAGGATTGTCCTTACTTCCTCTTTTGTCCTTTGAGACACCATCCAAAAAGTCTGTTTCCATGTAATTATAATGACACAGAGGGATTTGGCCCATTCTATGCTAATTCCCAGGAAGCAATCCCATAGTCCCACTGCCCCTCTCCTTAATATTTCTTGCACATAACTATCAACTTTCCTTTGTTTTTTTTTTGCCATTAACCTACTAAGGAGTAATTTGCACAAGCCAATTAACCAACTAACAAAGCTTTGGGTTATGGGAGGAAACCCATGTAGTCACAGAGGGAAAAAGTCTAAACTCCACACAGCACCTGAAGTCAGGATTGAACTGGTGTCCCTGGAGCTGTAAGACTGTAGCACTAACTGCTACACTACCATGCCACCTTTGTGTACTGATTATATCCAGTTCTCCCGCTCCACCATGTTCATTAACTCTTCTAACTCTAAATTGTCAGATGCTTCTGAGATCCAATGCTAATGAGGACATGTTTCTTTCAACTAGATATTTAGAATACTAAAGCCATTGTTCACAGCACTCCCTAGCTATCGACTCCATCTGTTGCTCTGGCATCTGTCCATAACTGAACCAAACTTCACACAACCTTGGTCTGTGGCTAACTCCACCCCTTGCCTTAACTGGTGAAAACTTCCTTGTTGCCTCCACACTTGACGATTCAAAAGTACTTCTTGCTCACCTCCCTAGTTCTGTGTGTGGTCCTTAGATTACCTAAAACTGTACTGCTCGGTGACCTATATGGTTAAGTTTTTTTTAAACTCATCAATTTTATCAAATTGCTCATTCCAATGAAACAATATTGGCCTTGATGGTAAGTAAGCAATATGCAATGGTTGTTTAATCTATGAGGGGAGGGGGACTATTGAGTCAGGTGGGTAAAATCAAAACTTTATTGGGAGGTGGGGAATGGGAGTAGGGACGCAAGTTTAAAATTTCCAGATGTCAGCTGGCGAGCGAGCCAGGAGAGAAGGGGAAGGAGATCTGACCAAAAAATTTCCAGTTGGCTTGGGAGGGTGATATGGTGGTGAGTTGGGGTAGATAGTTGCGTGTGGATGGTCTTCTGTACGGGTAATTATTGGAATGAAATATTATATATGATGTAGCAAGAAAGCACAATGTTCCATGAACATATAAATTGCAGTTAGAAATGCAAATAAATCTCCCACAGTCTATCTGAATGTATTTCCCAGCAATTTGGTAATGCTTTAAGATGATAAAGGAACTGGTGCTGGTAGGAAGAATTGAGTTCTGGTACTAAGATACAAGCAGTATCAGTCTTGTTATCCCAACCCAGCCTGCTTCCATTCAACAACATTTTTTTGGCTCACCAGCTGCACATCTCTCTCCATGGATTTTTTTTCTCTCTGTGTGATTGAGACAGCCATGTCACGGCAGGGAACTTGGGATCTACCATCAGCCATAAACCTGTTCATTGTCATGGATCCTCATGCTTGCCCATCTGGATTTGACATTGCCACTTTATTATTTGTCCTATTTTTACAGTTTCAAGACTGGGTAGGGCTTCTGCACAGTCTACCAACTCAACTGATGTCTCCAAAATAGCCCAGTCTGCAGGTGTAGTGCAGACCAAACAATCATATCAGGAGGAGTGCCCATCAAAGAAATTCACCAGGCTCCATGAGCTACACCTACGGTCACCAAGAGTGCTCTGGCATTAAAATCTTGCCATCAAACATTTGTTGTAAAGGGATTTTATTTAATAGCAGAAGATAAACTGCTAGAAGAACTCAGCGAGTCAAGCAGCATCTGTGGAGGCAAAGGGATGGTCGATGCTTCAGGATGAAACCCTGCATTGGGACCTGGTCCTGCAGACTGGGTTATTATGGAAATATCAATGGTAATGTTCTAATGCAGGGTCTCAACCTGAACTGTCAACCATCTTTTTTACCTCGACAGATGCTGCAGGATCTGCTGAGTTCTTCCAGCAGTTTATCTTTTGCTCCAGATTCCAGCATCTGCAATGTCTTGTTTATTTTAATATTCATATTTAAATTGGAGTGAACCACAGCTGGAAAATTCTGTGTATTCAAGTTAAAATGCTTAGGATGTGTTACATTACTATAGTATTATTTGAATGATCTTGTTTAAAATAACATGCCCATGCAGTGTTGTGTTCTCACAACTGCCTGAGAACATTTGGTCCTGATTTAACTGCCAATAGAAGCTGATTGCTAATTAATACCAAATTTTAAAAATGCTCAGTGACTTTGGAGTGGCAAATGAGAAAAGTAGATGACAGTCAATATTTGGGTTTTAAACTTTGTACATTCTCAAATTGATGCAATTAAATTCTTGATGTGTGTCACTCATCACGTTCTGAAAATTCCCTCCTTGTAACTAGGGAACTAAATGTAGGTACAGCAGTGAATCCAAATAAGAGTACATGAAGAACATATCATTGATGTAACTGTTTTATACCACTCCTTTCCTAAATGTTCTGCTTCATGTTTGGGTATAGTTTCACATCAACTGGCTTCACTCCATGTGGATCTTGACAGTGAGTGCTGGCAGGCTATTGACTTTATTGTCATCACAGCCAAGCATGAAATTCTTTTAGCTCAGTTACTTAAGGGTGTATTGGCCTGTTTTGCTCAAAATTGCCTTGATGTATTAATTTTGTAGAGGAGCACACTGAACTATGCATAGAAGAATGAAACCATAGCATCTTAACTAACTTTAATCTATTAACTGATTTGTGACAGTCCATCAACTGGCTTTTTAAGCTTAATACATGCCTTCAATACCCGCCTTCAATACCCAACAGTGTATGCTTTGTTATGAAACACAGATATAACTCATTTAAAAATTCTCCATGGTGAAAGGACCAATAATGGACATAGCAACAGTTTGCAAAAAGCTGACAACCTACAGTAGCACTATTTTCACAAGGCAGAAGCCAGGCTATAATAAAGTATTGAAAATCATCCCAAAATATTTTGCCCAACCAACCAAAGGGAAATGTTAGGAGTTTGACAAAAGCTTAAAATGTTGAGTTACAGTGTATAAATGGTCATGAAGGGGGTGGGAAGAGGAGATTCTGGGCATTTTTCAGAACATTGGGCCTAAAAGACTGAAGGCTTGAAACTCTTCCCTCCCTCCCTCCCCTCCACCATTCAATATTGGGATGAAAGTAGATTGTCTCACATGGGATGAGTTGAGGGAAAAGTGTGTAGGACCAGATGATATTACCATATCTTTTCTGGACGTGACTTGTGCTTGAATCTCTTCATTTATGAGAAATTTAAATCCCAGTCACCCACTTGCTGATTGCACTGACTCATTCCTACTTAAATTTAAAGTAAAGTGTAGTAGAGTTTAGAATGTTTTGGAGGATGGACAGCTGAGCAGACAGGTTGAGAGGCAACACTGGCATGAACCACTTTTTTGGCAGCAATAGTGATATTTATTTCTGTTTCATGATTCTTGACAATAGTATATCTTATGGGTCAGGTCAGCCCCACTGGAGGTGGTGGGGTGGGCAGTTGGTTTGGGGTGGGGCGGGGGGTGACACTGTGGTTTATAATTAGGAGGAAGTAGTGCTGTCCTCAATATTGACTTCAGATTTCATGAGATCTCATGGCTTCAGGTCAAATATCGCTCTCACTCAACTGAATGCTGAATCTCTGCATTGAATGCTAATTGAAAGTGGCACTGAGTAGCAAAGACACAATGGTGGGAGAACTTCAATGCCCACCACCAACAGTGGCCCTCTAAAATCACCACTGAGTCTTGGGGAAACATGGCTGTCAAATTGTGTTTAGACAAAAGGTAAGAGAACCAACCAGAAGGATAAATTTGCAAGATCTTGTTCTTGCCAATCCATCTGTCGTAGATGCGGACACTTGACAGTAGTGGTAGGAGTGACATTGCAGAGACAGAACCAGGCACTCTCTGTCATGTTGTATGGCACTGTTGTTGTACTAAATGGAAGAGTTGGAACAGATTTGGCAGCTAAAAACTGGCCATCCATGAAATGTGGGTGATAAGGAGCAGAACTGTATTTCCTGCAATTTATAACCTCATGGCATATCCCTCACTGCCACTACTAGAGTTTTAGACCTGGTTCAATGAAGAAGATAGAGCTTGCCAGAAGCAGCATTAAGGGTATCAGAAAGTGTGATGCCAACTTGGTGAAAGTACAACATAGACCCATTGTTGTGCCAAACGGTAGAAGTAGAGTGCTTTTAACAAAGCTAACTGATTCACAACCAACAAATCTGATCAAAGTTTTCATGTGTGCAGTCATGACACAATGGGAGGATGAGTCTCCATGAGCATGCCATCTGCAATAATGCTTGAGTCTAGTTTGCAATGATAGTTTTGCAGCACAGAAGCAGGCCCTTTGGCCCAGTAAATCTACGCCCGTCAAGTACCTAGCAATCTATCAGTTAGAAATGCAGAGGGGATGATCTACCTCTACCTCCTCCCTGATGACTGTCACAGAACCAGTCTTCATATAGTTCGATCACTTCATTTGATTCTCGTTATGTGATGCCATATCACATATTACAGAGAAATGCCAAGAGCTCTTGATACAATTAGAAGCTCCTCTATCCAAACTGTTCCACCACAACTGATGCAACACTGGCATCAACATGGTAAATTATCCTAGTGTCCCCTGCACAAAAAAAGAACTTGGATAAACCCAGTCTGTTTAATTACTCTGAATAATACTGCAAAGTAATGGAAGCTATTTGGAAGCTGCTCTTGAACAACTCTTAGCAATGACATACTCATCGATGCTTGGTTTGGGTCCCATGGAGCTGTTCTACTTCAGGCCTTGTTTCATGGCTGAAAGGATTGAATTTTGGAATTGAGACAAGTGACCAGCTTCAACACAAGCATATTTGATTGCCTTTGATATCAAGGAGTGTTAGTGAAATTGTAGTTGGTGAGGATTCAGGGGAAACTCTTCACAAACTGAAGCCATATTTAGGCAAAAGAAGATGGTTGTGGGAGGTCAATAAAGCAGTAGAAATAGCAGGAGTAAGCTGTGTTCACTTAGGTGATCTTGGTATCAACTCCACTTTCCTCCTTGTTTGCCATAACCCTTGAATTCCCTTAAAATCTATCTGTATCAGTCTCAAATGCATTCAGTTGCAACCTTCACAGCAGGCTGGGGTAGAGAATTACAAAGATTCTTAACCTTATGAAAGTAGTTCCTCCTCAAATGAACCCTCCCAGCACCCCCACAGCCCAATTCTGCAAATGTTCCTGGATCCACCCTCTCCACAGAGAGAAATTCCTTTCAGCATCTGTTGTCAAGTTTTCTCAGAATCAAAGTTGCAGCAGCAGGTTATCACTGCAGAAGTTCATCTAGGTTGTGTTTTAGGTACAATCACCTTCAATTGTTTCATCACTGATGTCAATGCACGACAAAGTCAGAGGTCAGGATGCCTGCTGAGGACTACATTCAGTGTTTGATTCCACTTGTGACTCCTCAAATAATGAAACAGTCGGTTATGTATACAGGCAAGAAGTGAGCAACATTCAGAGATGGATTGATAAATGGTTAACATTTCTCCCATGTAGATGTCACCCAGTTATCACTCAGGCATTCAACAGGATAACTGTCCTGAAAATACCCACCTTCGATATCTGCGAAGTTCACCTATGATCAGAAACTTAACTGAACCAGCCACATATGTGTACAGGCGACCCCTACAACCCCCCCCAATCTCCACCCCCTCCCCGCCCCCATCTCATTACGGAAGGGTTACATTCCTAGAAAGCAGTCCATATAGCAATTTTTTCCTGTAACACAACCCTATTTCCCATTGAATCCTATAAGTGGAAATGTGATCCCACGGTATATTTTTCTCTCAGTGGTAACAAAGAGTACCACAGTTACTGGTTCACAACGGGAAGTGCAACACTTAAGAGATTTGCTTGGAAACTGATACGGCATTCTCTTAAGTGGCCAGCAGCTGCATTTGGAGCTGCAAGTGACTGCAGATGCTTATCTTTTAGCCTTCAGAAACATACACTTCTAAATGCATATCAAATATAGTTAAGATAGGTTAATGATATAACTCACAACAAATAAATTCTGACATTGCCTGCATTCTATGGATATTTTTTAAAAAACTGATACTGCAGGAGGTTGGTAGGTTGGAGAAGACACTAAAATAGTTGATGTCGTAAACAGTTAAGATGGTAATCAGGAATTACAGAGGGATCTTGATCAGCTGGAAAAGTGGGCTGAGTAATGGCAAATGGAGTTTAATTCTGATAAGTGCAAGGTGTTGCAATTTGGGAAGACAAATGAGGGTAGGACTTTCACAGGGCAATGTGGAGTGTCGTAGAACAGGGGGACCTAGGTATACAAGTAACTGGTTCCCTTAAAATGGGATCACAGGTAGACAAGGTGGTGAGGAAGGCTTTTGGCATGCCAGCCTTCATCAGTCAGGGCATTATGTATAGAAGTTGGGAGGTTATGGTGCAGTTATACAAGATGTTGGTGAGGCCACACTTGGAATATTGTGTTCAGTTTTGGTCACCCTGCTCTAGGAAAGATGCCATTAAGCTGGAAAGAGTGCAGAGGAGATTTATAAGAGGATATTGCTGGGGCTGCGTTATGAAGACAAGTTGAGTAGGCTGGAATTTTATTCATTGGAGCGAGGGAGAATGAGGGGGGGATCTTATGGAGGTGTATAAAATTGCGAGGGGCATAGGTAGGGTGAATGCACTGTCTTTTTTCCATGGTTGGGGAATTAAGAACTAGAGGACATTGGTTTAGGTTGAGAGGGAATAAATAGGAACCTTGGGGGCAACATTTTCAATCAGAGGGTGGTCTGTATATGGAATGAGCTGCCAGAGGAAGTGTTTGAGGCAGGTATGTTAACGATTAAAATAAACTTGGATAGGTACATGGATAGGAAAGGTTTGGAGGGATATGGGCCAAATGTGGGCAAATGGGACTACCTTAGGTGGGCACCTTGGTCGGCATGGACCAAATTCTTTGCCCATCTTAACAACTCATCAATACAACAGACAGTAAGGGTCCCAGCACCAATCTTTGCAATGCACCACTGGTTACTGGCTTTTATTAACAAAAGCAACACTCCACCGTTGCCCTCTGCCTCTTATTACCAAGCCAATTTTAGATCCACGTTGCCTTGGATCCTGTGGGCTCTAAACTTCTGGACCAGTATCCCTTGTGGTACCTGGTCGAAGGTCTTCACGTACACTGCATCAACCACATTGCACTCATCAAGAGGCTGTTACTTCACCACACTGTTAGTTGGTACTGGCAGATATTCCCTTTGTGCCCTTTCACTGTAAATTAAAGTACATTTGATTTCTAAGTTTTCTCAGTTCTGATGAAAGGTCATTGACTTGAAATGTTAACTCTTCCTCTCTACACAGATGTTGCCTGATCCTAAGTATTTCCACCATTCTCTGTTTTTAATTTCCAGTCTCTGCAGTTTTTTGCTTTAATGACAATCCAGTAGTTTCATAGTTAATATTGCTGAGACAAGCTCCTTTTAAATTCTGGATTTATTTCATTACTTGAATTTAAATTCAGCAACTACAATGGTGAGATTTGAATTTGTCTTTTTTGATCAGTGATTCAGAATTCTGGATGCCAGTCCAGTAACTTAATTGCTATGGTAACATGCCATTAGAGGAGCCATGTGATGGGATTAGAGGAGGTGGATGTATGGAGGAAGGTGGGGATAAGGGAGAGATATGTGACATCGTATGCCCCTATAGCACTAGAAGAAGTGTAGAAGGGGCAAGGATGAATGTGTGAAGGATCTCTGAAAGGCAAGAATAAACATCACTACTTGGAACTCTTTGGTAATGATTCATTTGGTGACCCTGCAATTAAGTGTGGCACATCCATCAAGCTGAATAATTAAGAAAGTTATTAGAGGGTAATCATGGTAGGTTGAGATGTGTTAATGCAACATTGTGACAGTCAGCACAGATATTGTTTGTGCCTTTAATTAGATCCATTTTAGTGGTATGGTGATGCAGCGCTTGAGTTGAAGTAATTCAAATGGAGTTATGGATGCAATGAGCATGAATTCCTGAAGCCACAAAATTATTCAAGGTGTTTGGAGGTGGACTAAAATGGTGATTGATTCTTTTTGAGGATCAGTTTTGAAGTTGGTGATTGGGAGTTGCACAGGATGGTTAGTAAAGAGAAGGAATCATTCATCACGAAAGTATAACTGCCCAATATAGCTGCCCAAACTGATCTATAGTTGTTAAGCATCACCTTCCAAGACTGCATATTTCACAGATTTGGTCCTGTGAGCTGTTTGTTTTTGGTTCCTGTGAGTTTTACCTCTGCATCTTCCTGAATATTTCAAATTTAGTATGTTTCTGTATTATGTGGAGAAATAAAGGTTTTACTTTTTGTTAAAGAATGGTGTTAACCTACTGTTGATCCCATCCATGTAGATCATATGACAATAAAATGCACTGTCACAATGTTTGTATTTGCATGCAGTGTGCATGATTTCCTCAATGTTTTTAAACTGTCTTAAACTTCCATGGGAAGGAAACATGCCATTTACCTAATGACATCATTAGACATATGGATTATCCTTTATCTGTGGTACCAGATGAGGCTTTAAACAGTATTGAAGTGCTCTCTCCCATTGGAAGCATAGCTTCTTGAGCATTGAGAGTGACATTGGCAGCAGGATTACTTTTCCAGTTCTATTGAAGAGAGTATTTGCATAAAACAAAAAGGGATGTTGACATTCTTGTAATACTTAGGACAAGTTTGACAGTATGGTGTAGATAATGGCATTATATTTAAAACTGATGCTTATTGCTGAAAATTTTATATAAAAAATCTTGTGTTAATTAATGTTTTATTTATTTCTGAAATTTAATCTTAAAGCTGTACATATTGTGACTGATGCAACACCAGAGAGAGATCTCTCCACCAATTTTAGTCTTGACCTTGTCTTTAACACGAATTGATTTCCATCGAGATTTTGTTACTATTACTCTTTTCTTCAGCTGAAACCTGGAAACAACTTTACCTGTCTTCTTTTTTTGACCTCAGGCCTCCGAGGAAGTGTCGAAATGCCTGCTAACCATGAAAGAGATCCTGTGTGGTACCAATGATAAGGAGCCTCAGACTGAAACAGTTGCACAGCTGGCGCAGGAGCTATATAATAGTGGATTGCTGATATCATTAATTGCACACTTGCAACTGATAGACTTTGAGGTAAGAAATCCTGGAGTGGTGTATTTGTGATAGCTATCCCATAAAAAGGGAGTATTTCAGGTGATGGTGACTATGTCCCTTTTGCTCGAAGTGCAACTATCATGTAGATGTAAGACATTTTCTCAAAATACTTTCGTGTAATATCTTTAAGGCAGAGTTATTCTATAATTTTTATTACATTATTCATTGAAGTGGAAGGAAATATTTGTAAAATTTAGGCTTCTGTGTGTGATCTCAAGTTTAAACTATAAGGCCTAGGTTTAACAGCAATGATTTTTTGCATCTGTTCAGCCTGATGTATGTAACATGATTACAGATAAAGTTTGCTACAGCCAAGATAAAATAAAGATTATTTGAAGCAAAGGGAAAATGTTCCTGTTTCGCAAAAACTTGTTTCTTACATTTAACTATGCAACACAACACACACAAGTTACTTTGTTACTCCTTTGTATTTTCCAAAGTTGACAGCTCTCAGCTCCAGCTAAATTCCCTGTAAGTTTGCAATTCTGGGATTTGTATTATCATTTGCACACAGTTCATTATACTGACTACCTCCTTGAATGCAGAATTGAATCATCTTGACTTGTCACAGGTTCATATCCTCACTATAGAATATAAATAAAACTGTGATTGACAGTAAAGGGCTATTTTGGATATGTTTAGAAAGACTTTTTCTTTGGAGTTAAATTTTGACCAAGGGTGTCCAAACTTTTGCATGCCACTGTATAGTCAAACCACTCCAGGCCTCCAGATTTATACTTTTTCTTTGTTTACATAATGCTATGATACTTCTCCGGTTTATTTCTAGCTTGCAGTAGGAGATTCTGGGCACATTAACAAGAAAATGTTCAGTCTGGGATCATCATTGTAAGCTGCACAGAGTCAGGAACTTTAGTATCAAATTATGTACAGGAAAGATAGAGTATTTCAACATGTAGCATCAGAAAGTTGCTTTTTAAACACAGAAATTGGATGCAGTTTAAATAATCAAGAACTTTTTCTATTTGTCAATATTGAGCAGATCCATGTTAAGCTCTAAATGTAAACCGCTCAGCAGTAGAATAAGATATTTTCCAGTGAACACATAAGTTTATAGGGAGGGCAGGAAAGAAGGCCCTGGTAAGTTTAATGGGAATGTGGGAAACAGAACCAATTCAGTTTCATGGGAGCACAGCAACTAGGGCCTCTGTGCTTCGGAGGGAGCATGGGAACAGTGGCCCTGGTTTGTTGGAGGGAGCTTGAGGATCAGGGCCCAGTGAACCAGCTGCCAAAGCTTTGGGATTTCTGAATAGTGGATTATCAGAGTTTTACTGTGCATTAAAAATGATTTCATCAAAAAATGTACATTATCTTGAACTTGCTTTTCTTCTTTGTCACTTCTCAGCATTCAGATGAATGGTCTCACTGTCCCTGTGTCAAATCTAACCTGCTGTAGGTTCAGTGGGCAGACTTCCCAGCAGATTTATTGGGAAACATCTAAAGTTTATGTTTCAACACTGGACTAGTCCAGCAGCAGAGTATGGTAGTCTATCAGTGGTATTCAGCCATGCATTAATATGAAACATTTGGTTTGAATATCCTTGTGTAGGATCCTGAACGAGTTTACAAATACAGAGATAAGTGCTGGCAGTCCTGTGTGGAAAACCAATCTTTTATTAGAAGACATAGGCCATAATTTTGAGCTTTTGAGTTACCCAATCAGCTAACTAGATTTTTTATTTTGAGTACTTAATTGGCTTTAAAGATTGGCTCTAAAGTCTTAAGTTTGTTGATTTTAATGAATGCATTTTCATACTGTTGCAATTATTTTAAAAATACCCATCTGCTGATAGTCAGTCTTTTGACTTTGTTATTATGTATTTCAAAAAACAGGGGAAGAAGGATGTTACCCAGATCTTCAACAACATTTTGCGGAGGCAGATTGGCATTCGCACTCCAACTGTGGAATATATATGTTCTCATGAGCAAATTTTATTTATGCTTTTGAAGGGGTATGTATTATCCAGTAGTTTTCTAAGATTTAATTAATTGTAACTGGTGAATGTATAAGCCTAAACCTTTTTTAATGAAAATAAAATAAGAATGTAAAATGAACAAAATAAATTGATTAGCAAGCCTGTAGTATGTGTGAGCCTTTGCCATCATAACAACATCATCAATATGACCAAGAAACTGACTAGGTGACTGTTTTGCCGAACACCTGTGTTTGGTCCGCAATCGCCACTCTTGGCTCCCAATTGCAAGCTATTTCAGCTCCCCTTCCCAATGCTTCACTGACATGACTGTCCTCAGCCGCCTTCATTGCCAGGGTGAGGCCAAATGCAAACTAAAAGAACAACACCTCATAATCTGCCTGGGTAGTCAACAACCCAATGGTATGCACATTGAACTTTCCAGCTTCAGGTAACCCACACTCCCAGTGGTCCTTTCTATCTCCTTCTGATCCACACTGGGTTCTCCACTCCCCCACCTGGCCCCATCTGCCTATCACCCATGGACTATACCTACTGAGTCTCCTATTCCCATACCCCAGCTGGTTCAATCTGCCCATCATCCCTCCCTTAACTGGTACAACTTATAACTATACTTGCTTTTGAGATTCCAGAATCTGCAGCCTCTTGTATCTCTGATTATACAGTGGCATGCAAAAGTTTGGGCACCCCGGTCAAAATTTCTGTTACTGTGAATAGCTAAGCAAACAAAAGATGACCTGATTTCCAAAAGGCATAAGGTTAAAGATGACACATTTCTTTAATATTTTAAGCAAGATTACTTTTTTATTTCCACCTTTTACGGTTTCAAAATAACAAAAAAGGAAAAAGGCCCGAAGCAAAAATTTGGGCTCCCTGCGTGGTCAATACTTAGTAACACCCCTTTTGGCAAGTATCACAGCTTGTAAATGCTTTCTGCAGCCAGCTAAGAGTCTTTCAATTCTTGTTTGGGGGACTTTTGTCCATTCTTCCTTGCAAAAGGCTTCTAGTTCTGTGTGATTCTTGGGCCGTCTTACATGCACTGCTCTTTTGAGGTCTATCCACAGATTTTCGATGACGTTTAGGTAGGGGGACTGTGAGGCCCATGGCAAAACCTTCAGCTTGTGCCTCTTGAGGTAGTCCATTGTGGATTTTGAGGTGTGTTTAGGATAGTTATCCTGTTGTGGAAACTATCCTCGTTTTGTCTTCAGCTTTTTTTTACAGATGGTGTGATGTTTGCTTCCAGAATTTGCTGGTATTTAATTGAATTCATTCTTCCCTCTACCAGTGAAATGTTCTGTGTGCCACTGGCTGCAACACAAGTCCGAAGCATGATCGATCCAACCCCGTGCATAACAGTTGGAGGGATGTTCTTTTCATGAAATTCTGCACCCTTTTTTCTCCAAATATATCTTTGCTCATTGCAGCCAAAAAGTTCTATTTTAACTTCATCAGTCCACAGAACTTGTTTCCAAATTCATCAGACTTGTTTAGACATTCCTTTGCAAACTTCTGACGCTGAATTTTGTGGTGAGGACGCAGGAAAGTTTGGGGGTGGATCAATCATGCTTTTGGCTTGTGTTGCAGCCAGTGGCACAGGGAACATTTCACTGGTAGAGGGAAGAATGAATTCAATTAAATATCAGCAAATTCTGGAAGCAAACATCACACCTTCTGTAAAAAAAAAAAGCTGAAGATGAAAAGAGGATGGCTTTCACAACAGGATAACAATCCTAAACACACCTCAAAATCCACAATGGACTACCTCAAGGGGCATAAGCTGAAGGTTTTGCCATAGCCCTCACAGTCCCCTGACCTAAACATCATTGAAAATCTGTGGATAGACCTCAAAAGAGCAGTGCATGCAAGACGGCCCAAGAATCTCACAGGACTAGAAGCCCTTTGCAAGGAAGAATGGGTGAAAATCCCCCAAACAAGAATTGAAAGACTCTTAGCTAGCTGCAGAAAGTATTTACAAGCTGTGATACTTGCCAAAGGAGGTGTTACGAAGTACTGACCATGCAGGGTGCCCAAACTTTTGCTTTGGACCCTTTTCCATTTTTGTTATTTTGAAACTGTAAAAGATGGAAATAAAAAAAGTAATCTTGCTTAAAATATTAAAGAAATGTGTCATCTTTAACCTTATGCCTTTTGAAAATCAGGTCATCTTTTACTCACTTAGCTATTCAAAGTAACAGAAATTTTGACCGGGGTGCCCAAACTTTTGCATGCCATTGTAACCTTCTAGCCTCTGATTCTACCTTCCTCTTCCGCTTTCCCCCCCCCCCCCCCCCCCACCCCCATCTGCCCTATTTTTTTTGTTTCTCTCTCCTTATCTGTCTCTACCTTTCACCCACCAGCTACTGCCTCCCAACTCAACCCCTTGCCCTTCCCCACCTAGCTTCATCTGCCCATCATCCCCCTCCTCTCCTGGTTCCACCTATCAAATACCAGCCCATGCCTCACCCCTCCCTCTTGCCTCTTTATGTTGGCTATCTGCCTTCTATACTCCCTGTCCTGATGCAGGGTCTCAACCTGGAATGTCGGCTACCCCTTTACCTCCACAGATACTGCTTGACCTGCTGAGCTCCTCCAGCAATTTGGTTTTTTTTGTGTGCCAAGAACCTGGTAGCCTTTAATTGGGATGTACTAGTTTGCAGAAAGAGTGTTTGGTGTTCCTGGAGGTCACTAAATAGGACTAGTGTGTAATCTAGTTATTCAGTGTGTGATTTTTGAATTGATCTAGAGAAGGTTTGAATCTGCTAGTTAATTTGACAGGAAAGTTCACTGCAAGATACTGAAGATACAAATCTTGCCCATCATGAATTGTGCTTGCAGGTCTTGCCTATCAGGATGTATAATATACTTATAAATAATATTGGATGTCCTTTCTAAATGTTTTTTTTTTGCAAAGCAATACTTTTGAGATAAAATCTGGGACACTGGTACCTCACTTAATGCTCAGGATGTGTTCCCAGGAATGGGAGTGCTCATGAAATCTGTCCTAAAAGGGGTCATTAAGGCATTTTATGTGTAACTAGTAATGTTACTGTCCCTAGAACCTAGCACAAACTCCTGCCCTCCCCATTGTTGTCCACCGCTCTGCTTTGTAGCAATGAATTGCCCGAAGCTCAGTGTAGAGATGCTACCTTTGATGGCTTGGTTGGAGGTCTGTGCAGTTGGTCAACATTGTGTGAGGTGCAGGGCTGCATCCCTTCGAGCACAGTGAGTGTGGGCCATTGCTGGTGACCTCTCTCATCACCTCCTCTTGGATGTGATGGAACCCTCTGTTTGTTTGTCTGCTCAATTCTCTCCAACCCAGAGACTTCTATATGGTTGAGCTTATTACTGTGCTAGTCAGGGTCCAACCCTGAGTCCCACACCCAGTACTCCACTGGCCTGAACCCACTCAAAACTAACCCTCACAGGCAGCCTCTCCACACTGAGCCATGGGCAATCCTTTGATGCAGGAGCACCAGCGGCAAGCAAGGGGTTTGAACCCGGTTCTGAGCACAGCAGCAGCGAGAACAGGATTTGCCCCAGGTCCCTGACATAGCAGTAGCAACTTGAATGGATAACTTTATAAAAGCACAGGCAGACATTTACTTGTGAATGTACAAATTGCAGTATCAGAAGAATTACATTGAGTCAATATTTTGTTGTGTAACACTAACCAGGGTACCAGCGCAAATTTAATTAAATTAAAATATACATATGTATTACTCAAGTTTTTGCTTAGTTTATAGCATAATATTTTTTAGCATTAACAATGGGGATGAGTTTGACCTCCAACTGTTAATTCCCTTGGAATACATGCCATGTTGAAGAGGAGTAGGTGAACTGAAACTATTGATTATGAAGTACAAAGTCCCGGAATTTACAATCAGCAACTTAACCCTTCCTACTGACAGTGGAGTTGATGGGAGTGTGGGTGTGGAGGGAGGAGGCATGCATGGAAAGTCCATGAAATGAGTACAGAGGTCTCTTTGGTGACATGCCATACTTTATTGACACCAGCTGCTGTTAGGCATCAATTAGACACAACAGTTGTAATATTACCAAACTGGTGGAGATGCTAATGACGTCAAACAATTCATCAAAGAACAAGCCAAATGGTTTCATGGGTGAGAATTGAAACAAAGTAAACAAAGGATTTTAGTCTTTTTGTAGATGAAACAAAATAGGGGCTGGAAAGCTTGAAGGAAATTACAGGGAAGTGGCTGAAGATGCTGTATGCATGATGTATTAGAATTGTGGAGCTAGCCATGTGAAGCTGTAAGATTTTCTAAATTTTGAGAAGCATTAAAACTGTGGAGGAATTTAGAAATTAATTTTGTTTCAACTCATTGTTCAGAGAGTCATTGGCCAGATGCAGAAATGCCAGTGAAGGTTTGTGACCTTGATGATGACTGTGCATGGAATAATATACGTGAATTTTTGGCTGCATTGAATCTTTAGGATGGAATGAAAAATGATTTGACTGCTGATAATAGGCTGAGTGCCTTTCCTTTCCTCTCCATTGTCCCTTTAAATACACATTATGTAAATGTAATAACCAAAGATTGTTATTGATGTGTGTAAGATGCAAGAAAAGCCTTTTAACCTTTTATCAATTACACAATTTATTAATATCTATTTGTCCTGATTCTTGCCACCAAATTCAACTCTGCACATTTCAATGCTTCTCCAGTACCAACAGTTGTGAATGGGCATCACTGTCTATCTCTCCCCACCTCTTTGGTTTAATTTATACATTTCACTTCTGACAAATATCATATGCTATCTGTTTTGCTCTCAATGGTTTCACAACATTTTGATCATTATGAATGTTTGCCAAGCATTTTGATGGTTTGGTCATCATTGAATTAGTTTCTCTGAAACATTCCTGTATAAACAAAAATACCCAAAAATCTGGTATTGTTATTAGTACTGCTCATATTTTATGGGTGAACCCTACAGTTTCAAGCATTTCAAACATTAAATCTCCCCAACCACCACTTAAAAAAAATCTGCTATTGTAGCAACGTATGCTTGGTAAATATTTTGTTAGATTCATATGCAAGTACTTTGAACACTGAAAAATGTGTGGCCAAAATCCTGAGGGAGTGTAATGCGTGCTATCTTCAAACTGATTCTATATTTCAATATGAAAGCAAATTAATGTGGATGCTGGAAATCTGAAACAAAAGGTCCAGGAAGAGAAAATGTTAATGTTTCACATTGATGACATTTCATCAGAAATATATCATCTTAAGGATTTGAGAATAGGAATAGGGAATAGTACCTCAAGCCTGTTTTGTGAGATCTTGGCTGATCAATAACCTAACTCCATAAGTTTGCCTTTGCACCACATCCTTGAATACTATTGATTAACACAATCTATCGGTCTCAGATTTAAATTTTAACCATTGGCCCTTCATCTGCCATTTATAGAAGAATGTTCCAAACTCTGTCACCCTTTCTGTTACAAGTGTTTTCTAATTTCACTTCTTAAAGGCCTGGCTCTAATTTTTAGCTTAATGATTAGCTTAGATGACCCCTTAATCTTCTAAATTCCCAGGAGTACAACCTAATTTCTGTAACCTCACCATGATTTAACCTTTACACCCAGAAATCATTCTAGTGAATCTAAATTGCACTTCTGATAAGAACCATATTTCCTTCCCACAGTTTGAAGTTTAGAGCTACTCTGTCATCCAGGCGTGGTCCAAACAAGACTTTGTATAGCAGCAGTATGACCTCTGTCCCCTGTATTACTGAAAATAAGGCATTTTCTGCATTTCGTCTCTTTGGTTTCATCTTCTGACCTAATCTGGAACCAGTACGTGTTTCATAGCTCTTGTGCTTTGGATGCAGGAATGGTATGAAGCAAGATAACGACTTGGAATCTTGCACTATTGCATATTCCTCCAAATAAAAACAAAATTATTGAAATATACAGAAAATCTAATTGAATCTGAAGGGAAAACCCAGATTGATGGATTATGTGTTTTGAAAAGAAAGCAGAGCAGTGAATTTTCCATGAGAGAAAGTGGAATATGGATTTTTTGATACAAGAGTCCCAGGAGGACTAATTTCTTTAGTCATAATACTTAACATACAACTCGCTTTAAACTGTGTTAATTTCCTGGCTGATAGTGGAATAAAGCACAAGCTACTAGGAGAATTATTTTTGTGCATCAATTGGGAACACTAAAGAAAACACAAATGCATAACAAGAATAACTGTTCTGGGCATTTTACCTTGTGCCCTGTGGATAATCTTTTACTTAGTAGAAAACAAAATATCTTTTTTTTCCTCATTTTCCTATCCAATCTTAAAGGGTAACAATATACTTTGTCACCTTAATTGATGAAATTAATTTATTAGAAATAGTCCCCAAAGAAAACCGAACTATGGAAATACAGTAACTGAGCATTGTTTGTAAATGAAACTTTAACGCATTTTTTTTTGTTAAAGTTTCAGCTCCATGCTGAATCTAGACCTTGATATCAGTACTTTGTTCTCCAATGTATATTCTTTCATTCAGGTATGAAACACCAGAGATTGCCTTGAACTGTGGCATCATGCTGAGAGAATGCATCAGACATGAACCACTTGCCAAAATAATCCTTTATTCAGAACATTTTAGAGATTTCTTCAAATACGTGGAAATGTCAACATTTGATATCGCTTCAGATGCCTTTGCAACATTTAAGGTAAATAAGCTTGTTCTTTAAAAAAAACTTCATTTACTTTGACATGTTTAAATGTACGCTCTTGTAATCAAGATAGGCTAACTATTGTATCATTAATGCTTTCCACACTATTGTGTCATTGGCACCATTACTTAGAGTGTAGGGGATCCCCACTTATGTTACTCCTCCTGTGCCATGTAGTTTGTTGAAATTAATCTAATTGCTTCAGTAATGCAACCCAGTGAGGAAATGTTATGATTGTCCATATTTTTTTGAGAAAATGCATCCATTTAGATTAGTACATCTCTGATCTTCTGTCTTGGAACATTTTAAAGTGTTTTATTAAGAGCTTTTCTTGTGAGTGGCTGAAGTCTGAAAGGTGAAGTATACCCATAGTGCTGGTTTTATTAGTTGTCGTGATTTGAAGCCACAGAGAAGCTTGTGGATCAGTTTCATTTTTATGGCAATCTAACAACTTCAAAGTCACTTTTACTGTTACCTAAACAGAATTCAAAATCACAAATGCTGGTGAGACTCGAACTAGAGTTCCCTGCATATTTATCTTTCACTGCCATAGCAATTAAATATCTTTTCTGTGCGAGTGCTTAATCTCTTGTGTATTTTAAACACAGAAATTTCACTAATCCTGAAGCTTTAGTTTTGGAAGAATTTGGATTTAAGATAATTAACCTATTGTATAGTTTTATGCTTTGAGATACTGATTATATTTCTTGAATAAACTTAACTTCTGCCATCTTCTTTTATAGGACTTGCTTACCAGACATAAGGTCATGTGTGGACAGTTTTTAGAACAGAATTATGATTTGGTAAATAAAACAATTTTGGTTCTTGGCTTAAATGTCCCTTTGATCCCTTTGCATGTTTAAATACTTATTTTTTAAAATAACAAAAAGTTTGATTTTGTTCAAATTAATGTTTTTCTTTCCAGGTATTTAATGACTATGAGAAGTTGCTGCACTCTGAGAACTATGTGACAAAAAGGCAATCATTAAAGGTAATAAAAAAAGAGTCTATTGTAATTTATGCTCCATTATATGTTATTTATAGAAAAGCAAACCAAATCACTTGTTCAGGTAGAAATCAGAAATTTTTAGCCCCAAATTAGCAGCAGAGTGTTTGGACAGTATTTGAAATCGTCTATGAAATGGAATATTAGGAATAGAATTCAAAAGCAGAACTTGTTAAACCTAATCAGAATATTAGTTAGACCTCACCACCATTTTATAAAAAGTATATAGAAACACAGGAGGGAGTGCAATAAAGATTTGCAAGAACTAAGCCCTGCATATATTTATGTATCAGTATCATTGCATTTAAACATCTTTTCTGTTTGACTGTAATTCCAGAACTGACTAGCATTTAGTTGAGGTTCAAAAATGATTCTTTCAATTTATAGCCTGTGTTCAACTGTGCAAGATGTTTATTAGATTTTTATATTTATTTGTAACATTAAGAGGTAGGAGTTAAAAATCCACTAAGGTGGAAGCTGGAAGCTCTGTGATGGCTAAAAAGTTGCATCTTGTTACAATGGTCCCATTTTAATTTTACCACGGTAGCAAAGTGTCTCTTCTATCTTTCATTTCTAAACTAACACAAGAAAATAGGGACAGGAGTAAGCCACCTAGCCCCGTCAAACCTCCCTCCTGTTTAATACAATAATGGCTGACCTGCCCTAAGTCTCAACATCTCTTCTGTGCCAGTTCCACATAACCGTCAATTCCCTGATCTTTCAGAAAGTTATCTATCTCCTCTTTAAATACTCCAATAATGTAGCCCCTCCATAACCCTCTGGGGTAGAGAATTCCGGAGATTCTTCACATTGCAAGAAGAAATTCCTACTCGCTTCAGTTTTAAATGAATACTCCCTTATTTGTAGCAATGTCCTCTCATTGGAAACTCCTCCAGTAGTAGATATATCTCAATATCTACTCTGTTATGGCCTCTTAGGATCTTATCTGTATCAATAGGATTCACCTTCCTTCCTTCTAAAGAGTACAGATCTAACTCTTTTTAGCCTAATAGAACAACCCTCTTGTCCCACAAATCAGCCTAGTGAATTCCCCCTGAACTGTCTCCAAAGATGGTATATCCTTTCTTGGGTAAAGAGACCAAAACTGAATGCAGTCCAAGGGGTGCACATTTTGTAAGCAAGTGAAATCCATTGAATCTTTATCTTTTTTTGATAAATTGGGTTATACAGACTAATTTCCATGGCCTTGTGGTTTCTTTTCAACTTAATGAAATAACCACAGTAACACAAATTTTGTTTCAATCTCTGTACACAATGTCTGACATGATCCTCTCTCAACTCGCTTGTTGCCAAAACCCTCCTCCCCTTTTATTACCTCCTAGTTCTGATTATTTTATTGAATGCATCAAATGAGATTTGATGTCTTGGTGTCCGATTACCCTACTATCCAAAATATTTAGCATTTGAATTTAATTAGGTGGTTTAACATTTGATGTCTGAATGGATGCCTTTATACAAAAACTGTATAAAGAATTCTGTATTCTCACATAATACTTAGATAATTGAGACAATTATAACAGGAGAATCTATTAAAAATTAATTTCTGACTTTTTATTCATAAACTGGAGTTCTGAAATTTGT
Organism: Pristis pectinata; assembly: GCF_009764475.1. Taxonomy (NCBI): domain Eukaryota; kingdom Metazoa; phylum Chordata; class Chondrichthyes; order Rhinopristiformes; family Pristidae; genus Pristis; species Pristis pectinata. Next base: position 65,892,521 of record NC_067408.1, on the reverse strand, counting down.
TAAGGAGTAATTTATCCCCATACAGACTGATTTTCAGTTAGTTTTACATTGGGTTTATATACTATTTGTCATGTCTCTTCATTGCAGTTAATTAGTTTAAAATCCCAATGACTACTTTTTGTTTTTAATGATACTACCTTCCAAATATACTTTTCAATTTTTAGCTAGGGTTAGAATATAAGAGCAGGGTGGTTATTCTAGAACTATACAACACTTGATGGACCACAGCTTGCGTACTGTTTACAATTCTGGTCACTCTGTCACAGAAAAGATGTGATTGCACTTGAGAGTTTACAGAGATTCTTTATGAGGATGTTGCCAGGACTTGGAAATTTTAGCTAAGAGGAAAGACTGGATGAGCTAAAGTTGTTTTCCTTGGAACAAAGAAAGCTAAGGGGAGACCTAATTGAAGTGTGTAAAATTAGCAGAGGGTTCGAAAACTAGAGGGCATAGATTTAAAACAATAGCATAATTAGAGGAGAGATGAGGAAAAGTTTTGTTACCCAGAGTGTAGTGGGGGTCTGGAACTCACAGCCTGAAGGAGTGATGGTGGTAGAAACACTCATTACATTTGAAAAGTCCTTTGTGTACTTGAAGAACCATGACCTGCAGAACCACATTGCCAATGCTGGAAAGTGGGATTAGGTTGGGTTGCTCAACTGGCGATGGGTTAAGTGGCTGCTTCCTGTTGTAAAATATCTGTGGTTCTTTCTATGATTCCACCTTTGTCAAAGATCGTTAAAATTGGCTGGGGGCTATGACTTTGGTGCATTACTGCTCTTAGACTTCAATCTGATGTTTAATAAGCATTACTCATGCCATCCTTGGGACTCCACTTGCATGGGTTGCTGGCAATAGGATGAAGCCTATGTCACCTTTGCTGAGATCACCAAGTCTTTGCTGTTGACTACATCTTCCCTCCTGTATTTTTTTCAGTACGTACTTGATAGTCTCTAATCACTGTTTGATGCAAAGATGAGTTTCACACTTCATATTTTCCATCAGAAAATACTGATGGAAATACTGATGGGGGAGGAGGGGTGGCTACTTTAAATTCAAAACTCGTAGCTCGACAATATCATAGAATCATATAAATTTCTTGCCCAGAAGGAGGGCACTTGGCTCCTCATGTCTACGTCAACTATCCAGCTAATCACATTTCCAGCCTTGGGTCCATAACCTTGTAGGCCATGGCACTTATTAAAGTACTTTTTAAATTAGGATCTCTCTCCATTCTGCCCATTGAGTTCCAGACCTTCATTGTCCTCTAGGTAGAGCCCCCATCTTCCAATTGCCCTGCAAATGTTCTACAATTACTTTCATTCCGTGACTTCTGATGTCAACCTGTCTGCTGAGAGAAATATTTCCTTTTATTCCACTCTAAGCCCCTAGGATTTTGTGCATCTTAATTAAATCTCTCCTCAGCCTCTCCTGAAGAAAACAACACCAGCATATGTAATCTTTGCTCTGCTAAAGTTCTCCAGTACTGGTAAATTCCCCATAAATTTCCCTTGTACCTTCTCTAATTATTCTCTTTGTATTGTGGTGCCTTAGACTGCTCACAAAACTTCAGCTGTTGCCTAACTTTTTTTTTACTGATTTTAAAAATAAACTTTCTGCTCTTGCACTCTGTCTCAATTAATAATGAAACTATATAGTAGGTTGCCGTAACCACCTGTCCTGCTTCCTTTAGGGATCTGTGGGCCTGCACTTTGCTCATCTACACTTATCAGTCTTACCATTTATGTATATTTTCATGCCTTATTTGTCATCCCCATGCTTCACTTTTCTGTCCACCGACCATTTCTTGCTATCTGTCTGCAGTCTTCTTCATTATGAACCATAAAGCCAATTTCTGTGTCAGCTTTAAACTACTTCAGCACTATCAGAATCAGATTTATTATCATTGACTTGCATGATGTGAAATTTTTTGTTTTGCAGCAGTAGTACAGTGCAGAGATACAGTGGCATGCAAAAGTTTGGGCACCCCTGGTCAAAATTTCTGTTACTGTGAATAACTAACTGAACAAAAGAGAGCCTGATTTCCAAAAGGCGCAAAGTTAAAGATGACACATTTCTTTAATATCTTAAGCAAGATTACTTTCTTATTTCTATCTTGTATAGTTTCAAAATAACAAAAAAAGGAAAAGGGCCCAAAGCAAAAGTTTGGGCACCCTGCATGGTCAGTACTTAGTAACACCCCCTTTGGCAAGTATCACTGCTTGTAAACACTTTCTGTAGCCAGCTAAGAGTCTTTCAATTCTTGTTTGGGGGATTTTTGCCCATTCTTCCTTGCAAAGGGCTTCTAGTCCTGTGAGATTCTTGGGCCGTCTTGCATGCACTGCTCTTTTGAGGTCTATCCACAGATTTTCAATGATGTTTAGGTCGGGGGACTGTGAGGGCCATGGCAAAACCTTCAGCTTGTGCCTCTTGAGGTAGTCCATTGTGGATTTTGAGGTGTGTTTAGGATAGTTATGCTGTTTGTGAAGCCATCCTCTTTTCATTTTCAGCTTTTTTTACAGATGGTGTGATGTTTGCTTCCAGAATTTGTTGGTATTTAATTGAATTCATTCTTCCCTTTACCCGTGAAATGTTCCCTGTGCCACTGGCTGCAACACAAGCCCAAAGCATGATCGATCCACCCCCGTGCTTAACAGTTGGAGAGGTGTTCTTTTCATGAAATTCTGCACCCATTTTTTTTCTCCAAACATACCTTTGCTCAATGCAGCCAGAAAGTTCTATCTTGACTTCATCAGTCCACAGGACTTGTTTCCAAAATGCCTCAAGCTTGTTTAGATGTTCCTTTGCAAATTTCTGATGCTGAATTTTGTGGTGAGGATGCAGGAAAGTTTGGAGAAAAAAGGGTGCAGAATTTCATGAAAAGAACACCTCTCCAACTGTTAAGCACGGGGGTGGATCGATCATGCTTTGGGCTTGTGTTGTAGCTAGCGGCACAGGGAACATTTTCACTGGTAGAGGGAAGAATGAATTCAATTAAATACCAGCAAATTCTGGAAGCAAACATCACACCATCTGTAAAAAAAAAAGAGCTGAAGATGAAAAGAGGATGGCTTCTACAACAGGATAACGATCCTAAACGTACCTCAAAATCCACAATGGACTACCTCGAGGCACAAGCTGAAGGTTTTGCCATGGCCCTCACTGTCTCCCAACCAAAAAATCATTGAAAATCTGTGGATAGACCTCAAAAGAGCAGTGCATGCAAGACGGCCCAAGAATCTCACAAAACTAGAAGCCCTTTGCAAGGAAGAATGGGTGAAAATCCCCCAAACAAGAATTGAAAGACTCTTAGCTGGCTACAGAAAGCACTCACAAGCTGTGATACTTGCCAAAAGGGATGTTACTAAGTACTGACCATACAGGGAGCCCAAACTTTTTCTTCGGGCCATTTTCCTTTTTTGTTATCTTGAAACTGTAAAAGATGGAAATAAAAAAGTAATCTTAAAATATTAAAGAAATGTGTCATCTTTAACTTTATGCCTTTTAGAAATCAGGTCATCTTTTGTTCGTTTAGTTATTCACAGTTACAGAAATTTTGACCAGGGGTGCCCAAACTTATGCATGCCACTGTATAAAATTGCTATAAATTACAAAAACAAATAGTGCAAAACAAAAAGGGAATAATGAGGTGGTGTTCATGGGTCATGGACTGTTCAGAAATCTAATGGAGATGGGGAAGAAGCTGTTCTTCTGTGTAATCGCTGTGCATATTGTATATCTTTGCCATGTACCACAAAATCCAAATGCCCAACACTGATTCTTGCAAATGCCCTTGCACTTCCTGTCACTATGTCAATTTTGGATCCTAGTTGCCATTTTCCACTGAATCATTGCTTTTTTTTGCAATCAGTGTGCCATGTGTGACTTAGTTAAAAGCCTTGGGAAAAATCCAGGTAGAGATCATCAAATGTTTAAAATTTAAACTTAGTTCCCTTAACAAATCTATGCTGACTGTCCTTGATTATTTTCTGCCTTTCTGAATGAGGATCAGTACAGTTCCTCAGATTTATTTGTGCAGTACATAGCCTACCAGTTATATTAGGATGACTGATCTTTAATTGCCTGGTTTAATTTTTTATTACCATGGTACCAAGTTAGCAACTTGCATTCATCCCACACCTTCCTCAATTTAAGAGAGCACTGGAAAATGATAGTAGAGCCTCTGTTATTTCTTGCCTTGTTTTTAATGCTCTGTGGTACTTTTTACTCAAGACTGGTAATTTATCTACTTTCAATGATATTAATATTTCATAATCCTCTTTTTCTCATCCAATATTTCACAATCCGCCTCAACCACAATGTGTCAGGAACCTCAACTATAGCTGCCTGGCAGCAAAAGGTGCTCCTGCCCACTAGCATGGAAGTGAAATAAAACAAGATAGTGGAAATAGATAGGTCAGGCAACTGTGGAGAGAGAAACAGAATTAATGTTTCAGCTAAATAAAGGTTCATCAGAACAGAGAAAAGGGACAGGTAAGGAGTATTTTAAGCTGTAAAGAAATGGCTGGGGTGGGTGGTGTGAATGGAGTAGGGAAGGAGAGAACAAATGAGAATATTATAAAATGGAGGACAGGAGAGATTAAAAGACAAAAAGGCTAATGGAGCTGAGTGAAAGAGGGTGGTAAAGGAATTTAAATACTAAAAGTGTGGTCTGGAGGAGCTACAGATAGGAGAGGATCATAAATATGAAATTACCAGCAGAAAGGAAATGGGGGGGGGAAAAAACTGTACATGCAGGAAATAATGAGATACAAAGTGTGGAATTGCTGATTATATGAACTCATTGTCCAAAGGCTGTAATGAAGCTTTTAAAAATGTTTCACCCCTCACTTTTCACAATTCTGATGAAAGGTCACTGGCCTTGAAATGTTAACCTTATTTCTCTCTTCGCAGATGTTACCTGACCTCCTGTGCATTTCCAGCAATTTCTGTTTTATTTCAGATTTCTAGCAGCTGCAGTACCTTGTATCTGAAGCTGCCATTTCAGTAACATCCCTCCTAACCATTTCTGCTCTGCTGTGAAGTGCCTTTGGAATATATTTCATTTGTTGCTATAAGAACCTGGCTCAATGTGGGAAATGTTTTGTTCATTTTTAATGGGACGTGGTGGGAATGCTGTTCTGATAAATAAAACAGCTATACATTGTCAGATTTGAAATGTGTTTTAGTTGGAGTAGTAAATGCTGATTAGAGATGAGGAATGCTAAATTGCCAATATAAGGGCTATACTTGAAGAGCTTTTGTTGTATTGAGAAGAACCTTTTTTTAGTGCAGAATGTCAATGATTCTCTTTCCATTCATTTATTAATGTGCATATTTGTTTTTGCATACTGTCCATGTGCAGACAAAGAAATGGTCCAGTGGGCTCTCCTTGTCCATGAATCATGTACTGCTTCCTCCTGGCTGGAGAAGGCAAAGAGGCTGATCAATTTCAGGAATAACTCTGGGATGTTAGCAAGCTACAGGGAATGGTGGTTACTTAAGATGCATTTAATCACCTCTTCTTCCCCATTACCAATCCATTGTGTCACAATCTCTCATCAAGCATAGAACTGACAGTACTGGAAGAGATCTCTTCCATTCATATGTGCTTCACATGTCAGACCTTACCAACTTCATTCTTCAACAATCCTGTCTGCCAAAAATCTCTGCATCATTCACTCAAAATCCTCCACACCCAGTGACTCCATGGTAATGCTATTTCACATATTCACCACTCCTTATGGAAAAAGTTATATCTCGGCTTTCTGTTTGTCTTTTATTATCTTAACATGAATCCCTTTTGCCTAGAGTTTTTATATTGTGCATCCACTTTTATTTTCATTTTGGAAATATAAATATCTTAATACTAGCACAAATATGTCCCCAGTGTCTTTTATTTATGGCAAGTCATTGACTTAGTTTTGCCCAATGAATACCCTCCAAGTAATAATCCTTAGCGTCCTCTTCTGTTAACCTTGCAAGCCAAGGGGTACCCACTTTGTACCCCAACTATGACTCACCACCCGTACACAGCACTCATATAACCATTTGTTTAGACTCTTATCTTCTCTTGCTATTGGGTCAATGTGTCCTAAGCTATTGCTGTAATTTATTGAGGAAGTGAGAAACTATAGACTCATAAACATGAATTTATTTGAAATCAATTATGTTGTGTGTTATTCTTTTGACATTTGGTTTATCATCTATTTTGTGTCAAGCTTATAGGAGAGCTGCTCTTGGACAGGCACAATTTTACAGTTATGACTAGGTATATCAGTAAACCTGAAAATCTCAAGCTCATGATGAACCTCTTAAAGGACCAAAGTAGAAATATCCAGTTTGAGGCGTTTCATGTATTCAAGGTAAGAGACAACAATATTAACCTACCAATAGATGTTTAAATTGAAAATTGCTTGCATCAAAAACTGACTCGGTTTGGACAATTTTACTCCCTTAAGTTAAAATTGTGTATAATTTCTGTCCTCTTGCTAATGACCATCCTGTCAATGGAAACTATTTCTCCTTATCTGTTCCATCAAAATCCACCCTGAGTTTGAGCAAACAAGACTTGGTGATTATATGACAAATACAGTAGGGTTGGTCCAGTGTTAGTGCTGTTGAGAGGTGACACTGTCATAATTTGATGGAGCTGCTTGTGCTCCTTACGAGGTAATGCATCCCATATTTGTTTTTTTCCTCCTGTTCTTAGGCAGTCCCTTGGTTTTGAGGGTGACTTCTGTGGGCTTCCGTTTCTGTGGGCTCTGAGGTTCCTGATGAGGCTAATGTGGGAACTGTAAACTCTACTGCAGGTGAAGTAGGAAGTGCTTGACTGGGTGGCTGTCTAGTTTGGAAGGTGGTGTGCTCATTCCACCAGTTATGCTGGGCTGATCTGTGCTCCCAATGAATGGAGTCAAGATACCCTCTGCCGTCCTGAATTCTCCTTCAGCATTCAAAGTGGTTGTGAGCCAGGGAATCCCGTGAGTAGGAAGGAATTTTTACAGCTGCTATGGGGCAGGGAATCCCTTGCATAGGTGGGAATGTTACAGCTTTTTGGAGGCTTTGAGAATATCTTTGTATCTTCTGTCCACCTGGTAATCTCTTGATGTGATGGAATAGAGTGTTATGAGTATCTGGTGCATGAGAAAACAAGAGTTGTGTAATCATAACCAAAGCAAAGTTAAAACAAGCAATATAAACCTTTATGGTTCTTAGAAGAGAGAAAAATCTTTAAGCACGTTGTTTCATTCAGTTTTTGTGTAATGCAAGATTGCATATCTTTCTGTACTTGCAGCTGTGTCAATTTAGTCAAATTGTTGTTTTAAATGGAATATCAAAAGTTCTCAACATAGGAACAGTTATTGCAAGAATTGTATCACTGATTTCATGACCAATACTTGTAAACATGGCTTCACACATTTTTTATATGAACAAGACTGGACTGCATGGAGTGGATGCTGTTTGCTGTTACTGAGTTTTGAGTGCAAATTGCTTTTCACATCACTGCCGCAACTAGAGATGGGGGTGAGTTACAGAGAACATGGTGGAGATTATTGAATTCAGCATGCATCAAAAATGGCTGGTGGGCTGATGCAAGAACTTTATTGTCCATAGTCACAAATTGCGGTGCAATTTTTTTTTTGTTTTGTTAAAATGGAATTAAGGTTGTTTTTTATTTATGTCTTTTTGTAGCTGTGGAGCCTGTGTCCTAGTGTCTTGCATTCTCTATCAAAAGTAAAACATCTGTTTATTTCACAAAAGTGGATTACTTTTTACTGAGGAAGAATATTAAATCATCCCTAAGTAGGGCTGTCTGGGCACATGACATACTGATGTATATTCCTCATCAGGAGAAGTGACCATTGAGCCTGGACCTCTGATACATATCTCAAGGCAGAATAAAAGAGGAAGAGATTGCCATGTGCTCTGCACCTCTTCATTTGGCAAGCACTGTCGTATTCCAATTGGAAAGACAGAGGTCAATATAATTGATGTAGGCCTGCTGCAGCTTCCAGCTGGAACACCACTCTCAAATTGAAGGGAGCACCTTATCAAGTCCGCTGCTGTGCCTTATCTGGATCAGCAGTGTGGAAAATGTTGGCCAAAAGGATGCTGGATCTTGTGTTTTTCTTGGGACATTTCCTTCATTTACACTAATTCGGTACACATTTTGGTACAGAATCGTTCATAATTGTGGGGTTTAGATTTTTTTGGATTAAGAAGATTGCAAATTCAGAACTTCGTAGGAAATTTTAATCTGCACTTCAGTAGAGTACTCATCTCTACTAATACTTGAAGTTAAGGGACACCAATTTAGCAGCAGTGCATAACTAACTCTTCACCTTCTATACTAACCATAATTTTAACTCCAATCACTTTTATAATTCCCCTTATATAGGCATGACCCATTTGAAAATATGTCCCAATAAAACATGCTACCAATTGTTCACAGCAGTTAATATTGTATGTGGTATGATATGTGTCTTCTGTTACTGACTTGTAGAATTTATTGTGAAATAGGTTTCTAGATTTCTACTTCATTTGTGCACTGGGACAGGTAGAGATTGTGAAATGGTGCTGTAGGGATTATGTGTATTTTCTTTGGCAATAAAAACACACAATCCCAATTTGCTTCATAATTCTTTGCAGAAAATTGGTTTATCTGATTAAGCTGCATACCACCCAAGGTTCAAGGCATGTTGTGTTTTATTGGAGACCATAGTTCTTGATTGGAAAGTTTTTGCCTTTGAAGTAATGCACAAAACTGTGAACAAAATAACAAAGGTATTTTTGTAATGTCCTTTAATGTCAATGAGCCAATCCCACAGGTTCCTCGATGTGCTTTCTTTGCTTCCTCCATTCGCTGCCCCTGCAGCTCCACCTCATTCCACACCTGTTTTGTTGTCATTTACAATTTGGCAATAGATGTAGAGGTGCAGCTGTGTCATCCACTCACTGCCCTCTGAGCCACCAAAGCAAGATGCATTCCTTTGGGGTGTGGGTTTTGTTTCCCTCTGATAGGGAGAGTGTTTTTGGGGATTGGCCCACAACACCTGCAACAGTGTCTTGGACCAATTGAGTATTTTATGCTTGGGATATAACTAACTGAAATCCTCACTTTGTTGTGAAAGGACAGTGTGATTAGTCTGACAGCACCCTGCCCTCTGCCAATACTTCAGTGAGAATAGACAGTAGATCTCTAGATATATTTTTTTAAAACTCTTGCTTGGATATTATTTGTCATTTTTCAAATGGACTATAGGAGGAAAACTGAGAATTTGTCTTTCGGTAGAATTGTCAGCAGTTTTACTTTGCAAATCAGCCACAAATCACAGCAAGGATCCCTCTTTATATGGGATTATACAAGACATAAGGGACAGAGACAGGCCATTTGACCCACTCAGTCCATGCCAGCATTCATGAAGTAGTTGAGTCGTCTTTTATTTATTCATTTTCCAGATGTGGTGACAGCTTTAATTGCCCTTGAGAAAGTGGTGGTGAGCCAACCTTTTTGAACCTCTGCCGGTAAAGTTTCTCCCACAATATTGTTTGGGAGTTTCAGGATTTAAAATCAGCATCAATGAAAAAACAGGGATGATGGTGTATGGTTTGGAGGGGTTCTCATGTACCTGCTCCCCTCCTCCTAGGCAATGGAGATCAGTTTTGGGAAATTCTGTTTGAGTAGCTGGTGCACTTTGTAGATGGTATTCACCACAGCTACTGTGTACTAGTGGTGGAAGGAATGAATGTATAGAGTGGTGGATGAAGCAATTTTTAGATTCTTAGGCAAAAGAAGTTTCTTCTGAATTCCAACTATACCATTCTTTGCACTGTTTAATTCCCAATCCTAATTTTTCTGTAGCCAAGTCTCAGCAATCCGTACTATTGCATGATAGCCTCTGATCCTCATTTTATTATGGACTATGTATATAGAAGTTTTTCATTTTTAATAAGAATTTCCTCAATAAGACACCAGTACTGTGACTCTTTGCTCCCTTGTTATCTTACCTTCCCTTATTATTTCCTTTGCTCTCTTATTTGTATTTAGGCTGTTTGCAGTTCTTGTAGATCTTTTCCTCTTTTTACTAGTTTAAAGCCTTTACTACCTCCCATCCCAGTTCAGGTGAAGTCTGTCCCGTCAGTACAAATCGTTCCTGTCCCTGAACTGGTGCGAGACTGGATCTCATTTTTCCCATTCCAGCTGTTTATTGAAATGTTAATTCTAATGTTTATTTCAGTGTTAGTTTACACAGTGACCAACCAGCTGAAAGTAATTTCCACTCTAACTAAAGCATTATTCTGCAACTTTTTTTTTGTGTGTGTGTTGTGAAGCTTGACTTTCTAGGCTGACTCACAAGTAAACAGTGTATGGTTGCTTGCTGTTTGGTTTAATATGCCCATTGCCTGGTGTACCATCAGAGGATATGAAACCTCTTGTCTTTTGATGTATCCCTCTGCTTATCCATAGGCTCAAAATATAGGGAAACTATTTGAGTGAATATGAGCGGCCTATGTTAAGCACAAAAGAATGAGAGAATGTGATGAAAACTAGGAGCTAAACATTACAGATGCTGGGAATGCAAATTTAGAAATAGAAAACACTAGAAATACTCAGCCTGTCTGGCAGTAACTGTGAAAAGAAAAACAGAGTCAGTGGATTGGGTCATCAGTAAGGTCATTGCCCTGAAGCATCAACTTTCTGTCTCAAGAAAATCTGATGAGATAGGGAGCCTTTGAGCAGCTGCACATATTAGCAAACTGATCAAAGGCCTAACTTTCCAGCTGGTGCAAAAGCAAGTCAATTTATTAAAATTTGAGAAGAAATGAATGGTTTGGGTGGACATAATTTTGCAACCGCATTGAAAGATTAATATAATATAGGTGAAATCTAGATATCATTGAAAAATCCAATCTGCCTAATTTCTTAATGCTTTGCATGTTGATCTCTCTTTACCCCTTTTAGGTTTTTGTGGCAAATCCAAATAAAACACAACCCATTCTGGACATCCTGTTGAAAAACCAGACCAAACTGATAGAGTTCCTCAGTCAATTCCAAGCAGACAGAACAGATGATGACCAGTTTAATGATGAGAAATCCTATTTGATTAAACAGATCAGGGATTTGAAAAGACCAGCGCCTCAACAGTCTTAACATGTTTGGTTCAAAGCAGTGTTTGTGGATGGAGCTTTATTTGCTGTATCTGTATACAATATGATCACATTTCTTTGTAGGAAAGGGATTGTGTAGTAACAGTAACTCACCTCTAATATTTATATATAATAAAACTAATTTTATTCATGCATATTGTCTTTCAGAGTGCCTGTATATTAGTTTTTTTTTTCCTCCTACCTTTAAGGTTGTATGTGAGTTTAGGAGTTTACATACTTGCACAGTAGCAGTGATTCCTTTCCCTACTTTTAAATTTTCAGGTAACCAATGCTGAGGCTAGTATGCTGTTGATTTGGTTATCATGGCTAAATGAGATCTCGCTACTGTTTTACTATGTAAATTAGCTTTTTGATTAAGTTTATCACAATGGATTAGGGAAAGTCTGCAAAACCATCTGTTCACAATTGTAAATGTACAGAACTGGCCATTTCTGAGATCTCTAAATAGCTTTGAGAATGGTCTTGCTAAATCTCTCTGGTGTAATCCCACTGAAAAGCACCCACCATAATAGCCCTACTTTAAAGTAGCCTCACTAAATTAATGAGGCTCCTTTCTTTCCATAAATCTACTCATTTATATTAATACATTTTTCTCATTGTGAACAGATCAGGATAAAGCAGATGAAGAATGATTGGTGAATATTTTCTTTAAGTATAAAATGAAACCATGTCCCCATCATTTTTTATTTACTTGGAAGGGGTCAAGCTATAATTTAATTTTTTGGTTGCACATATCGTTTTCCTTTTTAAAATGTGTAATTGTACATATGTGGTGCATTCGATGAATACCTGTTACACTGTATGGCTGCAGTTAAAAAGTTACTACTCCCTTGGTCAATTTTTCACAAGGTCACAAATACAGCCTACTTTGAGTACTTTTTAAATAAAAGTTACGAAACTGACAAAATGCCTTATTTGTTTTAAATCATTTACGCTGTATGTTTGCCAAACATTCACAATTTCACTTTTAAAGATGTGATGTGAATTCTGCATTATTTTGAGAGGTCATTAATTCTCACATTGCTAATCATGTTAACTTTTTTTTTACATTTCAAAATCCGATCGTTTGGGAAATTTCTTTGTTACTTCTACTATGAAGTTGTGAAACATTGTACCAGCCTTAAGGGAATTATTACTGAAGAAAATTATATAGAGGATCCTTCAGATTAAATTGATTGTTTATTTCACTGGTGAATGACTACATGACATTTGTGTGGATATAGTTGAAAAATTAAAGAAAATGTGGCTATTAAGACAGCAGTTCTGGTGCATATAATTGTGTGTAGTACTGTACATAGTGTTAATGTTGTCTTAAAAGATTAAGTGATACCTAAAATTTAATCAGCTTCATCTACTGCCACCTCCTATGTTCCGCTCTTTCAGTCCCTTCTTCCTTGGGCTGTATTCTATCTTTCCATATCTAAACCTATCAGTATAACCCTTGAATTCCCTTCTTCCTTTAAGTGCAACTATACTATTCTCTTCAACCATATTCACCCCACTCTTTGGGTAAAGAAGTTTCTTCCAAATTCCCCACTAGATTTCTTGGTAACTACCCTGTATTGATGGATTTTTTTTTAGCTCCTCCCACAGGTGGAAATATTCTTTCTATATCCACTCAATCAAAACCTTCCATAATTTTAAAGACCCTCAGGAGAAAAGAGACCCAGTCTATTCATCCATTCCTGGAACAAATACCCTTGCATTTGATATCATCATTCTAAATCTTCCCTGCACCCTCTTCAGTGCCTCTAATCATTTTTGTAATACACCAAACCGGAATAGTACATGGTATTTTAAACAAGTAGTGTTGTCTGTTTAAGGTTCATACAGACTTAGCATAACTTTGCTACTTTTCAGTTCTATTCCTCTAAATATAAACCTTTATTCTATCTAGACACACCGGCCAAATAATATGCAACTTCCCTATTCTTCCTACCAAAATGTATTAATCTGCATTGAACTTTTATCTATTTTGAACTTTAATAAACTTGTAGGACCAGCAAATAATGCCCACCTCTAATTTGTTGAGAGATCATGTTAGTACTAATTCCTTCTACCATCCCCCACACACCTCCCCTGTGGTGTCACTTTCAAATTTAGAAATTGAGTTTTTGATTCCCAAGTTTAAGTGAATTGTCACCTTAGTTCAACGGGATGCAGTGCTGTGTGAAATGAGGTTATTTGCTTAAATTCTCAGGTTCACTGCTGTAAACTTTAAACTTCCCTTCCATTAATACTCGCAACATTCTAATGTAGAAAAATGACACTGCCTTGAACTTTCAATGAGGGTGAAGCTCCTTGGTGATAGAAATAAGTTAAAAGGTTTCTCTTCTATAATTTGAGCTCAAATGTCTCTCCTTAACGTTTACTTAGATTGGCTAATTGAAGTACTTTTGGGATTTGACTTGAAGAGGTATCCTATCACATGCCCCAGTCTTGGTACACTTTCAGGTTGGGGATAGCAGGATGACAGTAAGTGATAGGAGCTCTGCATGCTTCAGTAATTTTCATTTGCACAAAGCCATTCTCTTGTTGGACTGAAATCTAGCAAATATATATTTGAATCTTATCACAGCTGCTTGAGGAAATGACTTCCACTTTAAAATCTGTAATGGCCTCAGTCACTTATACTAATTTTATCAGATTGTCAAACTCAGTTGTACAGAGACATCCCTTAGACTAAAAGCTGCCACACTTGTGATTCTGGTTCCACCCCAATGCAGTGGACTCTGACCCATTGAAGGAGCCATTGCCATAACCCAAAAATATGACCAGAAGTATGCCATATGATCCTCGAGCTGATCCCTATAACCCTTGATTCCCTGGATTTCAAAAATCTATTAAAAAGGCCTTAATGTGGTGACAAAGCATGTAGAATCATCTAGGATAGATAATTTAAAAAAAACACATCACACACCATTAAAAGAAGAAATTGTGCTTGAACTTAGTTCTAAATGGCTAATCCCTTGTTCTGAGACAAATCCTCCTAGCTTTGGACTCTGAGAAGGACTTTTGTCTCCATCAGTGCTATTTGGAGTTCAAATCAGTTCAGGCTCACTGCCAAACCCAGAGTGTTATTTCATAAAATTTTCTGCAGTATTCATTGGTATGTACTGCAGTACTTATGAGCACTTTAGTGTTGCTGTTTGCAAAGGCAAATAACAGATATAACCATCAACATAACATACTGTATTAAAGGCAGTAACTCAACAAATGGCAGTATCAGGTATTACATTATCAAAAGTCATATCTCATAGTACTGTTCTTAATGGTAACTATTATTAGGTTGGTTTTGTAAATGTCCTGATAGAATGGAAGGTTAGCAATATACTACATATTATCTTAAACAATTTCACTCAGAGCACCTATCGCTGCCTTGAAATAGAAAGGGTGGGCCAGTAGAAAATTGAGCTGGAGAAGCAATACTTTACTCGCCTGAACTTAATGAATTTAGATCCAATTACTCATTCACAAGTACACATTACATCTGACACAGACTTATAGCATACTTAACTCGTATTGACCCCTTTGGCCAATAGACCATTTCTGACCTGACCCATATCAACTCTATCCTTTGTCCTAATACATATCTGCCATGAACATGACTCCTGTTGGCCCTGACCTGCATTGGAATCAACTCTAATTAACAGCTAGCCATGGCTCGGTGATGTAATGGGGGAAGAAGGCCTTAAAGACCAGGATTGGGGGAGAGGGGTGGTCAGTGTGGAACAGTGGACTTCAAGAGAAAAGGAATGGAGAAGCACCAGCACAAGAACATTAAAAGTATAAGAATAGAAGCAGAAGGCCCTTGATCCAGCTCCTCCATTTATTGTCATGGTTGATCTTCTGTTTTATTGCCATCTTACTGCAGCAGCCCCTATCTCTCGCTTTGCTTAAGTTTAGAAATCTATTGATCTTATTTTTGAATTGATGACTAAACTTCCACAGCTCTCTGGCGTAGAGAATTCCAACATTCACCACCCTCTGGGTGTAAAATAAAATTCTCATCTCCATCCAAAATGACATGCCCTGTACTCTAAGACTGACCGCTGCCTCTAGACTCCTCAGCCAAGGGAAACATGTTCCCTGTATTCAACCAAGTCAAGCCTTAAGAATTTTGTAAGTTTTAATGAGATCTTTCATTCTTCTGTAATTCTAAAAAAATACAAGATCCGTCTACACAATCTTTCCATATATGGCAAACCCACCATCCCTGTAGCCAGTCTTGCTTCACTCTCTCTAAGGCAAGCATATACTCTGTTAGGTAAGATCACCAAAACTGTACACAATATTCTGGGTGTAGTCTCACCAAAGCACCATCAGTAAGACATCTTTACCCATGTACTTAAATCCTTCTATAATAATGCCCACCATAACATTTACCTTCCTAATCCTTATTGTGCCTGCACATTTGCTTTCAATGAATTCTGTACAAGGACACCTTGTCCCTTTGTACACCAACCTTACCCGATCTCTCAATGTTTAAAAAAAATATCTTGCCTTTCCATTTTTGTGCACTAAAGTGAATAACTTCACCCTTTTCTACATTATATTGCAAATGTGATTATTCTTGCCCACTCACTCAGCTTGTCTATGTTCCATTGAAGGCTCTTTACATCCTCCTCCCAACCCCACTCAGTTTTGATCATTCACAAATTTTGAAACATAACATTTGGTCTTCTCAACCAAATCGTTGATGTAGATCATGAACAGCTGGGACTAAGCACCGATCCTTGCGGTACGCCACTTGTCACAACCTCTCAACCTGAGAAGGGTCAGTTTATTCCCACTGCTTGTTTTCTACCTGATAACCAATCCACAATTCATATCTGTATGCTACTCCTAACTGTGTGCTCTAACCATGTTCACCAACTTCTTCTGTGGGACCATAGCAAAAAATTAATGGAGATCTAAATACGCCACATCCACTGGTTCCCCTTCATCTATTCTACTAGTTACATCCTCAAGGGGCTCCAGTAAATTAATTAAATATGACTTTCCTTTTATAAATCTATGCCAACTCTTCTCAATCCTTTTCTTAATCCTTTTTATTACATTTTCATTATAGATTCCAGCATTTTCCCCACTACATATGAGACTAACCAATTTGTAGTTCCTTATTTTCCCTCTCCCTCCTTTATTAATTACTGGAGTGGGGTCAAATTTGCAACCATCCAGTCCAGAGGCAGAATTCAATGCCAGGTCACACCAACCAGAGGTGGTGGCAGCGTGATGGTATACATTCTGAAAGTTGTAGCATTGGAAGGCCTCAGCATCAAATCCAAGCCCAATGGGCAAGTAAACCTCTGACTGGTTGCCACCCTCATTATCATCCTCAGATAAGGAATGAATTAGTACACTAGATGAAACACCATTGGACTAAACATTGGGAGCAGCATGGGCACAGAATGTATTCTGTATGGATGAATGCATCTTCACTTGAGGTACTCAGAGGCACCACATCTGACTGTTGATGACCAAATTCCAAAGGACTGCACCGGAAAACCCCATTTGACCTCGTCTTTACCAATCTATTTGTTGATCCATCTGTCCATGTTAATATTGTTAGGATGATCACACTGTTCTTATGAAAAGTGTCTCATCACAGTGAGGGCACCCTCCACCACATTGTGCAGCACTACCAATTATATTAAATGGGATAGATTCAGAACCAACATAGCAGCCCAAACCAAGGTACCATGCAGTGTTATAGGTTACCAACAGAAGCAGAACTATATCCCAGGATAATACAGGAGCACATGACCTGCAGTGAATCAAGGGTTCTCAAAGGCAATTAAGGATGGGCAATAAATGCTGGGTTTGCAATGGCCACATTTCAAATAAGAATAAGCAAAATACTTAAACAATCACAAAAGGTAACCACCTCAAACATGAAGTGTGCATACCTTATTTGCACATGCTGTTGTTTCCTGTTCAGGAGATTCAATGCATTTCTGTACGTGCAATGGAACATTGCTGCTGTAGGAGCTCCCTCTAATGGCTTGTCTGAGAACTACTAAATTTTGACATTGAATCCTATATTATTTAAGATTAATACTTAATTGACAAGAAAAATATAATTTTTTAAACATGGTACATTTCATCTCTCAAGACATTTCATAGTTTTTCAGCCATTTTACCTACAGTCCCCAAATGGATGTTCTGCCTTGTTGGTTTTAACTGCACATTCTTTTATACAGTCAGGGCTGAAGAGCAAAACATACTTGGCTCAGATTTCTGGAGGTTTTCCCTATACAAAGATCTATTCACAAATTGGCTGTTATTTTTAACTTGAATTAACAGATCAAATTCACATGCAATATATGAAGCTGGACGGTGAATTTTAGGTAGGCGATTTCTGTAGATGAATTGGCCATTGCTGTTAAATCCAAATAGTTTGGTTAAATATATTATTTCTAATTCCAACTTCATCAGAAAATTACCAGAAATATTTCCTGATAACAGTTTGTTGTTCTCTCTCTCGAGTTCTTACATTGCTTGTGACTTCCTCTTTCAATACATTGGATTTCACTACTGACGCTTAATGAATATCCTGTGCATTTTAACTATTAATTAGTGGTGCCTATTTAGCTATACAACTGTTCTTTGTCCTTTG
The DNA here is from genome assembly GCF_009764475.1 of Pristis pectinata. Lineage (NCBI taxonomy): Eukaryota > Metazoa > Chordata > Chondrichthyes > Rhinopristiformes > Pristidae > Pristis > Pristis pectinata. The sequence goes on along the minus strand of NC_067408.1, from coordinate 65,874,733 downwards.
CTGTCATCAATGAACCACTGAATTTACTTTGTGTTTTTTTTGTGTGAGTGCAAGTATTCCATCATGCACAAACACACACGGTGAAGGTGTTTTAATTTAAACTCTCCATTTTATTTTCAAAGTCTTAATAGCATCTGTTATTTTAAGATATGTTATCACATTCTTTGGAAACAAACTCATAACTTTTACCACTCTTCAAGTGTTGACTCCTCTCCACCATTGTGCAAAATCATGCAAGATTAATTAGTATTATAGAAAGCACACACTTTGATGACTTTTATCTTAGCCCACAAAAGAAACTTTAGTAAAGCACAAAGCATGCTTAAGGAGACTGTGCTACAGAGCACAACAAGGAAATTAAGGAATCTTGAAAACACAACCCAATTAATCTTTTTCTTCTGGTGAAAGTAGCATTCTTTAAGAAACGTTGCACAGATTCAGAAGTTGTAACAAAGATAAACCACAGTTGTACAAAAAACACCAATTTGATGATTTCCAGCAATATAGCTACTTCGGATTTAGATTATGGAAAAGGTCTGTTGTGAAATGCTTTGTGTTTTGATAGGAATCAATATGCAGCTCATGCAGTGAAACTGCCAATAACCTCAGAGTCACAGAACAAGTATGAGCTCTGAATCCCATTCAGCCATCCATTTAGCTCATGGCTAATCAGTTCCTCAACTCCATCTAAATCCTTGGTTCTATAGTCTTAAATTCCTTTAGCATAATAAAAATCAATTTCAATGTATACATTTTCAATTTATAAGCTCAGCTTTTGAGAGAAACAAGGCAACTTTTGAAAACATGGCATAGTTCCACAATTTCACGTGTGTGAAGATGTGCTTTAATTTTTATTATTATTCTAGACTCCCATGCCAGGAGGAGATAGTTTTTAGCTCATTTATAAATTTAAGTACTGTTTAATCGGATCAATACTTGCTAAAAAAAAGCCTAACATAAATTTGTGATACAACGCAGTATCACAAGATTTTTTTAAAAATTAGAGTATGTATGTAACAGAAACAGGCCATTCAATCCAACCAGAACATGCTGGCATTTATGCTCCATTTGAATTTCTACCCAGCTTTCCTCATCTAGACCTATTAGTGCATCTGTCTTTTCCTTTATCTGTCATTTGTATGTCCAGGCCCCTCTTAAACACATCAATACTATTCACCTCAACTATTCTCTGCAGAAACAGGTTCCACATCATCACCACTCTTTGGGTAATGAAGTTTCTTCTGAATTCTCCATTGGAATTTTGGGTGGCCATCTAATAACAATGGCCTCTGTTACATTCTTCCCCGTATACAGAAGCATTCTATCAAAACCCATTAGATCACCTTCCAGTCTTCTTTTCTCAAGAGAAGAGGCCCAGTCTGTTCAACAAGTTTACTCAATTGTTTAAGAGTCATGGAGACATGAAGCACGATGGACTGAAGGGCCTATATCTGTGTCTGCAACAACTGTCATACTCAACTACACTAAACCCATTTACCCGCATTAGATCCATAGCATTCCATGGGAAGCATAGGGACAGCACAGTAGGGACTCCAGAGAAGTTTTTTTTAAGCCATAATTAAAATTGGTTAGAGGAGGAAAAACCACAAGTGGCAATTCAGCTGCTGTTCCTTAATTGAATAAAAACAAACATAGAAATAGCAATTTTTTTCTTGAACTCAACATAGATTTACCAGGATACATTGACATTTGGAAGTTCTGTACAGGTGAAGAAGCCAACCCTAAAGCATTGGAGCAAGTACCTGTATCTTGTGGTCAGATGTGATCATTGTGAAGAATGTACTGAGGGACAGGTAAATGCAAAGTCTGAATGTGCTAATTAGACTGGCAAATTGTGAAAGTGGGTGGAGAAAGGACATACTGGGTCCTGCAGCTGCAAGAGAACTGATGAGGGTTGGAGACACAAGCGATTGCAGATGCTGTAATCTAGAGCAAGAAAAAAAACTGCTGGAGGAACTCAGCAGGTCAGGCAGCATCTGTGGAGCCAAAGGACGTAGGCATCAGAACTGGAGTCTCAACCCGAAACATCAACCATCCTTCTACCTCCACAGATGCTGCATGACCATCCAAGTTCTAACAGCAGTTTGCTTTTTGAAAGGGGTTGGAGATGAAGCAGCAAGTAGTCACCCTAGAATCTTCTGTGAAAGCTACTGTAATATAAAGGGACCATTAATAAACGCTGTATTAGCTTAGTCAATGATTTAATTAGTACACGTCCTACGTAATTGGTATGTGATTCATGCCACACAACAGTATGGTTGAGAGGTCCATCTCGATCACTTTCTTCAGCAGAAGAACATTCCAGTTGTCTTGTGTCCATTTTATTTAATTCAATAGCTTTCTCAATTATCCTAGTTATTCCTCACTTACAAGGAAGTCTTTACTTCCCTCCTTACTGCAAGCTCCTTAGATTCGTGCCTCCAGGTGCATGAGTCACCACAGAGGGACCTCTGCTTTCCAGCAAGGAACCAGGCAAAAGCTGACTGGGTTGGGATGATGAAAGGGACAGGCCACTGTTATGAATTCCCTGCTCCTGTGAAGAGCTATTGGTAGATGAGATTGCTCCACCCTGTCTGCTATATAGGCTTTGGTGAGTAGAGGCATGTTCTTTTACCAAATCAGCAAACCCTGTCCTTATGGCTGACTGTACTTTTTCTCCAAGGTTTTCAAATCCCATCTGCAGGCTTTCTTGCACTTTAGAACCCATGTCAGATATAGCAGCACTGAGAGCAGCCTGAAGTGCTGCCCCAATGCAGCTCAGTCCTTGTGTAAAAGAGCTTTCCACCAAAACTGTCTGAGATGACACGGACTCTCTGCTGGACTGCAATGCACTCAAATGATGATCCAGTACACTGTGGACATCAGACATGGAGGTATTCAGACTTGACATGATCTTCTCCATCCCACATACCACATCATTCATTACAGTAGCCAATGAGGTCACGAGACTCTGCAGGTAACACTGATGTTCCACCAACCTCCGTTTGAAAGCAGGCTCACTAAGCTCCAGGTTTAATAGCTCTTCCGTTTGGGGCTCTGGCTGAGGAGCTACCAGTGGCCTCTTCAAATCACCTTTGGACAAGGGAGACTGGGGATCCTCTATACTTGGATAGGATTGTCCCTGTACTGATGACTCGCAATGTAGCTCTGATTCAGAGCTAGAGCTCATTGTGCATGTGTTCGCAATTCTTGGGGCAATGCTGCTCTCGAGAATGGATGGCTTGGTTGGCCCCTGTTTCCCTGTTGAAAGAACATAGAAAGATGCACTCAGGATGATGGAAACAACCAGGTATAGGTCCGCAGAACTACCCCACGTACAGGGGCAAATAAGCATCTGTCTTGGAGCTTGAAGCTTCCTACAGGCAGCACATCCTGTTCAAAAGGGATACATGTAACTAATAACAACTAGCAAAGCAATTTCCCGTGTGCTTATGAAACACACTATACCTCAAATTTTCTTTGTTAAAGAAGTTCATTAGGTTATTTAAAAGCAAACTATTCCCTTTAAATCAAGAACAAGATGGGACAAACAGGGCAACCAATATTTTAAAAATTCTGCAGGACTTGTAAATGCATTGCACATTTTGAGTAAAAGTAGGCTTAATGTGCCAACATACACTCCTCAGGAAGGAACCTTTTGCAGAATCTCAGTAGGTGTAATCAACCTTCAACTGTGCATGTAGTTTTCTAACTCAGACCAACAGCTAGCTCTCTCTCTCCTTCATCTCAGGTCTGACCATATTTATACATTAAAGAATAGGCAGGAAATCTGAAACTCTTGCCCAGAGAGATTTTTTAAAAACTTGGTAGGTATTCTGTGGCAGGGAAGATAGTGTATTGAAGTTGGCTCAACACAACTCTTTTGCAAATGGTTATTAGAAGCAATAAAATATGCTTGGGAAAAGCACATGATTCACAATTGTTGTTATGTTGACAGTACAGGGAACTTCCCTAAATCATAATATTCTACTCTATCCAGTGTGTACAGGTTGAGGCATATATCAATGAATAGGTACTTACTGTGAACAGCTTGGACACCTGATGCTAAAATACTGTTGGCTGGATTTTTCTGCCACTGGGGAAAAATAAAAACAGAAGTCTTATACACATGACAAATCAAGATTTTAAATGAGACTCCTGTAATAGAAACTTATGATGAATGTATCATTTGTTCATCCATCTCAAGAACTAGCACTAGGATGTTGCCACTCTAAATGTTGAGTTGAGTCGAGTTTATTGTCATATGCACAATTACGTGTATGCACATGTACAATGAAAAACTTACTTGCAGCAGCATCACAGGCACATAGCATCATACAAGCAGCATTCACAAGAAAAACATAAATTATACATATAGTGCAAAGTGGTCATAGTGTTGCTAAACTGTAGTGCTTAGGGTTTTGCTGGTTGGTTCAAAACTGAATGGTTGAAGGGAAGTAGCCGTTCTTGAACCTGGTGGCGTGGGACTTCAGGCTTCTGTACCTCCTGCCTGATAGTAGTTGTGAAAAAGATGGCATGGCCTGGTTGGTGGGAATCTTTCATGATGAACGTTGCCTTCTTGACGCAGCACCTCCTGTAGATATTACCAGTAGGGGGGAGGGATGTGCCCGTGATGTATTGGGCAGAGTCCACTACTCTCGACAGCTTCTTAAGTTTCTGCACATTCGAATTGCTGTACCAGACCATGATGCAATCAGTCAGGATACTTTCAACAGTACATCTATAGATATTTATTAGAATGTTCAGTGACAAGCCAAACCTCCTCAACCTCCAAGTAAAGACCCTGGCATGCTTCCCTTATGATTGCATCTACGTGCTGGGCCCAGGACAGGTCATCCGATATATTAATGCCCAGGAATTTAAAGCTGCTGACTCTCTCCACCGCCAATCCCCCCATGTGGTCTTCCCCTTCCTGAAGTCAACAATTGGCTCTTTAGGCTTGCTCATGTTGAGTGAGCGGTCGTTGTTGTGGCACCACTCAACCAGGTATCCCATCTTGCTCTGGTAAGCTGACTCATCACCACCTGTGATCCGTCCAACAACAGCAAATTTGAAGATGGTATTGGAGCTGTACTTAGCCACACAATAGAGCAAGGGGCTAAGCACACAGCCTTGAGGTGCACCTGTGTTGATTATCAGCCAACATGTTGATGATTACCAATCCTCACTGATTGAGGTCTGCCAATGAGGAAGTCGAGTATCCAGTTGCAGAGGGAGATACAGAGGCCCAGGTCTTGAAGCTTGATGAGGAGTTTGGATGGGATGACTGCATTGTACGTCATTCAAAGATTCCAGTCATCAGAGTCTGTTAAAACAATCTTCTTCTAAAATCCTGCCACATAGAACATTTAAATACTATCATTAGTCACAACTAACTAGTTAGATTCATTAGTGGGCACTATTGATCTTTGCATAAAATGCTGGGAAGTTGTCTACAACAAGAAAAGGTGTGAAAGAGCAAAAGGATATGAAAACCAAATAACAACATTGTGGAGACAGAACAACAAGGAGAACAAACATAGTGAGACAATGGACGTGCAGTTTGACTGAATTTGTCAAGTGAAGGCATGATTGATTTCTTTCATGTATGCATCTATAGAGTGCCTTTATTCTTACTGAATAAAAGGCAGCAGGACAATACAAAGTCAGAGGAAGGAGCTCCAATCGAGATCAAACATGTTCACTCCTGAAACACCTGTACTGGACCATCCAAGATTGGGTGATATATTTTTAAAACCTTGAAAGTGACTATAAGCTACAAGATTAATAAAAGTGAGTAAATTGATGTGACACTGAACACTGATTTAATTACAGATAAAGTAATACCAACACCCGTTACAGTAATTGGTGACTGCAGCAGGATCTGGTGTTAAGATTTGTATTGTAAATACAAACAGCTGGGTTAACAAACAATGTATTAGAGTCACGGCAATAACAGGAAAAGTTTTAGATAAAAAAATGCAAATAGAGTGGGTTACTGTGGGAAAGGTTCCTCCAAACTAAGGTGGGGAAGTGCCTAGGTAAAGAGCTATGGGATTTTGACTGTAATACCCCTCTGCAAGCATTCTCCAGCAAGCTCATGGTTAAAGAGCAAGTACCATCATGCAATGGTAGCATTGCAGTAATCAAGAGGGGCAGGGCTGCGTTAGAGAAAAATGAGTAACTAAAGAAATGCAAGAAGAAAGAATGATAGGGATAATTAGAAAGATAGGTATGAGAAATTAAGAAAAGGAATGAATTACAGATCAAGTAATATCGTAATCTGTTACAGTGCCAAAAAACAGCAAGCCGCGGAGTTAACAGCCAAGGGATCAGTTGAAAGTACTGTGGTTCTACCACCTCTAGTCATGAATGGCAATAGACACTTAATTATCTAAAGGGAGAAGGATGCTCCAAGAACATAACTATTACTCAACAATGATGGGGCCTAGTATGAATGTGAAAGTCAAGGCTGAAACATCTGCAGCCACGTTCAGCCAGAAGTGATGAGTGGCCAATCCATCTCAGTTTCCTCCTGAGATCCCCAACATCACAGAAGCCAGTTGTCAGCTGATTTAATTCACTTCAGGTACATCCAAGAAATGGCTGAGAACACTGGCTATGGCTATGGGACCAGACAGCATTGGGCTCTTGTACTGACTGGCTTCAGACTCACTGTGGCTCCACTCAAACTGTTCTTGTACAGTTACAACATTGACATCTACACAACAATGTGGAAAATTGCCCAGCATGTCCACCTCACAAAAGTAGGACAAATCCAATCCAGTTAACTACCATCAGTTTACTTTCAATCAGCAACAAAATCAAAACATCAACAAGCACCTGGATTTCTTTCCGGGAGTCTAAAATTTAAAGTTATTACAGGTGACCACCACATTACAGCTGTTTGGGTAATGGAAATTCAACTTAGGAGTTCACAAATGACTACCAAAATATTTGAGATATAGAATAACAATTTGGTGAGAGTAAATTTTAATATTAAATAAATAAATAAATGGACAATTTATTTTTCAACTCGTTTCTTGATGCATGCACAGATGAGGCAGCATCATGTTTTAGACAGAGAAAAAAAAAATCGCAATACGTACCATTTTCTAGGAACGGAAACCACTCCCCCCCCCCAATAATGTGAGGGTCGCCCATGTATTAAACACAAATAGAGCCGGAGAGGGACTAAAATCATAGAATCAGAGCTGTATGGCACAGAAACCAGCCCCCCGGCCCATCACATCCATTTCAACATTTACCACCCCCCCCCCCCCATTTACACTAATCCCATTTGCTCGCATTAAGTTCACATCCTTCCATGCCTTACCTAGTTAAGTGCCTGTCTAAATGTCTCTTAAACGTAGTGACTGCATCTGACTCTACCACCTCCTCTAGCATGGAGCTCCAGATATCAACCATTCTGTATGCAAAAAAAAACTCACCTTAAACCTATGCCCCTCTTGTTTTTGATACCCCTACCATGTGAAAAAGATTCTGAATATTTAATCTATGCCTCTCAATTTTATATTCCTCTATTAGGTCACCCCTCAGACTCCTTCACCCCTGTGAAAACAAATGCATCCTGTCCAATCTCTCCCCATAATTAAAGACTTCCAATCCAGACAAATCCTGGTAAATCTCCTCTGCAGTCTTTCTCCAATGCAATCATATCCTTTCTATAACGTGGCAACCACGACTGCACACGATACTGCAAGTGTGGCCTAACTAGCATTTTCTCTAGTTGCAACATAACCTTCCAACTTTTATATTCTAGGCCCCAACCTATGAAGGCAAGCATGTCATACGCCTTCTTCACCATCCTATTGACCCCTTTTGCCAATTTCAGGGAACTATGGGCTTGAACCCAAAAGGTGCCTCTGTTTATCACATTCCCTAGTGCCTTACCATTTACTGTAAATGTTCTAACCTATTTGACTTTCCAAAATGTATCACCTCACACTTGTTGGGAGTAAATTCCATTTGCCAATGCTCTGCTCAACTTTACATCTGATCTATAGCCTGCTGTGGCCTTACACAACATTCCTCACTATCAACAACAATACCAACTTTCACATCATCCGCAAACTTACTAATCATACCTCCTACATTCACGTACAAGCCATCGATATATAGAGAGAAACAAAGGACTGCAGATGCTGGAATCTAGATGAAAAACACTATGATGCTGGAGGAACTCAGCAGGCTAGGCAGCATCCTTGGAGAAAAGCAGGCAGTCAACTTTTTGGGTCAAGACCCTTCTTCAAGACTGAAGATAGGAAAAGGGGAAGCTTAATATACAAGAGGGAAAAGCAGAGCAGTGACAAAAGAGGGGAGGTGGGGTGGGCACAGGGAGGTGATAGGTAGATGCAGGCAAGAGTTAGTGATAGGCAGGTGTGGGGGAAGATGGGAATGCAGATCCACCAGGAGATGGGTCAAAGGCAAGGAGGAAAAAAGGTGGGGGGGTGGTAGAAAAAAATAAAGGTTGGGAAAGGGAAGAAAAGAAGAGGCATGGTTGGGGGGGATGGTGTGGGGGTGAGTGGGTGGAGATTACTTAAAGCGGGAGAATTCAATGTTTATACAGTTAGGCTGCAAGGTTCCAAGATGGGAAAAGAGGCGCTGTTCCTCCAGTATGCACTTGGAATTCTCCTGGCAATGGAGGAGGCCGAGGACTGTGATAGTGTGGGAGGGGGGAGTTGAAGTGACTGGCAACGGGGAGATATCACAGTTACGGACGGAGAGCAGGTGTTCTGCAAAACAGCCACCTAGTTTGTATTTGGTCCTTCCAATGCAGAGGAGGCCACACTTGGAGCACTGAATGCAGTAGATTATATTAAGGGAGGCACAGGTGAATCTCTGTCTCACCTGAAAGGACTGTTTGAGTCCCTAATGGAGGTGGTGTAGGGACAGTTGTTGCACCAATGGCAGGGGCAGAGGAAAGTTCCCAGGGCGGGGTGGGGGGTGGGGAGGGGGCAGGATGGAGTGAACTAGGGAGTCATGGAGAGAGTGGTCCCTGTGAAAGGCAGAAAGGGTTTGGGAGGGGAAGATATTCTTGGTAGTGGGGTCCCATTGGAGATGGCTGAAGTGGCGGAGAATGATATGTTGGATACGTAGGCTGGTAGGATGAAATGTGAGGACAAGGGGGACCTTATCCCTGTTGGGTCTGGGAGGGGTGGGGTGAGAGAAGAGGTGCGGGAAAAGGCAGAGATACAGGTGTGTGCTCTCTCGACCACAGTAAGGGGGAAGCCACGGTTAGAAAAGTTGGACATCTCGGATGTCCTGGAGTGGAAAGCCTCATCGTGGGAGCAGATGTGGCGGAGGCAGAGAAATTGAGAAAAAGGGATAGCATCCTTGCAAGAGACAGGATGGGAAGAGCTGTAATTGAGGTTGCTATGGACATCAGTGGGTTTGGAGAAGATGTCAATGGATAAGGAATCTCCTGAGATGGAGGTGGAAAGATCAAGGAAGGAGAGAGAGGTGTCAGAGATAGTCCAAGTGAATTGGAGAGCAGGGTGAAAATTTGTGGTGAAATTTATGAAACTGTCGAGTTTCGCATGGGTGCCAGAGGTGGCACCAATACAGTCGTCAATATAGCAGGGAATGAGTTGAGGAATAGGGCCGGAGTAAGCTTGGAACAGAGACTGTTCAACGTAGCCAACAAAGAGGCAGGCATAGCTGGGCCCCATGCGAGTGCCCATAGCTACACCCTTGGTCTGTAGAAAGTGAGAGGAATCAAAAGTGAAGTTGTTTAGGGTGAGGACAAGTTCAGCCAGGTGGAGGAGAGTGTTAGTGGAAGGGGACTGGTTCTGTCTCAGGTCAAGAAAGAAGCGGAGGGCGATGAGGCTGTCATGATGGGGAATGGAGATACATAGGGACTGGACGTCCATGGTGAAAAAGGTTCCCCTCTACTGTGGTTGAGAGAGCTCGCATCCGTATCTCTGCCATTTCCCACACCTCTGCTCTCACCCCCACCCCTCCCAGACCCAACAGGGATAGGGTCCCCCTTTTCCTCACATTTCAGCCTACGTATCCAACACATCATTCTCCGCCACTTCCACCATCTCCAATGGGACCCCACTATCAAGCACATCTTCCCCTCCCCAACCCTTTCTGCTGTCACAGGGACTGCTCTCTCCACAACTCCCTAGTTCACTCCCTTGTCCATCTATCACTACTCTGTTTTTCCCTCCTATATATTGGGCTTCCCCTTTTCCTATCTTCAGTCCTCTAGAAGCATCCTGACCCGAAACATTGACCACCTGCTTTTCTCCACGGATGCTGCCTGGCCTGCTGAGTTCCTGCAGCATCATCGTGTTTTTCATCAATACATATCACAAAATTCAAGGTCCCAGCACCAATCTATGTAGCACATCACTGATCACAAATGTCCAATCAGGAAATCAGCATCTCTACTTTCTTAAAAGTTTAAGGAGATTTGGCATGTCATTGAACACTCTGACAAACTTCTACAGATGTACAGTGGAAAGCATTCTGACTGGTTGCATCACCATTTGATATGGAACCTCCAATGCACAGGAATGCAAGATGCTACAGAGAGTGGTGGATTCAGCCAGTTCCATCACAGTTTCAGCTCTGCCCACCATCAACGATAGCGACAAGAGACGACGTCTCAGGAAGGCAACATCCGTCACTAAGGACTTCACCATCTGGGCCATACCCTCTTCTCGTTGCTGCCATCAGGTAGGAATCAGAATCAGAATTATCATCGACTTAGATGACCTGAAGTATGTTGTTTTGCGGCAGCAGTACAGTGCAAAGACATAAAATTACTATAAATTACAAAAATAAATAAATAGTGCAAAAAAAAAGGAATAACAAGAATAAAAGATACAAGAGCCTGAAGACCCACATGTCAAATTTCGACAATAGCTTCTTCCCCACTGCCATCAGGTTCTTGAACTGACCTGAAAAACCCCAACACCACCTTAGACCATATTTCTTTTTTTCTCTCCTTCAACTTGCACTAATGTTGTTATGTTTATTTTGTTTTATCGTGCAATTTATGTTCATTTAGTTTTGTTAATTTATGTTTGTAATGTACTGTGCTGTTACTGCAAAAATCTAATTTTCACAGCATCTATACACTGAGTAAGTATGCCCATGACAATAAACTTGAACTTGAAAGCATCCTTCCACCACTACCCCCTCACTAACTACCCTATCACCAAGGCAATATTGGATCGAATTAGGCAGCTCACCTTAGATCCCATGTGCCTTGATCTTCTGGACAAGCCTATCACATGGGACCTCGTCAAATGCTTTACTAAAGTCCACATAGATAACATCTACTACCATGCCTTCATCGATCTTCTTAGTTACCTCTTCAAAAAACCTCAGACAAATTAGTGAGGCAGTATTTCCCCCACACAAAGCCATCCTGACCATCCACAATCAGTCCCTGCCTTTCCAAATGCACAGAAATCCTGTCCCTTCGGATTTTCTCCAATAATTCCCCTACCACTGACACCTGGCTCACTATTCTGGTCTCTCCACCAGCTAAAGGACAGAGGAGCATTGAAGAAATAAATTCTAGATAAAAGAAACTGGGAGCTCCAGTCTAGACTTCCATAAATGATAAAAGCTGAAAGCATATTTAGAGTATAGAAGCTTCAAGGATGAAACTTTAAGAGGAAATTGGGGAGGTAAAGAGATGAGAAATTGGCAAGTAAAGTCAAGAAAAACTTTAAATTTGTTTTATAAAAACAACAAATGCAAGTTGATCCTATTACAGCTTAAAAGTGAAGTCCAAGTATGCAGGTGGAAGGTGTATATATTTCTAATTCAACAGTTTGTTTCTGACTTCACTGGAAAACATTGATATGGCCATTGACATTAAGGAAGAATATGAAATATTGGAAATAATAAACAGATTTAGTATTAAAGGGTTTCACTTTAAGTGGATCATTACCATACTCACCAAGTTACATTCCAGACTTCTAAAGGAAGCAAAGGAGGAAACAGCATAGATGCCATCACATTCCAATCCCCTTTGGTTACAGTATGGTGGCAGAAGATTGGAATACAGCAAGCATAGTAGTTATTTAATCAGGGAACAGATTGTGTAACTAGAGGCCAATCCTAACATCAGCAGTGGAAAATTATTGGAACAATTTCCAGGGGATGGCATAAATCAGCGATTAGGAAGACATTGGTTAATCAATGACATTCACTGTGGAATTGCTAGTCACAGCTGAGTAACTTTATGAATTTTTGTTTTGGAAGAGGTAACAAGTATCTGTGAAAGGAGCACTTTTCTTGTAAGGCATTTGACAAATTTTCCAATGGGAAACTAATCAAGAAATTAAAAGCCATGTGATCAAAAATGGACTCATTGGGGAAAAAACCAAAAAGTTACTGATTATTGATGTTTGTGATAATAGGACGATGTGCAGTGGGGTTCTGCAGGGCTCTGCACAAGGTTCCTTGCTTCTCAAGATATATTAACAACTTGTCCTTTAGCGTAGAATCAATGATTAAGAGTTTTGCTAAATATACCAAAATTGTCAGTGTGGTTGATAGCAAGGAATAAAGGTCTAGGTAGGCTCCATGAAGATATCAATGGATAGGATACGTAAACTTAAGTGGTGAATGGACTTCATTCTGGAGAAGTGTTAGGTAATGCATTTAGGAAGTACAAACCAGTCAAGAGAATACATGCTAAAAGAAAGGATATCAAGAAGTGTGGAGAAACAGAGGGATTTTGGTAAAAGAACAAGTAGCTAATGGGAACCAGAAAGCACATGTGATATTTGCCATGGCATAGAGTATAACAGACAGCGATCTTATTAGATCTGTACAAAATATTAGTTTAGCGACAAGGCTACACTCCTTCAACATTGCAAAGATACCTCAGCCTACATTGGGTATTAGATGGGGAAAACAAACCCCCAACTTTGAAATTTGAAGCTATGAATCACATTTGATATCTATCCTGAATGGAGGCTGGATCTATCCTCAACAGAGTCTTGATAGCATGTTTCATCATCCTTTAGCTCATGCTGAAATGCTTTAATGGTATACTTAGCACTAAGTGATTCAGAGGGCTACTTCAGAGAGCAGGAGAGCATCTACCTTATTGTTGTGGGATTGCTTTCATATATTAAGCGTAACAAGAGCAGATGGCCGATTTCCTCCCATAAAAGGACATTAGTGAACCAGTTGAATGTAAGACGATCTGACAGCTTCTATTATCCTTGAAAGTGACCAGGTTTTTACTTCCAGTTTTCAAAAATCTATATGGCTGAAAATACTAGCAATGATTAAGCCTGGTTCTAGCCTTAGACAATGGTCAAACCCATCAAGAACATTGAATATCTGAGTATCATGACATTCAGAACCATTCAAAAACTAAGAAACAATTTATTTTTTCTAAGATACATAAATAAAACTTACAATCAATTAAAAACATTTAAATAAATTCAACTAATTCAAAATGATGCAAGTTATCTGATACTTACCCAGATCCCTTCTCGCCATTCTTCTCCATTGAAAGGAATGGACTAAACTAGCACAGGTTAACCAAGCCAAATCCGAAGTACAAACAGTAGGAAAATGCAACAACTTTGCACTCTACAGCTGGACTCCACAAGGATTCCAACATCGAAGTACTGTTGGCCAAACCCCAGCAAAGAGTAACTAATGAGGTTGGGGTTTGTCTGTGTGCATGATATCTAAAAAGCGGCACTTACCAGAATTTCCAAAAATGTCCTGCCCAAAAAACCAAAAGATTCAAACCTCACAATCCCATTGGCTCAGTATGCAATACTAAGTTAGTGTCTCGGCTACTGAAATGAAAGCTGGGCAATATCTTCTATTCTCAAATATGCTTAGATAGCACAATCTGAGAGTTAACACGTCAGTAACACAAGGATTGATTGACCTTCTGATCCTGTTTTTTTTCTTGTGTGTTTATGATTTGTAATGTGATACTTACTGTAAACTTCTTCACTCCTTGTAGACCAGAGAATTTCTGATAGGATATATCCGCTTTTACTTTGCCAGCATCGAGGTCACCTGTATATATCTGTTTGATACCAGCACTGTTTATTAAGGGTATGCATTCATCACAAGGGCATTTGGTAACAAATATCATGGTTTTTTCATCTTCTTTAATATCCTGACATCTGCAAAAGAAATACATAGAACATTAATAAATGAAATGTCCACTTTACAACTTGATAATCCTCCAGACATGGTCATCTACTCTCAAGAACATCCTTGGGACTCAGAAATTAAGTTCCTCACTGCTTGTTCTAGTTGTATACAAATTGAAGACAAAAAGATTTGAAGTTGAATCTAGATTATAAGAATAAATCATTGTTAGTTTCAACTTGCACCTCCTGAATAAGGTTATGTGGCAGCTACTGTATATCCACAATAAAGGGATAGGTAACTCAGAGTTTTTAGTTGTATGCTGCAGATAAGGTTGCACAATATCTATAAAGTTTGTAAAACTATTACATCTTAACATCAAATTATCTAATGTTTAACAGCATTCTATATAGTGTTCCAGTATTCTGTTTTCAAGCCCAATGAAAATATACAAACCATACAGCATAATTAAAATGGGCACAAGCTACTTTACATCATATGCCACATTTACCTGCCCACAGATGTGAGGACCCATCAAGTTATAAATCATGCATTATATGAAGAGGCATTAAAGTAACATGAAATGAAAATTGCAGAAACAAGTTATGCTCAGTAAGTCTGAAACAATAATTCTTTTGATTCTTTCTGTGGTTTTCAGCATTTTTAGATTTTCTTTCATACTTCCAGAGCCTACATTTCATTTAGCCATTTTTTGTGAGAGTTACAAACTACATGCTATGATTGTAACGACTCAGCTATTCATTCTTCAAACATAATACCCAGGCCCCAATAAACCTTGCTCACCCATGCTTACTTTTTCTGGATCTGGAGGGCTGAATGAGTTGACTCTCCACACCCAAGAGAGGCTGTCTGCAGGCAACAACAGGCTCTGTATTGCAAGTAAGCCTCAGGCAGCAGGTCCTGAGGCCTTGACCCAGTACACCCCGGCAAACTACGATCAACTTGCTAACTGTTAAATGTCAGATATATTTTAAAATATTCAAAAAGATTTAAATAATTCAAAGAAAAATTTTATATCAAAAACACAATAAATTATTTACACACCTTAAAAGAAAGTAAAATGATCGCTCATGACTCATCTTTTTCCAAAGTGGCACATGTAAGTAAGTTTCAGTGCCAGTCCTTCCTGTTGTAAAGCTGAGGACTGGATGCAATGTGCATCCTCACCCCCTTTCTGGCATTTCATTGCTCTGCCATTGGGATCAACAGTGTGTCCAGTGACTGAATGGACAATCAGACACGCCCTGTGGATTGTTTTGGATGTCTGCAATTGACCTTGTAAATGCAGAAATCTGAGACTTCTTGAGGCACCGAGAGATTTGCCAGCCATCAGCCAACATAATTCTGCTGGTTGTAGGATCTAACTGTGGCCATATTGGCTGTTGCTATTCCTAGAGTGATTACACTTACTGAAAGAGATTACCAGGCAGAGAGCAGGTAAGATTCAATTAAATGTTCAAAGCCTCCTTGAAAATATGCAACAATCCTACTAACTCTTAGGAATCCTGACCCATGACAGATCAAAATAGAGAAGTATCATTTGGAACAGTGTTGAGAATTTCATGTCCATGCATTAGAGCGCACAGAAGCCCAGCATAAACACTCAAAGGAACACACCACCTTAGAAACCAACTGCCCCATTTATGGAAGAGTCCGTGATTCCTACATTGGCTTCATCACCTTAGAAACCAGAGTGGAAGCAAGTCACCCTCAATCCTGTGAAAGAAGAAGATACTTCTGAAAAGTACTTATTTTGGGATATCCTAAGGTTGTGAAAAATACTGTATAAGCATGTTTTTTTTATTTTTATGCATAGGTAACTTAAGATGGTCAAATTAAGTTGTGTCAAAGTAATTTGAGTGCTTACCGGAAAGTTAAAGCATTTTGTTCAGCATGTACAATGTACCGAAACTTCCTGGCTTCTCTGTCTTTCTGCTGCTTTTCATCCATCTGAGGGAAGTCTGCATATTCTGACCCTGTTGGATAGGCATTATAACCACATCCAATCAGGTACCTTGCTCCTGTTCCATCACAATTACTCTACAATAAAGATAAATCAATTAATTGGTGAGAAGCAAGAAAACATTCATCAGGAGTCCTGTGAGCACTGCCTGGTCTGATCGCTCATGGTAAACAAAGCTTTGACTAAATTCACATAGGTATCCTTAATGGGACAGAAATTTTATATCACCTAGCTATACAATGTTAAAGTGTATCGGCTAGAGATGGATAGAACCACTCATTGTGTTCCTTGGGACAATTTCAGCTAGAAGAGTTAGTCATGTACAGCAAACATTCAGAATGTTTGCACACTCAAAATCATTTTTAGACAAAACATCAAGCAATGTTTCATCTGTCTGAAACTTCATGGAAAGCATAGGGTCATTAATGGCTTAGAGAGTTAAGTTATGATGCAATGATGTCTTATTTTAGTTCTATGGGCAATGCCAAACCACAAAGTCTACGAAATAAAGTGGGTTAGACAGGCATAAAAATAATGCTGATATGGCCTTTTCAAACTAGAGATGTACATGGTCATTCCAAAAATCTAGGCCAAGCTCAAGTGGCATGGGCACCACACTTGCCAGAAAAGGTGGTTGGACATAAATACAGGAAAATTCTCTAAATACCAGTTGGGCAGTAACTAACCACAACCTTAGGCAAAATATTGCATTCAATACATACTCATCCTTTATTAAGTTAATTCCTGTAGCATTGCTCACTGGTAGCCTATGAGAGAGTACACTGAGGTGTACCATACAATATCTAATGCTAAAATCCAGCATCTTTAGCATAAGAGAATGGAATTCTTCCTGCTGTTCTCAACCAACAACACCAAAACAGATTATCTCAGCACTGATAAGGGGGCTTTCTGGGAGCAATTTGTCTGTTACATTTCCTACATTATTACAGTGACCACATTTCAAAACTATTTCAGGTGTCTGTAAAGTGCTTTGAGATGTTCCAAGATCATGAAAGACTTTGTACAAGTATGTCCTTCTTCTTTCTTCCTACTGACTTCCACTAAGACAGTTACCTACCTCTTATTTAAAAAAGGTTAATGAATGAAATCAAACTTTTTGTGCATTCCCTACTGGGTGGGAATAAATAATTTAATAAGATGATGATAAACTAGTGGGAACAAATAATACATCTGAAGGATCCATCGTCAGCAAGCATGCAACTACTTTAAATTCCTAGTAAGCTGTTAATGTTTCTCTTCATCGCTCTCCAGTTTCTCAGTCACATAATCTGGTGAGCTGAAATTTTTCAACTGGTCTTTGATGTGACTAAATCGCCATGGGCACTATGTTAAAAACCCATTATCCCTTTTTCTTCTCTGTCTGTGCTGATTCATAGGGAGGTGGGAGGGTGCAGCAAAGATGATACAATTGGCTGAAAAAAAAGGGAAAATAAAAACCCAAATTGTCATGATTTTCTGAATAAAGCTCATGCATAGGCATCAGTTGAAGAGTGGAACTGACCTTAGCTATACAGTGTCACACAACTTAGAGAAGAGGTAATGCTCATTATTTATGACAAGGCTTTCATCAGGTGAAATAATGGCAGTCACAACCAAATAACAGGCCAAATGACTCAGGCAGAAAAACTGCAGAACATTTTTTTCCAAAGACACAAACCAAAAAACTAAAACTTACCGACTTTCCTTCTGCCCAGATCACTGCCCCAACACCAATCTTTTGATCCTCTGAAATACATTAATTCAAGAATAGGTTAGTGTAAAAATAGTAGAACCATTCTGCTATGGTTCATTCAGAAGAATTCTTGGATACTAGAGCAATGTATTAATTTTAAAACTGATTATAAAGAATATTTATCATTAAAATATCTCGTGTATCAAATGATAGCTAAAGGAATGCACATTAAATGTACTTAGAGCAAAAAAATTGTGACAATTTGCTCAAATGAAAAGTCTCAGAGCAAATGCATATCAGAAAAGATCTCTGCATGGTCAATTCCAACTGGAATCAACTCCCATCTTTTTCAAAATGATTCCAGCAACCATCTGTAATATGGTATCTCGTTAAAATATGTAAAACCCATTAGCAATTAATGCTACAACTTGCACTTGATAATTAATTAATTGTCCAACCTGCATTTATATATTCACCATTAATGTGGAGAAACATCCCGAAGTATTTCACAGAGGTGTACTCAGATGATGTGAAATATGGTAAGTAGGAGAAACTTAGTCAAGTAAATGGGTTTTAAGGAGGGCAACAAATGCATGGATAAAAGTTCTGGGAGTTTCAGCAGAAGATGTATAAAGCAAAAGCGAAGGCATGTCACACAGCCATTTCCATCTGTAACTTTTATACAGGAGAGTGCATGGGTTGGAACATTGATGTAGATTCAAGGAGAAATTGAAAATGGTTGTTCAGCCCGAGATACTGGTCAGGGAGATAGATGGAACCTGCAGCAAGGATTCCAGATTTGATGTCGGGCCAGATATGAGTGCTTTGGTCTTCCAAATAACTGACTAGAATAAATTATGGCTAATCTAACAATCAGTGTTGGACGAGCAGCCTGACAACAAAGAGTCAGAGTTGTACAGCACAGAAATGGGCCCTTCAGTCCACCACATGCTTGCGAACCTTTTTGCCCATCTACACTAATCTCATTTGCTTTCAAAGGGGACAGCAAGCTAGTGGAGAGATGAAGCTGAGACTGCCAATTTATATATGAAACCTGACACTATGTCAGTGGTCAATTAAAAATCCTAAGAAATTTTTAACACTACTACTTGCAGAATAAATCATTCCACACAGAAGCTTGGCCAACTTGCTGAATTGATATTTTAATCTTTGGTGCTATCCAAATTTGAGGAGGATCTTCCACAATCTCTCAGTTGATGAAATTAAAGGCTTTTGTGAGGTCAAAGGCAGACTACTTCCACAACAACTATGCTACAATAATAATTACACTTCAATAGCATTTTGAATTGTCCCAAGATCATGAAGGTTCTTTATAAATTAAAATCTCTTTCTCCATTAGTAAATATAGGTAATAGATCAGTTATTTTTGTACACACCAAACTTGATGATGAAGATAGTATGAAAATCATATCGATTATCTCACCTGTCCGATACGCCAATAACCTGGCTTGAACCATGCAGTGTCTTGCAAAATTTTGAAAGTCATTGTTTGTGTGCTCTTCGGATGCACCATCTAAATCATCACAATTAAATATTCCAGACATTGGAACACTACAATCGATGGTTGCCAACAAAAAAACAAGCTCTTCCATTTTATGCCTTAAGTTAATAAAATGAACATCATCACACACATTCTCTAAGCCAACGATCTTTAAGATTTCTTTGTGGGTGTCACTGTCAGCAATCAAGAATAATTTCTCAAATTCCCGCAATCTATTTCTTCTGCATTCAGTAAAATTGTCCTTGTGTTTAAAATCAGAGTCCTTGGCATTCATGCTTTGGAAAAACTCACACTTTCTTGAAGTTTCTTCTACAAATTGAAGCATGTTGTAAGCCAGAGGTTGAAGCAAGGTGCACACACGAGCTCGGCTATTGGACTTGAGTCTTTCCACAGCTTTAGCGTCTAACTTTGCATCTGAGTAGCAATTATTCATTACCTTGTCCTCAGCCAGACTTATCTCTGGGTCTCCGGGCCAATATGAAATTCGATTGACTCCAGCTAAAATTAAATATTTTTTTTTTAAAAATGAGTTGAAATTAAAAACAAGTACTAGACATTTGTTTGAAAGAGTCATCCATTTAGTCCCACTTCAACTAGTCCTACTCCCATGCTCTTTTCCTGTAGTGCTGCGATTTCTCATCAGCAACTTTATATCTTCATTATTTATGGTGGGAAATCCACGACAACCAACTAGGAGAGCTTTGCCATTAATTTTAATGAATGGAAATAGCTACGTGACCTTCATAATTAGAAGTTAATAGAAATAATTAAATATTTAAATGTTATTGAAATGTTTAGTTTTGATTTAAAAAATTTAACAGCTTTTGATTTTTTTTTCTAAGTTTGCAATTGGGTCTGGATATCACTGGGTTAAAATTCTAGAATCTCCTGCCCAATACCACTGCGAGAACAGTTGCACCACACAAATGTTTCTGAACATTGAAGTTTAACTGTTTTACAGCTTTGTAAGTTCTGCTAAATCAAGGCTTTAAAAGCTTTACTGCCTTTAAAATTTCACTGTGACTTTTTACTGTTAATATACTTATTTTGGCAACCCCAAATAACCCCAGTACAGCATAGAAGACTCTTCTGACAAGTCGGGTTGTATCAACAGACTCTATAAAGCAAATTGTGGTTGTCCAGATGCCTCCAGGAAAGTGGTTTATTTCAAATTTCAGGATGTGTACACAATGCTGCTAACTGCAAATTTTGGCTTAATAAAAAAAGCTTTTTGACTACACTTACCATTTAAAACCATCTTTAAGCAGGTTGAGCATGGTTTCCTTGAGAAGTAGAGATCACATTCCTTCAACCTGGATCCATGTTTAATAACAGCAATTTGGCCAACATGCAAGTCCATGCTTGAACAGTGTAGTCCAATGATTTTTGAATTGTGCACAACAACAAGGCCATTTCTTCTTTGCTAAAGGTGAACAATATCCAGTGATAAATAATTTACCATTCTGATTAAAAGCTATAAATAGTTAGCATCTAGAATTTAACAAGAGATAGGACCAGTCCCATAAGTGCTTCAAGTATTAGAGCTGGAAAGAGACAGTGTTTACCATAATGTGGATCAAGTCCTGACCCCAAAAGCCACTCCATCTACAAGGCACAAGTCTGGATTGTGCTGCAATGCTCTCCATTTGCCTGGAAGCATGCAACTTCCTCATCAGTTTTCCAGGTCTTACTATCCTCAGCAGTTTCAAATAGTGATCTTCTTTGAGGACGTGAACTAAGATTGGGCAATGTTTCATTCCATTTGGTAGTAAGATAATGAAGATTTGGATAGTGTTTAGGTACAGGCTGGTAAGTAGCAAGTAACATTCCTAGTACAAAGAACCAGGAAATGACCACCTCCAACACAATGTCTAACATTCTATGGCATAACCTTTGCTAAGACCCACCATTAACATCCTAGGGGTTATCATTAATCAGAGACTTAACTGGGAAAGCCAAGCAAACACTGCAGCTACAAGAGCAGGGTGTCCTGCAGCAAAAATCAGAGACAAAAGCAAAGAGAGAAAGATTAAGAAAGAATCATTTAAACTGTGATTTCACTAGTTTAACAAGAACAACAATTCACAATTGGAGGAGCAAAGCTCCACACTTAATTGTTTGCTTTGTGGGCCACATAGGTTGATAAACAGTTACTAAAAATTATAACATTAAAAGAGTGCAAATTATAACATTAAAAGGATACTTTCACCTATTTATTAGACAACTTTCTGTGGCAGGTATAATGAAGAACTAATGTGGAAATCCTACAAGTTCTTAAAAGGAGGTTAATGTCGACATGATATGCTGTTTCCATAAAACTAATTTGGGAGTGGTACCAGTTTGTCTAATAACCTGTACAATCTGCAATTCATGGAATCTCTTTTGCTCTCTATAGTCACTGAGCAACTTTCACATTGATATCAGGTTGCTTCCAGAATATTGGATTTTTTTTTAATCCTAATCACATTGTTTTAAAGAAAACTTTGCAGCCCAGTCCAATCCTAAACTTCTGATTGTAGCCACTGATTTTCTCCTCCTTCCCTAGAAAGATCACCACTGCAGGACCCAGCTACCATCTCAAATCACCCAACTTAGCAAAAACCTGGGGTAAACGTGAGATCTTATCTTTTGGACATGTGGACTAAGTAATCAGGTGGGCAAAATTTGTACACAAATTTTCTGCCCAATCCTCAGTCTTATCCTATAGTTAAACGACTATACAAAGCAATGGAAATGTTTGCCTTCCTGAAAAAAGCAGACTAAGAAAATCCAGTGATCCTCGCAAGGCATCAGGCCCCAACGGTGTACCTAGCTGGGTATTTAAAACCTGTGCCGACCAACTGGCTGGAATGTTCAAGGACATCTTCAACCTCTCACTGCTGTGGTTTGAGGTTCCCACCTGCTTCAAAAGGGCAGCAATCATTCCAGTGCCCAAAAACAGCAGGGTGAGTGAGCTTCCTCAACGACTATCACCCGATGGCATTCACATCTACTGTGATGAAGTGCTTTGAGAGGTTGGTTATGGCTAGAATTAACTGTCTAAGCAAGGACCTAGACCCGCTGCAATTTGCCTACAACAGGTATACAGCAGACGCAATCTCACTGGCTCTCCACTCTGCTGTGGAGCACCTAGACAACAACAAAACATACATCAGGCTGCTGTTTATTGATTACAGCTTGGCATTCAACACCATCATCCCCTCAGTACTAATCAACAAGCTTCAAAACCTGGGCCTCTGTACCTCCCTCTGCAACTGGATCCTTGACTTCCTTTTCGGGAGACCACGGTCAGTGAGGATTGGTAATCTCCTCCTCACTGACAATCAACACAGGCACACCTCAAGGATGCGTGCTTAGCCCACTGCTCTACTATCGCTACACTCATGACTGTATGGCCAGGCACAGCTCAAGCGCCATCTATAAATTTGCCAATAACAGCACTGTTGTTGGTAGAATCTCAGATGGTGACAGGAATGAGGTGGATTGGCTGGTTGAATGGTATCGCAACAACAAACTCGCACTCAATGTCAGCAAGACCAAAGAAATGATTGTGAACTTCAGGAAGGGAAAGTTGGTAGAACACACAGCAGCCCTCATTGAGAGGTCAGCGGTGGAAAGGCTGAGCAGCTTCAAGTTCCTGGGTGTCAACATCTCAGAGGATCTATCCTGGGCCCAACACATTGATGCAATCATGAAGAAGGCATGCCAGTGGCTCTACTTCATTAGGAGTTTGAGGAGACTTGGCATGTCACCAAAGACTCTTGCAGATTTCTATAGATGTACGGTGGAGAATATTCTGACTGGTTGCATCACTGCCTGGTATGGAGGCTCCAATGTGCAGGATCGAAAGAGGTTGCAGAGGGTGGTAGACTCAGCCACCTGCATCACGGGCACAACTCTCCCCACCATCAATGGCATCTTCAAGAGGTGGTGCCTCAAGAAGGTGGCATCCATCGCCAAGAACCCTCACCATCTGGTACATGCCCTCTTCTCATTACTACCATCGGGGAGGAGGTACAGGAGCCTGAAGACCCACACTCAGCTTCTTCCCCCTGCCATCAAATTTCTGAATGGTTCATGAACCCATGAACACTACTTTGTTATTCCTTTTTTTGCACCATTTATTTTGTAATTTATAGTAGTTTTATGTCTTTGCACTGTACTGCTGCCGCAATTGTTATCCCAATTTTAAGTTCCCACTCCTGCCTGCTGCAAAATCACACAGTGCCATGGATTAATTCTGTTAAAACGTGTTTATTGGCCGTATACTGCCAGGGAGAATTCTCCTGACTCTCATGCAGAGTCTTTATCGGAGATCTCCACAATACAGAGGGGCAGACATTAATTTATACAGACAATGTCACGCATTTAAACAATGCGACTACACCAATTTCAGTTGGAGAGCCTAATCATCACACTCATGGTTGTGCGACAACCATCACATTCATTGTTTAGGACAAAACCTCACACTCATTGTTCAGTATAACTGGCTTACAATCAAGTTCCAGATACAGTAATCACCACCTGGTCTTGAGTCAGGGGCTTGCATGCGTGCTATTTTTTTCATTAGTTATATGTACAGTCACAATTTCTTAACCCTTTACTTCCTTACTGCAAAACAACAAATTTCACAACATACAGGTCAGTGATAATAAACCTGGTTCTGATTCAACCAGAGAGCATTAAATCAACAGCTGGATAGGTTACTTAGGAGATATGTATTGCTAGTACAGTGAACTCATTTTGCTACACCTTGATCTAGGCTCTCAAGCATCTTTGGCTTTCTTTTGTTTTATAAGAGGCTATAATGTAAAATTCTTCCATAGTAACATTTCTGAATGCTCCAATGCCAATAAAAATAAACATACAATGTGGCTGAACCAATGTTACAAAATTACCCTACAACCCATTAATCCAACTACAATTATCACCATAGAGAAGCCATTAAGAAGGGATCAGGAAAGCAAATGAGAAAACCTCACTTCAGTGAAGAGCTCTATAGATTCAAAGGTTTTTTTTAAAAAATGGAATACAATTCAATGGCCAGAGATTACACCAACAATGGGAGTCAAAATAGAAAAGCTCGATGACACATTGCATACTCACTGAATGCGGGAGGAAGTGTACAAATTGCTGTTGGATGTTAACAACGTACAAAAGGTCAACATTGCAGATTAATAATGTAACTAACAAGGCTGAAAATGGCCCGTGAAAAGTTTTAAATATATTAAGCCTTTCAGCAAATTAACAAAGAATGCAATTTGAAAAGTACAAATGTAAGCAATATAAATATGAAGTATCAGAATACTTTATACATGCAATGGTATGTTTCAAGTAACAAATGTGTATAAATATTTGTGTGCATACCAATAACAATCTTGTCTTCAGGCAGAGAGCATTACTGCCTTTCTCACTTCCCACCCACCCCTGGTCCCAGCTGCACACTGGGCTCTGTTCCCAGACTCGACTCCAGTCGCACGCCTGGTCCAATCTACTCTGGCTGCACATCTGGCCCCATTTTAAGCTAATTTGCAGCCTCACATCTGCCCGTGTTCCTGGTGCCAGCTGTACCCTTGACCCACACTCCTGAACCACACTCTGGCCTCGTGCCTGGTCCTCGTTCACACACCCAACTCCGGATGCACACACAGCTCTGAACCCGATGCAGACAACAGCTGCACATCTGCTCATATTTCCAGCCCTACTCATGCACTGGGCCCATGTTGACAGCCCTGGCTCTCGCTGCACACCTGGCACTGTTCCTGACCAACTCCAGCTGCATATCTCCTGAGCCTGGCTTCAGCCGCACAACTGACTCCATTCCCGAGCTCGGCTCCAGCCACACACCTGACAGACATTCCTGACCCTGGGTCCAGGCACACACCTGGCTCCAAACCTTACCCTGATCTCAGCTGCTCAAGTACCCAGTGCTGGCCGCTCCCCTGGCCCCAGCTTTGGCCACACACCTGCCACTGTTCCTGACACCTCACTCCCAACCCCTTGGCTCTAGTGGTATACCTGGCCCTCACACTTTGTCTCAGGCCATACACATAGCCCCATTTCTGGCCCTTGGTGTTAAACTATTATTTTCAATCACACAGATGCTTGTGCAGTAATCTTTTAGGGGGCACCTCATTGACTGACTTTTGTAAACTGAAATTTGCTGCATCAACTGGCTCCCCTTTTATCTAACATGCTAGTTACTTCCTCAAAGAAGTCCTCAATTTGTTTAACATAATTTCTCTTCCACAAAACCATAATGATTCTGCTAGAGAAGTATTCTGTTACCATTTCCTTCTTAATGGATTCCAGAATTTTCTTACAAACTGGCCTGTAGTTCCTTATTTTCACTGACCATTTTTCTTTTGTCTGTGATGCACTTGACATGTTCCTCTCTGCTAAGACACTTCCAGAATACGACCAATAACAATACTTATTTAAGCAATAACATTCTATTTAGTGTGACCTCAAGAGTATGCAAAATTGTTCTGCACTATTTATAAGACAATAGTTTGTCATATTCCTGGTCTTACAAATTTTCATGGTATGATTTCTACATATTGTATCATTGTCAATATCCATTCGTATAGGAAAAGATTCACAAGAATGTTACTGGGTCTGGAGAGCATGAGTTATAAGGAGAGACTGGATAGGCTGAGGCTTTTTTCCCTGGAGCATAGGAAGCTGAGAGGCATTAGAGGTATACACAACATCCAGCTTACTTTTGAACTCTACTATTGAATCTGCTACTACAACCCTTCGCAGTTTAACAGGACCCTAATCACTCGTTATGTAAAAATAGTTACCTCATTCTTTTACTATTCACCTTCTTTTCTGCCAATTGGAACAGTTTCATTCTCTGTACTCGTCTATTCCCTTCAAGATTTTAAATAATTCTATTCAATCTCTCACAACCTCCTCTGTTCCATGGAGAACACCCCAGTTCGCCCATTCCATCCATAACACTAAAGTCCCTCACCCCTGGATGAATATTAGTAAGTCTACTTGGCACCCCCTCTACAGCTTCTACATCTTTCCTGAAAATGATTGTAATTATTTGCGAATTTAACAGTCTAGTCCGACTGCATACTGCCAATGCAAAAAATATAGCTCCGCTAAACAAAAAAATCTTCTCTTCTGATTATAATTACATGTGAAATATCTCATTATGTGAAAACTATGTGGCTGATGATTGAAACAGTGAGATTAATAATTTGTTAGCAATACAATGCAACATGGCTGACATTTAATCCACCCATTTTTCCACTTTATTAATCTACTTATGACTGTTGGGTAAATACCATACCTGAGTTGCCTTTTGCTTGTTATTTGGAAAAAGCTCCATCCACAGACT
Organism: Pristis pectinata; assembly: GCF_009764475.1. Lineage (NCBI taxonomy): Eukaryota > Metazoa > Chordata > Chondrichthyes > Rhinopristiformes > Pristidae > Pristis > Pristis pectinata. The sequence continues at coordinate 65,848,062 of NC_067408.1, read as the reverse complement.
CAGAAGAGTGAAAAGGTTTACTTTCGAAAGCCTAGGACTCAGGCCTAGGAAATAAACATACCATTATTAAATTACATGTTGTTACTTTAAATTGTTGTGCAGGTTGCCTATAAAGCAGTTACTAAGCAGTGTCAAAGGCAGTACCAATAAATAAATTTATCTGGAGATGCATTTGTCTATGGTAATAGCAAGAACTTTTAACATTGAGAAATAACAGACTGCTTTACAGAGATGAAAACAGTCAAAAATGACAAAGCAGGAAGTAATGGATGGGTCAAAGAGGAAAGTTTAAAAGAAGATCTCACAAGAAGGTAGAGAAAAGGAGAAGTTTAGGATGGGAACTGAAGAACAGAGTTTAGATGGCTAAAGGTGGGATTAAGATGCTAACTGTGGGATTAAGAGGGGGCAAGAAGTCATAGCTGGAGAATGGAATTGAGGGCAAGATTGGAGATGACTACAGTAATTAGAAGGATATAAATGGACAGACATGAAGACTAGAATTTTAGTTTGTCAGAACGGGAGAGCTGGGAGCCAATGTGGGTCAGCGAAAACAGAAATGATGAGTGAAAAGGATACTGCAAGTTAAGATGCAGGTGCCAGCTCTGGATGTGCTTTACAGACCATGGAAGATGGGAAGCAGGCAAACAGTGCATTGAACTTAAAGATAACGATAGAGTGAATGAGCATTTGCCGTCACAATGGCATGAGTTAGGGGTTCTTACAGAGGTGATAGTGAGGTGAAGATACTCCAGAAGCTCAACTGGATGCTCCTTGCCTATAATCATGCTTGCCACTTTCATTCCTGTTAATTCTGCTTTCCCTTCCTTTTTATTATCTGCATTTTCTCCACTGACTTGTACAATAAATATTTGGTGACAACTTCTACAACTAATATAAACAACTCAATAGCATAAAGGACATTTAGCCTAACATTGTAAATAAATTGGAGGTTAGAACGACTGACTGAAAGTGTAAGCTGTGTAGAGAGCCTGCAAAGATTTACAAAGGGTAGCCTACACCTAGTTGATCTGACAATGTTTTAAAAATATTACTGATGTAGTAATCAAATGAATGTTATTTAAAATGACTCCCACAAGGCATTTCATGAAGTGGTGAGACCTTTAGCTAAAACTGAATTTTATGAAATTGATAGTAAATAACTGACATAGTTAAGACTCTGGTCAAAAGACAAAAAATATTAATACTGGCAGGACGTGCTCCGTGGACACCCAAAAGATTATTCTTAGATAGATAAAATGGGCCAAAATGTAACAATATATGCATTTATATCTGAAATCATCAGTTTGGACCTAGAAAGAATGATATTGTGTTCTGATCTGGTTATAAGAGCACAAGAAATAGGAAGAGTAAACCATTTGGCCCCTCAAGCCTACCCTGCTATTCAATAAGATCATGGCTGATCTACTTCACCATTTTCTTACCCTATCCCCATAATCACTGGTGTCTCTAACATTCAAAAATCTTTAATTTTGTTTTGAATGCAAACCGTGACTGAGCCCTCTGTGGTAGAGAATTCCAATGATTCACCACCTTATCAATGAACTTTCTCCTCATTTCAATCTTAAACGGCCCACCCTTATTTTGAGACTATGACCCCCAGCTCAAGGCTCCTCAGCCTGGCAAGCATCCTCCCACATCAGCCCCAAACTCTAAATATTTTCCATGTCTCAATGATATTATCTTTCAATCTTCCAAAATGTCCAGAGAATAGGGGCCTTGCTTACTCAATCACTTCTAATTTAATAAACCTATTATTCCAGGAACCAGTTTAGCGATTCTTCACTAAGCATCATCTTAGCAAATATATACTTCTTTAGGAGAACAAAATTCCAGGGGTGGAGCATAGGTTTGTTTCAATGATAATGGGACTCCAAAGACTTATATTAACACAAGAAATTACATTAAATCCTTGTGTAAATTGCCTATAAAATAGTTGCTAAATTAAGGCCAATGAATACACTTATCAGAAGTTGCATCTGCCTGTGGGAATAGCAATGAACTTCTAACATTGAGAAATAATCTGGAGATGTTTTACAGAGGTGTAGATAGTCAAAAATGGAATCTGAAATAAAGCAAGACAGTAGTGTAGCGGTTAGCGTAACGCTATTACAGCGCCAGCAACCCGGGTTCAATTCCGGCCACTGTCTGTAAGGAGTTTGTACGTTCTCCCCTTGTCTGCGTGGGTTTCCTCTGGGTCCTCCGGTTTCCTCCCACATTCCAAAAACGTACAGGTTAGTTCGTTGTGGACGTGCTATGTTGGCGCTGGAAGCGTGGCGACACTTGCAGGCTGCCCCCAGAACACTCTACACAAAAGATGTATTTCACTGTGTGTTTCAATATACATGCGACAAATAAAGATATCTTATCCTATAAATAGTTTGCTAAATTTAGCAGGTTGAGGATGATTGTTTTAAATTAAATTTCATAAGGGAAACTGAAGGGAACACAAGAACACCAGTGGGCTATTTATCCCCCTTAATTAAGATCCATAACCATATATATAACTTTCTACATACCCTTTAATACCTTGGTTAATGAAAGGTTTTCCTGGATTTAAAATTAAAATTGGGCCTGGCGTCAATTGCTGCTTATGGAGGGAAAAGTCTAAATTTCTCCTACCACTGCACGTGAGTCTTTTTTAATTACTCTTGAAAGACCTGGTTCTAATTTTTAACCTATGTCCTATTGTCCTAAATTATCCAATGTGCAAAAACACCCTCTCTCCATCTCCCCATCAGTTATAATTAGCATCTTCCAAAGTTCTTTGGATTTAGAAACCATTCCTTCACATTAAAAGATGCCTCTCCATATGAAACTGTTGTAATTTTCTTGCACAATTACATTTTAGTGCATGTTTACAAGCACACATACCAATGGAACTAAATTCCAGGTGTGCCCAACATACATAATTATATCACATTTAGTATGTACTAAGGGTGAGTTTTACTTCAATGCACCCCATCCCCAATGACTTTCATAATGAAGTAATTGAAAAACAAGGTTAAATGGCATCAGGAAAATAAAACCCCAGGAATGAATGATATTCTTTTCAGAGTATTATGTAGGTGGTTGGAGTCAACGTCAATGCAATGACTATATCTGACTTTCAATCTACTAACATTCTGGTTCAAACTAAAAAAAGACAAACAAGAACTACTTCACACCTTCTCCTGCAAGAACCCCTATCAATCTCTACATCTTTAAAGATGCCCCTTCTTTGATCAAGCTCTTAATCACCACATCCGAACCAGTTTTCATCTGATTACCCTCCTTGGGGATGTGTGCTCAATTAAAGATCTAATAAAACAGAGAGATTAAGAACATTTCTGTTCCACCTGCCATTGGGGGGGGGGAATAAGCAGCGAGGTGAACATAGATTATGGTTGAGTGGCTAACGACAATGGTGCTGCCTTCCCAATATTTAATTGGAGGGCTGTATGTTGGACAAGCAGCCTAACACATAACTGATTTTAATATAACACTTCTCCCACCCCAATAATAAATAATCCGGATAAATAATTTAGGGCCTTGTTAACATTAATAAGACATTCTGGTAAACGTTAATAGTATCAGCAAGTCACAAACCAATAACATTTGCCAGCTCCACCATATGAAGCCCTGTGCCCTGCTCCCGGCAACCACGGGCAGCCGGCCTCACCGCCCCGCTCACCTCTGGCATTGCACTCCGTCTGTACTCCTCTCTCCTGCCGCTCCTCAGCCTCGTTCACGTGCGCCGGTTCCCGCAGATCCTTCATTTCTAGATGCCGCCGAGAGCAGGACATGGCCTCAGCCGCGACGCAGAATGACACTAGTCGACCCGCCTTCGGCAGCAGAGGAACAGAAGGGACAGATCGCGGCGCCGGGCCAAAACGGACCTTGACAACCGAAAGCGTCAGCGCGTACCCATGCGTCGTGACGTCACCCGCAATCAGGGAGACTGTTGAAATTCAACCTTCAAGGATAAGGACGTTCATTGGGAAGGTTTGGAGGCTGAACGCAGGCAAATGGGATTAGCTCAGGTGGGCACCTTGGTCGGCACGGACGAACTTGGCCAAAGGGCCTGTTCCTATGCTGTACAACTCTGATCCAGCTGCTATGCGGGACAGGGCAGACACACCAGGAGATTGAACGAAGCACAGAGCGGGTGACGGGGTAAATACAGGAGTCGAGAGTAAAGCAGAGGGGGAGCAGAGCTGGAGCTTGTGGCAAAGAATAAGGAGCAGCTGTGGGCACAAAGGTGAAAGGCCATGGAGCGGGGCAGATGGGCCTGCAAAGGGCAACAATGTGCATCGATGTGTTGATGTAGATACCAATCATCACTTAGTTTTCATGCGGACCACGTCTTTACGCTGTTTTGTTTCATCATGTTCGAATGCATTACCGCCGTGTCGAATGGGATGGATTTATTAGCTAAGAACTGAACGCGGGGACATAAGAGACTGCAGATGCAGAGTCTCGACCCGAAACGTCAACTATCCCTTTGCCACCACAGATGTTGCTTAAGCCGCTGAGTTCCTCCAGCAGTTTGTTTTTAACTGAACATACGATATCTTCATTAATCACATGTACATCGAAACACACCGTGAAATGCATCATTTGCACAGAGTGTTCTGGGGGACTGCCCGCAAGTGTCGCCACGCTTCCGGGGCCAACACAGCATGCCCACAACTTCCTAAACCGTAGGTTTTTGGAATGTGGGAGGAAACTGGAGCACCAGGAGGAAACCCACGCAGATACGGCGAGAACGTACAAACTCCTTATAGATAGCGGCCGGTTATTGGAACTCCAGCATAATGGATTTATGTGCTCTCATTAACCCCCCCCCCCCCCAACAAGGAATGTAAATATGCATGTCAGTAACTTGGGGTATCTAAATTTGAGCATTTCCCCTGATAAAACCAGGTTATAGACAAAGCACAATCAAAGAATTGAGTCAAACCTCTGCTATTCTACTACATCTAATTGTGAAAGATGGTGGACATGAAGCAGCTAACTGGAGGGAAAGTGCCATGAATATCCTGGTTCTCAATGATGGAAGATACCAGCATGTGAGTGTAAAATACATGGTTGAAGGAGTAGAAATGAAGGTGGATAATCCATCCCAGGCTCTTGAGATTCCTCATTTCAGAGAACCCATCTTCTGACAATTGAACACACTCTATATGATATCAAGAAATGATTGAACACACTGGCTACAGCAAAGACTTCAGTCATGAACAACATGCTAGTTGTGATGCTAAATACCTTCTCCAGAACAAGCTGCATCTCTATAAACAGCAAGAACAGAGGCATCAGTGCAACAAAGTTGAACAATGCCTAGCTTGTCATCACAAAGGACACGTTAATTTTAGCAAAATACCATCTTATCAATGATGGAAGAAATCATAGACAATTCTAACAAGTGCCCAACTACCTTACTGATAACCAGCTCCCTGATCCTTATTTAGGCTCATCAAAACCACTCGACTCCTGGCGTCATTACTGCCTTCATCCACACATGGCAAAAAGAGCTCAATTCCAGCATTGAGATGTAAATGACTACATTTGGCATCAAGGTGATCATTGATTGAGAATGGAATAAAGGAGGTCCAGTCCATTGAAATAATGGAAATTGGAATGGAGAGGCGAGGGTGGTCCACTGGCTGGAAGACAAAGATCAATGGTTATAGTTGTTGGAAACCAATTATCTCAATGTCAGAATATCACAGGAGTGTTTCATCATGTCAAATGTGAGGATATTCATTGATAATTGCCTTTATTGATACAGAAAGATCCTTTAATCCTTGAAAGAGTAAAATACATGTTCTTTAGTTCCTTTGCTGCTCTTTATCCACCAGGGTTATGGGATGCTTTATACACTTTGGAGCAGCATGTATATCTATTCTAAGATATTTCAGCTTAATTATCCTTTCTCGTCTATCTGTTAGTTGGGACATTTGGTCAGATCCTAACACAAGTATGAGGTTCTTTAAACACTTAGTAATGGAGATTAGCTGAGGTGGTTTTCCTGTGTAAATGTTCTAAATAACTTCTACCGCAAACAAACTTAAGGACTCCTACTGCTGCGCCTCCTCCCCTCCCCCCCCCCCCCCCATCTTTATGAATGATAAAGATTCCAAGTTGCTCCAATGGACACAAGTACCCACAATAGGTATTAATTAAACATTTATACATAAATGGCTCTCGTTGTCACTCAACATGTCTGATGTGGAATTTAGCCCCATCTTTTCTATTTCTGAATCACAGCCCACTGAGTACATTCCAGCTCCATGGAAGAGCAATCCCGCTAGTCTCATTCTCCCACCCTCTCCCATAGATTTTCAAATCTAAAGACTGAAGTACCACTCTTGCCATTAGACAAGTGTAACCAACAGATCAGGTAAAAGATGTTATCCTGCCACATCCAGTTGTGACAGGTGACTGACAATAGCTAACAGGAGATAAAAGATGCCATAAACATCCAGATTCTCATCAATAAAAGAACTTCAGCATTGTCTTTGAAATAGACATGGCTTATGTCTTTGCTTCAAATTATTTAATTCTAACCAGACATACGATTTCAGATGTCAATGCAGTCTTTAAAGTATGTATCTTTGTCTCTGCTTACTGGGGTAGAACGGCGCAGGGATTCTCAGTTATAGACAGAAATATTACCACTAAGGTCCACTGTCCTAGTAAGATAGAAAATATAGTCACGTCATCCAACCAAAAAGCACTTTAAACTGAGTGTTTGACTTGTTGGCAATAGCTGGCTTTTCATGGTGTCTCTTTCAAAGACCAACAAGAAAGTACTTTCAAAGAAAATGACAAAACTGTGAGCCCCATCTTACAACCTTCCCATCTGTCCACCCCGTCAGGCATTTCCCATGTCATCTGTGGAATCGTGCGTGGTTTCCACATTGGCGTTAGTCACCTCAGGACTCAGAAAATGAGAGTAGAAATTAGTCGTCCTGGATCCTGAGGGACTTTCTAAGAAGAAGACATAATTATATTGAAGTAACCGTACCTCAGAAATATTTAAATTGGTTGGGGAGCGCTTTGGAATGACCTATGGTTAGGAAGTGTGGGATTTTTTTAACTCGTTAGGTTCTGCGATACATTTACACAACAGACCCTTTATTGGTGGTCAATACTACGTGGAATTCGCTGCCCGATCAATGGATATTTTGCATGGAGACCTGTTTTGTGGTTTGTGTGGCGGTTGTTAGTCAAGTGAGATTAACAGAGGAAAAATACAGTGATGCTGTATCTCAACACACACACGCGCGCGCGCGCGGTTGGTAATAGTTTTGAAATTCTCGCTTCCCCTCTTTTGGCCTGGTGCAGAGACCGTACAGCGAGGAGACCGGCTGAGGAGGAGGGTGGAAGGCCAGCGGCGGCCTCGCCATGAGCAGCAACGAGCAGCAGGCGGTGGGTAGCAGAGCGCAGCTGGCGGAACATCGTGCGACATCGCACAAGAGACGGTTAGCGCGATGTGGCAGCCGCCCGTCTCACATCCGGGACAGGTGCGCAAACCACCCAGCAAAGCCAGCGGTGCCTAGCGACCGGGGTGAGGGTGTAGAGGGAGGGGTCACACCAGTCCCGTCTGTAGTGGGACTCCAAGTGATCCAGTCACCATAAAACAGGAGATTTCACGTGTTCGTGCATAATACTCCTCACCAAAAGCCATTGGCTGCGGAATGCTACTGCGTGTCGCAGTTTAGCGGGTGAAACGTGCGCACGTTCAGCTGCAATATGTTGGTGTGACCGTCATGTTGGAAAGGGCGCCAATATGTGTGATACTCTCGACCGAAACAGGTAGCCAGGCGATGACAGACGATATTGATTTGGCTCTAGCGCTGCCAGACTGGTCGTCGGCAGTGCAGCTTTCCCCACGTGCTTTAATTAAGAATTTAGGAAACAGGAGCAAGAGTAGCCAAATTGGACCAGCTCTGCCATTCAATAAGATCATAGCTGATCCAATCTTGGCCTTGCTCTGCTCTCCCATTTTCTCTCCATACTCTATGATTCCCTTGTAGTGCAACTGTCTATCACTGTCAATCTCCGTTTCCACTGCTCTGCAGTACAGAATTCCAAAGAGCCTGAGAGAAAAAATTCCTCTTCATCTCCCACTTAAATGATTCATTCCTTATTGGGAAAACATGCCCCCTAATTCTATGTAACCCAACTAGGAAAAAATATCCTCTTAATATTCATCCTGTCAGTATCCCCCAGAATCTTACATTGTTTCAATAAGATTACCTCTCATCCTTCTAAAATCCAATGACAGTAGGCCCAATATGTTCAACCTTTCTTCAAATGTCAATTCTTTCATTACCAGGAATCCCTTGAGAGTCTTCTCTACACTTGCTGTTGAGGTGTTGATGACCTTTGACTTTTATTTGGTTCTTCCACATTGGAGCAGAGAACTTTTGCATTTCCAAGTTTGCAGCAAACTGTTGTATTAGGTCACAGATGATCTTTAGTTCAGAGAAGCAGAATTTGTCTAATTTTCTTTGGCAGAGAGCAGCAGACAAATAGTCATATTAATTGAAGAGAATTGCAGGTTTCCCAATGATAAAGGGTACTATTTGTTGCATGCCTGTCATTTTGAGATACCACACGTTGGCCCAGAATTTCCTGGTAGTAGTGAGCCATGCATGCTCACTGCTTATTTGTCTAGTCAATCTCTACTTGCCTTATCCCTGTTAACATGCTTCCATGTTAACCCATCTTGATAAGAACTATGTTGCAGAATTCTTTCTGATTCTCTTCCTTAAGATGCTTCTGGATGTATTGTCATCATGTAGCTAGAACCAGCCCTGTCCACAAAAATGCTGAAAGGAATCTTTGGCAGCTGGTTAAGCCAACTGAACTTTAATAAAGCATTCAGCAACATCCCTTATAGTAGGCTGATCCAAAAGATTAAATGGCAGGACCCTGAGGAGCATTGATGTTGAGAGATCTTGGGATGCAAGTCCATTAGCTCCTTGAAGGTGGCAACACAAGTAGATAGGATAGTAAAGAAGCCATATGGCATATTTGCCTTCGTTGGTTGGAGTGTTGAATATAAAAGTCAGGAAATTGCAGCTGTATAAAACTTTGGTTAGGCCACATTTGGAGTGTTATGTGGAGTTCTTGTCACTGCATTACAGGAAGGATATGTAGGCTTTGGAGAGGGTGTAGAAGAGGTTCACCAGGATGTTGCCTTGATTGGAGCATATTAGCTCTAAGAAGAGGTTGGGTAAACTTGAACTGTTTCTTCTGGAGCGTTGGAGGCTGAGAGGTGACCTGATAGAATGATATAAAATTATGAGGGGCATAGTTAAGGTAGATAGTCGGAGTCTTTTTCTCAGGGTAGAAATGTTAAATACTAGAGGGCATAGCTTTAAGGTGAGAGGAGAAAAGTTTAAAGGACATTTACGAGGCAATTTTTTTTTTACACACAGGAAGTGATAGGTTCCTGGGAACATGCTGCCAGGAAAAATGGTGGAAGGAGATACAATAGCAACATTTAAGAGGTATTTAGAGAAGCACATGAACAGGTAGGAGATGAAGGGATAGAGACCGGATGCAAGCAGATAGGATTAGTTTAAATTGGCATCAGATTCAGCGCAGGTGCTCTGGGTTGAAGGGCCTGTTCCTGTGCTGTACTCTTCTATGTTCATAACCTGTGGGTTGGTCAGAATCTGAATATTTAAGGAAGTCTGAAGTTCAGATACAGTCAGTTACTTTTAAAAAATATTAATCAAATCATTAAATTGTTAATAATTTTAAAATGTGAGCAAATAAAATACTTAAATTCAGTTAAAAACATTGACATGAATCAAATTAATTTAAAACAATATAATTCACCAGATCCTTAACTGAATCACATGAAGCCATTCCTTTTGATTAAAATACATGGAGTTGCGTCAGTGGACAGATTTCTTTCTTTGTGAGAGAGGAGCAGGAAGTTTGCCAAGTGAAGTCCCCACAAACACCTGTCACAAAATTAGGATTTCATGTTTGTATGGGAAACCCAAACTTACACTTGGGAGAGAAACTTACAATTCTATATTCAACTGTCAGCATTTCTCAGGAAAATCCAGGCCATTAACACAGAGATGTGCCGCAGTTGGAAGATATTACATTCCCTCAGTACCCAACATGTGCATGACCATACCTAGTTCATTGTGACCACCATTGCACACTACCCAGTAAGCAGTCATAATGCCTTCATTGTACCATGCCACCTTTATTTGAGCTTGTAAATTAGGGGAGATTGTGGACTAAGAAGAGATGAGATGTGTGTAGGGAGAAAACAAATAAAACTGCAGATGCTGGAATCAGAATTGGAAACAAAAACCAGAATGCTGGAAGAACTTGGCCAGTTAAGCAGCATTGGTGGAAAGAGAAACCAGTTAAAGTTTCAGGTCAAAGATCTTTCTTCAGAACTGTGTATGGGGGGCTGGGGGGCTGGGGGGGGGGGAAGAATCAGGAATAAGCACATCATCACCTTTAATGGTTTCAGTGATGCTGCTGGCCACAAACTCTATCATGGCCACTTCCAGTAATGCTCCTAGGGAATTATTAATAGTTTTGTGATGGGGGCATGATGCATTGAGCAAATGCATTTGGTGGAACATAACATTTAGAGAGGTGTTCAGCAACTTTGACAGGTATATGAATCACTGAATTTTTTGCAGCATTGCATCCAGCTCATCTAGACAGAACTTGCATTATTCAAGTTCTTAATTGTTGCATTGGAAAATTTGGTTCCTGCTGTCTCCTCTGTAATGCTGTCTCATGGAGCAAGTTTCAGTGACCTGTGTAATGACCCCAGCCTCTTCTGCGGCCACCATGCGCTTCCACTTTTAAGAAGCAAGCTGGTTTGAACTGCGGCTGCCGCTTGGGAAGTGGGCCGCCATAGGATTTTTTCATTTACTTTTCATGATATGGGTGTCTCTGGCAAGAGCAGCAATTATTGCCAATCCCAACTGCCCTTACGAAGATGACTGCAGTCCTTCCAGAGCAGGTACTCCCATAATGCTGTTGGGAAGGGAGCCAGGTGTTGGACAATACGATGATGAAAGAACAGCTATATATTTCCAAATCCAGCTGGTACGTGACTTGAGGGAAACCTGTCAGTGGTGATGTTCCTGTTGCCAATTAAATGCAGCACACAATAAAACACACTAGACAATGACTTTGCCTTAAAGCTATACCTTATTAATCACAATTAGTTCAAAGAACTCAAAGATTCATTGCATAGTTTCAAACAATTACTTAACTCTTCAGTTTCACGACTCTTTTAGTTACACAACTCTTTATCTTCACAATTTCCAAAACTTACAACTTGTATTCAGATATTACCCACTCTTATGAACCTGGCCTGGGTTTGACTTGGCAAGTTCTTCTCTGAGTCCCTGACTCGGTCGCCTTCTTCAGTGGTTGGTCTCTAGAGTTGCTGCTGCTGGTCATCTTGTAAGGTACCTTTTTATATATTTCTTCACATGCCTTTCAGAATTCTTTATTGTCATTTATATAGCTGTAATTCCAGTCTTTAGCCATAACAGTGTTTCTTCAAATTCCTCCTGGCACCATTCCACAATTACTTCACCATTTGGTTCCTGAATTATCGGAATGTTTGTTTGTACTTTTGCAATTTATCCGACTGTCTCTTTCACAAGATATCAGTTCCCAAAACATCCCCATTTGCTTGTTTTGTTCTCCAGATGGTTCACAGGGCTGTAAAGCTGTCTCAACTATGATCTTTTGATACCGACCAAGTATTGATCACGTGACTCTCCTTACCTGTACTTCTTTGTTCTTGGTTGCCAGTGTCTCTTCAGCAAAGTGTTCTCCCAGAGCTTGATGGGATACTTAGCACCTCCTGCTGGCTGCTACATTCCCATATGCCCTCTGCCCTTGTCCTTCTTGGTGATGAGATCACAGGTTAAGGAGGTGTTGTCAGAAAAGCCTACATGAGTAACTGCAGTGCATTTTGGAGATGGTAAACAATGCAGTTGTGATGTACTGGTGGTAGATGGAATGAATCTTTAGGGTGTTTGATAGGGTGCCTGATTTGGGCTATTTTGTCCTGGATGGGTTCAAGCTTCATGAGTGCTGCTGAAGCTGCCCATACTCCACACAAGAGGAATGTATTCCTCTATGTTCCTGACTTGTAACATCTGAGAAAGGTTTGGTGTCAGGAGATGAATCACTCACTGAAAATTAAATAGTCTCAGATCTGCTCTTGTTGCCAATGTGCTTATATGGCTGGTCCAACTGAGTTTCTGGTCAGGGGTGAACCCCAGGATGTTGATGATGGGGGACTGGGTGATAGTACTACACGTACATGTCAAGGGTAGGTGGTTAGACTCTTGTTGAAAATGGTCACTGCCCAACTCTTCAGTGGGGCAAATATTACTTCCCATTTATTGGGTCAAGCTTAAATGTTGTCTCTTTCGTGCTCCATGCCGACATGGCTGTTTCATTTCTGAGGAGTTGTGAAGGGTACTGAGCATATAAATATCCCCAATTCTGACCTTATGGAAGAAAAGTCATTGAAGAAGCAGCTGAAGATGGTTTGGCCTAGGGCATTGCCCTGAGGAACTCCTACTGGGCTGGGGCTAGGATGTCCTTCAACAACATCATGCTGAGTAGATCCTGAAGTGGTGACTGTGAGCATGAATGTTGTTATAAAGTCAGAATTGGGTGTAATAGCCTACGTAAATCACACAATGTGATTATAGCATCTGTGTTCCTACGCTACAAACACCAGCTCCAAATCTAGCAGGGTCAACAACACATTGCAGGGTCAGTTGCAGGTGAAAAGGATATTGACAGAGTGGTCAGGAAAGCCATGTCATGAGACTTTCATTAGTGCCTAACCAAAGTTAGTAATTCTACCTTTCCTATTGCAGCATTCAACTGGACCTTAAGCAACCTGAGTTTTTAATCTGTCCCCATTGCTGTGAATCTTGGGTTATTTAAGCTAAAGCATGGTAAACAACTGCCTTTTTCAGTACCTATCAGACTAACCTGTCAGGGCATTCCTTCTTTTGTGTACATGCATTGCTCTGGGCATGTGCAGATGAGCAGATACAGTGTAGTATATACTGATGTGGGAGCATGGTAGCACAGTGGTTAGCAATGCCACCCACAGCTTTAGAAACTAGATTTGATTGTGTCCTGGGATGCTGTCTGTGTGGAGTTTGCACATTCTACTTGTAAACATGAGATTCCTCCAGGTGCTCTAGATTTCTCCAGGTGCTCTGGATTCCTCCCACATCCCAAAGACATACTGACAGATTAATTGTCTCCTGTAAGTTATGCCATAGTGTACCAAGTGGCAAAAGAATTAAGTAAAGGGGTGTTGAAAGGCAAATGGAAGTCACAGAGCAAGAGAAGGGGAATGAGACTGTTGGGATGCTCTGCCAGCATAGACTCGATGAGCTGAATGGTCTCTTTCCATGTTGTAGTCATTAAGTAAGGTAGTCATTGGTTTAATAATTAGAATGATCAAAAGCACTTCACAGGTAACTTTACAGGTGGGAACAGTGGCTTAGTAGTTCAGTAACATGACCTGCCATCCAGAGGCCTAGACTAAAGATCTGAAGGTTGTCCAAATCCCAATATAGCATCTGGGAAATTGATATTCAGTTAACTAATCTGAATAAACCAGAATATTAAAAATCTAGAATCAATAATCAGTCACCATGGAACTATAGGATTGTTGTAAAGATCCCCTCTCTGAGGAAATACCTTCACCACAAGGAGATAACAGTAGTTCATGAAATTGCTCATCATCATCCTCTAAAGGTCATTTACTGATGGCCAATAAATGCTGGTCTTCCCAGTGATGTGTGCATCCCATAGTTCTGAACTAGAGTTACTCTTGAAATGAAGAGAAATGTGGAGCCCACTGTCACTGAATCCTGTCTTCAACCAGTTTGATACACTTCACGTGATATTGAGAAATGGCTGAGTGCATTGCCTACAGCAAAGGGTTTGGTCCGCAATAACATCCTGACCTGCATCTCAGCCCAGTAGACTAGAAATTTCTCAGGTATATTCTGGCTTTGTAAAGCAGAACAAGTTAAATGTGAATAGTTACTGCTCCATCAGCCTACTCTGAATCATTAGCAAAGGCAGATGTCATAGCTGCTAAATGGCACATACTTGTCGATAACTTGTGCACTGATGCTTAGGTTGGAAAGGATCATTTTGCTCCAGATGTCTTTAAGGAGTTGGTCCAATCATGAACAACAGAGCATTTGACTCACACTTGACTGTGTGGTATTGAGGAGACTCGGCAGGATTCAGTTAGTGGGAATCAGAGGAAACCACTCTGCTGGCTGAGGTCATTCCTTGCACAAAGGAAGATGATTGACATTACCTCTGCTTCATCAATGGCTAGCCCTTCATCGTAAGGTCAGAAGTGAGGATATTTCTTACTGATTACAGAATGATCAGTTCCACTTGCAAGACCTTAGAAAATGAAAGTTTGTGCTTGGATGCAAAACCCAGACAACATCCGGGCGCGAGCTGATCATTGCCACATGATAAAGTAGCTCGACTAAGTTTTTTAGTCTAGTAGCTCCAATATTCCTCACTGGTACCGATCTCTGGATATTTCCTATTATTTGTACACATCTCAGGTTACTGACACAATGTCTGCCAGTGAGGTTCCTGGTTTCTCTTGACATCCAAAGGCATTACTATTACCTAATCCTCCACCATAAAGTATGATACAATAGGTTTGTAGCTGTTGAAAGTTCAAAATTAAAGTTCAAAGTCAAGTTTATTGTCATATGCACAAGTATATGTATGCACAGGTGCAATGAAAAACTTGCAGCAGCATCACAAGCACATGGCTTCATATAAGCAGTATTCACAAGAAAAACGTAAATTAAACAATTTTTGCAAGAAAGAATACAATTAGAACAAAAAATGTCAATTTTAGTGCAAAGCGGTCATTGCGTTGCTAAACTGTAGTGATTAGGGTTTTGCTGGTTGGTTCAAGAACTGAATGGTTGAAGGGAAGTTGCTGTTCTTGAACCTGGTGGTGTGAGACACCAGGCTTCTGTACCTCCTGCCCAATGGTAGCTGTGAGAAGATGGCATGGCCCGGATGGTGGGGATTTTTGATGATGGATGTTGCCTTCTTGAGACACCATTTCCTGTAGATACTACTGATTGGTGGGGAGGGATGTGCCTGCAATGTATGTATTAATGTCTAAGTTCAAATACCACCTTGATGACTGGAGCATTTAAATTCAGCCGATGAAGTAAATTCTGGAATAAGAAAAACTTGCAGTGATGTTGTAATCCAGTATCTTTATGACTGAGGTTTCAAAAGAGGTGGCTGCAAGCACTGCTTGTTAATTTCCAAATTGGCCCCCGTAGGTTAGAAGGCAGCAAATGTGACCACACTATTTAAGAAAGCAGAGAGGAGAAAATAGGGAACTATAAACCAGTTAACCTAATAGTAGTATGGAAAATGCGAGAATCCATTATGACTGAAGTGTTAACAGGACAGTAAGAAAATAATAATAGTATTGGGCAGAGCTCATGGGATTTGGGGAATGTGTTGATGCAGATTGAGGATCCGTTAATGGACAGCAAACACAAAGGAATAAAGGGGCGCTGCAGGGACTGGTACCATGTCCCTAGCTATTCACAATCTACATCAGTGATTTGGATAACGGGACCAAGTGTAATTAGTTTGCTGAACTAAGTGTAATTAGTTTGCTGATGATATTAAGCTGTGTGGCAGTGTTGGTTGTGAGGAGACTTTAAGGGGATATTATGCATGGTTGAGAACATGGTAGGTGGGAAAAATGTAAGGTTGTGCGCTTAGATAGAAAAATAGAAAATCAGAGGTTTTTTTTTAAATGGTGATAGATTGAAAAGGAGTCCTTGCAATTGAATCACTGGAAGTTAATGTGTAGAATGCAGTATGCAGCAAGGAAGGCAAACAATATGTTGGCCTTCACTGGAAGAGAATTCAAGTACAAGGGCAAAGATAGCTTACTGCAATTATATAGGGGTGTGGTGGGATGGCACCTGAAATATTGTGTAGATGTTTGATCTACATACCTAGGAAAGGATGTATGTGGGATAGAGGCCATGCAGCAAAGGTTCCCTAGATTGATTCTTGGGGTTGACAGCAGGGTTGTCCTACAAGGAGAGATTAAACAGATTGTCTCTGTTCTCTAGCCGAATGATAGGTGATCTCATTGAAACCTACATGATTCTATCAGGGCCTGATGAGGTAGATAGAGGGGTGATGTTTCCCTTGTCTGAGGTTCCAAAAATCAAGAGTTTCAAAATAAGGGGTTGGCTGTTCAGGACTTGGATGAGATGAAGTTTCTTCACAGCGATTGTAGCAAATCTTTGGAATTGTCCATCCAAGAGGGCTGTGGAAGTGCAGCCACTGAGTATGTTCAAAAGTGAGAAAATTAGGTATTTCATTGTCAAGAGATATGAAATTAAGGTAGGAAAAAGGTGCTGCAGTAAAAGATCTTATTGAATGACAGAGCAGGTACAAGAGGTTGCGTGGCATACTATTTCTTATTTTTTTACATTCTTTAATGCATCTGATTAACTTGCATCCCTTGGGGAAATAAATTTCCCATCCTTACTTGTCTGGTATAAGGCAAGCACGTTTTCCCAATAGAACTGCCTATATTTTAGTCTGTCTAACCAGAAACCTGTGCACAACCTTGAGGATTATAAGCCTCCCCATAGTGCACTAATCATGCACCTTGCTTTGCAGGCATCACTCGTCAACACAAAAATGTACTGCAAATCTGTGTTCACCTGGTGGGCAATGCCCAGCACATCATCCAAGTCAATGTCTGGTGTCCTGGCAAGGATCAAGGTGCTTTCAGTCTGCTGTAGTCTCCATTTGAAAAAGAAAATGGTAGCTACAAATGCCTTGCTCTGCATGAATTTTGCAGGCCATTGGCATGGTCAACCAACAAATTCCATAGCCTGGACAACACTAATTGAGCCTGCAGTAGTTGGTGGGATGGATGTCAGGTTTTGTGGTGGTCTGATGTCACAAGGCAGCAGGAGGAGGAAGAAGAGTGGCAGTCTATACAGATACAGTTTGTTCAGATAGTCTATGTCGACTTCATTTGACCTTGCAACCAATAAACAATCTCAGTTCCTCACTTTCCAGCAGTCCTACATTTACCCTCTTGCTGCACTTTATAATGGCCAGAGTGCAAAAACAAAGTTCAACACAATTCCAAACCAAATTATATTAAACTTCAACTAATCACTCTTGTTCCCAGTGTTCAGTATGCCTTTGCACTCTTTTTCCATGCTGCCCTGACTACCAACCTGCTCGTAGCCAGCTGCTGGCCTTCCATGGAGGAGACTGCAGAACTCTCAGGAGGGTGACCTCAAACAGCTGTGGGTCAAGAAGGATTAGTGTGGACTGCATGAGCAATCTGGTATGGGTGAGCAGCAGAGAGTAAAAACAGGCACTACCAAAATAGCAGCAGTGGGATCTTGAATGCTGGCAACAATCTGAGTTTGCAGGAGAGAATTCTGAACCTCTGCTGCAGTCCTCAGGCATTGGTTAGCTTGTAGTTATGCTGCAATGGAACCTGAGCCAACAACCAGCAGACACTGTGGCAAGTGCACCATTGAAGTTGCTTCCATGTTGGAAAGAATAGTCTTAAAAAGCCTTGTGCAAAGCTATGCAGGATTCCTCTAAGCTCTTTGCCATTGCACCCAGACAGGTCCACCAATGGACCAAGCGTTTTACTTTGCACAACATTCAAATGTAAGCTACTCACATCAGAGTCCTTGTCTGAATCCATTGTAGCAGAAATTAAGGGAAACTGGTACCTGTGCAGTATTTCCTCCCCTGCCCCCCCCCTCATCCCCCCAAGGTCTTGGTGCCTCACCTTGTGCAGATCTTGCCCCTAAAACTAATCCCTAAATTACCTGAGTGTCAGTATCTGAGCTGGGAGCAGGGAATTTTACATTGAATGAGGGTGCTTCTTAGTTTTCTCACTTTTCTACCAACACCTGCCCAGACTATCAAAAAGTACTAGGAACAATGAGGGTGCACACCGTTATCCTTGCTAGTTAGCTGCTGTTGCCGTTGCTTGTGGGTCATCTTTTTGTGCAGGAGAAAAGGAAGTGTGCTTGAGACTGTCATACAATGATCTGTCATTCAGTACTAAACAACAAGCTTCAATACCTGGGCCTCTGTACCTCCCTCTGCAACTGGATCCTCTACTTCCTCATTGGGGGACCACGGTCAGGTGGATCAGTAGTAACATCTCCTCCTCACTGACAATTGTTATGAGAAAGGTTTTTTTGGATCTCAAAGATATAGGTATCTGAACACACAGTCTTTGTACTTTAAAAAGGAGAATTTTATTTACAAAGACAGCGCAGGAACAGAATGGAAAGGAACAAATGCACACTCGCACTCGGGTGATCACGAAACATGAAGGGAGTCGCAACGGGGGTGAAGTGCACGCGCGCGCACACACACGCAACGAACTAGTACAAATGATCAGGAAACAAACAAATATGTTGTCTGAACCCCCTGAATCCAGACAAACAACAGCTCTACGCTACTGGGAATCTACTTAGGACCCTCCTCGGTCCCGTGGAAGTGCACTCTCTCACCCGTGGTCTCGACCCCGGCAGCAATCAGCAAAGAGAAAGGGTTACACACGTGCAGCATCTTTTATAGGTCTGGAGAGCTGGGTGGATCTAACTCAGGTAATTCAAACAGGCCAATGGTTTGGGGGTCAAAGACAAAGGTGTTTACCAAGGACAATGATCGGGCAGACCCAGGAACAAAGGTGCTCTCCACCTGAAAGGTCAAATGAAGTCGACATAGACTATCTGAACAAACTGTATCTGTATAGACTGCCAAAGGTGCTCTCCACCTATGCTTGCACCTGATGGGTGGGGTGGAGCCAAACCTTTGATTGACAGTGGTGTCACTTCCAACCCGATGAGCAATGCTATCATCTGACCAGAGGGGTCAGTGTTGTCACTGTCATCTGACAGCCATGGCCTTTCATACTACAACAATCAACATAGGTGCACCTCAAGGATGCATGCTTAATCCACTGCTCTACTCTCTCTAGACTCATGACTGTGTGGCTAGGCACAGCTCAAACGCCATCTATAAATATGCCGATGACACCACTGTTGGTGGCAGAATCTCGGTTGGCGATGAGGAGGCGTACAGGAGTGAGACAGATCAGCTGGTTGAGTGGTATCACAAAACAACCTCACACTCAACGTCAGCAAGACCAAGGAATTGATTGTGGACATCAGGAAGGGGAGGTAAGGAGAATACAGACCAGCATTCATTGAGGGGTCAGCAGTGGAAAGGACGAACAGCTTCGAGTTACTGGGCGTCAACATCTCAGAGGATCTATATTGGGCCCTACACATTGATGCAATCACAAAGAAGGCATGCCAGCAGCAGTACATCATTAGGAGTTTGAGGAGATTTTGAATGTTACCAAAGACGCTTACAAATTTCTATAGATGTATGGTGGAGAGCATTCTGACTGGTTACATCACTGCCTGGTATGGAGGCTCCAATACGCAGGATCGAAAGAGGCTGCGGAGGGTTATAGACTCAGCCAGCTTCATTACAGGCACAATACTCCCCACCGTTGAGGACATCTTCAAGAGGTGGAGCCTCAAGAAAACGGCATCCATCATTAAGGACCCTCACCATTCGGGACATGCCCTCTTTACACTACTACCATCAGGGAGGAAGTACAGGAGCCTTAAGACCTACACTTATTGTTTCAGGAACAGCTTCTTCCCTTCCGCCATCGGATTTCTGAACTGTCCATGAACCCATGAACATTACCTCATTATTCCTCTTTTGCACTATTCATTTATTTTTGTAACTTATAGTAATTTTTATGTCTTGCACTGTACTGCTGCCGCAAAACAACAAATTTCACGACATACTATATGTCTGTGATAATAAATCTGATTCAGGTTCATTCTTAACAGAGCTGGCACTGTCCAAGCTATGTGATAAGGATGTGAAATGCAAAATTTTAGTTAACGTGTGTTGGTGAAGTGCAAATATGATACCAGCCAAAGTCCTGATTGATGAAGATTGTAAGGAAACCACTGAAGTGTGGTGAAATGAGCAATGTATGAGGCTTCTTGTGGATTTGGCAGTAAATGGAATTTGTAGATGCATTTACTGACCTTGAACACTGTTGTGATGTTAAAACTCTTGCAGCACTAGTCCAGTGCCTTGGACAGGATTTGTGGCATTGACCAGCTCTGTTTTTCTTCCTGCTATTTTCTGAGTTTGTATCCTGATGGCCTCCTCACTGCCTGCGGAAAGAGGATATTTTTCCTCATCTTCATATTCCTGTGCCAAAGCCTATAAACAAAAAAAGAGGGAACTTGCAGTCCTGATGAAGGGTCTTGACCCCAAACGTCAACTATCCATTTCCCTCCATAGATGCTGCTCGACCCACTAAGTTCCTCCAGCTCCTTTGTGTGTTGCTCCAGATTTCTAGCATCTGCAGTCTCTTGTGTATCGAACTTACTGTCTCCTATGTTGTGCAAATCTTAAACACCTTCCCGGTCAATATCAGTAAATGAATGATTCCCAGCATCCACTACAGCCACAGTATACCTTGCCTTTCAGAAATAAAGGTACTGTGTAAGCAGCACGAGCGAGCTTGAATTGGTGCCGGCCATCATGAAATTGAACTGCTGGGGAGATTAGCAGTAAAAACTGTAGTTAGTGCTGATTGCACATTGAAATTGTTATATTGAACAGGCAGCACAAATACATTGTTCTCATGATTGGAAATGATAGGTGTAGTTTGCAATTCCCATACTGTACCTCTTTCCAGGTACAGTCCAACAAAGTCACCACTGCTTTTTAAATCCTTGACCATTCAACTGACCCGGTAGTAACTGGTTCAGAAAATGCTCAGAACCTTCTCCCACTCTGCAGCAAGACAACTCGCAGACAAGCCTAGAATACCTAAGGCCAGAACCAGATCTTAGAGCTGCCAGGCACATAGCACATTAATGGCAAGAACCAGTAAACTTCTAGCTATTTATCCAACTAGGCTCCAGAGTTTCTAAGTGGCATCATTTACATTTGTTTTGGAAAATGGAAATCTCTCCCTAGCACATGATTGGCTGAAGTACTGCTGTGTAAATTTATACATTTTTTTATTCATTGGCAAGGTCAAGATTTATTGCCATTATTAATTGTCATTGAGAATATAGTGGTAAGCTATCTTTAATCACTCCAGTCTGTCAGGTAAAGGTGCTGCTGTACAGGGAATCCAGGATTTTGACCCAGTGATGTTGAAGAAACAGCAGAATGTCTCTATGTCAGCTTGCCATGTGACTTGGAGAGGAGTTTTCAGGTAGTGTTGTCCTTTTCTCTTGTTCTTCTTGGCTGTAGTGGTTCTGGGTTGAAGAAGCGCTGTTGAAGAAGGCTTGGTAGGTCGCCGCAATGTAACCTATGTTGTTGTACCTCTAGTTGAGGGAGTGCATGTTTAATGTCGTGGATGAAGTACCAATCAAGGGAGCTGCTATTTCCAGGATGGTTTCAAGCTTCCCTGGTATATTTCAAGTTATAGCCGCCTAGGTACATGGAGAGGGTATCCCAATACACTTCTGACTTCCGGCTTATAGGTGGTGGAAAGAACTTGGAGAGCAAAGAGTTGAGGTACTTGCTGAAGAATAACCTGCCTCTGCTTTTTAGCCATGGTATTTATATATAGTTCAGTTTCTCCTGACTCCCCAGGACACTCGCAGTTGGGGATTCAATAGTGGTATTGTTGTTAACAAAAAGGGGTGGTTAGATTCTTGTTTTGTTGGAGATAGTTGTTGCTTGGTGCTTATGTGGTGCAAATGTTACTTGCCATTTAGCACCCAAGCCTGGATGTTTAGGTCTTACTGCATTGCTTCATTGTTTGAAGTGTACGAATTTCTTCATTGTATGAAGAGCTGTGAATGGAACTGAACATTGTAAACGTCTCCAATGCTGACATAAAGAAACAGTTAAAGATGGTTGGACCTAGGACATTGTTTTGAAGAATTTCTGCAGTGATGTCCAAGTTTCATTAGGGAACAATTAGTATACAACTTTGGTTTATTATAATGTCTATTGGATTCTATCCCCAATCATAATTTTGCTAAAACAAAGGCTTTTCATTCCTTTCATAGGGTAGAACACTGATAGCAGTGGGACTTGGTATCACAGCTGCAGCATTTGCAGGTAAGACAATGTTTCACTTTGCACCTCTGTAGATCTGCATTTATGGTGATCTTTTAAAATTCATCATATTCTGGATTAGTCTCCATGGATTTGCAAGTAACAAATATAACACTGCTATTCAAGAAAGCAGGGAGATAAAAATTGTAGACGGTAGACCAGTTACTCTAACATTAGTTGTTGGGAAAATATTTTTATAATGGATGTGGCAATGGAGCACTTAGTAAATCATAAAATGGTCAGGCAGAGTCAATATTGTTTTATAAAAGGGAAACAGTGTTTGTCAAATCTAATAGAGATATTTTTAAGGATTTGACTAGCCAGCCAGATAAGAGGGAACTAGCGGATATAACACATCTGGATTTTCAAAAGGTACTTGATAAGGTGGCACATAAAAGATTGTTACATAAAGTAAGGGCTCATGATGTTGGAGATAAATTAATGTGAATTGAATGGTTAAAGAGCAGAAAACAGTGAAGGAACAAATGGGTCATTTTCAGCCTGTCAGGCAGCCACAAGCCTCAGCCTCTCATAATATGTATTAAAAAATTAGATGAAAATTCAAACTGTTACGTATTAAAATTCTCTAAACTAGGAGGGAAGGTGACCAATAAGGATGCATTGAGTCTGCAAGGGAATATAGACAGATTAGAGTAAAAATATGGCAGATGGTGAGGTTATTCACTGTGGGAGTGATATATTTTAAATTGTTCATTTATAATGTTCTCCATTTCCTGAAACATTAGTAGTTTGTTTTTACTTTGGCTGCTCTCTGATCTGTTGAGTGTTTACTCTATTTTTCTGTGTTTATATAAATCTTCCATAAATTGAGCTCCAATATTTTCCCAGATTTGCTGGGGCAATTAAACCCTGCCAACCAATAGTGCTCATTTTCCATTTGTCATTGCATGTGTCATTTTCCATTTTTACTTAACCAATTGTGTGTATTCGTGTGAGTCATGATCACAAACCCTGGTTCCCTGAATAACTCAATGTTCCAATAATGCTGTCAAATTAGTCAATTTTGCATTCTATTTGTAACTGAAAGACAAGGTGCCATAATCTCTTCAGGTGTTCTGGAGTTGTGGATTGTGTGCTCTGATGTGTGAAGGAGTCTTACAGCCATAATGTAATTGCTCTAATTGAATGGAAGGGTTTAATGACCTGTGCATGCAAGATGATCTCCCATAAGTTTAACGGATTCATCTGATTTTCAGTGAACATTAAGTTTTCCTGCTTCTTTTGACAGAATAGGATTCTTTATTGAGAAATGAAAAATTGTACCTGGTTATATTTATCAATTATTAATTGTGCTTGTGTTTGGGAAGATGAAATAAAAGCATAGAATATTTTTTAAATGGCCTTGATAGAAAACCTTCCTGTCCCGAACCTTCAATTTTAGGCAGGAAGAAACAGTTCTTCCTCCTTTTGGTGTGCGTGAAAGTATCACCATTATTCTATGTGGAAAAGAATAACAGTTCATAGACTGCAGGTTCTACCAAGTGCTTGGACCCAGATTTGTCTCTATTGCTTTTGCATGGAGCAGTGTCTTATCTTTAGTCTCTTCTTTAAGTAAATGCCAGGTTAAATTGGTTCTTGCAGTAGCACTGGCTGGCACTACGGATTAACTGAACCTTGCTTTAGCCCAGGATGATAGCTTCTGGCTGGAATGACCCAATGTGAGATGAAAATTTTTTAAAAATTACAGATGCTGGAATTATGAACTAAAAACAGAAAATGCTGGAAATGCTCAGCTGGGCAGGCAGTATTTTTGGAGCAAGAAACAAAAGTTAAACAAGTTTTCCAGCAAATGTGACATGAGTTTGCAGTCTTGGCAAGAGTTAGCAACCTCGGTCAGACAGTGCTGACATGGCAAGGTAGGATATGCAAAGAATTTCCACTTTGACCTAATATGGGTATTTTCTGGACAGGAGCTGGGTTGCACTGTGGAACTCTCTGCAACACCTAACCTGGGTATAATTGACATGGACATTTGTTATCTAAAATAAAAAGTGCTTCATTCCCCAGCACAACTGTGTGCAAAATACAAAGTATATTATATTCAATGTGTGTGCTTTAAGAAACACCTTAGGTTAAAAAAAAATTATATTCTTTCCTGGTATGCATTGGACAGGTTGGACTGCATTCTTAACACAGGTGAGTGCAACAAAAGCATATAATGAATGATGTAGAATCAGTCCAGATTGATTACATGGGGAATATTAATACAATGTGTCCAATATTTATTTTGCATTACTGGTAAACAGAGTGAGAAGTAGGGGTGATGGGATTACAAAGAAACATTGATAAATTAATTGGGTAGACAAAGCTGGGCAAATGAATTTCAGTGCAAGTAAATGAGAGGTCTTACATTTTAGACAAACTAAAGGATAGATTTCAATATTTTCTTTAAAGATGCTGACAATTTGGGAACAGTGGAAGTCT
Organism: Pristis pectinata; assembly: GCF_009764475.1. Taxonomy (NCBI): domain Eukaryota; kingdom Metazoa; phylum Chordata; class Chondrichthyes; order Rhinopristiformes; family Pristidae; genus Pristis; species Pristis pectinata. The sequence goes on along the minus strand of NC_067408.1, from coordinate 65,823,363 downwards.
AAAAAGATATGTGGTCCATGGGTGCAGGCAACTAAAAGAAAAGAATTATGGAATATTAGCTTTTATAGTGAGGGCTGGAATATAAACAGGAGGTTATTTTGTTACACTTAAACAAAGTCCTGATGCAGGATCTGGACCAGAAATATCAACTATCCCTTTGCCTCCACAGTTTGATTTTTGAACAAAGTTCTGGGTTAGACCACATTTGTAAGATTACTCTTTTGGCCTCTGGACTTTAGAAAGAATAACCTTGAAAGCTGTATTATTGCTGTAAAGATGACAAGAAATTACAAAAAATAGGCTTGTATTTCCTGTGATGGTTATAGAGTGATTTTATAGACCATATTGAAAGGAATTGATAGCATAGAAAGAGACAAAGTTCTTCCAATGGTGGAGGATTCTAGAATAAAGGGACATAAGCTCACATCAAAATCTCACAAAGAATGGTAGTAGTATGGAACTCTTTCCCACAAAATGCAGCAGATACTAGCTCAGTTATTAATTTTAAATCAGAAATTGATAAATGTTTGTTAGTTGAAGATATTAAAGCATACAAAAATGCAATAGATAAAATTCTTGTTTGGATCAGCCATGGCAGAAAGTCGTTGAAGGGCTGTGGATCCTATTCCTCTTTCCATGATCGCCTGTTACATTCATCATATTTAATATTAAAATGATGACCAGAAATCTACTCGATATTGTTTTCCCAGGTCGCCATGCATTTCGATTATGGAAACCTCTTCAACAAGTGATTGTAGAAACAGCAAGAACTATCCCCAGTCCCGTAAGTTTATTAGAGTCAAGTATAACTTTTCAAAACTTGTGTTATTTGTGCAAAGCCTATTCGGATTTAATACACCATAAGTATTTTAGGGTGTATTAAACTTGCGTGCACTGGACATGCTAATTTGTGAGTGTTTTCTATTAGGTGATACTTAAAGAGTTGGATGGTTGTGCATCAAGCCTATTTCAAGGACTTAATGTAGTGTAGACTGTCGGTAGTGGGGGTCTCTTTTTCAGGTCAGACATTAAAATGTCTGCTGTCTCTGATGAACTTAAAATTTTAAAGAAAAGCACAGTTTTTTGAGTATCCTAGCTCAAAGTCAAAGTCAAGTGTATTGTCATATCCACAAGTACATGAACGCACAGGTGAAATGAAAAACTTAATTGTAGCAGCATCACAGGCACATAGCATCAGATAAGCAGCATTCACAAGAGAAACATAAATTATACACAATTTTTACAAGAAAGTACACAATTAGAACAAAAAAAAGTCCATTGTAGTGCAAAGTGGTCATATGTTGCTGTACTGAGGTAGTGATTAGGGTTGTGCCAGTTGATTCAAAAACCAAATGGTTGAAGGGAAGTAGCTGTTCTTGAACGTAGTGAGGTGAGACTTCAGGCTGCTCTCCAATGGTAGCTGCAAGAAGCTGGCATGGCCGGGATGCTTAGAGATCTTTGATGATAGATATTGCCTTCTTGAGGCAGTGCCTCATGTAGATACTACTGATGTTGGGGAGGGATGTACCTTCAATCGTTCCTCAGCTCCTAACACTGCAAAGACCAGATTAATTGACCATTTGTTTTGATTTTGAATCTTGCTATGTGCAAATTGGCAAGAAACTTCAAAAGTAATTCAGACAGTATGAAGCACTTCGTGATAAGCCAACAGCAATAAAAAACACTCCATTGCCATAAGTTTTTCTAATGAATCTTGCAGTAATTGAAGGTCACATTATTTCATGTTGATTCATGTTTGTTATTTATAGGGTATACTTCAAATCTGATTCAGTCTATAAACAATAACTACATGTAAGTGAAAATGCATCGTAATTTGAAGTTGTTTCATTATGTTTATAATTTGGGTGAACCATATGATAATTTAAATAAACGCACCCTTAGAACAACATGTCATGATCTAATTTCCCCAATTGAAAGGAAGGATTGATGTGCAGTGGACCCTAAATTATCCCTGATTTAGGTTTATTTTTTGCTCCATTTTTAAACTGTAAAGATAAATTTAAGTTTGTTTTAGAGTAGGATTTAATTTGGGGAAAATGAATTATTGTACAAACATCTTTTTCACCTTCAGTAGTTTTCTTCATAAAATCTCTAAGAGAAACTGAAACACTCAACAGCTGTTAATGTCAAGGAAAAGATGGATTAATGCAAGCAAGTCCAGGATGATTATTTTTGTTTCCTGAAGTGTATGTTTCTCTAATTTATTACACATTTTCATCCATAATCTACATGGAGTCCCTCTAAGTAATCAGTTAGTAGTTTTGCCAGGTCAATAACATTTTGAATAAAAGGATAAAGTAATATACTGTTTAATTTTGAGTGCAGTTTTTGAAAGGCAAGAAGCAGGTGGTTTGTAGTTTGTTCTTGGCTTGTCAGTGTTTTCATTTGAAATTTGAAACCTGAAATTTCTGCCACAGAATTTGAAATAGACAGATATCAGTAGCCAAATTGCCTAACATCAGTAGTAGGAAAAATCCTAGAATCTATCGCTTGGAAAATAATGGTAGAATTGGGAAGTCAACACGGACTTATGAAAGGGAAATCTCTATGTGCTTTTTTTGGTTGTAACTTGTGGAGTAAGTAAAGGAAATCAGTGGATGTGAAAGCTTTTGATAAGGTAACATGCTGATGTCTATTAAATACAATTAGAGCATGTGCTCTAGGGTGATATAATAACATAGATTGATTATTGTTAATGGGGAGAAACGGAAAGTAGAAATAAATGGGTCATTTTTTTTGGATTTGTGACGGGATTGATGTTCAGGCCCCACCTGTTCACAACCTACAACAGTGATTTGACACCAAGGACACCAAGCATAATATATCCAAGTTTGCTGATTATACACAGCCGAATGGTAGTGTGAGTCTTGAGGATGTAGAGAGGCTTCAGGCAGATAATGTCAAGCTGAATTAATAGTGGAGGACGTGATAGATGGAATATCATGTGGGGGAAAAATGTGAAGTCATGCACTTTCGTTTTTAAAACAAAACCGTATTTTTTAAATGGTGAAAGATGGAAAGGTGTTGGTGGGTGTCCTTGTATATTAATCATATTAAGTCAATGTGCAGGTATGGCAAACAACTAGGAAGAGGATTTGTTGCAAGAGGATTTAAGTAAAAGAGGAACTAAGTAGGGTCCTGGTGAGAGTCCAGCTGGAATTTTGTTCACAAGTCTGGTCTCCTTACCTAAGAAAAGGTGCACTTGGGATAGAGGGAGTGAGGAAAAGTTCATGAGATTGATTCCTTTAATGGAGGGGTTGATGTGTGAGCAGAGGTGGAGCAGGTTGGACCTAGACTTCAGAGAGTTTAGAAGAATGGAGGATATTTCAATGAAACATAATATTCTCAAAGGGCTTGGCAGGGGTTGATAAAGGGATGATATTTACTCTGGATTGGGTATCTAGAATGAGGGGTCACAGTCACAGCCACGGACTAAAAGTAAGGGGTCACTTATTCAGGACTGAAATGAGAAGAAATTTCTTCACACTTAAGTTAATGAAATTCTTTACCTAACATGTAAGTGGAGCTTAGTTGCTATGTGTATTTGAGACAGTGATTCATAGAGTTTGAACATTAAGGGAAAAAAGGGATATGAGGTTTGTACAGAATGGAAAGAGACCATTCAGTCCATTGAGTCTATACTGGCTTTATGTAAGAGCATTATTACAGCCTCTCCTTAAAGTCCTTTCATTTCAGATACTTATCCGACTCCTTCTTATGCACTATGATTGCATTTTCCTCTACTACTACTCTATATTTCAGTCTCTCTGACCAGAAATCTGTGCACGATCTGTGCACAACCTTGAGGATTATAGGCTTCCTCATAGTGCCACTAATCATGCACCTTGCTTTGCAGGTATCACTTGTCAACACAAAGATGTACTGCAAATCTCTGTGTTCACCTGGTGGGCAATGCCCAGCACATCGTCCAAGTCAATGTCTGGTGTCCTGGCAAGGATCGAGGTGCTTTCAATCTGCTGTAGTCTCCATTTGAAAAAGAAAATGGTAGCTACAAATGCCTTGTGCTGATGCTGTGGGTTGAAGGGCCTGTTCCTGTGCTGTACTCTTCTATGTTCATAACCTGTGGGTTGGTCAGAATCTGAATAGTTATGGAAGTCTGAAGTTCAGATACAGTCAGTTACTTTTAAAAAATATTAATCAAATCATTAAATTGTTGATAATTTAAAAATGTGAGCAAATAAAATACTTAAATTCAGTTAAAAACATTGACATGAATCAAATTAATTTAAAACAATATAATTCACCAGATACTTAGCTGAGTCACATGAAGCCATTCCTTTTGATTAAAATACATGGAGTTGCATCAGTGGACAGATTTCTTTCTTTGTGAGAGAGAGGGTATTGCAGGAAGTTTGCCAAGTGAAGTCCCCACAAACACCTGTTACAAAGTTAGGATTTCATGTTTGTATGGGAGATCCAAACTTACACGTGGGAGAGAAATGTACAATTCTATATGGAACCATAGAACAGTACAGCACAATAGAGGCCCTTCGGCCCACCATGTTGTGCCAAACTTTAAACCACGCCTAAGACTATCTAACCCCTTCCTCCCACATATCCCCCTATTTTAAATTCCTCCATATGCTTATCTAACAATCTCTTGAACTTGACCAATGTATCTGCCTCTACCACTACCCCAGGCAGCACATTCCATGCACCAACCACTCTCGGGGTGAAAAACCTCCCTCTGATATCTCCCTTGAACTTCCCACCCATTACTTTAAAGCCATGCCCTCTTGTATTGAGCATTGGTACCCTGGGAAAGAGGCGCTGGCTGTCTACTCTATCTATTTTGTATACCTCTATCATGTCTCCCCTCATCCTCCTTCTCTCCAAAGAGTAAAGCCCTAGCTCCCTTAGTCTCTCCTCATAATCCATACTCTCCAATCCAGGCAGCATCCTGGTAAATCTCCTCTGCACCTTTTCCAACGCTTCCACATCCTTCCTATAATGAGGTGACCAGAACTGGACACAGTGCTCCAAGTGTGGTCTAACCAAAGTTTTGTAGAGCTGCATCATTACCTCGCGGCTCTTAAACTTGATCCCACAACCTATGAAAGCTAACATCCCATAAGCTTTCTTAACTACCCTATCCACCTGTGAGGCAACTTTCAGTGATCTGTGGATATGAACCCCCAGATCCCTCTGCTCCTCCACACTACCCAGAATCCTGCCAATAACCTTGTACTCGCCTTGGAGTTTGTCCTTCCAAAGTGTACCACCTCACACTTCTCCAGATTGAACTCCATCTGCCACTTCTCAGCCCAGTTCTGCATCCTATCAATATCCCTCTGCAAGCTTTGACAGTCCTCCACACTATCCACAACACCACCGACCTTTGTGTCATCTGCAAACTTGCTAACCCACCCTTCTATCCCCTCATCCAAGTCATTAATAAGTATCACGAAAAGTAGAGGTCCCAGAACCGATCCTTGTGGGACACCACTAGTCACAGCCCTCCAATCTGAATGCACTCCCTCCACCACAACCCTCTGCTTTCTACAGGCAAGCCAATTCTGAATCCACAAGGCCAAGCCTCCCTGGATCCCATGCCCTCTGACCTTCTGAAGAAGCCTACCATGTGGAACCTTGTCAACCGCCTTACTAAAATCCATGTAGACCACATCTACTGCACTACCCTCATCAATCTTCCTCATCACCTCCTCAAAGAACCCTATCAGGCTTGTGAGACATGATCTTCCCTTCACAAAGCCATGCTGGCTGTCCCTAATCAGTCCATGATTCTCTAAATGCTCATAGATCCTATCCCTTAGAATCCTTTCCAACATCTTGCCCACCACAGACGTAAGGCTCACTGGTCTGTTATTCCCTGGACTATCCCTACTACCTTTTTTGAATAAGGGGACAACATTTGCACCCTCCAATCCTCCAGTACCATTCCCGTGGACAACGAGGACTCAAAGATCCTAGCTAACAGTTCAGCAATCTCCTCTCTCGCCTCGCGGAGCAGCCTGGGGAATATTCTGTCAGGCCCCGGTGACTTATCTGTCCTCATATTTTCTAACAGCTCCAACACATCCTCTCTCTTGATATCTATGTGCTCTAGAACATTAACCTTACCAACACTGTCCTCAGTATCATGAAGGCCCCTCTCCTTGGTGAATACTGAAGAGAAGTATTCATTGAGAACCTCACCCACTTCCACAACTTCCAGGCACATCTTCCCACCTTTGTCTCTAATCAGTCCTACCTTTACTCTCATCATCCTCCTGCTTTTCATGTCCTCTTCTTGCTCTCCTCAGCCCCTTCTTAAGTTCCTTCCTTGCTACTCTATATTCCTCATGAGCCCTATCTGCTTACACCTTATGTATGCTGCCTCCTCCTTCCTAACTAGTTGTTCCACCTATCTTGTCACCCATGGTTCCTTCACCTGCCATTCTTTCTCTGCCTCACCGGGACAAATGTATCCCTAACATCCTGCAAGACATCACTGAACAATGACCACATCTCCATTGTACATTTCCCTTCAAAAATGCCATCCCAATTTACACTCTCAAGTTCTAGCCTTATAGCCTCATAATTTGCCCTTCCCCAAATAAATATCTTCCCGCCTTCTTTGCTCCTATCCTTGTCCATGACAATGCTAAAGGTTAAGGAGCGGTGGTCACTGTCCCCCAAATGCTCACCCACTGAGAGATCTGTCACCTGACCCGGTTCATTACCTAATACTAGATCTAATATGGCATTCCCTCTAGTCGGCCTGTCAACATACTGTGACAGGAATCCGTCCTGGACACACTTAACAAACTCTGCCCCGTCTAAACCTTTGGCACCAAGCAGGTGCCAATCAATATTTGGGAAGTTGAAGTCTCCCATGATAACAACCCTGTTATTCTTGCACCTTTCCAAAATCTGCCTCCCAATCTGCTCCTCAGTATCCCTGCTGCTACGGGGGGGGGCCTATAGAATACTTCCAGTAGAGTAACTGCTCCTTTCTTGTTCCTAACTTCCACCCATACTGACTCTAGAGAGGATCCTTCTACATTATCCACCCTTTCTGTAGCTGTAATAGTATCCCTGACCAGTAACACCACCTGTCCTCTTCTTCCCCCCGCCCCCCCATCCCTTTTAAAACACTGAAATCCAGGAATATTCAATATCCATTCTTGCCCTGGTGACAGCCAAGTCTCTGCAAGAGTCACAATATCATAGTCCCATGTACTTATCCAAGCTCTCAGTTCATCACCCTTATTCCTGATACTTCTTGCATTTAAGTAAATGCACTTTAGCCCAGCCACCTTTCTACTTTTATACCCTGTACTCTGCTTCTCCTTCCTCAAAGCCTCTCTACGTGTTAGTTCTGACTTTTCCACATCCAGTTCTTCCTCAGACCTACCCCTCTGGTTCCCATCCCCCTCGCAAACTAGTTTAAACCCTCCTGAACCACCCTAGTAAACCTGCCTGAAAGGATATTGGCCCCCCTTGGGTTCAGGTGTAACCCATCCTCTCTGTACAGGTCTCACATTCCCCAGAAGAGATCTCAATGATCCAAAAATCTAAAACCTTCCCTCATGCACCAACTCCTCAGCCACGCATTCATCTTCCATCTCTTCTGATTCTTACCTTCACTATCACGTGGCACTGGCAGCAATCCTGAGATTGCTACCCTTGAGGTCCTGTTCTTCAGCCTTCTGCCTAGCTCCCTAAACTCACTTTTCAGGACCTCATCCCTCTTCCTACCTATCTTGGTGGTACCAACATGTACCACGACTTCTGGCTGTTCTCCCTCCTGCTCAAGAATACTGTGGACCCGATCAGAGACATCCCAGAACCTGGCACCTGGGAGGCAACATACCATTCGGGATTCATGCTCACTTGCACAGAACCTCCTATCTGTTTCCCTGACTATTGAGTCCCCTGTCACTACTGCCCTCCTCTTCTCCTCCCTTCTCTTCTGAGCAGTAGGATTGGTCCCAGTGCCAGAGACCTGGCTACTGCTGCTTGATCCCTGCAGGTCATTTCCCTCAACGGCTTCCAAAGTGGAAAACCTGTTATTGAGGGGAACAGCCTTCAGGGTCCTCTGCACTATCTGCCTGTTCCCTTTTTCTTTTTCTCTCCCCTGACAGTCACCCTTCTATCTGCTTCCTGACCCTAGAAGTACCTGCTCTAAGGTGGGGGGGCGGGGGTGACTTGTCTCCCGAGGCACAGTATCTACATAACTCTCTCCCTCCCTGATGCTTCACAGTGTTTGAAGCTGCGACTCCAGCTCATCAATTTTGAACCGAAGTTCCTCCAGCCTCCAGCACTTACTGCAGAAGTAGTCACTGTGCACCCCAGCGGGGTCCACTAGCTCCCACATCAAGCAGCTGCAGCATATCACCATCTCCTCCATCTGAAGTATTCTTTCCCTACCTAGTTTTATCCTACTTAAAATTTATAACAATAACAGGTAATCCTTACCTTTACTTACCAGCTACTCATCCATCTCGCCCCTTTACCGAGCCCGTTGAGCCAAAGCCCAATCACTCTGCTCCCTCTCACTCCTTGTAAAGAGAACATTTCCAGTTTCTCCAGTTTACCTACATAACTAAAGTCTTTCATCCCTAAAATTACTTTGATAAATCTCTTCAGTACCCTCCACAAAGCCATTACATCTCTCCTAAAGTGTGGTACCAGAACAGGACACGTTACTTAAGTTGTGGCCAAACCAGTGTTTCCTAAAGGTTTGTCATGACTTCCTTGCTTTTGTACTCTGTACCTCCATTAATAAAGCCCAGGACCTTGTTTGCTTTTTAACTACTTGCACGATCTGCCCTGCCACTTTCAATTAACTATACATACTGTATGTACCTCCAGATCTTTCTGTTCTTGTACAATTGTCCCCTTTGTTTGTGGTGTCTTTTCTCATTCTTCCTCCCAAGATGTAGTAGTTCACATTTTTGAACAATAAATTTCATCTGTTGCCCATTCCACTAGCCTGTCTACATTTCCTTGAAATCTATTACTATCCTCCTCACTGTTCACTATGTCTCCAAGTTTTGTGTTACTCACGGTTTGAGAGCTGTGACCTGTAGGTCCAAGTCTAAGTCATTAATATATATTAATGCAGTGATCTTTGTACTGACCCCTGTGGAACTCCACTGTACACTTCCCTCCAATTTGGAAAAAAACAACCTTTCTGTACTACTACTCCTTGTTTCCTGGTACTTAGCTAGTTTTCTATACATGCTGTACAGCCCCTTTTATTCTGTGACCAATCTTAATGACAAAGTAATTATGTGGCACTTTATCAATAATATTTTGGAAGTTCATATATACCACATCAATTGTATGTCCCTCATTCAGACTCTCTGCTATTTCATGAAAAAATTCTTTCTAGTTAGACTATCTTTACAGGAAAGTGGTGCTGAGGTAAAAGATCCAATGACGTCAACTTTTATTCTTCCAAACTCCAGAAAATAGAGGCCTAATCCACGCAATCTCTCCTCATATGACAGACCTGCCTTCCCAGGAACTAGTCTCATAAACTCTCTCTATAGCAAGTATATCCTTTTTTATGTAAGGAAACCAAATTGTACACATTACTCCAGGTGTGACCTCACCAAGGCCCTAAATATAATTATGGTAAGATATCATTATTCTTGCACTCAAACAGTGAAGGTTAACATAACGTTTGCCTTCCTAATTGCCTGCTGCACCTGCACATCAGCTTTCAGTGAATTATGTGCAAAGAGACCCAGGTTCCTTTAAAAACCATCGTTTTCCAATCATGCACCATTTAAGAAGTATTCAGTATTTTTCTTGAAAAGAGATAGATAACCTCGCCTTTTTCTGTCTTGTACTCCACCTACCATGGTGTTGCCCACTCACTCAGCTTGTCTACATCTTCTTGAAGACTCTATGTATCCTTATCACTACTTACAATCCCATTTAGTTTCCTGTCATCGACATGGTTGTAGATCTTAGATTCCGTCCCCTCAGCAAATCATTGATATATTTGTGAATAGCTGGTGTCCATGCACCAATCTCTTGGTATCCTACTAATCAGAACTTGGCAGTTCATTAATATTGTCGAGTGTACAACTTTCTATCCACACTAGTATAAGTTAAGTAGCTTTTAATTTGCCCAGTATGGACAGGATGAACTAAATGGTCTCCTTCTATGCTGTATATTGGTAATTGGTTTATTGTTGACACATGTACTGAGATAGCGAAAAGCTTTTGTCTGCATTGCCATCCAGACAGATCATTCCATATGCAAGTACATTGAGGTAATACAAAAGTGAAAACAACAGAATGCAGAATATAGTGTTACAGTTACAGAAAGTGCAATGCAGGTTATCATTCTTGGGTAATATATTTTTTTTCACTTGGCAAAGAGATTACAAATCTCCTTCTTTAATCCTCTGCTTACTACGTGGTTGGTGTAACTTGACCCTGTAACTTGACTTTGTAGAATCTTGAAACTTAGACGTTAGAAATTAATTCTGCCCACGTATTAACTTAATGGATTATTTCATCTCATAATGTTATAAGTGATATGTTTTATCCACAGAGTTTTTCAGCATATTACAAAGGAGGATTTGAAGCCAAAATGAGTAAACGTGAAGCTAGTCTTATATTAGGTGTCAGGTAAGTGCCTTTGTTCATCCTTTTAAGAATATTATTTTGGGAAATCCATTATTGACTGGGGAAGTATAGTTTATGGGGATCTCTTCTGATCTAAAGCAGCAACTTTGGAAAAAATTCTTCAGGAATTTTGGAAAATTGAAGTAAATGGACATTGTATCTAAACAATTTTGCAGGAAATCCAGAGAGGTTGTTCTGAAATTCTACCCCTGTGGATTCAAACTGCATCCATATGCAATGATTAGTTGCTTAAAATTACTCTTAACCAGTCTGAATAAAAACACCTTTTCATTGTCATACAGCACAGAAGTAGGCCCTTTGGACTACCATGTCGATGTTGACCATCAGTTACCTATCTATATTAATCACATTTGCTAGCATTTGGTCAATAGCCACCCATGCCTTGATTGAAGTGCTCATCCAGATGCTTCTTAAATGCTGTGAGAGTAGTTTTTGTGAAAATTCAAATGCAAGGGGTTGCATTCATTAGTGCTGGTGCATTGTCATCGGTAAATTGAAAAGCAATTACCTTCTGTTTATTAGTTTGTTAACATCTTTCTTTTGTTCGGTTCTATATTTTGATGACTTTATCAGACCCACACAAACAATACAGTATATAAATGAGATGGGTCACTAAGATCATCTGTAACATAATGCCAAGCATAATACATTCATATTGGTTCAAAGCAAAAAATACCTTCAAGCATGTGTAGTACATATACAAGAATGCCAAGTAAGATTAAAGACATGATGATCATCATGAGGCAGTGAATGAAACAGGTTTGGAACCAAACAGGCATAATACCAATTTTTTTTAGAAAAGTGACAAAACAGACATTAGGCAACTCTCAAACTGAGCCTTAGAAATTTCTTCTCAACATTGAGAGATATAGTGCTGTACAGTTGAAAATTGGCTTAATCCTGGATAGAGCAAAATTTTGCCCATTTTATGAGTCTCCTAAAGCCTGGCAGGAAATTTGATCTCTGACTTTCTGGTGGGGTTTGAAGTAGCAAGGGAAACATTGTTCCAGTGTAAAACCTTCCAAAGAAGTTCACAATAGTGCAACACTGAACACTTGTCTCCAGTGTGATTTTTAACTTCACTAATCTGAATAATCAGTCTTCGTTTACTCAGGGAAGAACCAGCTTTTTGTAACTCTGCACTAATGAGCAAGCACTCAAACTGCTCAACCCTCCACAACACTCTGGAGACTCACTACTCATTCTATCCATCACTCACACTTAAGGTTGAGCCTTCCTTACGTCTTCAATTACTTTTCTGTACTCAGAATGACTTCCAGTGGAGATTTGTCTGTGCCAGTGACTCCTCTGGCTGATTGGCATGAAGATGGACTTTAGGCTTCAGAGATAGGGACAATGTGGTAGGAGGCACAAAAGGGCTTATCCCCAAGACCTTATACAACTAAAGTTTCAGCAAACCCTGCTTGTACCCAGCCCTCTGTGAAGATTGACGTCTATGCAGGCTAGACTTCACTAAGAAGATAATTTAAAATAAAATGATAAATGTGGGATTGGTGCAAACAGATGCTCGCTGGTTGGTGTGGACTTGGTAGTCTGAAGGGCCTGTTTCTGTACTGTAATTCTCCAAGGTCCTCACTAAGACCTGTGATCTCCTGCAACCTCAAATGCTGTACATGCTCACACGTGTCTGGTTGGCTGTAGAAGTCAATATCATTGCAGTGCAGTAACAGCAAGGAGATGATGTTGGTAAAGAGACCATAATTCTATTTCAGTTCACCAAAGCAGCAGCTCGTTTACTGACAATATAGTGGGCATTGTGGTGGTGAAATGGATTATGTAGAGACATTGAGCATGCTGCAGAAGGAAGCTGATGTGTGTGCATTGTCATGGAGCATGTAAGAGTCTGAAAACTTGGGCACAGGGCTTTGCACAGAGCTTGGAGCCCATCCTTTGCAGCATGGGAGTTGGTTTTTGCTTGCAGTGTGGCTTGATATCATTTATAAATTTGGTTGAGTTATTTTGAAGTGACTTTTATCTTTGCATTGTGGGCATGAGTAGACTTTGATGATTCAGCGAACTTGCTAGCAAAGAGGGAAATGGGGTCACTGTCCACTGTTACTGGTATCAACGTGGATGAGTTCCTTCGAGTCATCCCAGGCAGAAAGCAGATATTTGGGTTTTCTCCTCTAACCTAATCCACATGCTAGAGCTCCTCAACTGCTTACCTTTTGGCTAGTGGCAAGGCTGACCCTCACAGTGACAGTTTGCTGAAAACTGCCAGAACTATCATAAATCTTAACACTGCTGTGCCAATTACTGCAATCATTCCTCCATGGCAGTACAGGCAGAGGAAAAGCAGTGCCTGCATGATCCACTTGGTCAAATTTTGGGAGGTACCAGCATAGCTTTTGTCAAGGCAATGGATGTTTGCACCAAAGTCCCTGGGCATGTGGTTAGCAGATAGACTTGATCACACAATGGCCATCATTTGGTTTATTCTAGTGCTCTATTATAGCAGGAACATTTAGTTGCTGCAGAATGCCAGCTGCATAATTGCTGTTGAGATACTGAGCATTAACCTACATGGCTCAGTGCCTTTCTTCACACATCGGCTGAATAGTAAATGAAATTCCTTCCAGTTCCACTATAGGGTGGAGCTGAAATGCTGCAAAGGACTGTCTATAATTAAAGCCATCTTGTAATCCTAACAAAGCCAAGTGTTCCCTCTGCTTCTGGTCTGTGACAAGAGAGGTTGAAATATAAATAAAAAGAGAATTCCAGAGCTATTCAGCAGGCCAAACAGCCTAAGTGGAGAGTGAAACACTTATCTTGGAGAGTGAATCTTTCAGGTTCTATTTATGTAGGGTTGTTAAGGTAAACAATTGAAACACACTATTTAACTTTATTAATTGGACATGATTGGTTATATTCTAATTACACATGGTTTTGCATCTTGCCAATCCTTGAGATGCCTTCTTAATGAGCAGTGAGTGGATTAATGTTATTTCTTTTATCAGTCCATCAGCGAACCGAACGAAAATCGCAGAAGCCCATAAAAGAATTATGCTACTGAATCATCCTGACAAAGGTAGAAATAATATTTAAAGTAAGCTTCCAAAAATATGTCACTTTGAATTCCTCATACTTATTGCAGTTGTGCTGGAAAGTTTCATAACATCTGCCTTCCAGTTCGAGAAATTAATAAACAATGATTAATAATTGATTAAATTCTATTTATAGATGCATGTATAATGTTAATACTTGTATTATATTCTTTGGTAAATGGGAGCTAATAACCCAACCAGTGCTGGACAACTCTACAACACTCTCCCTAATTCATTAGTAATATGGATGTGCTGTCTGAAGTACAAGCATGATAATAAAAATTGACTGCTCTTGTCCATAGTTAGTGCATTAATAGGGGTTATAACTCATAGAAATTGCTACCCTGTACACTTGTGCTCAATGACATGCATTGGTTCTCAGTTCCCATATATCTCAATTTTAGAATTTGAATCCTTGTGTTAAAATCCTTCTAAAGCCTTGCTGTTCCTATTTCTGTAACCACCTCCAATCCCACTTCATTCTTCCAACTCTAGCTTTTCTTCATCCATTCGATGTCACCACTGGCAGCTGTAGCTTCAGCAGTCAGGATCTTTTCTATCCCTCTCCAAGACCTGTGTAGAATCCTACCTCTTTGACCAAACTATGGTCACCTTTCCTAATATCTTTATCTTTGGCATGTTGTTTTAGAATGCTCCTGTGACAATTATTGTAGTGTAGAGACCCTAGATAGGAACATAAGAAATAGATAGAGGACAGGCCATTCAGCTTTTGTGCCTGTTCTGCCACACCATGAGATCATGACAGATACTCTACCTTAATATCACTTTTCTGCACCAACTCTATACTCCTCGATTCTCATAATACTTAAAAAATCTATCATCTCTTTCTTGAATATTCTAAAGGACCAAGCCTTCATAGTCCTTTTGGCTAGAGAATTCCAAAGATTTGCTTCTCTTCGGTAAAGAATTTTATTCTCATCACTGCCCAAAGTTTGTTTTAAGACTGTGACCCCTGGTTCTAGACAGACCAGCCAGGGGAAGCATTGTCCCTGCATCTGCCCTGTCCAACTCAACAAGAATTTCAATGAGACCATCTCTCGAGTGTAAAAGCTCAGTGTGTTTAACCTCTTATACAACAAATCTGCCATCCCAGGAATCAAACTGGTGAACCTCCACTGGACTTCCTAAATTGGAATTATGCCCTTAAAGTAAGGGATCAGACTTGTACACAGATATAAGGTGATGAGTAGATGAATCCAAATGTACAATCCTTGACTAGCAACTTTTTAAAAATCTGATTCTCTCTTTGGCCCAATATTGAGCATAACCATTGTATCAAACAGCCCTCCTTTCCCTTTTGGACTGAAAGTAGGGAGGAAGATCTGTTCATGATGCTTCTGTTCCTCTTGCTGAGCAGTTTCTCTACTAGCCTAATGCTGTACTAATGTTTCCTTTTCTGCTATTCTTCTTCACTTTCCAATATTCAGAGTGTCCAGCACGCCATCTCTAGCCTAGGGTTCCATCATTGAGTTGAAATATGAAACAAGCCTAATGGGATAAGGAAATAAAGGGAAAACTTGTATGCTTTAAGGGAATCTTTTGAATAACATGATTATTTTTTTTAAAGGTATTTTGGAATATCTTAATCACATCCCATTTACAAATATCCAAGTTTTTGTTTCAGGAAATTGATGACTACTGCAGTCTGCTAATTCAAATCACGGCAGGTCTTCTGGGGTGGCTTACTGGCACATTTGGTAGAACTGCTGCTTCACAGGGCACCTTGCAGTCTGAATTTAAATCTGACCTCGTGTTTTCTGTAACCTTAGGAGGATCACCATTCCTTGCTGCAAAGATCAATGAAGCAAAAGATCTAATGGATTCTTCTAGCAAAAAAATATCCTGAAGAATTTTTTATTTATTATATATCGTTTCACATTGATATTTCTGGAAGAAATTTTGCTGATATAAATTGTGTCAATGTTCTGACTTGGAAGAGTGAAAATACATTTTGACACATGAACTGTCAAGTAAATTGAAGATGTTGTGTCCTAACTCTATGGCTGCCACAATGATGAATTAATTAGATAGAATGAAAATGAAGTCCCCTTCATTTATACAATGCCCCTTTCTTGTTAGCCTCAGGAATAAAGATAGAGAGGTGGTGACCATCTTTTAATGTGAAAAATGGATGAGTGTTTTAATCAGAAATGCAGCAGTAGTGGAGCAATTGATCAAGAAATTTGTTGCATAATTAAACCAAAGATTAACAATACTCAAACAACCAACTAGTGATCCTCTTGTGGTAGAGGGGAGCTAAATGTACTCACAGTGCCTCAGATGTGCCAGACAATGGAATTTCTGAATCAAGTTATATTGTGGTAGTGTTGAGATGGTACAAATTACTGGCTGTACAGGTTTAGTAGTTGAACTGAAGCCATGGACCAGCAAAGTGGGGTTAAAACTTTTCCCCATTTGATTTAAGGTAACCCTCCAAATTAATAATTTAATGGTTTGGGTTGCTGTAATATCTCGAGGGTGGCATAGCAGTGCATGGGTGGCATTATAGTGCTGTCACAGCTCCAAGGATCTGGGTTTGATCCTGACCTTGGGTGCTGTCTGTGTGGAGTTTGCATGTTCTCCCAGTGACTGCATGGATTTCCTGTGGGTGATGCATTTTGCTCCTACATCCCAAATATGTGTTGATAATTGTAAGTTATCCCTTAGTGTAGGCAAGTGGTAAATAGGAAGATGAATTCACACAGCATGAATTACTCTTCCACACCATTACTCCTCATTTGATTTGCCAAATCTAGATTAAAGTCCGCAGTGATTACCACATTACCCTTGTTATGTGCAGTTTAATTTTGAGATTTTCTATTTTGCCCTATTTTTATATATCAACAACTTCCAATGTTTTTTTCTCCCCCCCTTTGTTGTTTCTTAGTTCAGTCAGGACCAACTCTGCTTAATTTTCTGAGCTAAGATCCTCTTTTTCTCTCTCTTGATCCCATCTTTTAATATCAGGGCAATCCATTTGTATTTCCATTTTGCCAGTCTCTTCAACAAGTTAACTAGCCTGGAATATTTAATTCCCAACCTTGGCTACTTTGCAACCAAACCTCCGTAATGGCTATTAGATCAAACCTATTCATTTCCATCTGTATTGTTAATTCATCTGTTTGTCCATTCAGAAACAATGCCTTGAATATAGTTTAAAACCTTATCTATTGCCCTATTTATGATTTCCCAAGAGAATTCAAATGAAGCCCATCTCAATCGAACAGCTCTCCATTACCCCACTGACATCAGCTCCTGCTTCACACATTTAACTTTCTAATCAGTTAATCCCAACAACAATTGGTGTGTGGCTGAGGTAACTGTCTAGAGTTTTTTTTTAAACCTTGGATCCCAAATCCTCAAATTCTGTCAGCAGAACCAATCACATATCAACCATGAGTATAGATTATCCACTCCAAACTCCCCTTCAACCTTGAGGAGACGCCATTAATCTTGCCTCCAGGTATGCAACAAAATCTTTGGTACTCTGGGTCACAACTGCAAAACAATACCCAACTTTGACTATTCCCTTTCAACCCATCCTTCCCCCTCCCCACTCAACTTGCTGCCTGCACTGGTGGTCTATGGTCAGGTTGCTCATCCATTAGTAGTTTTCTCCCCACAGGCAGTTAGAAGCTTATATCTATTGAGTAAGATCAAGGGCTGAGGCTCTTCTAGCACTGCACCTGTGCTGTCCTTATTTGTCTGAATTGCTGTCTTTACCACTAGTCAGAGCTGAGTGACTGCTCATCATATGGAGTGTGATTACCTCCATGATCCAAGTGTCCCTTCATGCCTCTCAGTGTTAGCACATCAGCTCAACAACTCTGAACTGAAGTTTCTCAAGGTGTGGGTATGTACTTCATACATGGTTGTCAGGAATCACTAAGACCTCCAGACACTCCCACATACTGCAGATGGGACACACAATCTGCAGTGCTGTTCCTGTATTACCTTAATCAATTCAGTAATAAACTAAGTTACCTAAAAATATACATAAAGTAGAACAAGAGTAAATGAAACTCGCCTCATAAGCAAGAGAAAAACCCAAAATATTATCAAAGTACTCATTTTGAACACTTTTTAAATTTCCCAACTCTCTAGTTTAATCAAACGCTTGTTGAGATTTTCGTGGTTGTTTCCCATACTGATTTTTAAATTCTCCTCAAATATTTGATTTCACTTAGCCATTTCATGATTCTACCCTCAGGCAGCAAGTCTATTTGGGCACAAGGTTATTTATTTAAATTGCTCTGTAAATAGACTTCCACAATTTTTATTCCACAAGCATCATTAATTTCTTGAGGCAATATCATATTACAATTGAAAATGATTGCAGCCACTTTGTAGTATGTTTGAAGTTAAATTAGGTTACAGGCCACCAACTAATTTCATTATGTCTTTTATGAAGCATTGATATCAAGCTTTAAGTAATGTTACACTCCTGATCATGTTATTAACTTAATGAACTGAACATCAGAAATCTATTCCAATCCAGAAGCTATTAGCAGAGGAGACAGCATAATTAATTGGCATACAATTCAGCTCAATTTGGAAGCCAGGTGATAAAGGCACAGAGTGGAGATTTCCAAAGTATTACAGGACAGAAACAGACCATTTGGCTAAACTACTCAGTGCTGGCATTTATGTTTTCTTTAAATCTCCTTCCAGCCTACTTCATCTAATGCAACCTGTATATCCTAATCCTTTCTCCTTTAAAAGCACCATTCTATCTGCCTCGACCATTCTGTGTGGTGGCAAGTTCTGAATCCTACTAACCAACTAACTGGATGTATTAGATGTTACCTTACATCAATAGCTTCTAGTTTTGGACTTTGCCACAAGTAATCATCTCCATCCCAATGCAAACAAACTCCTTCATAATTTTCCAGACCACTATTTGTTAAGTTCCCTTCTTTATTCTATCTAGTCTATCTTTCCTGATGACCTCTCAACCCTGCAAATTTTGTTTGGCACCTTACCATTTTGTCATATGAAGACCAGAATCATGCATGGCATTTTGTATGATCTGAGCTAAGTTATAAGCAGGCTTCACATACCCTTACAGCTTGTCAATTTGATTCCTCTGGAGATGAAGCCAAGGATCCCTTTGCACAAGGACTAGTTTTGTGCCTTTTAAATGATTTGTGAATGTATACCCTGGGTCCTTTCGTCATTACCCTATTCTGACTCTTACTTGCTAAGGATTCTATGGTCTCCTATTCCTCCTAATTTGCATTACTTCTTACATAATAAAATTAATTTGCTTTTTGTGATATTTAGTACTGATACCTTGTTTCATCACCAGCTTCCTCAGTATTAGCTGTATTAAGCCTAGTCAGTGAACTTGGGGAAATTCAGTCAGCAAGCCACAGACAAATGATTTCTGATGGGCTTGGAGTTTGGAGTATGTTTCTACCACCCCCCCCCCCCCCCCCAGCCAGTTGCTTGAAGGGTAAATTCCAATCAGAACACAGACTCGTTGGTGGCCACAGACTGAAATGTGTTTAAATAAATGGATTTTTTGAAATGTGTTTAAATAAATGGATTTAAACCCTTAAGTTTAAATGGTGGGTGGTTGAGATCTACTATTTCTCTTAAAATCATGCAGATGTCAGTGGAGTGGTTAAGTGAGTGGAGTAGCTGTCAGAGTTCTGGATCCAGGGTCATGAGTTTAAAAATCACACCACAGCAACTGATGACGTTAAATTCATGTATTTAAAATAAGTCTCCGTGGTACATGAAACTACTGTATTGTTGCAAAAATTCATTGGGTTCATTAAGTGACCTTTAAAAACAAAAGCAAAATATACTGTCCTTACCTGCTGTTGCCTGTGTGTGTCCAAACTCAGCAATGTGGTTGACTCTGAACTGCCTCCTCAAACTTTGGACACTCAAGATGTAGTGACTTATGTAGGAAGGCAAAATTATGGCAATTGGATTTGAAATGGCTTTACCTTATATAGGCAGCTTTAAATTCTGAGGTAGTACCCATACCTATAAAAAAATCTCAAGGTAGAATGTGACAATTTTTGAAAAATAGTTACTGTAGGAAGTCAACTTGTGTATTGCAAAACATCTTAAATAGCAGCCAGATAATGAAATTGTTATAGTCATGTCAATTGAGGAATATACGTGGGACAGGCCATGTTGCAGGACTGAGTGTGGTGAAAAAGGGAGGGAGAGGAATCTTAAGGACAAAGTACCAAAAGTCTGCAGGTCAACAACTCACTGTCACTTCTCTGGAGGCTGGTCCAGTGCAAGAGACAAAACCCCACACTTCCAGGATTATCAAGTAGTTAACTGCACCACTGAGAACCGAAGATGCTTCCAACAGAAAAATACAGCCAAATGCAAGATGGTCTGGGTGCTATGCAAATGCCTAAGGGACTGAAGTTCAATTTTGAATCCTTATTCCCCAACTGTTTTTAAGCAGTTTGAGATTTGAAGAAATAATTATAAGAACAGAGGATCTGGAGACCATTTCAGCCCCCTGAGTCTGTTCTTCCAGTCTGTTAGCCCAGCCATCTATCCATCAATTTGATTTACTCACCTCTGGCCCCGGAATGAACTGAAGGGCAGTCCTGGTTAAACAGAGTGCTTGAGGGATAACGACAGTATCTTTCACCCGCTTGCTCCTTCTTGAAGCGCACTAGTGTCTCTGAGCAGTGATGGCAACTTATGATACTTCATTAAGTTAACATTACTTTGGCTTTGAATGGGCATATGGCTGTTGAGGTTATTGACTCCAAAGATCACATGTTACCAGTTTTAATTATTACATATGGGTAATTATTAGTCAGAGTCACAATACACACATCTTCACATAATACACCAAAACAGTTAATTTTCTGTATTACACCCAGTTGATAAATTATTTAGGGACTGGTTAAATATGCCTCACGTTTTGCTTCTGATCTTGAATCAACCTGGCACCAGGGTGGTGCTGACTGGATCCACCCCTTTCCCTATCACCCAACTTCCACTGCCACAAATCCATGATTCCACGAGGGAATCGATGCATCATCGCTTGTCTATAAAGGAGTTCCTTTAAAACATTCATTCTCACTATGCAGTTTAATTGTCCAGAACTCGTCCTTGAGGCGATGATGGTTCTTTCTTGAACCGCTACAGTCACTGCTGTTAGGTAGGGTTGCCGGTTTTGACTCGGTGGTAATGAAAGTACACCAATATACAAGGCAGGATCGCGTATGATTGGGAAGGAAATGTGCACTTGTTGTCTGTGACCGAAGGAGTTGGAGGTCTTGGGGCAGGGAGATACAACCAAATTAACGCACGTTGGTACAGTGCGTTTTGTGGATGTGCACGCTGGAGGTCGCGTTTAAGCTGTGGATGGGGTGTCCATCATGTAGGCTTCTTGAGTGCTGTTGAAGCTGCATCTGTGCCGGCAAGTGGAGGCACCGCCATCCCCATCAATTTGTGCCTCGGAAAGATAGAAGAGACTTTGCAGGGGCGGAGGGCCTCAGTAGATGAGGAAGGTTGCAGTTTCCGATCATTGGTCACCTTGGTAAGGCGACGTGTTCAGCAACAGAGGATGACAATGTCAAAAGAAGGCAGTTAAGCCCCGCTTTGCGGCTGATGGCCTTTGGTTGAAACGTGCAGGAGATGAACATTAAAGTGTTCCGTCCAGCCTGTGATGGGGCCGCGGACAGATCTTCTGCTGCCTTCTTAACCGATGAGGTCGTTCACAAATATTTAACTGGAGTAACTACACTATATCTCTTACCGCATAATTCTGAGAATATTCGTGTATGGCATATTTATTAACTTCAGTCTGTTTTCTACTGTGAATTCATAACCAACCCACATCCCTTCAAACTTGTACACACAAGCAACGACACACTTTCACCAAATTTATACCAGAACTTGGCGATTGTTCAAAATATTTTTTAAAAATCCCTACCTCTCACTAGCCTGAGTGATTTTGTCCATACTGTTGATAGAACGAGCCATTTCAAACAGGAAACAATGTAAACATTTCTGCAGGGGAACTTGAGAGTGCGTGTTTCCAGAAATGTAACACTTGGAAAGAGTTTCTCTCCGCCCCGTGATTCCCTGTTTATCCCATATATTTTCCTTGGCCTCTTTCAGAGGCTGGTGTTCGTCTCGGTACCACCCAAGGTGTCATCCCTTGTATCCCTGTTGCTGGACATTGACCACATGCGAACCTGGCGGGAAAACAGCAATTTGCGCGCCGCTGTTCTGTATTTTTTGGAGATGAGGTTGTAGAGGACGGGGTTGATAGAGGCGCTCAGGTAGAAGAGCAGCATGCAGACGACGTTGAAATACTGACTGAAATGGAACAGGTCAAGGCCCTCGCTCCTCGAGAGGGTGGAGAAAAGATTTCGACCAATGTGGAAAGGTAGCCAGCAGGCAACAAAAGCCAAGACAACTACAACTGAGAAGATAGAAAGGAAACAATCCATTAATCCAGCACAATTCATTACAACTTTAGAATCGGGCCAGATGCACATCACGTATGTTGACAGGCCTGACGAGGAGCAGCGACAAAGGATGGAGCAGCTCCCAATGTGTATATAAGAATTACGACATCAACTCTATTATGCCCAATGCACGCATGTTTTGATTCCCTCAATAGCTTGATAAGCTTAATCTTTTCGAGCGACGCATGTTGCAATACAGTGTTTGCAGGCTAGGGATCAAAACAAAACAGGAATTTAAAATAAAGCTACACTGAACACACATCTGATAAATTGCAAAACAAATCTTTTCAACAGAGATGAGTCATATTAATGGTCTGGGCTTTTAAACACTTGTTCCTTTCCAACCGTAGAAATCTTGCAATGTTTTCAATAATAATTTTCCCGCAGCAAGCAAATGGAAAACTTCTGAAAAAGAACCGTATCAAAACGGGAGGGACACTGAAGACGGGACTGCTAATTTCATTGGCTGGCATTTAGCTATTTAAAAATCAACAGCATCCAAATCACACCAACTCAATACCACGTCTTAATTTGGTTGTAGAGAAACATGGTAATTATTTAGTAAACCGACCCAAAATGTTTTGTTTCTTTTCATGTGGAAAGAGGATGAATTTATTTTGCATATTCCCTGTCTAAATCTCACAGTGATTTTGTTTTAACTTTTACGCCTTTGAATTTCAGTTGAGTCACGGAGTGCAAGTACCAAAATCCGGACTACATTCAGTGAAAAATAACAGAAAAACAGCAGATGCTGAAAATCTGGAATGAGAACAGAATAATGCTGTAAACACCCAGCAGGTCAGGCAACATCTTTGGGAAGAGAAACGCCTCAAATGGAAGGTCCTTCCTCAGAGGGTCTTCGACCTGAGATTTTAACTCTGGTTCTCTTACCAGATATGCTGCCTGACCCGGTGAGTGTTTGCAGATCGTGTTCAAAACAAGTGATGTTTGTTTTGAAAGCCACGCGAGGAGATGATTCTCTCACTTGGATGCATATTATGGGATGCAAACTAAGACATTTCTCCTTAACTCGAATCAATACTTTGCATCAAACCAGACTTACCCAAGAGCTTGACTGTTTGTTTGTGATATTTTTCCCTGTTTGCAGCATTCGGACCCTTGATATCGCCCTTGTTTTTCCACAGTTTCCTCCCTATGAACCCGTAGAGGAAAGTGAGGCAGAACATGGGGAAGAAGAAGTAGACGGTTGAGACCCAGATCATAATATCGAGGATCCCCGAGTTGACGGCGTATTCGGTGTGTTTGCACATATCCTGCTCCACGCCGAGCAAAAAGAAGAAGGGTCCAGCGGACACCAGTGCGAGAGTCCAGATCAGAGCGATGACTGACCTCACTCTCCGCTTCGTGATCAACACCTTGGCTTTGAGAGGAAGGCAAATGGCCAGGTACCTCTCGATGCTCAGAGCCGTGATATGCAGAATGGTGGCGTAGGTGCAACCTTCGTTGATATACTGATAAAACCTGCACAAGAAATCCCCGAAGAGCCAGGGTTTGTACCTCCACAGGCGGTAGAGGTCGAAAGGCAGGCAGAGGAAGATCAGCAGGTCCGAGACGGCCATGCTGGACAGGTAGAGGTTGGTGGTGGTTTTCATGTCCTTATATCTTCGGATGATCAGGACAGTCAACGCATTGCCGGTGACTCCGACGATGAACAGCACGATGCAGACCACCGTCACCGGGATCAGGGTGGAGACAGGAAAGAGAGGGCAGGACTCGTCGCAGCGGAACGTACTGTTGGAAGCATTCGCCATCTCAAGGGGTCTGCCGGCCCAGGCTGCGTGAACAGCCTGGAGATGGGAACAGAGCCCACTCCTGGGCGGATGGATGGCTGCGGCTGGGTTCCGGCGTCTCTGTCAGCATGGGAAATCTCTGCTTCTCCCCCCTCTCTCCCAAGAAGTATCTCGGTTTGCAGGTGCAACAGAACCCAAATCTCTACATCGCCACGTGCTGCTCTCTTGTGCCCGATTTGCACCGGTGGGTGACCGCAGGAGAACGTCGTCCAAGTCCCATCTCATCTGTGATGAATGACAAAGATCCCCACTGGGGGATTCGGACACGGATTGTAGAGAGGGAGGGACAGTTGCATCCGCAGAAGGAAGGAATAACCACCTTCCTCCTGATAATATTGGATACACCAGAGATAAAGGGTGGCGCACGTAAACTCGCGCCTCCGTTGACTGGCTGAAATCTCACGCCTGAACTCAATTGAATGGATAATCCCTCAACACGTTTTCTGACCAACATCTCAACTGCTGCTCTTTATGAAACCAAGCGGGCAGTTGGATTACTCGCTCACACCAATGTACAACGAGATCGATTGAAGCCAGATGATACCGGAAAGAACTGAAATGCAAGACCAAAAAAAACCCTGAAGTTTTAACTCGGAGTTCAGAGGGAGGGAAAGCATAATCTGCAAAGAAAGATCGGGAGGGTGCATTCCCCCAAAACAATGTTGATAGAAGGGGAAGGTTTTGTGGGCACATAAACGCAAAGTTATCAATTGTCCCGGAATTTCCCGAGATGGTTCCCCAAAACCAGTCTAGTTGAAGAAGCTGGATCGAATCATAAGTGAATGAAATTGACACCAAGAGGATAACTTACAGATTCCGGAAGTCCAAAATGAATTAGTAAAACGCTGTTAATATCTAGGATATGCTGAGCCGAAGTTCGAAATGAACAACTTTTTGCAAATTCAGAGCCAGGGAGAAGTCTGCGTGAGGGCGTTAGAGGGGCGGGGAGAGGATGGGGTGCTTGCAATAGAGAGAACTATAAAAGGCAACTACTGAGAGAGGAATGAAACTATAAACAGGTACCCATCTGGAATCCTGCGTTACTGTAGTGGGAGTTAAGGAGTCATTAAGGAGGGAAGCCGATGATAAATCTTTCAGACATGGCACTAAGGTAGGACAAATATTTGGGGGAAGCACAAGCGGGATGAAGTGCAAGATAATCTATGATGGGGAGGAATCCTGAAGAGTTTTAAATGCATGCTGAACACTAAAGTGGTTATTATTCATAACTGGCATCATCAGAAGTTTTAAAATAAGCAATTTAAAGATTGTAATTGTTGCTAAACGAGATTCCAGCTGCTGTGCTCTGGAACCCAGAAAGGTAACTATTGGGATAAAGGAGAGCACAGAGCAAGTGAGGTCCAGATATTGATTACTAAAGTAAAAGTTCGAGTTATATGAAAGCTTTTCACACGTCCAGACTGTCTAAAGGGTTCAGAGCAAGCAATGTAATGTAATTTAGTGAAAGGAACTGTAGGAACGTGTGCAACATTACTTATATGATAAACATACAATAATCTGCAATTGTGATATGGATGATGATTTACTTTGGCTGGATCACAGAAAGAACTCTGAATTATGCAGTGGGACTATTTTTGTGGATCTGAAAAGACAGATGGAGCCTCATTGTAACATTTCACCAGCGACAACAGTGGAGCACTCCTTTAGTATTACACTGAAGTGTCAGTTCATATTGTATTCATGAGTTGGTCTTTAACTCAAGTAGGACCGTGGTTCCAGTGAGCCAAGACGGGGAAAGGAAGCCGAAATGGATTTATTTTTCCCACACAAAATGTAAAGGCGGTTTCAACAACATTTTTAGCATTCACTGAAGCAGTTCTTTGAAATTTGTTTCCAAGGGAGAATAGCACAGGGTTGGCTTGGAATAGGAAACAAATTTGATTTCTCTGGAGAAAAATATTGCTAGGATAGGATTAGACAAGAGAAAGAAATTCCAAAGGATTTGGAAGTCCATACATTGTAGAAGATGAGTTGTGCAGGAACAGAGACAGGGTCAGATTTAATATCAGGCCAATTCTATGCAAGGAATGCCCACTAGATGTATCTTCTGCAAGATGTTGGCGCAAGAGCAACTGGTTACATTTCAACTCGACTGGGGAGCAACTTGTAATAGCCTCTTGATGCCGGCCATCAACCAGGCAGAGCAGTGAAAACCAACAAGTCACATGCTATTGATGTACAACGAGGCTACACTGAAACCTGCTGAGAGATGCTCTCCAAAGCTGAACTATGATGTGAATTTCATCAGTAATAGACCTTAAAGATAATGTGCCTATACTTGGAAGTAAGAATCAGCAGTACACAGTGAACAGATCATGAATATGACTGCAATGCAAGCAATCACTTCCGCCACACAATTCTCAGATGAATATACAAACATTTGTCAAGGAACAGGAAAACCAGAAGTCCAAAAAATGTGTAGGAAGACAATTCAAGGCAGCTACAAGACTGGCATACCACTAGAATAGAGGTGCCACCACTGAGAATTGGAGATGACCATGATGAACTCTGTATCAAACAGACACTGGATGATGGTAGAAGGCAATGGTGACTCATCACATTCAGATTATTTGAGATCATTGCAGAGGGCAGCCTCATCTCAGGAAGACCAACAAGGAGATTTGCTTACTGAAGCAGATATGCCATTGCCAATAAGCACACCACTAACTCTGTAGAGCAAGAACACCAAAACCTGGCAACAGACACTGAGAGAACCACAGCCAGTTGTGGTAGACTTTATGCCAAAATAGAGCAGATAGAGATCTGACAGTCAGTTTAGATGTTCGTATTGCACTGTAACAATTTGTAAATTGGTTTATTATTGTCACATGTACCGAGGTACAGTGAAACACTTTTCTTGCATACCATTCATTCTGGTCAATTGATTACAACAGTGCACTGAGGTAGTACAAGGTAAAACAATAACAGAGTGCAGAATAAAGTGTTAGTTAGAGAGTGCAGTGCAGGTAGACAATTAGGTGCAAGACCATAACGAGGTAGATTGTGAGGTCAAGAGTCCATTTTATTGTACTAGGGAACCATTCAATAGTCTTATAACATGGGATAGAAGATGTACTTGAGCATGGTGGTATGCGCTTTCAGGCTTTTGTATCTTCTGCCCGATGGGAGTGGGGAGAAGACAGAACAGCTGGGGTGGGTGAAGTCTTTGATTATGTTGGCTGCTTTACCGAGGCAGCGAGAAGTGTAGACAGAGTCCATGGAGGGGAGGCTGGTTTCCATGATGTGCTGAGCCACATCCATAACTCTGCAGTTTCTTGCAGTCACGGGCAGAGCAGTTGCCATACCAAGTTGTGATGCATCTGGATACTTTTTATGGTGCATTGATAAAAACTGGTGAATGTCAAAGGGGACATGCCAAATATTTTTAGCCTCCTGGGGAAGTAGAGGCCCTGGTGAAATTTCTTGGTCGTGGCGTCAACGTGATTGGATCAAGACAGGCTATTGGTAACATTCACGCCTAGGAACTTGAAGCTCTCGACCCACTTGACCTCAGCACCATGGGTGTAACAGGAGTATGTGCACCGCCCCCCTCCCTGTGAAAGAGATGTGCCATGTGTCATGTGGATTATTGGCTGGTACCCCTTTAAGAGATGTGTCAAGTGACCACTTGTTCTCTGTATTCTTGCGGCCCTGTTTAGTGTGAAACTTGCCAGGGAGTGTTCGTCTCTGGTGAAAGCCACAGCAAAGCAATGCTATCTCTACTATTTAATGGCATGTTTAAATAAAGCAACTAGTTTCAAAATATTGATGATTTTCTAGTATCTTAGAGAGTGAGTGAGAAGGAGAGGTTTTTATTTATTCATTTTCTGGAGATGTTGGCATTGCTGACAAGGCCCTAATTCCCCTTCTTGAACTGCTGCAGTCCTCCAAGTAAAGGTATTCCTACAGTGCTGTTGGGTCAGTAGTTCCAGGATTGGAACCAAACAATGATGAAGGACCAAGAATAGTGTGCAACTTGGTGGTGGTGTTCCTATGTATCTGCTACCCTTTTCCTTCTTAGTGGTGGAGGCCACTTTGTGAAGTGTTGTTGGAGTAGTCTGGGTGAGTAACTGCAGTGCATTTTGTAGATAGTTTACAATGCAGCCATTGTGTGATGCTGTGGAGGGAATGAATATTTGGGGTTATGGATGGGATATCAGTCAAATAGGTTGCTTAGTCCTGAATATTGAAGAGCTTCTTCAGTGTTGTTGGGGCTGCTCTCATCCAGGTAAATGAAGACCATGCCATCATACTCCTGATTTGTGCCTTATAGATGGTGGAAGAGCTTTGGGATGTCAGGAGGCAAGTGCAGGATACCACTGCCTCTGAATTGCTCTTGCAGCCAGGGTATTCATGTGGCTAATCCAGTTAAGTTTCTGGTGGTGACCCCTCGGGTTGATGGTGGGGGACCCAGTGATGGCAATGCCATTGGATATCCACAGTAGTGGTCAGGCACCTTTCTTGGGGATGACCATTGCATGGCACTTGCATGGCATGAATGTTATTTGCCATTTGTCAGCCCATACCTGAATGTTGTCTAGGTCTTGCTATATGCAGGCATGGATTTGAGGAGGTGGAATGGATTTCAGAATTGTGCAATTGTCAATGATAGATCAGTAATCATCCTCTAATCTTATGATGGAAGGAAGGTCATTGATAAAGCAACTGAAGATGATCGTGACTGAAGAACTCCCCGTGGTGATGTCCTGGGCTGGAATGATCAACTTCCAACAACCACAACCATTTTCCTATGTGCAAAGTATGTATCAATCCATTGGAGTGTTTTCCCCTTGATGTCATTGACCAGTTTTTGTAAGTTTGGACCAAGCCTCTGTCAAGGTCTAAAGCTGAGTGATCACTGCAAAACACAAAGAGGGCATTACTGAGAAGGTCATTGGTGAGTAAGGGCCATTTGATAGCATTGCCAGCCATCAGTTTGCTGATGGGTCAATGGGTTGACATGATTAGTTAATTAGCTGGATTGAATTTGTCTTGCTTTTTGTGAAATGGACAAACCTGATCAATTTTCCACATTGTTAGATAGATGCCAGTACTGGAACAGCTCAACCAGGGACAAGTCTTCAGTATTGCCGCCTGAATATCATCTGGTCCCACAACCTTTGCTATAACCAGTGCCCCTCAGCCTCTTCTGATGGCTGAAGACTGGCTGCAGTGACAGTGGGAATCTTGGGAGGAAACTGATTTGTATCAATCGTTCAGCTCCTCTGGCAGTGCATGGTTTGCAAATGCTTCAGTTGTCTCCTTAGCACCCAAATGCCAGGCCCCACCATCACTGAGGATGAGGATGTTCTTGGAGCCATCCTTTCCCATTAACTATTTAAGTGTCCACCATCTTCATGACTTAGGTGTGACAGGACTACAGAACTTTGATTTGACCCATTGGTTGGAGGATCACTTAACTGTCTCATGTACCCCTTTGCTGTTTGTACACACCTTGTAACTTCACCAGCGTTTCTCCTGCTTTCCAGATATGGCTGGTGCTGCTTCAAACATGCCCTTCTGCACTGCTCTTTCACCCAGGATTGATCCCCTGGTTTGGCAGTAATGGTAGAGTGGGGGATATGCCAGGCTGTAAGGCTGGGCTGTGGTGGTGTCTATTTCCTCTGCTGTGAATGGTCCACATTTATGTCATCTTTGAGTTGACAGATATGTTCAGAGTCTATCCTATTTAGCAAAATGGAATCCTAGATGTGAAGACGGGTCTTTATCTCCACAAACACTTCTAATACTGTCATGGACAGATGCACTGATACAGGTATATCGGTGAGGACAAAGTCAAGTAGGTTTGTCCACTACTTGCTGCAGAACTAGTCTGGCAACTATGCCCTTCAGGAGTCAGCTAGTTCAGTATTTAGTGATGCTACCAAGCCATTCTTGATGGACAATGAGGTCCCCCACCCAGAGAACATTCTGTACCCTTGCCACTTGCAGCATTTCTTCCAAGTATTGTTCAGAACCTACCCCAGGGAATGTAATAGAGGAGTCTGCCACTTTCTCTGTAAGATATGATTTTGCAAGGTACAATTTAGTGATTTATCTCTATGTCAGAATGAAAGACAAACATACTCTGCTTTAGTTCAATGTACCCAGTTAGACATAATCTTTAGGCTAATTCTAATGTAACAGTCTGGATTTTACTGCCAAGATTTATTGATCATTCTCAGAAACAACTATACCTTTCTAACTTGATTTGCAACCGACTGTTGAACCAATGATCTAAATATTTGATTCAATTTACAATCTAAATCTTTACTTTAGAAGATATTTATGAATCCTTGTGTATTTTCAATAGACATCTCACTTTACAATATCAAATTATTGATTTCACATTATGATATAATCATATTGTCTCATTTGCAATTCCAATTCATTTGTTATTTATAAACTACAAATGGTTCATAATATTACTACATCTTACCTGGAATTGATTTTAGACTCGACATAGAATGTTTTAAGAATAGCCATTGCTACTGATATTAAGAAGTGTGTGAACAATGCTCCTTCAATCCGTCTCAAACACTGGCAACTATAACTCTGGAGGGTGATGAGTAGCACAAGATTGTAGCACATCTATGGCCAACTCCTGGGAAAACTGGGAAATTCCTGCAGATTCCAGGGGATCCCAATACACACCAAAATGACATTGATATATGACCTTGACAGCATGACTTGTGTCAAATAACAGCATGACACTGCCAAAATTCAACATCTGTGGGACAACTCTCCCACTTTAGGCACAATTCCAAAGCATTCATGAGGAGGACTTTGCAAGGCCATCAAAGCTGGCATCTTCAAATCCTTTGCTAAGGTATACCTGGTTTTATTCTTATTGGCTTGGATTTTGCTGGTAAATGCAAGCAAATCCAAGATCTCAACATGTGTGATTTTATGTGGAAGTCCAAATTTACCGATACATTCGAAAAGTTATCAGCTGGCTCTGTCACTGGACTCTGCATGGAACCTGTTACTAGCGTCTAAAGTTAGCTGAATCCCTCCAGGGTGCATACTAGGCTTGAGCATCCTGTGCCAGGTTAGACCCGATTTCAATAGGGATGGCAGAGCTGTGGCTAAGAAAATAAATATCTCAGTTTATCTTAATTATATCATGTTTCCAGCTAATTTTATTTTTAAATTGAGGTTTTAAAATTTTTAATTATCCACTTCACTTTTAGTAATTTTTAAATGTCTCTGTATGGCTCAGAGATATTTATATAATAAAAACCATCACAACTATAGCAGATGGCAAAGCTGGGGTGGAGTTTTGTCACCTGTCAAAGCTTTCATGGATGCTTTGGTGCAGAGCTTCCTCAGGGCACCACCACTGCTTAGGCCACACAGCTGGAGTTTACATCACTACAGGCCTGTAAATTAGGCCCCTCCAGTCCCAGAGCAAGTAAGTACGGACATGGGACAACCATGGGTGGCCATTGCAGATGGTGGTCTAAAATATTTAAATATAGCAGTTTGTTACAACTGAGTGGGTTGATCGGCTTCTTCACAACTAGTTAAAAGTTAACCATATTGCTAAAATCCAGGAGTCACAGATAGGTCAGGCTGGATAAGGTGGCGGATTTCCTCTCTTGAAAGACGTGCGTGAACCATGAACAGTGGGTTATTTCAGAAATCCACTGGTTTCACAGTTATCACTCTTAATACTAAATCCTTTTTTTTTAGAAAACAGAAGTGCAAATTCTGCCCCTTCCTCTAGTTTATGATTCTCACCACTGTTCCCCTTTCTCTAGTTTATGATTCTCACCATAAATTATTTTGTACCTATACTCACCTTAGCTTCAATCCATATGGCCCAGTTTGGAATAATATTGCACATTCCAAGATCCAGTTTCTCTATTCATGTAGGGTTACTTATGTGATAGTGGGACAGCAATTAACTCTAGACCAATCCCATGTTTTTGACTCTTAAAAATAAACCACTTCATTGGGGGTTGCTCACCAATACTTTCTCAAAGGGTAATTGGGGAAGGGTAGCAAATGCTAGCCTGATAGTTATACTCAGATCTCAAAAAATGAATAGCTAACTTTAAGAGCCACCAAGGATTCAATGTATTCATGATTAGAACCCTTAATTTTCCTCATAGCTCTGGTGTCCCCTTGCAGCTATCAGCTTTTGCTGTACTTCAGTGTTATTGAAATAAGAACTATACACAGTTGGAGATGACAATTGCTTTATACAAACCAATTGTTATTATTGAGCTAGACCTCAGGCCATACATCTTGTTTTCCCATTTCGTCAATATTGCTTGCAAAGTTGAAAATTTTAGGGTTAGCTACTAAAAATTCCCAGATCAAGTGTTTAAATTTTATAAAAAGGGTCTCCATATCTAGGAAGTTATTTTCCTCAGCGGTAGGTAAAAGAAAATAAAAAGGAAATAAAAAAATTATTTTTCAAGCCCTCACACTTTGATTTAAGGGAAAGTAGCAGGGGCAGTTTTGCAATGGAGTCATTTAGAACAGACCAGTGCTGGATTATGGATGGTATTAGCCAAGTTTATCAGTTGCTTGAATTTGCCAAAAGATGGGCAACGCAAAACTGAATAGGAACATGATGGGGCTCCGTCAGTATGAGGCACTCTGGGCACATGGAAATTCTGTCAGCATTCTTCATAGGTGGTCACAGAACCTGATTCTTTACTTGTAATCCAAACTTGTTTGATTTGGTATTTTGTCAGTACATGGTGATGGTTACAGTACAAAGCTTCCTGTACTTTGCTCTGTCCTCAAGAGGAAGGTTTGTTTTATTCCTTACATTTGTCTGAACAAGATTGCTAACCAGTTTCAAATTGGAATAAGTATCATGCCCCTTACCCCACACCTATCAGGAACTGGAGCAACAAATGGGTTGAGCAGCATCTGTGGGAGGAAAGGAATTGATCTTTCAAGTCAAAACCCTGCATAGGTCAGGGTTTTGACCTGAAACATTGACAATGCCTTTCCTCCCACAGATTTTGCTCGACCCACTGAGTTCTTCCAACAGATTGTTAGTTGCTCCACATTCCAGCATTTGCAGTCTCTTGTCTTTCCATCAGGAACTGGATTGATATTATCCAAATTTACTTTTTATTCATTCACAGGATCTGTGTGTTATTTCCAATGCCAGCATTTGTTGCCCATGTCCTACTATCTTTCACTGTTTCACAGAGCAGTTAAAAGCTAACTGCATTGCTGTGGGTCTGGTTTATCATTAGGTCATGACAGCATATTTCCTTCTCCAAGGGATTCTGGTAAATAGGTCAGGTGTTAACTAGAGTTTGCTCATGACCAATACAAATACCAGATTTTTATTCTTGATTTATTTAAATTCTCCAGAGGCTGTGGATAAAATTTAAAATCATGCCTCAGTATCAGTGGCCCAAGCCACTATTATTAACTCAATAACAAAACTACAATGCCACCACACTTAATAGGACCATCACAGGAGCAGGGACTTCCTCACCATTCTGGATTGGAATTGAATCAGTTTCCTAGAGATGAAAGACCAGTGTTTCCTTCAGGTGGCAAATAGGGCTTCAACATGTGTTGTCTTCCTCTTAGAACCATAGAAAACTACAGCACAGAAAACAGGCCATTTGGTCCTTCTAGTCTGTGCCAAAACATTATTCTGCTGGTCCCATTTACCTGCCCCCCGCCCATAACCCTCCAGACCTCTCTTGTCCATGTATCTATCCAATTTACTCTTAAAAGTTAAGAGCGAGCCCGCATTTACCACATCAGATGGCAGCCCATTCCACACTCCCACCACTCTTTGAGTGAAGAAGTTCCCTCTAATGTTCCCCCTAAACCTTTCCCCTTTCACCCTAAAGCCATGTCCTCTCGTACTTAGAGGACTTCTCATCCTCTCTTCTCTCATTAGTTATTCCCTCAGATTAGAACCCAGAGTTATACAATACTTTGTCACTTTAAGGAAATACCTGCAAGCGCACACAGTTGCCACAGCAAACTTGGTTGACTGGTTTTATCAGATTTGGGGATCAAAGACTAAAATTAGCTTAGTCTGAGGGACCTCTTATCCAAAACAAGTTTCAAATTCTCAACTGTCATATATATACACACACATATACATACATATATATATACACACAGTTGACAAGGCTGCAGCATTTCACTAATATATTTAACTAATTGTAAAAAATAATCAGAGAACCCAATGGTCAACCGATGAAGAATATCCAACTCAATTCCTGCAAACTTAACTTATGATTAAGCAAGTTAACACAGCATCAAAAGAGGCTGCAGAGGGCTGTAGACTCAGCCAGCTCCATCACAGGCACAACCCTCCCCGGTGCCTCAAGGCAGCGGCATCTATCATTAAGGATCCTCACCATCCGGGACATGCCCTCTTCACGTCACTACCATTGGGGAGGAGGTACAGGAGCCTGAAGACACACACTCAATGTTTTAGGAACTGCTTCTTCCCCCTGCCATCAGATTCCTGAACGGTCCATGAACACTACCTTGTTATGCCTCTTTTGCACTATTTGTTTTTGTAACTTATAGTAATTTTTATGTCTTGCACTGTACTATTGCCGCAAAACAAATTTCATGAGTGATAATAAACCTGATTCTGAATTTAATGGCCTAGATTTTACAGCTGCATTCATTGCAAAACTACATAGACATCATCATTATTCATGAAGCTGACAGCAATTTTGGAATTGTTCAGGAGTTGCTGCAAGTCACGTCACTATCTACCCTCATAGTTCCCACCTGCCTTGTAAACCTATCAATTTGCAACAAAGCCTAAATTCAAGTGAATACAAGCAGTAGGCAGTGCAAAGAATCATACATTATTTATTGTGCATGGATTTTGTTTTATGTATTACCTGCTGATTTACAATTTGGATTTAGATACATATTTCAGAGTCTATACATGTTATGGCAGTTTTACATCATCAGTACTAAATCGGACATAATACAAGTGATATGCTGTATATTTGGAACAGTTCCAAAGTTTCCATAGTTTTTGGAATGTACAATCAATGAGGTAACTGTGAAACTTAGTTACATTTAAAAACCACTGCCCCTCAATACAGGAAACTGCAATGAGAGTATGGAAAGTACAATTACATTTATAAATGACTGATCATATGCAACTATCAAAAATAGGAATGGATTTGAATTTGACTGTCAAAATAAACTCTTCCAGCTTTTCAACAACAACAACAAATTTAGCAGAATGTTTTAAAATTGAGCCCACATTGTCATGAAATAGAGCCATCAAAAATCCAACATACGTAACGTTTTCTTACAGAATCTAGCTGGCCAAAACATTTTGTGTATTTTTTTCAGTAAAGATGCCAGTATCACAATAGGAATCAGCTACCATTGTGGGAACAGGGAAAAAATATCCCACTCAGGTAAATGATTTAACTAATGTACATAAAATGTAATTAAGGCTGCAGTTTTAGAGGGATATATTAAGGGTATTTGATTTCTGACTGGTTTAAAATAAAGCTAAGGGATACCTGGAAAGATAAAGGCTGCTTCTCCTGATTTGCTTGCAGCTTTTTTTCTGTTGGACAAACATGCCTGTTTCTTAAAAAAATGCATAAAGATTTCAGCAGCTGGTGGCCAGAGGAAAGGATCAGACATGAAACACTCAGCATTTGCAATCATCCAACTGGAGATGCACAGTATACTTTCTTTGGGTAACACTTGCTAACATTGAAGTGCAACACTCAACTTAAAAAGCAAAAGGGAAATGT
The DNA here is from genome assembly GCF_009764475.1 of Pristis pectinata. Taxonomy (NCBI): domain Eukaryota; kingdom Metazoa; phylum Chordata; class Chondrichthyes; order Rhinopristiformes; family Pristidae; genus Pristis; species Pristis pectinata. The sequence goes on along the minus strand of NC_067408.1, from coordinate 65,787,586 downwards.
AAACATACCTGACAATGCAGAAAGTTCACTTTGTACAGGGTTTGCGTGTATATAATCAAACTTTCACATACCCCTTCCCTCCTTCAAATAAAGTGACACATAAAACAAAGTGATTTGCAGCACAACATAACTGGTAGCGCACACTACTGAAAGTGTTAATAACCTATGAATTTATGTCTATAATTAGAATAAATAAAAGACTAACCAAAAAAATTAGAATGCATTGCACGGTATATGAATAAAACAATATTAATTGAAGGACATGTAATACTCTAACAAATCCATATCTTTATCAACAGACTCTAATCAGAGATTATGTGCAATAATGGAGACAGCATTTAAGGTGCTAGGAAGTATAACTGAACTATTGGACCAATAACAGCCCGCCATCCACTGGGGCAGAGTTCCGGATGATATCTATGGCACACCAATTTCAAAGCACTTTACTGCAAAATGGCTGACATGCCACCTTCTGAAATATATTATCTTTGCAATGCAGCCAATATTTTCTATGTAGTGTTGTTTTCGAGACACTCTGTGCTATTAGTGTTTTTATAGTTTTGCAGGAACTCTCATTTATGGTTGTGACTTTTCTCATGAGTAGGCTTGCATGGAATTGTTGCATTCAGTATGGATTTAAGATGAAGAATTATTAATTTTTGATTGTAAAGCATTTCTTTGCTAAAGAAAACTGCTAAAGTTAAAATCACACCCAAGATATATCCTGTGAAACAGTGAAAACGATCCATTATAACTCGTGTATGTAGGACAGTATTATATTAATTATGCAAGTTTGAAAACATGATATCTTTAGTTTGTCTCAGTGATACAAAGACTTTAGCACTGGAATATTCAACTGTATCACACACTGAGTAGCTTTTATCCACACAATCACAAGTCCTGCTTACTGGCAATTTAGTCCAAGAGGTCCCTCTTCAATTGTCTTAGGCTACATTTGAGAAGAGGTAGGAATTGCACAACTACCAAAGATTCAAAGTTTCACAGTTTGGGTTCACTGTTCTTGTTGCAATTGTTATGAATTTTACCTGACTTACTTCACAAGATTTAATACCCCCAATTTCTGTTCCTGCAATATATTTAGCAGACTGCACTAAAGTGCATCAATTTTCTCTTCCTTTCATCCGAACATTTTCACATGATCCCTTATAATAAAGCTTTTTTTTAAAAAAAAAATCTCTGGTATAACGCTTCAACTCCAAACATGCCATGTTAACATTCAGAAGCAGCTTAAAGGGGTCCTATGCAAAATGGTACTGGACTTAACCAGATGTCACTTCTTGTACAAGACTGTTGCTACTTTCAACACATCTCTGATGGAACACTATTTCTACACTGCCAGATTTTCGTTAACAAGCAAGAATTAAGGGAGCAACAATGGCTGAGATGTTGGCAAAGAGCCTCTATGTAAGATTGGATACCATCATCAATTTAAAAGCATAATTAACAACAATAATTCGATATTACAACACAAGTAATACATGGCAGAGAGACATTGAAATACTAATAACTTTTCACTTGATGACAAAGTATTGAACAATGAAAGCAATCAAAACAGAGACTACGGCAAACAATGCAAGGATGAGAGCAGCACACTGCTCATCACTTAATGTTTGTGCTGTCTTTGTGACTTCTATAGTGTCTTTGCTGCTGCTGGTTGGTGTTTCATTCCTCTGAGAATATAATGTTACAGGAGCACTGTAAGGGCCCACCAGATCATGAAACCCTTGAGTGCCTTGGCACTGGCGAATGGCACACACTCGAAAACGATATTCACAGTTTAACTGGAGATTTGAAACTTGGAAGGTTGTTTCTGGACCCTTATATATCTGAAAGTAATCAAATGAATAACTGCAGAAGTAACAAAAGAATTAAAGAAACTTAAAGCACAAAATCATACAGAGTTGACAGGTGTTTAACATTTAGTTATGTTGTCAAAATTTAGATATTCCTTTCCGACCTGGAGTCATAACAAGCTCGAATGACAGGGAGAGGAACACATTTGATTTTTTTCCCCCCCCCTGTATAATTCTCCCTGCCAAGGGGATAGGAAGAAAATATCTCTCTGGATACTGAGGAACCTAAAATGAGGGTGACGCCTAGTGCAGTTTCAGAAAGAGAAAAAGAAAAACATTCTTTTTACAGAGGAGATGACAGGCTGTGAATATACCATTGGAGGTAGTCTTTGAAGCAGAAACTATATCAACACTTAAGAATCGATCAGACAGGTTATTGAAGAAAAAGGTGGGGAGATAAAAGGTTACGAACATAGTGGATTAAGAATACTGTTGCTGGAGAAAGACTATTAGCAATAGAGCCTAGTGGGCTAAGTGGCCTTTCCCCATGCTGCTTTTCTATGAAATTCTACATGAAGAATGAGAACATTAGTCATTTGCATAAGAATTTAAAGTTGCCAATTTTGAAAGGGGCACCAATACGTGTCCTTAACATTACCGTCCGATGTTGGGCACGTGCGACATGTTAAACATACTTTATACTAACTTTTGTATAATTGGGGAAACCAAGTTCTGCCTTCAGTCTGTGGACTGAGTAAGGAACAGCAACACAGAACAAAATCTCTACAGCAGTACAAGGATTAGCAGTCATGTGCATTGCCAAAACTGCTTTGGAGGCCAGCAACACTTGCCCCCAGGTTGGGAGGGGATGGGGGTGGGGAGGCCGCTGCATTGTGTTTGGTATCTTTTTTTAATGATATTTCATCAAAATAACAAATATTTAATCATAGGCTTTTTACGTAATTCAAATTCTTATGCTCCATTCAATTGTTTAATGCTCCAGGCTTCTGGATTACTAATTACTACTACTCAAGATACATTATTTGCAACAATAGAAGTGGCAATGTTGTAAAGCAATGCAGAATAAGATACAAAACACAAAATGCTGGAAATATTCAATAGATCAGCACGCATCTGTGAAGGGAGCTTATAATGACCATTATGGAAGAGCTTCTCATTTTCTGACTGGGCTCAACATTGAATTCAACAATTTCTGATAATCAGCCATTCCAGTCTTGCATTTAAGATTTCTAGGATTCACCTTTCATTCAGATTTCATTTATCTCCTATTTACAATTTCCCCACTAGTTATTTATACTTTGAAAGCCAGGCCCACTACTGCTATGTCATTCAATCACTCCTGCCCTCCATCCTATCACAGAGCTCTGTAATATTCTCTCTGCCCATCTTTCTCTGTAAATTTAAAGATGTAACCATCTCTTTCCTCACTCTGATTACAGGTCATCAACCTGAAACAACAATTGTCTTCTTCTCCAAATACTGCCTGATCTGCTGAGTATTTGCAGAATTTTTACGTTATTCCATACTTCCAGCATCTGCAGTACTTTGAGTCTTAGAATCGTACAGCACGGAAACAGGCTCTTCAGCCCAACTCATCCATGCCGACCAGGATGCTTTCCTGAGCTAGTCCCATTTGCTTGCATTTGGCCCGTGTCCCTCTCAGCCTTCCCAATCAATGTACCTGTCCAAATGTCTTTTAAAATTTGTAATTATACCTGCCTGTACCACTCCTTCTTGCAACTTATTCCATGTATTACCACCCTCTGTGTAGAAAACTTGCCCCTCAGGTCACTTTTAAATTCTTCCCCTCTCACCTTAAACCTACACCCTCTAATTTTAGACTCCCTTATCCTAGGTAAAACTTGACAATCCATCTTATCTGTACCCTTCATGATTTTATAAACATCTACAAAGGTCATTTTCAGCTTCCTTCGCTCCAGGGATAACAGTCCCAGCCTATTCAGTCTCATCTTATAATTCAAGCCCTCCAGTCACGGCAACATCCCTGTGAATCTTTTCTGCACCTGCTCTAGCTTAATCACATCTTTCCCATACAGCAGGTGCAGTCTTACCAATGTCTTTTACGGCTATAGCATAACATCCCAACTCTTGTACTCAATGCCCCATCTGATGAAGGCAAGCATGCCATATTCCTCCTACACCACCTTGTCCACTCATGTCACCACTTCCAGGGAACTATGTGCTTGTACCCCTAGGTCTCTATGTTCTACAACACTCCCCAAGGCATTGTATCTGATTCCACCACCTCCTCTGACAGCACATTCCAGATATCAACCACTCTCTGCGTTTCCTATTGGACACCAGAATAGGCCCACTGAAACACAAGGAATTTTCTCTCCACCCTCTTTATTATGCAGAGATTGACTGCACTGTTAGCTGGTGGAATATTTCACAGACAGAAACATTGCTATTAAAATCCAGTTACACAGAATTGTCACAAAATTGAAATGATTATGGTGGATGCAAGAATATAAATTTCAACAATTACTATGATGCAATCTGATTATAGCTAATTACATTACTACATTTATTCATTCTAACATTATTACCTGCAAAAAGGAAAAAAATAATTGTAGGAAATATTGGTTAGCTCCATATCATTCTGGAGCAAACATTCTTGCTCGATCCTCTCTCTCCAGTTACAAACATCAAAAAGGAAAGATGTATTACAGAACTACTGAATAATATAAAATTACTATCAATTAGATTTAGGTTATTTGGTAATAATAAAAAATTAATAACTCTAATGTTCCAATATATTAATTTTAAAAATTACTTAAAATGGTACTTGCATCTATTAAAGCCATGGTGTTGCAGTGCAGATGCCAAAAGAACTTTTTTTTAAAAACTTATTTGGGTAAATTCACCAATTTCACATTATCGGCAGTTGCAGAATCACAATGCCAATTCTCTAAATTTGTACTGTTTTTGAGCTTTGCTCTGTGAAACCAGCAAATTCACTTTGTGGTTCAAATTCAAATTGATATCAGATTATTGCTACAGAGTATATTCATTTGTTTTCTTAAATTAAATCACCATTATCAACATTCAATTCTAGATAACCAGTGCAGTCCATCCTAGCAACTAAGAAAACTGTAGTTTGAGAGGCTTATCAATAGGAAGAAAATAATACACTCACTCAGAAGCTTGGAGTTTAACTCAAAGTGAATTTCACCAATTCTCTAGCACTTAATAGTGGGGAAGGGTGCACTCTCTTATATATAACCTGGGGGAGAAAAGACAGCCCTGCCTTTTACTTATTTAAATGGAATGGCACAGATGGAAAGATAATTTCCTGGTTTGAGAAAGGCCTATAGTACATCAAGAGACAGAAACTGAGTTAAAATAAAATCACAGTTTAAAAAGATTAACAAGTTAACAGGAACAGAAAACACTATTGGAACAATTAAGATTAATTCTGTAGCAACACTGACATTTACAATGCTAAGTTTTTCTGAGTTCTAATCATTACCTGCTTGAATTCAGAGTCTTTGCCAACCATGGCCTGAACACTGTAAACAATTGGATCCCCCTTCATTGCTGGCAAGGGTTCCCAAATGAGATCACAAACATTCTCCTTCAGTTGCTCTAATCTTGGAGCTAGTTAGAAGGGAATTAAATGTTAACTTATTGGATGTATTTAATAAAACACACATACTACAAATTAAATTGTAAATTAATAAATGGTTGTCTACAAAAAATATACATCTAACAAAGTCGATTCATATCAGTGGTATGCAGTTTCCAATTACAGTTAACAGAAGTTTCACATCAAATGAAAATCCATCTATTTTCTCTTCAGTCCATGTGCTACATGTGATTGAATGACCAGTCCAGGTTTCCAGCAGACAGCAGAAGGCACATGTAAACAGATCTGAGATAACAGACAGCCAATCTTCATTATAAACTAGCTAGTAGGAGCTATTGTCAGTTGTCAAAGAGAAGTCTCCAAATTAGATACGTATGGAATTTTGTGTGAAGGAGGGTCATTAGAAAACAAGGGGCAGATGCAGAATTTGGGTTGGGAGTAGGAAGAGTTGGGTACTTGATTGAAGTTGATATATCAAAAATTAACGGATTGTTAAAAGTGAATCATCATTTAAAAGATGCCCTTTTAGTGCCTTTAAAATGGCCTCTGGCAACATGGTAATTGATAGAATACCATTATCAGCTTCAAAATCTGAAACTAAGTACTTGATAGTTGCCAGAGAAACAAAGGACTGCAGATGCTGGAATCTAGATGAAAAACACGATGATGCTGGAGGAACTCAGCGGACCAGGCAGCATCCGTGAAGAAATTCTCCATGGATGCTACCTGGCCTGCTGAGTTCCACCAGCATCATGTTTTTCAGCTTGACAGTTGCTTACCAGTACAGATGAGGTAACAACAAATTAAAATGTTTGCACGTTGATATCAATATCCACCTACCTTTAAGAGGAGATGGGGGAGATATGGTAGTTACGAAGGTGTAAACTTCAGAAAGGGGTCCTTCACCTGCTTCATTACATGCCTGAATTTTAAATCTGTAGCACGTGGACTCACTGAGCCTCTGAACTTTATACGTGTGACATGGTCCTCTGTATAACGTTGAATATCTGAAAGATAACCCAGGTTTTTAAGGTACCAAAAAAATTTTACAAAGTCAAACTTGAAGCTGTTCTTTACCTTTCGAGGAAGTGTTTTATAATGCCATCTGTTACAGCTGTAATTGTATCTGTGATTCATAGCTGTTCACATTTTTAAAAATGGAATGCTGCAGAAAAACTTGTGGCTTGCAATTTGTTCTAATGTTCTTACACTGTCAATTATCAATTTTCTTCATTTAAGGTTCTATACTAATTAGTATTGCTGGTTTGGATTTTACCCATACAATTTTAAGCAAGACCTTTTTTCCTCCGAAGGAAAAGTTTGGAAGTGTCCCACGTTCACATGTTTGAGAAGAGAATTCCTACAAGTACTGAAAATTCAATGCAAGTCAATTTTATTTTCTCATGAGAATAATACAACAGAAGTTAGTTACACAATCCACATTTCAATTTACTTAATGCAGCAAACCCAGTCTCCATGACCATGATCTTGATTTAAGGAGTTTGTGCACTTCCCTGCACGACATCAATCCCCCAAATTCAGAGTTCATTTTATTTACTTTCCTTTGTAAATCAACCTCTCCAAGTTTCAGCCCTTTTCACTCCAAAACAGTAAAATGGCTGGTCCGTAGTTTTCCAACAGGGAAGGGAGAATAAGCTAGCACATAATGCCCTTCTTCATTGTGCAATCCTTTGTACTCCACTTGACTCCTCCTGCCCATATTTATCTCAAGTTCCTAGCACAGAACCGTGGAGTTTCTGTCAACTACTCTTGGTAAGATTAAAGTCAAATTACTATTTTTTTAATAACAAAATATTTCCTAACAGGCTGAAACACAGTTCTTATTGAATTGGTAGAATTCCTTATAACAAGCAACCAATGGTATGCATCCAGAATAAGTGATGCTTATCACTTTGATTGTAGACTCAGTCAGCTCCATCATGGGCACAACCCTCCCCACCATCGAAGACATCTTCAAGAGGTGGTACCTCAAGAAAGTGACATCCATCACTAAGGACCCTCAACATCTAGGACATGCTCTCTTCTCATTACTACCATCAGGGAGGTGGTACAGGACCCTGAAGACCCAGACTCAATGATTCAGAAACAGCTTCTTCCCCTCCACCATCAGATTTCTGAAAGGTCCATGAACCCATGAAAACTACCTCGTTATTCCTTTTTTTTTTTGCACTATTTTTGGAATTTATAGTAACTTTATGTTTTAACTGTACTGCTGCCTAAAAACAACAAATTTTGCGTCATACAAGTCAGTGATAATAAATCTGATTCTGATTGTAACTGACATTTAAACTCTTCATTTGGACATAAATACCAACTCTCTATCACATAGTAAATGTTTAATCACTGCAGGACCATGAGAAAGAGGTGCCTTTGGAAACCATACATTTCCTTATAGAAAGGGAGAAAGCTAGCATTTGGCAACTTGTGCAACCTCTCTGACTGTCCTGATGAAGGGTCTTAACCCAAACGTCGACTGTCCATTTCCCTCCATAGGTGCTGCCTGACTCGCTGAGTTCCTCCAGCATTTTGTGTGTTGCAACATCTCTGGCTACTCTGGTGGCAAAGTTTGAAAACATATTGTGCGCTTTCCCTCTATTTGCCTGGACAGTGAATTTTAATTTATGTTGAAGGATTCTAACCATAATACAATACAAAGCTGTCCAATTTACCTTCCGTTCTTATCTTCCATCTGCAAGACATACTGTATGGCTTCTGATGCCAAGGTTTTTGCAGTGCCCTCTCCCCATTTGAGCTTCAGGGTTTGATGACTGGAGGCCACACATTCTATCCGAGGTGGTTCTGGAGGCAGTGGTTTTGTTTTTGCTTTAATAGTGTGGCTAAAAGGACCAGGTCCAATGCTGTTTATAGCTTGAACTCGCAGCCTGAAAGTACATAATAAGGATGATTCTGATGATCAAATACAGTAACAGCATTTAGGTAGCTTTAATAATTACTTTGATTTCTAAAATGGATCGCAATTTCTGTATGCAGATTAGCCAGCATGTTTTTGCAAATATAGATGCTATTCATATATTGACTATATGTACTAATATTGGATGATTGTTTCATATTGTAAATGCTATGTTTAAATGACACAATAGCCCTCATCACATTACTTCAGTTTCCTGTTTGATACTTGGGGGCAGCACTTTGGCGGTTGATCCCTAAACTGGTCTGGAAGGAGGTAGACAACTTTCAAAGGAACACAAGAAATAGGTGTAGGCCACCTGTCCCTAGTTCCTATTCCACCAATCAGATCACAGTTGATTTTTAACTTCAGGGCACTTTCCACATCCCCTTTATCCTAAAATCCATTAAGGTATTAAGCTGTACAAAAAAACTTTAGTTAGACCACAGTTGCAGTATTATGTGCAGTTATGGTTGCTGCATTACAAGAAGGATGTGGAGGCTTTGGAGAGGGTGCAAAAAAGGTTCACCAAGACGTTGCACGAACTAGAGAGCATTAGCTATAAGGAGAGGTTGGACAAACCTGGAACTCTTTCTCTGGGGTGGTAGAAGTTTGTAAAATTTTGTGTAGTCAGAGTTCTTTCCCCCCACGTGGGGTGGAAACATCAAATACTAGAGGGCATAGGTTTAAGGTGAGAGGAGGGAATTTAAAGGAGATTTGCGAGGCAAGTTTTTTTTAAACAAAGAGTGGTAGGTGCTTGGAACATGCTTCCAGGGGAAGTAGTGGAAGCAAATATGATAGCAACATTTAAAGGGAATTCAGGCAGGCACATGAACAGGCAAGGGATGGAGGGATATAGACTATGTGCAAGTAGATGGGATTAGTTTAAATTGGCATCATGGTTGGTACAGACGTGTGCTGAAGGGCTGTTTCTGTGCTGTACTGTTCTATGCATCAATATACTTATTGACTGAGCCTCCATGGCTCTTTGGGGTAGAGAATTCCAAAGTATCATTACCCTCTGGTGAATAGATTCCTTCTTATCTCAGTCCTGAATTGTCAACCTGATTTTGAGACTGATCCCAGATTCTAAACATCACAGCCATGGGTATTATTATTCCTGCATCTACTCTTTTAATCCTTGTAGTGTATGCTTCAATGAGATCACTTCTCATTCTTCTAAACTCTAGAGTACAAATCTAGTGTGCTTTATCTCTTTTCATTGGACAATCTACCCTACAGCAGGAATTAAATCTGGTGAACTGACACACTTCTCAATTGCAGGCAAATCCTTCCTTAGATAGGGAGACCAGACTTCCACACAAAATTCCAGCATCACCAGGGCCTCGTTTAATTTCAGTTATTTGTTTTTGCTCTTGTACTCATTCTCTTACAATAAAGCATACCATTTGCCTTCTTAATTGCTTGATGTACCTACAAAGGATAAAGTTTTCAGAAGCTTCTGAACTGTAAAATACAAAGCCAATGGAGACACAAAAGAAACTGCAGATGCTGGAAGTCTGGAGCAATACACACAAAATGCTGGAAGAACTCAGCAGGTCAGGCAGCATCTATGGAGGGAAATGAACAGTCAACGTTTCAGGCTGAGATCCTTTGGTGCGAAATTGAATTTAATTTTCAACCCTTCTGCCCTCTTTCTTTTCAGTCCCGATGAAGGATCTCAGCTTGAAACATCAGCTGTTCATTTCCCTCCATAGATGCTGCCTGACCTGCTGAGTTCCTCCAGCATTTTGTGTGTGTATGCAGAGCCAATTCTCTGTTGCTATCAATTAAGTGTTCCACATCCAAATGAACTGTCCAAACTTAGTGGTTACTAATTTTCTCTTCAAACTTGTGATGAAGGGTTTCAGACCCAAAATGTTGACTGTTTCTCTTTCCATAGATGCTGCCCAACCTGCTTCAAAAAAAACAAAATGCTGAAAAAAGTTAAGTGTTCCTGTATCCTCCTTTCCTTGTTCTGGACTTATTATGTGCTGTTGTAGTCAGCTTTTTGGTGAAATGGCATGCAAGAAATATTCTTCCTTATTGTTATAATTCTTCAGAAAAGTAATTTTTTGAAGCATAGAAGTACCACCAAATAAAACACTACTCTAAGTACACCATAAAACTGAAAATTAAAAGGCTAAAAAGACTGGAGTTCTTTTAAGGGCTCCAATACACATTGCTATGCTCTGGTCAATTGCAGACAGGTAAGAAGAGTACACATAGTAATTTCCTTCCAAAGTATAAAATTCACTGTGCTTAACTTAAAATTATTCTAATCAAATGATGTTTTCACATATTTCATAAGTGAGCACAAAAGGGGCTCATACCTGGTTATAAAAAAAGACTTCCTAGCCAAAGATTTGGCTTGGTTCTTGCAGTGGTCAATCTAAACTGATGTGAGGCATGAAAATTTTTTCTTGACAACTATAAAAGTGAGTAATTTGAATTCTTGTAATCTAGCATACCTGTAAGTGGTATCAGGTTGCAGATTTCGAATGACATGGCTAGTGGATCTGTCCACAATTATTGGCTGTCTTTCACCAAAGTCAATACTGTAGTTTGTGATTTCAGAACCATGATCACGAGGCTCTTCCCACTGAATTGCAAGACAAGTTGACTGGGAATCAAGTGGCATATCAAGCTGATCCTCATCCATAACTTGTAGGAAACCTACAGCAGCTGGAACAGATGCTGGGGTCATACACATAACCACATCACTGAAAGGACCTGCACCAGCAATGTTCAATGCCTAGAAACAGAGATAAGATGCTTAACAATTGTCCCATTAATAATTATATATTCAATTAGTCTCATCAGAAACCATTTTTATTAAGAGATCCAAAAGGCTATTATTTACATTCATGGCTTTAGGGATTCAGCACAAAACACTGGGAATGGATAAGAAATTAGTTAAAGTGGAATACATCAAGTGTTCAGCCAAAGAATACATTAGGATGGAGGTTAAACAGTGAACAGGATACACAAATGCTTGGTGCTAGAAACACAAATGATTTCCAACTTACACAACTCCCCTTGATTCAGAAACACAAAAGTGGTTAAATTAACAGATGTCGCAGTGGAATTGGAATTACAGAGGATCTGAACAAAATGCTTAAGTGGGTATAACTTAACAGATACTTAATAACTTAAGTGGATATAGGGCAGACACAATAGCATAGTGGTTAGCATAATGCTTTACAGCACCAGCGACCCGGGTTCAAATCCGGCCACTGTCTGTAAGGAGTTTGTACGTTCTCCCCGTGTCTGTGGGGGTTTCCTCCGGGTGCTCCGGTTTCCTCCCACATTCCAAAGATGTACAGGTTAGGAAGTTATGGGCATGCTATGTTGGCGCCAGAAGCGTGGCAACACTTGCGGGCTGCCCCCCCCCAAAATCACTAAGCAAAAGGTGTATTTCATTGCGTGTTTCGATGTACATGTGACTAATAAAGATCTTATAACAATAGCACAAAAGTTTAATGAAGACAACAGCACATAGAAAGAACAGATGGATGAAACACACTCTAAGAACAGTGTTAAATAGTTAAGCAAAAAGCTGGAAGAGAACTGGGGGTATTATTGGAATTAATGATAAACATATCCAATTAAGCAAAGCAGTTTTCCACCATGCCTATATAACTCAGGTAGAAAAACAGGGTTAGAGAAACTTGTGATTAAACTGTACCCACTCTGAAGGATTTGGGATTTCTAGCTTAAAGTATCTGAGATCTTTCAGATAGAAAACTGAATGGAAAAGGAAAATCTAGAGCAAGGATAGTTGCGGCAAAAGGAAGTCATAGAGTCAGAGCAATACAGCACAGATACAGGCCCTTCGGCCCATATCCCTCTAAGCCCTGCCCCTCCATGTACCAATCCAAGTGCTTCTTGGATGTTACTATTGTACCTGCCTCAACCACTTCCTCTGGCAGCTTGTTCCATATACTCACCATACTCTGCATGAAAAAGTTGCCCCTTGGGTCCCTTCTAAATCTTTCCCCTCTCACCCTAAATCTCTGCCCCCTAGATCTGGACTCCCCTACCCTGGGGAAAAGACTGTTACCATCCACCTCATCTATGGCTCTCATAATTTTAAACATTTCTATAAGGTTGCCCTCATTCTCCTATGTTCCAAGGAATAAAGACCTAGCCTGGCCAACCTCTCCCTTTAACTCAGGCCCTCTAGTCCTGGCAATATCCTCACAAATCTTTTCTGCACTCATAGAAAATTTATTTTTCTGGCTTTTTATGTTATTGACAGTGGAAGTAACAAGCTGAGGTGAAAACACAGAACTACATTGTGCAAACCCATTGAAGATGATGTTGCTCAAATAGCTATCAAGAGAGAAAAGTCTTATTTAGCAGAATTATGATTAATGGTTACAGTTATGTTTTCACTGAGAAAGAAACCTGGGCTCAAAAAAGCATCTTTACTAAATCTAGAAAAAAGAATTGATAAGAAATCAGCACCTATGTGTTTGCAGAGTTACGTTGGGGCAAGGGGAATCACAGGAGTTAGTGTTATAATCAGTTGTACTTCTAATATTAAATTATTTTTAATTCAGGAAGTTATTTTAATTTGCAGATGAGACCAGAATCAAATGGATTGTTTATTTGGAGAAGGCAGCTAAAAATTATAGAAGCAGCTGGATAAAGTGCATTAATATATGAATATGAATGTAATCAAAGTGATAAGTATTGTACAGATAAAGGAAAACTGAATGATACCCCTCATGAGTAGTGTTGAATTAACTAAGGGTAAAATTGAAAGAAATCTCATTAAAGACCTACAAACTGCATAGCACTCTAATTAAACATTTTGAGTAAAATGTCTAGTTCTTATGAGCAAATACTGTAGAAATGGTCTTTTCAGTCTCAAAAAGAGCAATTTGTAAATTACTTCAAACTAAGGTAACAGTTCAAAATAAGAAGCTGTATTCAAATATGAAAAAAACCAGGTTTAATACAGATAGCATAGACCAATTACAAACAGGGGTTGCCAGATACAACCAGATGTGTTAATTGACAAAAGGAGGAACTGAGGGGAACTTGTGTTCTTTAAAGTCAATATCAACCATTGACAAATCTACCTTTTCACTTTAAAAGACAATTCTGAGGAGAATTGAAATCCATTAATTTTACAACAACAGAAAATGCTGGAAATACCTAGCAGGTCAGTCAGCATTTATGGAAACAGTTAGCTTTTCAGGTGAAAGACCCCTTTACTTGAACTCATCTGTAGCAGGAACTAATATTTAATACAATGATCAATATACAGAAATGGATCCTTAGATACAGGAATCGAACTGAAATCCCTGTATTTTTTCAATAAACTGAATGAATAGGCTACAGTTGGGATAATGTCTTTCCTTATCTGTGATTTTGTTATGCAATGACTTCCTAATATCACTAGCATTCATTATTTCAATGAATTATTGAACATAAATGGTAATAAAGTTAATTGATTAAGAAGAAAAAATAGATTTGTCAATGGTTTATATCGACTTGAAAGTGTACACAAGTGGCCCTTAACCATCATGTTATATCTGGCAACCCCAGTATTGTTTCCACTTTCACAAGCTCTATTATTGTACCATTGAGATAAATGAATTTTTTCAATTACCTGAACTCTACAGAAGTAGGTAGTGGCTGGCAGGAGTCCTTTCATTTCATAACTTAGACCAGGTCCACAGTAACATATTTGCATGATACCTTCCACTACTCCCCATTCCAGCCTATACTCTGTAACATCAGCACCATTATCAGCTGGTACCTGCAGGATTAAATGAAGCACACAAATATATTGCATATAAAAATCCAGCAAACAGAACAGAGCAGCATCAGCTTTATCCACTTATATTTTGTGGGTATGGATACTGTCTAGAAAGCAGATGCCACTAAGAAGATCAAGTATAATTTTTTTTTTTCAAAAGGATGTGGAACTGAGAGAGTTCAAGAGAACCCGTGGCATCTCCCTTACTCCACAATAACTCTGCCACCATCCCTGTTGTTATTCCCCTTCCTTCAGGGAATTACCTGGGGATTACTGTTGGCAAGGCAGCCAAATGAAATAGAATTCTGAAGTCAGTTAACAATAGGCAAAGGCTGTTTGCTGCAATGTAGATGAGGTCCGAAAATTAGTTTGCCTCGCTCCTCACGTCTCCATCTTTTAATGCAAGGATTGTTCCGTTTCAGGCTTGAAAACAGACTTAAATTATAATCTATACAAATAAGCTTTGAGGTGACTTGCTCTGAGACGATACTATTAGGTCGAATGTCTATATCCTACAACTTCTAGAAGTAGTTAGCAATAATAGACATTTCCTCTCCATGCGTGAAATAATTTAATTATTCACTGAATTCTTTATGATAGTATTAAAAGAGAAAAAGATGTATTGCTTACTGTCCAGCTGACATGCACACATGTGGCTGTTTTACACGTAACCTGTGGAGCTTTGCATTGATCAGGGCATCCCGCTGCTGTACAAATCTCACATTTTTCTGAGAATGGTCCATACTGGAAAAAAAAACTGCATTAATAAAACTCGAAGTGTTAAAATGTACAAAATGTTTAGAAATAATGTCAGTTCTAAATTGAAAGGTCGGCAAATCTAATTGTATAGTTTCAGTGACACCAAATTCTTTTCTACTCAAATAGCTCCAAAACGCAACATAACAGGTTGTTGATAAATTAACTCTTTTTATAATCTATCCCAATAGATTTCTGATAAACTTGCTCAGAGGGGCTCAGGGTTATAAAATTACTACTTTTGTACACTTACCTATTTGTAACCTTATCTTTTCTATTTCATAATTGATCAACACATTTCCTTTCATGATACTAATTCACTTGCATCACTAACTTCCTTTATTATACTAGCAAACCAAAGCAACAGGTCTCAATTTTCATACATTCATATTACCAACTCTAGTGTTGTAACACCACCCATAATGAATCCTAATATGGTGGTGGAACAATTAACTGAACCAAAATTAGTCAGAACTCCTGACAGGATGTGCATGAGACACCATAATAAGGGAGTACAATGCAGACATTTGAAAGGATTTATCGAAAATTCAACAAAGATTTTTGTGTAGGACAACAGTATGTTACTTAAACGCTGCCTCCCAGAACCATTTTGATTTTTAAAGGAGAAAATGCTGGAAATACTCAGCAGCTCAGGCAGCAGTTTGAAGAGAGAAACAGAGGTAACATATCAGGTCAATAACCTTCCATTACAACTTGACATCTGCAAGGCAGAAAAAAAGAGCCCTTTACTAAAGTGTAGGATGTGACAAAGGATGAAGTAGACCCATTTACCAGGATAGCCTTGGAAAGGAGCAAGTCAGTATTACTGAAGTGAGAGAGCAAAAGCATGCGTGCGCTATATGGCTCTCAGGAAGCAACAAGTAGTGATTTGACTACAAATCTCATCTGTAATTATGTGAAAATCCAAAATGCAAATACTGGAATTTCAGTTGTGTTTGGGGAAGCAAGCTTTGGTAGATACTTGATCACAGACACGAAAAAAGAGCAAAGATGAAAGAAGCAAACAGAAATCTTGGAGAGAAAAGCAGAACTACTTCAAGTTGGGCAATCCTGGAAGAGTAGTGGCAGTGAATTAAACAATTCTTAATTCTCACCCCTGCTTTGTTTGCAGCCCGAAGTCGAAAACTGTATATCCTTCCCGGAAGCAGGTTGCTGACTGTACATTCCATGTCAGGTCCCTGGTATACTTCCTTGGGATCATTCTGGTCTGATGCAGACATTTCTAGCTTATAACTTATTACTTGGGAACCACCAGTCACAGGAGGTTGGCCTGATGAGACAAATAACACAAGTGCACATTCTAGCTTAAACAAAAACTAAGTACCTTTAATGCAGTAAAAGATCCCAGGGGCTCAACAAGGCTATTGAATATACTTATATGTTGATTTGTTTATTTTTACGCTCTAGACTAATCTTTCTTATTTAATTATATTTTTATGCTGCTAACTTTTCTTTCAATTTGCCAGCACTGCTTGTCTACAAATTTCTGTTAAAAGCTACTGGCTCAATGATGGAAAGGAAATATCCTTACTCCACCAACAAAGACTGCAGATGGTGCTAAATATACAAAAAGGCAAATCCACAAGTACTTGGAAATGGAAACAGTGGCAAACACAAATCAAATCTGCTAGTTTTGATTTATTTAACTATATATATTTTTTGTAACAGCATAATAATCATTTTAAGTTAGCAGAGTTGATCTACCAAAACATTTTTAAGATGCCATCTGAAGCTCCAGGTAACTTAGTACCCCACTGATGTAAAGCTTGAACTCTTGAAACATAACAAAATTCATAGATGTCCCAATTCTTATTTTACATTATTTGTTCTTACGGTCACATTCCTAATCTGTTAAATAGTGTTCCTAGCAAAGCACCTGGCACACTGTGATAGAAATACAATAGGTGGCAAACTTGTGGTCTCAAATACTTTACCAAAGTATTTAATCAAGGTAAAACATGAACATAAAAATTACATAAAAGTAATAAACAATATATTTAAGATCTAATTACGAGTTAAATGGTTAGACACTTTGACCATTTAGGAAATCAAGGGATAATAGAAAAGGTAGCAGTAAGTGGACTTGAAGTAAAAGTTTGGTCATGATCTTATTGACTTGCATACTTAAGCAGCCACATAGCCTACATTTACTCCAATTGTTTATAAGTAATGAGTAAAAACAAATACCCAGTAACAACTGTCCATATCTAATGAGAAAATAGTTTAGATAAAGTGCTTTGATTTTGAAACTTCTGTTTTACCAGGAAACATTACGTATAGGTTAAAACATTTTAATCTCTAATTAAAACATTAGTATCACTAAGCAATTAGGGTCTATACTTTATAGAAAGTATAGTATTAGACAAACATCCTTGTTTCAAACAGTTGGCAGGTATGCAAGAGATACAAATATTCATAGTACAACATGCTATTTCTGGGCAGCGTTCCTCAAGCATCTGTTCCTCAAGCTTAAAATATAAATAAAAATAGCTTGAAAATCTTTAATTTGCAAGGAACTACAAAGTGTTACGGACTCAGTGAATGTCCCTTTAAGATAGAGAGTGTGTGTGTGTGTGGCGTGCTTACATCAATAGAAGATAAAGGACGTAATGACGTTGTTGAAGAAGTCAGAAGGAGGGAGAAGGGAGAAGGGAGGAGGGAGAAGGGAGGAGGGAGAAGGGAGGAGGGAGAAGGGAGGAGGGAGAAGGGAGGAGGGAGAAGGGAGGAGGGAGAAGGGAGGAGGGAGAAGGGAGGAGGGAGAAGGGAGGAGGGAGAAGGGAGGAGGGAGAAGGGAGGAGGGAGAAGGGAGGAGGGAGAAGGGAGGAGGGAGAAGGGAGGAGGGAGAAGGGAGGAGGGAGAAGGGAGAAGGGAGAAGGGAGAAGGGAGAAGGGAGAAGGGAGAAGGGAGAAGGGAGAAGGGAGAAGGGAGAAGGGAGAAGGGAGAAGGGAGAAGGGAGAAGGGAGAAGGGAGAAGGGAGAAGGGAGAAGGGAGAAGGGAGAAGGGAGAAGGGAGAAGGGAGAAGGGAGAAGGGAGAAGGGAGAAGGGAGAGAGAGACCAGCCTGCTAGTTTTCTCTATCGATGGATGGGAAACAATAACTGTGTCTGCCACTGAAATCCATGTATGGAAATTGGAAGTAATCCGGTGGAGTTCACTTTGTTGCTGACCTGTAGAAGGAAACAGGTATTTGTGTGTGGACGACCACGATTCGGATGCTTTTCGGGGTGAGGAAGTCACTACCGAGTAAACACTGAAGTGTCGCTTGGGTTCCATCGTGGAACATTTGGATTTTGTAATTACTCTCTCTATGTTCTCTACATCTACGTCTTATCTTCAGACAACGGTGGTTGTTGAAGAAGCCTTTGCTCATGTTTCAGCTTATGGCTTGCAGAACTGAACTTTAAGAACCATTCCTGGACTTGGAGTTTGGGACTTTGCCACACACACACACACACACGAAGAGTTTAGTTTTAGGGGTTAACGTTCAAGGTTTAACATTTTTTTTGAATTCTAACATACTAACATTTTTACTTTTATTTTACGTATTATTATAAGTAGTGATTAATAAAATAGTTGTTAACACTGAATCATGACTCAGTGTGTTTCTTTTGTTGCTGGTTCGTGACAAAAGCTATGAAGATTTACCTCAATTGTTTCAGTGCCAAGACACTTAAATGTAATCCAAGGCCAGGTAAACTTTTTTTTCCACGATTAACAGGCAATTGCAGTGATTTGACACTGGGCAATTAAGAAGTTCTTTACAAGCAACCTCATTCCAGTTTTGAAATACAATTTAGAAATCCTGATTGAAATAGTGTATTTGTAAAAAAAATCATAATTTTTTTTTATACATCTTAAACCATTTAGCCAAGTACATTTTTTTGATTCCCCTAATGAACTGCTAAGAAAATAAACACTGAACTTTCTATCATCATCTGATATGTTGCTGAAAAGGTGGAACAAGAATCAAAAGGTGCCATCTGTTGAAGAACACTGACTTTAAATAAATAGTCATCTATACTCTCTAGACTGCATTCAAATACAGCTCTCATCTTCATGTACCATAATGGAACGAAACAACCTAGATATATTATAGAGATAAATATGTCTTACCCCAACGTAACTGTAATTCTCTTGCTCGAGGTTTACCCATAAGTCTTGGTGGTTGACAAGGTCCTGGAGGAACTGCTGGCGTTTGTACTTGTAATGTTTCGGAAACCTTTAAAAGATATACACCACAGAAAATTAGTTACAGTGCTAACGTGAAATGAAATGTTATGACTGTTTAAATATATGCCAATAATATTTAAATATTGTGAACTTTTGAACTATATATCTTATTAGTACTAAGTTTATATGGCCTTAATCCTCTCTTGTGGGTTTCCTGAATTTGATAGCAGCTCAGGAAATCTAAAATCATTTTGTTCTATCTATAGAAAATTAAATGCACACTTTTCCAATTAGCAGCATGTATAGCACAAGAAATTTCAAATTAGTCAGTAGTTTATTATTGCAGTTATGTAAAGCGTGGGGTTTAACAGGTATAATATTTCCTGAAAGAAGCTGGATTATGTTGATTACCTCAATAATTGTTAAAAATGCATTCTTCACAATAAACTTAACTGGAGGTGATGAAGAATTTTAAAATTAAACCACTGAATTTACTGTTATAGCTACTCTTAGTAGAATTTTGCATTCACATTTGAATCACAAGGTCCTAATTTACCAGGCAGTGGCGAAGGGATTCAGCCCTCATCTCAAAAATCCTGTTCACAAAGGCATGAATTTCACCTTTCCTGAAGCAAGTTAATGTCAGTAACTTTCCCTAGGGAATCTGTGACACCCAGAAGTGCCGATATCATCAAACTAGCTTAGCAGCTGAACAGAATGATTGCAGATCAAGAACTTCGCTTAATTTTTTTTATTATATAATATTTTGGGCACTTTATACAAAAGGAAAATACTGAAACACATTAATGGAAGTTATTAACTAAAATATTGTACAATTTTCAAAATCCATGGAATTTTAAAATAATTATCCTGTGAGAATGACTTTTTACACAATGTTTTTCAGAGCTAAATAGTTTGTTCACCATGTATAGTTTGTATGCCTTTAAGAATTCAGCTGCATTTCCTTCAATATGGTATAACATTTTCAATGGTGCTTACATTGAGAAGTGTATGCAAATTTGTAATTCACATATCAGTGATCGAAGACATCAAAAGCAGAAATTCCCTTTTTCACTCATATAGGGTCCTGGTGAGGCTGCATCTAGAAATATTATGTATAGGTTTAGTCTCCCTACAAAGGAGGAAATGTGACAAGGGTTTCTGAGATACTGGGAGTTTATTATCTGAAGAAATCAAGCAGACCAGGCCTTATTCGTTGGAGTGTAGAGGAATGAAAGTTGTATTGATTGAAATGTACTGGGATAAGAAAGAGGGTATGGAGTCTTTGGAATTTTATATGCAAGAGGGCTGCGGAGGTTCAGTTGCTGAATATATCAGGAGAAAAATATTTAGATTTAGGTGGTCAGCGCAGCAAAATGCCATAGAAGTAAAACATCAGCCGTGATCTTACTGAAAGGCAGAGCAGGCAATGTGGGGCTAAAGGACTTACTCCTCCTCCTATTCCTTATGATTCTATGTTGATCGGATCAGTAAAGATTGTAACCGTACACCATATGAAGGAGCACGATGAAATTGATCTATAAATATGCAGAATTCAGAGGTAATTGCCAATTTTTATAGTAATTACACATGTTGAACTTATCGTTTCCATCACTGCAAAATTTGAGGTGATTTAAAAGAAAGCAAATGGAACTACAACAGATTTGATTTTTATAAAAGGAAATGTTATATTTACTGCAACAGATAATAGAAAATAAAGTACAAATTAACCAATATGTATAAGAAAATCCACATAAGTCCAAGCCTTTTAAAATTTCTTTTAATTTTTTGAAATAAGTTCACTTTTCAAAACTAGAGGAACAAATTAAGCCAGATTTCCTGTTCTAAGGCTGCCAGATTCATGCCAGTTTTATAACAAAAAAAAATTGCAAAGATGGCACTTATTTGGCAAATGTAATAAATATTAGCATTACCAGACTCTGCCCTCCTTTACTGATGCAGTAAACACGCAACTGATATGTGGAGCCAGGACCTAGGTGGTCACAGACATGTTCTCTGGCAGATCCACTGTAAACGATGTCCCACTTGTTTCCTGAAAAGTAACAAATAATTTAAACATCTTTGCATCTTTAGTAGCCAAGATACCAATTTGTTGCCACATATCTTAAAACATTCAGCTACATATTTTGTCATAATTTATTTAATGACACATTTAGAATTCCTTGGAAACTGCCAATCTCATTAAAATTGAGTGTGTTTATTTGTAAATGATTACTAATAATAAATTTATTGGGCACTTTAGTTTGCCACACAACATGTAGAAATTCCTTCATAATATAAATTGCTGTTGTTGGAGAAGATGGTCGCCCATCTTCTCATACAGCTCGGGATGATAACAAATTTTGGTCTTATCAGGGATGCAAACATCCTGAGAATCAATATTATAACTCAGCAGATGAAAGAAATCTTCATAGTGCACCGCAACATGTTGCCTTGCATAATTTTGCATGTGAATTATCCTGTTAATTCAGTGAAAAATGCTAATGCTGAAGACTAAAACATTTCCCAAACAAGGCAAATCTTTTCAACATCAAATATTTTCAGAAGAACACAAGTCACCATGTTTTCCAGCTCAGAAGAGTGCTCCTTTTGAAAGTAGTTTTCCATTTCTACACCAGGAACTACTCGAGTCTATTCTGTCCTTCTGTTAGGTTATAGGTCATTTAAATCTCAGCTCCCTTTACCCGCATTTGTTCTAAATTTCTTCAAACCCTAATGAAAATTTATAGAACTATATTTTTCAATATTTTACTCAAAAAGGTTTTTCATACAATGTAGTACAAGGAAAGAAAACTTATTTTGATGGTTCGTGTTCATTCCTTAGCAGACGCAGAGTATAAAAAATTGGTCATTTTCAGTGGAAATATTGAGTATTGCGCACAAGTTAAAAAAAAACTCAGCTACGTAGACGGAATTTAATCTGTCATGTTCTTATCAAAACTTCTTAATGATTTCTACTCTCTATTCAGTAAGTTACAGGAACACATATTTAAATCACATTTATAGTTTCACATACATTTCTGAATCAAATTTATATGTCAAGGACTAATTTAAAACAAAACATAACACAAATTTAATAATGGCTTACCACTTACACCTTCTGACATTTCAACAACATACTTTGTAATTGCTGATCCTCCATTGTCTTTGGGTGGATCTGGAAGATAAATACTGAATGATTGCACGCCAGGTACTTAGTAAACACAAAGTGTGCAATAAATGTGTATCTGTCACAAGAAAGTTTACATTTGTTACATTATTTCCAAGTACATATTTTATACACAGTGAAAGCTCTGCTATTGCACTGGATTATTTATGAGAAATGAGAAATAGGATAGCTCCTCCATTGGAACTTTGATTTTTGATTCATAATGGGAGACCAAATATTGGTATTGAAAGCATCTCTATTCTTCACTCACTTCCATAATTCTGGTCTCCGCAGAAAGGCCAGTAACTACTGGAATTGCTTAGTTATTCTATTGAAAATCCCCTACACACTTCTCTCAAACCTACAGGGTATTGCCATTGATTCTCCTGGGGGGCACTGGAGGGAGCATGCTCATAACTTCAGTAAACCCATCTGCCTGTGTAGTACTGAATCAATATACAGTAAAACTCCGATAATCCAGTACACCTGGGACTTTGATAAATCTTGAGTCTGGCTTAAGGTCATACAGTTATACAGCATGGAAACAGGCCCTTCGGCCCAACTTGTCCATGCTGACCAAGATTCCCATCTAAGCTAGTACCATTTGCCTACATTTGGCCCATATCCCCCTAAACTTTTCCTATCCATGTATCTGTCCTAGTGCCTTTTAAATGTTGTTAATGTACCTGCCTCAATCACTTCCTCTGGCAGCTCATTCCATATATAGTGACCACCCTCTGGGTAAAAAAAAGTTGCCCCTCAGATTCCGATTAAATCTCTCCCCTCTCATCTTAAACTCATGCCCTCGAGTTCTTGATTCCCCAGCCTTTGGAACTAGGCGGTTTGCATTCACCCTAGCTATGCTCTATGCCCCTTATTATTTAATGCACCTCTAAGGTCACACCCCCCCACCCTCCTACGCTCCACCAAATAAAGTCCTAGCCTGCCTAACCTCTCTCTATAACTCAGTGCCGAGTCCTGGCAACATCCTTGTAAATCTCCTCTGCACTTTTTCCAGCGTTATGGTATCTTCCTACAGCAGAGTTACCAAACCTGAATACAATATTCCAAATGCAGCCTCACCAACATCTTGTACAAATGAAATATAACATCTCAACTTTTATACTCGATGCCCTGACTGAAGGCCAGCATGCCAAAAACTTTCTTCACCACCCTGTCTACCTATGACACCACTTTCAGGAACCATGTGCTTGTTACCTCAGGGATCTGTACTGGGATCCTTACTCTTTGTGATTTTTATAATAGTACCACAATGGATATTATTTCTATTAATATCCCAACACACTTTAAATTTTAACCTTTAAATGTTATACAGTATTACCAGGTTCACTGGAAATGCGATTGTAAGTTTAAAGAATGTGTGGGAATACAGATGCCGGTGAGTTTCAGAGGAGTGTGGAGAATATCATGTGAGCCAGATGCCACAGCTTGGCATTTTTGAATGCCTGCAAGGTGGAGTATTGAAGTTTCACTGTACCTGCTAGTTAAAGTAGCAACTGTACTAACAGTCTATTTTTTTGAGCATGACACTAGCTGGTTTTACATTCTAAAATTGCTCTTTTCTCATCAACAGATTTCAATAGGAAAGCTTGCTTCCACAGTTGAAACAATGACTTGAGATTTAATGGATGTAAACACAAACTGTATATCAGATTTGCCTGTAGAGCTACAGAATTAATGAGAACTCTGCTGAACTAATTTGGGTCAGTAATTGCAGATGATGTTATAAAGTGATGTACCAAGTATTGAGGCAGCTATTAGGTCAATATTTCTTCTGGTTGTGATGTCAGAAACAAGCATGAGAAACTAGCACTTATAATGACACAGGAGGTGGCCATTCAGCCCATGCTAGTTCTCAGTAGGGCAATCCCATTAAGTCCCACTCCCCCTCTCTTTGTATCCCTGAAATTTCACCCTCTCACACATGCCCATCAACTTCCTTTTGATAACTTCTTGATTGCTATTAACATAGACAATGGTGTAATATACAATAGCCAATTACCCTACCAGCACATCTTTGGGATGTGGGAAGAAACCAACATGGTCACAGAGAAAACATGCAAACGCCACACAGATAGCACTTTATGTCAGGACCGAACCTGGGTCCCCAAGCTGTGAGGCAGCAGCATTAATTGCTGTACCACCATGTCACGTGTCAGATGAGCATAAATATTGTGCTTATGTCACAGATAAATAACCTGGCCCAATTTAGATACTCTGCTGACTGTAGTGTGTCCATTACAGTGTAATTTTATTACAAGGTTCCACTATATCTTGTAAAATCAGTTTCGAATTTATAGTTAGCCTAAAGTATCATACCCCATATCATTTTAAAATTGTGAGCATGAATTTTCCCCTTCACCGAAGGTTTACTTGGCATTCCAGGTTTGTCCGGAAGAGTGGTAAACTCTGTGACTTCACTAGGGTTGCTCTTCCCTTCTGAATTGTACGCAATTACCTGTAACATACAGCATACTACTAAGAACAGAGGAAAAGGCTGACATTCAAAATGGATTAATTTTGTTCTTTAATAACATAATAGGAACATAGGAAATAGGAACAGGAGCCCAAATGGCCCCTCTACGTTGCTCCACTATTTAGTAACAGCATAACTGCTTAATTCCATTTTCCTGTCTGTTGCCCATTACACTCAATTCCTTTCTTTCTTTTTCAATTTTGTTATTGAATTTCAAATTAATTCAAATTAATATACATAACATTAATAATTATACATATGATGCGAAGAGATCAGGATAACAAATAATAACAGTTAATATTTATACTCACAAGGAGTAAAATATGTAATCTAGACCTCCCACTCTCTTGCTAGGTATACATAATGCAAAAAAAAAGAAATTGAAAAGAAATTTGATTATATGAAAAGAAAAACCCTCAAATCAAAAAAAATATATAATAATAGACAAATGCAAACCAAAAACTTCAAAGAAAAAAAACTGGACTGATATTTCTTAGATTAAAAAAAATTATGATGTCGTCAGCTCTGCTCCTCTATATTCAAAGGTTATTGAAAGGTCTGCTTATATCATATGGAAATATTGAATAAATGGACTCCAAATTTCCTCAAATTTAAACAAAGGATCAACAGTACCACTCCTAATTTTTTCTAAGTCTAAACATGTTATAGTTTGAGAAAACCATTGAAATGTAGTAGGGGGTATAGGGTCCTTCCATTTAAATAGAATGGATCTCTTGGCCATTAATGTAACAAAAGCAATCATACGACAAGCAGAAGCGGATAAATGGGCAGAATCCATCATTGGTAACCCAAAAATTGCAGTAATAGGATGGAGTTGTAGATCAATATTCAATACAGTTGAAATAATATTAAAAATGTCTTTCCAATATTTTTCCAAAAGATGACAGGACCAAAACATGTGTGTCAGGGAAGCCACCTCCAAATTACATCTGTCACATATAGGATTTATATGGTGATAAAAACGGGCCAACTTGTCCTTCGACATATGGGTCATATGAACCACCTTAAACTATATCAAAGAGTGTCTAGCACACATTGAAGATGTATTAATTAACTGGAGAATTTTCTTCCATGTCTCTGTAGGTAAGAGTATCTGGAGTTCTCGTTCCCATTCATTCTTAATTTTATCAAGTGTCTCTAGACGTATTTTTATAATCAGATCATAAATTATTGCTATCAAGCCCTTCGGATAAGGATTAAAACCTAAGATTTTTCCTGTAATTTCAGTTTTATATAGTATTGGAAAAGAAGGTAAAGTAACTTTTAATAAGTTTCTAATCTGTAAATATCGAAAAAAAAATATGATTTAGGCAAATTGTATTTATTAGACAACTGTTCAAAAGACATAAAACAGTTATCAATGAATAAATCACAAAAGCATGTTATTCCCTTCATTTTCCATAAAGAGAAAGCTAAGTCAATTCTAGATGGTTGAAAGAAAAAATTAGATTGGATAGGACTGCCTTCCTAGTTCTCTGGTGTAGAGAATCCCAAGGATTCTTAATCTACAGATAAGTATTTTCTTTTACTCTTAAATGGACAACACTTAGTCTGCAGCTAAGTTCTACACTTCCCCATGAGGGGAAACATCAGCTCAGCATCTACCCCACCAAGAAATTTGTACGTTTCAAGATGACCTGATTTATAATGAATATATGTGCAATTTGCTCAACTTTTTCCTCAAAGTTCCTCATTTCCCAGAATCAACCAAGTGAAACTTCTTTGCATAGCCTCTAATGCAGGTATATTCCCCTTTAAAGAGACCATAAGCTCCTTCAACTTTAGATTAACTGTATTGTAACTTCATAGACCAGAACACAGCAGTATTCTGTATTCTCTCTCCATTTAAATATTATGCTGCTTTTCTTTTCTTCCTATTAGAATGAACAATCTCACATTTTCCTAAATTGCATATACCAAATTTTTGACTTATTTGTATCCCTTTGCAGATTCTTTTTGACCTCAACTTGATTTCCTGTCTTTGGATCAACAAATTGACTACAGGTCTTGTGAAAAGCCTTGCTAAAAGGTACACAAACTATATCAAACACACAGCCCTCATCAATCCTCCTTGTTACTTCCTCAAACAAATTCAATTGCGTCAGATGTGACCTTCCCTTAACAAATCCATGCTGCTGGTATTAGATGAATCTGTGCCTTTCAAAATGAAGATTTATACTATACTCTCGAATGGATTTCAATAATTTGCCCATTGCTGAAGTTAAACTAACTAATCTGAAAATACTTGGTTTATCCTTTCCTTCCTTTTTAAATGATAGTTCGATGTTAGGAGCCCTCCAAACCTTTGGTACCTCTCTAGACTAGAAAAATAATGGTCATAGCCTCTAATTTCCTCCCTTGCTTCTTTTAACAGTCTGGGGTACATTTCACATGGGCTGGGTCATTTAGCCACTTTACCAAACCTCTTAATACTTTGCTACTGTTTAGCCCATACAATATTTCACACACATTACCTTAACTAGAACATCAGCATCATCCCTCTGTTTTGTGTATAGCCTCATTCAACAATCCTAGTATTATATATCATTCCCTCTCAGAGCTGTGACTGTTTCTTTAAGTAGCACTCCCTTATGACCTCCTCTCTCCAATGTCTGAAAACCTTGTATTCAGGAACAGCAAGCTTCCAGACCCAACCCTCTAAGCACTATTTCCATAATAGCCATTATATCATAATTCCATACTTATCAATCAGCTTCAACTACTCATATAGTATTATTTCTTCCATTTAGGTATATAGGACAAGGAAGGACCAAATATATTTAACTGGAGAGGTTGGAGGTTAATTTCATTGAGCTAAAAAGCATCTGGCCAGCTGGATAGGAACCAAAAACTGGGTACACAAAACAGCAATGGAAAAATAAGAACATTCCAATAAATCAACAGATCGACTTAACAATCAATATATCCCACAGATGAGGGAAAAAAAGGACATCCAGAGCTTGAGTTCCCCGAGACTGAAACAAAAAAAATGATACGACTAATATACAGTTCACAATACTGTATGGCCAAGCTGAATATATAAAGCATTGTTGAATAGATTTAAAGAGGGAAAGGAGTAGGAAACAGTATACAAATAGATATAACATAAAAGACCCAAAGTTGAAACATAAAAGATCCAAAGTTGAATGGGCCACATAGCTTGGTCTGCCAATCAATATGAAAATGGTTAAGCTTCTACCTCAAGTTCACATTGCTGCCCAATCCCATTGCTGCTCATAAAGAGAGTAAAGGAAAAGTAATAGCAATTTGAATAGGATGAAAAGAGAGAAATATTCAAATTTGGCACTGAAGTGGTAGATGCAAACTGATGACATTCAATGTAAAGGACTGTAGGAAGTATGTGGAGAGGCAATAAGCGCAAAATGGTACATTTTTGAAGTTAATGCACCAATAGGGAGACTGTATAGAAATCTTTAAAGATGGCAGGACAAGTTGAAAACTGTTAGAAAAAACATAAGGGAAACTATTAACAGAGCCACACAGAAGATTAGCACTAAACATTTATAAAATAGTGGTAATCCTCAGTTCAATTTTGTGCATCATACATGGAAAGGATGTCAAGATCTCAGGTGAGGTGCAGAAGAAATTTGCTAAAATGGTACCAGCGATGAAAGACTTTGGTTATGCAGGACTGGGGAAGCTAGAGTTGTTTTTCTTTAGGGCAAGGTAAGTTAAGAGGAGATTTGATAGAATCAAATCAGGAATGGTTCTGATCGGGTAAATAAGGAGAAACTGCTTCTAGTGGCTGGTGCAACATGAGAGAATGTTTATTACAGTAGTTTTTGATGATCTGGAATGCATTGTCTGCAAACAGATTGGAAATTAAATTTGAAAAGTGAGTTGGATCAAACTTAAGGAAATATTTGTAAAAGGAGAATGACTACTTAGATCTCCAAAGAACTTGTAGACAATGCCCTCTATGTACTGGATCATTTTATGATCATTTAATTGATAAGCTGCACAACAGCACGAAACTTTCATAGATTCATTCACACCTAAATAAATGACAGAATATGTGATAATGGCATCTATTTTATAGATACCATTGTCTTGACTAATTCAATTTTCGTTCCACAGTTAACAACAGATTTGGAACACAATTTTTTGCCCAAGTGAACCAATTTGGGATGCAATGAACTAGGTTACTTCAGTTTAATGCTCTCCCTTAATTCACCAAACAGACATGTTATTTTTCATATATGACCATATAGATTGGCATATTCCGTTCTTGAAAGAAGGATGATAGACATTTTCCAGAAGCTCAATCTGCGATTTGTCCAACATTTGAATGGTTCAGCATGAGGTGACAACAATTCTGACTATAAAAGGGTCATGAAGCTACCAATACGCCAAATATCCAGTTCGTCATAAAAGGAATTCCGAAACAATTGTTGAGGAAGTGCCTAATATATATTTACTTTATTGAATTGATTAGCAACAAATTGTTTTCAGCTGTTCTACATAAAAGTATCTTAAACCATTAAAGGATATTTCATTTTCAAAGGTATAATTTAGTATTTTATTGCAATATATACTGATAGTTTTCTCACTACCCTTATCAGTTAGTATCATTCCTCTATTCAAACCAATTAACATCACAAAATTCTCCAATGCACTTACCCTAAATTTATATGTACTGCTTCTTCGAAGGTTTTTTATGGTAAATGCAAGATCCTCTCCATCATATTTTGGCTTAAACCCATATCCCTAAAGGCAAAAATTCATAATTAGTCACAATAGTTTACTTTATCATTAAATGATTCCTTTAAACTTTTGAAGTTATGCAGTCTATTATTTAGGTTGCCTTTACCCAACAGTTTTAGTCAAAAGATATCTTCTAATTGTGTTTCTGGTTCAGGCAAAAATTACAGTTTGATTATTGCAGTTGAAATATTTGTTAGTCTGGTATGTAAAATCATGATGAATGCAGCAGTTTATCTTGATAAGTTTTTTTTTAGAAAGATGGAAGGAATGGAGTGAATGCATGTTTTATTGGGCAAGTGAAGCAGAGTTCTGGAATTTTTGTGTCTCTAGTGCCAGCATAAGTATTCTATTGGCAGACATTACATAGCTTCCACTCACTTTGAACTAACCACATGTCTTATACAATGTTTTATATTAGAAGAGATCCATAAGATTCATTTATAATGAGAATGAATCTGCATTTATTTTATTATATAGCTGTCTGGACTTAGAGACAAATGCAGCCCCAAGGGATCTTACATCAAATTGCACCGGAAGGTACTATTTAATTTTGACACAACCACGCAACCAGCATTTTGACTCAGGAGACAGTGTTATAATGCAGGTGAAGTATTACTTTAAATGTCAGAAGAACATTCACTGATGGACCAGTGTGATTTTCTTTTCTACTTTTCATTAGAAATCTCTGAGCATTCCTATCATTGGCATATTTTGGCCTGGGGGGGTGGGGGGGCCCTTATAGTCAAAGAAATGAAACTTTCATTCTATCCCACTAAGCTAGTTTTTAAACCAGTCTCTAAGCGGTGAAATAGCAGGGCACCAACTTACTGCAACATTCATTTAGTCTTAAAGATCATTCAACTATGATAAATATTTAATAGACTTACTGAGGTTTCATCTTCCATTTCTAAAATATAACAAACGCCCTCATCAGACAGAGTTCCTGAAGGCTTACTCCAATGTAATGACAACCATGTGACTCCAGCTTTAATGAGCTGAGGTCCTGCTGGTGTAGGAGGAACACTCCCAGAAGTGTAGAAAAGCACTTCTTCACTGAAGTCACTGTTGGGGAAAGATTTCAATTTTGAGACAGTTAATTATATATATTTAGCTTTTAGCATCAATCTCTAAATTACAAAACATGTTTGAAGCACTTCACACAGCAAGTCCTTATTATCCATTAGGGAAAGGTGCATGAACTTCCTGCAGGTAACGCAAGTACCACCAAGGCTCTGTCCTTTGTACTCAATACACCCATCAAGTAAACTCAAGCATGTCCCATAATGTTCTAAAAGTATTAAACACATTACTACACATTTATAAACACATTAGGAGTATTTAAGTATCTAAAAAGGAAATGATGTTAGCAAACTATTTCCATTGAATGTATTGAAACTTATAAATGGTGATTAGTTTTGAATTACAAGATGTAGCTGTGTAAACAAGGACCACTCTTTATTATAACAAACGGCAGGAGCGCCATTTCACACGTGCTTTGGAAACTGATCTCAGTATTTAAATGGACAATAATTGTTTCCTTAACGTCTACACATACAACTGTTTGTTCAAAATAATTTAAGATGGTGCTCGGGTCCAATCTCATGAGTACAAGGATCCATGGATAGCAACTAAACAGATAACAAGGACATAATGTGACACTTGCTTAAAATACTGCTGAGACATGAAGATGCAAGAAAGGCCTGTTAATTCAAGAGTTTTGACCCAAAATTATGTTTCTCTTTCCACAGATGCGACCAGAAGTCTTGAGTATAAAATAAAGGGGAAGAGAATTAAGTGAGACAAGGAAAATCCTTTTTTGCTCCCCCCCCCACCATGGACGAAATCATTACCATCATGGCTTTCATGGGGGAATTGCATAAATATGTGAGAAAGAAAAATTTGCAGAGTCAAGGAGAGATGGATGGTGGGCTGTGACAAGCAAGTGGCTCTGACAATGTGCCAGCATGGACACAACAGGCCAGGTGGCCTCCTTTTATGCTCTTTTGAAGTTCACTCACCTCATTCCAAGATCATTTTTGGCTGCTAACTTAAACCTGTATCCTACAGCTGGTGATAATTTGGTAACTTTGAATTGCTTTTGCAGCCCCGAATAACACTGTGAAAATTCATTGCTTCCTTTACCCTGCCAAATGAATCACATTTAATTAGGAGCAGAAGAAAACATAGAACAAAATAAAAAACATTTTCTCTACCAAAACCAATCTTTCACAGGAAATTAGTTTGATATACTGTAAATCTCCCTTTCACTAAGCAGCTTGTAATTTTCCAACTGCTCAGTTAACATCACGCATCCATGACCAAACCTTCTTAATTAGAACATTACAGCACTGGACAGGCCATTCGGCCCACAATGTTGTGACGATCTTGACGTCAATTTATACTACATGTTTTCCTGTGCATCATCCCTATCCCTCCATTCCCTTCATATTCATGTGTCAATCGAAAAGCCTCTTAAATCCACCAAACTGCTTGCTTCCACTACTACCCCTGGTAACCCATTCCAGGCACCTACCACTCTCTGCATAAAAAACTTGCCCCTCACATCGCCTTTAAACTTCCCCCCTCTAACCTTAAAAGCATATCCTCTGGTGTTTGACATTTCTATCCTGGGGAAGAGATTCTGACCATCTACCCTAGCCACGCTTCTCATAATTTAAAAAGCCTTTATCATGACTCCCCTCAGCCTCCGACACTCTAGGGAGAACAACCCAAGTTTGTCCAACCTTTCCTTATAGCTCATACCCTCTGATCCAGGCAGCATCCTGGCAAACCTCTTTGCACCCTTTCCACAGTCTCCATATCCTTCCTATAATGGGATGAACAGAACTGCACATAATACTCCAAGTGTAGTCTGACTGAAGTTTTATATAGCTGCAGCATGACTTTCTTACTCTTGTACTCAGCATCCCTACCAATAAAGGCAAGCATGCCATACGCCTTCTTTACCACCTTATCCACTTGCATAGCCACTTTCAATAAACTACGGACCCAGAACTCAAGATCCCTCTGTACCTCAATGTTATTAAGGGGCCTACCATTAACTGTATACTTTCTCCTTTCATTACATCTTTCAAAGTGCAACACTTCATACTTGCCTGGATTAAAATCCATCAGTCACTTCTCTGCCCATATCTGTAACTGATCTGTATCCCGCTGTATTCTTTGAAAGTCCTTCACACTGTTCACAACTCCAGCAATCTTGGTATCATCTGCAAACTTGTTAATCCACCCATCTACATTTTCATACAAATCATTGATGTGTATCACAAACAACAGAGGTCCCAGCACTGATCCTTGTGAAACACAATGGTCATGACCCTCCAGCCAGAATAACAGCCTCGCACCCTACTCTCTGTCTTCTATGGGCAAACTTGCAATTCACCCTGGATCCCATGCATCTTTATCTTCTGATCAACCTACCACAAGGGACCTTCTCAAATGCCTTACTAAAGTCCATATAGATAATGTCCACTGTCTTACCCTCATCAAGCACATTTGTCACCTCCTCAATAAACTCAGTCAAGTTTGTAAGACATGACCTGCCCCGCACAATGCCATGCTGACTGTTCCTAAGCAGGCCATACCTTTCAAAGTACACATAAATCCTATCACCAAGTATCCTCTCTAATAGCTTCCCTACCACTGACGTGAGGCTCACTGGCCTATAATTACCTGGATTAAGCCTATTTCCCGGATTAAGTCTATTTCCCTTCTTGAACAAAGGCACAATTTTTGCTACTCTCAAATCCTCTGGGATTAATGGCATTATAATTGTTATCCTCTAAACTACTGGTAATGTCTACATATAACTAACATATCTCCAGTTTCTTCACCTTTTTCTTTTAATACCCAAGGTGGAATACATTTAAGTCTTGTAATAGAAAATTAAAATCATATTAATTCTATTTTTTTTCCAAAGTCTGCAAGTTTCTTCACTTGACTAGCTAATATACAGTCTTCCTTTTCCATTATGAAAGTGAAAAGAAACACATTTAGCATTGTAATTATTCTTTACCATCAATATACACAGCATTGCTTTAATTGGCACACTCAACCATACTATTAATGTGGTTATAATTTTTTTATATATAAATAAAAAAATCCTCCTGCCTTCATACAACTCTTAATAACATTAGCTAGGATCTTCTTTATTACCTTGAGGAGCCTCACATGTGTGTCATATTAGTTTCTCGAGCTCCTTTGAGAAAATAAGTAACCCCAATTGCCCTCGTTCCCAAGTTAATGTCATTGGGATATTATTTGTAAAAGATAAATTGGCAAATTGGTTTATTATCGTCACATGTACCGAGGTACAGTGAAAAGCTTGCCTTGTATACCATCCATAAAGATCCATTCACTACAACAGTACATTGAGGTAGTACAAGGTAAAATAATAATAAGTGCAGAATAAAGTGCTACAGTACAGAGAAAGTGCAGTGCAGGTAGACAGTAAGGTGCAAGGTCACAACGAGGTAGATTGTGAAGTCAAGAGTCCATCTTATCGTACTAGGGAACCATTCAATAGTCTTATAATGTGAAGAATTAATTTAACAAAACTGCCATTTCTAATTTCACTTAGAATGGCTTTAAGAATTTGCCTTGTATTTACTCTAGATAATTCATGCAAGATAACAATTGTTTTAAATCCCCTGCTTTCTAAAATAAATTTTAGTTCTTAATATTTATTTCTGTTATAATCAAGGGATTTATTTATAGGATCCAGTTTTCAATTTGGTGTAATATGTAGATAACAGACATTACAGATGAGTCACTGAAATTGTGTGTTTCAAATATTGTTTAATGCAAAGTTCATTTAGAATTCAATATCCAAATATATTTTAAAAATCAGATGTCTATCAGTTACATACAAAGATTAAGCAAATGACTTTACCTAAAACAAAATTGCAGTGTAAATGTATCATCTGATGAGGCAGGATAAGATTTGTTAGAACACTGAATTTGCTCTGGTAAAGAGCCACAACAAGCGAATACACATCTTCAAAGGAATAAAATCAATAGAAATCAACTTTTGCCACGTAGCACGAGGCCGAATTTGGCTGAGTTGAGAGTTTTTCTTTTTTTGAGAACTGTAATGACAACGACTGAAAGAGTGGATGTAGGGTGAGGATCAAAGAATTTGTTCGATGCAATGGAGAACCACAACTTATGTGAACCATTTCTTTCAGGAATGGTTGGGGGGGGGGGGGGGGCCGGTGGAGGTTCATAAACTGAGGGTTTACAGTGGAAGTCAGCTATATATCAGAATAAGTAATCATAATACTATTGAATTTTCAGAACAAAGTTCACTTACCTCATCCCATTCCAGAATATAGTTGGTGACTTTGGAACCATTATCACATGAGGCCTTAAAGAGTTAAAGTAATATCATAGGTATAAAAGTCCATCTTAGGAGGACGTGGCATTAATAGAACAATTTAAACAAGACCACAATTGTAAAAATCCCGTGCCTTGCATATAGGTTAGAGTACAAAGTACCACAGTAAAGTGCAAGATACCTTTTGACATTATTGGTAAAGGTAGATGATATGAAAACAATTAAATAGTTAAACCAGCAACAATAGTAAGCTTTTTTTTAAAAAAAAGAAAGTGCTACCAAGCCAATTAAAAATTGCAGGACAAACTGAAACAGGTTCACAGATTGATTTTTTTTTTCAGGATATTCTGCAAGATACAAGTTCATAGACAGACTAACAATAAGGAGATAAGTACAGAGCAAGAGTTAATTCCTAAGGTGAGGAAAACACTTAGATCAAATTAATTACCAAGGCAAAGTACAGGAAGATTGATGAACTGTTGAAAATTATTCAAGATATTAAAATGCTCGGCAATAAGGACAGTCTGAGTAAAAGAGAAAAGTAAAATGTAGTTCATAGTGAATGAAAATGTTGCCAACAATGGAGAATGTAAAGATTTAGTAGTTACATTTGACATTTGTTATTTGGTTGATAAATGGACTAATTTGAAGTTGGAGTGAACATTATGAATGCGCAAGATAAACAAATGTAAGAAAAGCCAGCAGCCCAACTCATGTTTGTAAATATCAAGTTGTCAAATGTAAATTATTTGCACTATTTAAATAGATATCAATTTATAACAAGCTTCTTTGTAGAAAACAAACAGTAATGATTTCAGTATTTGCCTTACCTTCCACTGTAGACTGAGGGAATGTTTGGTCCTGTTTATTATTCTAGGTGCCATTGGTGTATCTGGTTCACTGCACAATGTTCTAAAACTCTCCGATTCCGATGGGGCCCCTCTTATTAAGTTACACACTGCTTGCACCCTTTAGGAGACAACATGGTATCAATAAGCTTCAGCAAATTAATAATACCCAATACAAGCTACTGGTTTGCTTAACTGTTGTTTTTA
Source organism: Pristis pectinata (assembly GCF_009764475.1). NCBI lineage: Eukaryota > Metazoa > Chordata > Chondrichthyes > Rhinopristiformes > Pristidae > Pristis > Pristis pectinata. Next base: position 65,751,671 of record NC_067408.1, on the reverse strand, counting down.
AAAACTGATCAACTACAGTGCCAGACCAGACTTTGCAACTCTTCAGTATTGAAAGAGGTCTTCCATTCTTTACAAACATGCAACAACTTTAGATATAAAGTCCCTAACATAGTGAAATATTCCAAAGGTGGGTGATGGAAACTCAGATACCAAGCAGACAATATAAAGTTAGGAAAGGCAAGGTTAAAAAAGGTCTTGATAAAGCATGTTGAAAGGATAAGCAATGCAGAATGGTTTTGGGAAAGAGCAAGGCAGTAATTGTGGAAGCATGTACTACTAATGGTGAAGTACAAGGAGAAAAGGAACATAGGAATGTCAGGTTAAGAAGAATGCAAATTGAGGTGCCAAGTTTGATGAGGTGCCAGAAGTAAGGTAGATGTTCACATAAGAAATTGTAGATAACAAAGGGGAGAGAGCACCGCAGGCCAGTTTGAACAGTGACAACTGGGATCTAATGCACCATAATGTGCGAGCAGTGATATTCTAGGTATACTTAAAGACCAGGTCTCTGAAGCACAATCTTCAGTTTGGAGTGACCAGCAATATTAATTCACTGAGTAACAACAAATCTTCACTACCCTCTCTGCCAACAAGAATGATTTAGGTTAAAGAGAAACCCAATTTCCAATCATCTTCATGCACTTTGTCAAATAGTTTTCTTCCACTGCTGAATCAGAAATGGAGTTGGTTAGAACATAGAACAGTACGGGCCCTTCGACCCACGTTGTTGTGCTGACCTACGTAAACACCTAACTCCATGATCAATCCAACCCTTCCCTCCTACATAGCCCATAACCGTTTTTCTTATATCCATGTGCCTATCTAAGAGTCTTTTAAATGTCACTATTGTATCAGCCTCTACAACCACCCCTGGCAGTGCGTTCCAGGCACCCACCACTCTGTGTAAAAAAAAACCTACCTCTGACATCTCCCCCAAACTTTCCTCCACTCACCTTAAACGAATGTCCTCTGGTATTAGCCACTGCTGCCCTGGGAAAAAGGTCCTGGCTGCCCATTCTATGTCTCTCATAATCTTATACACCTCTATCAAGTTGCCTCTCATCCTCCTATGCTCCAAAGAGAAAAGCCCAAGCTTGTTCAACCTTTCCTCAAAAGACATGTTCTCTAATCCAGGCAGCATCCTAGTAAATCTCCTCTGCACTATCTCTGAAGCTTCCACATCCTTCCTATAATGAGGAGACCAGAACTGAACACAATACTCCAAGTGTGGTCTAACCTGAGTTTCATAGAGCTGCAACATTACCTCATGGCTCTTGAGCTCAATCCCCTGACTAATGAAGACCAGCACACCATACACCTTCTCAACCACCCTATCAACTTGCGTAGCAACTTTGAGGGATCAATGGACTTGGACCCCAAGATCCCTCTGTTCCTCCACACTGCTAAGAATCCTGCCATTAACCTTGTACTCTGCCTTCAAGTTCGTTCTTCCAAAGTGCATCACATCACACTTTTCCAGATTGAACTCCATCTGCCATTTCTCCACCCAGCTTTGCAAACCATCTATATCCTTTTGTAACCTATGACAACTTTCTATGCTATCCACAACACCTCCAACATGTCATCTGCAAACGTACTCACTCATCCTCCCACTTCTTCATCCCAGTCATTTATAAAAATCAGAGTAGGGGCCCCAGAACAGATCCCTGTGGGAACACCATTAGTCAGACCTCCAAGCAAAATATGCTCCATCTACTACTACCCTCTGCCTTCTGCGGGCAAGCCAACTCTGAATCCACGCAGCCAAGTTTCCATGGATCCCATGCCTCACGACTTTCTGGATGAGCCTACCATGGAGAACCTTGTCAAACGCCTTACTAAAATCCACATACACCATATCCACAGATCTACCTTCATCAATATGTTTTGTCACCTCCTCAAAAACTCATTTAGGGTCATCAGGCATGACCTGCCCCTCACAAAGCCAAGCTGACTATCCCTAATAAGACTATGCCTCTCCAAATGTTTGTAAATCCTGTCCCTAAGAATGCTCTCCAATAATTTGCCCACCACTGACGCAAGACTCACTGGTCTATAATTCTCAGGATTATCTCTATTACCTTTCTTGAACAACAGAATAACATTTGCCATCCTCCAATCCTCTGGTACCACTCCTCTGGCACCACTCCTCTGGCAAGGGAGGACACAAAGATCATTGTCAACGCCCCAGCAATCTCTTTCCTTGCTTCCCATAGTAACCTGGGGTATATCCTGTCTGGCCCCAGGGTCTTACCTATCCTAAAGTTTTTCAGGAGCTCCAACACTGTTTCTTTCTTAACCTCAACATGTTCCAGCACATTAGCCTGCTATACACCAACCTCACAGTTTTCTGAGTCCCTCTCCCTGGTGAACACTGAAGCAAAGTATTCATTAAGGACCTCCCCTACTTCCTCCACCTCCAAGCACATGTTCCCCCCTTTATCCCTGAGCGGTCCTACCCTCACCCTAGTCATCCTCCTGTTCTTCACGTACACATAGAATGCCTTGGGGTTTTCCTTAATCCTACTCGCCAAGGCCTTCTCATGTCCCCTTCTAGCTCTCCTAGGTCCCTTCCTAAGCTCCTTTAAGCTACATTATAACTCAAGAGCCCTGTCTGATTTTTGCTTCCTAAACTTTGTATGCTTCCTTCCTTCTTGACTAAACATTCCACCTCTCGTCAACCATTGTTCCTTCACCCTACCATCCTTTCCCTGTCTGTTGGACAAACCTATCCAGAACCCATGCAAATAGTTCCTAAACAACCTCCACATTCTGCTGTGCAATTCCCCAAGAACATGTGTTCCCAATTTATGCTCACAAATTCCCACTTAATGCCATAGTAATTAGCCTTACCCCAATTAAAAACTTTCCCATATTGTCTGTTCCTATCCTTGTCCATGGCTTGCTAAAGGTCAGAGAGTTGTGGTCACTGTCTCCGAAGTGCTCGCCCATCGATAGGTGTGTAACCTGACCAGGTTCATTGCCTGGTACAAGGTCCAGCATGGCCTCTCCTCTAGTCAGCCTGTCAGCACGCGGTGTCAAGAGTCCTTCCTGGACACATCTAACAAATTCTGCCCCATCTGAACCTTTTGCACTAAGGAGGTGTCAATCATTATTAGGGAAGTTGAAGGCAGCATGACAACAACCCTGTTATTTTTGCACCTTTCCAAAATCTGCCTACCTATCTGCTCCTCAGTGTCCCAGTTGCTACTGGGGGTGGGGGGGCCTAAAGAATACTCCCAATAGAGTGATTGTTCCCTTCCTGTTTCAGACTTCTACCCACTCTGACTCAGTAAATGATCCTTCCACAACATCCTCCCTTCCTGCAGCTGTGATACTATTCCTGATTAGCAATGCCACTCTCCCCCCCCCCCCCCCCACCTCTTTTACCTCCCCTCCCTATCCCTCTTGAAACACCTAAACCCTGGAACATCAAGCAGCCAATCCTGTTCTTGTGACAGCCAAGTCTCCGTAATGGCCACAACATTGTAATTCCACGTACTGATCCATGCTCCAAGTTCATCACCCTTATTCTTAATACTTCTTGCATTAAACACCTTTCATCCCATCCAACTGACTGCATTTATGCCCTATCCACTGCCTATCTTCCTCACAGTCTCTCTGCACATTGCATCTACCTATGCTCCATCATCTGACCTAACATTCTGGTTCCCGTCTCCCTGCCAACCCAGTTTAAACCCTCCCCAACAGCTCTAGCAAACCTGCCCACAAGCACATAGGTCCCTCTGAAGTTCAGGTGCAACCGGTCCCTTTTGTACTGGTCATACCTTCCCCAGAAGAGATCCCAATGATCCACAAATCTGAAACCCTGCCCCCTGCACTAACTCTTCAGCCACATATTTGCCTGCCATATCTTCCTATTCTTACCCTCACTTGAGGTCCTGCTTTTTTAGCTTCCTTCCTAAGTCCCTATATTCACTCTTCAGGACCTCATCCTAGCTCTGTCATTGGTATCAATGTGTACCACGATTTCTGGCTGCTCACCCTCCCCTTTAAGAATGCTGTGGACTCGATCCAACTCGTCTTTGACCCTGGCACTGGGAGGCAACATACCATCAAGTCTCGTTCTTGCCCACAGAATCTCATGTCTGTTCCCCTAACTGATGAATCCCGTCACTATTGCTCTCCTCTTCTCGCCACTTCCCTTCTGAGCCACAGAGCCAGACAGTGCCAGGGACATAGCTGCTGTGGCTTTCCCCGGTAGGCCCCCACCCCAACGCCCCCAACAGTATCCAAAGTGGTATACTTGTTATTGAGGGGAACAGCTATTGGGGTACCCTGCACTGACTGCCTACTCCTTTTCCCTCTCCTGACGGTCACCCAGCTACCCGCATCCTGCAACCTAGGTGTGACTGCCTCCCTGTAAGTCCTCTCTATCAACTCCTCAGCCTCCCGAATGATCCAGAGTTCATCCAGCTCCAGCTCCCTAGTGCAGTCTGCAAGGAGCTGCAGCCGGATGCACTTCTCACGGGTGTAGTCATCCCACATCCTGCAAGAGCATATTCACCGCCCTGACTGCCATTCCCCACTGCTCTAACTGTGCAATAAGGAAGAAAGAGACCTTACCAGAACCTCACCTTCACCTACGCTCACTTACTCCACTTCTACACGCCGAAGCCTCTTGAGCCAAAGCCTCAGCTCTCCACTCTAACACTGACCACTCCCAACAATGGCCGCTTCAAAATGGTCACTCTGCTTGACCCTAACTTCTTTTTATTGGATGCTGCCAATTAGCTAATGGTTATTGATTGTTTTGTTTCCTTCAGTTCCTTGGATAATGAAACCACCCGTGCAAGCATGCAACAAGGCCTGGAGAACACTGAGAAGCATACGAACCAGGTGATAACCATCTCCAAACAGGGAAAGTCTACCTAACACTGCGTGACATCCCTAAATTCCTTATCAACAATATGATCACCAATGAACAGAAAATGTTTGTCAGAAATACTGTCTGTGGCCACTAGAAAAGGCAACGTCTGGGTATGCCATAACAAGTCACCCTCTAATTCCCCAATACCACTCTACCATGACTAAGCAAGTTTATTCAATGCATGGTGATGCCATTCAGATTGGAAAAACAAGTTGATGATAGCTACATTAGCAGTAGGATCGCTATATGTGAGTCGGCCCTAGAAAGAGGGAGAACAAAACTGGGATGAGTGTTAATTGAGGACAAGATCGTGTTTGGATGCCTCCTCAGTCAAATGATCTATAAACATTTACTACCAATATTCCCATATAAAGCATGGGCAGTTGTGAGAGAACAGTGGAGGAAACTTGGCGTCTATACAACAATACCCCAGCAATGAGTTGATGCTCCTCTCTTCTCCTGAAGACACACAGTATTTGAAGAGGAAATTGGAATGTGGGCCAAAGTCACATTTATAACCATCTTTAACTAGATAATGGTTGAAAATTGGTATTGGTTTATTATTGTCACTTGTATCAAGGTACAGTGAAAAACTTGTCTTGCATATCGTTAGTACAGATCAATTCATTACACAGTGCATTGAGGTAGTACAGGGTAAAAACAGAGTAAAGTGTCACAGCTACAGAGAAAGTGCAGTGCAGATAGGCAATAAGGTGCAAGGTCATAACAAAGCAGATTGTGAGGTCGGGAGTCCAACTCATCGTATAAGGGAACCTAACAGTGGGGTAGAAGCTGTCCTTGAGCCTGGTGGTATGTGCCTTCAGGCTCCCGTATCTTCTGCCTGATGGGAGAGCGGAGAAGAGAGAATGACCTAGGTGACTGGGGTCTTTGATTATGCTGGCTGCTTCACCAAGGCAGCGAGAGGTATAGACAGAGTCCATAGAGGGGAGGCTGGTTTCCGTGATGTGCTGGGCTGTGTCCAAAACTCTCTGCAGTTTCTTGCAGTCTGGGGCAGAGCAGTTGTCATACCAAGCCGCTGTGCATCCAGATAGGATGCCATTCCTATTAATTACCAATAGATAGAAATCTGTACTTATTAATTACCAACCTAGCTTGGTAGTCTGTGGCCGGCTTTAGGTCCTGTAATGTGATGCTTTCGTCCTTTCCTCTGTAAAACAAAATGCACACAGATAACTCTGAAATGATTTAAGGAGCCATCACATTATGCAATCATATACAAAATAAAAATACATCAATACTATCTAGAAGGACCAAAGAAACAGTCTACAACAAATTAACATTGTCTAAGTAGAAAATTATTGAGACAATTTACATTTGAATATTATTTTCATAATTTTGGAATAGTGTAGGACTATTTAGATTTTTGGTCCCAAGAGAAGGTGGTCCAAAAAAAATCCAGTGCAATGAGATAGCTTTCTAAAGTGCACTCCAGCAACACGTATGTATTAATTATGACTAATAATTTACCTAAACTTAAAAAGCAAATATCAGGTAAACACATCCAGTAACAATGGCTATTATGAAGACATGCTTCTATTTCCAGCATTGTTAACTACATCTAAAACTTGCCAACAATGGGTAACACATGTCACAGTACTCTTGGCAAGCTTCTTTCTTCCAAACATTCTTTTCCTCATAATACAGGGGAGCAGAAGGAAGACTTGTTGTTTCCTTAATCAGATATCATCTTAAATCTTTCTGACACACATAATGCATTTCATAGACCTTTCATCCTATTTTCTGCTGAAATAGCCTACAGCTGATGACATTAGTGCCATCTCAATCATTCATGTGATGGAAAACATACGAGAACCAGCTGCCACTACACATCTGCTTACATCACAGAATCAAGGGATATTGGTCTGGGCAGGTAGATGATGAACCTCTATCTAATCAAATGGTAGAGCAGACTCAAAGGGCCACCTGGCCTAATCTTGCTCATGTTTTTTTTACACAAAAGGCTGCAGTTTAATGATAAAGTGCATTGTAGGAAGGTTCGCTTTCAAATGTTTTGAATCACTAAACAAGACATGCAGTTTAAATTCGTACAAAACGAGGGATGGGTAACAAAGCACCATGAAACAACTTTCAGATGAAAGCTTTTCATTGTTTTAGAGCAGAGATACATTCTGCCAAACAAAGTAGCTGTTTGTTAAATGTCAAAGCATAAACTTGATTGCTGGATTGGCTTTGTAAATGCCTCAATATTGCTGAAATTGAACAGAGCTTTTCGAGCTGTACGCACTTAGGATATGTAATGTGTTCCCCTGCATAATAACTTCCTGAAAGAAAGGGAGCTAGGCTGCTTTAGTGCTGTAAGGGGAAGACAAAACGAGATGGTGGGCTATATGGGTGGAAACGACATGCAATGGAGATTGGAGAGGGATGAGAAAGCTGGCTAATCAAGCAGTGATGAGGAAATTAAAGAAGTGGTAGTGAGGGAGATAAATGAGGGAGGAAGGGGGAGTAGCAAGGACCAGATGTGGGTATGGTGTGAAGTGGGGATAGAGGGAAGAGTATGGCATAATGAGGATTAAAGAAAGTGCCCAATCTTCAGTTAATAGTCCACTTCATATAATTTTCATCCAGCTAATTATTTCATGTTTTGTTGACAATGAAGGTTACAATTAAATCACAAACACCTGTGGGTAAATTGGCTTATTTTCTCATATTTCTGAAGCAGAATAAAAAAGTTAATTTCTTCTTTTATTCTGAGCTGATATTTTTAATTTAAAAAAAAACAAAATTGAGGGAAATGGGCATGAAAGAAAGGTAAACAGAAGATCCAACCTAATTGTAGGAAGAAAAAATTGAAGGTTAAAGATCACATGCTTGATAGCAAGGCAAGGGAGAAATGAATTTAAGGAGCGATGAGGTAGCTAACAATGGAAAAGATTGGAGTAATGATGGGCACAGATATGTAATTATAGGTGTAATGGGAAGGCAAATGGATAGGAAATGCAAGGGAACAAGATGGCACAGGGAAATGAGTAACTGAAACTGAGAAGGAAATAGTAGGTTTTGGATGTTATTCAAGGTCAGCTTTTTGCAGATTCCACTGTAAATTCAGCTGTTGGAGTCCCTTTCTCTTGTCATAGTACTAGCACTTACTACCAAAAGATGGGATGGGGGGGGGGGGGGGGGGGGGGAGGACGGAAGGAAGGGAGGGAGGGAGGGAGGGAGGAGAAAGTCAGGAGACACACATACAAGAACAACAAAGATAGCTGAGAAAGTGATTGTGAATCATTAATAATCTTGTTCAACCTATAAATGATTGACGAGTAACATAATAAAACGTTCATGTCTGAATACAATTCCAACCCAGGTCCATCCTTACAGAACTTATTTGGTGCCTGTAGTGTTGGTACAGCATCTTTCTTTTGCTCCTCAATGTAAAACTCAGCAAAACCTACCCTCTAACCTTTCCAGTCAATGCCTTGAAACACCATGGAATGTCAACTAACATTTAAAGTTTTACACCTTTATGATGATACAAAGATTGGTGACATTGAGGATAGGGTACAAGATTGCCAAAGGATCAGTTGCACATGTGGACAGATGGAGTTTAATCTAGGAAAGTGTGAGAAGTTGCACTTTTGGAGATCAAATGTAAAGGGAAAGTACACAGTTAATGGCAGGACATTTAACAGCGTTGAGATACAGAAGGATCTTGGGGTCCAAGTCCATAGCTCCCTAGGAGTGGCTGCACAAGTTGAAAGGGTGGTAACGACGGCATAAGTAATGCTTGGAACAACAAACAATCTGCTGGAGGAACTTAGTGGGTCAAGCAGCATCTGTGGGAGGAAAGGAATTTTCGATGTTTGGGGTGGAAACCTGAATGTCCTGATGCCAGGTTTGGACACAAAATGTCAACAATTCCTTTCCTTCCACAAATGCTTCTCAATCCACTGAGTTCCTCCAGCAAATTGTTTGTTGCTCCAGATTCCAGCATTTGCAGTCTTGTGTCTCATATGGCATGCTTGCTTTTATTAGTCAAGGCATGTTGCAGATTTAAGAAACTCTGGTTAGGCTACATCAGGAGTACTGCAATCAATTCTGGTTGCCCCATTATGAGGATGTGGAGGCTTTGGAGAAGGTGCTGAAGAGGTTTACCAGGATGCTGCCTGGATTAGAGGGCAGGTGCTAGAAGGAGAGATTGGACAAACTTGAGTGGTTTTCTCTGGAGCGGCAGAGGCTGAGGGGAGACCTGAAAGATTAAGATTATGACAGGCATAAATAGACAGCAGGTATCTTCCTTCCCCCCGCCCCCCCCCAAGAGTCAAAATGTCTAATACTAGAGGAATGCATTTAAGGTGAGAGGGGAAAAGTTCACAGGAGATGTGCAGGGCAAGTTTGTTTTTTATATATATATATATATATATATATATATATATATACACACACACATACACACACACAGAGGGTTGTGAGTGCCTGGAATGTGTTGCCGGGGTGGTAGTGGAGGCAAATACAATAAGAGGCACTTATGAGGCTCTTAGACAGGCACATGAATAAGCAGAGAATGGAGGGATGTGGACCATGTGCGGGCAGAAGGGATTAGTGTAATTAGACATCGTTAGTTTAATTAGTTCAGCATAACATTGTGGACTGAAGGGCCTGTTCCTGTGCTGTACTGTTCTATGTTCTATCACCATTGATTATTTTAAGCAGGCACCATTGCCGTCATGTAACCAATGTCATACACTAATTTGCATTCAGAGGCATCATGTAATTTTATTTTAGCAACAAGCTTCAATAATGCTACTAGCAGGAGATTACAGCTAGATTTTCTGCATCATTAGCTACTGGAAGAAAAGAATTTTGTTAAACTTGTTGCTTCTCTTTAATTGCTAACATTTTCCTGTTTTGAGAAAGAATTTGTTTAGAAAGTACTAGAAATGTATTCTTTAAATCAACAGGTGAAGGACTTTTAAAACTTAGAAAATCATCTAATCCAGGTAAAAATGTTAAGATGGATAGAGTTTACAACAATGAATTTTGACTTACGCTACTATACATTGTCCACATTTAAAAATCAGCCATTAATTATAGTGAAAATCTACATACACATAGGCAATTTTGAACTTCTCATCTTTCCCACCATTTGAAATAGCAACTTCATAGTTGTAGGGTTCAGATAAAAAATCACTAGCAGCATCATCATTTATTGTGGCTGAAGGTGGAGCCCAAGTGAGGACAACTGTTCTTGCCTGGATGTCAGATACCTACAAAAACAATTAAACACTCAAATGAAATAACTAGGGCAGATGCGCTAAAGAAATTTTATTACAAACCCAACACCCTTAAATGATTTCAGCCGTAACAGGCCAAAACCTATAAAAAGTAACTAACTGATGATCATGGGAACAATTAGTAAATCTGTTGAAAGGACTGGAGAGTGTATGATATTGTAAAATTTATTTCAGGACTTCTAGTACTCAGTATGATATAGAGATGGGCAATAAATGCAAAGCCTTGTCAGCGATACCCACATCCCAAGAAATGAATTTTAATAAAGCTCAATGTTCCTTCCAAGCTAAAGAATGAGTGGAGTGTATTGGATGAACATTCCATCTAGTCAGACCACCATGTAAGCACATTTGGTGGACAGAGAATTGCTGCAGCCATGCTGCACTTCTGCTCTTGGATAGGCTTCCATGCTGTGAATCAGAATGGGAATACAGGCATGGCTGCAAGCATGAATATGTGTACCTTGTTATCAGTCTGTGGACCTAATCCTCATTGTTACTGATCAGCCAAAAGTACAAGCCTCAAATGTACATCCCGAAAAAAGTTATTTAAGTATAACTTTTGGATTTTCTTCATCTTATTGCCAGGCCCTTTTAGCCTTGAAAAGGCACTGATACAATGCCACTGGGATAGAAGAATTGGAGTTGAGAGAAGGGAGTACCCTCTCCAGCTTCATTTCCATCCGAGTGCTGGACCTATATTTGGAGTTAGAGACTCTACTCCAGTAACTTACAACAAGAGCAAAAACAAACTTTGCACTGACTTAAAACCTTGCACTAAATTAACAGGTTTCCATTCATTTTTCATTTCTTAGTACCTGAGAAATTGCTGCTCTCCAAGACCTAGGAAGAACAATAGTGGACCATATTTTTTCAATCACAAACACAGGACTCAAAATGCTATTTGCTCTCCAATTAATATCTTGGATTTACTTAAAAATACATCAAGACTTATTGGTGTATGTTGGTTATGAACAGTAACCGAAAGGATCCGAGAATCTATACTTATTAGTTATGTTCGAAAACAAGGTGCAGAATTGCATAACCAGTGTTCCTATGTTCCACTTAACTTCACACTGGGTCTCTTATGGTCATCAGTTGCAACCTTTAAATTATTTGCCTGTGATATCAGTTGGAACCCATGCACTTTCCTGTGATGGAATAAATGTTGTAAAACTGCTCTGTTAAATTGGGTTGCTTGGGGCTGATGTGTGCAGTAATATACCGAATGAAGTATAAACTATTATACTGCTACCCTGGCAGAAGGGACATATCCTTGGGACTTGCAGCATTTTCAAGTCTTTTAAAAAAATACACTGGAAATTTCTTGTTGCAATAATGGCTTCATTATAATTTCAGCAAACAAAGATACAACTTTAAATACTCATGGTATAAAAAAAAATCTTGGTGGATTTATATAGGAATAGGGAGAAAATAAATATTTTGAGGAATAACATGGAAAGCTGGAGCACAACCACCAGATTGTAATAGGGTTAAAAAAAAGAGATTAAAAATCTTAAATACAATGTGTAGGCAAGTGAACCCAAGATATCAAGTGGTTAAAAATAATTAAGTGTTAAAAGACTTAATTAAGCAGATATATTATCAGAACTTTCTTACAGCTGATGTATATAAAGTAAATGTGAACCAAAAGCCACATCAGTGATAAACTAAATAAAAAGGGAAAATAGATATATTCATGATAAATTTATCACATTGATTCTCACAAGGTTTGAAAAATATTTAGAGATAATAGTCTCACAGCACTGACTGCTAAGTTATAATCGATGCTGTAAGAAAGTAGTACAGGTACTCCTTGATTTACACACTAGCTGTAACACAACTGAATTTTAAGGGACATGTCCTCTATTTACAAAACTTTTTTTAACTGTAACAGACAATCAAGAGATTATATCAATATTAACAATATGCAGCAACTGAAATCTTAGGCAGTATAGCTGTGTTAACAAAGATCACTATCCACTGGAGTCACCGCAGTTCTGGAATATACCTGCTAATGCACACCACTGGCCTAAGTACCGGTAGGAGGAATCTGCAGCCTATCAACATAACTGACTACTAACACAACTGGCAATTGCAAACAGATCTCTATTAGTTATAGGAGAATGTTAACCCTGGAAGTGTATCATGTGTTACAAAGGGCAAAGATGTGGCAATAGAAAGAAAGGAAAAAGGGTTAAGCATGTGGTTAGTAGATCAGAATCAACAGCATGTGCCCCTGAGTTTGATGATTATCCAGGAAAAAGTGAAATGCTTATGGCAAGAACATGAGGTAGAAGGGTGATGAACTTTCTGAAAGTGCTGACACATTCAAGACCAGTTATGGTTGGTTTGAACATGTCAGGAAAGACAAAGTGCAGATTCCATGCTAAAAGAAAACATTCCAAAAGAGCTTAAATGATTCACTGGGTGGCTACTCTTCTAAACAAATGTTTAATGTAACGAGACAGGGCTGTTTTGGAAGAAAATACCTTCATGCACATTCATCTCAAGACACCCGAGGTTTGCCTTACCATTCTAGGGGACATTGTCAAGGTTGATTGTAAGCTTAAGCCTCTTTAACCTACCAGAGAACACAAGGGCTCTAAAATGATACTCAAAAGCCAACCTCTCTGTTGTATGGTGATCTAACAGAAATAAAGCCTGGATGACAGCACTGCTCTTCCAAGATTACATCACGTCTTTTCTTTCCTCCTTCATCAAACAATATTGTATGAGGAATAACATGGACAATAGAGTCCGACTCTTCATCAACATCTGGTTAATGTCAAGGGTGTGGCTGACAAGATGCAAGTAGCATTTTTGTCCCCCAATACCACTCCATTGTTCTAAGCCATGGACCAGGGTGCTATCACTACATTTGAGCTTTACTACCTGCTGTGTGTAATGAGGCATATCATTTCAGACTTGGCTGATAATGACAAATTTGGAAGAGGTACAATATCAAGATACTCATAAACTGCACTAAGTGCGTCTTGGAATGATGTAATCCATGCAACAATCAGCAGTGTACGGATATTACTGCTTGAATGGGCCCACTATTCCTACAGAGAGTCAAGTTAGCAAACAAAGCTGGGTTTGTTGAAGTCGACCAAGATGACATGAAAGAGTTAGAGTTAATGGAATCACATGGCACAGAACTTGTGAATGATGATTTGTTGGAACTTGAGCAAGAGAGGTGAGAAGGAGCAAGAAATCACGAACATCATATTACCTCTATTTGCAATAACCTTTCACTCCATTGCTTATCAGAGATCTGCCTCAAATACGATTGTTTCCACTGTCATTTGAGGAAGAGAATTCCAAAGACTCACAAACCTCAGAAAACAAAATCAACCCATCTTTGTCTTAAACAGGAGAGCTCTTATCTCAAGGGAGTCAGCCCTAGTTCTAGATTCTTCCAGAAAAGGATGTATCCACCTTGTCAAAACCATAGAACCATACAGCACAAAACAGGCCCTTCGGCCCAACGTGTCGTGCCGTCCATCAGACCACCCTCACACTACCTAACCCCTTCCTCCCGCATATCCCTCTATCTCACGTTCCTCCATATGCCTATCCAACAAGCTCTTGAACCTGTTCAATGTATCTGCCTCCACCACCACCCCAGGCAGTGCATTCCATGCACCAACCACTCTTTGGGTGAAAAACCTCCCTCTGACATCTCCCTTGAACCTCCCACCCATAACCTTAAAGCCATCACCTCTCGTCTTGAGCATTGGTGCCCTGGGAAGGAGGCGCTGACTGTCTACTCTATCTATTCCTCTCAATATTTTATATACCTCTATCATGTCTCCGCTCATCCTCCTCCTTTCCAGTGAATAAAGCCCTAGCACCTTAAGCCTCTCCTCATATTCAATACCCTCCAATCCAGGCAGCATCCTGGTAAATCTCCTCTGCACCCTCTCCAACGCCTCCACATCCTTCCTATAATGAGGCGACCAGAACTGAACACAGTACTCTAAATGTGGCCTAACTAGAGTTTTGTAAAGCTGCATCATAACCTCGCGGCTCTTAAACTCAATCCCGCGACTTATGAAAGCCAACATCCCATTGGCCTTCTTAACTGCTCTTTCCACCTGTGAGGCAACTTTCAACGAACTGTGAATATGAACCCCCAGATCCCTCTGCTCCTCCACACTGCCAAGTACCTTGCCGTTTACCCTGTACTCTGCCCTGGAGTTTGTCCTTCCAAAGTGTACCACCTCACACTTCTCCGGATTGAACTCCATCTGCCACTTGTCAGCCCAGCTCTGCATCCTATCAATATCCCTCTGTAAGCTCCGACAGCCCTCCACACTATCCACAACACCGCCTATCTTAGCGTCATCCGCAAACTTACTAACCCAGCCCTCCACCCCCTCATCTAAGTCATCTATAAATATCACAAAAAGTAGAGGTCCCAGAACCGATCCCTGCGGGACACCACTAGTCACTGCCTTCCAATCCGAGGGCACTCCCTCCACCACAACCCTCTGCTTTCTACATGCAAGCCAATTCCTAATCCACACAGCCAAGCTTCCTTGGATCCCTCGGCCTCTGACCTTCTGAAGAAGCCTACCATGAGGAACCTTATCAAATGCCTTACTAAAATCCATGTAAACCACATCCACCGCACTGCCCTCATCAATCTTCCTGGTCACCTCCTCAAAGAACTCTATCAGGCTTGTGAGGCAAGATCTTCCCTTCACAAAGCCATGCTGGCTGTCCCTAATCAGTCCATGATTCTCTAGGTGTTCATAAATCCTATCCCTTAGAATCCTTTCCAACAGCTTACCCACCACAGACGTGAGACTCACCGGTCTATAATTCCCTGGCCTATCCCTATTACCTTTTTTGAACAAGGGGACCACATTCGCAACCCTCCAATCCTCCGGCACCACCCCCGTAGACAACGAGGACTCAAAGATCCTTACCAGCGGTTCAGCAATCTCCTCCCTAGCCTCTCGAAGCAGCCTGGGGAAAATCCCGTCAGGCCCCGGAGATTTATCTGTCTTAATATTATTTAACAACTTCAACACATCCTCTCTCTTGATATCAACAACCTCGAGAACATTACCCCTACCAGCACTCCCTTCTGCATCATCAAGACCCCTCTCCCTGGTGAATACCGAAGAGAAGTACTCATTAAGAACTTCTCCCACTTCCGCCGCCTCCAGGCAAATTCTCCCACCTTTGTCCTTAATCGGACCTACCTTCACCCTAACCATCCTCCTACCCTTCACGTACTTGAAAAAGGCCTTGGGATTTTCCTTAACCCTACTAGCCAAAGCCTTTTCATGTCCCTTTCTAGCTCTCCTCAGCCCTTTCTTAAGTTCCTTCCTCGCTACCCTATATTCCTCACGGGCCCTGTCTGAACCTTGCTGCTTATACCTCACGTATGTTACCTTCTTCTCCCTAACAAGTCGTTCCACCTCTCTCGTCACCCACGGTTCCTTCACCCTGCCATTCCTTCTCTGCCTCACCGGGACATATTTATCCCTAACATCCTGCATAAGATCCCTGAATATCGACCACATCCCCATGGTACATTTTCCTTCAAAAAGGACATCCCAATTTACACTCCCAAGTTCTCTCCTTATAGCCTCGTAGTTAGCCCTTCCCCAATTGAAAAACCTCTTGTCCTCTCTGCACCTGTCCCTGTCCATGACAATTTTAAAGGTTATGGAGCAATGGTCACTGTCCCCCAAATGCTCACCCACCAATAGATCCTTCACCTGTCCCGGTTCATTTCCTAAAACTAGATCTAACATGGCATTCCCTCTAGTCGGCCTGTCAACATACTGCGTCAGGAATCCCTCCTGGACACATTTAACAAATTCTGTCCCATCTAAACCTTTGGCACTAAGCAGGTTCCAGTCTATATTTGGGAAGTTGAAGTCTCCCATTATAATAACCCTGTTATTTCTGCTTCTCTCCAAACACTGCCTGCCAATCTGCTCCTCTATATCTCTACTGCTACCGGGGGGCCTGTAGAATACTCCTAGTAGAGTAACTGCTCCTTTCTTGTTCCTTAACTCCACCCATACGGACTCTAGAGATGATCCTTCTACAACATCCATCTTTTCCACAGCCGTAACAGTGTCCCTGACCGGTATCGCCACCCCTCCCCCTCTTCTCCCCCCTTCCCTATCCCTCTTAAAACACCAAAAACCAGGAATATTCAATATCCACTCCTCTCCTGACGTCAGCCACGTCTCAGTAATAGCCACGATATCAGAGTCCCCCATACTTATCCAAGCCCTCAGTTCATCCCCCTTATTCCTGACACTTCTTGCATTTAAGTAAACACACTTCAGTCCATCTACCTTACTACTTTTACAGCCTGTATTCTGCTTCTCCTTACCCAAAGCCTCTCTACCCGTTTGATCTAACTTTTCTTCATTCCCTTCTTCCTCTGACCTACTCCTCCGGTTCCCTTCCCCCTCACAAACTAGTTTAAACCCTCCTGTACCACCCTAGCAAATCTCGCCGCAAGGATATTGGCCCCCTTCTGGTTCGGGTGTAACCCGTCCTCTCTGTACAGGTCCCACCTTCCCGAGAAGAGATCCCAATGATCCAGAAATCTAAAACCCTCCCTCCTGCACCAACTTCTCAGCCACACATTTATCTGCCACCTCCTCCTATTCCTACCTTCACTATCACGTGGCACTGGCAGCAATCCCGAGATTGCTACCCTTGAGATCCTGTTCCTCAATTTTCTGCCTAGCTCCCTGAACTCACTCTTCAGGACCTCATCCCCCTTCCTACCTATGTCATTGGTGCCAATATGGACCACAACCTCTGGCTGCTCTCCCTCCCACTCAAGAATTCTGTGGACCCGATCAGTGACATCCCGGACCCTGGCACCTGGGAGGCAACATACCATCCGGGATTCATGCTCACTGCCACAGAACCTCCTGTCTGTTTCCCTGACTATCGAGTCCCCTATCACTACCGCATGTCTCTTTCCCACCCTTCCCTTCTGAGCAGCAGTACCAGTCCCAGTGCCAGAGACCTGGTAACTGCAGCTAGGACCCTGCAGGTCATCCCCCTCAACAGCTTCCAAGGCAGAAAACTTGTTACTGACGGGAACAGCCTCCGGGGCTCTCTGTCCTGTCTGCCTGTCTGACTTCTTCTTCCTCTTCCCTCCCCTGACCGTCACCATTCTATCTGCCTCCTGAACCTCAGATGTACCTACCCTAAGGGGGGGTGACTGTCACCTGATGCACCGTGTCTACATAACTCTCTCCCTCCCTTATGCTGCGCAGTGTTTGTAGCTGCGACTCCAGCTCATCAACTCTAAGCCGAAGTTCGTCCAGCCTCAAGCACTTACTGCAGATGTGGCCATCTTGGACCGCAGCAAGGTCCACGAGTTCCCACATCAAACAGCTGCAGCACACCACCATGTCCTCCATCTGACTACCTTTTTTTTTCCCTAGTTAGTCCCACCTACAAATCTATAATGACCAAAAGCTAAACCTTGCCTTTACCTACTTAACAGCTACTTACCCTCCTTGCCACTTCACGCCGAAGCCCCTTGTGCCAAAGCCCAGAACACTCTGCTGCTACTCACTCCGCTGCCCGCTCCGACGCTGCCTGCTTTCTAGGCTGTTTGCTTTTTAAGCTGCCCGCACCGCGCCTGCGCAGTCCAGCCCCCACTCGACTACTTAAAAAACTTATTAAAAAAACTAACCCTTACACTAAAAACCCTAACAAAAACTAACCCTTACACCCAAAAACCCTAATAAAAGTGATAACCCCTCTGGATCTTGCATGTTTCATTTGGTGAAAACCCTTAACGAGTAACTTATTATCTTAATTTAAGATTCAATATTTAATAAAACAACAATTTATTTCAAACACTTGTGTTGATGTATTTTTAAGCATTTAGTTTTTTTTATATATATATATGGAAATAAATGGGAAAAGATTTTTTCTAATTTACAAACTTCCAATTAAAGCATTTTCCTGGCACAACCCCTTAATATCTGCATATATTTTGAAGAAATTTTAAGATATTAAGTATACACAGAGCAACTAGACAACAGAAAATCTCTGTGATGTTCAAGGATGTTTTATTTTTAAAAGAGCTACAAAATGCAGAGCATGTACTGAGGACTAATGCTATCCAGCAATTCAAAAACATAAACTGAGCATCACTGAACCAATTCGTGTATCAATAACTGATCAGCTAAAGTGATTCTTTCACAGGACATCAACATATTTTAAATAATTCATCTTTTGCATTTACCAAATTAAGTTTGCATCTCTAATTTATCATGTACAAATGGATATAATTTATTTTGATTGAGAACCAAGACTGAGGACTGGAAGAGCTTTGGAAACTAAGCATGGCCAAAATACTTAGAGGGAAAACACAGAATGTGTGTCCCAAGAAATATATAAAACAATTGTAAGAGCTTCAGCAAGTATGCCATGAGGGAAGAGAATAGAAACGTACAGGTGACTCTCATCAAAGACAGATGACATATTAAATAGGAAATATAGAAAAGGTTGTGGCGTTAAATAATTTACTTGTCCTTAAATGCAAAAGATAAAAATAAATTTAACAGAAATAGTGAGGAACTTAAATTGATATCAGTAAAGAGTTAATGCAGATAAATTAAGGAGACTAAAAGCAAATAAATCTCTGGATTAAAACATTTGAAAAGACTAGTTATGGAAACAATGAATGTATTAGTGGCAAGATTCCAAAATTACCTATTTTGTATAAAAACCCCAGTCGAATGATTGGCTATACTACATTCACTCCCACTCAAAAGAGAGTGAGGGAGAAAATACAGATTAGCTGGAGATCCACGGTGGGAATAATGCTGACGGTAAAGATGCATATCATGACATTCAGAAAATTAAAAGAGAAAGTCCATAATGTTTTATGGGAAAGAAATTCCATTTGACAAATCTAAGATTTATATATGAAGATATAATTGGTGGGATAGATTTTTAAGTTAGTTTTTGTCAAGGTCTGAATACACTGCCTAACCCTAATTGCCTTCAAGAAAATGGTGGTGAGTTACCTTCATGAATCATTGTATTTCTTGTAGTAAAAACAGTAAGAAAACCAGTAGATGTAATAAATCTAGATATTCAAAGGGCATTCAATGAGCTTCCACATAAAAGGCTGTTGCATAAAACAATGACTCAGATTTCAGGGTAATATAGTAGCATGAAGCGAGGATTGGATAGCTGAAAGAAGGAATTTACAGCTGGCAGGCTGTCACTAGCATGATCAGTCCTGCTTCTCAGTTATTTACAATCTGTAATAATGAATGATTAAAAAGAAAGTACAATTTTTTGTATTATTGCTAAAAATACAAAGCTGGCTGGAAAAGTGAACTAGAGGGAGAATGCAAAGTTAATCAAATTGGAGAGGGGGGCAGAATCTAATACAGCTTTCACTTTGGTAGGAAGAACAGCAAAACAGGTCATTTCATAAATATTGAGAGACTAATACATGTTGGTGTTTGGAGGGATCTAAGACTACTGCAACACAAAATGTCTAAAGCTACCATGTAGTTACAGCAAACCACTAGGAAGACAAATGAATGGGTAATCTTTACTGTACAGGTTGAAGTACAAGGGTAAAAAGTTATTTCTGCATCTATATAGGGTTTTGATGATCACACAGCTGAAGCATTTGGTACAGTATTGCCTCTGTACTTAAGGATACTGACTTCCCTTGGAGTCAGTGCAGCTGGATTGATTACTTGGGCTGGAAGGGAGAGATTGACTCGGATGAGCCTATGCAGGATGACTTTATTGAAATTGGTACGATTCCAAGTAGCTTTGAAAGGGTAGATGCTGAGAACTGATTTCCAAGAACCAAATGTCATAGTCTAAGGCTACGGAGATTAAGGTAAGGTGAAAGTTCTTCAGGCAGGGGTTGAGTGTCTTTGGAATTTGATAAATAGAACAGTAGATGTTCAATTGTTGGATATATTCAAGGCTGAAATTACTCAACTTTTGGATACAAAGGGGATCAAGGCTTGTAAGGACCAGGGGGAAAAATGGCAGTACCAGTGGATCAACCATGATACTAAATGCCAGATCAGGTTTGAGGAGATGTATGACCAATTCCTTCTCAAGTTCTAATGTACCTATGCTTAGTCATGTAAAACGTTTTGATTACATCGAACTGGCCAGATATCTAACAGAAGAGAATTGAGCAAAGTTAAAAGAAACTGGACAAATGATGTGATATTAATAATCGTGTTAATGGAAATTTTTTTGCTTTTGTTTTGGTGTAAACACTCTGAAGCATACAAAAAGACCGAGCAATGATAGATTACTAGTGTCATGGGCAAACCAAAAAATGGGAAGAGTAAAAACTATGTGGCAGCCATGTATAAAAGACAAGAAATACTTAGGAACACAGATAGAAATAAGAGTGTGGGAGATGAGCAAAGGAACTTTTTAAATTTCACAATTGCATTGAATAAGTTAGTAATCATTCTTAAATCAAATTTATGAAATTAAATCTTTTTCAGCTATTGCTGTCAGGACAGAATAAACTACATGCTTTTGAGTGGCTTTCCAATTCATAAAAATATCTTTAATTAACCATCCAATTTTCATGATAGCCTGCAAAACAAGTTTCATTGTGCAGGGAACAAAGACTGATGGTTTGCAAATTTTGTTCAAGAAAACCAGAACTACCATATATAATAAATCAAAGAACCACAAAATCTCTGAAATTTTGATTTCTCTTTAGAACTAGTGCCCTCTAAATGACCACATACCATTGGTTTGCTAACATTTGACAGCAATGCTTCAAGAACTTTGTCTGCATCTTCATCTGCTAAACAAAAAAAAAGGTACATTAGAATGGAAAGTTTCATATCATTTTGCCATTGTGGAAACAACACAATACCAATGTAATAGCTCAAGCTCAGTATTAAACGGCAAAATAACGAGTGGCTTTGATTATATAACAACGATCATTT
This sequence comes from Pristis pectinata, assembly GCF_009764475.1. Classification (NCBI taxonomy): domain Eukaryota; kingdom Metazoa; phylum Chordata; class Chondrichthyes; order Rhinopristiformes; family Pristidae; genus Pristis; species Pristis pectinata. Next base: position 65,730,543 of record NC_067408.1, on the reverse strand, counting down.
TGGCCGTGTTCCTGAGTTACTTAATAACAGTACCAACATGGGCTTTGGTCTTCTATTTAAATGGCAAGTAAATTAATCAAATTTTTGAGTAAACATCAGACGCCTTCTATTTCTGTTCTTCCCTTCCTGATCTTAATTGGATTAAGCTTCACTACTTCCTCTTGAAGGTCACTCAAGTAGATACGTTCTACATGGAGGGGATTATAGGGCAAATTTTTCAGCAGAGCCATATCTCATCTTAAAAGGCTAAATTACTAGGGTGGGTTGCATGAATTTGGTCTGCACTTCCTTGAAGTTAGAACGTTCAGAGACAATCTAATTGATGGGTTTAAAATCATAAAGGATTCCAATAAAATTGCACATTATTGGTCTAATATCAATAAACTTCCTTCCAAATTAGCATTTGAAAGATCTAAGTGATCCAAGTCTTCATTATTTTAAACAAATCTCAGGTGAAACATGCCTAGCCACCACTCAAGGGCATTGCTGATCACTGCTAAAAATAAGATTTTGAAAATGGTCAGACAAGATTGCTGCACAGAATTATACTTATTCTCTTATATTTTCAAATATGGCGAGGTACAAGTGAAATAGATATAAACAAAAACACTTAAATATGCTCAAAGATAGAAATAAACATGATCAGTCTTCATAGGTATTAATTCACTTAAAAAAAAAGGCTTCTATTGTTTTTAGATGAAAAACATAAGGGCACTAAACCTGGCATTGTGGTAAACCATAAGCAGGATAGTCATAGACTGCACAAGACACAAACAGGTTAGCAGAATGTGAGATGAAATTTAATACTATGAAATAAGACACGACACATTTTATCAGGAAGAAGACAGACAAAATAGACTTCTGAAATCACAGAGGAACTAGGGGAACTAGTGCATAAATCTCTGACGGTAATAAGGCAGATTGCGAGTGTTGTTAGCATGGGCTCACTGGCTTTATAATATAGCATAAGATACAAAAGCGGTAAGGTTATGCTGAACCTTTGCAAAACACTGGTTAGGCATCAACTAAAGCAGCGAGCCCAAATTTGATCATAGTCTGGGAAAGGTACAATAAAGATTCAGAGTCAGAGTCATAGAGAAATACAGCATGGAAACAGGTCCTTCAGCCCACTAAGTCATGATCTGAATGGTTGGCATGCAAACAAAAGCCTTCCACTGTATCTTTGCACATGTGACAATAATAAACCAATACCAAGTCTGTGCTGACGATCGAGCCTCCATTTTTACACCAGTCCTTGGCTAACCCATTTTTACCCATCCCACCTTCCTATCATCCTATTAACTCCATCCCAGATTCTGCTACTCATCTACACATTAAGAGCAATTTACAGTGGCCAGTTAATCTACCAATTTCCACAATTTTATGATGTGGGAGGAAACTGGAACACCCAGAGGAAACCCCCGTGGTCACCAGGAGAATATGCAGACTCCACTGGCAGCATCAGAGGTCAGGATTGAATCTAGGTCACTGGAGCTGTGAGACCGAGGCTCTGCTGGTAAAGATCCAGGAAAGGATTTCAGTTAAGGTTAGACTGCAGAAGTTGAGAGGATTATTCTTCCTGGAGCAAAGAAGGTGGACTGGAGATCTACTGGAAGTACACATGATTATTATGGTTTTAGATAAGGTAAGCCAATTTGCTTGAGTCAGCAAATGACTCAAGAGCTTAATGGTACATTCAAAGTCTCATTCAAAGAAATAGGGGAGTGGGCAGGGATGTGAAGTATTTTTTTTAAAAGTGCAGTGTGTGGTTATGGTCTGGAACACACTGCATTTAAGGGTGGTGGAAAAAGAATCAAAAGAAAGACAAAAAAAGACACTGGAGGGAAAACAATCTGCAGGGCTGAGGGCAAGGGCAGAGGAATGGTACTGACTGGATTGCTTTACAAAGAACTGGCAAAGACACAATGAACCAAGTTGTCTCCTTTTGTAACATAACATTTCAATGAAACAACTTGTCCAAATAATTGGGAAAGTGATATATAAAGAATGCTCTAGACAACATTTGCTCCTATTTGAGAATATTAAGAATCTGGTCACATTTATACACAAGGACAGAATTTTCATCAAAACCCCTATATAACATGAATGTAGGAAAATGGCCCAAATGCTTACAAAGGTATCAGAGAATTATGGAAATGCAGACTATTAAATTCTATCCACCTCAGTTTAGCATTTCAACATTCCTCTAGGGACTCCAGAAATACATTTTCACTACTAAGATTATCCATCTCCACATTTTAATATTTTAAGGGAATTCTCAAGAGAATCACTTAATTACCATTGGAAAATTAGTTTCGTGGTACTTAAGAACATTAGTTGGCTTATCAATTCATTAAGCACTGCATACAACTTGGAATAGACTGTAACAAAACATGCATAAAAACGTACCAGACAGTTTTGCATCTTTTTCAGATGTGCCTTCCTTTTTCTCATCTTGTTTACTCTTCTCTATTCCTATGCTTGTTTCTAGGGTACTTTGTTCATTCTGTTCACTGGTGAGAGACACAAAATGGCACTTATGGGGAGAGGATGGTGGGCTGCTGATTTTGTCTTTTGAACCGTTAGCTTGTCTATCTTTCAGTTTCTTTTGTAAGCGATCATATGCTTTGCTAGTCCTTTCATCTCTGTGAATATAGTTGGACCTGCTGTGAGTGGGATGAGATTCTGTAATGCAACAAAAAAAGTTATTTTAAGAGAAAATCCCATAAATACTTTGGGGAAAGAACGTTATATATACATATTACTAACTAATCTCCCACCATTCAAAGTGATTAGGACAAAGAGCTTAATATTGCAACATGTGATCAGGATTACAGATGATCCCCACATCATGGAAGGGTTGCATTCCTGGAAAACTGTCCATATTGCGATTTTCTGTCACACAAAACACTATTTCCCCTTAAATCCCACATTATAAGTGGAGATGCGTTCCTATAGGATGTTTTTTTCTCAAATGTTATAATGAGTGCCACAGCTGCTAGTTCACAGCAGGGGGCCATTCAAGAGATTTGCTTTGGAAGCTGACATGACAGTCCCTTAAGAGAACAGCAGCTCTGTATGGAGACACACAAGCAATTGCGGATGCTCATCACTTTCCAGCCTTCATTTTGAATGGAGATATACACTTTTAAATGCACATCAAACAGGGGTATGATAGTCTAATGATATAACTCACAACAAAGAATGGTGATCATTTAAGTTTACAACTTGCTGGCCTGGTTTCAGACATCTTGAGGGTAATTAATAAGGAAATCTCTTTGGTTGGTTGGGTGTGGTGGTGGCGGGGAAGGAACTGTTAGACAACTGTTAGAACCTGCCACACTAAAAAAACCACTACATTATCTGGGCACACGTCATGAAATGAGAGTTTCATAAAAATAAAAATAGACAAAACTGTTGTTTCTTTCATATTTTGTATTTATTCAATTTCCCTACACATACAAATTCTGTAAGAGCGAATTTTATTCCGTATCTCAAAATTTGCATAGTAATTTGTGAATTCTGTAAGAGCAAATTTGCATAACCTGAATGGCTGTAACACAAGGTTTGTCTGTACTGATTTACAGTGACTGAGTAAAACAAATTATATTGTTCCAGGGTAGCGTAACTGCAGTGCTTTAAAAAAAAATCAAATGTAATCTTTCATGGCATGATGGATGGTCATCAACTGTGTCCTCTCTCCACAGATGCTGCCTGACCTGCAGAGCATTTCCAAGGCTTTTGTTTATATGGTGATATCTTATCATATATATGAAGAAACTAAATGAGTAGCATTTAGCACTGTGTTAATTATTTCAGTAGTTAATTTTATCAATCTATATTTGTGATGATTGGCAAATATTTAGGGAGTGGTCCTAGGTGACAGAAGTATGAATCAAAGGATATGAGATAATGGAAGAAAAGGATAAGATCTGAGAACTTGTAGGGATCTGAAGTAAAATGTGAAGTTGTCAATTTTCACAGGAAAAATAAAAACGCTTATTATCTAAATAGCAAAAGATTGCAGAGCTGAGATGCAGAGGGAACTAGGTGTCCTAGTGCATAATTCACAGAAGGCTAGTTTGGAGGTACGGCAATTAATTAGGAAAGCTAACAAATTGCATTCATTTATTGCTTAAGCAATTGGATAAAATGAGTAAGGAGTTCATTCTTCAGTTATTATAGGTCATTGATGAGACTACGTCTGAAGTACTGTGCACAGTATTGGTCTCCTTATATAAGGAAGGATGTTAATGCAATAGAAGCAATTTAGAGAAGGTTTACTAAACAACTACTTGGAATGAGAGAGTTCCCTTATCGGGAAAGGTGAAATTTGGAATTTAAAAGAATGAGAGGCTGAATTGATACATAACATTCTAAAAGGCATCTTGAGAGGTAGATGCTTCCTTTTGAGGGAGAATTTATAAGTAGGGGTCACTGTTTAAAAATAATGAATACCCCCATTTAAGATAGATAAAGAATTTTTTTCTTAAAGATGGTCTTGAGGTTTGGAACTCTCTTCCTCAAAGTGGAAGTGCAAACTCCAAATATCTTTTAAGGCAGTGATAGACTCTTGACATGCAAGAGATGAAAATTTACTCTCAGCAGACTGACTGGTTTGACTGACCTCCAACAATCACAACCACCTTCCTTTGTGCACACTCTCCTCTCGTACAACTATCCCGTTGTTATGCAATTATTTTAAATTCCTCCCTAAGATTATACCCATGAATTCCCACTACTGTACACATTTTTCTTCTACAAAAATGCAGACACGATAAAATCAGTTCATTCAAAAGGAATGGTGTATCACAATCAGCTGTTTCAAAGATATTAGAAGTTACTAGGTCAGAAATTATAAAGCCTGTCAAGCAATTATAAAAGTTACGTGGATAGCAAAACCTCACCTTGTATTTCTCATTATGTCCATCCAATCTATCAATTTGAGTTTCAAATTCTTTTGAATCAAACAGTTGAGGACCAGAGTAACACAATCATGCTAGAATTAAACCTCTTCCTAATTTTTTTTTAAACTAGCTTGTGAGGGGCAGCATGTGGCACAGTAGTTAGTTGCTGCTGCTTCACAGCTCCAGGGACCAGTTCAATCCCGATCTTGGGTGCTAATTGTGAGGAACATGCAAAGTCCCCATAAGGGTTTCCTGAATGCTCCGGTTTCCTCCCACCCCAAGGATGTGCTGGTGGGTTAATTGTTCATCATGATTCACTCCTTCAAAAAGTGGCACAAAGAATCAAACGGTCTACAGGGAAAGTAAGGGGGAGGGTAGGAATGAGAATAAGATTCCTCTGCTAGGAGTTGGCACAATTGACCAAATGGCCTCCTCTTGTGATATAATAGGTGTGTAATAAATTTAGTTAGTATGCAGTTCTTTGAGGCAATGATTTCAGCAGTGCTCGACTCATTAGTTCCATTTTTGCTTTTTCAACACAACTTGAATCAGCAATGACAAATACCTATGCTTCAGTGCCCTATCCAGTGAAGTTCATGAGTAGTAGCAAAATAGCTTGAACAGTACCACCAGATATTCAACAGGGTATTCTGATATTGAGTCAGAGCTAAAACGCCCCCATTCAACTCTTTGCAAACTGAACATCTTTACCCACAGAAAAATGCACGTTTTGAAAGAAAGCAAATTATAAAATCATTGTTCCCCCCAAAATTATTTTAAGTCAATTTATTTTTCCTACTAGTAACAAAAGGAAGGCAAATGTCAGATGCCAGACCAGCCAAGTTTGCTCTTATTGAATTCCTAGCAATTTAATTGCATTGGTAGAATATGAGCAGATTTTCCACCAAAAAGCGTTTGAAAACATAACGATTAACAAAATGTAACAGTTCTTACCTTGATCTGCATACGAATGTGGAGGATGATGCTGTGGAACATACTGTGTTGCAACATCGCCTGGTCCTGTAGAGTACATTTGATGATGTGGTAGGACAGGTGGATGAAGAAACGTAGGCATATATGGATGAGGATGTATTGATGGATGACTGCCAGGGTGAAACTCTGGCTGTTGAGGTAACACCAGCACCCTTCGAACACCATTTTCTTCAATAACCTGCATAACTCAGACAGAATTACCACCAAGTAGAATAGCCCTGCTTAACAGCTTTGTTTTAGTCTAACTTGACTTTCCTCAATTTACAGTTTGTACTGTAGTCCAGGATCTCAACTCAAACATTTATTAAGTACTATATAAAGAGAAACCATTATAAAACTTGTGGGACTAATCCCTCACTCCAAGATAATTACTGGCAAAGACAATAATACAGTTTACTTTAAATTCATGCATTTACTAATCATTAGAACTAAGGCTGCAGATAATTCAGATAATAAAGGATTTATATTATGATGTCCAGGGTGATAAGTCACAGAACTGCACACATAGCCCAGTCTTACGCATTATAGCATTTCTGAAGCACTTCCTATCCATTACATGCAACTTTCATCCCATTAACAAGATTTTCCAAAGGATTAATAAAGATCCTTGACAATGTGTGAGACACACTAAAACAGACTTTGTTTTCCCCCAAGTGCGACAGAATCAACATAAACATCTTCATAGATCGAATGCAAGTTTTCCTAAAATGTACAGCCTTATCCAATTCACCGGTTACACTTAAACACAGCTTGACAGGATAAATATATAACTGGCTATTCCAGAGAAAAGCAATACATTTTGCTAGTTAAAAGTCTTATTAAGTTGCAGTGCAATCAAAATTAACTTAGGTTACAATATTGAATGTATTTTCCCACATAATTGTTCTTTTTTATTAAAAGTCACAGTATGTTCACCTGGGATACATATCCTGGAGGCACATAAATAGGAGGCACTGAACCATTTGGGGACACCATTGGAACCTGAGCAGGACCTGCAGAGGGAGAAATTAAATTTAGAACTCACTTCAAACACTTCCAGAAAAATACCTGTAGATTCTAACCATAAACTAAAGGTCGCTTTGGAATTCACAGAAAAATATACCAAGTATATACAAAATCTGGTGTACATAATTACTAAGCACTATGGTAATTTGTGAAGTCACTTGCTGTAGCAAAAAATCATTGCTGACCTCCAAAGTCTCTGCTTATTTTTCCCCATCATTCCATGTTTGAATCTCAACAATCAGATTGCTGCCTCTGCCACAGCACTGAAACAGCCTTTATCAAAAAATTGTGTCAAGATTTCTACCATTAGAAAATTAAACAAAGTTACAGATCCTAAGGTAACAATCACACAAAATCAGGGCAGTTAAGTTTTGTGTTAGAAACAGTATTGACAAGTGTGGGGCTTTATCCCTCCATTAAAGATGTGTTCCAGAGGTTTCAGTTCTGTTTGCAACTCCATCTCACAGGTAGCAAGACTAGGAAAACAATCAACTATTTACTAATAAGCAACAAGTGCAATATGTACCACACAAGGGGCAGGTAATGACTGTCACAAAAATGTCTCATTATGTCACGTTGATATTCAGTGGCATTAATATAATCAAATCTGCTACCATAAACATACCGGGGTGAAGGTGGAGTGAGGGGGGGGTCACAAATGATGTGCAATTTCACTGAGCAATCCTCATAAATACTGCAAGTACAAAACAGGTCAGGAGTTTGAGTATTCTGCAGTGATAATTCCTGAATCCTTAGAGCTTCTCTGTCATTTACAAAGTACTGTCCAGAAATGAATGGGCTCTAAGTAGTTCACTCAAGAAGTCCAATGCAATCCAGAACAAAGCAACCCACTTGACTGGCACCCCATCAAGATCCTGGATATTCACTTCCTAAACTACTAATGCATTGTGGCAGAAGTATGCAATTTTTACACAACCCACTTCAGTGGCATCTCCTTCACTGGTACCTCCCAAATCTGAAACACTAACACTTAAGGAAATGGTTTGAAAAACACACCTCCCCAAATTCTACTCCATCATGACTTGAAAACATTGCCAATCATCACCCTTTTACGCAACTCTTTTTACTTGATGCCATTGTGAGAACATTTTCCTGACAGAGAATGATACAGCTCAAGGCAGAAGTGCATCAGTATCACCAACTCGAAAGCCATTACAGGATGGACTAACCTTGCCAGCCACTGCCTCATTCTACTTGAGAGTAAGAAAAGAGCTTCACAGTTACTTTTAAGTATTTGTTTACAGTTCCATTGACCAAATTATACAAAGCAAAATTTGATAAAGAGAAAATTAGATAAGTACCCAATTAATCTGTTTGGTGGGATTGAAGATAGAGTTCGATTAAGACATTGTTCTTCTCTGACTGGTGCTACGAGATTCTATGTCCACCTGAACTGTCTGTTTAAGTTTGGTTTGATATCTCATCTAAAATGTAGCAACCAACTATGTAACACTTTTTCAGCAAGTTGAAGTATGAGCTCAGTTTTATTCAATCAAAGAACAAGATTTAAGTTTAAGAGACGTGAAAAATTGTACTATTTAATTGCATTTCTTTTCTATAACAAAATATATCAAAACAGGTTGCAATCTTAACACAGTAACACTTCAATAATCCAGAACATTTGGGATTTTGGTAGTGGTGGATTAGTAGATTTTCTGGACTACTGGCTGTTATTCCTATGAATACCCCCACACACTTTCACTTCACTCTTTTTTAAATGTTACACAGGTAGTATAATAGATTTCCCAGTGAACCTGGTGAGAGTAGAGGGAGTGAAAGATATACAGGCATTCTAGACTACAAACCTACCCATGTTCTGATCCCTGATGTTCCAAACCCCAATCCTGATTCCAGCCACAAGCCTGGTCCACAGTCTGGACCCCAGCCCTAGCCACACGTGCCACACGCACTCTGGACCCCTGGCTCACAATCTGGACTAATAGGTGAATGATATATTCGATTATTCGAGTTTTACTATACAAGTTGAGCTATGCTTAAAGAAAGTGAGATGAAACTGCTCTGATTTAATCATATGGGCACTAAGTACTTAATCAAATGAATTTGCTAAGTGCCCTCTTTTGCTTTCCCAAAAGACATAAATTTGCCTGTGTCTTTAAAAGTTACCTGGTACATCAATGAATCTTTCTGATGAATGCCCTAGAACTACCTTGTAGCTTGCTATGTTGCACAGTCCTAATACAAGATCATAGCCCAAAATATCAACCTTTGCCTCAACAAATAAGGCTTGACCCTCTGAGTTTGCCCAGCAACTTTTACTCCAAATTCCAGCACCTGCAGTCTCTTGTAACTTTACACTGCACAACTGTTTTATTTTTCTGTCAGACTAGCCAATATTATCAAGTCAAATATAGTTCTGAAACACCAGCTCACGTAATAAAGAGAACCTTTGGGGGTAGTACATAATATTTGATCTAGAAAAACTGGTAAACTAGTTCCTATGGTACAACTTGGTAAACCACAATAAACCACTTTCTGTGCTATACATGCTGTTATTGTTTACTTTTGTTTAAATTCTCCACCCTATAAATAATCATAATAGTTTTTTAAATAAAGGTCTTACCATCCATTTCTGTAATTCAACTGCAAATAAAATCCAGGAAGTGAAGCACTAATGAGTAATGATTACATACGTAAGCAGTTCTCCATTGTGATGACTTGGCAGCATTTTATTGGACCATAAGCTTGTTCATCTACTGCCATCTATCAAACCTCCCCATGCCACATAATTACTGCAGCACCTCCTTTCCAAATAAACTCCAGGTGTATTGCTGATATGCATAGGTTTTAAGAAAGTAAAACCAAATAAACAAAGTAGTCAGTGCACTAATGATACAATATAAATTCAGGCTTGTAGTACAGACAAAATCTTTGTAACTGGACCACAGCTATTTGTAAATTTTACTGAAAGATATGAACTTACTTCAAACTAAATTACTAAGCTATATAATAAGACATTTTAATTAGAAATTCAAAGGAACCTGATGACTGGCCTGTGACATCTGGATTTCATAATTGAATCAGCTTTCTTTCCAGTGAATACTGATCACCTGCCAGTGCTAGAAAGATTAATGCAGAGTATGTGAAACTTGGGAATTTCTGATCAACTCGCAAAAAGGCACAGCCTGATATCTCATACAGGTCGACGGTATTAGTTATGGATGATAAGGACTACATACAAAATTAGTGAGAATTAAAGTAGGGTGTAATGCAGATTTAGCTTCATCTGGATCCTAATTAGGAACACATGACCTTGTCAGATTCCAAAAAAAAGCAGCTTTTAGCTTGATTAATCTGCACTGATCCAAAATGCATACACCCAGGCACCACTGCACCCATGTCTGCTTCCCTTTCTAAAAGATTATTTCACCGAATAATCTGTCATTGCACAACATTTGGGGAAAACCAAAACATAGAACATTGCTGAGTTCTGCTTTACAGATTATATATAGACATGTAGCTTCAATACATTATGTACAGTACACTAAGAAATCTGTTAATGATTATAATGCTTGATAATTTTCTATTAATGCTTTGAAAGATCAACAGCAAATAGCAATATAAATATATATGGATATAAAATGCCATTGTGACATTTTATCAAAAATAGAAAATTTAACATTTGCTTTTTAATGTAGAAATACAGTTAAGCAATACAGCACAGACTGATGAACATTCACAAAAAGCCATTACAAACAACGTGGAAGTCACACTGATGACGCACTTATAACTTATTTATGATATCTTAAAGGGACTTTGTCTTGTTGATTCTTTTTACCACAATGAGATTTAACATATGTATACACAGAATAAAATGACGAAGATGGAAAATGACAAAAATGGAAAACAAAACCATCTCGATGTGAAATCAAAGCCTTGTGTGCGCTTTCCGGAACTTAATTTGCCTGGCTCACAATGCCCTTGAACATCACACCGCTGCTTTTCTATCTTCTTTATTAATTCACTTAACTCAATGGATATATATTCAATGTTTGCTGAACCTATCTTTTTCTTTCCAAACAATTATTTTACATATTACAATGTATTAATTCAGTTTCCCTTGAATATCTGGAAGACTACTGTACAATTCTCCTTCTCCCAGCTGAATACCACTAGCAAATTTTATATCAAGCTTCCAGATTTCTGCAGCATTCCACCAATTACAATCTGGAAGAAACAAGCTCCCTAAAAATCCTGAGCTATCTTTAGGTGTACAGAATGGCAGCATAAGGTGGTGGTTCTGAAAAATGCTGGCACCAAAACCATTCAAATATATATACATTTTAGAAAAATACGTTACAAAACAAGTATTAGGGATCTTTATTTTGTACACTGAACAGATTGCATTGATAGCAATCATTGGCATCAAAGGAAACCGACTACAGGTCCTCGCCAGGTTACAACAGGGTTCCACACCCGTGAACTGTTGGTAACCCAAGTAGTTCACACGTCGGAACTGTGGCTGCAAACTGAACTCCACATGGCAGAAGATGCCTGCAGCCCCACAGCAGCTGGCAGATCCATTTCATTGGTCTCCCAAATGCTCATTCGTACGCATGGGCTGTACGTAAGTTGGGCATTCACAAGATGGGGAGAACCTGTACTTTAAAGCGAGTTGGACAAGACACAAGTTCAAACAAGATAAAATTAAGATAAAATAATACAGTAAAACTCCAATAATCCACTCTCTGACTATTCAAAAATCCTGATGTTTTGGCATCTGGCTCATCAGGTAATGTTTGCCACATTACCTTTCCAGTCTCCCGGATGGAAATAACATCCAATAATCTGGAAAGTCTGCAGTATTGCACCACCAAATCTCTAAGCGGTGAAGTACCGAGTGTACTTCAGCCAAACTGACTGATAATAGAAGAATAGGTGGGAAAGCAAGGAGGGCACAAAGAATTTGCAAAGGGACATACATAAGCTAAATAAAAGGGCAAAAATTTGGCAGATGTAAATGTGCGGTTTCCCACTTTCACAGGAAGAATGTAAATATTTGTTATTTGGAGACAAACTGCAGAATGTTGTTGTTCTGATAGAGCTGGGTGTCCTCATACCCAAAACACATGGTTAGTATGCAAGTACAAGTAATTAGGTAGGTAAATGAAATGCTGGACTTTGTTGCAAAGGGAATGAAATATAAAAGTAGGAAAGTCTGGCTTTTACCATACAGGGCATTGGTGAGACCATACTTGGAGTACTGCATATAGTTTTGTTAACATGGGATCAAAGAGAAGACTTGCTACTTGGATTCCGGTGATGAAGGGGCTACCTCATGAGGAAAAAGTGAGCAGGCTGAAGTTTAGAAGAATGAGAGGTACTCTTATGGAAATACAACGTTCTGTGGGGGCTTTACAGAGATAGTTACTGAGAGGATGCTTCTCATAGTGACATCCAGAACCAAGGGCATGGCTTCAGAATAACAGATCACCTATTTAACATCCAATTGAGGAAGTATTTCTTCTCTCAGGGCATAAATCATGGGAATTTTCTATCCCAGAATCATTAAATATAGCCAAAGCCAACAAAGGCAGATTTTTGGTTCAAGGGGGAGCCAAAGGTTATAGGGAACTGACAGGAAAGTGCAACCAAGCCAAAAATCAGATCAGCCACCATGTTATTGGATAGCTGAAGGGGCCAAATGGCCTGCTTTGTCTTTTTTTTTGCTCTTATCAGAATGTACATTCCAAAAACAATAGTGTGCAGTTTTACAGCACATTCAACTTTACAAAACATTCCAAGGTATTCACCGGGAATGATCAAACAACATCTAAATGAGTCACATCAGGTAACTTAAAACATAGTAAATGAGATATGTTTTAAAAGAGATTGTAAAAGGAGAGGGGGACATGAAAGGAATTTCAGAGCCTAAAGTTTTGGCAGAAGTGAAAACAAGAGGATGCACAAAAGGAAAAGCATAGAGATAGTGGGGGAGAGGCTGATAGTTGTGATTTCTGATGGATCTAAAATAGATGATAACTTTAAAATTGGGGCACTGCCAGTAAGCATAGGATTGAACAGAGTATTTAAGGGAATACTATGAAGATCAGAGGTTGGGTGAACTGAAGTCTACTAAGGTGTATGATAGTTGCCTAGCTAGGCGAGTACTGGAATTGCTGAGACTAGAAATAAAAAAAAGCATGGATGGGGAGCAGGGAAAGTTGTTTCAGCAGCAGAGGAAAATTGAAGTTTCAGATAGGCTTTTATATATAATGTAGTGTAAAACTAATAAAAATAGCAGCATGACCATCCTCATCCATAAATATGCTGTGATTTGCCAAGAAGGATCCACCATTTCCACTTACTTGAAATTTTTAATGAGGGTACATTTCTACAATTGTTGAAATTGCTAAACATTAAATATATTGTGGTCATGGATTTAATTTGTTGAAATTCTTAAAATTTTAAGGATAGATAGAATTTGACCCAAAGCTGATGCAGTTAACAATTATGAATTCTGCCACATTGAAAGAAAGCATTCTCTCAATACATTATCAGCTATTGCAATAAAAATTGTCTTCTTTGCATCAAATTATCCCATCTTCACAAATCAAATAGGCTAGAATCAAAGTTTAACCAATAAGGTGGACAAGGAGGTTATTTCAATGACCTTCTTGTCATATAGCTTAAATAACATTCAGTCAGCCTATCATAACTGAATTCAAAAGAAGATTAATCAGACATTTTGGAGGTAATTGTAGAAATCTAATCAAATCAATCTAAACAGCTATTTCCAATAGAGTTGTCTGATCTTATCAAGATACACGATTGACATTCTGCTCCTTCTACTTCAGAAGTGCACTCTTAACTGCACTTGTGAGGCATTTTCATTGCTGATGCTATCTATCTTTGTGTTCATTATGAAACTGCCAATCTAGGTCAAACAAGCGTCAAGATGTGCTGTAAGTCCACTCTCTACTGGGATCTAAGAGGCAGCAGGAGAATAGACTTTCAATCAACCAGAAATAATAAAACTTAATGTTCACTCACTGCACTCTCTATTAAACAAAATAGTTGATGGCACTGCCAGCTAGAAGAGATGGCTGGCTAATCCTCTGAACTAACCCAATTACTTGTACTAAAATAAAAACAGAAAATGCTGGAAATACTCAGAAGGTCAGGCTGCATCTGTGGGAAGAGAAACAGAATTACCATTTCAGGTTGAAGATGCATCCTGACCTGCTGAATATTTCCAGCATTTTCTGTTTTTATTTTAGATTTCCAGCATCTGCATTTTTTTATTTTCACAAAAGCTACTGAAAGTTAGTTTTCAAACATATTGTTATTTAGACTCTTTGAAGACCATCACATCCCTTCCCTACTACTGCCATCTAAAAAATAAAACTAGCAGCTGCAACACACTTCTATGCTTACGCCAACCAGTTCTTAATTCAATTACTGTTTATTAAAAGTAACATTTTCACATGAACCTACTTTGATGAAACACCTTATCAATCAGTGTCAATTTTCAGATTGGTTGTCAAGATTTCCCTAATCAACAGCGCTAATTATAAGCAATTTTTCTTTCTTAACAGTTTACTGCAATACTAATATGGGTATTTTAATTGTAGAATCATAGAGACATACAGCACTGAAATGGGCCCTTCAGCACAACTGGTCCATGCCAACCAAGATTCCCCTCTAAGCTAGACCCATTTGCCGAAGTTTGGCTCATATCCCTCTAAACCTCTTCCTACCCATGTACCTGTCCAAGTACCTTTTAAACGTTGTTAATGTACCTGCCTCAAACACTTCCTCTGACAGTTCATTCCATATGCTGACCACAGTCTGGGTGAAAAAGTTGACTCTTAGGTTCCCATTAAATCTCTTGTTACACAAAGTCACCAAATTAACAAAAGATCCAAAACACCTGCTGATATTTTAGCATTTTATTTCTATAATGTGACTAATTTTTTAGAAATTAATTGCTATCGTAGAACATGTATCAGATAATTCACCATTTATTTTTTAAAGACTTACTTGTAAAACAAAAACCTCACTTCTTTAAATAATATAGCAACATTAAATTTTCAGCTTGGAGAATTATTTGCAAAATTGCACTGTTCTCATTTTGTTTAACAAGAGATGTGCAACATAGAATAGTTATTAGCAGAATTATTTTTTGTTCTGTAAAACAGATAATTGCATTTACAAATTTAATCTAATACAAATTATACACCATAGAAATTGCATTGCTGAAAATGTTTGTTCTGAGCAAAGTGCTTCTATTTATTGCCTAGAACGTTTTACATAAATCCCAGCAGATGGAACAGGTCAAGCTTAACACACCATTCTTAACATTAGCCTAATGTGGAAATCTATGATTCATTCTTTCCTTGCTATTCACAGAAGAAAATGTTGATCAGAATTTACTGCAGTGTATTAGGTTAACCATGTGTTTCTGTAAAAGAACACACATTTCTGACATCATACAACGAATGATACACACTGACATAAACACTGACAAGATCAAAAAAAAACCAAAGGCCACAGACATCTAAATAATGGAATTTCTACGTCATTGACATGTACAGCACAGCCATCCAAAATAAGTGTTCTAAAATAAATCTATAGCTTCAGATGCCCTATGCAGTAGTCTTACCTTTCACAAAATATTATCAACACTATTTCTATCTATGGAAATAATTTCAAGGTACACAATGATCAGGAATTATTCTGAATTCCATGCTCATATTCATTTTTTGATAAGCATTAGAAACAACTTTTCCTTTGTGAGTTGTGCTCTATTTTGGATTTGAACTGGTTATGGACTTCAAAACAATTTGCTTTAAATTTGACCGCAAACTGTGTTTGCTACATCAATTTTAAAAGCAATTTAACTTTTAACTGAGAGAAAGAACAAATATACAAATGCTTAAAAATCACACTATTATCCAATCCAGAATTCTAGTGCCTATTAATCTGGGAACAAAACCTATTGTGGAAATGATGCAGAGGAAGAGAAGACAACTCCAAGCATGTCTTGCCACTGTTGCTGATCTTTACATATCTAGGTTATAGGTTACAGGGAAAATTGGGTACATTTAATGCAGAGGTTGATAGGTTCTTGATTAGAAAGGGCATCAAATGTTATGGGGAGAAGGCAGGAGAATGGGGTTGAGAGAAAAAATAAGTCAGCCATGATCGAATGGAAGAGCAGACTCAAATGGGTCAAATGCCCTAATTCTGCTCCGATGTCATATGGTCTAAAATTAGTGTAGGAATGAGATTGCGGTGAGCTGACATAGATTCAGTGGGCTGAATAGCCTCCTTCTATGTTGAAGGAAATATGGAAATGAACTCTATTACTCCATTCCTCCTGAAAACTAACCAAAATCTTTCAGAGCAACAAACAATGTGCTGGAGGAACTCAGCGGGTCAAGCAGCATCTGTAGGAGGAAAGAAATTGTTGACGTTTCGAATTGTAACACAACAGGGTTAAAACTAAAACTAATAAAAAAAACTAATACTCACTGAGCATTTTTAAGATTATTTTCTGCAGAGTCAAAGAGTTGTACTGCAGAGAAACCAGCCCTTTAGCCCATGACGTTGATGCTGACTTTTTTGCCCATCTACACTAATCCCATTTGCGTCTGAGCAATGTTGGGTTCCTACCACTGAGGTACTGATATTCTATGACTTTATTGAGCAATTGGGGTTTAAAAACAGAGCACCAGCAACAGAAAGCTGCTACCCATGGTTATATTCAGCTATTCAAATAAGACAGTAAATAGTATTTTGTAAATAATGACAGACATTATATAATATACTATGAAGTCTCTGCTTCTGTAACAAAAAAACCTTAAAACATTGTTGCTATTTTTTAACAAGAGGTACAAGGAAAGAAATACAATATATCTGAGCATATGAATCCAAAATCCTAAACTCACAGCAAAACTCACCAAAGAATTCCTAGCTGTAGTCTTGTTTACCAATAAGGAACTTTCCCATAAATTGTCATTAAGGATATGATACTTTTGGCCACGGTTAAACAAAGAAAAAATGGGTGATCAACTGAAGTCACGTGTCACACTTGCTAGCATCTGCACTTCAGAAACAGTAGAACAGCACTTCACTTGAAATGGTGACATAGGCTTAGAATCATGGTAACTAAGGGGCTTGCACTGCCATGGGTACCATCCTTTGGTTAGTTTATTAGCTTGAGATCTGTTTGCCTATTGCACTGACTAGAACATACATCAGAACGAAAGAATCATTCAAGCCATTTGTCAAAATCATGGCTGAGCTTCTACCCCAGTGCCTCTTTCCTGCACTATCCCCATTTCTCTCAATTCCCTTAAAATCCAGAAATCTATCGAGCCTTATATTCTGAGACTGTGACTGATAGTTTTAGACTCCTCAGTCATAGGAAATATCCTCCTTGTATCTAGCCTGTCAAGCCGTACGAAAAATGTTGTATGTTTCCACAAGATCTCATCTCATACTCTAAATTCCAGAGAATGCAGGTTTAATCTAGTCCATTCCTGTTCATATGGTATGAGTGAATCTCTACTGCACTCTTTCAATGCAAGTATATCCTTCCCAAGGGAAGGAGACCAAAATTATACACAATACTCCAGGTGAAGTCTCATTAAAGCTCTATATAATTACATTAATATATCTTTATCCCTGTACTCAAATCCTTTCATACTAAAGACAGATTTGCCTTCCTAATTACTTGTTGCACCAGCATGTGAATTCTGTACATGAACTCAATCCCTTTGAGCATCCAAATTACCTAATTTCTCACCTGTTAAAAATATACTGCTTTTCTGGTTTGTGCACCAAGTGAATAATTTCACATTTTTTCACATTATATTCCATCTACCGTATTCTTGCCTAGGCACCCAACTTGCCTGTATCCCCTGCAAGACTCTTTACATCCTCCACCCTACTTATTATCCCACCTGGTCAGGTATCAGCAGAAAACTTGAAAATATTATCATTAGGTCCCCTCGCCTAATTGTTGATATAGATCATGAATAGCTGGTACCCACAAGTAACAGCCTGCCAATCTTAAAAGGAGCTGTTTGTTCCCACTTTTTGCTTTCTGTCCAATTCTTACTCCATGTCAGTGTACCACCCCCTACTCGAAGTGCTCTAACCTTGTTGACCAACTGCCTATGCAGTACTTTATCAAAGGCCTTCTGAAAGTCCAAATGCACACATCTATTCGCTCTCCTTTACCTATCCTACAAGTCATATCCTCGAATCACTCCAGTGGATTAGTCAAATGTGATTTTATGCTTATAAAGCCATGCTGCATTTCCTCGATATTATTCTTTTCGAAGCATATCTATTACATCCTTCATTATACATTTCAGCATTTCCCTACTACTGATGTTAGGCTAACAGGTTAGCAATTAAGGTAGATATATTCTTGATACGGAAAGGATGAATGTCACTGTGGATAGACGGAAATGTAGAGTTTATAAGCGCAACAGCCATGATCTCATTGAATGGTGGAGCAGGCTCGAGGGACTGAGTGCCCTATTTTGAGTTTATATGCAAGTGTTTCCTAAGCATTCCAGAGTAACAAAGCAAAATTTCTTGGGTGCACAACACTTTTTGAATGAAATCCAGAGTCTGTGATATAATCTCAATCAACTCTAGACTACGAATTTACACTTAGATTAGCAACAAATATTTAGCAGCATCAATTATTCTCAATTTCTGTCAAGCCCAGAAATGTTTTCATAATACATAGTTCAAATCTATTGTATTATCTACGTTCTCATTTCTCATAAGTTGAGCAATATTAATAAAGGTATTTACTATATACAAAGCTAAGGATCTTAAAAATATTACTCAGTAGGGGATCTCAAAAGAAATACGAGTGGTAAGGTGGGGTTGATTGCTAGAATAAGAAATATTTAAGTTGCAGTTACTAAATAAAGAATATTTGTATTTCAAAAATGCTGATGAAAAGAAGAAAAGCTTAGATGATGTGATAAGCAAATCAATGTTTTTCTCTCTGGACACTGACACTAGTCTTGAATTGCAACTGGTCTAAATTTTTCTTTTAATAGTTTTCATTCAAAAAAACCTCTTAATCATTGTGAATTAGGCATCTGCATTCATTTATACAATTTCAATAAAGACTGTTTCCAAGGGAAATATCCATCCTTCCGGAATCAAGCAAAGCCCTAAAGCTCCTATGCTGAACAATCCAAATCTATGACAGTGCCTTTGGTGACTCATCTGTGTTATGTATTTAAAGCATACTATGACTCATAAGTAGATATTCTAGGAGCAAAGGACGACTAATAAGTGGGCTCCCAATCACTCCCAAATGAAACCTGGTATTAATAAACTTCTCAACAGTGACCAGGTTTCACTAGCCTGCATTCTTCACTATCAAAAACATCAATATATACAAACTCAAATGTTTAGTTATGTATGTAAATTTGTAAATTAAGTTGTACTGTGGTGGTGCAAGTCAAAAAAGATTTTTACCATCTCAGTTGGCCTTCAACCACCTGCCATGTGCAGTACTGGAGGTTTTGACTCGTGTGTTAAATGTGTGTGTAAATTTTAGACAAATATCTAAGGATATGATGACAACACATCCAGCTGTCTGATCAATAATGTGGTACAAAAAGAAACTTCAGCCTTATTTCTAATCATAGATACTGCATGGGCAATAGCTATTCAGCCAATGATGCTTGTGTTGGTTCTTTTGTAGAACTAGCCAACTAATCCTTTGTTCCCTACTTTATTTTTGTCTCCCTCTCTCGCCCCGACTCTTCCATCTCTAACTCTGCATTATGGTTATCCAGCCAGAAATGAATTGGCAGAGAGACAGTGGTTATTGCTGTGCGAGGAAAGCACTTGGAGAAATCAGTGAATGCAGGGGCCTGAGTCAACAGCCATCAGAAACAGGGAGAAAATAGGTCTGGTGGTTGGTTTGTACAAGTTTCATGGAGTCTGCTACCCCCACCAGCGGAACTTGCTTCAGGATCAACCCAAGTGTTGGGGCACATCTCCCCCACCACAGGTGAAAAGGAACTGAAACAGCAACTCCTGCCAACCAACCCCCCGTCCCCCCACCTTACCCACACAAACACATCCTTCCTACAGTGTAGCAAACAGAATTGTGCATAATTCTCTAACTGTGGCCTAACCAGTATTTTGTAAAGTTGCAATATGACATCCTGACTCATATATTCAGTGCCTCAACCTACACAGGAAATCACATCATATGCCTTCTTCACAACCCTTTCTATCTGCATTGCCACTTTCAGGGAATTATGGACTTGAACCCAAGGTCTCTCGGTTCATCAACATTCCTTGGTACCCCACTCTTTACCATATATACACTACCCTTATTTTACTTCCCAAAACGATTCACCTCACACTTGTCGGAATTAAATTCTATCTGCCAATGCTCCACCCAAGCTTCCATCTGATCTATCTCCTGCTTTAGCCTTACACAATCTTCTTCGCTACCCACAACACCACCACTTTTTGTGCCATCCAACATTCACATCCAGGTTGTTAATATATAATCACGAACAACAAAAGGTCCCAGCACTGATCCTTGTATTACACCATTGGTCACAGACTTCCAATCAGAAAAGCATCCTTCCATCACCACCCTCTGCCTCATATCACCAAACTAATTTTGGATCCAATTAGCCAGCTTGATCCCTGCCTTCATCAACCTTCTTAGTCATCTCCTCAAAACACTCTATCAAATTAGTGAGAAAGGATTTTCCCCTGCCATGCTGACAATCTCTAATTAGCTCCTGCATTTCCAAATGTACATAAAGCTTATCTCCTAGAATTTTCTCCATTAATCTCCCTATCAATGATGTAAGGCTGTCTGACCTATATCCCTACTGCCTTTCCTAAATAAAGGAACAACATTAACTATCCTCTAGTATTCTGGTATCTCACTTGTGGCTAATAAAGATGCAAAAATCTCTCAGGGCCCCTTGCTTCCCATAGAATCTTGGAATAGATCTCATTCGGCCCTCAGGATTTATCCACCCTTTTGCTTTCCATGACATCTAACATTTCAACATTCTTAATACTGACATGCTCCAGAATATCAATCTGTCCCTCCCTAAACTCAGTATCTTCCACATCCTTCTCGTTTGTGAAGTATCTTCCACATCCTTCTCGTTTGTCCCCTAACTGAAAAAGCATTTCAGTTAGGGGACAATGGCACAGTGCACAAGGGTAGTCTTTTCCCCTGTAAACTGGGGCTAATGCAGAATTCTTCCCAACCACACAATGAAATGTATTTGGGCAACTGGCAAAAATTGTCTTGTTTCCATCAGTAACATTAAACATTACCACCTATACATTACAGTAGCAGCTATGAAGAGCATTACAATCACTTCCCATCAAATATCTGATTTGTAAAGTTTCCATCATTTTCCTTCTTAGTGTGTGCAAGACCCTGTCAAGCCCCACTCCTATGCTTTTTTTTCCACCCCACTCTGTCCCTTCCCAACCCCTCTTCCTCCCTATTCCACCATCTTAGACTATTAAAAAAAACAGCTTTATAGAACATAGAACAATTACAGCACAATTCAGGGCCTTCGGCCCACAAAGCTGTGCCGAGCGTGTCCCTACCCTAGAAATTACTAGGCTTACCCATGGCCCTCTTGTGTAATACCAAGTTGACTAACCAGTTGATTAACACTCACTTTGTTCCCAAATGTAGTCCTCTGAAATCCACCTGCATCTATTTGAGCATCTGCTTAATTAGTCGTGATCCTCATGAATGTTGCCAAATGTTCTTACAAGATTCATACAACTTAATTTCAGCTGCAAGCTTCAATTTACTTCACTATTCAAAGTCACCCACAGACTTTGAATGCTGAATTTTCGCTTAGAGTTTTCTATTGCCAGTTAAGTTTTAATCAAGCCTAGTTAATTTGTCATTTATTTCATAAGCTTTACAAGTATTTAACATGTAGATTATAGAGTAAAACAGCTTCAAAAATGATTGTATTAACTAACCTTACCAAAGAAATTCTATACCTTTAGGCTTTTTAAAATCATGCTGCCCTCTCTATCACTTGTGCTTTTGAATGAATAAAAATAATGATCCACAAGATATTTTTTTTAGATATTTCACAATGCAGATGTCAGACTGATCTTTAATTCCTCACTTCATTATTTGAATATCAGTGTAATATTTCACTATATTTTTGAAATTCTTCTTAAAAGGGACAGAATATCAACATTGTCTAAATGAGAGCTCCACTGTTGGAAAGGTTGCTCTGTGTTATTGGAATTTTATACATATTCTTTGAATCAATACTTATGTTGACCCCTAGAATCGTGAAAGCTCGTGGGTCTCAGCATATTCTAGGTTTGACCTAATGGCTGACACTTTGTGGTGGTTTCCTAACATAGTGACATGGCGGGAGGCACAGTGATTAGTGCTGCTGCCTCACAGATGCAAAAACCCAATCTTGACCATTGGTGGTTTTTGTAAAGTTTACGCATTCTCCCTGGGCATGGCAATGCAAAAGGAAAAATGGAATTACTGCAGCTGAGTGCTTGATATTCATTGCAGACGCGATGGGCTGAACACCTCATTTCCATTCCGTAGGACTCCAGGACTCTAATACAATATTAGAAATTAAACTGCATTGCTGGTGAGGGCTATGATATACACTCTTACTGAAGTTCATTGGTCTTTAAAGTAATAACTGGAAACACCAGTATGGAAGATACCTTGCAGAATTGATAGAAATTCAGAGAAGAACTAAAAGAATAAGAATCTTCAAAATTTAGATCAATAATTTATCCCAGCTGAAAAGAGTGTAGTCAAGTAAATTTATCAAACAGAACTCAATGCAGATATTACCCGTAAAAAAATTAACCGTGAACTACAAAATTTTGAGAATTTCACACAAATAGCTCAAGTGTTTGTCAAATGCATCAAGGCAGATGCCAAAAGAACTTATACAATTTATTAATATGTTACCTGTAATGCACTGAAGTTGCCCATCCTCCCTTCTTATGGTAAATGTCTCACCTGGGTTGACTTGAACCAAAATAACCTGCAATTATAAATATTAATTTACTTAAATACAATTTCCTGGCAAACAATGTTTTAACTTTAATTTTGAAAGAAGACTTTCATTTATTCATAGGAATACATTCATTTAGTTCCTTAATGCAGCCAAGTGCCACAGTCCAGAGGAGTATGAAGATAGTAATAGGCGCGATTGAAGAGGTATGTTTTAAGGAGACTTTTAAAGATGGGCTGAGACTGGGTTTAGTAAAGGATATCCACAATATGTGGGGAAAATGACACAAAGATAACCAATTACCAGGAGAGTGGAGGAATGAAAAAGGTACAGACTAGGAAAGAGAGATAAATAAAAATGGAAGATGTGGAAGGGAGCACATCCATGGAAGAACTTGAAGATATTTAAGAGGGCCTTCAAATTAAGGATCTTAGGACAGTGAGATGGTGGGGTGGGGGGGGGGGGGGCAGGGGGAGGGGGAAGGTGGAGAAACCCAAGCCAAGCAAAATTATACAAAGACATCTCTTGCTTGGGCCGAGTTAATTTAAGATATCAAGTCTTGAGATTTACATGACTTCAAAGATAATTCTAAGAAGGTGAAAGATTAAGCAAATGGTGGAAAAGAAGAGCATCATGTCTGCAAGAGGTTAAGAGGAGGACACCTGCACCATGACAATGTTTGGACCATTCTTTCAACACCACTGTATAAGCAAGTGAGCAAGAGTGTAGAGGGTGGGGCCAATCTAAGAAAGAAAAGAAACACAGGGCCTCAGATCCCTTGCATTAATCAAAACCCATCAAGTAAGGGTTGGAGTCAATCTGATAACACCATAACTGCAACCCATGCAATATTTCAAAAACTGCAGTACAAATAAAATCTTTCAAATAGAGTCAAATTGTGTAATTCTTCCTTTCATATTGCATGCATGTTTCCATGTGTTTTGGGAGACAACAGTAGACAAGAAAAACATCAACTGAAATTTTACAGAAAGAATTGGTTTTATTTCAAATTTTCCTGCTTTATGTGCTCTGAGAAACCAAAGGACAGCCTATAAGAAGAGAAAGCTTTCCTTGCATTATTAAATGAAGTAAAATGACCATATACCAAATATTATAACATTCTAGATGCATTTCAGAACATCTGGAATTAATGACTTACCTTGATTAAATTTGTTCAGTATTATCTTTAGAATTCAGATGGTGGTTTAATCATATGAATCCTTTGGTGAGATCACTACCTACTATGCTAGGCATTCAAGCATTGCGTACATTGTATAACAGAATCTCAAAATACTTTAGAATTTGTACTCTTGATTACATCACATATAGATAATAGCGGACGAGATAAAGCATAACATTTTGTTTGCATAACAATAAGCATAGAGGTGGTGCCAGATGGGCCAGTGTGCCTAGACTGGTCCTTTAATATAGCTATCCTAAGAATCCTACATAGCCGCTCTTGACCCAATCTGATCTAAGCGTATTCACTTCCAACATTAATCCAATTCTCTTTTGAATGATACTATCTGCATCTGTTCAGGTTTCCGGTAATGCATTCCAAATCATAACCTGATCTATATAAAAAATCTTCATGATGCAATAACAAATCTATATCTTCTGGTCTGTACCCTTTATTACTGAATAAATGGCTTCTTAATTTATCAAAACCACTACTAATTATTCATGATTTCTCCTCTGCTCTCAGCAGAACAAACACTTCTCTACAAAATTGTCCCTCATCACTGGTACCACGTGAGTACATCTATTATGCAACTTTTGTAAGTTCCTGTGCCCAGAAATGAACAGAATCCAAATAAAGATTTACTCCAAATAAAAGCTTAACTTCTTTGCTTTTGTATTCATGTCCATATGCTTTCACTCAATTTCTATCATTCTCCATGATTTGTGTACAACCTCTCCTCTTTGTTCCTGCACCCTTTTAAAACTGCACAGTATTGCCTAGCTTTTACCAATCAAAATCTATCACTTTCAAATTCTCTACATTAAACTTCATTTGCCTTGTGCTTGCCCAACTGACTAGTCAATCTCCTCTTAACATTTTTGAATTTTGTATAATTTGCTAAATTTGACATTAAGAAAGAGTGGGAACCTCCAGTTTAAAAATAAGCAAAGACAGAAAACACATCTACCAAAAGATATAAAGGAGTGTTAAGGAGTTACATCTAGGTTTCCAAAAGGCTGACAATATGGTACAACATAACATTCTAACAAACAAGTTCACACAGTCAGGGATAAGTAGCAGAATGGATTGCTACCTGGACTCAGCACAGAATACCGAGAATGAGTTAAGAGTATCAATATGCAGTGGAGAAGGGTGGGCAGCAGTGTTCCATGAAGATGAGTACTGGGACCATTACTGTTCACAATTTGTATCAATGATTTAGGCTCTGGAATCGGAACACAATTTCTAAACTTCATAATTTGGGGGTGAGTGGGAGAGATCCAATATTGAGGACAGCAACAAATTACAGAAGAACATTAATAAATTTACAAAATGGCAACAGTTGGCAAATCAACACAAATACATGCAAGGTCACATTACCTGGAAGGTGTGAGAACAGGTGGGTGGAGGATATTCAAGTGTAAGCATATGGAAAATTAACTACAGGTCATAACAATAATTAAACAGTATTAAAAAGATCTATTTCAAGAGGTATAGAATTAAAAAGTAGGCAAGTTCTGCTAAACTTGCATTGAGCCTTGCTTAGGCCACATTTGACATACTAAGTACAGCTGTGCGATGGCTGTGGTTTAAAAAAGATATTGAGGGACTGGAAAGAACAGAAAGGATTTACGACAATTGTCCCAGAAAAGCAAGACTGTTCATATCAAGAAAGGATGGAGAGATTGGGTATCTTTTCTCTTCAAAAAAGGCAGCTGAGGACTGACTTCCTGAATATCTTTATGTTATGAGGGGTTTTGATACAGCAGATGTACACAGAATGTTTCCACTTGTGAAGAAGAGCATAGCTAGAAACCTTTGTTACAAGGTTGTCACCAATACATCCTACAAGGAATTCATTAAAAAGCTTCTTTACCCACAGATTGGTGAGAACGTAGAACTTACCACCGTCAGGAGTGGTTAAGATGAATATC
The DNA here is from genome assembly GCF_009764475.1 of Pristis pectinata. Taxonomy (NCBI): domain Eukaryota; kingdom Metazoa; phylum Chordata; class Chondrichthyes; order Rhinopristiformes; family Pristidae; genus Pristis; species Pristis pectinata. Next base: position 65,704,484 of record NC_067408.1, on the reverse strand, counting down.
ATAAGTGCACTTAAGTGGAGACTGTACAGGCAAATGAGGAAGAAGGCAACAGAAGGTTAGATTTAGATGCAGAAAGGTGGGAGTAGACAACTGGTGCACATTCATTTGCTTAGAAAGTTTAAACCAAATGAAGTTTTTTTTCCCCTTTTTTCACCCAATGACATTACAGGACCACAGAAAGATGATTGGTATTACATTTTAGGGGAGTGATTTAAATGAACAGAGGGCTTATAATTTGCTAGAACTTTATTTAACTATAATCTAGTTAATAAATCTGAAGTTAATTCAATGAACAAAAACAGATTAAACAAATAAAACTATTGTAATGACAGGGCAATGGTGTGTCGCAAATACAGCATTGCTATAAAAGGCACTTTATCTGAATGCATGAAGGTTTTTAACAAGGTAGATGAACTAATAACATAGGTAGTTTTGAATCAGTTTCAGTGGAGGTAGGAAATAATAGTGGATCAAAAAAAACACTATTGAGGGCCTAAATTTAGCTCCCCTAACCACAGAAAGTAGAATCAAGAAAAGATGAGCTTGTCAGAAAAGGTGATACAATAATCATATGTACTTTAAATCGCCATAAAGATGGGACAAATCAAACTGACAAAAGTAGATTGGAGACTAAATTCTGTTCTGCGAGTCTGTTCCCTGCAGCACTACTAACTGGGGAACAGACTATAAATCTTAACCAAATGCAGAAACTGCCAGAAATGCTCAGCAGGTCAGGCAGCTACTGTGTAGATAGAACATTTCAAGTGGAAAAATGAGAGAGCAACCTTGTTTTAAATTGCAAAGAGGGGAAGGGATTAGAGAGAACAAAAAGTGTCTGAATTGTGAGATGCAGAATACTACTGCTGCTGGAAAACTAAAATAAAACAGAATTTTGGAAATACCCAGCAAATCAGACAGCATCCAAGGAGTCAGAAAAACTGAGTTAATGTTATAGTTGAATGACCTTACATCAAAGTCAATAAACATACTGGTCAATTCTGACAAACCAGGGAATCATGGAGGAAATGGTCCCTTCCCAATACCTAGAAAGGAAGGGGAGATATAATTGTCTCATAGTGGGATCATGCTGAAGCTGGAAGAAATTAGAGGATGATCCACTTAATGTGGATGTCGGTGGGGTGGAAGGTTAGAGCATGGAGAACCCTATGATTGGGAGGAGTGTGAGAGAGCATGGAGGTGTGGAAAATAGAGATGCAGTTGTGAGCCCTGTCAAATATGGAAGGGAAGCCACGTTCAAGGGAAAAGGAAGACACCTCAAAGACACTGGTATGGAAAGTCTTATTTTCAGTAGAGTCATGGTGGAAACAGAAACTGGGAGAAAAGAATGGAGTCCTTACAAGGAACATGATTTTTATACTGTTTGAGAAGGACACATACAGCAGAAAACAGAGTCTTACAATTAAAAAGCTAAATGAGTTGCTGAGAGAAGTCAGCTGGTTCAAGTAAATTAGGAAATGAGATAAGTCTGCCAGTAGATAAAACAATGATAAACAGAATAAAATGCATAATTCTCAAGAAATACAGAGTCCATTGAAAAATAACATGATCCATCCATAGCTAACTGGAGACTATGGATAGAATTTGATTAGAAGTGGCTTACAGCAACACCAAGAACTATAATAAACCAGAGGATTGGAAGTGTTTTAGGAACAAGCCATGGATGGTCAAAACATTCATACAGAAGTATCAAGTAATATAATAACATTTCTGTGAATTATGCAATAAGGAAAGAAGCACCAAAGTAATCTTGAATCTCTTAGATGGAGTGGCAGCTAACATCATAATAGAGAATAAGAAAAAGGCTTTAAACTAGCATTTCATTTCTGTCTTCATTGCTGGACAATAAATGCAGCAAAAATAGTGAGGAACCCTGATTTAGTGATGACAATGAGATTAAAGTAATTAACATTAGTAAAGAGAAAGCATGGGAAGATACTGCAGCACAGAATGCAGTTTCAGTGGAATGCAAAGAATGGTAATTTGATGAACAAGGGAATTTGGTGAAGGGGAGTTGGTATTTTAAAATACATGGTTAAATTAATAAGAAAAATTGCAATTATTTAATTAATTAAACCTGTAAAACAACCCAAAGTGTTGACCTGGATAGTTGAATTTTTAATTCTTCCACTAGTAAATGAAGGCAGGGCAAGGCTCCTCGGTTCATAAAATGCACATATTGTATCATGTGGAAATCCACAATGCTTCTTGTGTTCAATACAAAACAAGTGCAAGAAGTGTCAACAAACGGAAGAGCTTAAGATCTGGATTTTAAACATAAGTAACGCCATCAACACAATGTTTTCACTTGGTACTGAACAGCACATTCCAGGAAGTGGTCACTCCGCAACTTAAGTGTCTAAAGGCAGAGCCAGAAAGGCTGACCACTGTGATTCCAAGATGGTATGTTGTTTCCTAGGTGCCAGGGTCACAGATGTCATAGAGCAGCTGCAAAATATTCTGACAGGGGAAGTGTGAACCACCAGAGGTTGTAGTCCATATTGAATCAAATCAGCTAGACAAAAAGGATGAAAATCTCCCTATTATCTGCCTGCTAGTTAAAGAACAAGCACTTAGAGTAATTTCTGGATTACAACTAGTGCCACATACTGAATAGTTGAAATATACAGTGAGCTACTGCTATTAGTTGAGGTTTGTTTTGTGGCACTCTAGAAAAAGGATGTTTGTTCTTACATTAATCTTTTGATGTTTTTAGCCCCCTGCAATTACAGCAAGATGAAAACTGAACAGGCCGTATTCATGCTTGAAAACCTTTAAAATGTTTAAGATTTGAATTAATAATAAAATTTTCATACACTGCCTTCCACCTCCATCCCAAGTTCTAGACAGAGGTTGTTCCTTTCCATAGGCTCATTATACCATTCACCAATCAAATTTTAGATGAGTCCTGGTTTGCTGCCAATAGAATTTGCCAAGTGATTCCTTGCTCTCAGAGATATAGTAAGGGTCTGCACCGATCTATGAAAAATATACAGGCCCTGAAGGGTTTCAGCAGTGTTTAAAGGCTGAAATTATGGTTTAATGGGTGAACTAGTAAAGCTATTCAAGACGATTACAGGATTCGACAGGGTACACAGAAACTATTTTCCCTATGACAGTCATGAACATTGCAGTCTTAAAATCAGAGCTAGGACAGTTAGAAGTAAACATCAATAAAGGCATTTCATCCACACCACCCTCTCTCCTGCTCCACACCCAATTCCTCACTTCCATCAAAAGACTACAGCTGCTGAGCCAAATGAAACTTTCAAGACTGAGATTGACAGGTTATTAATTAGGCAGCTGGATATGGTGGAAAGACAAATAAGCAGAATTAAGATACAAATCTGCCATTATGGGGGAAGGGGCTTAAAAGTATGTTTCTGATTTTAATGTCAAAGTACACACTGTACTATTCCAAGCCACCAAAGCAATAACATAATGTAAAATTTATTTAGAAGCAGAAACTTTTACATTTAATTCAACCTAGGCTAAGATTCTATGATCTACACTAATCCTATTTCCCTATGTTAGGCTCGTATCTCACCACACCAAGTATCTGTTCAAATACCTCTTAAACATTGTAATTGCATTTGCTCCCACCACATCCTCTGGCAGCTCGTTCCAGATAATCACCACCCTTGCATGACAAACTTGCCCCTCAGCTCTCCTTTAAATCTTTCCCCTTTCATGTTAAACCTGTGGTCTCTAATTCCAGATTGCTCTGCCCAAGGAAAAAGACTCCATTTATCCTATCCATGCCCCTTCATAATTTTGTAAATCTCTACAAGGTCACCTCTCAGCTTCTTATATTCAAGTGAGAATAAACCAAGCCTATCTAATCTCTCTTTATAACTACAACCCTCCATTCCAGAGGAATGGTAATGTTCTCCACCTTCCCCTCCCCCCCCCCACTCCTTTGTCTTCCCTTATTCCTGTGGTTCCCTTCCCCCGCCTTGATGACCTGCCCATCTCCTCTCCTCCCCTCCCCCATCCTTAATTCCATGGTCCACTGCCCTCTCCTACCAGATTCCTCCTCCTTCAGCCCTTTGCCTCTTCTACCTATCACCTCTCAGCTTCTCCCCCTCCCCCACCCACCTACCTTCCCCCCTCACCTGAACTCACCTCTCCCCTGCCTGCCTGTGCTTCTCCCCCTCCCCCCACCTTCTTATTCTGGCTTCTGCCCTCTTCCTTTCCAGTCCCGATGAAGGGTCTCGGCCCGAAACAACGAATGTTTATTTCCCTGCATGGATGCTGCCTGACCTGCTGAGTCCCTCCAACGCTTTACATCCACATTATTTTACCTAGCAAGCTTTATGGTCAAGATTAGGCGGCACAGTGGCACAGCTGGTAGAGCCGCTGCCCCCCGCGGGCAGATGGGACCAGCTTAGATGGGGATCTTGGTTGGCATGGACTAGTTGGGCCGAAGGGCCTGTTTCCATGCTGTGACTGTATCTGTGACTCTGTGACTCTACAGTACATTTTTAATTAAAATGGGAAGTTAATGTCAAATTCTAAATATAATAGGGAGAGGATGGTGGTTAAATTTCTTCTGCAGTTACATATTTTAATGCAGTTCCCATATCCCACTTATCTGGGGATCATGTGGGTAGCTTGCTGCATCCTTCAGTCTATGAGGAATTTTAAGTTTACTGTGACTTCAATATTCAGAGAAGTAGAAACTATTAAAATTTGAAAAGATAAAAACATTAAAAAAAATTCTTAAAACATAATAGTTCAAAACACAGAAAAGCAGTTAGAAATATTTAAAAATTTTTAACCAAAGCAAAAAAAAAACCTTCCCCTGTATCTTTTCTGTAGGTCCAGATCCCCACTGAAATCAATGGAGTCTCAGATCAACCTGGAGTTCAGCAATGGACCATACAACAGATTCTGACAGCTTTAATAATTCTCAATGCATGCACTTAAGTTCAAATGGGGGAACAACAGCAATTACCTTTGGAACCAACAGCCACAGTCAGGAAGATTCAATTTAATACCAAGATTTATTGCATTCTTAATGGTTTTTATAATAAACATATTCAAGGGCTGCTATGATATTTCTCTCTGTACTATTTTACTTAATTATTTGCATTTGTATAATGCAATTAATATAAAAATTCAAATTGCTTCACATAAATGACTGAACACAGCATGAAACTTGAGGGACAGACTTTTAAAAAGCTCATTAAAGACACAACAAGGCAAGGTTTAATGACGAAAGACAAAAATCCATCACAAAGCAAAGGGGATCAGGATGTGTTCAGGGGTTTAGTTAAGAGTCAGAACACTTAACTCATTACAAGTGGGAAGAGTAGGCAGAGTCAGAAGAGCAAGGACGTATTTGTTAACAAGGACAAATATTTTGAAGTTAATGTTTTGGGATAACAGGAGGGATGGGCAAAAAGATACTTGCACAAGCTGAAGTTTGTGAGTAGCGAACAGCAGGTTTGTGAGAAAGAATAAAGAAAAGCTGATTCACGACATATTGAAGGGTCAAAAGGATTCTAGAATGCAGCTGGTCAGAGGCAACACCAGACACAGAAGTGTACAATCTTACTCATTAATAGATATTCAATCTATCCAAGCTTCACAGAGTATAGCAAAGCGTGTATTCCTCTGGTTCAACTACAGCACGCAAACATGAACTGGGTATGAAAATTAGAAGATTTGACATGCTGAAAACAAAATTTCAAAAATAAACTTTATTCATAATAATAAAATATATGCAAAAGAATAAAGATAACAGACTCCCCCACACCAGAAATCAGCCTAACGTGGCTTTCAGGCACAGGATTCCAGAGCAGGTTGCAGGAACACTACCTTTCGCTGATAATGGGATCCCTGGCATGGGACGATACACAAGAGATTGGATATCAAATCTCATTGAGGCATAGTCCGATTCAGAGTACACTGGGACCTTTGTATTTGGAGGTGGGTGGGAACGAGTGGGGGATGACAAGGGGAAGGACTCCTATTATTCCTGACCCACAGCCAGTTGTGCAACAGCTTCTTCTTGCCTTCTACAGTTGCCTTGTTATCAAAGGCCAGGGAAACCTAATCTGTCAGCCTCAAATATTCAACCCACCTTCTGGGAGCAATTTGGCCACATGCCTCCTGTCCCAAAACTGACAGTTTTGGGGGAAGGCTGGAGTCAGGTTTGAAACATGCAAAATGTTAACAATGACCTAATCTGCTTTTGGGAGTTAAAATTTACCCTGGTTAACTGAGAATCTTAATAAATATGATCTGTTCATAAGCAGTCAGTACAGATTTGGAATGTGTAGATCATGTCTGACGAACCTAGATGAACTTTGAAAAGTAAGTTCAAATATGAAAACAAGGAAAGTATTGAGGTGTTGTCTAAATGGAAGTAATTTGATACAATTCTACAGAAAAATTTTTTTAAAACCAGAGCACATTGAAATGGAGATGATCTTGTGACACAAATCAAAAATTTGATAGGTGATAGGTGACAGAAAGTAGGAATAAAAGGAAAACTCACTAATCACTGGGATGCAACAAATAACATTCACAAGGGATCTGTATATTTTTCCCCCATACACAATGCAGGAATACAGACATCTCCAGGAATGAAGACACTACATTAGAAGACATAATAAGCTCTGTGCACAGAAGCTAGCTAGGCAAATAAATGGACAACATTATGGTAAATGGTGTTCAATGTAAGAAAAGGTGACATTCACATTTGATCCGAGAAAGGAAAATCAAATTATCATCATCATGAGTGAGACTCAAAGCTTAGAGTAAGGAACATTGGCATCTCTGTACACTAATAAAAGTGATCAAAGTAGCTAATCAACTGCTATTGTCCATGACCAATGCTGAGTTACTTCACTGTTATTGTTTCTCTGAACAGTTTAATGTTATAGGTCTATTGTCTGTTTTGTATTATTCTATGACCCTGTTCTTAATCTGGATCCTTCGAAAAAGTTAAAATCTTGTTGAGTGAATGAAACAAGTCAGCCTTGTCCAAACTTTTGGACAAAGTGCTTGTTGATATGGTCCTCAACAAATTAATTTGATTTTTTCTCCTGCTCTTAATTCTTCCATCAGAAGAAATGTTTTCCATTGCTACATCATTGTTCAATGTTTTAAACAGCTCAACAGATCACCCCTCAATCTTGTACACTCAAGAGACATGCATGCAACCTTCTTAATGATTTAATCCTCTAAGCCCATATCTTTACTGGAGAGATTCTTTATCATGTGCAAACAAATAGAGTGGACCACAGAGGAACGATGACGAAAGAGGAAAATGAAAATTTTGGAGAGGCAAAGTAGAAAAATATGCTTCGTTCAGTGAAAGAGAATTACATTGTGCAAACTTGGTTCTGGAAAGAAGATAGATTGAAGTGATTTGAAAAGAGCTTCAGAAGTTAACATGGAATTGGAGGGCATGAAGTCATGAGCCCTGGAAGGAAAAATTATACAGGAATAGTATTTGTGGTTATGAGGTTGATAGCGATGATTTTCAGAAATAAGTTCAGACATTCATGGACAAGACAGCTTTTTAAAATGCTATTGAACATTAGGATAATGAGATGTAGTTAAATATTCTGGATAGGGACCAAAGTTGAGGGATCACAACGTGGTTTTGATAGTATGAAAGGGACAGGTACAGGGTCGGGGTAAAGCAGCAAAGAGGTTGGATGTGGAACAAGACCCAGACAAAATTCATGGAAAAGGCTGATGTATCAGTTAACATGAATGCCACAAAAGGCCCAAACGATGACCATTTCCAAAAAAAGGGGATGTCTAACCAACCACCTTTGATATTCACTGGTTTTAATGTGCCCTATCACCACCATCCTAGTGTTTACCACTGGCCAGAAACTCAACTGGACCAGCCACATAAATACTGTGGCTTTGAAAGGAGGTCAGATGCCAAGAATCCTGCGCTAGGTGACCCACCTCCTGACATTCCAAAGCCTTATAACCATCTACAAGGCACAAGTCTGGAGTGTGATGGAATACTCTCCACTTGCTTCCACTTAACATTATTCAAGAGGCTTAACACTATCCAAAACAAAGCAGCCTGCTTGGCTGGCACCCCATTCACCATCATAATCCTTCATCCCCCTCCCCCCCACACAATCAATGCACAGTAGCTGCAGTAGATACCATCTACAATATCCACTACAAAACACACAACTTTTACATATTTACATTACTCTAAAAAGGGCCTGCCAAACCTGCAACGTCCACCATGAAGAATGAATATAGCAGGCACATGGGAATCCAGCAACTACAGGTTCCCATCCTGATTTGGAAAGATATTGTTGTTTCTTTTACTGCTTGGTCCAAATCCTGGAACTCCCTCCCCAACAGTACTGTGACAGTATCTTCACCAGAAATACTTCAACAGTTCAGGAAGGCAGCTTATCATCGATTCCTTATTGCCCTCAAGAAATGCTGCCTGTAAAAGCAAAGCCCACATCCCAAAAATGAATAAACAAAAAACTCCTTACTGTTCATTTTTATTAGGAAACTAATCAGTGAACTTGGCTGCAAAACCCCTAAAATACCATGAAACAAAAAGATATGGGCACAAGCTATTATTAACCATTGGACCAAACAATTTTGGTATTGGGATTACAAATTGTTATAAACCCTACATTCTCGAAATCATTAGAAGAAATGCAACAGGGCACCTCCCAGTTTAAATCAACGATGTGTTGAAGTCCACAGCTTATACAGTTTATTTAGTTTTGTTTTACAGATACAGCAAATCTAATATCTGATTAGGAACTATGCAGTGTAAAACTACTATTGATTTTTTGTAACCTGTATTTTGCCAGTATTTTCTTTACACATCTAATTTACTGTAAAACTATTACTCATTATTGTTTTTCATAACAGATACACATAGGAAGCCAATGGTATCTTTCTGATAAATTCTGCCTGTTTTGATCAACAAATGCTGGCATATTATTTACTTGGGTTAAATAACCCTGCAATGAAATAAAACAAATTATCTAATCAGATTATAAAATATTTTCCCATGATTAGAAACAACATCCCTTAGCTTGTACCCCATACTTCAATTGTTTTCTATTTTGTTTTAGTTGTCTTTCACTCTTCCAGTTATCTGTTTGCTGCCTCTTACTTTCTCATTTCATCAATTCTCTGCTTTGCGTTCTGTTCTTGGCATACATATGGCCTATTCTATTTCTTTGCCTTAACATTCTTCCACCTTATTTCTCTCAATACAATTTTCACACAATGTCATTCACCTTTTCTCCTTCCATGAAAGTAGACTCTGATCTCCAACCTTGTGACACTTATGATCTGAACATCACAGAAACTATTCAGCAAAACTTCAGAGGAAAAAATAATTCCCATTACATTCAAAAATCCAATTAGCTTAGATTCTTGCATAATAATGCCATGTACAAAAATGCAATTGTATTTAATCTGCTTGATTGAAAATATTAGAATGAAAATTGAAGCTTCCTGAATAATTATATATTTTTTTTAAGTGTCCACAATGGCCAAAACAGGGGAGGGAGGAAACTTTTGAAATTTCAAACTCAAATTATCAAAGCAGGAAAGAAGTATAATTGGAAGTGAAGTTTGCATAATACTGCAAATGTTATGAAATCACATTAACCAGGACGATTATTGCTTTGGATTATTCAGAAACTATTAAACATAGCTTTACATTTATAGTCTTTTTAAAAGCAAAAATGTTGAAAATTAAATCAGACTCATTCAACATCATTCAATGAGTCACCAAGCCTGCAGCAAAGACTCTGCATCAGGGTGAGGTATAGCACTTGAGGAGAAACTTGGAGGGATTCCATTACTTTTTAGTGATGTGCAGCTAACTACTTTGTAATTCCCTGTACACATTCTGTTCCCTTTCATAAATTTAGCTATCATGATAGCTATGCACTGGACCTCTGGCATGACAACTTTTTCTAATGATTTATTAATCAAGTGCAGTAATACTTCTGTTCCTTCCTTCCCTCGATTATTTTAACACATTGGTGCAATCAGGGCCCTTTTGTTGATTAGTTTATTTCCTTCTCCAATTTTAAGCAACATCACATTATTCATCTCCTCATCCAATGCAAAGTCCATCTGTTCTACCTCTGGGTAAATACCAAAGCAAAATAATGATTTAATATTTCTGCCATCTCCCCTGCCACACTGTCATCTTTTTCATAAGGTGGTCAAATCCATAATGAGGCAAACTCCAAGGAAGATGGTTTAATAGCTGACCTTTTATCTTTGTACTCATCTGTCATTTAAATGTATTCTGGATTTGCAGATCTAATATAAACAGCTTGGGTATCAACCACATTTAATACACATCCCTTGAGAAACATTTATATGGACAACCAATCTCAAGCTTTAGGGTACTACTCAGCACAAACAACATTTGTACTTGCTCATAAAATGAAAAGTTAGTAAAATTTTCATCTAATTTATAAGAAACTACAAAACAATCACATCATACAGATTATTAAATTATAGCTGCCTCAAAATTCAAAGATATATTACTATTCTTTTCCAGTGCAATATATCTTAAATTCTTTCTCTCCAAAATACAATTAAAATGCTTCCAGATCAAGTAGTGCCACTCTGCAAATTCAACCTGACACTTCTAGTCTCAAAGCACACTTGTGCTAATGGTGCAGTTTTTGTGTCAGAATGCATGCAAATGACATCACTCCTTGTATGACACATGTTTAGAGTGCTGCTGGAAGAAATTAGATTGAAAATACCTCTGTACTTTGGCATTTAGCCCAACTGGTACAACAGCAGCAGGACAATTTAAAGGGGGCTTCCATGTGTTGGTCCCAGCTTGCTCATCTTCAGGCCCATTATCTTCCATCCACACCAGCTCTGCCAAAATCCCACAATCTCCACCCAGTGTATCAATATCCTCCCTTAGCTCTCAACGCCTGTTCAGCTCCCCACTTGAGCTTGAAAACCCTGCCCAGCTCCCCTTACCTATTAATCTCCCAACCAGCAATTTCTGATCTGATGATCCACAAATTCTAACCTCCAGACCCAACCACCAAATTGTTGATCTCCATCTAATTCTGCAATCAGCTCCTTACTCAACTCCATGATCTCCCACAATCAGCCTTGCTTGAGACTTTTATAGCACTGTTACCCTGTAGAAATTAACTTAAAGGAGGCTTTACTAAGCTGATCCCAACTTGCTTTCTATCAGAGACACCTCAACATCTCATCTGCTACACCTCAGCCATGGTAGGAATATCGACCTGGCAACCCCTTCCCTGAATTCATGATCCCTGTTCAAATACCCCCACCCAATAATCTCCACATCCTCAGACTATGATCTCATACAGTCATTCAGTCAATATCGCAGGGAACAGGCTCTGGCCTATTGCATCTACACCGACCATCAAATACCTACTCACGTCCCAGGTCTAAGATCTTGGCCCAATAGCCAAATCACCAACTTCTATTTGACTCTGCATTCAATGCCTGACTCAGCAACTCACCAATCTCCCAGGACTCAGCCCAATTTAGTTTTAATAGCACTGCTATCTGTGCAGATGGGGGCCTCCCCAGCCAGGTCTAGTTTGCTTTCCTTAGGGTCCACCCCTTCTTCCTCACAAAGCTTATGACCATCAGCCTCAATTCCTTGACCTAATTCACCAACTTCCATCCAATTTGGGTATCAATACCTATCCAAAGTAACTCATCAACTCTGCTCCCACAACCAATGATCACCGACTCAGTGCCCAATGTCCCTTAGCACAATTCACAGACCTTCCTCTGATCCACTGGCCTCTCCTTTCTCTCCAGAATGGAAATTGGTCCGAACTCAGCAATCCAGTCAACTAACCAATCTCCCCTCAACTCAGAGACTACACTTCCCAGCTATTAATCAGCTACTGACTGAGCCTACCAGCAATCAACGTTAACCCTCATAAAAACTGACAACTGATCCACAGCTCAGCAACTCATACACCCACCACCAGTCTTCACCAGCTGACCTTCTGCAAAAGAAAAGCTATACCCGTAATTGAGACCAATTCAGTAACCAATGATTTGAGCCTCGAGCACCACTGAATTTTTAAATAAGAGGCACACAACCAAAATGGCTGTTGGATTGATTAATAGTGCAGAGACCAATAAATTTCTAAGCCAGTAATTTTACTATATTTGTTTGAACAGTGGCAATATATCAAACACTAATTTTTCCCACAGCATTTACAAAAAATGTTTTTGGAATATGTAAAATGTTTTCCATGGCCTACTTTAATATTTAGAAAAGACAGGACAGAGGTTGATAGAATCATACGAATGCACAACTTCTCTCTCATGAGAGAAAGTAATTTATTTTCCCATTTTGAATATATTTATGTCTATAAAATTGTTTGGTATAAGGAATTTTTGAACAACAATGATCTGAACATAACCAAAAATGTGAAAGGGCATATTATTAACAAATATAGCCAAGTCCAGTTTACCGAACATTAAATGAGAATAAAGCAGTTACTTCTGAAGTATAGGTTTTTAAAAGGTTAACTTATTTAAAAGAAATGCAGTAGTGATTAGCAGTGCTAACTAAAATCTAAGGATTCATGAGAACTATTTAGAAATGATAGAATTATACAAAAAACATAACAGCATTTGGCACAAGTGAAGTTGCACTGGAAATGTCAATTACAACATTTATACATAGAACAATTAAAAATAAACATTTCCACATTTGTGCATATCGCAAAGTTCATCAACAGTACTGCGTGCAAAACATCGACACCAAAATGTGATAAAGTATTCATGGCAAAACACTGCTCTGTCTCTTCAATTAGGAATTAAATTTCTACTGTGATAAATTTTGATAAGCCTCACTTACTGTTGCCTGCATCTTTTTCATTCAACTAGCGTTATTACAGTCCATCAGGTTGCTAGAAGATTCAACAAGCAGTTCACAAGATGCTTTAATCTGCTCCATACACTAAACACTACAGCTGACATTAGGGCATCTTGCTTGCGTTCCACAATCGGAAAATCCCAATCTAAAATCATTTACTTAATTGCATCTAATTTCCTTCATCAGTACCACAGTTATACCTTTACTTTATGTGAAATGCCAAGTCAGGATGCTAAAGGTAGAACCAATTATCACTGCATCCATTAATACCTACCTCAAGCCTCATTTCCGATCAAATTTGTTCATGTATAAACAGCTTCCTGCTGCATATGAATATATTACATCACCATAACAACCAAATCAACAAATACCAGTAGCATCTGCTGCTAGATTGCACAATGTCCGCCACACAGACCGGAAGAGTGGCAAGCATATTTCGATTGGTGATAAAAACCTGAAAGTGCAATACCGAACGTGATTAGCTACAGTATACCTGTAGTGTGCTTATCTACTGTATTACTTGACATTTTCACTTTTTTTTAAAACAGAATTTGCAAACTCCTTAGGTGGTTCAGATATTTATGTCTGATTTTATCTTAACAATTAAATATCAGATGAACACAATAATTTCTGTTCAAACCCAAATGGATCTCTCCTCCATACTTATAATGCAACCTGTTCTTTTTCTTGTAAAGAAATTTCTCCTGATTCCAGTCTAAAAGGCTTATCCCTTGCCCTAAGATTATGTCCCCTGGTTCTAGATTTTCCACAGAGAGGAAACAGCCTCAGCATTTACCCTATCAATACTTCTCATTCTTTTAAACTTCAGGGAGTATAGATAAAGCTTTTGCAACTGTTTTCACAGAACAAACTTTCATCCAAGGGATTGTGCAAATCAGTGTTGCACGAATTACAAGGTAAATACATCCCTGATAAGGTACTGAAACCAAAATTGCACATGGCACTCCAAATGTGGGCTCACCAAACCCTGTCGATTCTCATTCTCATTTTCCTTTAAACATAGGAGGTCATTCAGCCCATTTTCTTACTATTTCCCTGTTAACTATCCTTTCACACATACCCAATAACACCTCCCTGATTCTTCCACCAGCCATCTATACCAAGGCTAATTGGATACTGTAAATTACTCTAACAAACAAGCACATTTTTGAGGAATATGGAAAGAAACCCACTGGGTCACATGAAGAACTGGTAATTAAATATATTGATGAGGGCAGTGTGGATGATGTGGTTTACGTGGACTTACTGTAAGAAAAGCCTTTGACAAGGTCCCACATGGAAGAAGGCTGGTCCAAAAGGTTAGAGCCCATGGGATCCAAGAAAGCTGGCAAACTGGATCCAAACTTGGCTTGGTAATAGGAGTCAGAGGGTGATGGTAAAGGGCTGCTTTTGTGATTGGAAACCTGTGACCAGCAGTGTACCAGAGTGATCAGCGAGGGACCTTGTTATGTATTGTATATATTAATAACTTAGATATGAATGTAGATATAATTAGCATGTTTGGAAATAACACCAAAATTGGTGATGTTGTTGATTCCTGCATATTTATCTTCTGTGTGTCCTGAATACACACCCATCTAGTCCTTCTACTCAAGTGTACAATGGCATAATTTCCACATGCTTGATCACTCACTTATGCCCTTTTGCAGACTGTGTTCTCTTCACAGCTTACTTTCCAATTTAACTTTGCACCAGCAACAAACCTGACTATGCAACTTCGTCATTTTATCCAGTAATTTATGTCAACTGGGAACAAAATACCCCACGACTTTTAATACTCATTTTGCTACCTTCAAGGACTTTGAATGTGTATTTCCACATTTCTCAGAGACCTACCATTTATTGTGTATTTCCTTACCTTGCATTTCCTCCTTTGTTTACTCTTCCTACATTCTCTCAAATGTCTTCCAACCGAATTCTACTCGGTACATTTCTATTAATCTGACCAATCCACTTAATTTCTGGCAATCTAGTTTTCTTCTTCACTATCAAATACGCAGACAATACCAGTCATTTTTATTTAAACTTCAGAGTGTAGGATCTGTAAACATCTTAATCATGCCTCTTAAACTAAGTCCAAATCCCTGACACTTTATCATTAAAAGGCAAGAACCTAGTTCTGATCCCTGCAACACCCCACTGGAAACAGCCTTCCAGTCAGAAAAATAGCTATCAACTGCAACTTTGTTTCCATATCCTAGCCATGTTTAAAAATCACATGGGATTTTGTTTACTGATCAATCTACCTCAAGGAGTTAGTCAAAAGTCTTGCTAAAATCCATGTAGACCATCAAATGTTTTCTGATCCCAGCAGATATTCATTTTTAAATTGCATTCCAATTTATTTCTTAAAATAGACTGAAGATTAATGGATGGTAGAAAACTGAAATAAGAACAGAAAATACTACAAATACTCAGCAAACCACACTGGAAAAAGTTAAGATTTCAGGTCAATACCTTTCACTAGAGACTGCAGATGCTGTAATCTGGAGCAAAAAAAAACAAACTGCATACTGTCCTGTTGCAGGATCTTGACCTGAAAAGTCAATCGTTCTTCTGTCTCCACAGATGCAACCTTTCAGTAGAATTGCATTTTTTCAAGTCAGTTTACCAGATGCCAAACTATTTAGCTGATGTTTTGTAACATGAAATCAGAAACTTAACTGATTTTACCCTCCTCTCTGATAAAATATTCAAACCTGAAAAGCTAGTCTACATCTTTCACCAACATTCTGTTTTCACTTCAGATTTCCAGTATTTCTTTCTGCCCTCAAGGAAAATTGAACCAGAATTAATTAGATCTTCAGGGAGCTTAGAAGAATGAGCAAAAAATAACAAAAGGAGAAAGCAGGTGAGAGTAAACCTGCAATAAATACTGTATATTGGCCAAGTACAGATGTAAGAAATATAAAATACTATTTATATTTACAGCTGTACAAAAAGTAACTAGATGATTTGGTGGTAATTGTAACCAACTGTAATTGGTGGTGTCTTAGAGAATGAGACTAAGGAGTTGGTAAAGGGAAATAAAGAAATGACAGATTTTGAACAATTTTTTTTTTAATCTGACCATGGTAGAAGATACTAATGATAAAAAGAAACTCTAGTGGCAACTAGGGAGGGATGTGGGGAGGAATTTAAAACAATCAAAGAAGGTACAAGGCAAAATAAAGGCTGACATGTCCCCCTGGAAAAAAGTAGAAAGTCTTGCTACAATTTTGCAGGATATAGGCAAGACCTCACCTGGAATAATGCATACAGACTTGGTAGTCTCAGTTAAAAGAGGGATATCCTTGCATTGTCCTGCACACAAGATCATAAAAGGAGTGACTGCAGAGATAATGGATGTATTGATGTGCTCTTCCAAAATTCCTTATCTTCTGGAAAGGTCCCAGAAGATTGGAAAATCATAAATACAATGATTTTATTCAAGGATGTAGGAAGTTGATGACAAGTTAGTTTCCTGACATCTCTCACTGCAAAATTGTTGGAATCCTTAACAAGCAAACAACAACAGGGCATTTAGAATCATACAGCATGGAAACAGGCTCTTCGGCCCAACTGTTCCATGCTGACCAAGCTGCCCACCTAAGCTAGTCCCGTTCACCTGCGTTTGCCGCACATCCCGCTAAACCTTTCCTATCCATGTATCTATACAAGTGCCTTTTAAATGTTGTTAATGTACCTGCCTCAACCACTTCTTTTGGCAACTCATTCCATATACGGACTACCCTCTGGGTGAAAAAGATACCCCTCAGGTTCCTATTGAATCTCTCCCCTCTCACCCTAAACCTATGTCCTCGAGCTCTTGATTCCCCAACTCTGTGAAAAAGACTGCGTGCATTCACCGGATCTATGCCCCTCATGATTTTAACACTTCTAAACCATCACCACTCATTCTCCGATGCTCCATTGAATAAAGGCCTTGCCTATTCAACCTCTCTCCATAACTCAGCCCCTTGAGTCCTAGAAAAATCCTCGTAAATCTCCTCTACACTTTTTCCAGCTTAATGGCATCTTTCCTATAGCAGGGTGACCAAAACCAAACACAATATTCCAAATGCAGCCTCATCAACGTCTTGTACAACTGCAACATAACATCCCAACCTCTGTACACAATGCCCTGAGTGGTGAAGGCCAGTGAATCAAAAGTCTTCTTCATCACCCTGTCTACCTGTGACAGGCTTTTCAGGTAACCATGTACTTGTACTCCTTGGCCCCCTGTTCTACAACACCTCCCAAGGTCCTACTGGTCACCATGAAAGTCCTACTCTGATATGTCTTCCCAAAATGCAACACCTCACACTTGACTGAATTACGCTCCATTTGCTATTCCTTTGCCCACTAAACCAGCTGATCAAGATGCTGTTGGAATTCTTAATAACCACCTTCACCGTCAATGACACCACCTGCAAACTTACTAACCGTGCATTGTACATTCTCATCCAAATCACTGATATAGATAGCAAATAGCAATGGGCCTAGCACAGAGCTCTGGGGAACACCACTGTCCACGGGCCTCTCGTCCAAAACACAACCTTCCACCATCACCCTCTGCTTCCTGCCATCAAGCCAACTCTGTATCCAAGTAGCTAGCTGGATCCCATGCAATCTAACTTTCCATAGCAGCCTACCATGCAGAACCTTACCAAAGGCTTTACTGAAGTCCACATAGAAGACGTCTTCTGCCCTGCCCTCATCAACCTTCTTGGTTGCTTCTTCAAAAAAACTCAATCTAATTTGTGAGATATGATCTCCCACACACAAAGCCATACCGACTAACCCTAATCAACCTGTCTCTCCAAATGTATGTACATCTTATCCCTCAGAATCGCCTCTAGTAACTTACTTACCACAGATGGTAGGCTTACTGGTCAGGTTATTTTTTGCTGCCCTTCTTAAATAAAGGCACAAAAATTTATTATTTAGTAAATAATAAATTCAATCAAGCAGTCAACTTGGTTTCACTGAGAAGGAAAATAGTGTTTGGCAAATTTATTACAGTTCTTTGAGGATAATAAAGTGGGTGGAGAGAGATGTTGGATATTTATACTTCCACAAGGATTTCCAGCCCAGCTCCTATGTGCTGCTCATAATCCACCTCCACATGCTATGTAGCATGCGCATCGCCACATCTGGTACTCTGCTGCTCATCAACGAAACTCCCACTCTGTGCACAGTCTAAACTTAAGGCATGATGGTTTGAGAGGATTTTGGGTTCGAAGCCCACCAACATGCAGATTTATTGTGTCGCACCAGTCCCATGGAGCAAAACATCACTGAGGACCCCAGCTGGATGCCTGGACCCAACCCTGATGCATCTTGTGGAAACCTGAGCCTAAATCCAGGTTAGGCCCCTCATCCAGCAGCAACTAGTTTTTTTGTCCTGTGTCTAACTTTAAAGTAGAACAACTGGAGGGCATAAGTTTAGGGTAAAGAGTAATAGCTTCAGAGGGGATCCAAGGAAAAACTTTTTTCACCAGAGGATGGTTGGAATCTGGAACGTACTAACTGAGAGTTGGAGGTAGGTACTCTCAAAACACTTTAGTATCAAGCTGACCTCTTGAATCACCAAGGCTAAGAAAGCTGTAAACCAGGTGCTGGTGAATGGGATTAGCACAGATGGGTACATGATGGTCCATACAGACGTGGTGGGTTGAAGGCCCTGTCCCTGTGTTGTATGACTCGCACCTAGGTGACAAGGTGCCACAGAAGGTTACTGCACAAGCTAACAGAGTTAGGATAATACAATTGCAGATGGTTGGCAAACTAATTGAAAACAGAACCAGGATAAATAATCTTCATGTTGGCAAGCTACAACTTGTGGGGTGTCACAAGGTCAGTTCTGGGGTCTCAAGAATTTACAATGTTTATTAATGTTGAGGTGGTGTGTATTATAGCCAAATTGGCTGACAACAAAGTTAGGAAAGCAATAGGAAGGCATGTTGCAAGTAAGACTGAGTCTGAAAAGGGATAGAAATAGGGTTAAGCAAATGAGCAAAAACTTTTCAGATGGAATGCAATCTGAATATTAAAGGAAATGTTGCTTTAGTGGAGGGAGACTACAGAACGCTGCTGTACCGAAGATTGTGGGAGCTCTCAAACATGAATGCCAGTACGTAGATGCAGTAATTGGGAAGGAATTAAAAGAATGGGAAATAAAATTAGGGAAGTATAATTCTTGCAAGTCTTGGTACCAATAGACAGAGTGTAATTAATGCTGATGCACTAGCCTAGGAGACAAAGCTGTTATTGGGTCTGAAAGATTTGGGTGTAGATAGGGAGGACATTGCAAAGGTGGCTTTGGTTATATCTTTCCAGTGCCTTGAGGTACCTAATGTACATAGTCCAAGTCTCAGAAAGCATAAAGGAAAGTCAGGATTACTGCTGTCTGGTAGTCCACAAGTCTTGTGCCCGATTCCAGGTCCTGAGCTCCAAAACACCCTTTGCAGCTGCCTGCAGAAATTCATCTTAAATTTGCTTTGCAATGGAATTCAAAACACGATCCCAATCAATGAACCTGCAACATCAACCTCAGTGCAAATGAATATCAAGCAAGGTTGTTTCCCTGACACCATTTTTGATCTTTTTTTTGGCACAATAGTACATTTCAAACAAACTCCCCCCTTGAGTAGAGTTATCTACATAACTAATGGAAAACTGTTTAACCTACAGCACCCACATTCCAGAATGAAGATTGCTCCATCTACAGTAGCCAAGCTGCAGCATTTATACATTGCTTGTTTTTGCACACAGAGGCCAAGCCCCAAGTCAATGCCCACTCATTCAATGAAGCACAGGCTATACATTACATGTCCATGAGACAAAAGTCTCCACTGAACTGTCGTCACTACATACCACCCTCTGGTAAAGATTCACAGCCAAACCCTGGAAATTGTGAACAACCTCCCATATCTCAAGAGCTCTCAGTGAAGGTAAACCAATAATGAAATTCACCACTGCCTTCTTTGAATATGTCCATGGCCAAGTTTAACAGGTTTTTGATCTATTAGATTTTTAATCTATTGGAAGTCAAAGGTTATGGAGCACAAGCAGGAAAGTGGTGCAGAGGCCAAGATCAGATAAGCCATGATCTTATTGACTGGTTGATCAAGCTCAAGTTCTCATTTGGCCTACTTCTGCTTCTTTTTCATGTTCATGAGAAGTGATCTCATTCAAACATAAAAATTCTTAAGAGGGCTTAACAGGATAAATACTAAGAGGCGGTTTCTCCCAGATGGAAGTCTGGAGCTATGGAAGGAAAGTGGAGGAAGCATCATGCATTGTGAAAGGAGATATTTCTTCACTCAGATGATAATACATTTTTACTATTCTCTATTCCAATGCAGGTTCAATCACTGAGAATACTTAGGACTGAGACTGGTGGATTTTAGAGCACTAAGAGATGGGGATGGAATGTGAAAGTGGAACCAATACAGAGGGTAGGTCATGTTCTTATTGAATACCACAGCAGGGTCAATAGAGCAAAGAAAGCATAGAATCTAGAAAAGTACAGCACAGGACTAAGTCCTTTGGCCCAAGATGTCTGTGCTGATCATGATGCCAATTTAAACTAACCCCATCTGCCAAGTGTGGTCTATATACCCTCGTCCCCTTCCTGTTCATTTGCCTATCTAAATATCTCTTAAATGTTTCTATTGTATCTGCTTCCACCACCTCCCCTGGCAGTGCATTCTAGGCACCTACTATTGAGTTTAAAAAAAAACTTGCCTTGCACATCTCCTTTAAACTTCCCCCTCTCACAAACTTCGCCTTCTAGTATTTGACATTTCAACCCTGGGAAAAAGACTGACTATATATCCTATATCTCCCATAATTTTATGTACTCTATCAGGTTGCCCCTCAGGCTCTGACACTCCAAAGGAAACAATCCAAGTTTGTCCAACCTTCCCTTATAGCTAAAACACTTCAATCCAGGCAACATCCTGGTGAACCTCTTCCCCACAAAGTGACATTTGGTCCACTCCAACTTCTATTTCCTATTTAAAAAAAACATCAGACATAAATTTATTCAAAATATCAGTGCCTGTTGGCTTCCTTCCTGGCTACAACCAAAATAAACCTATTTTCAAAGAATCCAGGAATTGATTTGCATACCTCTGTTGTGACATACCTTCAGATGAATATGCACCCTCAGTGAATTTGCCCTAGGTTTCTGGTGAAGAAGAGTTGTCTGGACAAAGTCATTGCAGATAAACTCTTACCCAATTATTTGCAGCAAAGCAAAATAAGACAGATGCCAACAGCACTGGGTAAGTTAAGAGCAAATATAACTAAATAATCATCGTTAAATGCTTAAAAACCCAAAGTTAATGCCCCCATACTCTTTGTGAAATGTATACTATGCCCATTTTTGATTACAAGTTATTTTCAAAATATGGGACGATTGGCAGCCAAGGATGAAATCACAGGTGGAGTATTTAAACCTTTCAGTTGCCCCAATTAAGATTATGCTGAACTGTATGTTAACCATTTTACATCCATTACATCCACATTCTTTGATACTCTTTCAAAAGCTTTTTGGTGAGGTAGACAGGGAAACTGACCTAACCTCAACCAGTGGAGGAATGATGATGAAGCAGTTTAAATTTCTGACAAGAAGTGAGAGCCATTTGTTATTTATCTAGCAATGACTTGGCAATCAATTTTAAACTATATTTATATGTCTGTTCTTCAATATAAATGTTGGGATTAAAGTACCTGATGCTATACGTGTTCAACTTCCTTCATTTCATGGTTCACAAATGAATGTTACAAGCAAGCACAAGTCATCTGATGGAAGAGATTAGTGATGTGCTGTATTTGTGAATGACTGACTACACGAAAGAGAAGTTGTGATCATTAGTTCTATAATAGAGTCCCTTGAACTACTGAAGGCCCTGATCCTTTATATATCATATTTTGCCAACATCAAAATATAAACATTACAGATAAGAGCTCAATAATTGACAAGTTTGTCTGCGAAGAGGTATATATTAACTTCTCTCAAACAGGCAAATGAATCCCTTGAAAAATAGGTTTTGAGAACCATTTTCTATGTCTATAGATCTGTAGTTAATAATCAGACATCAAAAGAAATCAAGCTATGCTTTCACCTATGGCACCCCAAAGCTTTCATGCTTACAAACTAAAGCCTGCTGTTCCAAGATACAAGTCAGTTCTATTATTAACTTGCAACTTGGCAAAATATCCAACATTATTCAGAAGGGCTCTGACGTATTTAGTCAGTCAGAATAAATGTGCGTTTATCAGGGTGGCAGGCAATATCAATGGGATTTTGCTGGGTTCAGTGCTTGGGCCTCAGCTATTCATTATATCAATAATTTATATGAAAGAATCAGATGTAATATTTCTAAGTTTGCCACCAACACTAAACTGGGTGAGATTCTGAACTGTGAAGATGAAAAGAGGCTCCAAAGCAACCTAGGTAGATTCAGCAAGTGGCAAAACGCATGACAGATGCAGCATACAGTGGCATGCAAAAGTTTGGGCACCCCTGGTCAAAATTTCTGTTACTGTGAATAGTTAAGTGAGTAGAAGATGAACTGATCTCCAAAAGTCATAAAGTTAAAGATGAAACATTCTTTTCAACATTTTAAGCAAGATTAGTGTATTATTTTTGTTTTGTACAATTTTAGAGTGAAAAAAAAGGAAAGGAGCACCGTGCAAAAGTTTGGGCACCCCAAGAGATTTGAGTTCTCAGATAACTTTTACAAAGGTCTCAGACCTTCATTAGCTTGTGAGGGCTATGGCTTGTTCACAGTCATCGTTAGGAAAGGCCAGATGATGCAAATTTCAAAGCTTTATAAATACCCTGACTCCTCAAACCTTGTCCCAACAATCAGAAGCCATGGGCTCCTCTAAGCAGCTGCCTAGCACTCTGAAAATTAAAATAAATGATGCCCACAAAGCAGGAGAAGGCTATAAGAAGATAGCAAAGCGCTTTCAGGTAGCCATTTCCTCAGTTCATAATGCAATTAAGAAATGGCAGTCAACAGGAATGGTGAAGGTCAAGTCGAGGTCTGGAAGACCAAGAAAACTTTGAGAGAACTGCTCGTAGGATTGCTAGAAAGGTAAATCAAAACCCTCATTTGACTGCAAAAGACCTTCAGGAAGATTTAGCAGACTCTGAAGTTGTGGTGCACTGTTCTACTGTGCAGCAACACCTGCACAAATATGATCTTCATGGAAGAGTCATCAGAAGAAAACCTTTCCTGCGTCCTCACCTCAAAATTCAGCATCAGAAGTTTGCAAAGGAACATCTAAACAAGCCTGATGCATTTTGGAAACAAGTCCTGTGGACTGATGAAGTTAAAATAGAACTTTTTGGCCGCAATGAGCAAAGGTATGTTTGGAGAAAAAAGGGTGCAGAATTTCATGAAAAGAACACCTCTCCAACTGTTAAGCACGGGGGTGGATCGAACATGCTTTGGGCTTGTGTTGCAGCCAGTGGCACGGGGAACATTTCACTAGTAGAGGGAAGAATGAATTCAATTAAATACCAGCAAATTCTGGAAGCAAACATCACACCTTCTGTAAAAAAAAGCTGAAGATGAAAAGAGGATGGCTTCTACCACAGGATAACGATCCTAAACACACCTCAAAATCCACAATGGACTACCTCAAGAGGCACAAGCTGAAGGTTTTGCCATGGCCCTCACGGTCCTCCAACCTAAACATCATCGAAAATCTGTGGACAGGCCTCAAAAGAGCAGTGCATGCAAGACGGCCCAAGAATCTCTCAGAACTAGATGCCTTTTGCAAGGAAGAATGGGCAAAAATCCCCCAAACAAGAATTGAAAGACTCTTAACTGGCTACAGAAAGTGCTTATAAGCTGTGATACTTGCCAAAGGGGGCATTACTAAGTACTGACCATGCAGGGTGCCCAAACTTTTGCTTTGGGCCCTTTTCCTTTTTTGTTATTTTGAAACTGTAAAAGATGGAAATAAAAAAGTAATCTTGCTTAAAATATTAAAGAAATGTGTCATCTTTAACTTTATGCCTTTTGGAAATCAGGTCATCTTTTACTTGCTGAGCCATACACAATAACAGAAATTTTGACCAGTGGTGGCCAAACTTTTGCATGCCACTGTAACATGGATAAATATGAAGTTACCCACTTTGGTGAGAAAAACAGAAATGGCATATTACTTAAATGGTACTTGACTGGGATGTATTAATATAACAAGAGACTTGGGTGTCCTTATACATGCATTACTGAGACTAAACATGTAGGTACAGTAAGCAGTTAAGACAACAAATGCAATATTGACCTTCATTGCAAGAGGATTTGAACAGAGACAAGAATGTTTTGCTACATTATATACTGTAGAGCCTTAATTGTGTGCAGTTCTGGTCTCCTTACCCAAGAAAGGATATACTTGCCATTGAGAGAGTGGATTGATGGTTTACTGGACAGAATCCTGGGATCGCCGAACTCATACAAGGAGAGATTAAGTTGACTAGGTTTATGTTCACTAGAGCTGAGAAGAATGAGCAAGAGCCTAATTGAGACTTACATGATTCTTACAGGGTAAGACAGACTGGATCTGGCAAGGATGTTTCCTCTGGCTAAGGTATTTAGTACAAGGAGTCAATGTCTCAAAGGCAAGAGATTTAGGACTGAGATGAGGGGAAACTTCTTCACTCAGAGGGTAGTGAACTTGCAGAATTTGGTAACACAGACACCATGTTACTGAATATTCTAATGGAGGTAGATAAAATTCTACATGCAAAGTTGTTAAAAGGAGCTATGGGAAGGGAGCAGGAATGTGGCATTTTTATAAGTGATAAGCCATTAAATGACAGAGCAGACTCAAAGGGCTGAATGGCTGACTTTTGTTCACATTTCCTACATCTTTCCCAGCCTAAGATTGCCTCATGATGTTGGATTAAGCCTATAGAAAGGCAAGGCACCATTACTAGAAATAACATTAACAGAGTGCATTGTAGCTTCTTCCCTCCTGTTTCCTGAATGCATTAGAGTTTTGTAGTTGTCTACAACCCACTACAGTCTCCTCCTAGTGCTGATTCTTCACATGCGAGTCTAGAATATGAATCTTTCATGTTGCTCAGCCATGGCCAGACCATTACAGTTCAATGCAACTCTGCATTAACTCCTGTAGTTTTATTGATCCCCTTCTTCTTTCAACTTGTGCCTGGGCACAACTTTCAACTTGGCACCACATTAAAAAAACATTTACTCGTATTTTTCCAAACATATGCCAGTGTGGGCTCCTTTCCACAATACAATATAGATGGCTCAAGGTGAATTAAAACATTTTTTGGATAATAAATGATTATGGGCTGAGAATAACACTGTACCTTTCTGGACATTTTTCTCCATCCTGATCACCACATATTGTTTCTTTGTTTTTGTCTGCAGTTGCTCATAGCCCTTTATTTTTTCTTTTCCCTCACCTCTTTGAACCACTCACTCCACCCTGCTTTCCCACCCACCAAAAACGTTCTTCACAATTCCACAATGACTACTCTCTAAGGGAAGTTTCACCCATAACGCATTACTTATGGGTCAAAGATGACTTTTATGTTCTTTCTTTCTATGGTTCGGAGCAGGTTCCTAATTTCACTTTAGGTACTGCTTATTCAGCTGGGTGGTGACTGCTCTTCTAGGCTAATGAGCATTTACTGAAATCAATCAACTCTATTTCTGTTATCTCTGGTACTGAGTTCTGTTCTACTCTGTAACTCTCAGCATGATTGAGTTTCATATGATGATTTTTTTATTCCATAAAGATTATTGGTTGGCTTTAGTACAAATGTACAGGACCACACCTGGTCCCCTTTTTTAAGATATACTGACATTGGAGGCACTCTAAAAGTGATTCAGTAGGCTAACTACTTGAATAATAGGAATGTCCCATCACCAGCAGCTAACAAAATGGGATCTATATTCTTTAGAGATAAGAATGAGAGGCAATCTTATTGAAACATACAAGATACTGAAGGGGCATGAAATGGTAGATGTTGACATGTTTCCACTTGTGGGTGAATCTCAAACAAGGAGACAATATTACAAGATAAGGGGGCAGTCATTTAAAACTGAAGTGCATGGAAATGACTTCTTGCAGAGGATGGTAAAACGCTAGAATTCTCTATCCTGGAGGGTTGTGGAGGCTAAATCACTGGAGTTATTTGAAGAGGAATTAGAATTTTTGAAAGATTAGAGAATTGAGAGAGTTATGGGAAACTGGCACAGAAGAGATGACACATGGGGCAGATGAGCTCTTATTACATTGACTGGTGGGGCAGGCTTAAGGGCTGAGTAGCCT
This sequence comes from Pristis pectinata, assembly GCF_009764475.1. Taxonomy (NCBI): domain Eukaryota; kingdom Metazoa; phylum Chordata; class Chondrichthyes; order Rhinopristiformes; family Pristidae; genus Pristis; species Pristis pectinata. Next base: position 65,678,245 of record NC_067408.1, on the reverse strand, counting down.
ATTCCCTTTCCTATTTTCTTATGTTCTTTAAAAATAAGGGACTACCTTGATAGTTCAAAATAAAACATGCAATAATCCACTCAAAACATAATGATTCTGGTTCAAGATCTCCAATATGCTGCCTTGATTCAGTGTACTTTGCAACTCTTGCTTCTGATCAGTACCCAGGGACATCTGCTAGAAAGTGAAATGTAGTAATCTGGCAAGGATAAGGGTGGACTCAGCTGTAATGTCACCATATTCTGATCAACAGGCATAGTTCACTCATGAGGAATAGCCACATAGAGAAGTCAATGGGCCTTCAACACATAAAATGCAAGTCAATCCATACAGGAAGTTGGGCAGAAAAGTCTGTGGAAGAAGAGTTACTGTTGGGTTTTCAGAGCTTCAGAAATGACTGCAGGCTAATCAAATGAGCAGTGCTGTCTCCAACATTTAGCTGCTGAGATTCAAAGGATGCCTCAGCAGTTTCAATAATAATTAGCTAAGAGCACTCTGATGTCAAATAATAATCCCTCATATTCCTTTCCAGGATCAGAACACATCAATAAATGAATCCCAGATCCAATTACTGAAACGGCTTGCTATGACTGCTTTCAGTGATGTGCGATTCACCCTGACTTATCTTGAAGTCATGAAATTCATTTCTGCAATGTTTAAATGAGTGGCGATTCTCATACCTGGATGGCACAGCTAGAAACACAATCTGCCAGTTCTTTGTGCAGTGACCATAGCTATGATCCTGCTTCCCCACCACCACCACAGCACAGGATGTCCCTCCTGCTATAAACTGCCCTGGAATTCCATGCACTTGGGCCAAAACTGGGATACACATCTCCCTCTTCCCTGCAGTTTCTCCCCACCTTAGGGCAATCATTACATGAACTGCTGAAGTCTGACTGCCATGGAGAGTACACCTTTAAGAGCTGATGCACTTCTCAAATGAGTGTGCAGCAACATATCAAAAGCTGCATTCAGTTGAGCCTGGTCCCTTTGGGAATGGCATAGGTCCCTTTTAGCATATCTTGGGGTGCAAGCCACCCTAATGCTACTCAATGACTTTTTGATCAATTCACAATATTTCACAGGAAATTCATTTGGCTGTTACTGTTCCATGCAGTGCAGGTTTAGTGCACAAAAAAGGGGTTAAATCTAATTTCATGGTGTTTTTTTCAAATCTTTATCAGCAGTGGTTAAAAAGTAAAAGAATTCCAAGCAAGTAAAACACAATGTTTACCAAAAAATAATTTAAGAAGCTAATAAGTCTTGAAATGCTTCAAAAAATTTTGAGGATGTTTTCTGGCATTGCTCACCTGTGTCCCGTCCCCATTCACTAGAGGAGGTAGAAGAGACAAATCAACATTGAGAAGCGAGGTTGCATCAAGTGGTGGTGGATTTTCTGCCATTATCACAAGTATAGCCACAGACTGGTTTCTTTCTCCTACTCCTGATTTAAAAGAAAGACAGTATTTTAGTGGAATATAAAATAGCTCTGCATCGGAACTGATTATTTTTAATGTTCAAAAATGGTTCATACTAGCCATCAATTTAAGAAACTGGGATCTCTCTCCCATACCAGTCCCTTTCCACGTTTCAGATCCTGACATCCTTGAGACCCTACAACTTTACTGCAAACATGTCCCTCATCCAGATTTGGAAAGCCCCCTTTACATTGTTCTTTTCCAGTTACAGCTAGAATTCCACCTTATTAAAGTGCTGCCATGCTGCAGAACCCCACCACCCCCTCCCCCAAAAGTTGCCAAGTGCAGTATAGCTGCTGAGAGATTACCAAAATAACCTACTTCTAAACCTAATAGGGCTACATTCAATCTTAATAGGACTTTATACAAGGTAAAAGGCAAAAATTAAATAAAGTAGGAAACTTAATCTCCACATGCCATTGCATTCATGCTGTCAACATCTCTTCAGTAACATTAGCTCAATATATACTTATCAGACAAAAACAATTCCTCCTAATTTCAGGTAACAAATTTTTGAAGCTCAAAATTCCTGGGTGCCAATCTATCTTCTGTTGAAAGGTTACTGAGCTGAAACTTTTCTCCCTCCACCAATGCTGCCTGACCTGCCGAGCATTTCCAGCATTCTGCTTTTAGGTTACTTCTTGATCTATCTTCCCTTTGGACCCTTTCTCTTTTTCTAACTTTATCCTCCCCTGAATTTTAATGCTTTCCTCTGGCCTTCCTTTAATCAAAAATAATCTGCCTTCAATCTGCCACACAAACAGCTTCATCTGCCAAGACATCCCACTTCAACAAACTGCAAGGTAGATATGATGCTGAGCTTTTCTGCTTTTGTTGCCTTCACTTCCATTCCACCCACCCCCCCCCCCCCCACTTTGTTTTCAAAGGAAACACTGCAGGCCTGAATATGTGATCCTTCTAGTCTCCTGCCTTCATTGATTTTCTGGACTTCCACGTGATACCTCATTCTCTCTTTTTCTTAAGACTCAGGAAGTAATTATTCCAATTTTTCAACTCAATAATCTCATCTCCCTCTAAAGATGCAGTGCTTTGTTTCCTCAGTTCTAATTCCAGGCTTAAGATGACTGAAGGATACTTGCACGCTCTTGCCAAACCTCTGAACCATGTTCACAATACAAAAGATTAAGCCAATACTCCCCAGAAACTCAGCTCTTTTGAAGATTGTACTTCCAAACTCATAGGAGGTCCTCTGCAAAGAACACAAATAGAAAGCTCTAGTACACCTAACATTTCAACTCTTTTTCCACTAACATTTCATCTTAATTCTCTTTTCCCATCTTGCCCACTCTCTCTACTTGTATCCATGACTTCGCCATTGCAGTATTGTTACTTCAGTGATTTCAGATTTTCTGGTCCCCATGAAACCCTTTCCATCATAAATACAACCTTTCTACACCTCCGCCCATCATCACTTTTACTTCAGCAAAGGTTCAACCAACCTCCATTTATCACCAACCTCCTGAAGCCAGCTGAAATTGTTCTCATCTTTAATAGATTCTGTTAATTTATCAGCTGACATCAGGCCTAAAGATGTAACTATGGGAACTGATCTATTTTCAACTTAATCATTCTCTTCCTTAGCTTGCCACATTATAGGTTTCCCCAATGATAATGCATTCCACAGACATCAAGTACAGGCCTGCTGCTGCCATGTCAGTGGACTTCCTCCCTCCCAGCATCCTGAAAGGATTCCATCTAATTCATCTAATTTCACTACACACATACAATTTTCTATGCCAGATCACTGAAAGTTCCTTATGCATTTATCAATAGGCCCTTCACTGAGTGCACTACATTTAAGATACTTCCACTTCAGCACCCTCCTTCTATACTTGACAATTTCCAGAATTCCATGATCTTCAACTCATCGGCCTTCAGATTTGTCAGATCATCTACCATCTCATGGCTCAATTACAATCCTTCTCCCTTACTTCCTAATACCAATTTTTCTCCTATCACTCTGCATAACTGCCCTTCCTTGGGCACTTTTCATGTGAGCATCGAAAAGTTCATTTACTTCCTCTCACGTCACCAAAGCATACCTGACTGAAATAGCAAAATACCCAAGCCATCTTTTACTCACCATTCACCCTGCCCTCCCAGTGTGAGGTCTGCCATTCAGAGGGACAAAGCATATCAACATAAAGGGAAAGGGTGTGATAAAAATGAACACCATGCAATAAGCAAACAATTGTAGTACTCAATTACAACTATATGAATTATTTCCAGTATAACCAAGGGCTATCAAATGTACTTAAGGATGAAATTGCAGTTGAAATCAAGGATGAAACAGCCTTTTACTAAGTGATCACCTACAAGAAGTATTTATGAGAGAAGATACTAATAATGTGGCATGTTAATCTACAACCAAATTTAGCCTCGTGGGAACTACAGTTTCATTTTGCTTTGTGATGCCATACTTTAATTTGTCATGCAGCCAAACCATAGATAAAAACACAAGGGATAGATTTTTTTTATTGCTTCTGTATATTGCAGACAAAATAACTATTTATAAAAAATCATAGGGGAAGAGGGTTGACTGTTTGCAGTTCTCCAATATTAGCAGCCTTCTTTATCCCCCATCATGCCAGGCATAAATCATGACAGCTGACTTCTTTATCACAGCAATGCTGACATAAAGCATGACAAAAATATTATTTTGCTTGGATGTGATTTGCAAATAAAAATTGATCATAACTGAATAAAAAAAATTGAGAGTGTGCTGTATATAATCTGAAGCATTTTTTCCCCATACATAAACCAAGAAAGGTCTACAGATTTCTACTGCTAAAAGCCAATAAGTGCAGGGCAAATTTCCTTTGTGATTTACCATACATCATTGATTCCACTTTCCAGCTTTGTTTAGCAAGCATCTCTGAGATACACATGAAAATACCTTAAAACATTGGAGGAAGTTAAACTATAGTCAATTTATACAGAAATAGTTTAATTAGGACAAATACTGTCCCTCCATTCATTTTGGTTGAGCATCTTAAATGCAACGAGCATCTTAAATACAGCAAGCATCTCCAAATTGGAAATAAATTCACCCAAGGGACAGTGACCTTTTGCAATTCTCTACCCAAGGGGGTTGGGGGGCTCAGTCGCTCAAAATATTCAAGACAGAGGTTGATATTTTTCAGTATTAAGATAATCAAGGGACATGTGATCATGAGGGAAGTTGTGCAACATTTTTATTGAATAGCAGAGCAGGCACAACAGGCCTGGCCCTGCATCTAATTCTTACATTCACATTCGAATGCAGCAGGAAACTGAGACAAACATACTGTTGAATATCAGCCATTTCTAAATACCAAATGCATAATTATTTCAGGATATACCAGTGCTTCAAGCTGCACTCACTTAAGTCATTTTTAAATACAAGTTGGAACAGTGCTAATATCCAGTAGAGCTGCTGCCTCACATTTCCACTGACCTGGGTTTAATCCTGACTTCCGCTGCTGCCTGTTTTCAGTCTCTCCCTCTGATCCCTTGGGTTTCTGCTCGTGCTCCTGTTTCCTCCCACATCCCTAACATGTATAGATTGGTAGGTTAACTGGTTACTATAAATTACCCCTTGTGCGGAAATGAATGGTAGAATCTGAGGACAATTGATGAGAACATAGGGTGAATAAGAATGGGATTAATGGAGGATTGGTGTAAATGGGTGCTTCGTAGTTGGCATAAACCTGGTATGAAGAGCCCATTTCTGTGCTGTATCTCTTTGAAACAAACCACGAAATATGCAAATTAAAGTACGACACACTAAAAATATTGATGACAAATCAATACTTAAATGAATACTGTCTTTTCGTAAGTTCTGAAACTCAAGTGCAATCCTAATTTGTAATAATCACTAAGTGGAAAACAGAAATTATCAGCCTACTTTAAATAAGCAAATTCTAAAATGATCTATCACAAAAAAAGTCTACTTCAAATAAAAGAGGTCTTACCTATATCAAAATGTGCAGTGGGTAACTGCACTTTTGAATTTAGAAACACGAAAAAAATTCGACTCATATGAATCATTTATGTAACTGAAAGCAGGAAAAATTAAACTGTGAGTGAAGTTTTATATCTTAGGCAATTAAAGTCATTATTAGTCAGATATTGGAATGCACGCAGCCTTGATCCATTTCCCTTATCAATTGTGTTTACTGTGATTAAGCTAGTTGATTTAAATGGTCCTTATACATAGACAATTTTAGTTTTTTCTCTATTGAACTTTACCTATTAGTTGTAAGGTGACAATGGTAGTAGATTTTGGCTCTTCTAAAAAAAATCTTACAATTTTCCAGGCAAACAAAGATTCAATGTCATGCACAGTAACTTATTTTAATAAGTAAAACAATGTAAAACTGAAACATTGTTTTAGATAGAAAATTAGTTTCCACTGGAATCCAGGATATTTAATATGCACAAATAATTCATTTTGCTGAGTTGACATTCCATAGCAGAAGTGCAAGGACTGCATATGCCCTCCCAGCGAGTGATTGAGGGGTAACCTCTCAAAATAATTAGGTAAAATATTGCAGGTATAGAAGCCATTAATTAAAAATTAATCTGAACAGCAGGTACTTCCACACACAAAATCCAGCAGCAAGAGGACAGATTACCTACTGAATGCATTTAAAAGGTACCATCTTCATGGCATTTCAAGATTCAACATCATGTACAGTAATAAGCTTTAATAAGAAAAACAATATAAAATTAAAGCAACATTCTTCAAGATAGCAAATTACAGCTTCTACTCAAATCCAGGGTCACTTGCTAGGACAATGACACAACTTAATTCATGCCAGTACTTGAATTGGGCATTGTCACGAGCTCAATTGCGTACGAAACAGGATGTTGGTTATACAAGATTGTGTTGCAAGCATTTTATCAGGAGGAGGAGGAGGAGGAGGACGACGACGACTCTACTGGAGTTGGTTTTCGCTACTCCCACCTTGCCAATCACACCTTAACAAAGGATTGTGTCATTTCTGACCCTGGCACTGAAATCACACAGAAAATCAAGTTTATCTCGCTCTTGGATGGGGATCGGGGATTTTTTTCTAACATCAGGATTACAAAGTTCTCCTGGGGCTCATCAGCAGCTTCCAGGGTTGGGACAGATGCACTGATGACTGCAGTGGTAGAGCAATTGGGAAGGTCTTGAAAGTTTCTTATTGTGACATCAGACTAGCTCATTTTTAAAGGGCAAAGCTCGACTCTTGAAATTCCTCTTCCAGTTTGACTTTCCAGAAGGTGGTGTATCCACTATCTTGGTCTTTGAGCTGGCCTTTTACTGGCTGTTGCGACCCATTCAGGGCAGCAATTTCAACGACAGAACATCTGAGCTCCCAGAGAATCTATGTATGTGACCTATGTGGGTATTAATGTAGAGTCTGGTCTCCAGTCAACTCCATTGCTGTTCAATTAAGACATCACTCTGTCAGGTCACTTTGACAATCACGTATCTGAATCAGGTTTATTATATGACATGAAATCTGTTGTTTTGCAGTAGCAGTACAGTGCAAAGGCATAAAAATTATTATACATTACAAAATAAATAAAGTGCAAAAAAGGAATAAGGTAGTGTTCATGGACTGTTCAGAAACCTGATAGCAGAATGGAAGAGGCTGTTCCTAAAATGTTGAGTATGGGTCTTCAGGCTCCTGTACCTCCTTCCCAATAGTAGTAACGTGAAGAGGGCATGTCCCGGCTGGTGAGGGTCCTTAGTGATGGACGCCACCTTCTTGAGGCACCACCTCTTGAAGATATCCTCGATGGTGGGGAGGGTTGTGCCCATGATGGAGCTGGCTGAGTCTACAACCCTCTGTAGCCTCTTGCAATCCTGTGCATTGGAACCTCCATACTGGGCTGTGGTGCAACCAGTCAGAATGCTCTCCACTATACATCTATGGAAATTTGCAAGAGTCTTTGGTGACATGCCAAATCTCCTAACAAAGTAGAGCTGCTGGCATGCCTTCTTCATGATTGCATCAATGTATTGGTTCCAGGATAGATCTTCTGAGATGTTGACGCCCAGGAACTTGAAGCTGCTCACCCTTTCCACTGCTGACCCCTCAATGAGGGCTAGTATATATATATTCTCCGAAGTTCCCCTTACTGAAGTCCACAATCAATTCCTTGGTCTCGCTGATGATGAATGCAAGGTTGTTGTTGCTGCGATGCCACTTAACCAGCCAAACTATCTCATTCCTGTGTGCCTCATTTTGTTATGAACCAGCAACAAAAGAAACACACTGAGTCATGATTCAGTGTTAAAAAACTACTTTATTAATAGTTACTTATGATAATAAGAAAAATAAAAGTAAAAATGTTAGAATGTTAGAAGTAAAAATGTTAAATCTTAAACATTTTCCCCAAAAACTAAACTCGTAGTGTGTGTGTGGCAAATTCCTGAACTCCAAGTCCAGGAATAGTTCTTAAAGTTCCAGTCAGCAAGCCATAAGGTGAAACATGAGCAAAGGCTTCTTCAACAACCACCGTTGTCTGAAGATAAGACGTAGATGTAGAGAGAAAATAGAGAGTAATTACGAAATCCAAATGTTCCACGATGGAACCCAAATGACACCTCAGTGTTTACTCAGCAGTGACTACTCCACCGCTTCTTCCTCACCCCAAAAGGCTCTCGAATCGTGGCCGTTCACACAAATACCTGTTTCCTTCTACAGGTCAACAACAAAGTGAACTCCACTGCTTCATTCCAAAGTATCTGCCACCCCGAAAAGCATCCGAGATGTGGCTGTCCACACAAATACCTGTTTCCCGCTACAGGTTAACAACAAACTGGACTCCACCAGATTACTCCAAAAATCCATACGTGGATTGTAGTGACAGGCACAGTTATTGTTTCTCATCCATCGATAGAGAAACTAGCAGGCTGGTGTCTCTCTCTCTCTCCTCCCTCCTCTGACTGACTCCGACTGACTGCTTCAAAAACATCATTACGTCCTTTATCTTCTGTTGTCGTAACCACGCCAACACACACACACCACTATGCTCTATCTTAAAGGGACTTCACCAACAGTAACCCAGTTCGTAACACTTGTCACCATCTGAGATTTTACCAACAACAGTGTTGTCATCTGCGAATGTATAGATAGCATTTGAGCTGTTCTTAGCCACAGTAATGAGTGTAGAAAGAGTAGAGCAGTGGGCTAAGCACACATCCTTGAGGTGTGCCTATGTTGATTGTCAGCGAGGAGGAGATGTTATTACTGATCCACACTGACTGTGGCCTCCCAATGAGGAAGTCAAGGATCTAGTTGCAGAGGGAGGTACAGAGGCCCAGGTTTTGAAGACTGGTGATTAATACTGAGGGGATGACGGTATTGAACACCGAACAGCAGCCTGATGTATGTTTTCCTGTTGTCTAGGTGCTCCAGAGTGCACAGCTAGTGAGATTGGGTCTGCTGCAGACCTGTTGTGGCGGTAGGTGGATTGCAACAGCAACAGGTTCAGGTCCTTGCTCAGGCAGGAGTTAATTCTAGCCATAACCAATCTCTCAGAGCACTTCATCATGGTAGATGTGAGTGCTACCAGGTGATATGTCTTTATCTAGACTGCTGATATTGATCCTCTCCTTCCAGGAACATATTTAGGAGTGGAAGGTGCCAGTCTGTGATTTATTTTAACATGTGATAGCCATCACACACCAGCTGCCATATTTGACTTGACAGAGTGATACCTTGATTCAGCATCAAGTGAGGACCAAAGTGACTGGAGATCAGACTCGACATTAACACACAAACACAGGCGGACATGTGCATAGGTGCCTGCCAGCAGGTATGCACTCAGACATACCCTTGCCCACTAGATCCAATCTCAGTGCAGATAAATGAAAAGCAAGATTGTGTCATCATCCCAACATTCATTCTTTCTCACTGCTATGGTATATCGTGCTCTAACAAGCTTTCCACTATTCTTTAAGACAAATGAGAAACTTCAATTTGCATCAGATGCACAATAAAATACGCCTCAGTCATCGAGCTGCCACAATATGACACTTGCACACCTGAACATTTGGAGGCCAAGATCCAAGTCATCATTAACCTGTTCACTGAAGCACAGGAATGGGTGTTACACTTAACATCCACATTACAAAGGTCCTTTACCCGTCTTCCTTGACAATAAAGCTCCACAGGAAGATCCCGGAAATCATGGACCACTACCCCTACTGCAAGAGCCACCTATCAATGATGGTAGACATCAGTGATGAAATTCACTCTTGCCAGCCTTTGTGAGGAAATGAAGGTCTTCTTTTGATTAGCAATCCACCTCTACATTTTGTTTTAAATCTGTTTAATTGATTCTCTTACCAGTATGTGTATATTTCCACCCCCCCCCCCCCATCTCAAAGTCAGTCTTCCAAAGTTTAATGCTCTAATTCTAACACTCCTTTGCTTTCCTTTTAGTCACCTTCTTAGCCTACTTCAGGGACAAGTATGACTTGTTCCCACTATAGCTTTACAAGTTCCGAGGTGACTAATGAGCCCCGTGTGGAATCTGCATAGGTGGGGAAGGTGGAGCGTAACAAGGTAACTGAGCTGTTCAGATCATTTGACATTCCTTCTACCATTTGTATTTGGCCTCTATGCACTTCAGAATAGGCCCAGTGCCTTCCTTCAGTTTGACTGACTTTGGGCAAGGTATTTCCTTGAATCAATAACCTTACTTTTTTTCAAACAGGCTTTGAGGACATCTATGCAGCATTTTCTGTGTTCTCCTGGTGGCCCCTTGCCAGCACAAAACTTGGAGTAGAATGTTTGTTTCAGGAGCAACCAACTGCAGGAAGAACCCAGCAGGTTGTGCAGCATCTGTGAGGGGAAAAGGACTGTCAAAGTTTCAGGTTGAAATGTCAACAATTCCTTTCCCCTCTCCACAGATGCTGCTTAACCTGCTGGGTTCTTCCAGCAGGTGGTTTGTTGCTCCAGATTCCAAAATCTGCAATCTCTTGCGTCTCTGCTTGTTTCAGGAGTCTGCTATCAGACACACAAACAACATGGCCCAGTGGTAGTGGGTTGTGATCAGAATCTCAATGCTGGGGACGTTGATCTGAGAGGAACACTGACATTAGTTCACCTTCCCTGCCAGAAGATGAGAAGGATTCTTCAGTGTTGTTTTAGTGGTACTTCTCCAGGGCTCTTGAGATACCTACTAAAGGTTGTCTGTCTCTCTGACACACACAGGAGGGTGGGGCTCACTGCTGCTTAGCAGGCCATAAGCTTGATTCCTGGTTTCAGGTTGTGGTCTTCATTTTCCTTAGACTGCAGTGTAGCACTGGAGGCAACAATGGATTTAGTCCTGGACATCTGCATTTGATGAGAAGTTGCTCTTGAGATATGGGATACCTGAATTTTAATGCAGAAGTGTATAGTTCAGTTGCTAGAAAGTTTGGGGTTGCCTATCAAAACAGATGATTTTTGAGAGGGGGATTTAACAAGTTGAGTAAGGAAAAATATTTTGTAATGTTGCTATATTATTAAATTATTAATTTGTAGCCTGGTATCTAAATAAAATATCAATTTAAACTGCACTCACTAATGGTCAGTGCACAACATCATCGCATTATTAGTTCTCTTTATAACAAGTTATTTTAAGAGGCACAATTGTAACATACATTTAGTACTAGCATTACCTAAACATGCAATAATTACATTTATTTCCCCGTAACAAATGCTCAAAAATTTTCATTTGTGGAAAAAAGAACTTTTCTTTACAGCTCCATAAAAAGACTCAGCTCTCTCAGTCCATTCCCTACCTTTTACTATCCATATACAATATCTGACCTCCACTTCTCATCTGCATCCTTCCCTTGTTATCTGATTACGGCCTCAGTACCTCTGGCCTTTTGCTTCTATGAGCTCCAATAACATGGACTTTTCATTTACATTATGCTTGATTGATTTACACTAATATTTATGGAAATTACTGCTGTCCATGGACTTCTATCACAATCTTTGAAATGGTATAGACAACATATTCCCAATGGGAACAATTCTGCAAGACTTTAATAATATGAACTAAATACCATTGGCCTCCTGCAAGACATTGAGAAATTATTTATTAGAGCATGACCCTGCCACAACACCTTGCTAATCCCACAAATATCATATGAAATATGAAGTAGTTAATTAAAGTGCATAAAAAGTCTAATGTATAAAGTGTATAAAAAATTCACCCAAGTATTTTGTAATCACTTTTCTGATTTCAGTGAATTCTGAAATGCTGAATTCGACCAACATTTCAGAAAACTTCATACAAAGAATTCCAAACAATTTCAAATAAGCGAGCAATTTTGTTGAATAACATCAGACTAAATGTTAATCCAATAATACAGCAAAATAACAAAATATTTTACCTTTTCGACTTGTTAAAACTGTGGTTTCTTTTTTTTCTTCTCACACCTAATTATGAAAATCTGCTTTGATAGGCAAACCCAAACTTTCCAAAAACTGAACTATAAACCTCTGCACTAAAATTCTCACATTACAGACTGCAGGGTGAATAATGAACCCTTTATTAAGCTAATCCCTCCAAATAGCAGGCTTATTGATATAAAATTACACTCTACGAAGGACATATCAATTTTATGAAGCAAGATTGACCGATCAAAATAAAAAAGATTTCACCAGATTACATTGCTTAATGTTGCTTCTTGTCCTTTGCAAAATATTGCCAAGCTGCATAGTATTCCTTGTAGTACTCTAAACAATTTGAGCATGTTGTTTATGGAAAACATGAACCCTTCACAAAAGCATTTTTGTAAATTTAAGATCCAAGAAGCTTTTCCCCTAGAGATAGAGAAAAGAGAAGTGAAAAGCAAGCGAAATTCTTAGAATTGAAGATACTGAAAATGTGAAATAACCATGACCTTCACACCCATTTCTCTGGCCAGGTATCTTCACCCAGTACTGCAAACTCTTCCTCCTGTCTTCAGAATTCCCAATCTATCTGGAACTTTCCTTCTGGCCTCTTCCCTCTCAAGAGCTGTTTGTTGCTAACTAAAAATTGAATATTGACCGCCTTGATTTTCCACTCCCCTCACTCACTCTAAGCTACCCCCTTCTGAACTTGCAGCACTCCACTCACTGAGAAGCCATCTTGACATTGTCCTGTAAACAAGGGTAACACTGTTGTGGTCTGGTGAGCTACTTCCATCTCGCAGAGGCTAAACATCAGCCCTCAGAGAAACCTCCCTCTGGACCATGATGCTACCATTGTCTCCCACCCAGTTATGGACCTCAATTCCTCACAGGACCTTCCCTCCACAGCTTCCAAACTCATAGTGCCCCAGCTATGTGCTGCCAATTTCTAATTTCTGCCCAAGACCCACAAAAAGGGCCATCAGGTAGACTCATTGTTTTAGCCTGCTCTTGCTAAACCAAACCCACTTCTTCATGCTTTGATTCTATCTTTTCTCCCCTGGTCCAGTCCCTTCCATTTATATTCAGGGCACTTTGGATGCCCTCCACTGCTTCAGTTTCTAATTTTCTGCCGCCAACTGGTTCCTCTTCATCATGGATATACAATCACTCTACACCTCCATCCTACATCAGGCTAATTTGTGGCCTTCTGCTACTTCCTTGAACAGAATCCCCAGTTTCCCTTCACCAACATACCCATTTGCCTGGCTGAACTCATTCTCACATTGAATAACTTCTACTCTACTCACTTTCTCCAAGTCAATGGTGTATCTGTGGGCAGTCTTTGTTCACTCAACTCTTTTTCCAGTACATCAACAACTACATTGGTGCTGCTTTCTGCACTCATACATATCTCAAAAATTTCACTTTTGCTGCCAGTTTTCACCCTGTTCTTACCTTCACATACCCATTTCTGACTCTTCCCTTTCATTTCTGGATCTCACTGTCTCCATCTCAGGGGATAGGCAAGACACAAACATCCATTACAAGCCCTCAGATTCCCACAGTTATCTTTATACTCCTTCAACCCTGCCTCCTGTAAGGACTCCATTTCCATCACATCTGATGATGAGGTACCTCTAAACTATCTTCCTTCTTCCTAAAGGATGGGTTTTTCCATACCATGGTGGACAGAGCCCTTGGCTGCATTTCATTTATTTCCCATTATCTGCTCTCAATTCCCTTCTCTTGAACAAAACAAAATCAAAGTTCCCCCAGTCCTTGCCTTTTATCCCACCATCTTCCACTTTCAGCTGATCATCCTAATTTCCGCCACAGCCAATGATTACACCACCAGACAAATATTACCGTCCCTTTTCAGCATTTTGAAGGGATTGTTCTCTTCACTGTCACCTGATCACTCTTCTATCCCCAACAACCACTCCCCATCTCATGCTACCTTTCCATGCAATAGCAGGAGATGCAACACCTGGGATAGAGTCAGAGTTATGCAGCGTGAAATCAGGCCCTTCAGCCCAACTCATCCATGCCAACCAAGATGCCTATCTAAACCACTTCCATTTGCCTGCATTTGGCCCATATCCCTCTTTTCATATCCATGTATGGGTCCAAATATCTTTTAAACGTTGAAATTTTACCTGCCTCTACAGGCTTGTTCTATATGCCTACCACGCTCTGTGTGGAAAAACTTGCTCCTCAGGTCCTTGTTAAAACTTTCCTCCCTCACCTTAAATCTATACCCTCTAGTTTTAGACTCCCCTATCCAGTGAAAAAGGCCGTGACTATCTGCTCTATCTATGCCCCTCATGATTTTATAAACTTCTATAAGGTTATCCCTCAGCCTTCTTTCACTCCAGGGAAAACAGTCCCAGCCTATCTAATCTCTCCTTATAACTCAAGCCCTCCAATCTAGGCAACATCCTTATGATTTCTTTGCCTCCTCTCTAGCTTAATCACATCCTTCCTATAGTATGGCAACCAGAACTACAACACAATACTCCAAGTTTGGTGTAACCAACGTTTTGTACAACTATAACATGACATCCCAACTCTTGTACTCGATGCCATGGCCAATGAAGGCAAGCCTGTCTATGTGTGCAGCCACTTTCAGGGAACTATTACATGTACCCCCCCCGTGTTTCAGTTCAACAATACTCCCCAGGGCCCTGCCATTCACTGTGTATGACCTGCCATGGTTTGACTTCCTACCTTTACCTCTTCCCTTCTCATCTCCCAGGAACCCAAAAAGGCCTTCCAGGTAAAGCAGTGATTTACTTATACTTCTTCCAATTTAGTTACGCTATTCAGTGTTCACAATGTGGTTTCCTCTACACTGAAGAAACCAAATGCAAATTGGGTGATCGCTTCATGGAGGACCTGCATTCAGTCCACAGAAGTGTCACTGAGCTTCAGGATCCATGCCATTTTATTCCTCCATCCCACTCAAATTCTGACCTATGGTCTCCAACAACTGTTACAATAATGCCCAACACAACATTCAAGAATACCACTTCATGCTCTGTCTGGACACATTGCAGCCTTCTAGATTTAACACCAAATTCTCCAACCTTAGGTAACTTGCTCTTTCTTTCTATATACATCAGAACTGGCCATATCTGTCTGACATCCTTCTGTGATTTTGGCTCAGTTTTCCCTCTCACTTGGCCCCTGGACACATCTCACAGCTCTACTATTAGCAAAACAACACAAAGCATAAATCGCTTCCAATTGCCAGATTTACTCATCTGGTCTCACCCTTTCAGAGATATCCCCTTTGTTCTAACCATCCCACCTCATCTTCTCTCCAAATGAAAACTTATTTTCTTTCTTTCCCAGTTCTGACAAAGGGTCTTTGAAATGAAACACTGTTTCTCTATCTACAGATGCCACCCGCCTGCTAAGTGTTTCCAGTATTTTCTGTTTTTATAACAAATGTAAAGCAAGTATTATCAACAATTTCAAAACAGGACTAAGATGTTCAGCTACAAGCACCAGTTCTGCCATACAATTTCATCAATGCAATTATATCTCAACTCCATTTATCCAGCAGAGCTTCACATCATCAATACCTTTACCTAGCCAAAATCCACCAGCCTTTGTAAGTCTATTCAATCATCTTCATCCAGAAGCAGCAACAGATGATTGATCTCTATCACCCCAGAAGCAAACTTTTGTCAATTAGATTCATTCCACACATGGATGATAATACAGGATAAAGGCTACAGGACCCAACAACATCCCAATGTAGTCCTTAAAACATAATTCAAAACTGCCCATGCTTATAACTGAACAGTTCCTACAACATTGATATCTATGTGACATTATGAAAATTGCCCATGTATGCCCAGTTGATGAAAGGTAGGACAAACTCAATCTGGCTAATGATTGCTCCATTATCGGCAAGTGCAATCAACTGCCACTTTCTCTCCAAGGATGCGCTCAATGATGTTCAGTTTGTATTTTGGCAGGACCATTCATGTTCAAAACCTCATTTCAGCCTTGGTTCAAACATGGAATAATTCAATTTTAGAGGCATGGTGAGAATCACAGTCCTTGAATAAGTATTAAGAAGGTTTGATAACATGTCAACTGGAATAAAGAGAAACTCTCCATTGACTGGAGTCACAAAGGAAAATGGTTAAAGGGCATTGCTGCAGATATTCCTCAGAGTAACATACTAGGGGCAGTGAGCTTCAACGGCTTCATTATTGATCTTTGTCATGATGTCAGAACTGGGATATTCACTGATTGCAGAATAAATTCAATTTGCACCTTTTTAGATAATGAACAAGTCAGTGCCTACATCCAGCAAGTTCCGAACAACATTCATGTTACTGGTCACGCAAGTGTCAGACAATATCCAGTCTCAGCAAGAGAGAGGCTCAACCTCTTCCCCTGACATTCAAGAAAATTAAAGCTAAGCCCCCATCATCAACTTTTTGGGATGAACAATACCCTGAAACTTAACTGGAACACACATAAACACTATGGCTACAAAAGGGGCTTAAGGCTGGGTATGCAACAGCAAGTATTTCACCTCTCACCTCCACAAAGTTTTCCCATGGCTATAAGATACAACTCAGTGGGAAGAAATATATTATAAATCATTCAATAAGGTCAACACCATTCAAGACAAAACTATTTGCTTGCGTGGCACCAATCCTCCACCCTAAACATTCATTTCATCAGCGGAGTACTGCGACAGCAATACCTGCTGCACCTGATCAAGATTTCTACAGCTGCAACTCTCAAACCCACAACTTTTACCACCGAAAAGAACAAAGACAGCAGGAGCATAGGAATATCACTGAGCAAATTTCCAAGCATCATGTAAACCCAACTTGGAAAGTTTCCTTTATTGTTGGAGGCACTAAATGAAAGAACTCAGAACTGCCTACCCAAAAGCATTTTCACAACTGCAGTAGTTCAAGTAATTCATTAACCACTTATCAAAAGCAATAAATGCTGCTTTTGTCTGTGACTTCCATTTTCATTAATGAGCCAAAGTAAGGTATGATAAACAGAGCTGAACTGAGAGCAGAAGGAGATTTAAAAGCTTCAAAAATAACCAGTAAGAATTACCTGCTGAATTAGTACTCCAAATATGATCGAAATGGAACTTTGCACAACTGTGGCATAACTTACAAACCTTTCCATCCAGTGTAGATTACATACTCTTTTCCATTACAATACATCAATATATGATTTAATTTACAATTAATCAAAGCTGAACCACTGAAAAAATTTGTGCAGCGACTGATCTGTCAATTAAATGAGATTTTAAAGTACAGGTCATCCCCAGGTTACAACAGGGTTCCACTGAACTGTTCGTGACCCCAACAGTTCACAAGTCAGAAATAAAGCTGCAAAACGAGTTCCCAAGTGGCAGGAGATCTCTGAAGCCCCGCAGCAGCCAGCAAATGCAGATTGCCAGTCTTCCCGATGACCCTTACCAATTTTTACAGATGCACCACAGAAAGCATCCTATCCAGATGCTTCACAGCTTGGTATGGCAGCTGCTCTGCCCAAGTCTGCAAGAAATTGCAGAGTTGTGAATGCAGCCTATTCCATCACACAAACCAGCCTCCCCTCCATTCACTCAGTCTACATCAGGGAAAGCAACTAACATAATCAAGGGACCCTCACACCCCAGTTATTCCCTCTTCTCTCCTCTCCCATTGAGCAGAAGATACAAAAGCTTGAGAGCATGAACCATCATACTCAAGAACAGCTTCTATCCCACTGTTATCAGACTCTTGAATGGACCTCTCAGACACTAAAAGATGAACTCTTGATCTCCCAATCTACTTTGTCATGCCCTTGCACTTTATTTGTCTACCTGCACTGCACTTTCTCTGTAACTGCAATGCTATATTCTGCATTCTGTTTTCTTTTTTACTACCTGGATGGCATGCAAACCAAAGCTTTTCACTGTATCTGAGAACATGTGGAAATAATAAAATGCTTGGTCATATGCAAGGGCTGTACAGAATTGGGCGTTCACAAGCTGGGGAGGACTTGTACCAGGAAAGTCAACCAGAAACTAAGCAAACAATTCAGTTTCTGAATTCAGTCAAAATGTAAGAGCCATAGCCACAATGTCCTCAGTAAATACTTACAAGAAGCATTACCAGCTAATTATCTCAAAAAATGTTTCCCATCCCAGCTACCACAACAAACCACTTCAAAAAAAATCAAAAAAAGATAATGGATTAACAAAAAAAAAGATCCTTAAGATATGGCTTGCAAAATAATCTTGCAATAATGAACATTACAGGTCGGAGTTCCCAAAGTAAACACATCGATTCAACTAACTGTTATTACATTTACTCCCCAAAAATATGCATGTTGCATTTGAGTGTAAACAGTGTTTATGTGCATGTGCATGCCTGTCCTAGTAATTATATGCACAACAACATCTGAGTATTAAATTTTTAAATAGAAAAATAATTTTGAGAGTCAAATTATGTAAGGTGGCTTGCAACTTCTTTAAAACTAAAATCA
Source organism: Pristis pectinata (assembly GCF_009764475.1). Classification (NCBI taxonomy): domain Eukaryota; kingdom Metazoa; phylum Chordata; class Chondrichthyes; order Rhinopristiformes; family Pristidae; genus Pristis; species Pristis pectinata. The sequence continues at coordinate 65,659,842 of NC_067408.1, read as the reverse complement.
TGATTCACATTTCAAATGATCAGTCCTTAGCCAAATTCCAGAAGTAAAACCTCACCTTACTTCCTTTTTCAGTGCATTTGGAAGAACATTTGGAAGAACAAGTGGTACCAGCTGGAAAACAAAAGGTCAGTTACTGGACTGCTGACATTGCACTGGGGACTTCCCTAGCTGGTACTGGAGAAAGCATAATCTACAGCTAATGCTTAAATGTGCTCTCAAAATTGTAACATTTCATTGATTCATCACTAAAGTTGACAAAACTATTTATAGGAGAAGGAGGCAAAGAAGTACATAAAATTCCAAATTATTGTTTTAAGAAAAACATAAAAAAGTCTCATCATGAAGATCTGCTTTAGACTTACTTCATTTGCAAACAAAAGTGGGTGAAAATAAAATCAGCCAGCAATCCCACTCTTGACCTCTTAAGGTGAGGGCAGCATCAAATTTTGTTGCCTTACATACAAATTCATAATTAGCAAGATTACATAACAGATTTCCTAATTATTTTAACATATTTTAGTTTATTTTAACAAAATTAGTTTTCAACCTGGTCATCCTCAATGCATTACAGTTATCATTACTTGTGGTACTCATTTAAGTTAGCAACTAGATCAGGGGCTCATGGGTCCTGTGCCAAGATAGCTGTGGCAGCAATCTGAGGTTCTACAAATTACTCCAGCACCACTGTGAGGACTAGAATGTAAAACAAGTATTTAAACTAGGGGTTCCAATTGATAAGACCATTGAATAATTGCTAATCCAAACACAGTAGATGGGAACAAGGCAAGACTCAGTTACAAGAACCTTCAATCAAGCCACATGTTTGCATTCAATTTTACTGAATGGAGGTAGTTTCTGGCAACAGCAATGAACGTGCAACCCAGCATGGGTTATTGCCTTCTGGTAAAGGAGAGAAATCAGCAAATTCTCCAATTTGCATATCAGAATTAACTGAAACGCATTCAAAGATGAAACCCAAGAGCCATGTTGATTGAGATAAGAATTTAAATAGACCACTTGAGTAGATGTAAACAACCTCTAACATACAAATCTAGATATTCCATCTGGCGCCACTTCATTTATTTTAACTTGGTACCATCAGAAAATAACATCCACTGGAAAATCTAGAATATAAAGCTTGGTAGTACAAAAACAGAACATGCAGCAAGGGTTCATGGTTCAGTGCCAAGATAGTTGTGGCAGCAATTGGAGGTTCTTGAGGAGGGATGGAGCAGATTGCCTACTTGTCAAGTTTACACGCACACACAGCCCACAGAAACTTACACACAGTAAAGGCAGAAACTACACTTCCAAAAACCATGCTCATAATTAGATACAAGCATACCTGGTTAAAGCAAATAGAATGTTTAAAATAAGAGCTGTAATTGTATACGGCTGGTTGAAAATGGAAAATAATTGATTGTAATAACTTTTACTAAAACCTGTTAAACTGACTAAAACATGTACATTCCCATGACTGGTGAATAAGCATTGATTAGAAAGTTAAATCAGTAAAATCAATTGCTTAAAAAGCTAGTGCTGTTTTTTTTACCATGGGGAGTACTAGGATGTCTAAATAGTGCAATGGGGAGAAGTAGGACTCTTACTTCCACACTTAAAATCAGGCTCCCAGCTTACTGGGAGCCCAATTTAATGTCAAGTGCCATTTTGCGAGTTTTATAGGAAGTTCACCAGTGAAATGTAGGGTGGAGCCACCAATTACAAAAGGTAATTGGTCTTCCTCAGCACCTCCTGCAAGCCAGGTTCTTCACCACCACTGTTTTTCCCCACCCCCACCCGCCACTAAAGCTATCGTTTCTGTTGGCAATCTCCTTCCACATCTATCCCTCAATTTTAGTTAAGGATCCACAGCTCACACTTGCTCTGGTACTCCAGTCTGCTTGTCAGCCAGTCTGTCCAATTGGCTACCCAAGAACTACAATTTGTTAATGAGGCCTTGTCATGTAATTTGATGGGTTTTGGTCTCAACTGCACCACCTGCTCAAATACCTTCACAACATACTGAAAATATTCCAAATATTGCACATGAACCACAAATCATAAATGCGACAACATCTCTCACACAGAACCACTTTTGAGATTCACCTGCAGTTTATTAACATCCTTGCTTATTCTTTATTGGGATACAAATTTTCACACAATACTCATAGCAGATAAAAAAATATACAATGGCCATCTAAACCATTTTCCGCTGGAATTAAAGGTAATAATTCAATCAACCACTGAACCATTATGTTAAAAGCATTACTCATTTTAAAATATGACTTTTTTTAAATCTTTAATTTTTATTCTGTTACCATTAAAGTGATTTGAAAAAGAATTGTCTGCACCAATCAGTGATAACGATGATGCATCACAGGAATGATACAAGGTTTAGGGGGAAACTTTGCATGTTCTTGTTGGTCTTGACCTTTAGTGGGTCTGTGGTAAAATTTTAAGCTAATGGACAAGATCCAAATCAAGCAGATTTATTTGCTCTGGACTAACTGGTACAAGCACCACCACTTGTCACAGAACCCATGATTTGCTTGAGGAGAGACAGGTTTATGCGTCTGATCAATGGTGGACCAACCCCAAAAGTGGGTTTTACTGCATGCCATGCACCTTGTGAGAAGCCTGGAAACCTAACAAGGGCTGCATTCAATGCTTGTCAAATGATTATTTCATAGGATGGTTTGAAGATGTGATACTGTAGTCTCCTTTGGAGTTATCATGGCTCTAAGGTGAGCTGGTGAAGACTTGCAAACAAATCACTCACTTATAAATGTACATATTTTATTAATCTTGATTTAATAATTTTTTTAATCTTCTTGTGCTCTTGGATGTTTATATTGAGGAGCCTAGCAATGGTAATCATATTCAATGCCGTTAGGGGATAGTCAAGCACTCATTAAAGATTGTCATTGCCTGACATCAGTTGAAAATATTGCCCAGATCTTGCTGCAAATGAGCACTGACTTTTTCATTATTCAAAGATTTACAAATGAAGATGAACACTGCAACAATCAGCAAATGGAACTATTTCTGATGTTATGATGGAGGTAAGGTTATTAATTAAGTAGCTGATAATAGTTAAATCTATGCAACTGTGGAACTCCTCCACCAATGTTCTGGTAATGACATCATTTAAGGTAAGATATTTATTTATTAGTCACATGTACATCCAAATGCGTCTTTCTGCGTTACTGAGAATGTGCTGGGGGCAGCCTGCAAGTGTTGCCACTCTTCCAGCGCCAACATAGCATGCCCACGGCTCCTAACCTGTACGTCTTTGGAATGTGGGAGGAAACCAGAGCACCCAGAGGAAACCCATGCAGACACACAGGGAGAACATACAAACTCCTTACAGACAGCGGTGGGAATTGAACCCAGGTCACTGGTGCTGTAATAACATTACACTAGCCGCTACACTACCAATAAATTTGAGATAAACTGCAGCAAATCCTAACAAGGAAATACTTTTAGCTATTGGAATTTATCCTATACTGCCTCTAAATAGTTTTTCCACTTTTGAGCACCAAGAGAATTTAAAACTTATTAAATCAATATTAAATAATGAAGTGCATAAATTTACAAATGACATTTGATTGTAAACTTTCACCAGCTCACCTTCAAACCACATTAACTCCAAAACACAATAATATCACATCTTTAAACCATGCCATACAATAATCATTTGACCAGCATGGAACACAGCCTTCAATCAATGCAGAGCTTCTCACAGACTGTGTAGTGTGCAGTAAAACCCATAGTAAAGAACGACTGTGCTGAACGAGCCTCCCAGTGACTTTTGTTTGCAACTTCAACCTACAAGAGATCTCAAGGTTCCTCATCAAGATAACAGCTATTGCGGTTCAACGTGATATAGGCATATACAAACTACAGCTTGGGCCATGTATCAACATCCCTCTACATGCCCCCCCACGCTTGACGAGTTCTGTTCTTTACAAGAAGCTTTAGCCTGTCTCAAGGTTCGGCTCTCATCCTACATACTAGTGGACTGATCGGTCTAGATGACAGACCAAACTTCTTGACAGTTTTCTATTTACAAGAAATCCATTCCAAAGATAGATTCTGAATCAATGCCAGAGTATGCCCCTCCTGTTCAGTCCTGAATATCATGCCTTATACTTACCTTGAAAACAAGAGAGTAGATTTACTGGAACGATACCAGGGTTCCAAAAGTTAAAATTAAATAGGCTGATTACACAAGACAAGGCTATAATCCTTGGATTTTTAGAAAATCATGGGCTGATTTTGTCAACAGTTTAAAGAAATCTGATATTGTCCAGAGAAACTATTTTCACTGGTTGGGGAAATCTAGGACCATCACATTGTGATTATTATTGCTTAGCGGTTTCCTGCCTTCTATTTGTTCTGGTTTATTCCCCAATATCAAATCCAATTGTAGTTCTCCCTTGCTGTGTTTTTAGAATATCATCTAACACATGTTATCAGAACTCATTATCCTCTGTACCGACCTCTTCTGGTCAGTTAGTTTTGAAATCCCTAATAATTATTCTAAGTTTTCCCTGACTCTATTCCAAGTGTCAACCCTGATACATTTACTTCCTAGTTCCCATTTTATCATGAACACTTTATTTGTGCACACTCACTAACTCATTTCTAAAAGCGTTTCTCTAGCATTATAACCATCGTTTTAAATTCCTGATGTACAGCCAAGATTCCTTGGCCACTTCTGTCCACCCTTACAAATGTAGCAGCATGCTTCCACTTCCCAATTATCTTTAAGCTTACAGACCTCAACCTATCTCAGCTTCATACTAGTTTAAGTTCCCCCCACCTCTGTAATTAAACACTCAGCAAGGGTATGGTTCTTATTCAGTCCACCTCACATTACAGTTTCTTCCTATAATGGTGTTAGTGGCTCAGGAAAAGGAATTCCCTCTTTCTCATACCTTTAACCATATTTGAAATGACATTGTTTTGGTTAACATATTTCATCCAAAAGAATGCACACTAAACGTTGCTCCAGTCCATTGGTACTCATGATTGAATTATGTGCTCAAATCTGCAGCAGAAATTCAATCCACAGGTTTGTGGTAAGAGGCGAGCATTAAAATTGTTAGCCTGGCTCAATTGTTTAAGCTCTATGCTGGAAAAGGGCAAAAGGATGGATGAAGGAGAGCACTCTCCAAGTCAACATGCAACGTGTTGAAAAGGGAACCAGTCCTGTTTTAATAGAAGTGGTTTTGTAATTTTATGTGATTTAGCAATTTACCATCTGGATCCTGGCAAAACAATGGTGGGGCTTGGAAACCAAATTGAATATTTGATGTATAAGCAAGCAGTGTAAATATAAAGCCAGACTACAACTTCAAAGTTAGATAAAAATATGATTTTAAGAAGTGGTATGCCAAACTGCTTTACTCAGTGATTTTGCATTTAGTTTGAGACTGAAACTACTATCCAATTTGGTAAAGATCATAACACGAGTTTCAACATGGTAATAACTCATTAATTACAAATTAAAGTACTGCATAATCTGAGTAAAAGTTTTTGAAAATAAAAAGTAAAATTAAAGGTTATATAAACACAGCCATCCAGGTGTAACTATTACCTCAATTCCCTATTATCCGTGACCTTCAAGTGACTTATGGCATGAAGTGTCACTAAGCCTTAATTTATTCCCCACTTGGGCAAAATATTCACATAAAGCTGAAATCCAGGAATGTTGCTACTCCTCATGCTCAGTGACAAAGAAGTAAGCATATGCTTTCAGGATGAACATAAAAGTGACTTTTATACGATAAGTGAAACTACATTAAAACAGGAAGATTTATGAACTTTGTGGGGCAATTGATATGTCAGTTTTCAGCCTCCTTTCAAATAGCTATTTCAGGGTCTTGTAATTTAATCAAATGCTGTCCCATCACTGTAATGCTTTGAAGTAAAATTCATCTGTAATGACAATACAACTGGACAATAGCAAATTCACAAACTATTTTTATGGAAAATGTGGAGATAGGATATTAACAGACCTTTTTATTGGGGTATTCCTAAGAATTATCCATGAGCACAATGCTTTGAATTGGAACACCAACACAAATGCTCATTGGGCTAGTATGTATCAGTTCTGATAACAAACTCATGACCCTCAAACTATCATCAGATTATCTTCCTCTTGGTATGCTCTATGCCTCAAAACTTTGTTTTTTTACAATATGGCAATGTCTCTCATACGCCCAAAATTTATCCGTACCATTACAACTCAAGTGGCTTCATCTTGTCATTCATAGCCAAGGATTTTCCCTATCCTCTCTTCATACTCCCATAGAATAACATCTTTCCTTTACCCCTCACTTCCTCAAGATCACTACTCCCTCTTGCAACTCACAGACTCTCAAAACTTTCATTTTAACTTGTACATCCCCATCCATATGGCTAACCCCACTCCCCCAGCCTGCTATGATCCCATTCATTTCAATTCCTAGATTCATCCCCAACATGATTCACCCTCTTCTGCCCACCTGAGCTTTCTCACCTTATAACCATCCCTTCTCCCTAAGCATACACTCCCCACCGCAACATCCAATCTTCCCCCAATTAAGTTCCTACCTCATCCATCCAAACTTCAAATGAAGCTTTCACCTTGCCCCATGTCCCCCTTGTCAAGCTTCCAACCCCTACACCATCTCATTTTCCTTTCCTGTTACTTCCCTGCCTCCTTCAATCCCCATCCCTTCACCAGCACACCATTCTTGCCCCAAGTGGAGACTCCCATCTTCCCACAGGCTCTTACTCACATTTCACCCATCATAACCCTCGCTTCAGGTTCATGACTCCCACCCATCTTCTTCCTCCACTCTACTCCCAAATGGAAACTTCCACTTTTCATGGGTCACTATAAGTCCCTGAAAGATGCATCCTCTCCTCCTCCCACTCCACTTGTCTCCAGCTTCCCTGTTCCATTCCCCCACCACCTTCCCTTACCATATCTCCCAATCCTACCACAACCCTTTCCCATGTATCAATTCCAGTCTTCACCCTGACTCCAGATCCACTTTCCATGATCCAGAAAACCCCTCCCATCTTTACCTCCCTTTCTGTTCACCATCCTCTCTCTCACTTCCCACATACAACCAAGCGCTTCCCCGTTATGACTACTTTCTCTGAACATTCCAGTATCAATTTCCTCACCAGCCTGACTCCCTAGCAACATCCCCTCCTCTATCCATCTATTTCCATGCTTGCATCATCCAATTTCCCACTTCCCCTCCATCTGCCTCTGTTCAATTCTTCACCACCCTTACCATCCTCCACTTTATCTTCCCTTTCTAGAATCAGGCTGTCTTCCTTGTACCCCATCAAACCCCATCTCCCTTCCTTTTCTCCCATCCCTTCCACCCCTAGCCATCCGCCCTCCCCTCTTTCCATTTACCTGCATCTCTCCATCCATCCGTACACCCCTCCCTCTTTCTGTTGTCCAATCCAATGTCTGCCTCGATTTGTCCACTAACCCCTCTCCACAGTCAGCGTCTGATCCTTCCCCACTCTGGCCATCACACCCCAATTTCCACCAATCTTCCCCATTCCTGTATGTCCACCCCTTCCTGTCTTCCTTCTCCCCACAATAGCATTTAGTCTTCCCTCTCTAGCATTCCACCACCATCCAGCCCATCCTTCTCTCTGACCTGTCTCTCTCTCTCCCATCATTTCCTCCCCCTGCCTCCATCCCATTTGGTCTGACTGGTACACAATCCACAACACACACACATTTTCCCTCCTCTCCCACCCACACACAATGTCCTTTCTCCTCCACCATTCAGAACTGCACCCTCTGTATCTCCTCCTCCTCCCTCCTTTGAAACCACACCTGCAGTCCCCCCTCATTGCGCCCGCACTCTCGCCCCTCCCCATTGCACACTTTGGACCCGTCACCCTTGTGTCCTCCGTTCCCCCTTCCCTCAACACCCTTAATTACCCCGTCCCCTCTGTCCCCAACTGCCTTGCATCTTTTGTCCTCATCCTCCTCATGTTCTCCGTCCCTCCTCACTCACACCCTCAGTATCTCGCACCTTCCAAAATGTCCTCCTCCTCCATCCCCCCTCCCCTCACACTGTCACCACCTCCCCCTTGCACCGTGTCCTCAATCACCCCACACTCTCCATCCCCCTCCACTCACACATTGTACCCTCGCACCCTCCAAAATGCCCCTCCTTTGTCTCCACCTCCCCTTGCGCCCTTTGCCCCCATACCCTTATGCTTCCCGTTCCCCCTTCCCTCACACCACCTCTCCTTGCGCCCTTTGCCCTGATCATCTGCTCTTTCCATTCCCCCCTCCACTGGCACCCTGTACCCTTGGACCCTCCAAAACACCTCTTCTCCATCCCTGCCTTGCACACTCCATCCTGTTGCATCATCCTTCCCCCACAACCTGCCCCCCACTCCATCTGCCCGACACCATCTATCCACGCCCTATTCCCCCTTGCACCCTGCCCCCTCCCCTACTCCCAATCTCTCTTCCAGCCCCTCCCCCATCCTCCAATCACCCCTCCATCCCACCTCTGCCCCCCTCCCATCTGCCTCCCCTCCCCACCCCCTCCAGTCCCTTCACTGGCCCTTGACTGGTCCCCTCCCCGAACCCCTCACTTTTCCTCATGCCGCTCCAGTCTTTCTCACTCCTTCGTTTCCATACCCCATCTCCCCTTCATCCTCCTGTCTCTCCTCTGCCCCCTCTTATCACCCCCTCCCCATCCCCCCCTTTTACCCGTCGCCCTCCTCCCATCCCTCCACATCCCCCTCCTTAGCCCCCACATCCTCCCTTTCCCCATCCTTCCTCCATCCCCATCCCTCCTTCCCCCACCATCCCCAATTCCCCGTCCCTCCTCTGTCACCTCCTTGTCGCCCGCCCCCCATCCGTTCCTCCCTTCTCCTCATCTCCCCTCATCCCTCCCCCTCATCTCCCCTCATCCCTCCCCCCTCTGTCCCGTCCCTCCCACCGTTCTACCTCCGTCCCCGCCTCTCCTTCACCCCCTCTTCATCCCGGCTCTGGTTCACCCTCCGCATCCCCCTCTTCATCTCTCCTTCAGAGTCTCTCCTTCATCCCCCCTCACTAGCCCCTTCCCCATTCATTGCTCCTCCCCTTCCCAGTCCCCCTTCCTCAACCCCTCCCTCCTCTCCCCATCTCCCTCCTCAACCCCCTTCCTCCTCTCCCTTTCCTCATCCCATTCCCCCTCATCCCCCACCTCATCCCATCCTCCCCACCCATCCCCTCCTCCCCCACCCTCCTCCCCATCCTCCTCCTCCCCCACCCTCCTCCCCATCCTCCTCCTCCCCCCATCCACCACCTCACCCTCACCCTCCCCCATCCCCTTGCCCCATCCCCTCCTCCTCCCATCCCTCCCCCATCTCCCCCTCCCCTTCACATCCCCTCCCTCCCAACATCTCCCTCTGTAACTGGATCCTTGATTTTCTAAATAAAAAACGCAATCAGTGACGATAGGCAGCAATTCCTCCAGCACGATTATTCTTAACACTAGTGCACCTCAAGGCTGCGTCCTCAGCCCTCTACTCTACTCCCTATACACTCATGACAGTGTGACCAGATTCTGCTCTAACTCCATCTACAAGTTTGCAGATGATACCACCGTTGTAGGCCGTATCTCAGACAGTGATGAGTCGGAGTACAGGAAGGAAGTAGAGGGCTTAGTGGAATGGTGTCATGACAACAACCTTTCCCTCAATTTCAACAAAACTAAAGAGCTGGTCATTGACTTCAGGAAAGGGGGCAGTGTACATGCATCTGTCTACATCAATGGTGCTGAGGTAGAGAGGGTTGACAGCTTCAAGTTCCTGGGAGTGAACATCACCAACAACCTGTCCTGGACAAATCATGTGGATGCCATGGCCAAGAAAGCTCACCAGCACCTCTACTTCCTCAGGAGGCTAAAGAAATTTGGTTTGCCCCCTTTGACTCTCACCAACTTTTACCGATGCACCATAGAAAGCATCCTATCAGGATGTATCACGGCTTGGTATGGCAACTGCTCTGCCCAAGACTGCAAGAAGCTGCAGAGAGTTGTGGACACAGCCCAGCGCATTACGGACACCAGTCTCCCTCTCATTGTCTTGGTGTAGCAGTCAGCATAATCAAAGACCCCACCCACCCGGGACATCCTCTCTTCTCTCCTCTTCCATCGGGTAGAAGATACAGGAGACTGAGGGCACGTACCACCAGACTTAAGGACAGCTTCTACCCCACGGTGATAAGACTATTGAACAGTTCCCTTATACAATGAGATGGACTATGACCTATGTCCTCATGACCTCACAATCTACTTTGTTGTGACCTTGCACCTTATTGCACTGCACTTTCTCTGTAGCTGTGACACTTTACTCTGTACTGTTATTGTTTTTTTTACCTGTACTACATCAATGCACTCTGTACTAACTTAATGTAACTGTACTGTGTAATGAATTGACCTGTAAGATCAGTTGTAAGACCTCGGTACAAGTGAAAATAATAAACCAATACCCTCCCTCCCCCATCCCCTCCCCATTCCCCCATCCCCTCCCCATCCTCTCCCCTATCCCCCCCAAACCTTCCCCCTATCCCACCTCCCCCACCCCCAACCCCCACCATCCCCTCCATCCTCACCCCTATCCCCTCCCCATCACCCCAATCCCCTCCCCATCCCCCCACCCCCTCCCCAGCCCCCATCCCTCCCATCCCATCGTCCCCATCCACCCAACATCCTCCCCCTCATCCCTTTCCCCATCCTCTCCCCATCCCCCCAACATCCCATCCCCCTCCCCCCATCCCCATACCTTCCCCTCCCCATCCCCCCAACATCCTCCCCCTCATCCCCTCCCCATCCTCCTCCCCTCGCCATCCCATCATCCCCTACCCCATCCCCCCTCCCCCCTCCATCCCATCACCCCCTCCCTGTCCCCCTCATCCCTCCCCATCCCCTCCCCCATCCCCCCAACATCCTCCTCCCCTCCCCATCCACCCTCCCCCTCATCCCCTCCCACCATTCCCCCATCCTCTCATCCCATCCCTTTCCCCATTCCGCCATCCTCTCCCCCACATCCCCCCATCCTCCTCCCCCCATCCCCTCCCCACGTCCCCCATCCTCCTCCCCATCCCCTCCCCACGTCCCCCATCCTCCTCCCCCATCCCCTCCCCACGTCCCCCATCCTCCTCCCCATCCCCTCCCCACGTCCCCATCCTCCTCCCCACGTCCCCCATCCTCCCCCCCATCCCCTCCCCACGTCCCCCATCCTCCTCCCCCATCCCCTCCCGTCCCCCATCCTCCTCCCCCATCCCCTCCCCACGTCCCCCATCCTCCTCCCCCCATCCCCTCCCCACGTCCCCCATCCTCCTCCCCCATCCCCTCCCCACGTCCCCATCCTCCTCCCCCCATCCCCTCCCCACGTCCCCCATCCTCCTCCCCCCATCCCCTCCCCACGTCCCCCATCCTCCTCCCCCCATCCCCTCCCCACGTCCCCCATCCTCCTCCCCCATCCCCTCCCCACGTCCCCCATCCTCCTCCCCCCCTCCCCACGTCCCCCATCCTCCTCCCCCCGTCCCCTCCCCACGTCCCCCATCCTCCTCCCCCCGTCCCCTCCCCACGTCCCCCATCCTCCTCCCCCGTCCCCTCCCCACGTCCCCCATCCTCCTCCCCCGTCCCCCATCCTCCTCCCCACGTCCCCCATCCTCCTCCCCACGTCCCCTCCCCCCGTCCCCCATCCTCCTCCCCACGTCCCCTCCCCCCGTCCCCCATCCTCCTCCCATCCCCTCCCCACGTCCCCATCCTCCTCCCCCCCATCCCCTCCCCACGTCCCCCATCCTCCTCCCCCATCCCCTCCCCACGTCCCCCATCCTCCTCCCCCCGTCCCCCATCCTCCTCCCATCCCCTCCCCACGTCCCCATCCTCCTCCCCCCATCCCCTCCCCACGTCCCCCATCCTCCTCCCCCATCCCCTCCCCACGTCCCCCATCCTCCTCCCCCCATCCCCTCCCCACGTCCCCCATCCTCCTCCCCCCATCCCCTCCCCACGTCCCCCATCCTCCTCCCCCATCCCCTCCCCACGTCCCCCATCCTCCTCCCCCCATCCCCTCCCCACGTCCCCCATCCTCCTCCCCCCATCCCCACATCCCCCCCATCCCCCCCATCCTCCTCCCCCATCCCCCATCCTCCTCCCCCCATCGCCACATCCTCCCCCCATCCCCACATCCTCCCCCCCCCATCCCCACATCCTCCTCCCCCCATCCCCACATCCTCCTCCCCCCCATCCCCACATCCTCCTCCCCCCCATCCCCACCCCATCTCCTCCCCCATCCCCTCCCCATCCCCACCCACCATCCCCTCCCATCTCCCCCATCCCCTCCCCATCCCCACCCCCATCCCCTCCCATCTCCCCCCATCCCCTCCCCACCAATCCCCCCATCCCCTCCCCCATCCCATCCCCTCTTCTCCAGCCCCTCCCCATCCCCTCCCTCCTCATCTGCCCCATTCCATCCCCCCATCCCACCCCTCATCCCACCTCCCCCATCCCCTCCCTCATCACCTCCCCATCCCCTCATCCCCTCCCCATCCCCCCATACCCTCCTACCCCTCATCCATCCCCATCCCCTCCCCTATCCCTCATCCATCCCCCCATCCCCTCCCCATCCTCCTCCCCCTCATCCCCCATCCTCCCTATCCCTCATCCATCCCCCCATCCCCTCCCCATCCTCCTCCCCCTCATCCCCCATCCATCCCCTCATCCCCTCCCCATCCTCCTCCCCATACCCCATCCCCTCCTACCCCTCATCCATGCCCCCATCCCCTCCCCTACCCCCCGTCCATCCCCCATCCCTTCCCCATCCCTTCCCAACCCCCCCATCCTCCCCATCCCCTTCCCCATCCTCCCCATCCCCCTCTCATCCCCCTCCCCATCCCCCTCGCCATCCTCCCCCCTCTCCCCATCCTCCTCATCCCCCTCATCCCCCCTCCCCTCATCCCCCTCATCCTCCCCCTCATCCCCCCTCCCCATCCCTCCTCCCCCTCATCCCTCCTCCCCATCCCCCCTCCCCCCTCATTCCCCCCTCATCCCCCCTCCCCATCCTCCTCCCCCTCATCCCCCCTCCCCATCCTCCTCCCCTCCCCAAATCTCCCCCATCCCCTCCCCATCCCTGCCCCTCATCCCCCCTCATCCCCTCCCCATCCTCTCCCCATCCCAACATCCTCCCTCTCATCCCCTCCCCATCCCCTCCCCCTCATCCCCTCCCCATCCCAACATCCTCCCCCTCATCCCCTCCCCATCCCCTCCCCCTCGTCCCCTCCCCCGTCTTTGTCCCCTCCCCCTCATCTCCTCCCTCTCGTCCCCTCCTCTTATCTCCTCCCTCTCGTCCCCTCCCCCATATCTCCTCCCCTCCTCATCCCCTCGCCCCCATCCCCCCTCCCCCCTCATCTCCCCCTCCCCCATCTCCCCCTCCCCATCCCCCCTCCCCCCTCATCTCCCCCTCCCCCATACTCTCCCCATCCCCTCCCCCACGCCGCCCCCGATCTCTCCCCCAGTCCCTCCCCCGATCTCTTCCCCCTACTCTTCATCAGGGAGATATGGAGGGAAGTGAAATCTCCTTGATCCTTCCTTTCTTTCTTTGCTTCCTCCGTACGTTTGGATCCCAGACTGACTGCACTTCTCCGATCTCTCCACTTACCCCCCGATGCCCGGCCGAGTTGCGTTTACAGTTGCGCCCTCGGTGCCGCCGCCTCATCTCCGGGGCGGCAGCACTCGCACTCTCCGGGCGGCCCCAACCGTCACCGCAGCCGCCGCCATCTTCAATTGTCTGCAACGCGCATGCGCCTTCTGCCAATGACCCCCCCCCGCGGCTGGACAGAACAGTCATACTCAGAAAGTGCAATTATGTGGCGCCTTTCACTTCTTCATAACGACTCAAAGTGTTTTACTGTGAGCACATTAGGTGGAGGCACTGTGATAATGTTCACCGAGACTACCAAATTGAGGTCAGAGATCTCCCAGAAACTCTCATTAAATAACTGAGTCTCTCATGAGTTTTCATTACGGTTAGATGTTGGCAAGATTCAAAGAAGGTGGCCCTTGCTTCTTCTTGTTGCGCTACCTTTAAAATCCACGCGTGGATTTGAAAGCTTAAGCATCCAAAACACAGCACCTATGAGAGTGTGGCACTCTCTCTCTCAGCACTGGACTGAAGCGTCAGCCTGGATTACATGGTAGAATTGAGGTGTGAATCATTGACCTGCTTTCCCGAGAGTATGACCACCTGAGCCATGCCTGACATACCTGACATACTCAGAGACGAGCACTCCGATGGCAGGTGGATTGTGAGTAGATCTGGTTCTATTGCTCCAAATTCTGGCTTTAATGAAAACAAGTTTAGTCTCAGATGGCTGAAAGAAGGATGCTGATGCTACTAAATGGATTTTCTGGTACAGTCAGTAATACAGGAATTCCCATTGTTTAATTGGAAGACATTTCTGCTCATCCCAAAGTCAAGCAGTCTAACATTTCAGAAGCAACGAATGAGTCAAGAGAGGTGACAGAATAGTAGAACTAGGTATCATTGCACCTGTAGAAACTCACACTGTGTTCATAGAGTCATAGAGCACCATCTAGTCCATGCCAACCTGATCTTCTGCCTAATCCCATCTACCTGCACATGGACCATATCCCTCCAAAACCCTCCCATCCATGCACCTATCCAAACTTCTCTTAAGTGTTACCATTGAACTTGCATTCACCACTTCCACTGGCAGCTCGTTCCACACTCGCGCCACTCTGAGTGAAGAAGTTTCCCCTCAGATTCCCTTTAAATATTTCACCTTTCACCATATTGATGAGGAATGATACAATGAGAAAAAGGTGGAGGCCAAGAATAAGATAACATATCTTTATTAGTCACATGTACATCGAAACACACAGTGAAATACATCTTTTGTGTACAGTGTTCTGGGGGCAGCCTGCAAGTGTCGCCATGCTTCCAGCACCAACATAGCCCACAACTTCCTAACGCATACGTCTTTGGAATGTGGGAGGAAACCACAGACAGGGGGAGAACGTACAAACTCCTTACAGACAGTGGCCGTAATTGAACCCGGGTCACTGGCGCTGTAATAGCGTTACGCTAACCACTACACTACCATGCCTGTCCTATCTCTTAGATCCTTAAGGAACATCAGAGATTGTTTGGAGTAGGAAGGGAAGCCATTGCAGATGATTCTAACCCTTGACTGGATAAACAAGAGTGGAACCAGATGAGTATAATCCCTCATATCTGTGAGGGACCGTGAAGGATGTGCATCCTTCCAAGTACCTGCAAATTAAAAGGCCTATGCATGACCATGAGGAGGATGGTGTGGTCAAAGGCCATAACAGGTCCAGGTGATGGACCTGGAAGGTTTAACTTGTTACAGTCGCAGAGAATATAATTAGAAGTTTTGATCAGAACCACCAGCACTGAGGCAGGGCAGAATCCTGGTAATAGAGGTCCAAACAAGGAATTCTGGAAAAGATGAGAAAATACTTGGGAGGCCAGAGGCTTTCTGAGGAGAAAGGTGGTCATGACAGATGGTGACGAGTAGGTGGTGGGCCTAAAGGAAAAGATGAGATAGGAGGGGACAGGAGGTGAGTTTTGGCCCATCTAGGGGAAGGAAAGGAAACTATTTCCAGCATTTCCTGTTTTTTTAAAATCTGAGTATTTCCAGAATCTGAAATAGAGGCATCTTAACAGATGGTTCAACTCTTAGTGGCAACGAAGCCATAAGTTCTTTCCACTTAATGGAGGTGAATGTGCTTAATTAAAAAGAGAGATGTTTATGGTTGATATATAGTGGCAAGGATAAGCATGATAATGATTGTTTTTTAAATTCCGGGATGATTCTGAAATAATAAGCAGTTTGGCAGAAGAGCACAATACACAATAGTGCTTTATGCAGCTCAGCCTGATCTGGCAATGAATGGCTAAACCAGTTGTCCCTCACAGATGTTCGAGCCTAGAAAATGTTAATGACGTCATTTTAAATTGATGTTAACTTCGCTCCAAACTTAACTTGAATAGTACAGTTTCTTCTGCTTAAGCAAACTGATCAGAGAAATGAGGGTACATTGAACCAGCAATTCCAATAAGTGATTAAGTTTCTTATTTTTTCATCAGAATAGAAGCTCATTTATTACATCAGGTTTCTCAGTTTGAAAAGCAAAAAGCCACAGATTTTAAATGCTGTCTGATCTGCTGAGCTTTTCAAAATTTAAAAATTTTGGAAAAGCTCAGCAGGTCAAGCAACATTTGTGGAGAGAGATGCAGATTTAACACAGAAACAAAGTTAACTGATGAAAGGTCATCTACCTAAAATGTTAACTGTTTCTCTTTCCACATATGCTGCCTGATGTTGTCATGAAATATAGTGATGTATTTCTGCAGCTATCTACAATTCAACCAATCTCTGCCCAAAAAGTGTGTATTAAGACAAAATTCTTGGTAATTTAACTTGATCATTGTGGAGTACTGTACACTTGATGTCCTCCAGTGTCTTCAATGTTTCACCAGAATACCTACAGAATACCATATTCTTTAATGGACAAGAGAGTAATCTACAGTAGTGTTAAGATTTTGGCCATTTATCATCATAGTTGTCTTGAAGTTATTACTATTATACTTCATATTACCATCAGCCATATATAATATTTAAGATACTTTCTTCATGGTTTTTATTCATTTTAAGTGTATTTAGAGTACCACTCCATGATTACTCATGAGACTTATTGCCTTTTGCCAAGATATCTGTGAACTGCAATCATTATGCTTTGTCTGGCTTTGCAGACTGATGCCATGTGGCCAAATTACTGCAGTTAAAACAGCAAGAAATGCTAAATGGACAAAATTTAGCTAAATAGTTTCAGAATTTCTGAAAGAAACATTATACTTGCATGTGACCCAGGCCCAATAAAGAGTATACCGTTACAGCAGAAGGGAATGAAATGTAAAGTTTACAAGTTTGCTGATGATACAACAACAGATGAAATGGCATATTGTGATGAAGACATTGTGATCCTGCAACAGGATTTAGATAAATTGATTCATTGGACAAAAACTGAAAGTGATACCTCAGCACAACATTACCAGAGATTGTGGCTCTCATTAGGGTTAGGGGAAAGCTCCCAGTACTCCTTATCTTCCTGCCACAAATTTACTCCCAGCCTCCCATCAGGCTGTGCACAGTGTGGTGTTACCTAGTCAAGGTTTTTCTTGGGCTGGACCCAATTTCTCTATTCATTTGGCATGATCCAAAATCCTCTGCCCATACCCTGCTTTGCACCAGTCCCTGCTCACTCACTAAAGTTCCATCTTCTGAGCATGGAATTTAAGATGCTTATCCTCGCTGTCGAATGCATCCGTGACATATACTTTGTTCATCAGAATAATTCCAATGCTTAAAGCATCAGAATGTGAGGACTGGCTCCATAAACTTTGTTTGTATTCCATTGACTTAAGTGGATCATTTAATCAAAATCAAAATCTTTAAATGATGAAGAAGTCTGGCGGTGTAGATGGGGAGAAATCTTCCCCTGAACCTTAACATTGAATCTAGAATCACTTCTTCACACAAAAGAAGTGGAAATGACTTAGATGAGGGGGTAGAAGGGTGGGTTGGCAAGTTTGCAGATGACACAAAGGTTGGTGGTGTTGTGGATAGTGTGAAGGATTGTCGAAGATTGCAGAGGGACATTGATAGGATGCAGAGCTGGGCTGAGAAGTGGCAGATGGAGTTCAATCTGGAGAAGTGTGAGGTGGTACACTTTGGAAGGACAAACTCCAAGGCAGAGTACAAAGTTAATGGCAGGATTCTGGGTAGTGTGGAGGAGCAGAGGGATCTGGGGGTCCATATCCACAGATCCCTGAAAGTTGTATCACAGGTGGATAGGGTAGTTAAGAAAGCTTATGGGGTGTTAGCTTTCATAAGTCGAAGGAACGAGTTTAAGATCTGCAAGGTAATGATGTGACGAACACAGCTCTGTAAAACTCTGGTTAGACCACACTTAGAGTACTGTATCCAGTTCTGGTCGCCTCATTATAGGAAGGATGTGAAAGCGTTGGAAAGGGTGCAGAGGAGATTTACCAGGATGCTGCCTGTTTTAGAGACTATGCATTATGAGGAAAGACTAAGGGAACTAGGGCTTTACTCTTTGGAGAGAAGGAGGATGAGAGGAGACATGATAGAGGTGTACAAAATATTAAGAGGAATAGATAGGGTGGACAACCAGCGCCTCTTTCCCAGGGCACCAATGCTCAATACAAGAGGGCATGGCTTTAAAATAATGGGTGGGAAGTTCAAGAGAGATATCAGAGGAAGGTTTTTTACCCAGAGAGTGGTTGGGGCATGGAATGCACTGCCTGGGGCAGTGGTGGAGGCAGGTACATTGGTCAAATTCAAGAGATTACTAGATAAGCATATGGAGAACCTGTATTGTGCTGTACTGTTCTATGTTCTATGTTCTAAAAACATGACAAATGGAGTTTAATGTGGGGAAGCGTGAGGACAAACACTTAAGTAAGAGGAATTAAAAGTTGGATTGTTGTCTCGATGCAGGGAGGCTGCAATGAGGAGGAGCGAGGGGTTCTGGTACCTGGGTCATGGACAGTGTTGCTGGGCAGGTCCAGCAGGTAATTGGGAGGGCGTGTGACCTTTTTTTGTGTGTGGGGGAGGGGTAGTGTTGGTTTGAGTTTGGGAGTGGGGTTGCAGTTGTGCAGAATGTTGGAGCACTATGCAGTTTTGGTCTCCTTGCCTGAAGGAGGATGTGATGGCATTGGAGCAGTCCAGAGGGGATGGCGATTCACTGGGCTGATTTCTGGGAAGGGAGGATTTTCCTGTCCGGAGAGGCTGGACAGTTTGGGTTTATGTCCCTTGGAGTTTGGAGGAATGAGGAGTGACACATACAATCAGTAATGGGAGGGACTGACAGGGTGTCAGTCAAATATTGGGGTATTTCCACTGATGGAAGAGTGACGAACACAGGGGGACATGGCTACAGGATAGGATGGAGTCACTTGGAACTGAGGTGAGTAGAAATTTCTTCTCAGAGAGTAGTGTGTTTCTGGGGTTCTCTGCCCCTGAGGGTGGTGGGGGCCAAATTATTGGATGTATTTGGGTGGAAATAGATAAATATTTGAAGAATCAAGGAACTGAGGATTGTGAGGAGCCAGGTGGTCTGTTCCTGTTTTCTTGTGTTCTTGTGTATATACTGCATGCACAGTCACATCCTGTGCCAACCAAAACTCCTTTGCTTTTGTTGATGTCACTTCCATGGAAGTAGCAATTTTACCAGCCCTGTGAATGGAAGAGTTTTGCCTGGATGTTTCCTTTGCAAGCCCGCAGATGAATTGATACCTCAACACCCAGTCTAGGAACATATCAAAATTACAACATGGCATCAAATTTTGTAACCTAACTACAGTTCATTGATCATTTTTCAGTCTTTGGCTGTGTGTGTCTAATTTATAGATCCCAAATTTTTGATGGTACCTGGTTCAAATAACTCTGCAGTGTTTTAGTAGCCTATTTCAATGGGACATCAACAATCCCATGAGATGGTAGCAAGTTAGTTAATGTAGAGTAGAGTAGTGTAGAATACTGACACTATTCCACCAATAATTTTCTTTATTCCTGAATAGCCTCATTATGGGTACCATCAATTTCACCTGCGACCCTATTAGTGGGGAAAAATACCTCCATTCATTCCAAGTTAGTGTTGAATATTCTGTATTTTATCAGAATTGTCTAATAAAACCAGCCTTGGAGTGGCCTGCCATTTTCCTTGTGTTGTACTTGTGCCAGTCCCCCTGAACTCAGCAAGCACAGAAAGGTGGTGCTCCCATAGCATCTGCTTGAACATCTCTCTATGTGTTGGAGGGAAGAAACTGCGCCCCTGGATTGCAATGATCCTGTCCTTGTATATGAGCAAGGATGACCACAGGGATTATACTACTGAGGCATTTCTCTGATCTTTGGCAAAGTAGTTACCTGTTCCTGACCAGAGTGTAGATCTTGGCTGAAGGTGACTTGCTAGCACCTTACAGGACAGTTGTTGTCCTATTGAAGGGGACTACTAAAACACTTCAGAGTTATTTGAATCATATACCATTAGAAATTTACCCCGAATCTCAGAGTGGCATTTCAACAGTGTGATCCACAATTGGTATGATCCTCTAGTGCAGCATTTCCAAAACAAATACCATGAACAAAGAACTCTATTATAAACTGCCTTCCTCATTCTCAACAAGGCATTCAATTATGTGAGCAGGAGCAGTTTATGCAAGTTACTGAAGAAAATTGGCTGCCTACCAAATGTTCTCAATGTGATCTATTTTACAGAAATATGAGGGGTAAGGTCAGCTATGACAGGGCAACGTTGGAACCTTTCAGAATCTGCAGTGAGGCCAAACAGGGTTGTGTTCCGGTACCAACACCCTTAACTTATTCTTTTCCCTGCTGCTGTTATATGCCTTCAGTTCATCCATAGAGGGTGTTAACTTACACACCTGAACCAATGGATAGCTGTTCAGCCTTGCCTGCCTGACAGCCAAGGCAGATGAGCACCATTAGGCATTTGTTTTGTGCTGATGCAGTCCTAATATCCTGTAAAAGAAAAGGATGCCTTCAACAGCTCACGGACCACCTGTCAAGAGTTTGGATTAGCCATCAGCTTCAGAAAAATGAATATCATGGGCCACCATCAATTATCACTGATAATGCATTAATGGAGATTGTTAACAGTTTCACATATCCAAGAGACGCAAGAGAGTGCAGATGCTGGAAATCTGATGCAATACACAAAAACCTGGAAGAAACTCAGTGAGTCTGGGAGCATCTATGGAGGGAAATGGATGCTTCAGGTCGAGACCCTTCATCAGGACTGGAAAGAAAGAGGGGAGATGGCCAGTATAAAAAAGTAGGGGAAAGGGGCAAAGCAAGAACTGCACGGTGATATCACCTCTTTCTTTCCAGTCCTGATGAAAGGTCTCAACCCAAAACGTCGACTGTCCATAAATGCTGCCTGACCTGCTGAGTTCCTCTAGCTTTTTGTGTGTTGCTTCACATATCCAGGGTCCACAGACACAATCAATCTACACAATGCTGAAATCAACATGTATCGCAAAAACTCCAACTGTTATATACAAGTTAAGTAAAAGTGTGGACTCTGTACTAACTCAATGTAACTGCACTGTGTAATGAATTGACCTGTACGACCGGTTTGTAAGACAAGCTTTTCACTGCACCTCGGTACAAGTGACAATAATAAACCAATACCAATACCTATACCTTTAGAGAAACCCAAACTGCTGATCCACCAAGCCCACGTCCTTAGTACAATCCCATATAGTGGTGAAACCTGGACAACATCTGCAAAATATGAGAAAAGATTTAACAGTTTCCACTTCTTCCACCTTAGCATCTCCTGGAGTCACTAACTTACAGGTCCTGGAGCATGCTAAATCCATCAGCATACACCCATTACTAAGTCAACAATGTTTGAAGTGGATTGGATGTAGTCATTGTATGGATGACAATCACATGTCCAAGAAATTTCTGTGAGATGAACCAATCACTGACCCATGACCCTACTAGATATCCATGCCTCCTCTATAAGTGAGATATGAATATGGCAAGCACTGAAACAAAGAATTGAGAGACAGCTGTAGACTGTTGACAGCTCTGAAGGCTGACTTGTCAGGAGGGGTTCAGAAGAGTTGAGAAGAAACAGAAACTCAGCTGGCTGAGAAGAGGACCCAGAGATAAAAACCCACCTTCTTCATCTGCAGCAAGTGCAGCTGCCTACTACAGTTGGGCTTCCGAGCCATACTAGATCATGATCAATAGGGAGAGGACAAATGTGGCACAAACTATCATCCTATTGGAAGGAAGGGTGTCGTTGAACCTTTGAATTTGCCACAATCTCCTTTTGTGAGGGTTACAATTCAACAAATTGATATGTTGGTGCTATTCCACCAGGATCATTTTAGTTCATACAGTCTACATTCAGCAAGATCTCATGCTCATGACCAGTGTTTAGTCTGGTTCCTGGTGATGCACTAGTAAGATGTAATCTAGAAAACAGACAATAACTCATCTTAAACGAGTAGTGATTTGTTAAATAGAATATCTGTCTTCAACTGCAGGGAGATTAGAAGAGCCCACATAACGGTGGGGTCAAAAGTAATGTCATTAACATATTTACATAAACTGCAGAGGACAATTAAAATATATCTTTGCAAGTTAAAAAAAATGATTACCTCATCTTATATAAAACTAGACAGAGCTCCAGGTTGTGGCTGCTTAAAATAAATTGAGAAATGCTTGATATTCTGAAATCAAGCATAAATATTAACATGTCCAAAGTATGATGGACAAGCTACACTATGTGAATGTGTTATCCTGAAACACAGTGTGCTGCTGTCTATCAGTGATAATAGGCTGAATCATGCTGATAGTTGGAACCAGCAGGCTACTTCCTCCTTAGAACATTTGTCACAACAGCTGCTGACCAGCAGGTGAAGAAGAGGGAGGGAAGGAGAGAAAGCAAAAATTGGAGGAGTAATTCTTAGCAAGGAACTTGTGTGACAAACTTTGATTCCACCAGTATCTAATATTAACTCAGTAAACTTTAAGAATAAACTGACAGTAATCCTGGTAAGAATACTGACAAGCTTCTGGAATGATGTGTGGGTGTTGTGATTGACTGAGCTCCAACAATCATGATCATATGAACATAAGAAACAGGAGCAAGAATAAGCCAGTTGGCCCATAAGATCATGGCTGATCCAACTTTGGCCTCAACACCACATCCCTGCTCTCTACCCAAATCCCTTGACTCCCTCGTAGTTCAAATATTTGTCAGTCTCCGCCTTGAATACATTCAGTGACAAACTCCACAGTTCTCTGGGGTAGTGAATTCTAGAGTCATAACATAGAACAGTAGAGCACAGGAAACATGCCCTTCGGCCCACAATGTCGGGGCTGGCCATCATGCCAATCTAAACACCACATCTGCCTGCACAAGGTCCACCTATCGCTTACCAGCTCCTGCCTCACTCCTCCCCCTCACCTCCTTATACCAGCTAACTTCTCTTTTACTCTCAGTCCTAATGCAGGGTCTTGACCCGAAACATTGACCATCCCTTTGCCTCCACAGATGCTGCCTGGCCCATTAAGTTCCTCCAGCAGTTTATTTTTTGCTTTGTATCCCTCCATTCCCTGCTTGTTCACGTGCCTGTTTAAAAGCCTCTTAAACATTACTATTGTATCTGCTTCCACCACCTCCCCTGGCTGTGCATTCTATGCACCTACTATGCTTTGTGTAAAAAAAAACTTGCCTTGCGCATCTCCTTTAAACTTTCCCCCTCTCACCTTAAAACTATGCCCTCTAGTATTTGACAGTCCCACCCAGGAAAAAGGACTTTAGCTATCTACCCTATCTATACCTCCCATAATTTTATATATTTCTGTCAGGTTGCCCCTCAGCCTCCAACACTCCACAGCAAATAATCCAAGACAGTCCAACCTCTCCTAATAGCTAGTGCATTCTATCCAAGCAACATCTTGGTGAACCTCTTCCATACCCTCTCCAAAGTCTCCATGTCCTTCCTGTCATCGGGGACCAGAACTCCACACAATACTCCAAATTGTCCTAACCAAAGTTGTATACAACTGCAACATGACTTTCCGACTTTTATACTCCACACCCCCACCAATGAAGGCAAGTATGCCAACCTATCTACTTGCATTACACTTTCAGGGAGCTGTGGTCTCACAGCCCAATATCCCTCTATACATCAATGCTCCTGATGGTCTTGCCATTTACTGTACACTTTCCTCTTACATTTGACCTCCCAAAATAGAATACCTCATACTTTCTCAGATTAAACTCCATTTGCCATTTCTCTGCCCATATTTCCAACTGATCTATAATCTGCTATATCTTTTGACAACCTTCCTCACTATCCACAACTCTGTCATCTGTGTCATCTGCAAACTTACTAATCAGCCCACCTACATTTTCATCCAAATCATGTACATATAATCACAAACAATGGAGGTCCCAGCACCGATCCCTGCAGAACACCACTGGTGCTAGACCTCCAGTCAGAAATAACACCCCTCCACCACTACCCTCCATTTTTAATGGCCAAATCAATTTTGAATCCAATCTACCAAGTCACCATGGATCCCATGTGTCTTAATCTTCAGGATCAGTCTACCATGAGGGACCTTGTTGAATGCTTGATTAAAGTCCATGTATACAACATCCACTGCCCTACCTTCATCAATCATCTCGATAAGAGAGAGGAAATTTCTGCTCATCCTCAACGTAATAAGCAACCACATATTCTAAAACTATGCTCCCTTGTTGTTGATATTCCCACTAGGGGAAACATACCCCTCAAAATCTTATATGTTTCAATAAGATTGCCTCTCACTTTTATGAACTCCAATGAGTATAAGCTCAAATTGCTCAACCTCTCTTCACATTGTCAAACCTTCATCCCAGTAATCAACCTGGTGAACCTACTCCGTGTCCAATCCTTCTTTAAATATGGAGACCGAGATTTTACACAGCACTCAAGGTATGGTCTCACTAGTGACCTGCAAGGTTGCATCAAAATTACCCCCATGTTGTGCTCCACACCCCTTGCAGTAAAGGCCAACTTTCCATCAGCTTTTCTAATTACAGGTCCTCCCCAGCTTAAGAACACCGAATTATGTACAGCCCATACTTATGAACGAGCATTTAGGAGACTGGTTTTATGGATTTGCCGGCTGCTGAGGGGCTGCAGGCATCTTCTGCTGCCTAGGAACTTGATTCACAGCCACATTTCAATGGAATCCTGCCATAACCTGGGGATAACCTGTACTTGCTGTACCTAAGTGCCAAACTTTTGTATTTCTTCTTCCTGTGTGTTTATTATAACTTCTATTGTTGTAAGATATTCCCACTTCCTGTAACCTGTACCTCTTGGATGAACAATGCTTTCACTTCCAAGTTCTATTCCAAATACACCACCCTGACTGGTGATATATTTCCATTCCTTGATTGTCACTGCATCAAAATCCTGGATCCTCCTACCTTGACCACAAGGACCACTGCGATTCAAGAAGGTAGCTCAACACCAACCTTTTTGAGGGCAGTTAGAGATGGGCAATAAATATTGGTTTTCAGTGTGATGTGCAAATTCTTTGAATGTGAAGGTTTGCTATGAATTCACTGGCGTCAAACTCAGGCTAATATATTAACCAATGCTCATGTAACAGGAAAAACCTTTTTTTACTAGGGACAGAGTATAATAGTTATGGGAGGTTTCACATAAGTGAGACATTTAATCCACATCAATTTCAAGTCAAACCTAATAATGTTTTCTATATTTTTCTAAGCCTTAATATTTTCTGTTTCCAAGTAGCCAAGTTACCTGGATGATCAAGGATGATATTAAAATGTAAATGCTCCACTCATATAATTTACTTCTCAATTTAAGTATCACTCAGCTTCATTATAAGAGATAACAAGGCACACTATTTTTGGAATTAAGCAAAAAAAACGAGAATTTTCAACAGACTGTTGTAAATAATGATTCAGTAAGGTCACTTATGATGAAAGTATCTGAAACATACACTTACCTAAGGTTAGTCTTCTAGCAATACTGCAGCAACGATTTGCTTTGTCTGCCTGTTCTTTGCTCTGTGAATCGAAAGCAAGACATTTTAGAAATGAGTTGTAGTGAAGACTGAATTTGAGGAGGAGGTATGATTCTCATAACTCTCCCCTTCATGAATCTGTGCTAAATCCAGCAAATTTTGAATAGTCTATTTATGTATACTTCCCGAAGCTCTACTGATTAAAATTTCACTAAGTTTGATGCTTGGAAAGAGCCATTTCCCCACTCAAGCAAGTGAAAAGAAATGAAAACAACATAAGAAGTAGGAGAAGGAACAGGAGCAGGCCACTTGGCTCTGAGCATTCTCTGCCATTCTCTGTCATAGTTGATCATCTACCTCAGTGCCATTTTCCTGAACTAGCTTCATATCTCTGGATCCCTTGATATCCACATTACAAATTGTTTACAGCTTGCTTGCAAAAATCTATATTAAGTAGAAAATATCTACCTGAACTCATTGACAAATACATTAATAAATCGCTCTTCCATTACTTAAAAACTCGCAACTTTACGTGCTCTCCTTTCAGAAGTGGAATCATGCATGGAAAGGAGAAAGAGAGGAGCAAGGGAAAAATTAACAAAAAAATAGATGTTTAGAAGTCAGCTATGAAAATTCAGAGAACCTTTCAGAGTTATTCATTTTGTCCTACTTTATCCTTCTTCCCCATCACCTTATACCTTTTTCTTTTTAACTTCATATCCAATTCCCTTTTCAAAGTTATGATTGAATTTATTCCTTTCAAACAAGATATTTAAGAAATTAGTTCTATTGAAGACTGTTTTAATTTGAGGAGGAGAAATGATTCTTATAACTCTTCTTTTCATGGAGGACTGCTGAATAAATTGGTTCAATGTGCATCATCAACAGAGTACTTTTTGAACCTTCCCCCAGTACCAGAACTTGGCCTTGGTCTTGCTGAAGCTGCCCAGTTCATTCTCAGCAGCCAGTTCAATAAATTACCAGAAAGTGTTTCCACAAATTTTCCAGGTCTTTTCTGCCAAAGTAAATCATCATAAAAACGGCCACAGAATTCACTCTGGATCTTTTAAGTAACTTATTTGAATAGTCAAAAAGAGAGCTTGTTGCAACTTCACATTAAAAAAAATTGATTTCTATAGTCCCAATCAGCAATCTTCACCGCCATTTCTGCTGCTCTCATGTTGGTTTCCCGTCATTCCTGATCTGTACCAGGATCCTTGGCCCCAGACTCCTACTGCTGCTCATTTCATGGGTGTCCAACCCCAATAACTAAGCCTCGATGCTCAACCCTTGAGCTACATTCTGGACTTCCAATCTAGACTCCCATCACACTCACTGAGCATTTTGGACAAAAGTACATAGGGAAGGGTCATTTTTCAAAGCGAGACCCTCTTAGTAAGGAGTGCTGCTGGACAGCTTACAGAGTTTGTCAGATCTCTTACCTGATGCTCCTCTTCAGAACCAAAGCCTTGCTAAACTGTTCCTGGTATATCAATGTACCTGTCAGAATACCTAACAAAATGAGAGTAATTTCAGCTTTGGGAGGTGGTATCAGGTGCACAATCTTGAATGTGGCCAAGTTTTCAAGCTCTCTCTTTGAAGTCTAAGCAGGAGTAGTGTTTAGACTTAGGTCAGGTGACTTAAGTCAGTAACCTAAGTCAGGTGATTTCTATTTCTGCTGCCCAAACTGAAAAGTGTTCCCTATCACACGCTACCTTTTACATTTTTTCACCATAAAATCATTTATATTCTTTGTAGTGTTTTTGTTAATTATTGAACAGGAGAAATGATATTAAGAAACTTGCAATTGAACCTTTATTTGGTTAGTCCTTCATTAATTTCAACAATATATACACATATATATTATAAATACAAAGTGTTCACTTCCTCCAATAAAGTAAAAATCATATGAAGGGAATTGATGTTTAAAAGGATATTGCAGTAGAGAGAACTGCCACGTCACTGATTCACCAGCATGACTAATGTGAATGGAGCACTTCCAGACCACAGGTGAGTCACAGAATGAGTCATAGCAATGGATATTGCCCTGTATCTGGGCAAATTTACAGCCAAATATAATTGTTTACAGATTGCTTGCAAAACGCTATATTAACTAGAAAATATCTACTTGGACTCTTCACTAAGTAGAAATATCTACTTAACAAATTGCTGATGGATAAAGCTTGATATATAGAAGGAAATTATATGCTGTCTTTATCATTATAATGAGGGGGCAGAGGGAATGTGGGAAGAAGGTGACCAAGGCTTAGGGACTGGGGCTTCAAGAGAACGGAGACTGAAAAGTCAACTGGTTCAGATATGTTGTATCATGTTTGCTGTGGTATAAATATGGAAGGAGTTCCAGAGGACCGAGAGATTGTAAATGTACAAGCACATTTGTTCAAAAAAAGGGAGGATAAACCCATAATTACAGGCCAGTCAGCTGAATACCAATGGTGATTAAACTTTAAAAGACAATAGGCAGAGAAAAAAATTAATTGTTGTTGGATGAATTAATAGCCAATGTAGGATTTTTAAAGGCAAATTTTGTTTGACTTTCTTGGCTGATTTCTTCAATATATATTAGTAGACTGGACCAATGCATAAAGTAATGTGTTTAAGAACATTCAAAATACTATCCAGTAACCCATTAGGAAATTAGAAGCCCATGGGCTTTAAGCAACAGTGGCCATGTGTATAGAATATCAGCTAAGGGTCAAAAACCAGAGAGATGAGGTGAACACTGGTTTCTCAGATTAAGGAGAAGAGTGCAGCAATGTTCTCCAGGGGTTATTGTTGGGACCATTGCATTTTTTAAAAAGACGTAGATAATACATCATTCTGTTTTATGTGTGATGCAAAATTAGGGAATGTGTTAAATTTTGAAGGAAATATAAATATTTTCCTTGCAAGGTTCTCCTCAAAGTGATACTTGCAGACTCATACCTTATAGACAAAATGCCAGACTCTTCCATCACAATTCCTGTCCCGTTGGAAGGACAGAACCATCAGAGGTGGTGATACAGTGATATACCATGGCATAGACTGGATATCCTCAACATTAACTCCAGATTCCCTGAAGTTTCATGGGAAATGAAACTTTTTCTGTATTATCACTTTCTATCCTCCCTCTGGATAAATCGGTACTCCTCAATGTTGAACAAAACTTGGAAGAAGCCCTGAGAGTAGCAAATTAACAGCACACATACTTGCCCATCCCTCACTAAAAATATATTCTCAGTGAGGGAAGGTCTGCAACAGGTAGTGAGCAAATAAACACAAACAAATATTAAAAATGTTGGGCCCAGATGCTCAAGAACTTATAAGAATGACAGAAAATCTCATTAAAACATACAAAATCCTTAGGGGACGTCTAGGTAAATACAGGAATCATGTTTCCCTTGGGTAGGGATATAGAACTAGGGTCACAGTCACAAACTGAGGGGTCACCATTCAAAATAGAAATGAGAAGTAATTTCTTCACACAGAGGCTAGTGAATGTTTACAATCCTCCACCCGAGAGTTGTGGAGTCACTGAGTATATTCAGGCCGGATTAACAGGTATATGGGTTGAGTACTGGAAAAGTGGCACTGGAGTAAATGATGAAAAGTGATCTTAGGCAGATCCAAAGAATCAAATGGCCTAATCTTGCCTATCTTTACACCAAGAAAACACACACCTAAATTCCTGCTAAGTGGGATATACTCAGAGCAGCTACAGCAGCTCAAACTGACATTCATAAGGTGTTGTGGACCATCAGGAGTTGCAGCTTCATGGCCCTGTATACCATTACAATTATTTACTCTACCATTACAATCAGGGCAGGAGATCAATCTGGGTTTATCTAGGCGTGCAGAAGGGAATTCTGGGAGCAGGGCAGGGCATTTGAGGTGTCAACATGACAAAGTTGCAACACAGAACAATGTATGTGCAACATAGCATAAACAGCATATAGTAGTCAGAGCTAAGTGATCCTGCAACTAATGGAATAGCTAAAAGGAGGAAGTGGCTCAAAGAACATCCCACTCAAGAATGGCCTGCTTGTGAGTGCCAGAAGCAAGGCCAGAATATTCATATACACATTCAGAGAGAAAAACTGAATGCTGAGTGAATGAACCATCTCAATTTCCTTCTGAGATTTCCACCATCACAGAAGCCAGTCTTCAGCAAATTCCATTCACTCGACATGATATCAAGAAAGGGCTGTGAGCATAGGATACAACAAAGGATACGGAACCAGACAACATTCCTGGCTATCATATTGAAGGTCTATAACTAGCAATACCTCTAATCTAACTGTTCCAGTACTGTTACAACATTGGCATCTACCCTACAATGTGGAAAATTGCTCAGATATGTCCTGTCTACAAAAAGCAGGACAAATGCAATCTGGCTCATTACTGCAAAACACACTCTGAATCATCAGTGAAACGATGGAAATTGTCATCATCAGTGCTATTGAGAATCAGTTTCTTGCCAATAACCTGCTCATCTTTTCCCAGTTTACGCTCTGCCAGGATTATTCGGCTCCAGCCTCCACTCATACGTGGGGCAAAGATCTGAATTCCAGGGATGAAATGAGAATGACTACCTTTGACATCAAAGCAGCATTTGACCATGTGTGACATCAAGGTGCATTGGTAAATTTGATCAATGGATATCAAGGGCAAAACACTTTTGTGGCTGGAGTCAGAGTGGCACGATAGGTAACACTGCTACCTTACAGTTCCAACAATCTGGTTCAATCCCAACCTCTGGTACTGTCAGTCTGGAGTTCGCATACTCTTCCTATGTCCATATGGATTTCTCTCTGTGCTCTTACATCCTAAAGACGTGCTTGGCTACTTCAAGGTTAATTGGCTACTTCAATTTACCCCAAATAGTAGGCTGTAGGAGATCAGGATTGAGGTTGATGGGCATGTGAGAGAGAATAGATTACCAGGAAATAATAGGGGAAGGGGATTCATGGGATTGCATTGAGAAGTGGCATACACATGATGGGCTGCGTAGCCTCCTTTAATGTCATCAGAAAATATGAAAGTACCTAACACAAGATAGTTGTGCTTTTTGCAGGTGAATCATTTCCATCTCAGGACATAAAACATAGAACAGTACAGCACAAGAACAGGACCTTTGGCCCACAATATCTCTACCGACCATAATGCCAATTTAAACTAATCCCACCTGCCTGCACATGGTCTATATTCCTCCATTCCCTGTCTGTTCATGTGCCTGTCTAAATGCCTCTTAAATGTTGCTATTGTATCTGCTTCCACCACCTCCCCTGGCAGCATGTTCCAGGCACCTACCACATTCATGTGTAAAAAAAAAAACTTGCCTTGTAAATCTTCCTTAAATTTTCCTCCCTCGCCTTAAACCTATGCCCTCTAGTATTCCCACCCTGGGAAAAAGACTCTGGCTATCTACTCTAGGCCCAACATCTCAGCTGCTTCCTCAACTGACCTTCCTTCCATGCAAAGGACAAAAGTGTTTCTGAATGATTGCACAATATTTAATTCCATTTGCAGCTCTTCAGTATATGGAGCAGTCCATGCTTGCATGTAGCAAGTCTAGAAAACCTATAGGCAAGGGGTGATAAATTGAAAATAACATTCCCTCCACCACTAGTACACCCTGGCTGCAGTGTGTGCCATCTACAAAATGTACTGCATTTCTCTGCCTGGGCTACATCAACAGCACTTCCCAAACTCATGACTTCCGTTGCCAAGAAGGACAAGGGCATTTCCTCCTCACTGCACAGGCATACCTCAAGGATGCGTGCTTAGCCCACTGCTCTACTCTCTCTACACTCATGACTGTATAGCTAGGCGCAGCTCAAATGCCATTTATAAATTTGCCGATGACACCACTGTTGTTGGCAGAATCTCGGATGGCAATGAGGAGGCGTACAGGATTGAGATAGATCAGCTCGTTGAGTGGTGTTACGTCAACAACCTTGCACTCAACATCAGCAAGACCAAGGAGTTGATTGTGGACTTCAGGAAGGGGCCAGCGGTAGAAAGGGTGACCAGCTTCATGTCCCTGGGCATCAACACCTCAGAGGATCTATCTTGGGCCCAACACATTGATGCAATCATGAAGAAGACACATCAGTGGCTCTACTTCATTACAAGTTTGAGGAGATTTGATATGTCACTAAAGACTCTTGCAAATTTCTACAGTTGTACAGTGGAGAGCATTCTGACTGGTTGCATCACCGCCTGGTATGGTGGCTCCAATGTACAGGATCGAAAGAGCCTGCAGAGGATTGTAGACTCAGCCATTTCTATCATGGGCACAACCCTCCTGCCATCAAGGACATCTTCAAGAGGCAGTGCCTCAAGAAGGCAGTATCCATCATTTTAAGGATCCTCACCACCTGGGACATGCCCTCTTCACATTACTACCATCAGGGAGGAGGTACAGGAGCCTGAAGACCCACATTCATTGTTTCAGGAACAGATTCTTCCCCTCAGATTTCTGAACGCTCCATGAACCCATGAACACTACCTTATAATTCCCCTTTGCACTATTTATTTATTTGTGTAACTTATAGTAATTTTGATGCTTTTTGTCTTGACCCGTACTGCTGACGCAAACCAAAAAATTTAACAACATATGGCAGTAATAATAAACCTAATTCTGATTCTGACTCTGAGATGCATGAGAACCTTACCTGCAGATTCCCTCCTTGCACACCATCCTGACTTGGAAACATACCACCGTTACTTCATCATCATTGGCTCTAAATCCTAGAACTCCCTGCCCAACAGCATTTCACCACAATTACAGTGATTGAAGAGAGCTCTTTACTGCCTTCTCAGTGCTTGTTAGGGATGGGCAAAATTGCTGGCTTTGGCAGCGGATGCCCATACACTATAAAAAGAGTAATAATATCATTTAACTTAAAAAATATATAATTGAAGAGCTGCGGACATTGTTCCCAAATGAACAACGTTATTTATATTTCATTTCACATGTCAGAGTGAGAGACTGTTTATTAGTTCTGATCTCTTTGGTAATTGCTGCTGTCAATTCTCCAGCCAGCTGTCATTCTATTTCCATTTCCCACAATAATCTTGCTTCATAGTTGAAATTCCCAGAAAACACATGGCCTTGGATGTTTGCAGCCTTCAGAATGTTGCATGATGAATGAGCATAATCCTCTCGTGACCCAGGATGCAGGGGCTGCCAAAAAAAGCTGACCTTGAGAATAAGCCACAACAACTTTATTAAATATCAAGGTTATCCTACTTGAGGCAATAGGTTATGATCAGCACCAAATTAATCAGTCTAAATATGAATGTTACATATACTGTAGCCCTCTGAAATCATGCATTCAGAAGATAAAAAGCAACTCAGGTTCTTGGCTTGGATTCCTCTCACAGCCTATCATGTCTGTGCTGGCTCTTTCCTTATAGACTTTCAAATTATCCTTTCAAACTTATACGTACATCCTAATCCCTTTTGAATAATAATATATTATTCTATCATATTTAGAAAAAATGCACTTTTTCTGCTTTCTCATTTGTTCCTCCAAATTCCTTACCCGACAGTACTTTACCATGACTGCAGTGATTGAAGGCAGCTCACTAGTGCCATCCTCAGGGCCAATTAGAGATGGCAAAACATGCTGGGCCTTGCCAGTGATGCCCATATCCTATTAATGAATAAGAAGGTAACTTAAATTATGATACATAAAATTCATACATTAATCGAGCAATTGCAGACATTGTTCCCAAATTAAAACAGTTTCCAGATCATTACAACTCATGGCATATATAAAAAAAGTCCTTCCCACCTCCCCATTCTGATTATCCTAATGAGCTAAACAATGCCGAATATCTTAGGTGGTATAAACACTGAATTACCAAGATGCCTAACCACAAAGGGAAGAAACCATAATGTAGGGTGGAGGAGGAGATATATAATCAGTCAGAGGAGGTCCTTGCAAATGCAACTTTACTAGCATGAACACCATCCCACCAAGTTCTCATACAGAATATCATCTGTGAGTTAATCTTCTCCATCACTATAGTAATTATAGAGTCAAAAAGTCATAGAGCAATAAAGAAGGGATACACACCCTTCAGCTCAACAAGTCCATGCTGACCACGTTGTCCACCTAGCTAGTCCCAATCTCCTGCATTCGGCCCGTATCCCTCCAGGCCCTTCCCCTGCATGTACCTATCCAAGTGCTGCTTAAATGATGCTATTGTATCTGCCTCAACCACTTCCTCTGGCAGCTCATTCCATATACTCACCACCCTCCGCATGAAAAAGTTGCCCCTCAGGTCTTTTTTAAATCTTTCCCCTCTCACTCCAAATCTATGCCCCTAGTTTTGGACTCCCCTACCCTGTGGAAAGACTATTACCATCCACCGTACCTATGCCTCTCATAATTTTAAACACTTCTATAAGGTTGCCCCTCATTCTCCAACATTCCAAGGAATAAAGACCTAGCCTGGCAAAGCTCTCCCTATAAATCAGGCCCTCGCAATCAAATCCCCAAACACTGTTTCCAGAAAGTAAGCCCCTCTTCACTTACTATCAAGGCTTATCCTTTGCTGGGTTGCTGCTGATTCTTCGAACAAGTGAAGTCCAGTTAATTTACTTCCTTGGAGATACAAGCGACTGCAGATGCTGGAATCTGGAGCATAGTGGGTTGAACAGCATCTGTGGAGGCAAAGGAATGGTTGATGTTTCGGGTTGAGACCCTGCATCAGGTCTGGGAATGTAGGGGGAAAATAGCTAGTTTATGGAAATGAGGGGGAGAAGTGAGGCAGAGGCTTGTAGGTGATAGTTAAAAGCAGATGGGGGGGGGGGGTTGATGGGCAGATGGAGACAGGTTGGGGAGAGGATAGGAAAGATGAACCAAGAGAGAAGAAACCCAGGTAGTATATATGTGGGTGATGGGCAGATGGAAAAAGGTAGGAGAGGGTGATGAGTCTAGATACAAGCAGGGAGGGATGAAAAGGTGAACTGGTGGGAGTGGGAGAGAAACATAGGGGGAGTGAGTTACCTGAAATTAGAACATTCAGTGTTTATGCCATTGGGCTGCAGGTTACCCAAGCAGAATAATGAGGTGCTGTTCTTCTTATTTGCACTTGGCCTCACCTGGGTAGTGGAGAAGGCTGAGGACAGACAGGTCAGCTGGGAATGGGTAGGGAAGTTGAAATGACCAAGCTCAGGATGGCCATTGTAGACAGAGCACAAGGGTTCTACAAAATGTTTGCCTGGTCTCACCAATGTGGAGGAGGCCATATTTA
This sequence comes from Pristis pectinata, assembly GCF_009764475.1. Classification (NCBI taxonomy): domain Eukaryota; kingdom Metazoa; phylum Chordata; class Chondrichthyes; order Rhinopristiformes; family Pristidae; genus Pristis; species Pristis pectinata. The sequence goes on along the minus strand of NC_067408.1, from coordinate 65,624,873 downwards.
CTGCCCTGCTTGGTATCATGTTGACGTAATGCTATTTTATGGAAGGACACCATTGGCCACATTGAATAAACCCAAAAATAATTGTCATGCAGTGCAATTAATCCAAAGGAGATATTGATTCCTTTGACCTGCAAATAAGAAACTCTCATTGCAAGACTGGTTTGTCTTGGAGCAGCTGGGTTGGTGCAAGCCACTGTTAGGTAAATCAGGCCTGTGCATGAACTAACAAGTGAGTTTAAAAGAATTTGGTCCCTGAACAACTCCTAACCACTGCACCCTCAGAAAGGATAACTGATAGAGTGCCATTTTTTTGGAAAGAGATTTCATGAGAAAATGAAGAATTAGTAGAAAGCAGCTCGACAACAACAGAGATTGTTTCAAATTAGAGTCAGTACTAATGTTGGTGCAGAATTAAATGTAATTGCAGAATGCATCTGTGATGAAGTATTGACCACTCCCATATTAGAAGCAGTATGTGGAATGTCATCCTTGAGTGGCACCATTGCCACCTGGACTGAAAAGATTTCTCAAGTGTTTTGTTGGTCTAAATTGTTTGTTGAGTTATGAGAGTATAGTTAAGCTTCAACTGAAAAAAGCATAGATAGCTTTAGTCAGAAAAGTAAATTATAGCAAAGAATGTTAATCTCCATCTAGTGGTAGAATAAAGATTAGCTGATTAAAAAGTGCAATCCCAATGCAAAATATGATAACGACTTTGGGGACTGATTTAAATTATGGAAAACGTTAAATATTTCACTGTAAATTTCAAGATAAATATTTTACCAAAACATCGCCAATCTTCAGAAAGAGGGCTGTAGTGCTGCACAATCTGAAGCCTAGAAACTAGTTCAGAGAAACATCATGGCATGTTTCATTTTTAGGTGGAAGTCACACATGGAAAATATTTTGGGCGTATTTTGAAGTCCATTGGGAAATTGGTCAGGTCACTTCCTGTCATGATTCACCCTCATTGTGGTTTCATTTCTCCATCATATTCAGTAGACATGACGTTATCACTAACATGTGTTTCTGACATAGAAACTGGATCGAAAGGTTACGACCTACAACCTTCATTGTTCACCCACTGTTAAACGAGGAATAGGGAGCAATATATAATTTCAAAGGTCACTGCTGGGCCATCAATTTAATGTTGACTTAGCTTCCCATATCCATCTTCTTGTGTAGCCCATTTGAACCCAGGCATCACAGAGAAAGATAACAGCACCTTTGCACTGTGCACATCAATATGCTATCCTGTCATCTGCGGCCCCGATGGCCCTGTTACCCTCAGTGACAGTGGTCCGACAGCACATAATCAGGCTTGGCGAAGGGAAGCCAGGAGGCTCTATCAGGCATCCAATGTGCCACCTGCTCCCCCCACCTTCCCCCGCCTTCGCCACTTGCAGTCCCATCCAGACTTCCCTCATCTACGTGGCAGCCTTGGAAATATGCTTTAGCTGAGCAGAGCCGCACTCCAGCTGCGGTGCGTTTAATTTGTGAATCGCACGTTGCTTCGTAGGCAGCTGCCGTCTGTAAATACACAGCTCGCGTTTAAGCCCCACTGAAACGTGAACGATCACAAAACCATCTCCTAGAGCACGAATGTTCCAAACTGACAACAGGTCGGATAAATCGCAGCGCCTACATAGCGTACAAAAAGTGGGTGAAATCTAATTTTGAAGCTTGGAGTTCTGGCTTTCGTTACTTAATGTTAGCCACGTCATCTCCATAATTATAGAATATTCATTCCTATATTTGATGCAGCGACCTCACAAATGTTGCTATTCTTTCTAACGCTGCTGCGATTTGTTAACCTAATCCCATATTGATTGGAAGCCACAGAATCCATCTATTCAAGGATATAACCATTAACCAAATTCTAATTGAATCCCGTTCCCTTACTGTTGTTTGAAAAAAAGACTGCCGGCAAAATAAGTGAGAATCCAAAAATCTTCTATGGACGTGTAAATAGTAAAAGGGTAATAAAGGAGGTGGAGCTAATGAGGGACCAAAAAGGAGATCTATTCATAGAGGTAGAGGTTTCTAAAAGAGTGTTTTACCAAAGCCTTTACCAACTGGAGCTACTGGAGTCTCAGAAAAAGAACTTGAGATACTGGATGGACTAACATTTGATGAAGAGAAGGTACAAGAAAGGTGAGCTATACCTTGGATAAATTACTATGCCGTGGTTAAATTACCTGGTTCAAATAGGTAGGAGGTAGCCTGCAATTCTAAGGGAAGTAACGGTAGAGATTGTAGAGATGTTAGCTGCAATCTTCCAAGCTGGGGTGGTGGACAAGGGCTGGAGAATTTTAAATAATACATCCTTGTTTGAAACAGAGTGTAAGGAAAACACAGCAACGACAGGCGGGAAACTTTTAGAGACAATAATCAGGGAGTGGGTTCATGGTCACTTGGACAAGAGCGAGTCAATTAGAGGAAAACAGCATGGTTTTGTTAAAGGCAAATCATATGTAACTAACTGGATGGAATTTTCTGATGAGGTAACAGAGAAGGTCAATGAGAGAACTGCTTGATGTGATGCATACGGCCTTCCAAAAGGCATTTGTCAAAATGCCACATAATAGGCCCATCATAAAGATGGAATACATTAGGCTGTAGCAACATGGATAGAAAATTGCCCAAATAACAAGAAAGAGAGATTATTTTGGCGACAGGAGGGGATTTCACAGGATCACTGTTTTTCTTGATATACATTAATAGAGTTTTATGTAAAGGGCATGTCTTCCAAATTTGCAGATGACACAAAACTTACGAGGATAGTGGACTGTGAGGAGGTTAGAAATAGACTTCAGGTTGGTATACACAGACAAGTAGAATGAGTGGACACAAAGCAGATGAAATTTAATGCAGAATAATATTTCATTATATTTCATTAGGAAGAATGAGAAGAGGTTGTATCCACAAGAGGGCATAATTCTAAAAGGGATACAGGAACAGCAAGATATGGGGCTTCATATTTGATTTGATTTGATTTGATTTGATATCTTTATTAGTCACATGTACATCAAAACACACAGTGAAATGCATCTTTTGCGTAGAATGCCCTGGGGGCAGCCCGCAAGTGTCACCAGGCTTCTGGTGCCAACATAGCATGCCCACAACTTCCTAACCCATACGCCTTTGGAATGTGGGAGGAAACCGGAGCACCCGGAGGAAACCCACGCAGACACGGGGAGAATGTACAAACTCCTTACAGACAGTGGTCAGAATTGAACCCGGGTCACTGATGCTGTAATAGCATTATGCTAACCACTACACTACCATGCCTGCCCTTAACGTAACTGACATATGCACAAGTCACTGAAGTTGGCAGGGCAGTTCGAGAAAGTGATTTTTAAAAAATATTGTATTTTATAAATAGATACGGTTTTGGGCACAACTGGGATATTTTACCCGGTCTAGACACCATCATTTAGGAAAGATGTAAAAGTTAAAGTAAGTGTGTAAAACTGATTTACTAAAATAATTTCAGGGATGAGGAATTGTAGTTATATGGATATACTGGAGAAGCTGGGGCCCAGACTTGGAACAGAGGAGATTGTGAGTGGATCTGATTTAAAATCATAATGTAAGATCATGAAAGGTCCAAACAGAATGGATAGATAGAAACTGTTCCTATTGGCTGATGACTAAAGAACCAGAGGAATGTGGTGAAGGTGATTGGGAAAAGAACCAAAATTGACATGTGGAATATCGTTTTTATGCAGTGAGTGATTAGTGTCTGGGATGCACAGCTGGGAAGTAGTGAAGTGAGATTCAGTCATGGTTTTCAAAAGGCCTCTGGATAAATAATTGAAGGGAACATGTTTGCCATGGGGAGAGGCAGAGGAGTGGCACTGGCTGGATTGCTCTGACATGGATCTGCATTGCCTCCTTCCATGCTGTAACTTTTCTGTGGTTTTCTTTAGAAGTTGGAATTGCATTTTTTAAGCATTTTAGTGCAAATGTTTTTATGTTATCAATGCGTATGAACATTGAAAATCTTTCACAGAGTGCACTTCCTATCCTTAACATTGCATACTTTTGTAACAATTTTTTGATCACACAATTCTGTAATGTTCTTCCATTAGGCATAAGACTAGAAGATGTAGGAGCAGAATTAGGCCATTCGGCCCATTGAGTCTGCTCTGTCATTCAATCATGGCTGTTTTTTTTTCTCAATCTCATTCCCCTGCCTTCTCTCCATAACCCTTAAACTCCTTACCAATCAAGAACCTATCAGTCTCTGCCTTAAATACACCCAATGACTTGGCCTCCATAGCCTTCTGTGGCAATAAATTAAACAGGTTCACCATCCTCTGGCTGAAGAAATTCTTTCTTACCTCAGTTTTAAAGGGACATCCCTTTAATTCGAGGCTGTGCCGTCAGATCCTAGACTCTCCTACTAATGAAAACATCCTCTCCACATCCACTCTATCCAGGCCTTTCATTATTTGGTAGGTTTCAGTGAGATCGCCCCTCATCCTTCTGAACTCCATCGAGTACAGGCCCAGAGCAACTAAACACCATATTTCTCATTTCTCATATGATAATATTATTCATTTTGTTTCTTTATATCAACCATGATACAAATGCATCTCTTAATCACTATTTTTCTTTAGGGAGCAAACTAAAAAAATTCTCTAGGAACTGCTGTCATTTCTTTCTGTCCTGATTTCCAGAGTTAGTTCATTATTTTCTTGTCAAGTGAGGGTTGATTTTCAATTCTAACTTTAATACTTCCTCTCATCACTACCTTGCCTGAACTATCTGGAGCCAGCATCCAAAACGAAAGAAACAAATTGATTATTAAGAATCACCCGACAAATTAAGCATTCCATAAAAAAGGCATACATTTAAATAACTCCTTTCCCATCTGCAGGACATTCCAGAGAACTTTACTGTTAATGAAGTACCTCTGAAGCATGATCACTGTCTTAAGTAGATAAGTACACAAAGAAATGGCCTCACAAACAGCAATGTAATAATTATCAGATATTTTATTGATATCATTTAGGACAGTGGAGACACTCCCTGCTCTTTATCAAAGTATTGCAAAGGAATCATTATTGCTCACTTGAGCGGCCTTACTATCAGAAAAAGAAACATTGAAAACAGTGCAGATTCCTCATGGTAGATCAGGTTCTCAAATCTCAGAAGTGGGCCCCAAATCCACAGCTATTCTGACTCAGAGTCTACTCCTTAAGGATGCTGACTCCTTGTGTGTAATGCAATGAAAAATTAACTCATAATTATACACACAATTACAATTTGTTTGAAGGGAATGCACAAATGAATCAGTTGTGCTGAGTCAAAATAACAATAAACTGTATTGGTGCAAATGAACAATAGATTAATTGTGAGAAGTGGGGGAAATTTCTGAACACTTGAGTACCAGCATTTTTATATAAAGCATAGAAGCAATATATTTTAATGCAATAAATTAAACTGTAAGTTATTTTTAAACTGCTTTGATTAACTTCAAAGAATATATGAACTGAGAAGGTCATTAAGCATAGTGCAATTGTGCAATCGACAATACTTACATGGACTTTCAAAAAGCATTTGGTGAAGTGACACATGGACTTATTGGTGAAACTAAACCCAATTGGATTAGTTGGGACATCACCAACATGGATAAGAACTTGGCTTGGAAACATAGAATTGTTATTTGTCATATTGCAGATGGCATACTGTGGTGGTGAAACTCTTGGTTTGGTATTAGGACCACTGCTCTTTTGGCTATATATTAATTTGCTGGATATGTGTACATGGTACATAATTTCAAAGTCAACAGGTGACAACTTAACTGGAAATATTATGAACAAGGAGGGGGTAGTAATGGGCTTCAGGAGGACACAGACAGACTGGTGGAATGAGCCAACACATAGCAGATGACATTTCATGCAGAGAGGTATGAAGTGATTAATTCTTGAAGGAAAAATGAGAAGAGTCTGTGTAATCTGAAAAATACAATTTTAAAGGGGTCACAAGAGTTTGCAGATGCTGGAATCTGGAGCAACAAACAATCTGCTGGAGGAACTCAGTGGGTCAAGCAGCATCTGTGGGAGGAAAGAATTGTCCTGATGCAGGGTTTCGACCCAAAACATCGACAATTCCTTTCCTCCCACAGATGCTGTTTACCTGCTGAGTTCTTCCAGTAGATTGTTTGTTGCTCTGCAGCTTTAAAGGGGTTGTGAGAACAGATAGGCTGTAGTGTATAAACATGAATTGTTTAAAACAGCAGGACGTGGAGAAGCTGCTCAAACATCATGTGAGATCCTCTGTCTTATCAGTAAAGACAATGTATTTATGAAACAGTGGGAAAGAGGCATGAAGACTTTCAGATGAGATGCTCAGATATTAGTGATTCCCCATGCCATGCAAAAATTAATTACAAGATGTCTTTAAGTTTTTTCACTGTTTCCTGTTCAACATCTAACCAGACTGACAGGGTTGTTAGGGAATGCAGGCAAGGAATGAATGCAGATTAGTGGTGGAATAAAGGGCATGAATTTCAGACATCACTGTTGAGGGTTGGACACTGAATAGATGGAAGACAAATCATACTTCCCCTGGGGTTGTAAACTGACATTGTTAGAGGAGGATTGAATATGTACATTGTAGGCATGGGGAGGATAAATTGAACCTTGCAACGAGTGTTTAGACAGATGGAGTCAACCAATCACAGGAGTCAGATAACATGGTGGGAAGACACTTGTGTTCATTCTGGCCCAGAAGTAATGCAATGAATGCACTTACCTAATATGGGTCTTTTTTGCCCCTTTTTTACTATTGATAAATCTGGTCTCTATCTGTTTAAAAATATTCAGTTAAACTTTATGGGAATAATGAGTGATAGAAGATCAGTCTTAATGTACTTGACTGGTGGGAAAAGCTTGAGGGAGTCATAAGGCTGACTCCTGCCTCTGCTATTTTTTATATTTTATGAGCCACATAATCTTCTTCAAAGATTTCACAGACCTAGTCATGATTTTCAGATTGCTTGCTGGCTCCCACCTCTGTTGATACTACAGCACATAATTCAACTAATTCATGATTGATGGCGCACCTGTCCTTCCATTCTACCACTGGAGCTTAGGAGAGAAGTACAGTCCTGGGCTGAGAGGCCACATGTACTTTGCATCTGATCCCTCAGCTTTTTGCTAATGATAGCTGACATAGGTGGCACAATGCCATTAATGGGAATGTGGTCTGATTGGAAAGCAGGTAATTGGCTTGGTTTTAATTTTATTTTACTTAATATTAAATATTTTAATTTCTAACACAAATATGTTTTAAGTCATTGTTTTTCATTTTTGTTTAACATATTCAAACAATTTTGACCAGTGTTTAAATGTACCAGATCACCACAGATATTTGCAGACAGTTCAAAAGAGCTTTGAGGATCGTCTGGAGGCAGAGCCCAAGCATCAAATGCTTGAGGCCTAGTCACTTCTTGTGGCCTTCTCCACCTTACTGGACAGCGCTGGTAGTGAGGCTGCCAGGACAACTGGACCTGCGTGGCTGCAAAAAGTACATCTGCCTGTTAGTTCAGGTGGCAGGTTTGATCAGGCCCATGAAGAAATTGTTAGGATCTGCGAGGCATTGCCTGAAAGTGAGACAGGGACAGAATCAATTGTAACTTCCATAAATGTTTTGGATAGATACTTGTAAAGAAGAAAAATATGTATTTTTCTATTTGATAAGAATATGAGAGTAGAATTTATTGAAAAGGTTTTCAATAGCCAAAACATTACCTCTGCAGTGCAGGTTTATTTGATGAAATAGACCCTTGGTGTTTGTCAGAGATCTGAATAACTTCAGAGAATGTCGGTTACACTTTATAACCAATGATTACTTTTTGAAGTGTTGGTACTTCTGTGTGCTAGGGTACACAGGGTCAGTTTGAACACAATTTTTCCCAGAATCATCATGTGGTAATGCTTCAGTGATGAGGGATTATTATTGCACAGGTTATTGGAGAGAACACCCTAATCTTCTTTGAAATTAGCACCAGTGATGTGAAGAGAGCACATGGCACCCACTAAAAAAGGCAACACTTGTGTAGCACTGTGCTCTTAGCCTCTTTTGTGTACTCAGCTCTCAAATGAACCCACCACCTTCAGACTTTCCAGATGTAGAGGGCTGGCAAATTAACCCTGATTATACCTGAGAGGTGCCCATGAGGCTCCAAACCACAGAGGCCTTTTGGAGCCCCAATCACAATCATTTTTTAACAGTTTTAAATGTCTATGATAGCAGAGACAGTTAAAATCTGTTCAAGTAGCTTTAAACAATTAAAACAATAAAATAGATTTAATAAAAAATACATTAAAACATTATTAAAATAATGTAAAGCACTTACCTTTTTCCGTAGGGTGTGTGACCCCACTTCACCATTATCAAGCCATCTCTTCCTGACCTAACACAGAGGGCCAAATGTAAAGTGCATCCTCTTGCTCTTCAATGTGTCACCCTCTGCAGCTGAGCTGAATGGTGAGTCCAGCGATGGACAGGACAGTCAGTGCACCAGTCAGCACATCTTGGGTTTCTGTCTTGACAGTGCAGGCTGGGGCACAAACTACCCTTCACAACCATCAGCTATCAGCACAATTTTAACCATAAAAGCTCCGCACAATTAGGCAAAGCTGCTAGTGTTCAAAAAGTACAGAAAATATATAGTATTCAAAAAGTGACTGCAGAAGGGTCCTACGGATCAACATTTCAGATGTGATCCCCGCCTCAAAATTGAGACCAGATTGAAATGTTCCTAAATAATGTTGCAAATACTGAAAACATTCTGATGAAGGGACTACAGCTAAATCTTTAAGTTATCTACTTTATAGGTATGGCACAGGTATACTTTTCTGTGCTTTTTCACAAGTTTTATCTTCGAAACATATTCTGAGAGCCTACTTTGTTAAGTCAAGTCCATGATTTGTCATTGAACATATATTGAAGAAAAACACTGAAGACTATTTTGCACAGCAATTCTCAAGTTAAAAGATAATCCATCTGTGGAAGGGAGGATGTGGGTATGGTACTTAATGAATACTTAGCAGCTGTCTTCACATGATGGAGGGAGGGAAATGTAGTGAAATAAATGAATGTATTGGACGGGAAACACATAGTAAAAGAGGAAGGGTTAAGGGTTTTAGCATCTTAGAAGTCGATAAATAACCAAGCCCAGATGAAATATATCCCCAGCGGTTCAAAAAGCAAGGGAGAAAATTGCAGAAGTTCTGATTACAATTTTACAACCCCCCTTGGTTACAGGAGTGGTGCCAGAGAATTGGAGGACTGCTTTACTTAAAAAAGGAGGAAGGGATAAACCAAGTAATTACAAGTCAGTTAGTTTATCTTCAGTGGTGGGCAAATTGTCCATTCAAAGGGACAATTTAAGCCTTCTTTTAGAAATAAGTGTATTAATCAAGGACAGTCAGCATGGATTTATTAAAGGAAGATTGTATGTAATTGTTTGAATTTTTTGAGGAGGTAGGTGAAAGGTTACTGTGGGTAGACAGAAATATGGAGTTGATGTTATAATCAGATCAGCCATGATCTTTATAAATAGCAAAACAGGCTCAAGAGTTTGAGTGGCCTACTCCTGCTCCTAGTTCATATGATTACGTGTTGATGATAGCAGTGCATTTGATGTCACTTGCATGGGTTTTAGCAAGGCTTTTGACAAGATCCCACATGCTGGCTGATCAGAAAAATATAACCCCAAGGAGAGAGTGGCAAATTAAATTCTACTGGCTCAGTGGCAGGAAGTGTTGATGGGTGTAAGCAATGGGGTACCACAGAGCTCAATAACTTGTTTTTTATTTCATATATTAATAGCTGACTTAAGTGTGGGAGGCATTATAAAGAACTGTATAGATGATACAAAATGTTGCTGCAAGGTTGATAGGGAGGAGAAAAGCTTTAGAATGGAGCAGGATACAGATACTGGGCTGTTCAGTTGGTCAGAAGAATGGTAGATGGAATCTAATCCAGAAAAGTGCAAGATAATGCACTTGGGGAGGTATAAGATGATAGATTGAACAGAAGGATATTGAGTGATGTGGAGAAACAGAGGGATCTTGGAGTGTACATCCACATATCCTTAAAGATAACAGGACAGGTTAATAGGCAGTTAAAAGGAAATTCAAGTTGCTTTCCTTTATTAGCTCAGGCATAGAATGTAAGAGCTGGGACGTCATGCTAGAACTGTATGGTTAGGCAAAAGCTTGAGTACTGTGTACAGTTCTGGCCACCATGTTACAAGAAGGATATAATTGCACTGGAGAGGGGTAGAGGAGATTTTCTAGAATGGAGAACTATAGCTATGAGGAGAGATTGGATAGGCTGCGGTTTGTTTTGGAAGAAAGGAAGCTCAGGGAGACTTAATGAGGTGTATAAAATTATGAGGGTTTTGATAGAGTAAAAGGAACGAACTATTTGCTTTAGCAGGGGTGTCAAAATGCAGAGGAAATCAGTAAAATTAGAGAGAAGATGAAAACATTTGTTTTCACCCAGAGGGTGGTAGGGGCTTGGACGTCACTGCCTAAACGGGTGGTAGAAGCAGAAATTCTTATCACATTTAAACATTCTTGAATGTGTACGTGAAGAAACCTGCCCTGCAAGACAACATACCTAATGCAGACACATTGGGCTGAACGGCCTCTTTCTGCATGTTAGATTTTAGATGATTCTATGATTCACCCTTCTTTATCCCTCTGTGAGAGGGGAGCTACAGGAGAAATTAAAGTGGAGGTCGGAAAGTCAAGCAATCTGGAAGAGCTGTCATTATAGTACCCGAGAAGGCATCAGAACAGCGACTGGAACAAGCAAGCTAAACCCTACCCTGAACCCAACACATTACAACACTCTTCGTCAGATGTAGGATATTCGATCTGAAATATATCTGTTTCTCTTCCCACGGATGCCGTCTGATCTGCAGAATGTTTCCAACATTTTGATTTTATTTCAGTTTTCCAGCGAATTTAGTTTTTTTGATTTTCACATTACAATGCTCACTGCAATCAGCAGGCGGCTCGGCAATCGCTCAATGCGCCCCCTTCTGACAGGAAACAGTGTTACCGCGAAGACCCAAAAGAAATCTGAAGCCTGTATACCGCCATCAACTGGAAAATCCATACGAACATTCTCATCTTCGAAGGAAATGCCCTCCTGAGTTCTTTCGTTTCAGTTCCTGAGCCTTCTTTGGTTTGGGGGTCGATTTCTGACTTCCCATGCTCCTGTGAAACACCTTTGTGAGATTTCCTTTCATTAAAGAGATCATATAAATGTAAATGGAACCACCTGAGGTCAGACAGCACATATTCTGGAGAAATGTTAACTCTGTTTCTCTTTCCACATGTTGCCTAACCTGCTGGGTCGTTTTAGCATTTTGTATATTATTTCGAGTTTCCAACATCTGCAGAATTTTACGTTTGGATTTAATGCAAATGTTGTTGACTATTTAGTAGTGTGGGAGCAAGGGAGAATGGTCTTAACGTTTGAAAATATTGGAAACTAGAAGCTTTTATGTGATGTGGAAGGAAATGGAAGGACTGGTCCTATGAGATGGAACCAAGTTTAGGTTTTCTAATATGCTCTCAAATAGAGCACCCTGTAAAATACTTTGGGATTCTCTGATAGTTTTCACAATCTTGCCAAAGGCTGAGGAACATGAGGCAGGACCCTGAACTGCATGGTTTCCAACACATCCAGTTTTGTCTGAAGGTCAGTGGGAAGTGAGGATACAAACTTTGGTTTCTGCAGCTCTTCCTGTCCAAAACAGACAGGTTAAATGTAACAATTCTCCCAGAATCCTCCTAATTTTGCCTCCATTATGCAGTCTTATCCTTGCCCCCTTCAACAAATAACTGAAAATCAAAAAAACTGCAGATGCTGGAAATTGAAGACAAAAACAGAAAATGCTGGAAATACTCGGAAGGTCAGGCTGCATCTATGGGAGGAGCAACAGAGTCAACGTTTCAAATTGAAGAGCCATCATCAGAACTAAGTTGGGCCTGATCTCAGAAGCATTTCCAATATTTTCTGCTTTTTGTCCTCAACAAGCAATGCCTGCAGTGTGTCCTCAGACTAAGGTGAATGCATGATGGAAGAGGAGTCCAGCAATTCTTTAGTGTTGGTGATTCTGCAGGGCAATTCTATGGTTTTCAATCCAGTCCAATTTGATTTAACAATAAAGTGAATGTGTTATGGTTCCAAGTGCTGGTTCTCGATTCTGCCCCTTATCCCCATTGATGGTGTCTTATCGTGCAGCACATGGTTTCCATGCACTACTGTTTGCCTAATGATACACACCTGAGTCCCATCAGGAGACTAGTATAAGAACCCTGGTTTCACAAACACTAGTTGCTAGATTATTGGTCTATCTCTGGGTATACTTTGTCTCCTGGCTGCTTTGAGCCATTAACTCTAGAGCAGTCCCAGTTTCTCCTAGAAAACTCTTGTTTCTGTTTTGGGACTCTGTCTTAGAGCCCTGAGGCAAGATTCCTTCTGTTTGCTGTTCTGTGTTTGGTACTGAGGAAGCATCCTGACTCCAGTCTTGTTCCAGTGTTCTGCATTTGGGTTCTCTGTGATCTTGCTCTTTGTGTGACATTGTGACAGAATAATCTGTCCCCTATGAACCCAGCAGACATGAATCCCCTGCAAAAAGCCCTCACCATGCAGGGCTCACTCCTGGGCCAACGTGACCAGCAGCTCTGGGAGGTTATGGAAAACTTCTGTACCCTAGCAGTGAATATTGGGCAGGTCAGTGAACAGGTCAGCTGAGTCTCTGCTCTTCTTACCTCTTCCACTCCAAGAATGACGTCTGACCAGCCTGGACAATCTGTAATAGCAACACCCTACGGTTTGACAACCTGACCACCCAAGGAACTGTGTGTACCTGACCCAGAACCCTACGCTGGGGATCTGGGAAAGTGCCAGTCCTTCCTGCTACAATGCTCATTAGTGTTTGAGCAGCGGCCCTCCACATACACCACCAGTAGATCCAAGACAGCATTTATCCTGCGGCTGTTGCGAGGAAGTGCATTAGAATGAGCCACCGCCATCTGGGACAATCAGCCAGAGATGTGCTCTTCATTTCACACATTCATTGTGGAAATGAGAGGTTTTCAACCATCCCATCAGGGGTAAAGAGGCAGCCAAGCAACTACTCACTGGCCATCAAGGTTCCTGTAGTGTCGCAGAATACCCTGTGGTGTTCCAGACATTAGCGGCTGACTCGAGGCTCTCCAGGGGGTTTTTCGGCAAGGCCTCAGTGACAGGATAAAGGATGAGTTGGCGGCAAGGAATGAGACAACCAGCCTGGATGCATTGATCTCCCTAGACACCAGGCTGGACAACCGACTCCAGGAATGGCAGAGGGAGAGGACGGTCCGTCCAACACCTCCATTCACCCCACGGGCCTCCTTCCCAGCCTCTCCTAGCCTGAGCTTTTCTACTCCTAGAGGCACTTCCTGACCTGGCTGATTGCACCACCCCAGTGGAGCAACCGATGCAGCTGGGACAGAACTGCCTTTCTCACACGAGCGATGTCGGAGGTTAAGAGCTGGGAATTGCCTCTATTGAGGCCACCCTGGCCATTTTCTTGCCACCTGTTCCCTTCGGCCAAAAGGGAGGGATCACCAGTAGAGTGGGGGGGTGGGGGGGTGGTTCTGGTGAGCCAGACAACTTTTCCTTTTGTACCCCAGAACCGGTTGCTGATCCCAGCTCTATAAGGCACCTCCAACAGTCCCTGTCCCTTTCCGCCTTGGTGGACTCTGGTGTCAAGGGAAATCTGTTGGACAAAGATGTAGCTTCCTGGGCTGGGATTCCTCGGGAGCCACTGAGTACCCCTCTAGAAGTTTGGGCACTAGACGGAAGACTGTTGACCTGAGTCACGCACTGTACACCTCCACTGTCTTTGCTTATCTCTGGAAACCATTGGGAACAGGTCCAATTTCACCTGACAGCCTCTCTGCAGACTCCAATGGTTCTTGGGTACCCCTGGTTGAGCCGCCACAATCCCCATAACGATTGGCCCACAGGTGGGATAGCCAGTTGGAGTCTGTTCTGCCACTCCAGTCGGCCCTTTCCCCGGTAAAGGCTACTGCTAGTTCGTTGGCTGCCGAAACCCCAGACTTGTTCGGGGTCCCAGCGGAGTATCATGACCTGGGGCAAGTATTTAGCAAGCAACGGGCCCTTTCCTTGTCTCCACATCGGCCATATGATTGCGAGATTGACATTCTCCCTGGAGCATTTTGTGGCCCTTCCCAAACTCCCTACAGCTTGGGAGACAGCCGACCTGGTCATCCAACACGTCTTCCGCCTCCACAGAATGCCTGCAGACATTATTTCCAACCGGGGTCCCCAGTCCATCTCTGCAGTATGGAGGTCCTTTTGTCAGGCCCTCGGAAAGTCCATAAGCCTATTGTCTGGTTTCCATCCACAGATGAATGGCCAAATGGAACAGGCAAATCAAGATTTGGAAGCAGAACTACGCTGCATAACGACGAACAACCCGTCGACATGGAGCACCCACCTCGCTTGGGTTGAGTACGCCCACAACTCTCTGGTCTGTAGTGCCACCGGAAGATCCCCCTTTGAATGCTCACTCGGTTATCAACCCCGTCTGTTCTCCATCCATGAAGAGGACATTGCCGTGCCCTCAGTTCAAGACCATCTCCGCCGTTGCCGCAAGATCTGGGAGGACACGTGGCCCTGCTCGGTACCGCCGACCGCAACCGGAGAATTGCTGATTGTCATCAGGTTCCTGCACCAGAGTACCAGCCTGGGCAGGAGGTTTGACTCTCAGCTAAGGATATCCCCCTCAAAGATGAGCCCAAGAAACTCACCCCTCGCTTCTTGGGACCTTTCAAGATTGAGCGGATTGTCAATCCCACGGCGGTCCAGCTCAAATTGCCTACAGCTCTGAGGATATATCCCACTTTCCACGTGTCCCAGGTGAAGCCGGTGGCTAGCAGTCCATTGTGCCCTCCGGCCGAGCCCCCTCCGCTCCCCCCCCGGATCATTGACAACCACACAGCATACACTGTCCGGCGTTTACTGGATGTGCGCTGCCGGGGGCAGGTGTCTGCAATAATTGGTCGATTGGGAGGGATACAGTCCGGAGGAACATTCCTGGGTTCCTTGCTCCTTCATTTTAGACCCTTCCCTCATTCATGAATTCCATCAGAATCATCCGGACAAGCCTGGTGGGTCGCCTGGAGGCTCCCATTGGGGGGGAGGGGGGGTGGGGGGTGTTACTGTCATGGTTCCGAGTGCTGGTTCTCGATTCTGCCCCTTATCCCCATTGATGGTGCCTTGTTGTGCAGCACATGGTTCCATGCACTACTATTTGCCTAATGACACACACCTGAGTTCCATCAGGAGACTAGTATAAGAACCCTGGTTTCACAAACACTGGTTGCCAGATCATTGGTCTATCTCTGGGTATACTTCATCTCCTGGCTGCTTTGAGCTGTTAACTCTAGAGCAGTCCCGGTTTCGTGGTTTCTCCTAGGAAACCCCATTTCCGTGTCGGGACTCTGTCTTAGAGTCCTGAGGCAAGATTCCTTCTGCTTGCCATTCTGTGTTTGGTACCAAGGAAGCATCCCGACTCCGGTCTCATTCCGGTGTACCGCATTTGGGTTCTCCGTGATCTTGCTCTTCGTGTGACCTTATGACAGGATGGATTTCAAATAAAATTCAATGCACAACCGTAGACAGGGTTACTGGAGCAGATGACCAAAAGTTTTATTAAAGATTAAACATTTTAGTAATGTCTTATAAAAGGAGATATTCAGAGAGGCAGAGAAGTTAAGGGCCGAAAATCCACAATTCAGGGTCTTGGTAGCCCAAATTACAGTTGTTAATCATGGAGCAATTAAAATGTTCGAGAGCACAATGGGAGAGTTGATGAGGCTGGAAAATGTTATAAAGGGTGGTGAGGCCAAGCAGAATTTGAGTCATAAGGTCGTACAGCATAGAAACAGGCCCTTTAACCCACCATGTTTATGTAAACCAGCATGCCTATCCATACTAAACCCACTTGCCTGCATTAATTCCATATCCCTCTAAGCCCCGCTCATTCAAGTACCTGTCAAGATGTTTGTTAAATATTGTTACTGTTCCTGCCTCCACCACCTTCTCTGGCAGCTAGTTCCAGATACCAACTACTCTTTGTGTGAAAAATTTACCCCTCAGATCACCTTTAAACCTCCTCCCTCTCACCTTAAAACTATGCCCTCTAGTTTTAGACAGCCCTACCATGGGAAACAGACATTGGCTTTCTACCCTTTCTATGCCTCTAATAATGTAATATACCTCCACCATGTCACCTCTTGGCCTCCTTCGCTCTAGAGGAACAAACCTCGCCTTTCCAATCTCTCCTGATAATTCAAGCAGTTGAATCCAGGCAACAACATAGTGAATCCTTTCTGCACATCCTCTAGCTTAATCACGTCCTTCTGATAGTGTGGTGACCAGAACTGCATACGATACTCCAAGTGCAGCCTAACTAACATTTTGTACAACTTATAACATGATGTCCCAACTCTTCTACTGAATGCTTTGGCCAATGAAGGCAAGAATGCCATACACATTTCTCACCACCCTGTCTACCTGTGTTCCCATTTTCAGGGATCTAGGTACTTGTACCCCAAGGCCTCTTTGTTCAATAACATACCCCAAGGCCCTGCCACTTACTGTTGATGTCCTGATCCAGTTTAACTTCCCAAAATGCATCACTGGTAAATTGGTTTATTATTGTCATGTGTACCAAGGTACAGTGGAAAACTTGTCTTGCATACTGTCCATTCAGATCATTTCATTACAACAATGCATTTAGTACAAGGTAACCCTGGAACAAGAAATTGCTGGAAGAACCCAGCAGTCCTGATGCAGGGTCTCGACACAAAATGTCAACCGTCCCTTTGCCTCCACAGATGATATTTGATCTGCTGAGTTCTTCCAGCAGTTTATTTATTTCTCCAGATTCCAGCACCTGCAGTCTTTTGTGTTTCCATATCTTGTGACCATCTTTGTTCTCCTAATTTTTTTAACTACACCCCATACTTTCTATACTCCTTAAGGACGTTCCATTTTCAGTCCTCTATATCTGCCATATAATTCCAGGACTTGCTATCCTTACCCTTCACCCTTATACGTTGGCCCTGAATTCTCACTATTTCATTTTTATGTAACTTCCACATGTCAAAAGTAGATTTACGTGGAAGTAGCTACTTTTGCCAGGAACTGGCTTATGGTATTGAAATTGGTCTTCCCCCAGTTCAGGACCTTAACTTACATACCATCCATATCCTTTTCCATAACTAACTTGAAACTTACAGAATTATCTATCTCCAAAATGCTCTTCCCAAATACTTCCAATCTCTTGCCTGGCTAATCCCTAAGATTATGTCAGTACAGCCCCTTCCGTAGTAGCACTATCTATGTACTGGCTCAGAAGAATATCCTTGATACACACCTAAAGTTCCACCCCCTCTAAGTCTTTTTACACTAAGGTTTTCCAGTTAACATTGGAGAAGTTGGAAATCCCCTACCATTCTTACCATATCCTGTTATTTGCCTACATATCTGCTCCTCTATCTCCCACTGTCTGTTGGGAGGTCTGTTGTATAACCCTGGCAAAGTGATCGCTTCCTGTTTGTTCATAAACCCAATCCAGATGGTCTCTTTTAAAGAGCCTTGTAAGATATCCTCCACCATTACTGCAGTAGTGGATTCCTTAATCAATATTGCAAAGCCAACTCCTCTTTTACATGTCACTATCATGCCTGCAGATTCTATACCCTGGAAAGTTGAGCTGCCAGTTCTGCATTTCTTTCAACCCTATCTCTGTGAAAGCAACAATATCATAAATCCACATGCTGATCAGTATTCTAAATTAATCTGCCTTACCAGTCGGATTCCTCGCATTCCTCCCGTATGCCTTATTGTGACCATATCCACTTTGTCTACTAGACTAATTTTCCTTCTAAATTTGACTGTACCTCTCCCCCATCTGTGTCACATTCCCTTGACAAATTAATTTAAACCCTCTCGCACACTTCTCTGCAAGGATGTTGGACCTGTTTCACTTCAAGTACAAGTTGGCCAGCTCCTACCATCCCTAGAAATAATCTCAGTGATACAGAAATCATCTGACCTATCCTATTCCTACGTTCACTGTTTGGCACTGGAAGTAATCCAGAGATTACGACCTTAGAAGTTCTATTTTTTAATTTGCAGAACCCCATTCCATTTTTTAACCTATGTAGTTAGTACCAATCTAAACCATGACCTTTGACAGTTTACTATCCTACTTTAGAATGCCCTACACCCATTCAGTGACATCCTTGATCCTGGCACCAGGAAGGCAACAGACCGCCTTGGATTCACATTTATGGCTGCAGGAGCACCAGCCTATTCCCCTCACATTGCATCTCCTACCACAATTGCTCTTGGAGACTTGTTCCTCCCCCCCCCCCTTGTGCGGCTGAGCCACCCACAGTGGCATGATCTTGGCTATGGCTGGACTCAGTGACATATTCACCCCACCACCTCCCATTTTCCAACATGGAGAAATGGATTTGGAGTGAGGTGCATCTGAAGTTTCTCTGATGACCAGTCTGCCTCCTTTTCTCTGCCTTTCCTCTGCTGGGAGCTAGCATAACCCATGGGCCAAATGGCCTGCTTCTTTTGCATAAAGTAAATATTTGTCTTTTTTTAACCAGAGTGTTCTGACTATTCTTGTCTTGGTTCCCTGAAGAGCTTCTGCAAAATCTTCCTGTAGTATATATTTAGCAGATATAAAATACAATGGGCCTGTTTACAAATAGCAGATGAGACTTCTTCATTCTTTTATCATTTTTCTTCACTTGTCCTCAAACAAAACATTGAGAAATCAATTCTTCCAACAAACTTCCCGTGACTTACTCTCTCAGGAGTCCATTTATGAGGGGAAAGTATTGTGCAATATGCTCTTAACACAAAGGCAACTGAAAGTTGCTCTCCCAAAAGGTTGTGAATGCAGGGTATTTTTGTTGGATTATGTTATCTGGGGATAGGAAGTGAGGTTGGGTAAACAGAAGAGCAAATTATTGTGTATGTTGGGAATCTGAAACAAATACAGGTTATGCTAGGATTAGTTGGTATCTGTGGAATGAGAAACAGTGTTAACATTCCAGGTCAATGGATCTTCATCAGTGGGCAAACAGAGCTGAAGTACAAATATTTCATACTGGATTGGTGTGGATTTGCAAGGAACTTGGTTATCAGGTTTTGCTCAGTGGTAGTATCCCTTAGTACAGAGGTTTTCAACCTGTGGTCCGCGGACCCCAGTTGTCAGGGGGTCCGCGAGCAAGCCAAGAAAAAAATGGAAAAGCGACCTGTTACAAAGACGTAGCTTACTTGCTTGCTTCAGTTTTCCACTATTCAGAAAATCTATTCTATCTGTTATAGGCGACAATCTTAGAGACTTAGACAGTGTTCTCTTCTGGTAAGCTGCCGCTTAATATTCGATTTGTATAGTCAGAGTAGTCAGTAGTGTTCACTACTCACTACTATTCTGTTGTGCATTGTAGTGTTAGCGAGACTGAGTGACGTTGTTGGTGTGCCTTAATAATATTGCTTACTTACCGTGCATTTACGCCAGTGACGTCACTGTTAAACGAAAAGTGCACAAGCGTGTAAATTTTAGATTAGTTTTGATAATTTTGTTTATCAGTAATATTAATTAAACTGTCCAGCATGTATTGCTGAGTATGGAGAAATTTCGTGAAGTTTGTGAAGAGATCCGTTATGCTTATTTTTCTAAATGAGCATAACGGATCATTGGCACAGTTCTTGACAGATGAGACGTGGGTTGCCAGATTAGCTTATCTTTCAGATATTTTCAACATTTTGAACAGCTTAAATCTATTATTGCAAGGACCTGGCTCAAATGTTCTGAAAACACATGACAAATCAATGCCTCCAGA
This sequence comes from Pristis pectinata, assembly GCF_009764475.1. Taxonomy (NCBI): domain Eukaryota; kingdom Metazoa; phylum Chordata; class Chondrichthyes; order Rhinopristiformes; family Pristidae; genus Pristis; species Pristis pectinata. The sequence continues at coordinate 65,604,885 of NC_067408.1, read as the reverse complement.
AAAACTCCGTATCTGAAGGGAAGATTGCGAGCAAGGCGTCTATGATATGTTTCCATTGCTGGCTGACTTTCTGACAGTGAACGAGACTAAGACAGAGGCCATTGTGAGCACCGTTTTGAACCATATATCAACAGCTGTCACATTATTTCCATGAGTATTTCGGCGACAATGACACGAGCATGTTGATTGGATTCGAAATCCGTTTGAATGCATGCTTACTGATTTAACTGGACATGAACAAGAAGAATTGGCTGAACTGTCATCTGACAGGACTTTGCGCTTGCAGTTCAACTGAATGTCACTGTTGTCGTTCTGGATAGCATGTTCCCAGGAGTATCCACTGCTGTCTGGCAAAAGCCATCAATGTTCTGTTACCATTTGCAATCACTTACTTGTGCGAAATAGCATTTTCTGCAGTCACTGCCATGAAAACCAAATACAGATCAAGACTGAATATTGAGGATGACATACACGTATGGTTTGTCGCAAATACCACCATGTTTGGACAAACTCTACAGTGCAAAACAGGCACAACCTTCACATTGAACTGAACACTGAAAGACACCGCTGGTAATTATCAATGATTGAAATAGTCACTATTTCAATAGGGCCTCTGTGCAGTAATTTAAGTGTTGTATGCATGAATTATCGATTGTTTGATTTTGTGGGCTTTGGGGGTCCGCCATCTAACAAGAACATGTTCTGGGGGTCCACAGCATGAAAAAGGTTGAAAACCACTGCCTTAGTAGAGCCACAAGCTCTACTCCAGAGACAAGGTACAACAGGGTGAATGAGACTTTAAACAGAGACCCTGTCTGCCCTCTTTAAATGAAGTCAAAGGTCCATGGCACAACTTAGGAGAGCTATATTCATCAGTATTTTTCCATCAACTAACATTACAAGAAACAAACAGACCAATTATAAAAGTGTTTGAGTGATTTTTCTTTAATCAATAATTAGACCAAATAAAATTCATGGGCTATATAGAATCTTTGCACTTTTAAGTTAATAAAAGATGGTATATAAATGCAACATAATACAAATATGTCTGTTATCTGAATCTGAAAATTTTCTGGTTTTTTGGACAACCATCTTCCACAAAGGAGTGTCTTACACTGGGAGATAATTTCAGAAGTACCAGTAGAGTTCTTGCAGCATGTGTATGAATTTACAGCCTAATTGTTGGCTGGTAATTGATTTGTGACAGGCAGCACAAACCCACTACATATCTGCAATCGTACACTTCACAACCAAGGTGATTGCATACCTTTCCAATATACTATCCTTTCAACATCTGGAAGGAATTTGGTAGAACTGCCACATTATGATCAAGAGTGGCCAACTCACAAAATGAGGATTCAGTTGGGCTGCACTAATATTTACAGCTCAGTATTGTGCCACAGATTTTCAAATCACTTAGGCAGCTTACCACCTCCTTCTCCAGGATAGTTAGGGTTGGGCAGTAAATGCTGGCCTTGCCAGCAAGACCCAGAAAATTAATTCAAAAGAAATCCACTATTAACCAGAGTTATTATGAATAGTGGATTTGAAGCTCTTGTAAAACAACACAAAACTGTCACCTGAGCAAAACCAGAATGGTAAATTAAGCTATTGACATGCCTGTGTGAGGATCATTAATTTTCTTTAACTACTTATCAGCAGGATGCACTCTAATTCTCCTGATATATTAGTTAGACCTGTCAGCAACGGGGGCTTTGGTAAGCCGCAAGGCATGATGAACTGATTAAAAAAATAATCAATAATCACAGTTTCAGAACTAGATAACTAGTGATAAGATATTATTTAATGTTAGAATTGCAAATACAAATATTGTATTATGGTTAATAACAGTGGCAACAACTTGTACTTATATAATTACTTTAATAATTTAAACATTTCAAAGTAGTACGACAAACTGAGCCAGATGCGTCATGTTAAGGGGCTTGACTAAAAGCTTGTAGGTTTTAGGAAAGCAGAAAGGTTTTATGAAGAAATTCTGGAATTAGGATTTGGCAAATGCAAGCACTGCCATCAGCGGTGGTGCAATTAAAATTGGGCATGTTCAAAGAGCCCAGAGATCAAAGGACTGGAAGGTTTAGATAAAGGTTTAATAACAAAGCAACAGTTGCAGGAATAGGCTATTTGGCCCTTTGATTCTGCTTTGGTGGCTGACCTACCTCCGCATCATTTTCCTGCGCTATCTCCACATTCCTTTGATATCCAGAAATCTATCAAACTCAGTTGCAAATGAACTCAATAACAGCCTCCATATCCCTTCGGAATAGAGAATTTTAACTGCAGTGAGACTTTTCAGTTACTCTTATGTTCAAATCCCCTCATAATAAGGGATAAAATTTGCCTTCCTAATCGCTTTCAGTGATTTATGCATGCCTACGTCACTTTGAGCATCAACATTATGCAATCTCTCTTATTTGCTACCTTCCAATACAGAGGAACAATTCGATGTAACTTTGGAAGATGATAACCAGAGCATTCACTATCTCCATATCCACCTCTTTAAAACTCTTGGTTGTAGATAATCAGGTCTTTGGGATTTATTGGCTTTTAGTCTCACCAACTTCTTTAATTTTTTTTTAAATCAATGCTTATTTCCCTTAGTTCTTCATTCTTGCTGGGCCCATGGTGTTTCTGGCCAGTTATTTTGTGAAGGAAAATATATAAAACAGCTTATTCTACAAATGTTATCACATAAAAGCTGTGTGAATTTCTATTTTCAAAAGCTTGAAAGAACTTAAGTAACCCATTGATCTTTGGAATTGTTTTGCTGGAATGAGGCTGAATGATAAGTTACTGCTTTTTGATGAAAACTGCCAAGACTGTAGGTCAAAATAAACTGTTTAAAGACAGGAACTAAATACAATGTGATTGACTCTTGACCTTCTACAGTTTGAACTAGAGCAAGGAGAAACCCAATACACTAAGTCAGTCTTGTAATGAATTATAGTAGAAAATCAGATTTGACTGTTCAGTGTATTCCTTTTGGTTCTTAGCTTATCCCTGAAGGATTCTGCTCCAAAGTAATATAAAAGGGGGTCCAAACAGGTATTGATTGCCACACCACATAGGGTAACCACCACAGTATGCTGAACGAAACAATTAACTTGGGTTGTGCTTTTCGTGTCCTGGAACTGCATGGCAAGGTGGACAGTCCGCAAAATGTGATAGGGCAGAAAAGTGACCAGAAATATGACCATAACGATAATAATCATTACAATAGCTTTTTTGCGAGAATATTTTTGCTTGTTGTTTTTTGCCTTTGAAATTAGCAAAGTTTTAAGAACAAAAATGTAACAGATACTGATAATAAAGAAGGGGATAATGCAACCTACTATCACTGAAATTAAATTCATGCTGTATATTTTACTGCTAATTTTATCATCAGGGTCAAGACATACTGTTTTATTATCTTCAGCAGTGTACTGTAGTAAAGGACTGGCTGCTATGCCTACAAATACCCATATAAATATGCACAAAATTAAGACATTTTTGATAGTTCTATACCTCAAATATTTAAGTGGATGCACTACAGCAAAGTAACGCAAGATGCTCATTAGAGTTAGAAAGTAGATGCTGCAGTACATGTTGAGGTACAGTGCATAAAACATGAATGTGCAAAAGGACTGTGAAAAGTCCCAAATGCCTCCTCGCCAATAGTAATAAACACGCCAAGGCAATGTGCAAACAAATAATAGATCTGCAATTGCCAGGTTCACCATGACAATGCTGAATTCAGACTTCCTCTTGTATAACTTCAGGAATACATACAAACAGAAGACATTTTCAATGAACCCAAATATAAATGTGATCATGTACACTGGTAGGTAGGAATGAGTTTTGAAGTTACTGATGTCTTTGCAGAAGTCATTTCCAAAGGCCGTAGTGTTATTCATCCTCTTCTCTGAAGAGGCTTGTGACCTAGGGGTGGGGATAATCTGTGGAAAGAAAACATTAATTTTACTCACAGCTAAGGAAAAAGGTTAAACTAATTTACATAATCATCTTGAACTTTATAAATATAATTTATTACATTCACACTAATTTAGAATATGGAATGGTATTATTTATCCAAAGGCCAAGACAATGATGCAGATATACAAGTCCCTATCTCTGGCCTATATGTGACTTCAAACCAAAGCAATATAAATGCCTTCAAAATTACCTTGAAAACAACAGTCAAAATAACTACATTAAAATAAAGTAACAATAAAACTCAATAGATCATCTTGCATTATCCTTAGCAATAGACTTAGGCATGAGAAGTCACTTTGAGGCCAGACAACTTTGCAAAGTCTTGTGCACAGACACTTAGAGTCTGGTCTAAATTGGTCCGCACTACCCCAACCCTGCAGACTAGTCAAACAACTTGACACTGTTATAATCATAGAGTCTTCTTACATTTCAACCAATGTAGTTGACCCTTCCATCATCATCCCTGGGTATGTCAGGAGGTGGCAGCATAACAACATGCAGTCAAGAAGGAATGGGCCTGGGAGTCTTCAACACCAATTCCATACCCTATGAAGTCTCATGGCAATAGGTTAAACCAGGAAACATGTTGTTCATTATCAACAACACCCCTCAAGTGTTTCACTAATTATTCTTCGCATTGAACACTATCAAGCAGTAAGGGCAGCATGGACACAGTTTATATTCTGTGTGATTGAATTCAATGGCCAGCAGCAAGAGTGAGTTGTCACACATTAAGTTGTCCAAGTGCTAAAAAGCATAGATGATAGACTGGTTCTATGGCAGGAAGTGAGAGAACCAACACGAGGTAAAAGCCAAAGCCTAATTCAATCTACTTGTCTCAGATGCAACTACCAAGATAGCATTGGTAAAGGTGACCAATACACCTAGAATGCCTCTATCCAAGTTGCTTACATTACGGACTCGGTGAATGTCCCTTTAAGATAGAACGTAGTGGTGTGTGCGTGTGAGTGCGCGCGCGCAGCGTGCTTACGTCAACAGAAGATAAAGGACGTAATGACGTTGTTGAAGAGGTCAGTCGAAGTTAGTGAGAGAGAGAGAGGTAGAGAGAAAAGGGAGAGAGACACCAGCCTGCTAGTTCTCCATCAATGGATGAGAAACAATAACTGTGTCTGTCACTGCAATCCACGTATGGAAATTGGAAGTAATCCGGTGGAGTTCACCTTGTTGCTGACCTGTAGAAGGAAATAGGTATTTGTGTGGACGGCCACGATTCGGATGCTTTTTGGGGTGAGGAAGTCACTACTGAGTAAACACTGAGGTGTTGTTCGGGTTCCATCGTGGGACATTTGGATTTCATAATTACTCTCTCTATGTTCTCTACGTCTACGTTTTATCTCCAGACAACAGTGGTTGTTGAAGAAGCCTTTGCTCATGTTTCACCTTATGGCTTGCAGAACTGAACTTTAAGAACCATTCCTGGACTTGGAGTTTGGGACTTTGCCACACACACACACACGAAGAGTTTAGTTTTGGGGTTAATGTTCAAGGTTTAACATTTTTACTTCTAACATACGAACATTTTTACTTTTAGTTTTCTTATTATCATAAGTAGTTATTAATAAAGTAGTTTTTAACACTGAATCATGACTCGGTGTGTTTCTTTTGTTGCTGGTTCGTGACAAAACTGGGGGTGTCATCCGGGATCGAACCTAAAGATTAACGAGTGTCATCCGGGATCGTTCCCCAGATTGATGAGATTCGTTCAGGATCCAATCCAAAGATTGACGAGGGAGGTCGAAGTTTGAACAAATTGGGGTCTTAGTGAACGACTGATTGTGGTCGGTCTGATAAATTCTTTTTAATTGGCTTGTGTGTGTGGAAACCAGCAGCAATGGATATTGAAGCATTTTTGGAGTCACCAACCCTACAGGGATTGGAGGTGGCGAAAAAGGATGATTTGGTAAAAATTGCTACAAGGCTAAACCTTAAAGCAGTAAAGCGGTCTATGAAAAAAGCAGTTATTCATAGAATGATAGTTGACTATTATTTGGAGAAGTAAGTGTTTGAGGTGAGTGAGGTAGTCGAGTTTCCTGAGATTAAACCAGTGATTTTGGATGTGACTTCTCAACCAGTGGAGTTGGAGGATTTGGAGGAGGAAGAGTCAGAACAGTTTCCTGGGAGTGAGTCAGAGATTCCTGATAGCTAGGTGCAGATAGCAAAGATGGAGTTAGAACAAACGCGAATGAAGTTCGAGTTGGGACAAAAGAAACTAGAGGCAGAACGAGAGCTAACTCAATTGAAGTTAGAGGCTGAACAGGAACGGGAACTAATTCGGTTGAAGTTTGAGGCAGAGGAAAGGAAGGCCCAGATGGAATTGAAGAAGATGGAGTTGGAACAAAAGAGGATGGGGTTAGAAATGAAAGAGTTCTGATTCTGATGGCTTTTTAGCCAGTAGGGAGGTTCGATTAGTCCCTCCTTTTGAGGAAGATCAGGTTGATCAGTATTTTCAACATTTTGAAAAGGTTGCTGAGAGTTCAAACTGGCCAAAGGAAGAATGGGCTCTTATGTTACAGAGTGTAATTAAAGGTAAAGCTCAAAAAGCTTATTCTACTTTGTCTGTTGAGGATACAGCTGATTATACAAAGGTAAAACAAGCTGTGTTGAAAGCCTATGAATTGTTACCTGAAGCTTATAGACCAAAATTTAGAGACTTGAAGAAATCTGCAGATCAGATGTACATGGAATTTGCCAATGGAAAGAGAATATGTTTTGAACGATGGTGCATGGCTAAAAATGTAGATGGGGATTTTGATAAATTGAAAGCATTGATGTTAGTGGAAGACTTTAAAAGATGTGTCCCAGCTGAAATAACAACATACTTAAATGAAAAGGGAGTGGAAACTTTACAAGAAACTGCTAGGTTGGCAGATAATTATGTTTTAACCCATAAATCCAAATGGGAACCACCTAAAACCTTTCAAAAGAGTTATAAGGACAATCCAGGTAAACCAGAGATTAAATTGGGAGGTAATCAAAAAGGGAAGGATGAAAAGAAGCCAGTGCTGGAGAAACCTGTTGAGCGTACTTGTTAGTACTGTAAGAAACCTGGCCATGTAATAGCTAATTGTGCCCTTTTGAAGAAAAGGAAGGAAGCCATGCCCAATGCTTGCTTTCAGGTAATTAAAAATCAAAAAGGTTTAGGAGATGTTGTTAAGGATCAGTCCTTGCTAGAGGTGAAAGCTGAAAAGTTGGAGGAGGTGAGAAAGGAATTCTGTTCTTATGTATCAGAGGGTTTTGTTTCACTGAATGATGGGTCACCCCAGGTGCCAGTGAAAATCCTTAGAGATACTGGGGCTTGTCAATCTCTCTTGCTGGACAGTGTTTTAAATTTTGGTGAAGAAACTGACACTGGTGAGGTAAATCTAGTGCGAGGCGTTACAGGTGACACCATGTCTGTCCCTTTGCACAAGGTGATTTTAAAGTCAAGGTTCGTAGAAGGACCTGTCGAGATAGGGATACAACCTAGTTTACCAGTGGAAGGAGTTTCTTTGTTATTGGGGAATGACCTTGCAGATGGAGAATTTGTCCCTGTGGTACGGTTAACAACCAAACCAAGGGTTGATGAGTCTGAGAATGATCCAGATGTTTACCCATCCTGTGCGGTGACTTGAGCTAGAGCTAAAGAATTAGCCAAGGCCAACAGTCCTGTGCAGCCTGATGTTGTTCCCTATGACAGCCCTAAACAGGAAGAAAATTATGATGACTTGTCTGAGACTTTTCTGTCTTCACTGGAGGATCAAAATCCTTGTAGTGAGCCTGAATTTAAAGATTTGCCTTTGTCGAGGAAAGAATTTATGGTGGAACAGACGAAGGACCCTGAGCTTACAGAATTGAGAGAAAAAGCACTCTCATGTGATGAGATTGAAAAAGTGCCAATTGGATATTATGTCAAAAATGGAGTGTTAATGAGGAAATGGAGACCTCCTTATGTCCCTGTTAATGAGGAATGGGAAGTTATTCATCCGGTTGTGGTTCCAAAAGTTTATAGGAATGAGATTTTAAATCTGGCCCATAATATGCCTTTGGGTGGTCATTTTGGTGTGAATAAAACTGTAGGGAAGATCTTGAAACAATTCTATTGGCCTGGTTTGAGAAAAGATGTGGTGATGTTTTGTTGAACCTGTCACACATGTCAGATGGTAGGTAAACCAAATCAAAAACCCCCTGTGGCTCTGTTGAAGCCAATTCCTGCTTTTGGTGAACCCTTTTCGAAGGTGATTGTGGACTGTGTTGGTCCATTGCCAAAGTCTCAGGCTGGAAATCAGTATTTGTTAACCATCATGTGTGCAACTTCTAGATTTCTAGAGGCAATACCCCTTAGAAATATTAAGGCCAAGACTGTGTCAAAGGCTCTTTTAAAATTTTTTACTTTGGTTGGGTTGCCAAAAGAAATCCAATCTGATCAAGGCAGTAATTTTATGTCTAAATTATTCCAACAACTAGTCTATGAGCTAGGAGCAAAGCAGATTGTATCATCTGCATATCACCCAGAATCACAGGGAGCTCTGGAGAGATTTCATTCTACTCTCAAAAATATGCTGAAGACTTATTGCTTTAAAAACACAAAGGATTGGGATGAGGGTGTTCATTTGCTGTTAGAGGATCAATACAGGAGTCATTAGGATTTAGTCCGTTTGAGCTTGTATTTGGACATGGGGTGAGAGGACCTTTAGAATTGTTAAGAGAACAATGGGTTAATGAGGAAGTGCATTTGAGTCTGTCCAAAAATTTAAAACTCGGTTGGAGAGAATCTGCCAGCTGGTGAGAGAGAATTTGAAAACCAGCCAGATAAGAATGAAGACATGTTTTGACAGACGTGCTCGGCCTAGGACATTTGCGGTGGGACAAAAGGTGTTAGTATTTTTCCCTAGCCAAAACAATCCATTGCAATCTCGTTTTTCTGGACCATATGTTATTGAATCCCGAGTAACTGATTTGACATATATAATCAGAACACCAGATAGACGCAAGAAAACACAACTCTGTCATGTAAACATGAGAGAGATTCAGTTGTGGCCATGGTGGATGATATGAAGGTTGTTTCCAGAATGCCTGATGTTGATAATGAGGAAGGCCAATTTAGACCAAATATTGTTCCATCGAAACTAAAAAACCAAAATATCTTGGAGAACCTTGAAACGAAGTTGGACCATTTACAAGTTTTGCAAAATCAACAGATGAGAGAATTAATTTTAAAATTTAAAAACCTGTTCCCAGATGTTCCAAACAGAACATCAATAATTACTCATGATGTTGATGTTGGGGATGCAAAAACCAATCAAACAACACCCATATCGAATGAATGTAGAAAAAAGTAAACTTGTTGACCAGGAGGTTGCATACATGTTAGAAAGTGATATTATTAGACGTTCCGCTTCAAACTGGAGTTCGCCCTGTGTTATTGTGCCTAAACCTGATGGAACTGTTAGATTTTGCACAGATTACAGGAAAGTAAATGCTGTGACGAAGTCAGATGCTTACCCTATTCCTAGGGTGCATGATTGCATAGACAGAGTGGGAAAGGCTAAATTTCTTACAAAGATTGACCTATTAAAAGGGTACTGGTGTGTTCCATTAACAGATAGAGGAAGGGAGATTTCTGCCTTTGTAACCCCTTCTGGATTGTATGAATATAATGTTTTGCCATTTGGAATGAAAAATGCTCCGGCAACATTTCAAAGAATGATTAATTCAGTGATTCATGGGTTAAAACATACAGATGCCTACATTGACAACTTAGTGACAGGGAATGATACATGGGAGGATCACACCTCTGCGTTAGAAAGGTTGTTTGAAAGACTTTCTGAAGCTAACCTTACAGTTAACTTGGCTAAAAGTGAATTTGGCCATGCCACTGTGACGTATCTTGGTTATGTTGTAGGTTAAGGCAAGTTAGCTCCTGTTCAGGCAAAAGTTCAAGCAATATCTGAGTTCCCTGTTCCTACGGGTATGAGGACTGCTAGAAGATTTTTGGGAATGGTTGGATATTATCAAAAATTTTGTAAAAATTTTGCTGATGTTGCTCTTCCCCGAACTAATCTTCTGAAGAAGGGAGTAAAGTTTGTTTGGACAGATCCTTGTCAAGAAGCATTTGAGAAGCTGAAAGCCATTTTATGCTACCATCCTGTGCTCAAATCACCTGACGTTGAAAAACCATTTTCATTAGCAGTAGATGCCAGTGATGAAGCTGCAGGAGCTGTGTTGTTGCAGAAGGGTGACCTTGATGATATTGACCATCCGGTAGCTTACTTTTCAAAGAAATTTAATGAGCATCAAAAGAATTATTCCACCATAGAGAAAGAATTACTGTCGCTTGTTTTAGCCTTGCAACATTTTAGTGTATATGTTTGCACCGCTCAGAAACCATTGACTGTGTATACAGATCATAACCCATTGGTGTTTCTGAGCCGAGTCAAAAACAAGAACAGAAGGCTGTTAAACTGGAGTTTAATTTTGCAAGAGTTTGATCTCATGATAACTCACATTAAAGGCAAAGATAATGTGATTGCTGATTGTCTTTCCCAATGTTAAATGGGAAACATGCATCTGTACTAATCTGATATTATGTAATTGTGTAGCATGATAATTATTAACATTACTAACTGTATGCACGGTAAAAAATTTTTCTTGGAAAAAAATTCTTTTTAGGTGGGAGGTGTTACAGACTCGGTGAATGTCCCTTTAAGATAGAACAGAGTGGTGTGTGTGTGTGGGGCGTGCTTACGTCAACAGAAAATAAAAGACGTAATGACGTTGTTAAAGAGGTCAGTTGAAGTCAGAGAGAGAGAGCGAGAGAGAGCGAGACAGAAGCCTGCTAGTTCTCTATCAATGGATGAGAAACAATAACTGTGTCTGTCACTGCAATCCACGTATGGAAATTGGAAGTAATCTGGTGGAGTTCACTTTGTTGCTGACCTGTAGAAGGAAACAGGTATTTGTGTGGACGGCCACGATTCAGATGCTTTTCGGGGTGAGGAAGTCACTGCTGAGCAAACACTGAGGTGTTGTCTGGGTTCCATCATGGAACATTTGGATTTCGTAATTACTCTCTCTATGTTCTCTACATCTACGTTTTATCTTCAGACAAAAGTCGTTGTTGAAGAAGCCTTTGCTCATGTTTCACCTTATGGCTTGCTGAACTGAACTTTAAGAACCATTCCTGGACTTGGAGTTTGGGACTTGCCACACACACACACACACACACACACACAAAGAGTTTAGTTTTGGGGTTAATGTTCAAGGTTTAACATTTTTACTTCTAACATACTAACATTCTTACTTTTAGTTTTCTTATTATTATAAGTAGTTATTAATAAAGTAGTTTTTAAACACTGAATCATGACTCTGTGTGTTTCTTTTGTTGCTGGTTCGTGACACTTACCTATCCCTATTTAGTCAGGACAGCCCCAGCTGATGAAGATCCTGGAATACATAAGACGAACGCAAGAAAATGGGAGCAGGATTTAGGCTACCTGCCCCCTCAAGCCTGCCCCACCCTTCAATACAATCATAGTTGATCTGTCCCATGCCCCACCTCCTCTTCTGTGCTGGTTCCACATATCTCTCAATTCCCCAATCAGAAGAAATTGCAGAAGAAATCCTACAGACCTTAGTTTTAAATAACTGTCCCCTTATCTTTTAACTATGTCCCCTCATTTGAGATTCTCCAAACAGTGTAAACATCTCAGCATTTACCCTGTCTTGCCCCCTTAGAATCTGATATGTTTCAAAAAGAAACATTCTTCTAATTCCTCTCATTATTCTAGACTCCAAAGAATAAAGATCTAACTTTTTTGACTCTTCATGATAAGACAACCCTCTCGTACTGGGAGTTAGTGTCCAGTGTTTTGATATTTTAAGAAGAGATAGAGAGGGAGGTAAAAGAGCAGGAAGAGTTGCATTACTAATCAGGGACAATATCATGGCTGCACTCAGGTGAAACATAATGAAGGGCTCATCTACTGAGTTAATGTGGGTAGAACTCAAAAATAAGAAAGATGCGATCACTCCAATGGGATTATACTATAGACCCCCATTAACCACCTGGATATTGAGGAACAGATATACAGGTAGAGTAGGGAAAGGTGCAAAAACAACAGGGTTGTCATAGTGGGTGACTTCAACTTCCCCAATATAGACTGAGACCTCCTTAGTACAAGAGGGTTAGACGAGGTAGAATTTGTTACGTGCATCTAAAAGAGTATGTGAATATTTTAAGAAATTAAAAGAGTATGTGAATAGTCCAACTAGAGGAGGGGCCATACTGGACCTTTTATTGGGAAATGAGCCTGGTCAAGTGACTGACCTTTCATTGGGGAAACATTTTGGAAACAGTTATCACAACCCCTTAAGTTTTAAGAGTTATGAATAAGGATAAATATGGACCTTGCAGGAAAGTGTTAAATTGGGGGAGGGCAAATTATGAGAGTACTGGCAAGAGCCAGGGAGAGTTAATTGGGAACAGCTGTTGTGGGCAAATCCATATCTGACATGTGGAGGGTGTTTAAAGACCAACTGCACAGAGTACAGGACTGGTATGTTGCAGTAAGAAGGAAGGACAAGCATGGCAAGGTAAGGGAACCTTGGATGTCAAGAGAGGTTGTGAATTTGGTCAAAAAGAAAAAGGAAGCATATGTAAGGTTTTGAAGCTAAAATTGAACAGGGCCCTTGAGGAATATAAAGAAGCTAGAAAAGAACTTGAGAAGGGAATTAGGAGAGCCAGGAGGGGCCGTGAAAAATCCTTCACAAGTAGGATTAAAGAGAATCCCAAGGCATCAAGAGCAAAACTAGGGAGAGGGTAGGACCACTCAAGGATAACGTGCATGGAGGCAGAGGATGTGGGTGAGGTCCTAAATGAGTACTTTGCGTTGGTATTCACCAAGGAGAAGGATAGCAAGAGCAGTGTGGAGCATGCTAATATGCTAGGGCATTTTGAGATAAAGAAAGAGGTGGTGTTGGGTCCCTTGAAGAATGTGAAGGTGGATAAATCCCCAGGGCCTGATGGGATATACCCCGGGATGAGAGAAGCAAGAGATGAGATTGCTGGAGCCTTGACCTTTCTAGCCACAGGCAAGGTTCTGGAGGACTGGCAGGTATCTAATGTTATTCCTTTGTTCAGGAAAGGGAAATAGGGATCATCCTGGAAATTATAGACTGGTGAGTCTCATGTCAATAGTAGGGAAGAGTATTGGAAAGGATTCTTAGGGATTGGATTTATGACCATTTAGAAAAGCATGGCCTAATTAGGGACATACATCATGGCTTTTGTTTATTCCCCTGATTATGCTATCCCTATGATTTCTACATTCCTCTTTCTCTCCCCAGTTAAATGCCCCACCCAACCCAACATGTGCCATGGAGCTATGGAGAGTTTGCACATTCTCCCCACAACCTGCACTCTTCTCCAAAGAGATAGCATGAATTTTGTACCTGTTAGAGAAGGATAAGAGCTGAGGGTTCTCTGGAGCTACTCTCTGGATCCCTCTACCTACCTCTTCTGCAGCCACCTGTGACCACTGGTCAAATTTGAGGTAATCACTCTATGAGGTGTGATTGCCTCCTAAAACACAATGTCTAGATAACTCTGCCTCTCCCTGGTAAGTCACAGTGCCTAAAGTTCAGACTCCAGCTGATCAACCTAGAAAGTGAAGTTCTTCACATAGCCAACACTTGCTGCAGATATGGTCACAGTGAACCTCGATAGGGTCCACCAATTCTCATGTGTTGTTTCTGCAACACATTGCCTGCCCAGTCATCTCTGTTCTATATAATTAATCAAATTGGACTTCATTATATTAAATATGCACTCCTTAACTATACTAATATACCCTGATATAAATCTTTTGGCCAATCAAAAGAGACCGGGAAGAAATACCCACCAATTACCTTTCTGTTTTCCTATGACATTACACGTTGTCACTGACAATCAGGAACAAAAGTGACTGAACTTTTCTCTCCCTCCCTTTTAAATTAACATCCCACTCAGTTCTGCTCTCTGTCCAACCAAAAGCCAGAGTTCAGATTTCCCACAGAACCCCACCCCCTCACTCACCAAAGCCCGCACTCAGAGAAAACTGCACTTGGAGAAATGCTGAGAAAAGAACCTTACCACAGTTTCTCTGCCATCCTTCTTGTACACTCAAACAGCTCCAGTCTAGTCAACTGAGAATACTGACCTCAGTTGAAAAGACCGTAATCATAAAAGGGAGGGTGGGTCCCTTTCGGGCTTCCTTATTTACCTCCTCAGACGAAAGTACAAGCCCAATTAAAAAATTCGAGACTACAAGCATTTAACTGTAAAATTTACTGGCTAAGTGTACACTTTCCTCTCACTCACACGGCTGGCACTCTGAGACCGCGGCACTCCGAAACAAAACCCGCCGGACTGATTAATCTGATGAGCCACCTGCATTTGGGACTGAACTCTTGCACACTCAAATCCCAGTAGTCTCATTGCACACTTGTGGCCCAGAACCAGGTCCATCAGTCGCAATGAGACCCTTCTGTTGACAGGTCTGTTGACAATGGTATCACAGTTCCTGTTCCCAAGTGCTGAGAGATCTTTGTTGGGCAGCTAAACCATGCCCCATGGCTTTACAGTCTTTTAAAAAATCAAATACTTCTCACATTCAGAAACATTGAAAAACTATTACAAAGCAAATACATTTTTTTAAATGTTTAAGAATTATAAACCAGAATATTTATTACATTTCAAAAATACTTAAAATTATGTAAGCACACTCAATTTTTAAAAATTTCTAAATTAATTGTACCTATTTCAGAACCTCACAGTCATGGGTTTCCACCGATATCAGCGTTAACAGTTTCCCCGTGGGACACTCAAAATACCAGTTGCTCGTCGATGATTCTCCACCATAAATGGTTAGAAATGACTGCAATTTGGGGCTCGCTTGCTGGACTCTATGCTGCGCCCACTGTTGGAACACAGTAATGAATGACTATTTTGCTTCATTTGCAATAACTTAAACACTTCTTTTTTAATAACTGTTTGAGGAAAAGGACCACATTTACTGCTTCATGATGCATGTTTAATCTTAATTACATTTACTCATGTTATGATGTTAAAATTTAATATAGGCATAATTTCAAATACAACTTGATGCATAAAACTTTGGTTGAAAGACTAATTAGACATCAAAACGAAAGAATGGAGAGGTGCTCCAATGCCAATCTGGGTACCACGCATACACAAGAATTTAAGTTTGACCACTTCTGGAGGCATACATTAAACACAGTTTTATATATATATATATATATATATATATATATATATAAAACTGTGTATATATTTGTGTGTGTGTGTCTATACACACACACAAATATATACACATATATATAAAATGGTTCCTTAATTTGCTTGAGCACATCCAAGGTACCAGACCCCATATCTCTCTCCTATCTCTCACTATTCAGTCAACAGTGTAGTAGATCAATCAGTGGTCATTGTGGATGTTCATGATAATAACTGCCGTTCCCTTCTCCCAAAATTGCTGGGAGGAGAGCAACTATGTCAAAGTTGATAAGATAGATAGGGAACTTGACGTGGGTTTAAAGTGCCAAGGGTGAAGAACTCAATTTTACTGTCTATTTTTTCTGCAGCCAGGAACGTTGTCCCTGTTCCTTCCCAGTAAACCATACTTCCAATATCACCGTTACGCTATAACCACAAGTAGTAAATTGTGCCTGCAGCTCACCAATATTTGTTATGTTTTGTACATTTACGTACATGCATCGAAACCCAACAGAATCTTCTTAGCTTTGCTCGTGTGTCTGATCCCTCCTACTTTGAAACTCCCCTTCAGTGAAATTCAGAACTAAGGCGAAGGCTTCTCCCTAACCTGATGGTTAATAAAGAAAACAAATCAATTAGAAAGGACTAAAAGTGAAATGTTATGATACCAGCATATAAACGTATACATTTTATGCAGGGATAACATATAATTCATACATAAGTTTATAGCTTATTATAGACTATAAATAATTTGTATAATTATAGAACAAACCTCTTGCCCTGATGACTTACTCTTTTCTGACTTCGATTCTTTGTAAGGAATCTGCAGCAGACTTCCAAAAAAAAAGACTTGTTTCAACTGGCAGGGTCACGCATCCTTTATACCACAGTTATATGAAGGAAAGCAGTACGTTAAAAAAGCCTTCTCCAATCAAATTTCTCCAGCACTATAATCATCTAATCATGGTTATAGAATCCCTTCGGATGAATGTAATGTGTTTCCAGTAAGGATTGACACAATGATTAACATAATCCAGGTGGCCAATCCCTTTGTAAATTCAGCAGTAAAAGACAAACATAAGAGGATGGAATCTCAAAGCATTTAATTGTGTTAAGCAGTTCGTTGGGAACTTTGCATGGGATCCCGATGGCATGAGGAGAAGAATAGTTTGTCATTGTGAATCGCGTCGCCCCCAATTTAACTAAAAGATCAAAAGTTTTAGACTAACCGCATTTTCACATGACATATGTTATGAGCGATAAAGACAGTTTCAGTCTCCATGACCGCTTTACGTTCCTGCATCGTGAAAGTTTCAGGGAAAGAATATCGTAAATTGAGCAAAGTCTTCACTAAATACAAAACTTGGATTCTTTGTAGGAAGGGAGCAAGACCGTACAAGCTTGAATTCTTGAGTCGCTGGCACCAAATGGAATTCACAAAGAAGGAGAAATGACGAATTTAACGAGCCGCAACAGGAATGAATCCCAGTGAGTATACAGTCATATATGTTTATTTGCTGGGACGCATCATTGAAATAGTGCATTTCTGAAAACTGAATTACCTGGAAGTCGATATGGTCCATTGTTGGAATGTGAACACAGTGTTGCGTGCCGTGTCAAGTAAGGTGTTTCCGTCAGATAAAATATTGGTTTCCTCTGAAGTGCAACAGCGCTGTTACAAGATATTTCCCTGTATGACAACCAGTCAGCAATTGGCTGCGCAGCAGTTAGAGCGGGGCTTCAGCCCTTAAAGGCACATTCTCCATGGCAGCCAGACAAGAAAAAAAACATGCATAGTGGCTCTCCTAGAGAGGGAGGGTAGAGGAAGAGATCGAGACCGGGACATTCCAGTGGATGAACTATCAGCCGGGAGGGAGATACTATGTGCCAAAAGACCGTGAAGATCCTGTCTGGCTATGAATTTGCATGCGAGTATCATATTTGTCGATGAGCCTTTGAACAATGTCTGAAGTGATTCCTTCATTTGATGCTTCTTTATCCTTTAATGAGCCATAAAATCATACAGTATAGAAACAGGCCATTTAGCCCACCATGTTCATGCTGACCATCAAGTTATCAATTGCACTAATCCCATTTACCAACACGTGGTCTGTAACCTTCAATGCCTTGGTGATTCAAAAGCTCCTCAAAATCAAAGTCAAATTTATCGTCTTAAGCTCAAGTGCATATACACACAGGTGCAATGAAAAACTTACCTGCAGTAGCATCACAGGCACATAGCATCATATAAGCAGCATTCACGAGAAAAATATAAATTAAACACAATTTTTACAAGGAAGGTATCATGGTTCCAAGTGCTGGCCCTCGATTTGGCCCTATTGATGGTGCCTTGTTGTGCAGCACATGGTTTCCATGCACTAATAATCACATGACACACACCTGAGTTCCATCAGGAGACTAGTATAAGAACCCTGGTTTCAGTAGCACTGGTGGCCAGACTATTGGTTAATTTTTGGGTATATGTTATCTCCTGGCTGCTTAGAGCAGTCCTGGTTTTGCTGTTTTTACTAGGATATCCTGTTTCTGTGTTGGGACTCTGCTTCAGAGGCTTCGGAGCCTTGAGGTAAGATTCCTCTAGGTTGCTGCCTGTGTTTGGTTCTGAGGAAGCATCCTGACTCCAGTCTTGTCCTGGTGTTCTGCATTTGGGTTCTCTGTGATCTTGCTCTTTGTTTGACACTGTGACATAACCTTTCAACTTGGAGGAATGGAGTTGATGACATAATATTGTTCTGTTTCTACTGAGAAATTTTAGTCCGGTTTTTTGAAATTTTTTTTGTCTAGTTTGGTTTGATATATTTACAATTCTTGTATTGAGATTTTTCTTTCTTTTATGTAATTTTATATTCATTCACTAAGAGATTGTTGGATTTACAGCTTTTTATACTTTCTTCTTTGATTATCTATGCCATGATTAGTCTCCTGATCTTTGTATTACATGTACAAACATTGACGTTATATATTAATCTGTTCTAATTTGAAAACCAGAGAGATTGCAAAAGAAAGATACTGTGACAAATGGACTTGTGACAAAAAGCAAAGTCCATTTTAGCTCTAGATACTACTAAAATGTTGTGACAGTCTCTGCCTCCACCTTCCCCCTTAGTGTGTTCCAGATTTCAACCACCCTCTGAGTGGAAAACAGTCCTCCTCAGATCCCTTCTAAACCTCTTGTGTCTTATTCTCAATTTATGCCCTCCAGTTTTAGACATTCCTGCTATGTGGAAAAGTTTCAAGGTAAACAAAACTATCTGGTTTCTCCTTGTAAATGAAGCACTCCATCCCAGGCAGTATCTTAGTGAATCACCTCTGTACCCTTTCGTATGCAATCATGTCCTTCCTGTGGTGCAAAGAACAGAAGTCCCAATTAGAATTCTAGTACGTTAATATGCTGGAAGTTCATGATGGAGATGGGCTGTAGTGCTTTTTACATAAAAAAAATTATCAGCTGTGGCTCATTGCTCCAAAATATGCAAGTGTTCTTAAGTTTACACTATTTGCATATCTGGCATGTAACTAGAATATACACCTGACTTCCAGATTCATCATCCCTCTGAGGTAATCTCCCCTGCTTGATGAATTTCACCAAATCTTGATAACATACTGTCTGAACAAGGCACTCTTATGAGAGGTTGAGGGCTGTGAATAAGGCTTCTAACAGATGTTGTACCTCCTCACTCAGATGCTGCATATGATCAGCCTCAATCCTCTTAGCCAGATATGCAGAATGATTAGATTGCTGAGTAAATATTAACATTCTTACTAACTATTGTTAATAAGGTATAAGATGGTGTTAAGAGGGTGAAATTTTTTTGAAGCTAATCTGCAGCCTGGACCATTAGTTGACCTTTGACTTTCTTGGTTCAATTAGCTCAATGCCTTCAACCTAAGACTGAAAGTCAGTCCTGCAAGGATTCTGTGCTGCTTGCACCTTAGTGTGTTGAGGCTGTCATTGTAGCAACACTGTTAGTATCTACTGGTACCAGAAACCATACAAGTAGTGCGTCATCCTTGTCTCCTAAAATCCCTCTTTCAGAACACTGGCAAAGGTACCTGGCAAAACTGAGAATGAGGGAGCCATATGTTTCCAGGAAATATTGCACTGATCATGGAAAAAAAAACTTCCTTGTGATCACAACTACTTGATCAAAGGGCCCTTCTGGGAACCATTTAGCCATATGAGTACAGTGCTGACAGACTGGAACTTGGAAGACAATCCATACCATAAGATTAATCAGTGTTTCATCTGAATGGAGTGTTTGGGTACCCAAGTGATGTGAAAGGAAGAGGTAAAAGGGAAGGTGTTATATTTAATGAAGATGCATGGAAAGGTACTGTGAAAAGGGGCATGGGTGTAGGTGAAGATGAAGAGGGGAACCAGAAGTGTATCATCTTTGGTTTGGAGAAACCATACAATATATAGATCAGGTGACTACTTTGCACAACATCTTCATTTAATCTGTAAAAGCCTGAGCTTCTGGTTACCTGTCACTTTAATTTTCCATTCCACTCCTACTCTGATCTCGCTATATTTGGCCTCGTATATTGTATCAATGAATTCTAATGGAAGCTCAAAGAACAACACCTCATCTTCCAATTGGGTATGTTGCAGCCCTTAGAACTTAACACTGAGTTCAACAATTTCAGGTAATTGGATTTTTCTTTTTGCATCTGAACAAACTGGTTATGTGAAATCAGTTCTGTTTATTTCACATTTCCAGCAAATATATATTTTGTTTATCAACAGTAATGGGGAAGTTTTCAATGATAAGACTGATACAGATGCACACCAAGAATGGTGACCTTGTTATCAAGTCTATTTGGCTGAATGCAGGAGATGGCAAGGAGCACAGAGAAGTCCATCTCTAGGCTCTTGCAGTAGTTTGTGTGGAGAGAGACCATGACCTCCATCCTAGAACTGATGAGAACATAATGACCATAAATAGGAGCAGGAGTAGGCCATATGGCCTCTCAAGCCTGCTCACCCATTCAATGTCATAGTTAATCTTCTCCCTTCACACTATTTTTTCACTTTATCCCCATATCCCTTGATTCCACCAACTTGAAGAAATTTATCAATCTCTTTTAAATGTAATCAGTGATTAAGCCTTCACTGCCTTCTGTGCAAGTGAATTCCAAAGATTCACCAATCTGAGTGAAGAAGTCTCTCCTCATTTCAGTCTTAAATGGCTTGCTTCTTACTTTAAGATTGTAAGCCCTGTTCTAGACTCCTCAGTCAAAGGAAATATCCTCCTACATCCTCCAATGTCAAGCCCTCTAAGAATTGTGTATATTTCAAGGTGGTCACCTATTCATTAAATTTGTTTATTGTTACTGTACATAGACCAGGGTACAGTGAAAAACTGTTTTGCATGCAATCCATACAGATCATTTCATTACAGCAGTGCATTGAGGTAGTAGATAAGATTTATTTATTAGTCACATGTACATTGAAACACATAGTGAAATGCATCATTTTGTGTTACTGGGAATGTTCTGGGTGCAGCCCACAAGTGTCATCATGCTCCCGGACACCAACATAGCATGCCCACAACTTCCTAACCCATACATCCTTGGAATGTGGGAGAAAACTGGAGAAAATCAGAGAACCCAGAGGAAACCCACACAGACATGGGGAGAATGTACAAACTCCTTACAGACAGCGGCGGGAATTGAACCCGGGTTGCTGGTGCTGTAATAGCGTTACGCTAACCGCTACACTACCGTACTGCCCTTGTAGTACGAGGGAAAACAGTGACAGAATGCATAATAAAGTGTTGCAGTTACAGAGAAAGTACAGTGCAAGTAGACAATAAGGTGCAAGGCCATAATGAGGTAGATTGAGGTCAAGAGTCCATCTTATTGTACTAGGGGACCATTCAATAGTCTTATAACAGCAGGATAGAAGCTGTCCTATTCTTGTAATCTCTGGAGAAAAGAGGTCTACCTTACTCAGTCTCTCCTCTCACTGCAAACCTGCCATCTGGAACCAGTCTAGAGAATCTTTGCTGCTCTATAACAAGTATACCTTTCTTCAAGTAAGGAGACCAAAAGTGTACACAATGTTCTTAGTGAGTTCACCGGGTTTCTATAAAACTGTAGTAAGACATCATTATCCTTGTACTTAAATCCTCCTGCAATGAAGCCAACATATTATTTTATCCTGAAGCAAACCACAAGTCGCTGGAGTAACTCAGCAGGCCAGTCAGCATCTGTGGAGGGAAATAATTTTTTTAATTTTCAAAAATACTTTATTCATAATAAAAAAATATAGAAAGGAAGAAACAGTGCAAAAAACCTTTACATTCATGGTTGCATTCAGTGGTGTAAACTTTAAAAAAAACATAAACATAGCCCCATGCCATTTGTGTGGCTCCCTGTGGTGATACCCCTTGTTCGAGGGGCATTCCCATCCAACTCTACCCCTCCATGTGCAGTAGTGGAAGGAGACTACTATTGTCCTTCCCCACAGGGAATTAGCACTGGCTGCACCAAGCTGCAGTGCATCCTTCAGCACGTACTCCTGCAGCCTGGACTGTACCAGTCAGCAGCATTCCCCTACAGACATCTTGCTGTGCTGGAAGACCAATAAGTTTCGGGCAGATCAAAGGGCATCCTTCACAGAGTTGATGACCTTCCAGCAGTACATGATGCATCTTTCAGTATGGGTGCCTGAGACCAGCCTGTAGATCAGAGTCCTCTGATGTGCTGCTGCTGGGGATGAACCAGGATATGGACCCTTACATCTGTCTCCACACTGTTATGGACTCGGTGAATGTCCCTTTAAGGTAGAGTTAGTAGTGTGTGTGGGTGGCGTGCTTATGTCAACAGAAGATAAAGGATGTAATGATGTTGTTGAAGAGGTCAGTTGAAATCAAAAAGGGAGAGAGACACCAGCCTGCTAGTTTCTCTATCAATGGATGAGAAACAATAACTGTGTCTGTCACTGCAATCCACGTATGGAAATTGGAAGTAATCCAGTGGAGTTCACTTTGTTGCTGACCTGTAGAAGGAAACAGATATTTATGTGGACGGCCACGGTTCGGATGCTTTTCGGGGTGAGGAAGTCACTACCGAGTAAACACTGAGGTGTTGTTTGGGTTCCATTGTGGGACATTTGCATTTAGTAATTACTCTCTCTGTCCTCTACATCTACATCTTATCTTCAGACAACGGTGGTTGTTGAAGAAGCCTTTGCTTATGTTTCACCTTATGGCTTGCAGAACTGAACTTTAAGAACCATTCCTGGACTTGGAGTTTGGGACTTTGCCAGAGAGAGAGACGGGGGGGGGGGGGGGGGGGGGGAGAGAGAGAGAGAGACGGGGGGGGGGAGAGAGAGAGACGGGGGGGGGGGAGAGAGAGAGAGACGGGGGGGGAGAGAGAGAGACGGGGGGGAGAGATTGGGGTTAATGTTCAAGGTTTAACATTTTTGCTTCTAACATACTAACATTTTTACTTCTATTTTTCTTATAAGTAGTGATTAATAAAATAGTTTTTAACACTGAATCATGACTCAGTGTGTTTCTTTTGTTGCTGGTTTGTAACAACACCCTCTTAGCAAATCCACAGTCTGCAGAGGTGGGTGATTGTTTCTTCCCCACCACAGCCATCCCAATGGCAGTGTACATTGGGGCGATATGTCGTCTGTAGGGGAAAGCTCTGACTGGGAGGGCACCTCTCACCACCAGCCAAGTGAGGTCTTTGTGCTTGTTGGTCAGATCTGGTGGTGAAGCTTTCTGCCAGATGGATTGGACTGCAGAATCCATAGTGTCCCTGTCCCACAGTGTCTCCAGTACGTTCCGCGATGACCACTGCCTGATGGATTTGTGGTCAAAGATGTTTACTTGGAAGAACTCTTCTACAAAGGACAGGCAGCCAACATCCAGCTGACTGGGATGTTCTGCAGCAATGGGGCCAGACTTATCCTCTGCAACACCAGGGACAGGTAGAATTTCGGCACATAGTGACACTTGGTGGCCATGTACTTTGGATCCACGCACACCCTGCTGCAGCCGCACATGAAGGTGGTCATCAGGATGAAGGCAATGTTTAGATTGTCGATGTTTTGGGCTGAGATCCTTCATCTGGACTGAGAGAGAGGAGAAAGGGATGCCCAGTTATAGCAGAGGCAGAAACGGGGGAGGAAGGGGGTGGGGTATCCAGAGCCAGTAATGATAGGTGCACATATAGTGATAGGCAGGTGAGTAAATTGGACAAAGGTAGGATGGAGACTGGAATGTGGGATAGTGAAGTGATAACTGTAGAAGCTAGAAGATAATCAAGTGTGGAAGGTAAATAACAAAGGACTGCTGATATGGGATACAAAAACAGGGTGGGGGAGGGGGGTAGCTGGGATGGTACAGAAATGGAAGATAGAATGAGTGTAAGAACATGTAGGGGGTGGGGGAATGGGAGGAGGGTCCGGACAGAAGAAGGGATGGAGAGAGTTACCTGAAATGGGAGAACTCAATGTTCATGCCATTGGGCTGAAGGCTACCCAGGTGCAATATGAGGTGCCATTCCTCAAGTCTGTGTTTGGCCTCGCTCTGACAGTGGGGGAGGCTGATGATGGAAAAGTCAGTGTGAGAGTGGTTGGGAGAATTAAAGTGGCTGGCAACTGGGTGCTCCAGATTGCCATTATGGACATAGTGCAGATGTTTGGCAAACTAATTGCTTAGTCTGTACTCAGTTTTGCTGTTGCAAAGGAGACCACACTGGGTGCACTGGATGTAGTAGACCAGGCTGGAGGAAATGTATGTGAATCTCTGCCTCAACTGAAAGGGTTCCTGGATGAAGGTGAGGGAGGTGTAGGAATAGGTATTACACCTCTGACGGTTGCTGGGGAGGGGGCAGTGTGGATGGGGAGCGATGGGTGAACCAGGGACTTGTGAAGAGTGGTCCCTGTGGAATGCTGAGAGAGGAGAGGAGGGGAGGAAAAGATGGATCTGGTGGTGGGATCAAGGAGTAGATGGTGGAAATGGCGGAGAATGATCTGCCAAATGCAGAGGCTAATGGGGTGGAAAGATTCCCCTTCCCTGGTTCTTCCATTCAGTCTATCTTCCATATCCATACCACCCCATCCAACCCCCTCTCCCATCCTTTGTATTTGATATCTTTATCCCATCTCTGCAGCCCTTCACTATGTACACCCCACACTTGATTATCTTCTAGCTTCTACAGTTATCATGTCATTATCCCACATTACTATCTCCATCCTGCCTTTGTCTAATTTTATAATTTATTCACCTGCCTGTGCAGGTATCACTGCTGGCTCTGGATACCCCCTCCCCCCCCAATCACTCTGCTATAACTGGGCATCCCCCCTCCTGTCTCAACCTGAAACGTTGACCGTCTATTTCCCTCCACTGATGCTGATGGGCTGCTGAGTTCCTCTAGTGACTTGTGGTTTGCTTCAGATTCCAGTGCCTGCATTTTTTTAATATCTATTACTTTACTCTTTCGAATTGTCTGCTGTATCTGCATGTTAGCTTCCAGTGACTAGTGTACAAGGGCACTAAGGTATCTTTGAAGATCAACATTTCCCAATTTCTTACCATTGACCAATGGTTAAAATTTCCCACACTACTCCACTTGCAGTTTTGTTGAGCACTCTCTCAGCTTGTTTAATCCCCATAAAGCAGCTTTGCATTCTTATCACCCCTGACACTTAGTTTTGTGTCATCGGCAAATTGCCCATTATTCATTCCCCACTAAAGATTCTCCCATCCCAGTCTGTAACAGATCCACATTTGCCTTAAATCATCTTCTCTTTTAACATACCTACAGAAGGTCGTACATCTATCAGTGTCCCTGATGACTTTGCCTGTAGGAAGTGCACCCAGCTGCAGCCTCTGGCTGACCGCATTAAGAAACTGGAGATGGAGTTGGACGTACTTAGGGTTATCTGGGATGCTGAAAGCATCATAGACAAGGGCTTTACTGAGGTGGTCACACCTAAGGAGCTGGCTGCAGATTGTTGGGTGACCGCTAAGAGGTAAGAGGAAGAGACACAGTGCAGGGTCCCCCTGTGGCTGTTCCCCTCAGCAACAAGTATACCCTTTTGGATATGGCTGGGGGGATGACCTTTCTGTGCACAGCAGCAGTAGCCAAGTTGGTGGCACTGAGACCAGCTCTGAGGCTCAATGGGTAAGGGAGAAACCAGGCAGGATGGTAGTGATAGGAGACTTGATATTGGGGGGGACAGACAGGAGATTCTGTGGTCGTAAAAGAGATGCCGGAATCATGTGTTGCCTCCCAGGTTCCAGGGCCAGGGACATCTCAAAGTGGCTGCAGAACATTCTCAAGGGGGAGGGTAAACAGCCAGCGGTCTTGGTGCATGTCGGTATCACCAACATAGGTAGAAAGAAGGATGAGGTCCCGCGCAGTGAATATAGGGAGTTAGAAGAAAACTTTAAAAAGCAGGACATCAAGGGTAGTAATCTCTGGATTACTCCCAGTGCCAGGTGCTAGTGAGCATAGAAATAGAAAGATAGCTCAGATGAATGTGTGGCTGAGGAAATGGTGGGGGGAAGGATTCATATTCTTTATTATTAGAATATCTATTGGGGTAGTGGTGATCTGTACAAGGGAGACGGGTTGCACCTGAACTGGAGGGGGACCAATAGTCTGGCTGGGAGGTTTGCCAGTGCTGCTTGGGAGGTTTAAACTAGAGTGGCGGGGGGTGGGGCCCTGAGCAGTAGAGTGGCTAATGAGAAATACGGGATAATACTGTAGCCAATGAGAGCAAGTTTAGGACAGGACAGACAGGAGCACAGTAAAGGGAGAGGAAAGACCATTGGTTTAAATTGCATTTATTTCAATGCAAGAGGCTTGGCAGGTAAAGCAGATGAACTCAGGGCATGGATTAGCTCTGGGGACTTGGATATCATAGCCTTAACAAAAACATGGCTGAGGGAAGGTCAGGTTGGGCAGCTCAATGTTCCAGGATACATATATGTGTGACAGAGGTGCAGGTAAGAGAGGAGGGGTAGTTGCCTTCTTGATAGAACAGGACATAACAATGGTCCTTAGAGATAATGTTCTTGGGGGAATCATCCCGTGAGGCCATATGGGTAGAACTTAGAAACAAGCTGGAGATGGTCACTCTGGAATTATATTGTAAACCCCCCAGTAGACAGCAGGAATCAGAGGAGCAGATATGTAGAGAGATTGCAGCTAGTTATAAACATAATAGGGTAGAATTAGTGGGAGATTTTAACTTCCCTGATATTGACTGGGCCAACCATAGTGTAACAGGCTTGGACAGAGTAGAATTTGTGAAATGTGTCCAAGAAAGTTTCCTTTATCAATATACAGAGGGATCTACTAGAGAAGGTACAACACTAAACCTCTTGGGGAATGAGGTAGGGCAAGTGGAGGAAGTGTCTGTCGATGAGCACTTTGGGTCCAGTGACCATAATTCTATCAGTTTTACAATAGTTATGGAGAAGGCTATGACCGGTTCACAGGTTAAGGTCCTGAACTAGGGCAGAGCAAATTTTGGAGCCATTAGGTGGGATCTTGCAGTGATTGATTGGGCAAGATTGTTTGCAGGGAAAGGAGCGTCTGCCACGTGGGAGGCCTTCAAAACTGTGTCAAGAGTTCAGGGCCTGCACGTTCCTATTAGGGTGAAGGGCAAGCCCACAGGTTTAGGGAACCTTGGTTGATGAGAAATATTGAAGCTCTGGTTAAGAAAATGGATGAGGCATACACTGTGCATAAGCAATTGGGAACTAGCGAATCTCTAGATGACTACAAGAAAGCATTTAAGAGAAGTTAGGAGGGCAAAAAGAAGAGATGAGAAGGATCTGGCAGGCAAGGTGAATCAAAATCCCAAGAGATTCTATGGGCACATTAAAAGGTGGCTGGGGAGAGAATAAGTCTTGTTAAAGATCAGCATGGCCATCTGTGTGTGGAACCAAAGGAAATGGGTGAGATTTTTAATGAATATTTCTCTTCAGTTTTTACTGTGGAGAAAATGATGGAAGTTAAGGAAATAGGTGAAATGAGTGGTGTTGTCTTGGACCATATACAAATTATCAAGGAGGAGATATTGGAGGCCTTAAAGTGCATTAAGGTGGATAAATTCCCAGGGCCTGACCTGGTGCATTCTCGGACCTTGTGGGAAGCTAGAGAAGAAATTGTGGAGGCCCTTGCAGAAATTTTGGTTTCGTTTCTGGCCACAGGTGAGGTCCTGGAGGACTGGAGAGTAGCTAATGTGGTACCATTGTTTTAAAAGGGTAGCAAAAAGAAGCCAGGAAACTACTGGCCAGTGAGTCCTTCATTGGGGGTGGGTAAATTGCTGGAGGGGATTCTGAGGGACAGGATCTACCAACATTTGGAGAGGCAGGGTCTGATTCGGGACAGTCAGCATGGCTTTGTGTGGCAAGTCATGTCTGACAAATCTCTTGGAGTTCTTCTCCAAGAAAGCCCTCCAAGGAGGTAACCAAGAGGGTAGATGAGGGTAGGGCAGTGGATGCTGTCTATATGGACTTTAGCAAGGCCTTTGACAAGGTCCCTCATGGCAGGCTAGTCTGGAAGGTTGGATCGCATGTGATCTGGGGGAGATAGTGGATTGGATTCATAATTTGCTCAGTGGTAGGAAGCAGAGGGTGATGGTCGAGGGTTGTTTCTCAGACAGGAGGCTTTTGTCTAATGATGTGCCATGGGTTGGTGTTGGGACCTTCGTTGTTTGTAATTTATATAAACAATTTGGATGTGAATGTACAAGTTTACCAATTATACTAAAATAGGTGGTGTAGTGTAGAAGGTTATGAAAAATCACACTGGGATCTTGATCAGCTAGGCATGTGGGCTGAGGATTGGCAAATGGCTTTCAGTCCAGATAAATGTGAGGTCTTGCATTTGGGGAGATCAAACCAGGGTAGGACTTGTACAGTGGATGGTAGGGTCCTGGGGAGTGTTATGGAACAGAGTGCTAATGCATAGTTCACTGAAAGTGGTGTCACAGGTAGACAGGGTGGTGAAGAAGACATTTGGCATGCTGGCTTTCATCAATTAGGGCACTGAGTACAGGAGTTGGGAAGTTATTACAATTATATAAGATGTTGGTGAGGCTGCACTTGGAGTATTGTGTATAGTTTTGGTCAGCCTGTTATAGGAAAGATATTATTAAACTAGAAAGAGTGCAGAAAAGATTTACCTGGATGTAACCTGGACTTGGGGGCCTGAGTTACAAGGAGAGGTTGCGTAGACTTGAACTTTATTCCCTGGAATGTAGGAGATTGAGGGGTGACCTGACAGAAGTATATAAGATCATGAGGGGCGTAGACAGGATGAAAGCACGTGGCCTTTTTTGCAGGGAGGGGGTGCTAAAAACAAGAGGGCATAGGTTTAAGATCAGAGGTGAGAGATTTAAAAGGGGCATCTGGGCAGCTTCTTCACAGAAAAGGTGGTGTGTATTTGGAAAGAGCTGCCAGAAATACAGGTTATGGTGGGCACATTAGCAACATTTAAAGCCATCCAGATAAGTACATGGATAGGAGAGGTTTAGAGGGCTATGGGCCAAATGGGTCAGATGGGACTAGCTCACTGGGCAACAGTTGGCATGGACAAGTTGGGCTGAAGGGCCTGTTTTCATGCTGTATGACTCAATCTGCTTTTATATTTCACACTTTGTCCGATCACCTGGCTGTACTTCTACTCCTGGCAGAGGTAGAGACTGAGGACAGCGAAAGTATGATCAAGGGAGGTGGAGGAGTGTTTACAGGACTGCTTTGAATTGATGGACTGCACCATATTCAGGTATTCATCTTTTGGATCCGTATGAATATGCCACAGCTGTCACAAACTTCAAGTCCTGCATGGATGAGTGTGTGCCTTTGAGAATATGCCAGGAAATTTGTAGTTTGCTGAAGGCTAGACCTGTGGTGTTCAAGACTGGTGAACCAGAACCCTACAAGAAGTCCAGGTAAGACCAATGGAAGGCCACGGTGAGAGCAAAAAGGCAACTCTGTGTGAAGTTAGAGATGCAATCAGATGCACTACAGCTGTGGCAGGGTTTGCATGCCATTACTTCCTATAAGGCGAAACCTACTGGCATAAATGGCAGTGATGCTTCACTCCCTGATGAGTTTAATCCCTTTTATGCACGTTTAGAGAGGGAGAATAACTCTGCACCTGTGTGAATCCCCACAGCATCTGATGACCCTCTGATCTGTCTTGGAGGCTGACATCAGAACATCCTTCAAGAGGGTGAACCCTTGCAAGGCATCAGGCCCCAATGGTATACCTGGCAGGGTACTGAAAATCTGGATGGGGTGTTCAAGGACATCTTCAACCTCTCACTGCTGCAGTCAGAGGTTCCCACCTGCTTCAAAAGGGCATCAATCATACTGGTGCCCAAGAAGAGCAGGGTGAGCTGCCTCAACAACTATCACCTGGTGGCACTCACATCTACTGTGATGAAGTGTTTTGAGAGGTTGGTCATGGCTGGAATTAACTCCTGTCTGAGCAAGGACCTGGACCCATTGCAGTTTGCCTACCGCCACAACAGATCTACAGCAGACATAATCTCACTCAGCTTTGGGGCACCTAGACGACAAAACAGGCTGCTGTTTATTGATTACAGCTCGGTGTTCAACATAATCATCCCCTCAGTACTAATAAACAAGCTTCAATACCTGGGACTCTGTACCTCCCTCTGCCACTGGATCCATGACTTTCTTACTGGGAGACCAGTCGGTGCTGAACAGTAATAACATCTCTTCCCTGACAATCAACACAGGCACACCTCAAGGCTGTGTGCGTAGCCCACTGCTCTACTCTCTCTGCACTCAACTGTGGCTAAGCACAGCTCAAATGCCGTCTATATACTTGCAGATGACACCACTGTTGTTGGTAAAATCTCAGATGGTGACGAGGAGGCACACAGGAGTGAGATAATTTGGTTGGTCAAGTGGCATCATGACAACAATCTTGCACTCAACATCAGCAAGACCAAGGAATTGATTGTGGACTCCAGCAAGGGAAAGTTGAGAACACACACCAGTCCTCATCGAGGGGTCATTGGTGGAAAGGGTGAGCAGCTTCAAGTTCCTGGGCATGAATGTCTCAGAGGATCTCTTGGGCCCAACACATCGATGCAATCACAAAGAAGATATGCCAGCAGCTCTACTTCAGTAGGAGTTGCACTACATTCCTTTCAAACATAATTTATAGTTCTATATTATGCCCACTCTTTCCCTGGGACCACTTTACAACAAGATCATCAATTAATTATTGTTACGCAGTACTACACCTAATATAGCCTGTTCCCCAAATAGCTCTTCAACACACTGACACAAAAAATCCACCTTGTTTACTTCCAGGAATCCATCCCCTACATGTTAGTACTGTGATATAGCATGTACTCATTCTCAGATGACAGATGCCATGGAGACGGACAGGCTGCCTGATTCATCTGGAGATCTGGTCTCTGATATATGGGGGCATAATGGAGGTCCTAAGGAACAGCAACAGGTCATTAATGTACAGGTTACTGAGAGGTGCCTCTCTTGGGGAGATTGCTGTCCTTATTGAGAAATGGATGCCATTCATGAGCAGATTTCTATCTTAAAGAACACAGATCTTCCTCATGAACAGCTAGCAGTTCTGTAGGTCCAAAAGGCTGCATCGTGTCAGTAGCAAGCTGTCCTTCACAAATAGAGAGACTGCACATGAGCTGATTGATCTCTTGCTGGAGCAGTGGGATGCCATGTATGAATAGCTTCTTCTCCTGCACCAGCAGAAATAATATACACAGGAATTCAACCCTCTTCTGCAGGAGCAGAGGCATACAACTCCCACTCAAACACCCCTCAATCATGAGACAAGTCCTGCTCTGATCATAGACAGCTGAGTCGGAGGAGAAATGCTAACCATTCTCTTGAAGCAGTCATTAATGTGTAGGATTAAAAGTAACGTACTGTATAAATGAGAGAGCATTAGTCATTCCATGAACAGGATTATATGATGATAAAGTGATCATATCTAATTGTTATGAACAGGGTAAAACTTCATCCTTATTCTTCTGAGACTTCATTAGTTCTTTCTTATCGTGATTCTAGGAAAGTCAATTGATTCATCTGAGTCAAGTAAGTTTCACATCACTGGCTTGAAATGTTAACCTTTGAATCCATTTCCTAATCTATCTGCTCTGAGCTGTTTTGGTCACCGTGGTAAATATCCACCATTGATCTTGATCAGTAGGCCAATGCATAAAAATGCATAACCATTGTTAATGTTTGCAGATTGGACCTTCTTTGAGGAAAGTGTATTTTGTGTGGAGATGGAAATGCTTTAAGTGAGATGTCATTTATCAGGAAGTAGTTGTCCTTGTAAGACATATAAATGATAGGAACGGGAGTTAATTCATAGATGTGTCACAAGGAACGAAAGTGGGTTTGCAAAGCTATTTTTGTGACATTTTTCATGTCATCCAGTTTTTCTTGAATACTTATTTGTGCAGTGTACTCAAGAAGACAACACAATCTGGAAAGGGCCTCTTATTCTGCAGGGAGATGTATGAATTGTAGAATGTGTACATGAGAATTATCTCTCTATAACAGAATCAATACGTACTCCCTGTGTCTGCATGGGTTTCCTCCGGGTGTTAATTTCCTCCCACATTCCAAAGACATGCAGGTTAGGAAGTTGTGGGCATGCTATGTTGGCGCTGGAAGTGTGGTGACACTTGCAGGCTGCCCCAGAACACTAGGCAAAAGATGCATTTTGCTGTGTTTCGATGTACATGTGACTGTGTGTACATGTGTCCATTTGACCTGATCTTGGTCTGTCTGGCTGTTGCTGCCTTCTTTCAGTCAGAGGAATGGTGAAGCTCCTAATGTTGTGCAGAAACATCCCTCTTGACCCTTCTTTGTTCTTTATCTTCCTGCTGGAGTTTGTTGCTTCTTCATGGATCTCATGCTCCAGACCTCCTGACTGTACTTGGGTAACAGCTATTATCTCCTCTTGGACTGATGAATGCACTGGAAACTCACTGTCAGGTGACTGATGGCATTCTGCGCTACACTTGTTGCTCCATGATAGCTGTTGTAATGATGCCTAGCTGCAGTGGTGGGAGAATGGAGGAAGAGGAAAGGCCACAGGAGGGTGGCCTTTGTCCACAAGTCCATCCTTCAGGGCTGTGCTGGCTGTTGAATATGTCAGATAGTGCACAACTGCCTCAGATCAATAGATATTTGGGCATTAAGGAAATCAGGGGAAATAGCAATTCAGGTCTTTACTCTCTAAAGATTCTCGGTGTGTCAAGCCCTGTGCTCTCCAACTCTCCAACGTGTGATGCCTAGCCCGAACCTTCGAGCAATGAGATGCGACCAGTAGTATGACAATTGATGAGTTGCTCAGCATTTCAAAACTGGAATAAGTGCTCCTTGCCAGTATGAGCACAACTTGGAATTCTGGGAGTCTGTCAGTTGTGATGGGGTTTACATACTATAACAAGCTACAAAATGAAGTTGGGCGGCATCGCCGACAAGAGCACATCCCTTCCTGATGAGCTTGTGGCATCACGTTTTGAATAGAAAGGGACTGATATGTCACCACCCACCTGGACAGCCTCTAATGACCGAAGCCATGGTCACCATTGAGGACGTAAGATCAGTCTTCTGGAGAGTGAACCTGCAGAAAGCATCTGGCCCAGGTGTCCCTAGTCGTGTCCTCAGATCCTGTGCAGGTCAGCTGGTGGGGGTATTTGCAGACACTTTTAACCTCTCCCTGCTTCAATCTGAGGTTCCCACCTGCTTTAAGAAGACCACTATTATCCTGGTACCAAAGAAAAACAAGGTGACGTGCCTTGATGACTACCACCTGGTGGCTCTGACATCCACCATCATGAAGTGCTTTGAGAGTCTGGTCATGGCACACATTAACTCCAGCCTCCCAGACAACCTTGACCCACTGCAATTTGCCTACTGTCAAAACAGGTCTATGGTGGATGCCAATCCCTGGCCCCACATTCATCTCTGGAGCACATACATTAGACTATTGTTTATTGACTACAGATCTGCCTTCAATTCTGTAATTCCAAGCAAACTCATCACCAAAGTCCGAAACACCTTCCTCTGCAACTAGATTCTTGATTTCCTGACCAACAGACTGCAATCAGCAAGGATAGGCAGCAACACCTCTGGCACAATTATTCTCAACACTGGTGCCCCAAAAGGCTGTGTCCTCAGCCCCCTACTCTACTCCCTATACACTCATGACTGCATGGCCAGATTCTGCTCTAACTCCATCTACAAATTTGCAGATGATGCCACCATAGCGGGCATATCTCAAATAACAATGAGTCAGAGTACAGGAAGGAGATAGAGCTTAGTGACATGGTGTCATGACAACAACCTTTCCCTCAATGTCAGCAAAACAAAAGAGCTGGTCATTGACTTCAGGAAAAGGGGTGGTAGACATGCTCCTGTCTACATCAATGGTGCTGAGATTGAGAGGGTTGAGAGCTTCAAGGTTCTTGGAGTGAACATCACCAGTAGCCTGTCCTGGTCCAACCACATAGATGCCACAGCCAAGAAAGCTCACCAGTGCCTCTAATTCCTCAGGAGGCTAAAGAAATTCGGCATGTTCCCTTTGACACTCACCAACTTTTATTGATGTGCCATAGAAAGCATCCTATCTGGATGCATCACTGCCTGGTATGGCAACTTCTCTGCCCGGGACCGCAAGAAACTGCAGAGAGTTGTGGACACAGCTCAGCACATCACAGAAACCAGCCACCCCTTCATGGACTCTGTCTATACTTCTTGCTGCCTTAGTAAAGCAGCCAGCATAATCAGACCCCACCCACCTGGGACCTTCTCTCTTCTTTTCTCTCCCCCCCCCCCCCCCCCCCCAAAATCAGGCAGAAAACACAAAAGTCTGAAAGTACATGCCACCAGGCTCAAGGACCGTTTCCATCCTACTGTTATTGAATGGTTCCCGTGAATGATAAGATGGACTCTTGACCTCACCATCTACCTCATTATGACCTTGCTCCTTGTCTACCTGCACCACACTTTCTCTGTAGCTGTGACACTTTACTCTGCATTCTGTATTGTTTTACCTTGTACTACCTCAATGAACTGTGTAATGAATTGATCTGTATGAATGGTATACAAGACAAGTCTTTCATTGTGCCTTGGTACAAGTGACAATAATAAACCACTGTCAATACCTGTTAGGACCCTGGCTTGCTATCTCATTCAGGTTCATCAAATATTTTGTCCCACAATCCTACTATTAGCAATACCTAACACAGGCAAAGAAGCATAATCAGCCTTTAACTGCCACATTTACCTCTTTGATCTCACCCTATCAGTGATGTTCCCTTTGTCCTGTTCATCCCTCTCCACCATCTCTGCAACTGATACTAACTTGTTTTCTCTATATCCTGGTTCTGAAGAAGGGTTTCAGACCTGAAACGTTAATTCTGATTCTCTTTCCGGATGCTGTCTGACCTGAGTGTTTCCAGAATTTTTTTTGACTTTGTCATGTTTTCAGCATCTGCAGTTTTAAAAATCTTACTGTCTGAGGTTCTACTTTTTAATTATCTCCTAATATTCAGTTTGGAAGATCTCATCTTTTTTTCTATTTATGTCTTTGGTGCTTATATGTATTACAACCAGTGGCTATTCACTCTCCCTCTTCAGAATGTCCTGCAGTCGCTCTGACATCCTTAACTCTAGCATCAGGGAGATAACCTACCATCCTGGAATCATGTTTGTGGCCACAGAATCACCAATTTGTTTATTGTTAGGACCATGGCTTGCTATCCCATTAAGGTTCATTTTGTGCACTTATACAATTGTTAATCTATAAATATGTTTAAAGAGATGACTCAAAAGGCAAATGATAAAAATCTGTCTGTAATTATATGAATATCTCCAAATGTTTTTGGAATCCTAGCAGCTTGCCAACAGTTTTGTCACTCAATTGCTGTTATCACTTGTATCAGGACACAGGTCATTTGTGGGTCAGCATACACTGTCAACAAGCAAAATAATAAAACTGGATATAAAGTCCTTCATACTAACCTGTGGTTTTGAACTTTTACTATTTTCTGAAATGATTCTTTCCATTTGAAAACACTAATTGCTTCAAATAACCACATTACAATAAAGACTACATTATTTAATGGTCAGGTACAAAAGTCAATTCCAGCTACCTTGCATGTGGTTACATGGGATGTGATTAGACAGAGCCCTTGTCATTGTAGTTGTCTAGAACTGAGTGAAATCTGAGTAGAAGTCTGAAATATTCAGATGATGTATTTGACAGGTGTTATGATAATCTTTCAGATTTGGGCCACATAACAGGTAATAGATCAATTTGCAAAATGGTTTATTTTAAATTCCATGTGATAAACAAGGAGTAAATGTATTATACTTTTGTTGGTTGCCATATTTGGTATGCTTATGTTATCAGACCGATGTTCTGTTGCTTTTGGAAACTGAACTGGAATCTCAGTTATTGGAAGAAGAGTAGTCTAGTCTACCAAGCCCCTTGAGCCTGTTCTCCCTTTCAATGGATTTCAGCCAATGAATGGCCTAACATATTTCTACCTTTCTCACATATCATTTAATACCCCCAGTTAACAAAATGCATCAATTTCAAGTTTTAAATATTTTAAATTAATAACTGATGTTGTATCTATTGCATTTAAGAAGAGTGCTGAACATCTGACAACTTTTGTATATACAAATACTTTACTGAAAGCCATGGCTCATATTTTTAAATAAAACTCCACTATTCCTAAGTACCCAAATCGTCACACTGCCTGGATCTGTCCTTTGGCTTCTCACCATGCTCGTACTAACCTGGTACAGTTGCATTGGTCCAATTGTCCCGGAGCTCCCAAGCCTGGAGTCAAGCAGTAAGGAGTAGTGAGGCCTCAGCCATGACTGGGCTTTGATTAGCATATTGTTAAGGCCACAACCCCAGAATGTTCTGACAGTCTAAAACAGAAAGGAGGACTGGGGGGTGGAGCCTCACCTTGATCCAAGTTGTCAAGAGTTTGTTAGAGTTATTAAATGTTTCTGATGTACAGTGACATTTAAAAAAAAAACAAAATTAAAATCATTATAAACATGAAAAAGTGTTTAAAGATGTACATGAATTATAATTTACTAAAACATTAAACACAAATAATTATGAATAACAAAATAAATAAACTTAAGTTTATCTTCCCAGTTGCCAGGTTGCTAACCCCATTCAATTGAATTGGTTTCTGATCCCATAACAGGTTTGGCTGGTTTAGGAGCATAGAAGCAGGTTCACTAGCCTAATACTGAATATACACAAGTGCAGTGATGGAATGCAGTGACGCATACACTGGTATCCTAGATTTAAGGCAGGGTCCTGTGAGTCCAGCATGTATCTATCTACCTGCGGGCAGCTGTGACTGTGGTTCCCTTCTAAATCACTGGCCTAGGCCAACTCAATTAGGCCCGTTATCCACTCCATTATTGGGGCTCAGTTCCTGTCACTGACTAAGGAGTTTGTACGTTCTCCTGTGTCTGCGTGGGTTTCCTCCCACATTGCAAAGACATACAGGTAGGTTAATTTGGGTTTAAAATGGGTGGCATGGACTCATTGGGCCGGAAGGGCCTGTTACCACGCTGTAAGTAAAATTTAAAATAAAACTTAAATTTATCAGTTGCTTCTTAAGGTCCTGCAATGTTAAATTAAATCATCCATTAACTGCTTAAAATTTCAAGGAATACAACACTAGTTTGCATTTTCTTTCCTTGCAATTTAATCCTTGTCATCCAATTTTGTCAATTTGTCCTTCCTACTGTGTCATGTCCAGACCTACCTAAGTATTCTAGGTCTGGTCCAAACCAGGATTTTTATAGGTATAATACCTCTTGAAACCCTGACCTTATACTTTATATTCTGCACAAATTGCACAGTTCTCCAGTGTTCATGTTGATATCAGTAGGATATGTTGAATACTCCTGCAGACTTCATGATGCACAAGAGAATTTAATGTGCAGTTAGACCTTAACATTTGCACAGAATTATGTATATCACTGCTTACTTTCCCAGCAGATAGGTCAGTCCATTCCTTAGTGATTGCAGTCCTGGCTTAGTACAACATGTACATATAATAAGGACCAGTGAAAACCATCATGATGCAAAACACCAGAATTGTGAGCTGATTCTTAAGTCTTGATGCATGAGAACTTATTGAATTACTGCTACACCAAAATGAAAGGTAACATTGCTTTGTAATATGCACCATCACATACTGTATATGCCTGCCAGGTCAGCAAGATGTCTGAGGAGAAAAAAACATAAGAAATTTAAAAATTTCAGAACGACAATCACCAGAGATGTGTTATGGTAATTGTGCAGTCAGAACCAGGTGATAGGACTTTAGACTTGTAGGGAAAAAAATGGGTTGAACGTGAAACTCGGCTTCCACAAGATGAATTCTGATTTTAGTGAAAAATTATCTGACTTTTTTAACTACAAGTACATATCTTTAAGGTCTTGTTTCAAAACTAATGATGAAGCAACATACCTGAGAAACCAACTAGACCTGGAAACTCAAAATAATAGTTGAATCATATGCCCCTCAATTATTTAAACAAAATTCTAGTTCCTTATTATATACATAACACTTTTCTCCTTTGCTGAGAATGTCAGTTTGTTGCTGAAATGCCTTCTCCTTTTGTTTTCTCTTTCATTCCTATCCCTTTTTCCCCTCTTCTCTAACTCCCTGCTCAGGTATCCTTCCCTCTGCTACACTGAGGCATAGATAGGGTAGATAGTCAGTCCTTTTCTGGGGTGGAAATGTCAAATACCAGAGGGCATAGGTTTAAGGTGAAAGGGGGGAAGTTTAAAGCAGATTTGCAAGGCAGGTTTTATTTTTACAGAGTAGTAGATACCCGAAATGTGCTGCCAGCGGAGGTGGTAGAAGGAAGTACAATAGCAATAATTGAGGCATTAAGATAGACATAAAAACAGGCAGGGAATAGCGTGATACAGACCATATTGTAAGCAGATGGGATTAGTTAGATTGGCATCATGGTTGGTGCAGACGTGGGCTGAAGGGTTTGTTCCTGTGTATTGTTCTATAGTTTAAACCCTCCCTTAGCAGAGGATATCAATCCCAGACCTGCCCAGGTGTTGCCCTCCCAGCTTGTATAGATCCTGCTTTCACTAGAAGTGCCTCAGAAGTCTAAATACTGCCCTTCTGTACCATACCTCTAGCCACACATTCATCCCATCTATCTTTTTTTCAAGTTAGTTTTAAGTTGCAGAAAGGGTGGGAAGAAATGGATAGGACAAAGGGCATATCTCTTATAGGATGAGACCAAATGGGTTAATGTGGCAGTTAGTCCCCCTCTAGAATGTTCTGCAGTCACTCTGTGACATCCTTGACTCTAGCACCAGGGAGAGTCATATTTATGACCACAAAATTGCCTATCTGTTAGGGCCCTGGCATGCTATCTCATTCAGCTTCATAAAATATTCTGTTGGACAATCCTTCTATGAGCAGTTTGTAACAGACAAATAAGCATAATCATCTTCCAACCTCTTTGATCTCACCCTATCAGAGATACGGCCTTTGTCCTATCCATCCCTCTCCTCCATCTCTGAAATTAACTTAATTTCTCTTTTTCCTGGTTCTTAAGAAGAATTTCAGACTTGAAACATTAACTCTGATTCTCCTTCCAGATGCTGCTTGACCTGCTGAGTGTTTCCAGCATTTTTGATTTTGCATCAATTCCCAGCATCTGCATGATCCCATCTCCTTTTGCCTACCCATGTCTTTGGACTGATATGTTCTATGACCACTGGCTATTCACTCCCCCTTATCACAATTTCCTGAAGTCTCTCTGACATCCTTGACTCCAGCATCAAGGAGATTAACTTAGTCCTGGAGTCATGTTTGTGGCCACAGAATCACCTACTTGTTTGTTGTTAGGACCATGGCTTGCTATCCCATTAAGGTTCCTAAAAAAGTTAATGCAGTTATAGAACTTTTTATCTCTATGTTTAAAGAGATGAGGGAAATGTCTTATGAGTAATACCTGTCTATAATTATAAGAATGTCTCCAAATGTTTAGTGAATACTAGCTTGCCAGAACAAAGGAACCAGTTTTTTTGTTGTAACTCATTGCTCTTATTACTTGCATCAGGTCACAGAAGTACTTGGCATATCTACATATCACTGACAACAACCAAAATAATAAAACTGGGTATAAGATCCATCATACTAATCTATGGTTTTGAACCTCTCCTTTTTCTTGAAATGAAATGATTTATTCCTTTTGAAGCCACTAATTGCTTTAAATACCTACCTTGCAATAAAGACTTATTCGATACTCTCATACTGTATATGAAGGTCAATTCCAGCTACTTTGCATGTAGTTACATGGGATGTGATTAGACAGAGCCCTTGCCATTGTAGTTGCCTAGAACAGAGTGAAATCTGAGAAGTCTGAAACATTCAGATGTACTTGACAGGTGTTATGATAATCTTTCAGATTCAGGCCACAAACCATTTTACAAGTTGATCTATTACCTGTTTTATTTTAAATTCCATGTGATAAACAAGGAGTAAATGTATTATACTTTTGTTGGTTGTCATATTTGGTATGTTTGTTATCAGACCAATGTTCTGTTGCTTTTGAAAGACCACAAAGTGTTTGTTTTAAAACTGAACAGGAACCTATCATTCATGGGAAGAAGATTGGACTACTGAGCCCCTTGAGCCTGTTCCACCTTTCCATGGGATTTCAGCCAATGAATGGCCTAATTTCATATTTCTGCCTTTCTCACATACTATTTGATACCTTCAGTTAACTAAATAATTAATTGAGTTTTAAGTTTAAAGTTTGTGCTTTCAAGAGAGTGCTGAACATCTACTACCCTTTTCATATACAAATACTTATTATCTTTATTGAAAGGCATAGCTCTAATTTTTAAATAAAATCTCACCAGTCCTAAGTACCCATTTCCTCACACCGCCTGGATCTGTCCTCTGCCCTCTTACCATGCCCAGACTAACCTGGTACAGTTGCATTGGTCTAATTGCCCTGGAGTTCCCAATCCTGGAGTCGAGCAGTAAGGAGTAGTGAGGCCAGAATGTTCTGGCCAGAATGTTCTGACAGTACAAAACACAAAGGAGGAAATGTGGGGTGGGGGTGGAGCCTCACCTCTGTTATAAATCTGTTAGTTATGTTTCTGATGTATAGTGACATCTAAAAACCAATACAATTAAAATTATGAACATGAAAAAGATTAATTAAAATATAAATGAATTACAATTTATTAAAACATTAAACAAATAATTATAAATATCAAAATAAAAAATCAATAAATAAACTGAACTTTATCTTCTCAGTTGGCAGGTTGGGAATCTCCATTCAATTGAATTGGGTTTCTGATCCTAATCCAGGTTTGACAGGTTTAGGAACACAAAGGCAGGTTCGCCAGCATAATACTGAAACTCCACATGGGTGCAGTGATGGAATGGAATAACAGATGCACTGGCATCCCAGACTTAAGGCAGGGTCCTTCGAGTCCCACATGTAACAGAATGATAATGGTTCCCTTATGAATTGCTGGCCTGGGCCAACTCAATTGGACCCATTACCTATCCTATCAGTTGCTTCATAATGTATTGCAAATCAAATCAATTATTAACTGATAGAATTTCAAAGGATACAACATTAGTTTGTATTTTCTTTCGCTGCAGTTGAATCCTTGTCGTCAAATTTGGCTAATTTGTCCTTCCTTCTGTGTCATGTCCAGAACTAGCATAGTATTCTAGATTTGGTCCAACCAGAAATTTTATGGCTATCATGTGATTTTAAACCCTAACCTAAGAGGATTGTGCACAAATTGCACAGTCCTCGTGTCCATGGTGAAATAGATATTGAATACCCCTGCAGACTTCATGATGCACAAGAGAATCTAATGTGCAGTTAGACTTTACCATTTACACAGAATTATATATATCACCGCTTACTTTCCCAGCAGACAGGTCAGTCCTTTTCTTAATGTTGCAATGTGGGCAAAAAATGCAAGATCCATGTTCTTCATTGCAGTCCTGGCTTAGTATGACATGTAGATATAATAAAGACCAGTAAAAACTCATGCTGCAAAACACCAGAATTGTGAGATGGTTCTCGAGTCTTGACGCATTGTGGGCTTAGTCAATTACTGCTACACCAAACTGAAAGGTAGCATTGCTTCATAATATGCAACATCACATGTGTGCCTGCTAGGTGAGCACAAAACATACATAAGAAATAAAACAATTTCAAAAAACAAGTTCACCAGAGACCTGCTGTGGTAATTGTGCAGTCAGAACCAGGTGTTAGGACTTTGCTGGACTTGTAGGGAAAAGAAAAATGGGTTGAACATGAAACTCTGAAAACCTGCCTCCACAAGACCAATTCTGATTCAGTGAAAAATTATCTGACTGTTTTTAATCTACCAGCACATTTTATCCTTAAGGTCTTTAAAGATTTGTTTCAAAACTAATGATGAAGCAGCATGCCTCAAACCAACTGGAACTAGAAACTCAAAATAATAGTTGAACCATATGCCCCTGAATTATTTAAACAAAATACTAGTTATATATTATACGCAATGTCCATTTGTCACTGAAGTGACTCATGAGAGCATTTAACATAAGGATGCCACATAGCTTCTATATTCCTGGGAAATAACCACATTGTCACTCACACTCTAAGGATCCAAATGTTCCTGGGTTCTTAATATGTTTGTCCAAGGATTGTTAACACCAAGTGCAAAACTGGATTGTTCGTGATACAATAAGCATTCCACTTAAAACTTGACTGGTATACATGATATTTCTACTTCATAACCCTATAGCCTACACTCTTGACTCACTTATCCTCTTAAAATGTCATCTCAAAACTTCATTTACTTGCAGACTTGGTGTGTGAGACATGGTTGCCAGGGTGTTAGTTTCTTTAGGGGTTGTGCTAATATGATGTACTGTTATTATAGAGCCCTCCAGACACCCATACTGGATGAATATTTGACGTGACCTTCAGACAGATTTCCTTCTTGCAGCCAGCTGTTGTTTTATTGATAGTATGATTCCAGTGTCACACTTTTAAAAAAAAATAAAAAAAAATTTCTCTAAATAGGGAATGCTGAGAACTGATCTAACAGATATTTAAAGTTTTGAATTTTGAGTTTTACTTGCTCAATCTCAATATAAGGTAGAAATCAAGAACTCAAACAGAGAACTCAGAAGAAACCTCTTTGGCCAGAAAGTAATAAGAATATGGAACAAACTAAAATTGTGAGTAGCTGAGGCTAATAGTATGGACCCACTTAAGAGAAAGCAAGGTATGCTTTTGAGGAAGAATAGAATGGAAGGCAATGCTGATAGAATTAGATGAGGAAAGACCAGTTCAAATGAACCAAAAACGAGGTATGGACTAACTGGGGTGAGGTGCATTATTTCTGGGTTGTGTATTCATTATAACTAAGTAAAAGTTTACCAATTTGTTTTTCAAAATTTGTTGCAAGTAAATCTTCTCCCTGCTGCTCCCACTCCCGTTACTCAAACGTGCCATTTAAACAGACACAATTGCAATTCGGATCTGTTTATTTATCAAATCAATTCATCACTTTAAATAAGATTAAGAAATGCCTGAGAATAACTCAAAGGATTCATATCATGTCAAAATGGTGCGAGTAAAATTTAAGTGACATACACAAAGAAAATATTGGGCTAGAACTTACTGCTAGCAGCGAACCACTTCTCATATGTGGGGAAAAAAACTTACAGATTTCTGGATTGACCAGTGCTGCCACAATCCAAAAGGGTGAGGCCTTGCTTAATGTAATGCCATCACTTGGGAGGGTTCCACAAGCAACAGAAAATTAATTTGACAGCCACAATTCCAGAGCTTCCAGTTAAGGTCTTTGAATGCCTCTAAATGCTAGTAATATCTAGAAACATTCGACAACTGTTAGATTTCAATTCAAGAATTAAACAAAAAATTAATAAATTGTTTAAAACATTAAAGAAAACTAAAATAATTGGAAACATCAGTAGAATTAATTTTCAAATTTTATCATATTTAC
Source organism: Pristis pectinata (assembly GCF_009764475.1). Lineage (NCBI taxonomy): Eukaryota > Metazoa > Chordata > Chondrichthyes > Rhinopristiformes > Pristidae > Pristis > Pristis pectinata. The sequence goes on along the minus strand of NC_067408.1, from coordinate 65,561,510 downwards.
CTTCTGCTTCACAGCCATATTTTTTTAATCATTCAAATGAATGGCTTTTTGTTCCTGTGCAAATCCTAACAGGTCAGCAGGCAGATTACTACACACTGTTCAGGAATTACAAGTTTGTAATTATGCTGCTGGAATCCATGAACTCCTACTTTGGAGCACACCAGGAAATCACCAACTGAGCTTTGCAAGCAAGTCCATGTTCATGAGGGAGTACTGAACTTGGTGATACTTATAGAGGTAAATGCCTGCAATTCAGCATAGAACTGTTAGCACTTCCACCAAACTTCTGGTCCAATTTAACTAAATACATAGGGACATAGGATCTTAGGAGGGGGCCATTTGACCCACTGAGTCTGCACTGGCACTTTGTAAGAGGAATCTGGCCTGTCCCACTTACCTGGATTTGTACCATTGCCCTGTAATTTTTTCTTTTCAGATACTTATCCAGCTCCTTGACATCCATCGCTATCCTGTGATGCCTCCAGGTTTTGTGACATCTTCAAATTTGGAAATTGTACCCCTCACACCAAGGTACAAATCATTAATATATATTAAGAAAAGCAGTGGTCTTAGTATTGACTCCACGGCAATTCCACTGCACATTTCCCAACAATCCAATAAAACCTTTCACTGTCAGTCTGCCACTGGCTGTTACTTGACCATTTTCTATCCATTTTGCTATAGCTCTTTATTCCATGGCCTAAAATCTCAATGACAAACCTATTATATGGCACTTTATGGAAATTGATAGGGTATAAATGTGGCATACATACCAACCACCTTCATCGACCCTTTCTGTTACCTTATCAAAATCTCTGTCAAGTTATACTCAATTTACCATTAACAAATCCATGTTGGCTTTCTCCAATCAATCCACACTTGTCCAAGTGACTGCTAATCCAGAACCTGATTTACTTTCTCCAGATCCAGAACACTCTTCCCCCATTCCCCCTATATACACCCCCCCCCCCCCCCCACTGAGGTTGAACTGTTCTAAGTTTATCTCAACACTCTTTATTGAATGAGTGTTAACATTTGCAGTTCTGTAGTCCTCATGCACCATCTATAAATCTACATAAGTTAGGAAAGTTATGGCCAAGGCAACTGGAATTTCCTTCCTTGCATCCCTTCAACAACCCAGGATACATCATATCTAAGCAAGATATTTATCCACTTTTAGTGCAGCTAGTCTGTCTTTCACTCTTTATCAAATTTTAGCACATCCAGAATCTCATCACATCCAACTGCATCTTACTTTGCTGAAACTTATGAGGCATCTTCTTCCTCTGTAAAGTACTGATTTAATAACTCAGCCGTACACTCTCACTCCATGAATAAAATTTATTTTTGGTCTCTAACCTCCTTTTACAATCCATTTCTTGTTCACATGCCTGTGAAGTATTTTTGGATTTCCTTTTGTTTCCCACCAGGCTTTTTCATATTTCTTTGTTACTTCCCTCTGAACTTTCTGTATGCATCCTACTTCCCTCTGAACTTTCTGTATGCATCCTGATCCTCACTTGTGATATCAACCTGGCATGTGTCATATCCTCTTTGTCTTTTTTTTAAACATTATCCAGGAAGCTTGAGATTTAAGTTCTCTAGTCTTTACCCTTGTGGGAAGGTATCTAAACTGTACATGAAACATTTCCACTTTAAGTTAATAACTTTGCCTACCGTGGTTTGATTCCAATTTACCTGTGCCAGATCTGTTCTCATCCCACGGAAATTAGTCCTCTCCAATTGATTATTTTAGCTTGGGTTGGTCTATATCCTTTCCCAAAGTTACTTTAAGCCTGATGACAGTATGATCATTGTTTCCTAGCTATTCCTGCCCTACCCCTCCCTGCTATGATTAATTCACTTAAGAGTGGCTTATTATCCAGAACCAAGCCCAGTAATGCCACCTTTTTCTTTGAATCAGAAAAAAATTGTAAGAATTGCAATTGAGAAAGTTTATTCGGGTTAGAAAACAGTAGGTCCCTGCAGGCAATACAAACAGCATGCTTTACATATTTTAAATTTTCTTATTCATTTTTTCAGGACACAGGCACCACTGGCAAGGTGATTATCTATGGCCTACCCCAAAATCCCCTAGAGAAAGAGGAGGTGAGCTACCTTCTGGAATCATTGCAGCACTTCCACAATAGCATTGGGTAGGGAACTCCAGGATTTAGACTCAGCAATGACAATGATAAAATGGTGATATATTTAGTGGAGCAACTGGAGTGCATTTTGTAAATGCAGCCATAGCGTGATGGTGTTAGGAAATAAATATTTAAGGTGGTGGATGGGATTAGGGTGGCAATGACATGTTCAAGAATTGTTAATTGCACCTACTGGAAGCTTTTAAAAATTGTTTGCAACTTGTTAAAAATTATGTCCAGCATTTTTATTCATATTGCACATCCGACAATGTAGTTCTTTATTTTAACTGTTTTCACTTATTTTCAATTGTTTTGACCATTTAACCTGTTTTTATCTTTAACAAATAATTTTTTAACTAGTTTAGTCACAGCTCAACATTAAGCTTGACAAGGTAACCTCCACTTGAAAAACTAGTTTATGTATCCATTGACTCAATCATATTCCAAGTTAACTGAAGGGGAGGAACTACATAAAACTATTTTAGAAATTCCAATGCATATAAAAAAGCCTGCTAAAATTACATTGCACAAGGAATTCCCAGGACCTCAGTTGAACAAACTTCTTAGACACCCAATATGCAAATTATGTATACAAGTGCACCCCATTCAAATGAATGGGGTTATCTTTAATTTTTCACCCCTTTCTAATGCAAATCTGAAGGTCAGAGCAAAATGCACTGTTAACCCCTCTTCAATGAGTCACTGCTCTGTTGCTGGCAGAGCAGGTTTTTATCCAGGATCTGAGAAGGGGTAAAGGTGTGGAGAACAAAGGGAGTGTTGATATGGTGGACACCAAAAGAAAATGGATGAACAGTATCTATTGAGGTGGGTAGTGAAGGTTTGTTAATGGCAGATAATCTGAGAAGATGCAAGTAAAAGGGAAATGGAAAAACAAACATGCTGGAACTGAGATACAGAATGCAGAAGTTGCTTGAAATGTGAAATAAAGGAAAATGGTGGGTTAAACCCAGCAGGTCAGGCAGTACCTCTGGAGAGAGAAAACCTGGGTTACATTATAACAGGTCAGGGTCCAAAAAGTAAAAAAAAATACAGATGCTGGAAATATCAGTGTTAGGAGAGTGAAACCAAAACCAAGCTGACACCCCGCACTGAGGATCGCCCTCAAATAAAAGTTTATCAACCTAAAATATCAACTTTTCGTGGTGGTTTGGGTGTGCAGTTATTGATCTGGGGCACCTTCTCTTCCTTCACAGATGCTGCCTGGCCTGCTGAATATTTCCATCATTTTCTGTTTTTATTTCAGATCTCCAACACCTGCAGCTGTCTACTTTTCAATCCTTGGCTATTTATTATGTAATCTACTTTCTTTCCAGAATATGCTGCCTGACCTGTTGAGTTTTCCAGGCAGTTTCCTTCATATTAGATTTACAGCAATTGCTGTGTTTTGTATCCCACAGTTCCAGTATGATTTTTTTTTACTTCTTCTCTGTTCTCCCTCTATTTATACCTTCTCCAGACTGACACCTCTTATGTCATTCACATTTGCAATCTCCAGCCTAACATGGCCATTTCCTTTCTTCTCGCCCACTTCTCTGTAACTTAAAACAATTCTGATTTAAAAAGTCATAGATCTGAAATGTTAATGGGCGCTCCATCCACAGATGCTGCCTGACCTGCCCAGTATTTGCAGCATTTTCTGCTCTTTCTTCAGATTAACATCTGCAGTTCTGATTTTTGCATTACTTCATCCTCGCTGCTGGCCTGTTTATGGAACATCCTTATACCTTGGAATTCGGGTGTCCACTATTTGATTTGAGATCTTCTTTCACATCTTCTTTCCAGCTCGCATTGGGGGCAAAGGTACTATTTCAGGTATGATGAAGCCACCCTCCAGTTTGGCAGAACTGGACCACTGGGCATCCCAAACACCTGACACTTCCACTGCCATAACCTTGCCATTAATGTAGGTGGCACGTATATTTCCGCAAGCCCCTTCAGCACCCGCCGCTCATCCCGGTTGGCAACGAGTCAGTAACTCCCCCTCGCTTGTCTCGAGCCTTACCATCGCTATTAACCTGCAGCACCCGCCGGTTCTCAACGGCCAAGGATTCGAAAACTGGCTCGAGCCGCTCTCCTGTCGCGCGAGATTTGGACGCCGCGGTCTGAATGGACGCCGCAGCTCCCATACGCAGTTAGCTGGTTTGGCACTCCCCTCTCTTCCGGAATCGAGAGCAAGAAGAGCAGCCGAATGGTGACCTGGGCCGGGCCTGGGCTTCACGTACGCTTGTGTGTATAACTGACCTGCCCATTAAATTTATCCGAATGTAAGTTTTGCATTTATAGGAATCGGGGAGAGCTACGCTTTCTGTGTGTTTTATTATTAAAAAAGAAAACCCGTTTGCTATGGATAGGATATGTACTTTCAGCTCGGGCATGGTCTACAGTCTAATCAATAAACTGAGCTGTGTCCAGTTTGGATTTTCTCCAACTTCATGTTTTATCTTTTTTTTAAAAAAATAGTATTAACAGGATATGCACAGTTTCTGCAGTCTCTGGAGATTTGAAATATGTTTATTGTGTGTAGAGTTTGCACACCTCTGTACTTAATATTTATATTGCACCAGGAGACATGTATTTGTCAAAGTGATGTTCTAATGAATAACATTGTTGGGAAATTACGTTACGTAATGGAACGTCCATGTACACTATACAGTAGAGGTTGTTTGATAAACTGCTGAATGCAATTGCGTATTTACTCCATCTATATTGAAGTACTTGATTTTGCACAAGGAGGCACCCAAAACTCAGTCACACGTGTAGCAGAAGGACACATGTAGAAGCAGATTTTCCCTGTAAATGTGAGGCCTGCTTCGCTGATATTTAGAGGAGATCTGCTCAGGAAGGGATGACACTGGGAATCAGCTTCAGTGGGGTTTCCAATAAAGCTAAAACCTTGCTCCTCCATATGTCTTTGGACCCTCCCCGGAATGGCTCAGCCTTGACTCCATCTCACCTGCCTTGACCTTGAAATCCCTCTCGCAGCTGCTCACCTTGTCCTGACTGGCACTCTAGCCCCAACCCTAAACAAGCCTGTCTCAGCTGTGATTCCTTCACTCCCACGGGCTGTGGAGAAAAGGTCTTCGTGGCTATAGAGCAATACAGCATAGAACAGGACTTTTGGCCCAACTCATCCATGCTCATTGTGTTGCCCAGCTAGTCCCCTTGGCCTGTGTTTGGCCCATACCCCCTAATCCTCTCCATTCCATGTACTTATCTAGATGGCTTTTAAATATTGCTAATATGCCTGCCTCAACCACTATTTCTGGCAGCTCATTCCAAATATGCACCACCCTTTGTGTGAAGAAGCTTCCCCTGATGTCCCTTTTAAATTTCTTGCCTCTGATCTTAAACCTATGCCCTCTTATCTTTAGTACCTCCTCCCTGGGAAAAAGACTATGTGCTTTCACCCTGTCTATGACACTCATGATCTTGTATACCTCTATCAGGCCACCCCTCAATCTCCTACGTTCCAGGGAATAAAGTTCTAGTCTACGCAACCTCTCCTTGTAACTTAGGCCCCCAAGTCCAGGTTACATCCTGGTAAATCTTTTCTGCACTCTTTCTAGTTTAATAACATCTTTCCTATAACAGGCTGCCTAAAACTGTACACAGTACTGCAAGTGCGGCCTCACCAAAGTCTTGCATAACTGCAACATAACTTCCCAACTCCTGAACTCTGACCCAGCTGATGAAACCTACATGCCAAATGCCTTCTTCACCACCCTATCTACCTGTGACAGCACTTTCAACGAATTATGCACAAGCACTCCTCGGTCCTGCTGTTCCATGGGTCCTACCATTCACTGTGCAAGTCCTACCTGGGTTTGATCTCCCAGAATGCAATACCTCAATCTATCTGGATTGAAAGCCATTTGCCAATCCTCAGCCCACATACCTAGCTGATCAAGATTCCCCTGTAATTATTCATAATCTTCTACACTATGCACAATGCCACAATGATATTTTAGTATCATCTGCAAATTACTTTCACATCCAAATCGTTTATATAATTACAAACATCAAAGGCCCCAGCACCAACTCTTGTGGCATATCACTAGACACAGGCCTCCGGTTTGTGAAAGAACTCTCGATCATCACCCTCTGCTTTCTACCACTGAGCCAATTATGAATCCAATCCACTCTCTCCCTGGGATCCCATGCGATCTAACCTGCCGTGTTGGACCTTATCAAAGGCCTTGCTAAAGTCCATATGTACAATATCCAGTGCCCTACCCTCATCTATCCTTTTGGTTACCTCCTCGAAAAACTCCAAGAGATTTGTCAGACATGACTTCCCACGCATAAAACCGTGCTGACTGTCCCAAATCAGACTCTGTGTTTCCAAATGTTGGTAGATCCTGTCCCTCAGAATCCCCTCCAGCAATTTACTCACCATGAATGAAAGACTCACTGGCCTGTAGTTTCCTGGCTTGCTTTGCTACCCTTTTTAAACAGGGTACCACAGTAGCCACTCTCCAGTCCTCTGGAACCTCACCGATGGCCAGAGTTTAAACAAAAATTTCTGCAAGGGCCTCCGCAATTTCTCTTCTCGTTTCCCACAAGGTCCAAGAATGCATCAGGTTAGGCCCTGGAGATTTATCCACCTTAATGAACTTTAAGGCCCCTAACACCTCCCTAATAATTTGTATCTGGTCCAAGACCACACCACTCATTTCCCCCATTCCCACAGGTGAGGTTCCAGAGGACTGGAGAGTGGCTAATGTGCTACCCTGTTTAAAAAGGGTAGCAAAAACAAGCCAGGAAACTACAGGCCAGTGAGTATTTCATTCGTGGTGAGTAAATTGCTGGAGGGGATTCTGAGGGACAGGATCTACCAACTTCGTTTTCTCCACAGTAAAAACTGAAGAGAAATATGAATTAAAAATCTCACCCATTTCCTTTGGTTTCACACATAGCTGGCCATGCTGATCTTTAAAGGGACCTATTCTCTCCCTAGCCACCCTTTTGCTCTGAATATACCTATAGAACCTCTTGGGATTTTGATTCACCTTGCATGCCAGATCTTTCTCATATGCTCTTTTTGCCCTCCTAACTTCCCTCTTAACTTCCCTTGTAGTCATGAAGAGATTCACTAGTTCCCAATTGCTAATGCGCAGTGTATGCCTCCCTCTTTTTCTTAACCAGAGCCTCAATATCTCTTGTCAACCAGGGTTCTCGAAACCTGTCAGCCTTGCTCTTCACTCTAATGGGAACATACAGGCCATGAACTCTTGACACCACACTTTTAAAGGCCTCCCACTTGGCAGACACTCCTTTCCCTGCAAACAATCTCGCCTATTCAACTGCTGCAAGCTCCCGCCTAATGACTCCAAAATTTGCTCTGCCCCAGTTCAGCACCTTAACCCGTGAACTGGTCATAGCCTTCTCCATAACTATTTTAAAACTAATAGAATTATGGTCACTGGACCCAAAGTGCTCATCGACAGACACTTCCGCCACTTGCCCTACCTCATTCCCCAAGAGGAGGTTTAGTGTTGTACCTTCTAGTAGGTCCCTCTGTATATTGATAAAGGAAACTTTCTTGGACACATTTCACAAATTCTACTCTGTCCAAGCCTGTTACACTATGGTTGGCCCAGTCAATATCAGGGAAGTTAAAATCTCCCACTAATTCTACCCTATTATGTTTACAACTAGCTGCAATCTCTCCACATATCTGCTCCTCCGATTCCTGCTGTTTACAATAGGGTTTACAATATAATTCCATCAGAGTGACCATCTCCAGCTTGTTTCTAAGTTCTACCCATCATGGCCTCACTGGATGATTCCCCCAAGAATATCATCTCCAAGGACTGTTGATATGTCTCCTTCCATCAAGAAGGCAACTCCCCCTCCTCTCTTACCTGCAGCTCTGTCACGCATATAGCATATGTATCCTGGAACATTGAGCTGCCCGTCCTGACCTTCCCTCAGCCATGTTTCTGTTATGGCTGTGATATCCCAGTTTCCAGAGCCAATCCACGTCCTGAGTTCATCTCCCGTAACTGTCAATCCTCTTGCATTGAAATAAATGCAGTTTAAACCAATGGTATTTCCTCTCCTTTTGCTGTGCTCCTGTCTGTTCTGATAACTACGTTTGCTCTCATTGGCTACAGTATTATCCCCTGATTTCTCATCAGCCACTGTACTGCTCGGGGCTCCACCCCCCGCCACTGTAGTTTAAACCTCCTGAGTAGTACTAGCAAATCCCCCAGCCAGGATATTGGTCCCCCTTCAGTTCAGGTGCAAGCTGTCTCTCTTGTACAGGTAACTCCAACCCGGAAGAAATCCCAATGATCCAAGAACTTGAATCCCTGCCCCCTGCGCCAGCTCCTCAGCCACACATCCATCTGAGTTATCTTTCTGTTTGTACCCTCACTAGCATGTGGCACTGGGAGTAATCCAGAGATTACTGCCCTTAAGGTCCTGCTTTTTTAGATTCTCTCCTAATTCCCTATGTTCACTGTGCAGGATCTTATCCCTCTTTCCATCTATGTTGTTGGTACCAACATGCACCACGCCATGTCAATCAAGTTAATGTAATATTGGGTCCTTGCACAAAATGTGTGACTGCTTTGCATGCACGTCTCCTGGTGTGGAAGAATGCTTCAGCCAGCATTCTTTATGTCCTTTGACAGGAAAGCAGATTTCTTTTCTCCTCCTTTCAAATTTCCTCCCTGTCCTCCCCTCCAACTAACAAACCCAACCCTCAAAACCTCTGGATCAGAGGTGACTGCTAGTTGAATGGACTAATTGTCATAGCCAAATGGTGGGTGCACAAAAAATTGTGTTGCATCCGTCACATATCTGCCAGGTGAAAGTTGAATAAAATGGAAGTAGGTTATTGATCAGCTGGCATTTGTTGTCTTTGGGTCCTTGAGCCAAAAATAGTTTTTCTTTGTTTCTTAGAGCTTCAAAGTTGCTGGAAATTTGTAATATTCTGTAACAAGCCCTTTGTCCTCACAATGTTACCTATGTTGAATGGTGTATGAAGTTGACCTGAGAAAGTGTGGTTGTTGGGTTTACTTGAATTGTTCTATCGAAGGAGTCATGATTCAAATGCTGGGAAGTAAGATATGCATTCAGCTACAGGGAATGATAAAACTGAGTCAAATAGAGTTAAGGGAGAAAGCTAAGAAAGAAATGGAAAAAAGAGGGTTGTGAGTGGTAAATCCTCAGGACTCTTGGAGAAATAAGAGCCAGAGAGAGGGAACTAATTGAACACATACAAAATAAAAAAAATGGAGTACATTGTCACAAAGTTTTGGTTCCACTGTTGATGTTGCATTGTTGAACACTGCATATGTGAATCATATAATGCCAAATGAAATGCTTTAGACTTGTATCTATCATCAAGAAGACCAGGTATTAATACGGTTGAAAAAATGCTTAATCTAAACTGACATCCCAAAGAAATCCTATGTCATGTTGCCTTGGCAATCCTAAGGTAACATTGGATCAGATGATCTTGGATTTAAATTCCATTCTAGACTTTGAGTACATTCTCTCATTTTACTGCCACAGTAAATCACCGTATGTATGGTAAATTGAATAACAAAAATATAGAAACTGTTCAAACCTTGCTGCCTTCATTCCAGAAACAAGGCCATCCCAACTTCAGATATTGAGCTGAAATATGTAGATGGTACTTGTACATGTGCTTATTCAGAAGTTGAGCTCCAAGTCATCATAATTTGTTCCTCTCAAGCATACAAGAGATTGGGCTTGCGCTTAACATCTGTGAAGTAGAAATCCTCCATCAACCTGCCTCCTCCAATAATAACCTGTGTGCCAGCTCAGTTTTTGGATGTATGAGGAAAAGAGTGTTTGATGATCAATACCTCAACTATTATAGCAGGTACTCCACCAGTGGCATGGTATTACCAGTGCCAACTCCCCCAAATCCACTGACAAGATAAACAAACTAATGGTGGCACCCTCTCCCAAGTTAGCATTCTCATATCTGAGGTTCCAGATATACGTATCAAAAGCAAAAAAAATGCAAGTGATGGAAATCTGAAATAAAAAACCAAGTATGCAGGAAATACTCAGCAGGTCAGGGAGTAGCTGTGGAGAGGAAATGTAAGGTTGTTGATCTTTCATCCATTCTTCCCCTTTCATCCCTCCTATGCAATTTAAAACATTTTTGATTTCTAATTTGGAGTCATTCTGCTGAAAGGTCATAAATCTGTAACTTTAAAAAAAATGTTAATCTGCCTGAAAATTACCTGTTCAGATCAATACAAAAACTAAAGCCCAAATGGAACTTAGATTTTCTTGTCTATTCAGTTTCATTCCTTCTGGTCTTTCTAAATTATGGATAATCCAACAAGGAAGTTAGCATTTTCCAGTGAACTGAGTAATATTACCACCAAAACACACTTTAAATGTCACTCTTCATTTCTGTGGAGTGGCACCTGTTTTCCACTGAAAACCCATCCACCTGAATTGGGAAATTTAGCAGAGTCAGTGAAAACTATGGTTAGTGGAATGTCATTTTCCTCCTCATCCAAGTTTACAATAATGTCAGAATGAACTGAAAATAAGTACATTGTTGAGATCATTCCTGTTACCTTTTCTCTGCAGGTCTTGTTTGTCGCTCTCTGCTGTGCTTCACTGAAAGACTCTTGTCATGTTGGATGTTGGGAAGTGGCCATTGTTTGCCTTGCTTCCACCACAAGATCTCAGCTCCATTCGCTTAGCCTGTGTCTTTGGCGCGTCTGGTAATGAAACCCTTTATGTCACAGAAAATGATGAGGTAATGTCCTTTCTTTAAGTGGCCCTGATTCTTAGTTAATGTAAAACAAACACAAATAAATGGAACAGAAGTTGTTATTTATATTTTTTAAAACAAGGCACTTCTTTCACTTAAACTGAAGGATTTTGAAAACAAATGTTCAACTACTTACAGTATGTGTTAGGGCATCTTTGATTTCCTGGTCTGCTAGCAGCCTTTTGTTGCTTCACAGTTACCTTGAACTAGCTCTGGCAAAAGATCTTTGACCTGAAATAATCAATTTCACGTTTCTCTGTCCATTGGCTGAGCTTGCTAAGTGTCTACAGCAATTTCATTTTTAGATTTCCAGGAGCTGTTTCGCTTTTGGTTTTACCAACCAGCTTGTTTCCCAGCTCATTCAGTATTGAATAGTAGTGAGATGCAGATATTACATTTGGTCCAGGAGCCTATTTAGATTACTACAACAAAAACAGAAAACGCTGGAAGAACTTAGCCAGTTAAGCAGCATCTGTGGCAAGAGAAACCAGTTAATGTTTTGGGTCAGGCATCCTTCCTCAGTAGTAACTGACCCAAAACATTAACTGGTTTCTCTTGCCACATCATTTTCTGTTTTGTTTCAGATTCCTGTTTTATTTCTCTGCAGTCTTATATATTTTTCTTGGATGAACTACTACTTGAGCTGAACTTCCACAATATGTGATGAAAGGACATCAACCTGGAATGTTAACTTCTCTCTTGTTGCTTGACCTACTGAGTATTTCCTGCATTTTTTGTTTTTATTACAGCTTTTTCCCTTTGATTCTATGGTGTGTGCTTCCATCAATTTTAAAAAAGTATTATTGGTTTTAATGTTCTTAATAATAAGGTGGGTTTAGTACTCTGGAAACATGAAATATATGTAAGGGACAGAACTGGATTGTTTCTAGCTGCAGAAAATGAACTTAGCCTACAAATTGTTGGCAGACATTTTCTTAATTGGATGAACTTTTTAAATTAAATATGTTTACCAAGTGTAAAATTCTATAGGCATTTGTTTTTGAGAGTCCAAAGCAAAAGCTATTACTGGGGACCACTTCAAATTTGTCAAGAATTACAGACTAAATTCAAAATGAAGTTTGAAGTAAGTTCTTATTTTTGCAATAGGTGTTTGTCCTTGGGACTAACTGCAGTGGTTGCTTAGGAACTGGGGATATTCAGAGCTCAATCGAACCCAGGAAAATCGAAATTTTGTGTGGCAAGAAGATCGTTCATCTAAGTTACGGAAGTGGACCCCACGTGGTGCTTGCAACCTCAGGTACTATACCTTAAGAGACTTTGTCCAATGCTACCCCCTTTTAACAAGTTAACTAGTAATTGCAACAATTTAAAGTGAAGCTGTCCTTGATGAATAAGGAATGAGTAGAAATTTCAATATTCTGGCCAGATTTTAGAAACGTAACTCCAACTAATTCTAGATTTGACAAATGGGACTTAAACAATTGTAGCTTCAGTAAATTTCAGGTCAAAGGGCATTCTAGAACGTTGAGCAAATTGGAGAGGAACATGCTGGTTGTGGTCTTTGAATGAACCTGAAGACTCCTTCCTTCTTGTGGGTAGAGATTGTGGGTTTGGGAGGTGCTGTTAGAGTAGCCAAGGCAAGTAACTTAGTGCATTTTGTGATTGAGGGAATGAATATTTATTGTGGTAGATAAGGTACCAGTTAAGCAGGCTACTTTGACCTAGATAGTGCCAAGCTTCCTGATTTTCATTGGAACTGCACTCATCCATGCAAATAGAAAGTATTGCATCACACTCATGGCCCGTGCATTGTAGACGGTGGAAAGTCTTTGGGGTGTCAGGACTTGAGTCACTTAACACAGGATACCGAGGGTGTGAATGCTTTTGTAGCCACAGTTTTTATGGGCTGGTACAATTGAGTTTCTGGTCAAAGGTGACATCTCAGGATGTTAATAATGGAGGACTTGGTGATAGTAATGTAATTGAATGTCAAAGAGGTGGTTAGACCCTTGTTGGAGATGATCATTGCCCAGGACTTTTGTGTTGTGGATGTTACTTGCCACTTTTCACCCTGTTCCTGAATGATGCAGGCATGGAACACTTTATTTCATGACAAGTTGCAAATGGAATTTAACATTTTGCAATCATTTGCAAAATCCTTGCTTCTGACCTTATGATGAAAGGTCATTGATGAAGTAGCTTATTTCACTCATTGTTAGGTAGATGCCAGTGTTTTAACTGTATTGGAACAGCTAGGCTAAAGGTGCAGCTAGTTTTGAAATGTGCCTTCAGTAGTACAGCCAGGACTTTCTGGCCCAGTGGCCTTTGCTATATCCAGTGCTCTCTGCCATTTCTTGATATCACGTGGAGTGAATCAAATTGGCTGAAGATTGGTTTCTCTGATGGTGAGGATCTCAGGAGGAAGCCGGCTTTGATGACCCACTCAATATTTCTGGCTGAACATGATCACAAATGCTTTACTGTACCTGTTTTCGGCCCTGCCATCATTCAGAATGGGAACGTTCTGGGAATAACCTCCTTCTGTTTAATTATCCACCACTATTCATAACTAATTGTGGCAGGACTGTAGGGCATTGACTTGATCCATTGCTTGTGAGATTTCTTAGTTCTGTCTGTTGGCTGCTATTTTTCTGTTTAGTATGCACGTAGTCCTGTGTTGTGGCTTCATCAGGTTCTTCTACATGCTCTTCTATGCTTCTCATTGAAACAGGCTTGATATTTATGGTAGACTAAGGAATGTGCTGGGCCGTGAGGTTTCTGATTGTGTGCTGGTGGTGGATATTTCTCTGACTGATGGTCCACAATCCCTCATAGATAGTCAATTTTCCACTAGTGGATCTGTCCAAGTGAATCCCATTTAACATGATTGTAGTGCTCACAACATGGAACATAGAACAGTAGGGCATAGGAGTAGGCGCTTTGGCCCATGATGTCTGTGCCAAGTAGGATGCCAAATTAAACTAATCCCTTTTGCCTGCATTCCCTGCATATTCATGTGCCTATCTAAAAGCCTCTTGAAAAGCTTCCACTACCACCCCTGGCAGCATGTTCCAAGCACCTACAACTCTCTGTGTATAAAAAAAACTTGCCCCCCACATCCCCTTTAAACTTTCCCCTTCTCACCATAAAGTTGTGCCCTCTAATATTTGGCATTTCTACCCTGGGAAATGGATTCTGGCTTTCTACCCTATCTATGCCTCTCATAATTATATAACCTTCTATCAGGTCTCCCCTCAGCCTCCAGTGCTCCAGACAAAACAATTCAAGTTTGTCCAACCTTTCCTTATAGGTAATATCCTCTAATCTGGGCAGCATCCTGGTAAACCTCTTCTGAACCCTTTCCAGATCCTCCACATCTTCCTGCAATGGGGCGACCAGAACTGCACGCAATACTCCCAAGTGTGGCCTAACATAATACAACAGTAACATGGCTTCCTGATTCTTATTCTCTGTGCCCCTAGTGATGAAGGCAAGTATTCCATACCCCTTATTTACCATTCTATCTACCTGTGTTGCCACTTTCAGGGAGGTAAGGACTTGGACCCCAAGGTCCCTCTGTTCATCAATGCTGTTAAGAGTCCTACCATTAACTGTATATTTTCTCCTTACATTTGATCTTACAAATTGCAACACCTTGCATGTCCAAATCAAGCTTCATCTGCCATTTCTCCACCCATAACTGTAACTGATCTATCTCTTGCTGTATCCTTTGATGACCTTCTTCACTGTTCGCAACTCCACCAATTTTTGTGTCCTCTGCAAACTAACTAACCAGTGCACCTACATTTTTGTCCATATCATTTATATATAAATCACAAACAACATAGGGTCCCAGCACTGATCCCTGTAGAGCATCATTGGTCACAGACCTCCAGCTAGAATAACACACTTCCACTGCTACCCTCTGTCTTTTATGGGCAAGTCAATTTGGAATCCAAACTATCAATTCATCATGGTTCCCCTGCATCTTAATCTTCCTGATCAACATTCCATGAGGGACGTTGTCAACGTCTTACTAAAATAATGTAGCCAATATCCACTGCCCTATCCTCATCAATCACCCTTGTCACCTCCTCAAAACTCAATAAGTTTGGAAGACATGACCTGCCCTGCACCAAGCAATGCTGACTGTCCATAATTAGCCCATGTTCTTCCAAATGTGAGTAAATCCTATCCCTATGAATCCTCTCCAATAGCTTCGCTACCACTGATAGAAGCCTATAGTTTCCTGCAATATCCCTATTTCCCTTCTTAAACAAAGGAACAAAATTGTCTGCTCTCCAGTCCTCTGGGACATCAGCTGTGGCTAGAGAGAATACAAAGATCTTCGTCAAAGCCCCAGTAATCTCCTATCTTGCCTCTCTCAACAACCTGGGATAGATCCCATCAGGAGTTGGGGATTTATCCACCTTAATGCTCTTCAAAAGACCCAACACCGTTTCCTTCTTGATCTCAAAATGGCCTAGCATACTAGAATGCCCCACACACATCTCCCAATCCTTTATGTCCTTCTCAGTGAATACCGATGCAAAGTACTTGTTTAGTAATTCGTCGATATCCTCTGACTCCAACCATAAATTCCCTCCTTTATCCTTAAGTGGCCCTACCCTCTCCCTAGTTATCCTCTTGTTTTTAATGTATGTAAAAAAAAATGCCTTGGGATTCTCTTTAATCCTATTTGCCAAGGACATTTCATGTCCTCTTTTGGCCCTCCTAATTCCTTATATAAATATTTATATTCCTCAAAGGCCCTGCCTGATTTCAGCTTCCTAAGCCTTACATATGCTTCCTTTATCTCCTTGACGAAATTTACAACACCTCTCATCATCTAAGCTTCCCTTACCTTACCATCTTTGTCCGTCCTCCTTACCGGACAACTTGTCCTGAACTTTGATCAGCTGGTCTTTAAATGGCTCCTGTATGTCAGATGTGGACTTTCCCAATAAAACAGCTACTCCCAAATTTTTCTCCCAAACTCCTGCCTAATAATGCTCTAATTTGCCCTGCCCCAGTTTAATACTTGCCCCGTAGGTCCAGACCTACCCTTATTCATAACTATCTTAAAACTTCAGCAGTTATGATCACTGTTTACAATATGGTCTCCTACTGAAATGTCAGTCACCTGGCCAGGCTCGTTTCCCAATGCAAGGTCCAGTATGGCCCCACCTCTAGTTGGACTGTCCACATACTGTTTCAGGAAACCCTTTTGGATGCACCAAACAAATTCTGCCCTATCTAAGCCTCTTGCACTAAGGAAGTCCCAGTCAATATTGGGGAAGTTAAGATCACCCACTACAACATCCCTGTTTTTAGATCTTTCCACAATCTGCCTGCGTATCTGTTCCCCTATGTCCTGTTGGCTATGGGGAGGCCTATAGTATAATCTCATCAGTGTGATTGCACCTTCCCTATTTTTGAGCTCTGCCCATATTGTCTCAGAGGATGAGCCCTTCAGTATGCCTTCTCTTAGTGCAGCTGTGACATTCTCCCTGATTGGTATTGCAACTCCTCCACCTCCTTTACCTCCCTCTTTAGCATGTCTGAAACACCAAAATCCTGGAACGTTGAGCTGCCAGTCCTTCTGGCAACCATGTCTCTGAAATGGCTAAAACATCATAGTTACATGCACTGATATAGGCTCAAGGCTAATCTGCCTTACACACTTCAACCCATCAGCCCCACCATATTCCTTAACCTGTCCCTACCTGTCATTCCTTTCAGACTTGCTTGTCAAAATCTCTACTTTCCCATCAATCTCTTCACCTTCTGACCTGCTGCACAGGTTCCCCCCCATCCCCACCACCACTCTAGTTTAAACTCTCCTGTGTAGCACTAGCAAACCTCCCTACCAGGATATTGGTGCCCCTCCAATTTAGGTGCAACCTGTCCCTCCTGTACAGGTCCCACCTGCCCTGGAAGAGAGACCATTACTCCTGCACCAGCTCCTTAGCCACTTATTGAACTGCATCATCTTTCTACTTCTTGTGTCACTGGCATATGGCACGGTTAGTAATCCTAACATTACAACCCTGGAGGTCCTGTTTTCTAAATTACTTTGTAACTCTCTAAATTCTCTTTGCAGGACCTAATTTCCCTTCCAGTCTATGTCACTGGTACCAATATCGACCTCTGTCTGCTTACCCTCCCCTCTCAGAATGTCCTGTGCCCACTCAGACATCCTGGAGTCTCGCTTGTGGCCACAGAAACGCCTCTCTGTACCCTTGTCTACAGAATCCCCTGTCACTTTTGCTGGCCTAGACTTTGCCCTACCCTGCTGTTCAACAGAACCAGATATGGTGTCACTGTCCTGGATGCTGCTGTTATTTTCCCCTGAGAAGTCATTCCCCCAGCAGATGGAGAATTATCTGTAAAATTGGGGCGAATAAATTTGGTTTAAAGAAATGCAGATTTCATGCTTTTGAACAGCATTATGTGAAGGGCCTAAGTGAATTCTTCTTGCTGGATGTGCTTTCCTTCTCTAGCTAGTGGTGGCCATGTTCTGTAATTGGCCACAAAGCCTATGGTGTAAGAGGGAAAAGGAAAGTTTGCTGCAGTACCGTGACTCATGCTGGTAGTGTGGTACCATGATTGTTAGTGGAACAGGTGGAGGCTTTGAAGTATTGGTATTGGTTTATCATTGTCACTTGTAACTGAGGTACAGTGAAAAACTTGTCTTGCATACCGTTCATACAGATCAATTCATTACATATACATTGAAGTAGTACAGGGTAAAAACAATAACAGAATACAGAGTAAAGTGTCACAGCTACAGGGAAGTGCATTGTAATGGGAACAGCAGCTGAATATCCCAGTAACTTCCTGTCTGAGGGTGGAAAACTCTAGGAGTGAGCAGTTGTCTTCAAAAGAACACAGAAATGTGATTTAAAGATGTAAATAAAAATGTTGCATCAAGAAAGGGAGGCTGACTTGCACAATGTTAAACTGTTTTTGTGTATTTTAATGAAAATAATAGTGTTAATTATTTAAATAGGTGTATTGTGGGAAAATTAAATGAGAGTTGTTATTTTCAGACTTTATTCAAAAACAAATTGCACAAATTATGAAGAAATTCAATGCTCCTTTGTGGTCAAATTTAAAAAGAAACATGCTGACATTGATTTGCAGATGGAGAGGTTTATGCTTGGGGAAATAATGGTTACAGTCAGCTTGGCAATGGAACCACTACACAAGGCTTGTCTCCATGTCAGGTTTCGACCAATCTGCTCAACAAGAAAGTAATTGAGGTGGCATGTGGATCCCATCATTCCATGACATTGACTTCTGATGGGGAAGTGAGTAAATTTTATTTTTGGAGTTAGGAACTGTTAATTAAGAAACATACTTTTATATGCCATGAAACTTCAAGGATTCCTAGTCTCGAACTTGAAAATACATAAGATTACCTTGAATGTGATACAGCAATTATGCCATTCCATCAAAATTTGCGCTGTTATAGATTTTCTGGATTGTCAGTCAACTGAAGGATGTATATCTGAACACCAGATGATTATTTGGAAGACAAATTTTGTTTTACTGTTTTGTTTCCAAACTCCTTATGTGGTCTCAGAAGTAGTCGCTCTTTGCCTTGTTCGCTACATCTGTGCAGCCTTCTCCATACCTACAATGCTCTTAAAGAGCTCTGTCCATGTCCTTTCTGTTCTCTCTTTACCAGTTCACACCACTGTTGGTAGCCATCAGGACATAAACTCTGGAATTTCCCCCCTAACCCCTTCACTTCTCTTTGAAAACAGCATAAAACCCATCTTCTTGGCTAAGATTTTGGTTGTGATTCTGTGTTGGAATTGGTTTATTATTTTCGCATGTACTGAGATACAGTGAAAAGCTTTTGCTTTGTGTGTCATCCAGACAAATCATGCCATACATAATTACATCAAGGTAGTAAAAAGAAAACAGTATGTAGAATATAGGGTTGCAGTTATAGAGAAAGTGCAGTGCAGGTAGACAAATAAAGTACAAAGGCCATGAGGAGGCAGATTGTGAGATCACAAGTTCATCTTTTAGCTAATGAGAGGTCCGTTCAAGAGTCTGATAACAGTGGGATAGAAGAGTTCCTTGAGTTTGGTGGTTCGTGTTCTCAGGCTTTTGTATCTTCTACCTGATGGGAGAGGAGAGAAAGACCGGGGTGTGAGGGGCCCTTGATTATGTTAACTTCTTTCCCAAGGGTAGATGGAGTGAATGGAGGGGAGGCTGGTTTATGTGATAGACAATGCTGCGTTCACAACTCTCTGCAATTTCTTGCAGTCTTGGGCAGAGCATTTGCTGTACCAAGCTATGATGCATCTGGAGAGGATGCTTTCTATGGTGCATCTATAAAAATTGGTAAGATTCATTGGGAATATGCCAGATTTCCTTCGTCTTCTGAAGAAGTAGAGGTGTTGGTGTGCTCTTTTGGCTGTAGTGTCTATGTGGCTGAACCAGGACAATTTTTTGGTGATATTTACACCTAGGAACGCAGTCATTTGTACCTCAGCACCATTGATACAGACAGGGGCATGTACTCCACCCCACTTCCTGAGTCAATTACCAGCTCCTTAGTTTTGCTGACATTGATTGACATTTGCTATGATTCCTAATGTCTCTTCCTTTGGCTCAGTGGCAGTTTTAAAAAATCTAATTCCTCTGATGTGCTCCTTTGCAACTTCAGTTTGCTAAAGATGTTACGTAAATGTCAAGTCTTACGCAACAACTTGTTGATGTTGTGCAAGACTTGAACTGCATCTGTTTTGCAGTGTGTTCTGGAATTTTGGAAAGCAATACCTTCCACTTCTGTATGTAGCGGCTCTTCACTCTCACTTTTGACCAGTTTTAAAAAAACATAAGTATCCAATTTTCTGTTCATTGTCAGCTATCTCAACTCTTCCCTCTATGTTTAGTTGGCAGGTTTAGTTTGACCAGTCTTTGGCTCTTTCTTCACCATTGCTCTGGCTGCCGGATATCCAGTTTGTGGTATGCAAAAGATTGCCTGTATAGTTAGTGGGTTTTTGGTTGAGGTATATCTTCTAAGGTAAAGATTATTTCTTTAAGGTGTTGCTTTAATTAGATTTAAAATTTATTAATATAGTAGTAATACTTACAAATATAGAACTTGTGCACATGTTAAAATTTGACTGTAATGTCAGATTTAGTTCCACATGTGATTATTTGAATGTATATTACTTTTTTTCTCCTGTTGACACTGGGAAGCATTCTTGCATAGAACATAACAGCACAGTACAGGCCCTTCAGCCTACGATGTTGTGCCGACATTTGATCTGCTCTAAGATCTATCTAACCCTTCCCTCCCACATAGCCCTCCATTTTTCTATCATTCACGTACCTATCTAAGAGTCTCTTAAATGTCCCTTATGTATCTGCCTCCACCACCTCTGCCAGCAATGTGTTCCATGCACCCACCACTCTGTGGAAAAAACTTAATTCTGACATCCCCCCTATACCTTCCTCCAATCTCCTTAAAACTATGCCCCCTCATGTTAGCCATTTTTGCCATGGGAAAATGTCTCTGACTGTCCACTCGATTGCTGCCTCTTGTACACCTCCATCAAGTCACCTCTCATCCTCCTTCACTCCAAAGAGAAAAGCCCTAGCTCACTCAACCTATCCTCATAAGACATGCTCTCCAATCCAGGCAACATCCTGGTAAATTTCCTCTGCACCCTCTCTAAAGCTTCCACATCTTTCCTATAATGAGGCGAGCAGAACTGAACAATACTCAAGTGTGGTCTAACTAGAGTTTTATAAAACTGCAACATTACCTCATGGTTCTTGAACTCAATACCCCGACTAATGAAGGCCAACACACTATATGCCTTTTTAACAACCCTATCGACTTGTGTGGCAACCTTGAGGGATCTATGGATGTGGACCCCAACATCCCTCTGTTCCTCCACACTGTTAAGAGTCCTGCCATTTACCTTGTATTCTGCCTTCAAATTCGATCTTCCGAAGTGTATCACTTCACACTTCTCTGGGTTGAGCTCCATCTGCCACTTCTCAGTCCTACTCTGCATCCTTTCAATGTCCTGTTGTAACCTACAGCAACCTTCTACACCATTCGTAACACCATCAACCTTCGTGTCATCAGCAAACTTACTCACCCACCCTTCCACATCCTCATCCAAGTCATTTATAAAAATCACAAAGAGCAGGGGAACCAGAACAGATCCCTGCAGAACACCACTGGTCACTGACCTCCAGGCAGAATACACTCTGTCTACAACCACCTTCTGTCTTTCTATGGGCGAGCCAATTCTGAATCCACACAGCCAAGTTTCCCTGGATCCCATGCCTCCTGACTTTCTGAATGAGCCTTCCATGAGGAACCTTATCAAATGCCTTACTAAAATCCATGTACACCACATCCACTGCTCTCCCTTCATCAATGTGCTTTGTCACATCCTCAAAGAATTCAATCAGGCTCGTGAGGCACGACCTGCCCCTCACAAAGTCAGACTGACTGTTCCTAATCAGCCTATGCTTCTCCAAATGCCCATAAATCCTGCCTGTAAGAATCTTCTCCAGTAATTTGCCCACCACTGAAGTAAGACTCACTGGTCTATAATTCCCAGGGTTATCCCTACTCCCTTTCTTGAAAGAAGGAACAACATTTGCCACCCTCCAATCATCTGGCACTACTCCTGCAGCCAGTGAGGATGCAAAGATCATCACCAAAGGCGCAGCAATCTATTTCCTAGTTTCCCGTAATAACCTTGGATATATTCTGTCCGGCCCTGGTGACTAATCTGTCCTAATGTTTTTCAAAAGTTCCAGCACATCCTCTTTCCTCACGTCGATATGCCCTAGTGTATCAGCCTGTTGTACACCATCCTCACAAATGACAAGGTCTCTCTCACTGGTGAATATGGAAGCAAAGTATTCCTTAAGGACTTCCTCTTCCTCTTCCGACTCAAGGCACATGTTTCCTCTTTTATCCCTGATCAGTCCTACCCTCACTCGAGTCATCCTCCTATTTCTCATTCCTAGGTGTAGAATGCCTTGGGGTTTTCCTTAATCCTACTCACCAAGGCCTTCTCATGCCCCCTTCTAGCTCTCCTAAGTCTATTCTTAAGCTCCTTCCTGGCTACTTTGTTACTCTCCAGAGCCCTGTCTGATCCATGCTTTCTAAACCTTAGGTAAGCTTCTTCCTTCCTCTTGACAAGATATTCTACATCTTGTCAGCCATGTTCCTTCACTCTACCATCCTTACCCTGCCTCAATGGGACAAACCTATCCAGAACCCCGTGAAAGTACCCCCTAAACGACCACCACATTTCCGCTGTGCACTTCCAAGAACATCTGTTCCCAATTTACATTCCCAAGTTCCTGCCTAATAGCATCATAATTCTCCTTCCCCCAATTAAATACTTTCCCATATCGTCTGCTCCTATCCCTCTCCAAGGCTATGGTAAAGGTCATGGAGTTATGGTCACTGTCTCCAAAATGCTCTCTCACCGAGAGATCCGAAACCCGATCAGGCTCATTGCTTAGTACCAGGTCCAGTATGGCCTGTCCTCCAGTCAGCCTGTCCACATACTGTGTCAGGAATCCTTCCTGGACACACCCAACAAACTCTGCCCCATCTATCCCCTTTACACTAAGGAGGTGCCAATCAATATTAGGGAAGTTGAAATCACCCATGACAACAACCCTGTTATTTTTGTACCTTTCCAGAATCTGCCTCCCGAGCTGCTCCTCAGTGTCTCTGCTGCTACTGGGGGTCTGTAGAATACTCCCACTAGAGTGATCGCTCCATTCCTATTTCTGACTTCCGCCCACACTGACTTAGCAGGTGATCCCTCCAGGACGTCCTCCCTTTCTATAGCCGTGATACTATCCCTGATCAGCAAAGCCACTCCCCCACCTCTTTTACCTCCACTCCTGTCCCTTTTGAAACATCTAAACCCTGGAATATCCAGCAGCCATTCCTGCCCTTGTGACAGCCAAGTCTCTGTAATGGCCAAAATGTTGTAGTTCCATGTACTTAACCACGCTCCAAGTTCATCACCCTTGTTCCTGATACTTCTTGCATTAAAGTAGACACTTCAGCCAATCCAACTGACTGCAATTTTGCCCTTTCAACTGCCTATCCTTCCTCACAGTCTTTCTGCACGCTGCATTTACTTGTACACTAAATGCACTGATCTCTGACCTATCACTTGGGTTCCCATCCCCCTGCCAAACTGGTTTAAACACTCCCCAACAGCTTTAGCAAACCTGCCCGCAAGAATATTGGTCCCCCTCCAGGTCAGGTGTAACCTGTCCCTTTTGTACAGGTCGTACCTTCCCCAGAAGAGATCCCAATGATCCACAAGTCTGAAACCCTGCCACCTGCACCAACTCCTCAGCCAAATCCATCTGCCAGATCAACCTATTCTTACCCTTACTGGCATGTGGCACAGGCAGCAGTCCAGAGATTACTACCCTTGAGGTCCTGCTTTTCAGCTTCCTACCTAGCTCCCTATATACCCTCTTCAGGACCTCATCTCTTTTCCTACCCAAGTCATTGGTACCAATATATACCACGGCTTCTGGCTGTTCGCCCTCTCCCTTCAGAATGCTCTGGACCCGATTCGAGAAGCCTCTGATCCTGGCACCCGGGAGGCAACATACCATCGGGGAGTCTCTTTCACATCCACAAAA
Organism: Pristis pectinata; assembly: GCF_009764475.1. Taxonomy (NCBI): domain Eukaryota; kingdom Metazoa; phylum Chordata; class Chondrichthyes; order Rhinopristiformes; family Pristidae; genus Pristis; species Pristis pectinata. The sequence continues at coordinate 65,537,930 of NC_067408.1, read as the reverse complement.
TCTCCTGTCTACACCCTTACTATTGAATCCCTTATCACTACCACTCTCCTCTTCTCCCCCCTTCCCTTCTGTGCCCCACAACCAGGCTCGGTGCCAGAGACCTGGTCACTGCACTTTCACCTGATAGGTTGTTCCCCCCAACAGTATCCAAACCTGTTATTCAGCAGAACGGCCACAGGGGTACTCTGCACTACCTGCCTGTTCTCCTTCCTTCTCCTGACAGTCACGGATCTACCTGCATCCTGCATCTTAGGAGTGAGTGCCTCCCTGTAGCTCTTATCTATGTACTCCTCGTTATCCTGTAGGAGCCAGGGGTCATCCAGCTGCAGCTCCAGTTCCCTAACACGGTCTGTAAGGAGATGCAGCTGGATGCACCTTGTGCAGATGTAGTTATCAGGGAGACTGGTGGTCTCCCAGAACTCCCACATCTCACAAGATGAACACACCACTGACCCTGGAGCCATCTAACTACCCTAGCCTGGCACTGAAGGAAAGATCAAAGAAAGAAAGAGAGAGCAAGAAACTTACCAGAGACTTACCTTAGCCGCCGCCACCTTCTCTCGCCAAAGCCTTAAGTGCTCCACCCTAACCCTGGCTCACTCCCAACAATGGCCACTCCACTTATACCTACCTTCCGTTTATCTGCTGCTGTTAATTAGCCAATCAACTATTAACAATTTGCAAATGTGCCTCTTGTAGACTCTTGCAAGGTGAAACTCACAAGCACAGAGACTCACCTTTTCTCAAAGCTCCCGCTCCAAATCTCGCTCCACCTCCTGTCACACACACACACACACACACAAACTCACCTCTTCTTAAAGCTCCTGCTCCAAATCATGAACCAAATCACTATCTCAAATTGCTGGCATTATACTTTTGAGAACTGGGGTGTACCTTATTCAATGCACCTTTGCTGCAGTGTGGCTTAGGACAATTCTCCTATCTACACTTCAGGAGAGATTCAGTGGTTATTAGCTAAAGTTGTGTGCAAAATTTGCAGGTATGGTCTCTGTGAAGTTGTGACTTTTCCATTCTAATCATCAGAGATCTGACGATATCCAACACTGATAAATGGCAGCATACATATAGCAAGAATAAAAGGGTGGTATCATTTATATCCTTTTAGCAGAACACTCTAGGGCTGATTGTGTGATTGCACAGACAGTTGCACTTGCTGGGAAAGGGAATTCATGGGTCACAGCTCCTGATTTTCTATCTGTTCATTTAGAAGAAAATCAAGGGCCTGCTGAAATTCTCTCTGAATATTACCTGCCAAGAGAATTGGCTCTTTTATCTCCAGAACTAGAGCAGCAATGTGGCAGCAGACTCGGTGAATTAATCAGTAAACAAATTAAGAATAATTTACTTTATGACACACTTTATAGTTCCCTTTGAGACACAAGAGAGACTGCAGATACTGGAAATCTGGAGCAACACACAAAATGCTGGAGGAACTCAGTGGGTCAGGCAGCATCTATGGAGGGAAATATTTCTTTTGACTTGCGACATATTTTTATTTTGTAAACAATTTAAGGAATGCACGTGTTGTCCATTACTACAGAAATATATGATAACAGTAATCATCTTTTGTCAAGAATGTGACAGCTGGATTGGGACATTAGATAATTTTTGTTGTTAATCTAGTTTCAACCTTAGTTATCAGCAAGTAAGTTCATCAAAAAAGAACATTCAATAATTTGTTTATGTATCTCTAACATAGAAAAATGTATTTTGGAAATTTAGAAATATGTGTTGATTTAAAAGGAAGATCAAAAATCTGTGTTTATGAATATGCCCATATATGCCTTTGTGCATGTGTAGTGAATTGAGAAAAAAAAATCAAAGAACTGCAGGTCCTGGAGATCTGAAATAAAAGCAGAAAATGCTGGAAACACTCAGCAGATCGGGCAGCATCTGTGGAAGAGAAGTATAAGTGAATTCAATGGTAATTTTTAAAAAAATCAAAAAACTGCTAATGCTGCAGAAGTTGTCTCCATCCTCTAGAATTTTTGACTGTTTCTTTTGTCTAGTTCACCCTCAATGGTTTCTCCATCTCTCTCCCACCCTGTCTGCAACTTAAAACTCTTTCCCAATTGGACGAAGGGTCTTTGACCTGAAACATTATCTCTGTTTTTCTTTCCACAGATGCTACCTGACCTATTGAGTGATTTTAGCATTTTCTGGTTTTATTTAAAATATAATAAGTCTTTGTCTGCCACCTCATCTATTTCATGAGCTAAATTGATACAAAGGAGCCAGATCTCTGACTCTTAACATACCTTGTGGTTGAGAACAATTTTTTAAGATTATATGCTCTTCATGTTTTTGTGCCATTTTCTTTTTAAAATTTTCTGTTTAAAATTACCCTACTTTGTTCTTGTATTCAGCCTATAGATTTTTTCCTAATGTGTTTATATCTCATAATAGGTGTATGCTTGGGGTTACAATAACTGTGGACAGGTGGGATCAGGGTCAACTTCCAATCAACCGACTCCACGGAGAGTGACCAGTTGCTTACAGAATAAATTGGTTGCCACTATTGCTTGTGGTCAGTCATCTTCCATGGCAGTTTTGGATAATGGAGAGGTGAGCGGTGTATTGTGAATAGCAGATGTAAGTTCCATGGTTTAATCATGTAATATAAAATGTTAATACAGTCTTAAGTTACAGGTAGGTAGACCTTTTCCTATTGAATTTGTTTATTCTTTCCAGTTCTCTGCATTGCTGAGGAATGTCTTTTTGTTGCATGAGATCAGTGGCCAGTTTACATTTCTTGCTTGGGTGCTGTTGTGCAAAGCAATAGATCGGGTAGCTGGGAAGCGAATAGTGCCCTGCAGCATGTTGAGTACCTCACACCTTCCGGGGAAACATAATGCCTGAATTTGTTTTGTTAAATATTGATTTATTTTTTTAGTTATTATGTAATAAAGTTGTTTTTTAAAAAATATAGTAAGATATTAAAACATTTTAGCACTTTAGGTACTTGATGAACATTCTGTACTTCTGTGCAACTAATTTGCCACTGACCTTAAATTATGTAATGGCATTAGTTTACTTTGAGTCTTTAATGATGGTGGTATAGTGTGCACATTATACATATTGGGTCTCACTAGATACTCCCCTGGTGAAGCCTCATTGATCACACCATAAATAGACCTTATATCCCTATAAACTGGGGATTACTTTTAGCTCCCAATTATATAGTGTGAACTTAGAGTTATGATAATAAAACCTCTGTGGTACTGAATACTGTCATTTGATACATGTTGCCACATAGGTTCATAAAATCACAAAGGTTATTGCACAGAAGGAGGCCACTTGGTGATTAGTCTGCTGGTTCTGTGTAAGAACATTTTAATTAGTTTCACCGTTCTGCCTTCTTCCCATAGCCCTGTATTTTTTTCCCTTTTAAGTACTTATCTAGTTTCCTTTTCAGTGTCATGATTGAATTTGCTTCCACTGGTCCTCAGGCAGTGCATTCCAAATTCTGGAATACGAGTCACGCACTGCACGAGAAAAGGTTATCCTTGTGTCGCTTTAGGTTCTTTTGCCAGTTTCTGTCATTATATAACCTTTGGTTCTTGATCCTCTGGCAGCAGAAACAGTTTCTCTCTATCGACTCTGCCTAGACTCTTCATGATCTTAACCTCTTTCAGTCTCCTGTGTTCTAATGAGAACAATCCCAATTTCTCCTTGTAACTGAAGCACCTAGAAGAAACCTATTAAGTTTCTTCTGCATTTGCTCTACTGCCTTCATATCACTGTGGTGCCTAGAAGTGGACATATTCAGTTGTGGCCGAAGCAGTCTCTTACAAAGATTCATGATTTCCTTGCTCTTGTATTCTGTGCCTGTATTTATGAAGAGCAGTCCTCCATATGTCTTTTTAATTGCCTTGGTAATTTGAGCAACTTATGCACATTTACCCCCAGATCTATTTGTTCATGTGCCCCTTGTACCCTCTTGTTTTACTGCCTCTCCTCATTCTTTCTACTGAGATGTACCATTTTGCAATTTTCTGCCAGATACAGCCTATAAATTAGCTTATTATCAGTCTATCAATATCCTCTTGAAGTCTATTAATGTTCTCCTTGTAGTTCATTTGGCTTCCAAGTTTTGTGATATCTACAAATTTGGGAATTACAATGTGTGCACACAAGTCCAAGTTACTATTATTGGTATTGGTATTGGTTTATTATTGTTGCTTGTACCAAGGTGCAGTGAAAAACTTGTCTTGCAAACCGATCATAGAGGTCAATTCATTACACAGTGCAGGTACACTGAGTTAGTACAGAGTACATTGAGGCAGTACAGGTAAAAACAATAACAGTACAGAGTAAAGTGTCACAGCTACAGAGAAAGTGCAGTGCAATAAGGTGCAAGGTCACAACGAGGTAGATCATGAGGTCATAGTCCATCTCATTGTATAAGGGAACTCTTCAATAGTCTTATCACAGTGGGGTAGAAGCTGTCCTTAAGTTTGGTGGTATGTGCCCTCAGGCTCCTGTATCTTCTACCCGATGGAAGAGGAGAGAAGAGAGGATGTCCCGGGTGGGTGGGGTCTTTGATTATGCTGGCTGCTACACCGAGACAATGAGAGGTAAAGACAGAGTCCAGGGAGGGGAGGCTGGTGTCTGGGATGTGCTGGGCTGTGTTCTCAACTCTCTGCAGTTTCTTGTGTTCCTGGGCAGAACAGTTGCCATACCAAGCCGTGATACATCCAGATAGGATGCTTTCTATGGTGCATTGGTAGAAGTTGGTGAGAGTCAAAGGGGACAAACCAAATTTCTTTAGCCTCCTGAGGAAGTAGAGGCACTGGTGAGCTTTCTTGGCCATGGCATCTACATGATTTGACCAGGGCAGGCTGTTGGTGATGTTCACTCCCAGGAACTTGAAGCTCTCAACCCTCTCTACCTCAGTACCATTGATATAGGCAGGTGCATGTACACCGCCCCCTTTCCTGAAGTCAATGACCAGCTCTTTTGTTGACATTGAGGGAAAGGTTATTGTCATGACACTATTCCACTAAGATCTCTATCTCCATAAAGAAAAATAGTGGAATCTATTGCTGGGGTGCACCACTGTACATTCCACCATAGCCCAGCCCCCTTCACCAGTCGGAAAAACAACAATTCACTACTATTATTTTGAGTCACTTGGTCAATTTTACATAGTCACATTCAATCAGTCAAACAGTACAAGGAGGCTATTTTGGTCCATTGAGTGCATGCTAGCTTGCTGCAGAGCAATGCAGTCAGTCTCGATCCCTGCCACATTCCCATAATGCTGGAAATTTACTTCCTTCAAATTCACATCCAATATCCTTTTGAAATCATTGATAACCTCTGCCTCCACCATCATCATCAGCAGTGACTTCCAACTCATTACAACATGCTGTGTAAAAACAAAAGTAAGGCCTTCCTTGAATCTCCCTTATCTCTTGCCCAGAACCTTAAATATGTGTTCCTTAGTCCTTGAAACATCAATCAATAGAAAGTTTTTCTTTGTATACCTTACATAAACCTGTCATAATCTGATACTTCTCTATCAAATCTTTCCTCAATTTCCTTCGCTTAAGGAAATCTACTTTACCTTCCCCTGAAGATGGAGTAGTTTAGTCATTTTGATAGTAAGAATAGGATGGTAACATCACTTAGAAAGTATGAGTTTATGTGAGGTAGAAGAACAATAGGATCTTCATGTATGAATGCTCCAGTCATTAGGAGTTGTTCCACAAGTTGGCAAGGCCATAGAAGCAACCAATTGTTCTCTCTGCCATCTCAGCCACTACCAACAGCACCACTGTAAAATACTCAAGTTTTCTATCCTTTCCTTGTAGTTCTAAGCATACCACAACCTTGTCTGAAACAGGCTCCACCACACTAATCACTTGTTTAATATTTGCATGTCAGTAAAAGATTTTTAGGTTCTCTTTTATGTTAATTGCCAATGTATTCTTATATCTGCTGGTCTTATTTTCCTCTTCTCCTGACCTCTCAGCTTACTGTTAGTCTGGTTCTTGCTTGAGGATTTTTTTTTCTTGTTCCTTCATATTCTTATCTGCCTTGTCATCCAAGGAGCCCTCGCTTTGCTTCAGTTACCTTTACTTTTTAAAGAAGCATATCAAGCTTTCACCTGAAAATCATGTAATGTGCCCAGAATTGTGGACAGTACTCAGGCTAGTGTTGTATACAGCTCTACAATAACCTCACTATTTCTGCATTCCCTGCTTTGGATAATAGAAGAAGGCATCCTATATGCCTTTCTGACACCTTATTTACATGGCCTGTTACCTTTAAGAATCTATGGAAGACAGCCCAGGTATCTATTTTACCATACCTCTTAAAATCCTAACATTTATTATATGTTCTCTTCTTTTTCTCCTCATGGCACAGAAGGAGGATATTTGGTCCATTGAGTTGAGCCTATGCTGGCTTTCAGAGCACACCCACCAGTCTAATTACCCCAGTTGTTTCCCTGTAAGCTACTCTCACTCATGGGCCCATCAACATTCCCAACCCCCCTCCAACCCTCAACCAATTTATTAGGAGCAAATTACAATAGCTAGTTAACCTATCAGCGAGTCTTTGGGATGTGGGAGGAAACTTGAGCATCTAGGGTAAACCCACACAGTCACAAGGAGAAAATGCAAACTCTACTCAGACAGCACACAAGGTCAGGATGTGAGCTATCAGCACTAACCTCTGCACTACTATTCCTTTTGTACCTCGCACATCCTTGTTGTGTCAAGGTCAAGTTTGTACTTGTATTAGAACTGCACTATTGAGAACTGGTGAAAGATAAACATAGCTTTGTTCAAATTTTTTCTTCCCTTCCATATCTTTCCTGAATATCTTTGTATCCAGGAACATTTAGCACCCGGTCTTGCCAATCATAATCCTATGTGACTAATTGCACTTGCATCTTTCCAAGCTTGTTTAGTACATGTGCATTTATGCACATGCACTGCAAATCTATTTTTGACTTTTTATCGTTTTAATCTGGTCCAATATAAAACCTATCATTTCTTACTCTTGTGTTATCTGTATTTCCAAATTCATTTTTTGTACCAGTATTCTATTTCTCAGTGCTACAGTAGTGCCCTTCCACTTGCCAAATTAGTTTAAACCCTTCTCACAAGATTTTGCTACCAGTTCTACTGAGATTCAGCCTGCAGAGGTCCCACCTCCACTAGCTCTTGTCCTAACCTTCCAGTAATCTAGACCTATTTTCTGTACCTTCTCTCCTGCATTCATTGCATTATCCTCTTATTTCTGTACTTGCTATACAGTATCTGAGAATACTTCCTCTGAAGTCCTGCTTCTTACATTTCTTCAGTTTTGTTTGGAAGCCAGATGATGAGACCTGTAGTGATCTGAGTGTAAACATAAAGCATTTGTGGTTTATTTAATGAACAGAACCTTAGTGGTTGACTCTGCATTGAACATCATCTGGTGTAACTCATGAGCCCTACTCTGGCATCACAGTCTCTACTGCACTTTCTGTAGATGAAGTGGGATATAAAGATGTGGTAATGTTTGCTGGCATCTGTTATGTCTGGATTCTCTTAGCCATTGGGGCTTTTCACTTCCCCTTTTCTCATGCCCTCCAGATCAGTCAGCCTCGAGATGTCCTGGCCATCATGACCTACCTCTCACATTGTCTGTGTCAATGCCTGCCATCTTCATATCTCTCTTTTAGTTGTAATTATCTTGGAGATATGGACATACAGCAGTGCCCAGTTGACCACACAGAATTTCCTTGGAAATATAGCCATCATCCATTTGAGGAACATGGCTAATGTATGCTGATTCACTTAACGTGCTCCAGAACCTCTAAGTTGCTGACCTTGTCACTTTTGGAGATGCTTAGGGTATGCCTGAGGTGGAAATACCAGAAATTGTTAAGCCTTTTCTCATGCCCTACATGTGTTGTCCAGGCCTTGCCACTGTAGAGGATTGTACTAAGGACACAGACTTGGTAGACCCATAGTTTGGGCTTCTCTATCTGTAGGTCCACACTCTTACTTAGCTTAAACATGACAGTTGGAGCTTTTGCAATGCATGTTGATTTTGGCATTATGATAGATTGCTAGTGTTTGGAGCCTGGATATGTGAAGCTGTTAACAAACTGTATCAGTGCATCATCTGTGTGGCAACATCTTGGGTCTTCACATTAGACCTTGATGCTGATGGTCAGTTGGAATTCTTTACAGGTGTGAGAAAGTCTGTGCATAATCTGTTGTAGTTGTTCCTATATATATGTTCTGATATACAGTATAGCTATCCGTATAACATATATTGAGTGACTCCCTGATGAGGACCTGGTGCACTATTTCTTTGGCGGCCAGGCAAGGAAAGCTGAATATCCTTTTGCCTTGTATGTTCTGGTGTATAAATAAACATCTCTGTGAATGAGATGAAATCACATAAGAGCAGCATATACTAAAGATCGGTGAATATATTAATTATTTTAGCTAATTTTAAGAGTGCCTTCACCTGTGCATATAGATTTTTATATTGTTGCATCATGTCTATATATTTACATTTGGTACCCTTGATAGGTGAGAGGGAACTTGTGATAGCTGTCAAAGTGCAAAGTTGTACAAATACAGGTTGAAATTCTAGTCTGACACCCTTGGAACCTGACTGGTGCCAGACCACAGAAATTGTCCCTCTGATCATCTTCCTCTGAGCAATAGAACTGTTCCTTAAGTATAGACACTCCCCAGGTTACATCAGGGTTCTGAGAACTGTCTGCAACCTGAAGTTTCAATAAATCAGAAGCGCTGTTGTCTGAGATTTCAGAAGTCGCACTGGTAGGTTAATTAGCTACAGATTAGTATAGATCTTAATTAATTTTAGGTCTTAGTTAGAATTAGTTAGTAAAGATTTACAGATTTCAAACATACTGGACCAGAAAGTTTGAACCTGAACATCAAGATCAAATATTTATCTGTTTTGTTCTGTCTGTGTAACCTTAACTGCAGCCACAGGACATTCTTGCCTGAAGGCTCAAGTTTTTGAGAAGGATAGATTTACACACATTGGCAGAGTATCAATGTAATGCTCATTCAAAAGCAGCGCTTCATTGGTTCTATTATCCCCTTAAAATGAGGGGGAAAAAACAGCATAAAAGAGTAGTTCAGTTATGGATTCTAGGTCATTATTCATTCTCTAATGAAGACTTCAAATTAGATTATGTAGTTATTTGTCTCATTGCTTTTAGTATAACTTTACTGTATGAAAATTAACTCACATTTGCCAACAAAAAGAAACAATTATACGATTTGGGAGTATTTAATTGATTTTGAGATATCCTGGAGATATGAAGGGTGTTATTAAAATACAATTTCTTTCTTTCTTTAATTTGTTTGCCTTGCATTGTAGGTGTATGGTTGGGGTTACAATGGTAATGGGCAGCTTGGATTGGGTAGTAATGGCAATCAACCAACGCCATGCAGACTGGCAGCATTACAAGGAATACATGTGTGTCAGGTATGTTTGATATTAGATCTGATGTGTCGTATTCATCTAAATCTTGTTTGGTTTGTTGGTGGCACTCTCCTTTGAGCCAATCAGACCAGGACATTATCTGGACTAAAATAAAAACAGAAAATGATGGAAATACTCAGCATGTCAGGCAGCATATATGGAGAGATGAACATAATTAAAGCTTCATGTCAATGACTCTTCAACAGAGCAGACTTTAAGAAGTCATTCTGTGAAGTATGGTTGCATAATCTGAAAACCTGTAGAGAGATGTAAAAAATATAATGTATCTACTTAGGTAAGACTATACATGACTGTTGAAGTATGGTAGGGAGGTCATTTTAGCAAACATTGTGGTGGGTGGTATCGGAGCTCACATTACAGAGCCCAATTAACTATTGCTGGCCTGGGCAGTAGTGATTTTGGTTCAAGTACTTGGTTTCCCACTCCCCATGCCTGATGCTTCTGTTCAGCCCATCGTCCTTGAGTAGCAGTTAAGGGCTGTGGATATGAGAGAGGTTGTGTATATGTGGGCTGTAGATTTCTGAGATTATAAAGCAGAAGGGAGGGTTTGTCTCACAAGTGTCACCTTGTGGTTTTGTATTTATTTGCATCTGGAACTATTGTGACCACAGAACCACACAGCATTCGGCAGATGCATTGAGTTCTACTCTGGCTGTAACATTTTAAAAGCACTTTTTACTGGATTTTCATTACATTTAAATAATGTGTCTATAACTGCCCACACGTTCCATAACACACATTGAACCCAGCCTACTGTTTTGCTGGAGTTGCACTGCATGTGATTTGATAACCAAGTAGTGCAAGGCTGCCTCCTGTAGAAAGACTAGACTCTGGAATTTGATACGTCCTTTCTGAACTTGCGTAGAGGCAGTTTAGCCTCCCTATGTTGACACTTCCAGTCAAAGACCATGAGCTCCACTGCAGTGTTTCCATCTGATAACATCCCCATTGATACCATGGTTCCAAGTCTTCATTTAATGTCATGGGGGCTTTGGGTATAATTGATGCTTATCATGTTCTACCGTGAAATTTAACCTGACCTTTGCTGAGATGTGTGTGGAGATGTTTGTAGTTAAGATGTAGTGTACGTCGAGTAAGTGATTATTCATACTAGCTTGCCAGAGCTTCAGGTTGACATTTCATACTCAGGAATCTTTGCATGTAGCTGACCCTGTGACCTGTCAGATTGCAGGCTTCAGTTAGGTGCATGTACACTTGCAACATTGGATGCAGATATGTGGTTTTGGAGGGGTGTGAAATGATGCCTGGGGTCCTTGGACACGTGCATGTTTGGCTTTCAGTGTGTGGATCAATACTTGGACTCCCCAGACATGTAGTTGCTGGGAAAGACTCATATATTTCATCCTAGCATACGTTTCTTGCAATCCTCTGAGTCATGCATGCATACTCAAACTTTGGGGTTGTTGAAATTGAAAACTGAGCTGGGACAAAACTACAGCTCTTGGAATCCCCTGACACCAAACAATATGCATCTAAAGAAGGTGTTTGCATAATGCTCGTTACTTTGTATAAGAAAGTTTCCTATTCTACTTGACCTGGAGATCATCCCCAAGCTCTCAGGCCTTACCTGATAGGGTGGTGGAGGCAAATTCATCGGGGGTTTTTAAGAGGGGCTTGGATGGGCACATGAATGAGAGGAAAATATGGGCATTCTGTAGGTAGGAGGGATTAGCTATGTCGGCACAGCATCGTGGGCCAAAGGGTCTGTTCTGTGCTGTACTGTTTTATGTATGTTCTTATAAGAATCCCAGTAACTTCTGTGAAGTAACATTGGAGAATCCCCAGGTGTGAAATCTTTGTTTTTGATTCAGCCTGCAGGTGACTGATGCTGATGTTTGCCACTTGTAACTTTACTTGCAGATTGTCTGTGGCTATGCTCATGCTCTTGCACTAACAGATGAAGGTTTGCTCTATTCCTGGGGAGCTAACGCATATGGCCAGTTGGGCAGTGGCATTAAAAGCAACCAGTCTTGTCCAGTCCAGATCATGGTGGACAAGGAAAGGTAATGGCTGCAGTAAAATCTCAGGCATCATTATATTAACATTCATAAACAACTCTTTAAATTTGATGTGGAGCAAACTTAATTTTTTTTGTTTGATCATTTTAATGATCAATGTGTTAGACTTGATTGCTTATGGGATATGTAGTATGTTCCTATTTACTGAACAAATAAGATATCATGTTCTCTTCAAACTGCATCAGTAAACATGTTGCCTTCAACTTGTATATACTTAAGAGGCTAAATCCACTCCACTGGCTGGATATCATCAACTGCCTAGCAAACCTCATCACACTACTTTAACATGCACATTTTCTGCTTTTGCTTGCTCTAGCCAAACTAAATAAGTCATTTAGGTAAAATAAATTTTTTTCCAGTAAGCTTCAAAAACTGATAGTCACTGTGATATAGATAATGTATTGTTGCATCCATAGCTCCTGGATACTGGATAGTGTGTTAACAGTGCAGTCAATTTTTGACATTGCAGATATTTACAACAGAGGAGAGCAGAAGAAAATATCCTCCTATCTCTTGCCCCATCTGCATTTTTTCCTTTTCCAAATATTTGTATGTGCCTCACCATCAGTTTTTATTTGATAATATTCAGTGAAGCTCCTTGAGATATTTTGCCACATCAGGGGCACTACATTGATGGAAGTTAGTGTTTTCCTTTCAAAATCTATTATGGATTCAGCTTTCACCATTGTTTTTGATTGGGCCTTCCATTAGCTTCTCAAAAAAACTACCACTAACCTCCCATGCTGACCATCTTAAATTTATATCCTCTACTTACTGACAGCACCAATGATTTTCAATTTGTTTTGCCAAAATGTCTCATAAATTTGATAGATATGCCATGAACCAGGAAAATAACTTGGGTGTTAAATTTGCTTTAGTACAATAATGGATATATTTCTTTTGTATTAGAAAATTATAACTACTATAAAAATATCCTGGATGATGATCAGATTTTACATAAAGTTCAGAATGATTTTTGAATTCTGGCAGTATTTTTCCTCCTACTAAAGCTTTAATTTCAGCAAAATGCCTTTTGGCAAACTACACAAAATGTTTCCATCTTTCAGCAGAAGGATCCATGAACGTTGAGGTTATGTTATATCCTCTACATTTTCAAACTGGTTGGTGAGGGAGGGGCTCACAAAAGTTAGAGAAGGTTCAATTCTTAAAACATTTTTTTATGCAACACATCAATTAAATAGGAGAATGGGAGTGTGGGTGGTGGAGGCAGATAAACAAACCTCCGATTGGGTCACTGCAGAAAAACTTTGGAAAACTGCCATATCTAGTGACCAGATCTATGTGGTAGCATTAAAATACAATACCAGGTATTTCTGATTATCGTATTTTGGAATAACAGGAATTTGTAATAAATTCCAGTTTTTACATGATCTTTTCACTTTTTATATGGTGAAACTGCTTCATTGTACAAGTCATAAAATTGCTTATCAGACAACTGTAAGGTAAATGGTATACAACATTTACCAATAAACCTTATTGGTTTGTAGGATGTTTAAGTAACTGCTGTCATTCAAATACTTGATGTAAACTTCATGAGTCTTACTTTGTGCCAAAGAGATCTACTGTGGTTCTGCTATGCTTTACTCTGATCTCATTTTTCTTGATGCATAGGGTTGTGGAGATCGCAGCCTGTCATTCCACTCACACCTCGGCTGCTAAGACCCAAGCTGGTCAGGTGTACATGTGGGGCCAATGTCGGGGCCAGTCAGTCATCCTCCCATACCTAACACACTTTACCTGCACGGATGATGTGTTTGCCTGCTTTGCCACTCCAGCTGTTACGTGGCGTCTCCTATCCATAGGTATGATGATTAATCTTTTTGACTATTTTCCATTGAATATGTAGGCGCTTGATTTCTAAAAGATAGCTTCTGCAAGGTACTCTTTCAAGGTACTCTGTGACTGTAATGCATGGTAAATGTTTGTTAGAACTATAATCAGAATCTCATACAATGTGTTTAGAATATAATAGCATAATGGGGACACAAGAGACTGCAGATGCTGGAATCTGGAGCAAAAGAGGAGCTGCTGGAGGAATTTGGCAGATCAGGTGGCATCTGTGGAGGAAAATGGGCAGTTGACATTTCGAGTTGAGACCCTCCAGTTGAAAGGTCAATAAATAAGCAATTTAGAAATCACTTGCTATATTTGTGCCATCCCAAGGACTTGTTGTCATATTGAAACGAGAATTAAATGTGTAAGACTGGTCAATATGCCCGAGCATTATGCTGTTGCTTATTACTCTTTCCTGAGTAATTTGAATTGTTTGTGATGTTTTGTTTGCACTCATTTTGTTGAGTCCCTGTCCCTATTTCAGGATCTGTCTCATGGCCTGTGAAAAAATCATAGAGAGGTACAACATGGAAACAGGCTATTGGGCCCACCGAGTCTGTGCCAACCATTTACCACCCATTTACATTAATCCTACATTAATCCCTTTTTTTTAATTCTTTCCACATTATCATTAACTCCACTCCCAGATTCTACCATGCACCTACACACTAGGGCAATTTACAGTGGTCAATTAACTTACCAACCCGTATGACTTTTGCCAACCCGTATGCCATTTCTATTTTATTTATAGTATCACCATACTCTATCTTTAATGGATCCACATTGCTTCTGACTGTCTTAATTTTCTTAACTGTAAAATTTGCTTGTGTTGATTTTTAAGTATCTTGCAGATTTCTTTTCAGGTACACTTTTTGTAATCTTAACTGTGTTATTCATTGTATCTTTCCCAGTTGCCTGTATCTCTTCTAGTTTTTGAATTTTTATATGCTTTTTCATTTGGTTTTAGTTTTGTCTGATACTACTTTAGTCCTTCATGGCTGTTGGTTTTGCGCCTATGGTTTAAAAACTATTTCTTTGATATGGAAACCACATTAATCTATATTTCTATCCATCAGCGTTTTTCCTGTTTATCATCAGGTCTTATTGCATGAAAAAGAGTTGTGATTAAATCTAGAATCTTAGTAGCTGTTTTGAGTTGAACATTATATTGATCATTTTATGATTGCTACTGGATAAATATTCAGGTTGACAACCAAATTGGTTTAACCCCTTGTTGCTTCCTGGATGTAATGTTTTGGATAACTATCCTGAATATACCCCAAAAGTTCACTCCATTTTGGACACAAAATAGTCTGCTAATCCCAATTCTACATGAAAGTAAAATCCCCACTAAAGCTATTCTGTTTTTTGTATTCAGGCCTGGCCTGATGAGTGGAAATGAACACTTAAGCATTACAAGGGCCAGACCATGAACATTTCCAATAAAAGAGGACCTAACATTCAACGGTACCCTAAACTTTCAATGTTATTACCATCACTGAATCACCCACTATTAATATTATGGATGATTTAGAAACCAGTGGACAAACAATATAAATACTTTTGTTGTAAGTTTTCTGTGGTGAGTGACTCCCCCATCCTGACTTCTCAGAACTATCTACAAAGCCCAATTCAGGAGCATGATGGAATACTAAGAACACTCAAGAACTCAACACCATCTAGAACAAAGCAGCCGGTGTTCCTTAGCTTCACTATTTCCATATTGTGGCTGCAGTATAACACCAAAAAAATGCACAGAAATCACCTTAATCAACTAGTAAATAATTAGTGATTGAGATACCATTCAAGCAGACTGTTGAGCTTCCTGAGTGTTCCTAAGAGTTGCACTCATCCAAGCAAACAGGGAGTGCTCTATTACAGATATCATGGGGGTGAGTCACTCACCAGAGGAATCACTCACAGGTTACATGAAGGACGAAAGCAGAGAGTGCATAGGCAGGTTCCCCTCCAAGTCGTGTAGATATCTTTGAAATTCCTCCATTTCAGAAAAAGGAATAGCAGAGCTTTCACTGCTTTAAGTGCCTGGGGAGCAGCCCTTGAGGGAGGAAGCACATATTAGGTAGAATGTTATGTACTTTATTATTGGTATTGCTGTGGATCTGAATGCTCATACACCATGCCCTTTTCAGAAAAATGGTGGAGAAAGAATTTTGTGGTGGGAGTGCTGCTTTCGTGTGATTCTGCTTCTATTCCTTATGCTGTTGTGGCCTGATCATACTGTCTGTCAAACTTGTTGTGATGGATTATGTTGCAGACAAATCCACATGTTGTCTGAACCTGCTTATGTTGCCAGGTTTGTTGTATTTGCAAAACTTAATTGGTAGCAAGCCAACTGGGAGGTTTGGGATAGATATTGGGAAAAGGTGTCTTGAGTCTATGACAGCTTAACAATATCAGTTTTCCTTCATTGTTCCAGGATTATTGACAGGAACATTATTATAGCATTTACAAAAGAGATCAAGTGCTATACATCTTGATAGCAGGAAAGTGGTATTGGGAGCAGTCAAAAGCGGCAGCACAGTGTAGAGAACCATGATCCAATGTTGCTAAAAGAATACAACTACTTCATTATGTGTGGAACATGTGTCTACATATCCTAACGTTCAATTGCACTCACAAGAATTGTGCAATTTTGTTCTCATGAAATGATGCATTTATCTTCAAATTGCCATGACGCATATTCGTCAGCCCACCTGTTAAAACATCAATTTCTTAATTATGAAACTGTAAAGCATAATCTGCTTCAAATCCTTTTATGCCTAGAATGACGTACTATGTGCTTCTGATGTAACAATACTAACACAGATCAACAGGATCTTAACTGTGATAACTGAGGAATCAGAAACAAAACTTGCATTTATGATGCTTCTTTAATTTGCCAGATCAATTCACAAAAGGGACAAGAATGCCAAGTTGGAAAAGAAAGATTAGGAAATGACGCTGGTCAAAGAGATGGGGTTTGAGGAGGTTTTGAAAGTGGACATGTTGGTTGGCCTGAAAGTGAGATAGTTGGGTTTAAAGTAATTTTGTGGGGGATGTCTTTTTCATTAGGTGAATAGATGGATATTTGAATATGCATGAATAATTGGTCATGTTAGAGAAGAATTAATGTAAATCAGCATCTCAGAGTTATCATGTGCCAGTTTGATGAAAGTACAGCACAGACTACAAGTATGTTGAACAGTAGAAGAATTGTGATTGAGATAAAGCTAAGCAATTTCCCCTGTATTCTCTGTCTCCAAGCCTCTGCAAGAAATGGATCGGATCACAAGATCACAAAGGAGCAGAAGCAGGCCATTCAGCCCAGTGAGTCTGCTCCATGAGCTAAACTAAACTATTCCTATCTAGCCCCCAATTTCTGGCCTTTTCCCCATATCCCCTGATGCCTTGACTTAATTAGATACCTATCAATCTCCTCCTTAACGCTCCTAATGATTGGGCCTCCACAGCTGTATGTGGCAAAGGATTCCATAAATTCACTACCCTCTGGCTAAAGAAATATCTCCTCATTTCTGTTTTAAATGGGTACCCTCTAATTCTAAGACTGTGCCCTCTAGTCCTGGACTCACCCACCAAGGGAAACAGCTTAGCCACATCTACTCTGTCCAATCCTTTCAACATTCAAAATGTTTCTATGAGTCCCCTCTCATTCTTCTGTACTCCAGTGAGTACAGTCCAAGAGTCTACAAACGCTCATTGTATGTAAGCCCTTTCATTCCGGGAATCACCCTTGTAAATCTTTTCTGAACCCTCTCCAACATCAGTACATACTTCCTAAGATAAGGGGCCCAAAACTGCGCACCGTATTCCAAATGAGGCCTCACCAGTGTCCCATAGAGCCTCATCAACACTTCCTTACTTTTATACACTATACCTCTCGAAATGAATGCCAACATAGCATTTGCTTTTTTTTTACCGCCGATCCGACCTGGTGGTTAACCTTTAGGGTATCCTGTATGAGGACCCCCAAGTCCCTTTACACTTCTGTACTTAGAATTTTCTCCCCATCTAGATAATAATCTGCCCATTTATTTCTTCTTCCAAAGTGTACAACCGCACATTTCTCAACATTGAATCTCACCTGCCATTTCTTTGCCCATTCTCCTAAACTACCTAAGTCTCTCTGTAACTTTCCTGTTTCTTTGATACTCCTTACTCCTCCACCTATCTTGGTGTCGTCTGCAAGCTTAGCCACAAAACCATTTACTCCATAATCTAAATCATTGATATACAATGTAAAAAGAAGTGGCCCCAACACCGACCCCTGCGGAACACCACTAGTAACTGGTAGCCAACCAGAACAGGATCCCTTTATTCCCACCCTTTGCTTTCTGCCTATCAGCCAATGCTCCACCCATTCTAATATCCTCTTGTGCGGCACCTTGTCGAAGGCCTTTTGAAAGTCTAAATACACAACATCCACAGCCTCTCCCTTATCCACCCTACCTGAGATTTCCTCAAAAAACTTCAATAGGTTGGTCAGGCAGGATCTTCCCTTCATGAAACCATGCTGGCTTGGACCTATTTTGCCTTGCACCTCTAGGTATTCCATAACCTCATCCTTGAGGATCGATTCCAATAACTTTCCAATCACCGATGTCAGACTAATAGGTCTGTAATTTCCTTTATGCTGCCTCCTACCTTCCTTATACAGCGGAACTACATTTGCGACCCTCCAGTCCTCCGGAACCATGCCAGAGTCTATTGATACCTGGAAAATTATCACCAATGCCGCCGCAATCTCTAAAGCCACCTCCTTCAGAACCCGAGGGTGCAGGGTGCACTTCATCTGGTCCAGGAGACTTATCTGTCTTTAGTCCATTTAGCTTCCCGAGCACCTTCTCTCTAGTAATCTTGACTGAACTCAGTTCTATCCCCTGAGACCCCTGACTATCAAGGTATATCGCTGATGTCTTTCACAGTGAAGACTGATGCAAAATACTCATTTAGTTTCCTCTGCCATCTCTTGTTATCCATTATAATCTCTCCTGCACTGTTTTTCAATTGGTCCTATATCAAACCCGTGTCTCTCTTTTACTCTTCATATATTTAAAAAAACTCTTAGTATCCTTTTTAATGTTATCTTCCAACTTCCTTTCATAATTCATCTTTTCTTTCCTAATGACCTTCTTAGTTTCTCGCTGTAAGTTTTTAAAAGTTTCCCAGTCTTCTGTTTTCCCACTAATTTTTGCTTCCTTGTATGCCTTCCCTTTTGCTTTTATTTTAGCCTTCACCTCTCTCGTTATCCACATTTGTGCCATTTTTCCATTCATAACCTTTTTTTCTTGGAATATATCTATCCTGCACTTTCCTTATTTCTTGTAGAAATTCCCTCCATTTCTGCTCTGCCATCCCTCCAACTAGCTTACTTTTCCAATCAATTTGGGCCAGTTCCTCTCTCATGCCACTGTAATTTCCTTTGTTCCACTGAAATATTAATACACCTGATATCAGCTTCTCCTTTTCAAATTTGAAACTGAACTCAATCATATTGCAATCGCTACTTCCTAAGGGCTCCTTTACCTTTAGTTCCCTAATCACCTCATTACACAGCACCCAATTCAAAACAGCCAGTGTCCTGGTGGGCACATCAACAAGTTGCTCCAAAAAGCCATCCCGTAGACATTCCACAAACTCTCTCTCCTGAGATCCAGTACCTTCCTGGCTTTCCCAATCAACCTTCATGTTAAAATCCCCCATAATTGTCTTGACATTGTCTCTCTGACACGCTTTTTCTATTTCCAACTGTAACTTATAGTCCACATCCCGGCTGCTGTTAGGGGGCCTATATGTAACTGCTATGTTGTCCTTTTACCCTTGCCATTTCTTAACTCCACCCATTAGGATTCCACTTCTTCTGACCCTATGTCCCTTCTTTCTATTGATTTTATATCATTGCTAACTATCAGGGCCACACCACCCCCACCTATCTTTCCTATACACTGTGTACCCTTGGACATTCAGTTCCCAATCACATCCGTCATTAAGCTATGACTCGGTGATTGCCACAATGTCATATTTTTTAATCTGTAGCTGTGCCGCTAGGTCATCCACTTTATTTCTAATGCTACGTGCATTTAAATACAATACATTTAGACCAGTATCTGCTACCGATTTCGCTGTATTTCTGTTGTTCAGCAAATTATCCTGTCTTTTCACCTACCTGTCCTCCTTACCATCTTTACTGCACACTGTCTTGGACTTGTTTCTATATACCTCTTCCTCTATCCTAACATCCTGGTTTCCTTCCCCCTGCCAAATTAGTTTAAACCCTCCCCTACAGCTATATTAAACATTCCCACCAGGATATTGATCCCCTTGGAGTTCAGGTGTAACCCATCCTTTTTGAGTAGGTCGTACCTCCGCCAAAAAAGGTCCCAATGATCCAAGAATTTGAAGCCCTGCCCCCTGCACCAGTTACTCAGCCATGCAATCATCTGCCTGATCCTGCTATTCTTACTTTCATTAGCACATGGCACAGGTAGTAATCCTGAGATTACTACCCTGGAGGTCCTGCTTCTCAACCTTCTTCCTAGCTCCATGTAATCTTCCTTCAGGACCTCCTCTCTTTTTCTACCACATCCAGTGGGTGATATGGCCACTAAACAGGTTAGCAAACTTGGGTATGCTACACACTGTCCTTTAATCTAAGTGACTGATTGTCAATAGCTGAAGGTTGAATACTGATTGTTGTGATACCCCACTGGCAAGAGTTCATCATTCTGAATGAGACTCTCTATTTTAAGTATTTTAACAGGCCTCTAACTGCCTTCCACCTGTGAGTCCATACAGTATCTTGTGTAACTTTCTGTGTGCTACCTTATTAAATGTCTGATGGAAGTCAAATATATCCAAGTATATAAGGGACATACTCCCTTGCCTACTATGCCAGTTAAACCTCAAGACAGTTCTTGTTTTGTCAGACATGAACTCACTTTCAATAAATCATACTGACATTTCCTAACCACGTTTTCATTTTTCACTGTGCCCTGTTAACACACTCCTTGGTAAGGATTTCCTGATTTCTATAGTTTCCAATTTTCTAACTTATTTCCAGCCAGGTGGAAGGTGGCTGGCAGAAAGAATGATAAAGAGACTTAGAAACAAGGTTGGCACCTTAGATTAAATTCATTTCTGGTGTCGACTAATACATTGATACAGAATGTTTAAACCAAATGGTCTGTTTCCATGTTATTATTTCTGTATCCTCATGTGAAAGCCATTGATGTGACTTATGTGGCATTTGAAAGCTCAAAGTTGCAACACTAAACTTTGCCTGATAAGAAGATCTTTGATTGGATTTGGAACTTAAAAAAAAGAGTGGACCAGTTAACTCTGAAGCATTGACTCTTGGTCGTGTTGAAACCAGAGAATAGAAGAAATCGAATGTTAGTAGAACATTTTTGTTTTGCTGTTGTTGACAGCAACAACAGCAAGTTTTGCTATTGTTGGCAGGTATAATTAAAGAGAAATGTTTACAATAAATATTCTGAGAAAATCATGTTATTTTACAAAGTTTTGTAGATAATATGAAAAAAGTATAAAAGCTATTACATTGTTGGATTTTGTAAGTTCCATGTTGTTAGTTCAGCAATTCAATATCTGTTCTTGTTTTGTGAAAGATTAACAAATTGAATTTTATTTCTTGTCTTTTCACCCATCCTTTCTTCGTTCTAATTTATGTTGGGCCTTCTGTTTCTGCAGAAAGTGACAATCACTTGACAGTAGCGCAATCAATGAAGAAAGAATTTGACAGCATAGAAACCTCAGATTTAAAGTTTCTTGTGGACGGAAAGACTATCCATGCTCACAAAGCTGTTCTCAAAATAAGGTAACGGTCCAAATCCTTAGAAACAGGGTCATTTCCTGAAATTGTTCATAAATATGGGAAGTGTTTCACTCTCCAATCTCATTTATGTTCTTCCAGGATAAAATGCGTGCAACCTTTTAAAAGAATTTGCTGCTAACACCATGAGGTCCAGTAGGAAGTCTGCAGATTAAATTTGTTAACTATTTAAGCTGTTTATTCTCCATAAAGAATTTAGGTTTAAAATACTTGGCTTTTACACTAACTGGAAGTTACCCTCTGTATTTTATGCTTTATCATTTCAATTGTGTAGGTGCGAACACTTACGATCCATGCTCCATGACGAAGAAGTGATTGAAATTGACCAGTTTAGCTATCCAGTGTACCGTGCCTTTCTAGAATACCTCTATACAGACTCTGTCAATTTACCTCCTGAGGATGCAATAGGTACTGTACCCTTGCTATCTTGTATTTATTTTCCCAAGAGAAGAAGATTGTAACTGTGAATTTTCTCCTGCCAAGGTAGGCTTTTTGGAAGGATTTCGAAATTTCACCTTCCAGGATTGCCATGTTTACTGATGCTTATATATTCTTCTGACAGCCAGTACTTGTAACTTTGCAAGAATATTTATCATTATCAGGCTATCCTTAGATGAGAAATCAGAAATACCTTCTTACATACTGGGTTTCTCTAGTGGGTTAATTGTAATATCATCAAAAGTATACCTGTTGCACAGGTGTTTTATTATATTGGTCTACTTTATTATACCATAATATGTTTATTTATTTCACAAGTGTGTTTAGTAATTGTTGACGGGTGGGATCCGAACTGGAGAGACTGGGGAAGAGGTCTTTGGCTCTCAAATAGAGAAAGCTTGTAAATAGTACGAGAGGGAGGGTAGGCAGGTGATAGAGAAGGGATGTGCTCAGACCGACGGTTTGAGATGTGTCTATTTTAATGCAAGGAGTATTGTGAACAAGGTGGATGAGCTTGGAGCTTGGATAAATACTTGGAGCTACGATGTGGTGGCCATTACAGACTTGGATGGCTCAGGGACAGTGATGGTTACTTCAAGTGCTGGGTTTTAGATGTTTCAGAAAGGACAGGGAGGGAGGCAAAAAGAGGTGGGGGAGTGGCACTGTTGATCAGAGATAGTGTCATGACACAGAGAAGGTGGATGTCATGGAGGGATTGTCTACGGAGTCTCTGTGGGTGGAGGTTAGGAACAGGAAGGGGTCAATAATTTTACTGGGTGTTTTTATAGGCCGCCCAATAGTAACAGGGATATCGAGGAGCAGATAGAAGAAACAGATCCTAGAAAGGTGTGATAATAACAGAGTTTGTTGTGATGGGAGATTTTAATTTCCCAAATATCGATTGGCATGTCCATACAGCAAGGGGTTTTAGATGGAGTGGAGTTTGTTAAGTGTGTTCAGGAAGGATTCTTGACACAATATGTAGATAGGCCTACAAGAGGAGAGGCTGTGCTTGATTTGGTATTGGGAAATGAACCTGGTCAGGTGTCAGATCTCTCAGTGGGAGAGCATTTTGGAGATAGTGATCATCATCTCTCTCCTGTACAATAGCATTGGAGAGATAGGAACAGACAGACTAGAAAGGCATTTATTTGGAGTAAAGGAAATTATGAGGCCCTCAGGCAGGAAATTGGAAGCTTAAGTTGGGAAGAGATGTTCTCAGGGAAAAGTATGGAAGAAATGTGGCAAATATTCAGGGGATATTTGTGTGGAGTTCTGCATAGGCATGTTCCAATGAGACAGGGAAATTACGATAGAATACAGGAATCATGGTGTACAAAGGCTGTAATAAATCAAGTCAAAAGGAAAAGAAAAGCTTACAAAAGGTTCAGAGAGCTAGGTAACATTAGAGATCTGGAAGAGTATAAGGCTAACAGGAAGGAGCTTAAGAAGGAAATTAGGAGAGCCAGAAGGGGTAATGAGAAGGTCTTGGCGGGCAGGATTAAGGAAAACCCCAAGGCATTCTACAAGTACGTGAAGAGCAAGAGGATAAGACGTGAAAGAATAGGACCTATCAAGTGCAACAGTGGGAAAGTGTGTATGGATCAGGAACAAATAGCAGAGGTACTTAATGAATACTTTACATCAGTATTCACTATGGAAAAAGTTCTTGGTGATTGTATTGAGGTCTTGCAGCAGGCTGAAAAGTTTGAGCATGTAGATGTTAAGAAAGAGGAGGTGCTAGAGCTTTTGGAAAGCATCAAGTTGGATAAGTCGCCGGGACTGGACGAGGTGTACCCCAGGCTACTGTGGGAGGCGAGGGAGGAGATTGTGGAGCCTCTGACGATGATCTTTGCATTACCAATGGAGACGGGAGAGGTTCAGGAGGATTGGAGGGTTGCGGATGTTGTTCCCTTATTCAAGAAAGGGAGTAGAGATAGCCTAGGAAATTATAGACCAGTGAGTCTTACTTCAGTGGTTGCTAAGTTGATAGAGAAGATCCTGAGAGGCAGGGTTTATGAACGTTTGGAGAGGTATAATATGATTAGGAATAGTCAGCATGGCTTTGTCAAGGGCAGGTCCTGCCTTACGAGCCTGATTAAATTTTCTGAGGATGTGACTAAACACATCGATGAAGGGAGAGCAGTAGATGTAGTGTATATGGATTTCAGCAAGGCATTTGATAAGGTACCCCATGCAAGGCTCATTGAGAAAGTAAGGAGGCATGGGATCCAAGGGGACATTGCTTTGTGGATCCAGAACTGGCTGGCCCACAGAAGGCAAAGAGTGGTTGTTGAGGGGTCATATTCTGCATGGAGGTAGGTGACCAGTAGTGTGCCTCAGGGATATGTTCTGGGACCCTTACTCTTTGTGATTTTTATAAACGACCTGGATGAGGAAGTGGAGGGATGGGTTAGTAAGTTCGTGGATGACACAAAGGTTGGAGGTGTTGTGGATAGTATGGAGGGCTGTCAGAGCTTACAGCGGGACATAGATAAGATGCAAAACTGGGCTGAGAAGTGGCAGATGGACTTCAACCCAGATAATTGTGAAATGGTTCATTTTGGTAGGTCAAATATGATGGCAGAGTATAGTATTAATGGTAGGACTCTTGGCAGTGTGGAGGATCAGAGGGATCTTGGGGTCCGAGTCCATAGGACGCTCAAAGCAGCTGTACAGGTTGACTCTGTGGTTAAGAAGGCATATGGTGTATTGTCCTTCATCAATTGTGGAATTGAATTTAGGAGCCGAGAGGTAATGTTGCAGCTATATCAGACCCTTGTCAGACCCCACTTGGAGTACTGTGCTCAGTTCTGGTCACCTCACTACAGGAAGGACGTGAAAGCCATAGAAAGGGTGCAGAGGAGATTTACAAGGATGCTGCCAGGATTGGGGAGCATGCCTTATGAAAATAGGTTGAGGGAACTCGGCCTTTTCTCCTTGGAGTGTTAGAGGATGAGGGGGGACCTGATAGAGGTGTATAAGATGATGAGAGGCATTGATCGTGTGGATAGTCAGAGGCTGTTTCGCAGGGCTGAAATGGTTGCCACAAGAGGACATAGGTTTAAGGTGCTGGGGAGTAGGTGTAGAGGAGATGTCAGGGGTAAGTTTTTTACTCACAGAGTGGTGAGTGCGTGGAATGGGCTGCCGGCAACGGTGGTGGAGGCGGATACGATAGGGTATTTTAAGAGACTTTTGGATAGTTACATGGAGCTGAGAAAAACAGAGGGCTATGGGTAAGCCTAGTAATTTCTAAGGTAGAAACATGTTCGGCACAGCTTTGTGGGCCGAAGGGCCTGAATTGTGCTATAGGTTTTCTATGTTTCTATGTAATTCTATTGTGCAGGGCATGCAGTTCTCTTAGCTGACTGCACCAGGAAGCAGCCCACAAGATGAAAGATGCTTTTGGTAATGGTGTTTCTTGACTTACAAATGTTGGATTTATGAATTTTTACAATAATGTCATTATGAGGCTGTCTCTCATTATAATGAATTCTGTGCCACTTTCTATTCAAAGGAATATATTGTACCATAATTCCCAGAATGCATGTTGCCCAACTGTTTCCATCCACAACATTTTGTTTGACAATGTTTTCCGGGAATGCATCCCTTTCGTAAATTGAAGAATTACTGTAGTTTGTCTCCAAATAATGATTATCTTTTGTAGAGAATAATGACTATCTGTGAGGGGAGGAATAATTCAGCTCACTCTCAGTTCTGTATTGAAGTGCCAGTTCAGGTTTCTGCTTGAATCCGGAACCCCTTACTAAGGCATGAGAGTGTTACTAATTGAGCCACAGCCTTTTATCTGTTTAATGAATGCTAAAGTTGCCTGAATTATCCTTGAACATTTTGTTGAACTACCTTGAACTGCTGAAGTCCTTCTGGTGTAGCTGGATGGGAATTTCCATAATTTAGGTGCATAATGTAAATCCTGAGAATTAAACATCTATATTTTCTCGGTAGTTGGTGGAGGGGGTGGGGGGAAGACAGAGATTTTAAAAGTGAGAGGAATTAGAAAAAATATAATGCTTATATGGTGCAGCAGCTTTCTGAGGCTCATTCAGACTTCAGAAGGTGAATAATTGCTCCACATCTCTATGTACGGGCTGTAGGGTGCAACTGCACACCGTGTCTAACCAGTTTTCCACCAGTTCCAGATCCTCAGACTGCAGGAAATTTCTAATAAAAATTATGTGTCACATGAAAAGAGCAATACTCGGGTTTTAAAGCAGGAAATCTCATAATTATTCAGAATTTTGTAAAAAAAAAGTGAATACATACCATCTTTTACATATAAAAGAAATTTACTAGTTTCACTTCTCATAGCTTTTGGTCACCCAGATTGTTTTTATCATTGCTGATAACATCATTGTATGACTGTCAGCCAAAATCCATTTTTATTCAGAACTAATATAAGAAACTATCTTCACCTCCATTCACTCCCCTTCATAAAGCCAAAGCAGTTTACCCACTACTGGCTCATATCTTCACCTTCCCTCCAAAGTTTTGCGCTGCTTTGCAATTTCTTTCTATCTCTCCCACCTTCCCATCTGTAGAGGCATATATTCTGGCTTTCTCCAATGTGCAGGGAATTTACATGTGGAACTGTTTGGGACTGACCGCAGCTCACTGTCTTCTCCTTATCTATGTAAAGTTGTAACTGAAGGAGTGGTGTGATGAAGAGAGGTTCCATTTCATGGCTTGGGGTGGGCTGTACCTAAACTAGGCTGGATTGAGGTCCTAATGGATAAATTATAAACAAAACTTTTATCCAATAAGATTGGAGATGTGAACTGCTGAAAATTAGAGATACCTAATGTAGAAGAATCAGTAAAAGATCAACTAAAGGACAAAAAACCACAATTGACCAAAGATCAGATGAAGCTATGGAATTTTAAGGTACAATAACTATTAATAAAAAGAATACATCCACAGCAATATTATAGATACAATAATATATGTATTATTCAACACAAAATGGTTTAATTGGAGGCAATAGATTTTAGGGTAGATCTGCTACTAACATGAATGAATGAAACATGGCTATTTATAGAAGATGATTTGCAAATAAGAACATTAGAACTAGACACAAGAGGCCAGACACCACTTTTGCTGTGCTTCACCATTAAATAAGGTCTTCCATCTCAACTCCACCTTCCTTCACTATCTTTATATCCCTTTTAACTTTCAGAATCCAAAAATCTATTCTTCTCTGTCTTGAATAGGCACAGTCCCTGATCGTCTACATTCCCCTTTGAAGAAAGACTTTTCTTCTTGTCGCCACCCTTCCAGCATCTATTCTGTTGAGCCCTTGATTATTTTGCACATTTCAATGGTATCATCTCTTATTCTCCTAAACTCTAGGGGACGTGGTAGTAATTTGATCACATTCTCCTCATTGGTCAAACTTCACATCGCATGAATTGGTCTAAGCCATGTGTTGCACTCCCTCCAAAGGGAGTGTATTCTTCCTTCAGTGCGACAACTGAACTATACAAACTGTCCGCTGGTGGTTTCATCAAGTTCAATATATTTACACCAAGAGCTCGAAAGGGAACAGCACATAGGAGGCACTGAAATGTTAAGGGAAAGAATAAAAGGGAATTCCAAGAACTTAAGAAATTTAAAAATAATCAGAAAGACCGAGAAACTATGATATCAAATTATTAGGAATAATAAGAAAACAAAATGAAAATTAAATGTATTTTTAAACATATTTCACAAAATAGGCATTTGTAGAGGATGGACTTAAAGGGTCTATTAATGGTTGGAAGAGCAAAGAGAAAATATGTAAAACTAAGAGTATAGAATCAGGTTTGGATGGTATGCATCCATACATGGTCAAGGAAGCAAAAAGGAAGAAGCAGAGGCAATTTTATGTAGATAAGTGGGCAGTGATGCATATTAATGGGGAAAATGGAAATGTCAGATTGTTGCACAACTTCTTTTTGCAGAGAGAACCAAATTAAAATCTAAATCACTTCGGAGGGAAACTTACAAGAAAAACATTTTATTTTAACCATATAAAACAAAATACTTATATTTTTAGATGTATTTGAAGACACACCTTAACTCCCACTGCTTCTTATTGTTCCCTTCTTATTCCATCACCACTCACTTTGTTGATCCATTGTCACCCCCTTTTCATGCCCGCCCCCCCCCCCCCCCCCCCCCCCCCCACAACCTACTTGCTGGCCCTTCATTGCTTCACCGCAAGTACTTTTTCCACTTTGCCAGATTTGGTCTCACCAGTCCTCTGTGTTAGTAATTACTGATAGTACTAATTTTGTTTTAATTCCAGATTTTATCTAATAAAATTTCCAACAAAATATCCTGACAGTTTTTATGGTTAATTTACTCATTCCTATTACCCTTGAGAATCATGGCTGATGGGAAATGCATAAATTCTGTTTGTAGCTCTAAAAAGTTCCCCTGTGAATTGTGGCCCCTCACTACTACCCCTGTAGTGATGATCCCCAACCAAAGATCACCTTGCATATTTTACACAGCTATTGAAGTTATGTCAATGGACACCATTTAGTAAACTTATCCACTGTACATAGACAGCAAACCAAACCATCTGAGGATTGTGATTCTTTGTAGTCCTGATAGGTATTTCTCTCATTCAGACCTAACTTCCTTTGAACCTGCAATGTTCTGTCCTCCCAAATTCAATCTTTTGTCATTAAACCTAAGGTTGAGGGGAGAGGGAGGGGCTATGGGGATAGAGTTGTTTGGTGAACCATCTGAGCCATTTCTTCCTCCTTTCCAAACAGGACATGGTGTTGTTTCAGTTTGTTCTTGTCCCGCAGAACATTCTTCCTACTGTGACCCTTGTCCACCTCTTGCCACCCACGCCCAAGATGCGCTCTACCCCTTCAACAGCTTCCAGTTTCCTGGACCTGTCCTTTCCTGGTCCTGTCATTACTTGCATTTCTCCCAACAGGGGGCCCGTTGAGCTGTCTCTGCCTTTGAATATGGGTTCAATCTATCCCCTTTCAATATCATCCTCCTCTGCCTGGCTGAATCTTATTTTAACAACTGCTCCTTTGAGTCCTTGCTTCCAATAAGGGTGTGCTGCTTTAGGAACCCATACAGCTCCCAGCTATACCTGCATTGTCTTGGGATGGGTGAAACATTCATTCTTCCTGTCTTACTTGGGTCCTCCCATCTCCTCTTTTTCTGGGAATTTAATGACTATATTGCTACTGCTTCCTACTGAATTGAAACCAGAAAACTTCAAGACAGCTCCTTCCAATTTATTACTTATCCTTTGCCTTCACACACCCCTGTTTTCTTCCTATCACCATTTTGGGGCGTAGAGTGGCACCAGAATGCACTATATGTCCAGTGACTCCCATAGCTAACTTGACCACATTTCCTGTCATCCTATTGCTGTATGAACTCGCATTCTCTCAGCTCCATGTCTGTCATTTTACATTCCATTACTTCAAATATAACTTCCTCAACTCTATTTATTTTATTTATGATTAATGCACTCCCAGAGCCACAAAATGATTTCACTTGTTCTTACTTGCCTCACTTTCAGTGAATCATCTTTTGCCATTTCCTTCAACTGCATGTGATGCCACCACTTTGTCACTTGCCTTTTCAACATTCAGAAGCAGCGAGCTCTCTGTAACACCCTGATACATGGTTCAGTCACTCCCAGCACACCCATTCTTTCCCAGACAAGTGCCTATCCTTTTTTCTCTTCCATTCCCACCATCCAGATCTGTGCTAATCAATCCTGTCAAGGTAAAGCAATGATTTACAAGTACTGCTAAAGTTTTTATACTTTATTCCTTGTTCAAACTGCAGTCTGTTCTATATTATGCAGACTGGGTGACTGCTTTGTAGAACACACCCCACTCAGGCAACAGACAACACCCTGAGGTTTTACTTGTGTGTTATTTCAACTGTCTTCCCAACTCCAACCTGACCTCGGTTTCTGACACAGTTCCTCAACAGAACTTCCAGGAATGGCACTTAATCTGTGGATGGGCATTTTACAAACTTCAGGTCTTATCAGTGAGTTCACCAGTTTCAAATCATAATCTCTCTCCCTAGGTTTTTGGATCAGAGTGGCTGACATTGATTCTATTGCTATTTGCTCTTCCTCTATATCCACCTTTTTTGCCTCTTGGAGAACTTAAAGCACTTTTAGAGACATTAGAGACGACAGACACTGGAATCTGGAGCAACAAGCACTTTTATTTTTATTTCAGATCTGTTTTTGTAATTACTCACATCCCTCCTGCTGGCAATAATTACTTTCTCCTGCGGCTAGCAGCTGGATGTAATGTATGGGTTGTGCAGTCTTTGAGTGGTCTTGGCCACAGATCATATAATAAACACCTGAGTAATTCTCAGCACTACATGAAGGGCCTCCATTGCATTTTGAGAGTCGGTGGCAACTGGTTCCAGCCATACCCTGAGGCGCAAGATAATTCTGCATGACAGGTTGTTATGATCCTGATTGTCAAGCATAGGATGAGCCTAAGCAAGGCTTAATAGTCTCACGCACCACTAATACCATCTCTTGCCATTGCTTATTGCTCCACATGGGCATTTAGCCAATCCTCTTCACTTTATTTGTTGCGAGCTCCCTTGGATCTGTATTAAGGATGGTGATATACCATGTCCTGTATTACTCCACTTTCAGTCCTGAAACCACTAATTCCTTATTTCTTTCTGATTCTATCCTCAATGCTGCTCGTGCATCTTCTTTGTGCTGTTAACGTTACTGCTTTCTTTTTTAGCCTCTTTCTCTCACAGTCTGGCAGCCTGCTCTGATCTTGTACAGCTGCTGAGTCCAGTAACGCCGTTTGGTTTCCTGATGCAATATTTAACTTGATGATTCAGAAGGAATCGCTCAAGTTACTGCCGTAGTTCCTATTTTTCACATTTCCTCTAGCACTTCTGCTTTATCATTCTCTCCTTCAAAATTTTAACCCCAGTTCTGTTTTTAACTGTACAGACCCATATAATCCATTTGGATAAAAGGCTTCCATGGCTAATGTAGCTTTGATCTTTGCTTGTATCAAGGCACATGTTGAGTTAGATGTTACCAAGATGAGTACTTTGCTTGGCTTGGCAGGAACTGGGCAGCTCGGATTGTCTAAAAGGAATGTAAGAATTAGAATATTTGGTAAATTTATTAGGAGGATGGGAGACAGACTCTGTGTTTCAACAAACAAAGAAATAGGAAATTATAAAGTTCTATCATGGAAAGTAAAGCAGTAATTTAACAGTAAAGTATTTTAAGATTTTTGTTTATATTTTAGTTGTGTTAATTTGATAGAGGCAATGGTGGGTACTTTAGACCCATGGAATACACAGCCTTTGGCACGGTGGGAACTCCATAAGATAAGATATCTTTATTAGTCACATGTACATCGAAACACACAGTGAAATGCATCTTTTGCGTAGAGTGTTTCCGGCGCCAACGTAGCTTCCAGCGCCAACGTAGCATACCGACAACTTCCTAACCCGTATGTCTTTGGAATGTGGGAGGAAACTGGAGCACCCAGAGGAAACCCACGCAGACATGGGCAGAACATACAAGCACTATACAGATAGTGGCAGGAATTGAACCTGGATTGCTGGTGCTGTAATAGTGTTACAGTAACTGCTACATTACCGTGCCTGCCTAACTACAGCATGACTACAGGTGTAGGAATAGTCATCAACTGGGGGGAGCTTGAGCAGCAGGTGACATCACTGCTGTCTGTACTCAAGGCTGAGAGTGCTGTGGATAGCAAATTTCAGGAGATAGTCACTCTGAAGTTCGAGAGTGCATCAGAAAGGGAATGGGTAAGTTGCCAGGTGGACAATAAAGAACAGGCAGGTAATTCAGGGCATCTTGTCACTCCAGGCAGTGTTCATTTCTGAGTGCTGACTGGGGAGTGCAGACCATGGATGGCTCAGCTGTACAGGGAGGGACGAAAAGATGAAATAGAGCAATAGTTATTGGGCATGTGGTTGGGAAACATAAGGGTAATTCTGCAGTCACTGACCTGATTCCATGATGTTATTTTGCCCCTCTGGTGCCAGGATCAAGGATTGTACTGAGCGCCTGTAGGAAATTCTGGAACACCTCCAGAGGTCATGGTCCATATCAGTACCAATGAAATGGGTAAAAGCAGGATGGAGCCCTACAGGCACATTTTAAAGGAGTTAAGAAAGAGATTGAGAAGTAGGACCTCAAAAGGTAGGGATTGTATTACTCCCAGTGTATGCATATGAATGTGTGGTTAGAGAGGTGACTTGGGGAGGATGCCTTAAATTCTTTAGCCATTGCATGTGTTTCTGCAGTGTAGCGGTTAGCGTAACGTTATTACAGCGCTAATGACGTTCAATTCCGGTTGCTGTCTGTAAGGAGTTTGTACTTTCTCCCCGTGACTGCATGGGTTTCCTCCGGGTGCTCCGGTTTCCTCCCACATTCCAAAGACGTACGGGTTAGGAAGTTGTGGCCATGTTATGTTGGCGCCGGAAGCGTGGCGACACTTGTGGGCTGCTCCCAGAACACTCTATGCAAAGATACTTTTCACTGCATATTTTGACTAATAAAGAAATCTTCTCTTGTATGGGCCACAGAGGATCCACCACAGCAGAGCTGTGAGCAGTTTTGTCAAGATTGCAAATACTGTGGAGAGTTTAAAATAGTTTAGCAGGGGGAAAGTTAGCTGAGCAAATATTTGGAAGGGAGAGAGGCAAGTCTGAAAAAAAGGCTGAAACTTAGTGTTTGGGAGGTGAGGCAACCATTAAAAATGAATGAATTCTTATGGGGCTTGGCAGGGTTGTTGCAAGGACAATATTTCCACTGGCTGAGTAGTCAGGAACCAGGGGTCACACACTTATAAGGATTGGCCATTTAAGACGGATGAGAAAAATTTCTTTACCCAGCTGATAGTGAATCTTCCGAATTCTCCACCCGAGAGGGCTGCAAAGGCTCAGTCCATGAGTATATTCCAGACAGATGGAATATTTCTGGATAATAAGGGAATAGAAGGGTTTTGGGTTTAGTAGGAAGCAGCACTGTGCTGGAAGATCTGACACGTTCTTATGGAATTGTGGAGTAGACGCGAGGAGCTGAATGGCTTCGTCCTTCAGTTTCCTAAGTTCTTAAACAAAGGTTGGAAAATAGATAGAAAAGATGCCTGCCTGTACTTGATGATATTTATTAGAAGGAAGAGTATAGTGGATGGGGCAATATAAGGTGAAGATGCTGATAGATACCTGAAAGTATGCCATTATAGCTATTTATAGAAGTATGGCATAAAGATGTGCTGGAGCAGATGCCTCAGATGACATAACGAGAGGAGTTAAAAAGAAAGGAAGTGGATTTGCAGTATTGGTTAAAGAATGAATCACAGCTGTAAGAAGATACATTAGAAGGATCATCAAATGAGGTTCTATAGTTGAACTAAAGAACATAAAGGGCCAATCACATTGTGGGGAGCTACTAATGACCTACAAATGGTCTGAGGGAGATAGAAGAGCAAAGTTACAGGCAAATTTCTTATGTGAAAACACCAGGATGGTAATAGTGGCAGATCTTAAATAACTAAATATTAACTGGGATACAGTAAGGCATAGCAAGCCCTACAAGGAGGAGGAGGGGTGCAATTCTAGATTTAAAGTTTTAGGAATGGAGTCTTAGTGGGAGGGTGCTTTTGTGGTAGGGATCATAATTCAGTTAGGTTTAGCAAAAGTAAGGAAAAATACAAATAAACGTTTTAAATTAGAGTAAGGCTAATTTTATGAGGCTGAGAAGTGATTTTACCAAAACAGATTAAAACCTGCTACTTATTGGAGAATGGATTTCAGAGCAATGGGAGGCATTTAGGGAGATTCAAGAGGTTTAGGGTAAACTGAACCCTCTGGATGATAAGGCCTTTAGAGGGAAGGATAAGGCAAGAAAGAGTTTACATCAGATACAGAGATCTTAACACTGCCCAATGCCTAGAAAGCCAAATCACCAAATGTATGTAAGGAGATAGCATTCTCAACACAATGTACATCAAAAGGTATGGGGAGAGAGTGGGATTATGGTATTGAAATAGAAGATTGTATTGAACTCTGTAGCAGGCTTGAAGGAGGAAATGGCCTACTCTTGCTCCTATTGTTCGATGTTCATTAGTGAAGGTACAGAATATAACAGAAGGAGGTAATGCTATAACTGTATACAGCGCTTATTATGCCACAGCCAGGGTATTGTGTACAGTTCTGTCCACTGTACTGCATTGGAGAGAGTGCAGAGGAGATGAATGAAGATGTTACCAGGACTAGAAAAATTAAGTATGAGGTAAGATCGGATAAAATGGGGTTGTTTTCTTTGTGATAAGGAAGGCTAAGGGGAAATTAATTGACATGTATAAGATTATGAGGGGCTGAGATAATGTAATTAGAAAGGACCTATTTTGCCTTAGCAGAGTAGTCAAAAACATGGGAGTGTGGATTTAAACTAATTAGTAGGAAGATGAGGAAATGCTTTTCACTCTGAGTGGTATAGGTTTGGAGCTTTCTGCCTAAAGGGTGGGGGAGGCAGAAACCCTAAACAGATTTAGACAGTACTTGGATGTGTACTTGAAGAACTTTGACCTGAAGAGTTATGGACCTAGTGCTGGAAGATGTGATTAGGTTGGGTAGCTCTTTTTTGACCAGCACAAACGCTGTGGACTGAATGGCCAACTCCTGTGTTATAGATTGCTATGAACATGCTGTGTTTATGACCAATCTGAGTTACCTGAGATTGGTCAGGGAAAGATATGGGATTGTTTGTGAAGGTATGTAGTGGGATCAAAGGGAATGGCTTTTGCCTTCCCAGCATTTAGCTGGAAGAAATCGGGGATGATTCAAGATCACTTACGGTTCCTGTGAATGTTGTTCTTGGTGTGGTTTGCAGAGGTTGAATAATTTGAAAATAAGATTTGAAAATTTCCCCTAATTTCCATATTACACAGGTACAAGGTATACAAAAACAGTGAATTAAAAAATAAACAATTGAAAAACAAGTTGGTTCAATTTTGAACACAAAAGTTTCTTTCTTTTGCCAGACATATTTGGAAAAAACTAATTATTATTATTGCTTTTCACCTTGCAGGCCTTTTGGATTTGGCAGCATTTTATGGAGAAAACAGCTTGAAAAACCTCTGTGAGCAGACTATTAAACAAGGTATTTCTGTGGAGAATGCCATCACTTTACTCTCAGCTGCAGTAAAATACCAAGCAAAGGTAGGGGACTGAGAACAAACTATCCGTGTTCAACATATTCTTTATAATCCTTTGTCCACTTCATTAAGTTAATAGAGTGAAAATCTTTTCAGTTCATTGTTGTATTTGCAATACTGAAGGGGGGCATTAGGCCCACCTGGGCTGCGATGATTGCTCGGGAGGGCGAGCCAATTATTTCCTTTCTCTTAAACGTCTTCCCATTCACTCCATCCTGACCTCTACCAATGTGAAAGGAGCTCACAGGCTTCTTCATCACTTAGGCCAAGACTCATTGACAAGTTTGTCTACCACTTTTCTTGCATATCCTTATCCCCCTTGCTCTGTAGCACTGAACTTGCATTTGTCTTTATGTTTTCACTTGGAATTGTTACAGCATAGGAGGAGGCCAAACATAAAGCAAGCTTCCCGTAGAGCAATTCTATTGGTTCTATTCCCCCATGGCCCTGCTCATTAGAATCCTTCACATGCCTGTCCAGTTCCCTCTTGAAACCCCTAACTGATTCTATTTTCAACATCCTTACAGGCATGGATTCCACATTATAACTATACTGTGTGTGTGTTAAATCTGTGCCCCGGTCCTTGAACCATCTGATGATAGGAACAGCTTCCCTCTATTTAAGCATTTAAAACACTCATAATCTTGTAGATCTCCTCTGCTCTAAGGACAACTCTAATTCTGTAGCTAAAATTCCTTATCACTTCTCATCCTTATCCTTATCTCTTGCCCTGTCTGTTCCAAGCTCATCTTACACACGGCACTCTATGTTCCCACTAAACTGCTAACTACCCTTTCTCTTCTTGGCTACCACTTTAACTATTATTATTAATATTTAATATTATTCATTACTTTACATCTCCACCCCATATCCAAACTCCCCTTTTCTCTCTACTTCTTGAATATGTCCTTCTTGGGATAAATACAGAAGTTTCTGGAAATACTCAGTAGGTCAGATAGCATATGAGGAGAGAAACAAGGAAGATTTTAGGTCAATTATCGTGGCATTTCAAGCTTAATTCCTCCAATCAGGATTCTGTCTGTGCCACAGTCGTGAATAGAACATACAGTAAGGAGAAGGTCGAGGACTAGGCCATGCAGCTTCTCGAGCATGCTTTACCATTCAGCAAGGTTATAGCTGATGTGAACTTTGGCAATCACTCTATGATCAGGATATGCTTAATTCAAAATAACCCTTGTTCCCTTCTGGTCCAAAATATATCTAAAATTTCAGATTTATTTAATTAATTGAATTAAAATTCCCTAACTACCTTGATGGAATTTGATCTTGAAATCACTCATCCAGGCCTCTGGATTACTAGTCCGTAATATTTCTATACTACCATACCCCACTAAAGTTGAAAAAAAATGAATGGAAGTTTCAGCAGGAAGAGCTGATGCTGAGGTTCTGATTGTTATAGAACAACTGTTAAGGTCACCAATGACATCCTTTGTGGCTGTAACAAAGATAAACTGTCCCATCTAATTTTTCCTGATACATCTGCTGTTCTGACAGTGGACTATTCTTTTCCAGTGTTCCTCCACTGTTATTTCATTGGGTATAACTTGACTGGGCTGGTTCCATTTTACCAGCCCAGTCATAGTCAGAGAATAATCTGTAATGCTTATTCTTTCCACACCAGCATCTCTCCTGGTATCCCCCTTCCTCCCCCCCCCCCCCAAGGATCCATTTTGTCCCTTTCCTCTTTCTCACTGATATGCTGTCTCTGGGCAACATCATCTGAAAAAGTGTCAGTTTATAAATGTGTGCTGGAATGAGTCAGCTCCACATTATGACCAATTTTCTTGAAACCTCCATAGCTTCTAACTTAATGGGCTGTTTGTTCAGCATTGAATAGACAAAAAATTCCTCTAGGTGTTGTCTTCACTGTTGGTCACAAATTCTATCCCTTTCTGGCAACTGTTAAGAGTGAATCAGATTATTCATAATCTTGGAGACGTACTGAACCCCAGATGAACTTTGGATGACACCAGCAATACAAGGATCACCCTTTTCTTCTTCCACAATATCACCTGGCTTGGCCTCTGCTTCAGCTTGTGATGCTGAAATCCTGCTCATGTCTTTAGTTTTTTGATTTTGCCAAAGTCTGGTTGGTCTCTTGTTTTACCCACTGTAAACTTGAGATCATTCAAAATGGCCACTGACCTAAGCGGCACTAGTTTGTAATACTCCTGTGCTCACTGACATGGATTCTGGACTTCAATCCTGGGTAAGCAAAACCTCAATATGTAAATCCATTTCCTCATTTCCAAATTCCCGAATGGTCTCACCCTTTCCAGAGTCTTTGTAATTTCCTTCAGGCCTGCAATATAACTGTGTCATCTTCCCTCCTGGATGTGCTAGTTTTATTTGCACCAACTGTATTAGCTCTGCCTTCTGCTGCCAAAGTCCTCTACCATTCTGCCTTTACTCTTCTCTCCTCCTTTGAAGATGCTCCTATAAACCTACCTCTGGCCAAGCATTTTGAGCTCTTGTCTTAATTTTTCCATATGTAGATAATGCACCTTTCAAGCGCCTAAGGATATGGCTGTTCTGGTTGTCTTACTCTTCCGATCTTCCCTCATAGGCTATATTTCTCCCATTTTGTAAAGGTTATATAATTCCATTTTGAAAGATACTATTGAATCTGCTTCCACTACCCCCTCAGGCTGATCACAACTCTGCTATGCAAACAAATGTTTCCTTGTACTGCTGCTGCTTTTCTTTCCCTAAGCACCTTAACTCTGTGTTGTCTGGTTACTGGCTTTCTCAGCAACTGAAAACAGAGTAAAGAAGAAGAAACTATCAAAACAGTTAGTGATTTTTAAACTTCTTTGAAAACTCCTTTAAATTCTCTCTGCTTTAATGTAAAAACCTCTGTTTATCTAGTCTCTTCACATAACTGAAGTCCCTCAAGTTTAGTGCATTCTGGAACATCTTTTCTGCACCCTTTCTAAAGCATTACTATCCTTACTAATTTGTGCTGCCGAGAATTGAATGCCCCAGTCCAGAAGCAATCTCATCCATTTTATGTACAGGCTTAGTTTTATACTTTACTATACTTGAAATGCCATGGATTGCATCTACTCTTTAAACATACTCACTTAGTTCAAAGTTTCAAGTGTCTATGTACCTAGTCATACATGGTGCTTTTAAAAATTGTATAATTTAGTTAATAATAGTGCATTACTTTCCACTTTCCTGCATTAACTTCCATTGATATTTCAGTGCTCTGTGTCCTTCTGAAATCTTACAGTCCTCCACATTTGTTTACCACGTTCAAGTTTTCCCATCTTTCCAGACCTGAACACATTGCTCCAGATGTGGTCTCTCAGAGCTCCAGAGAACTGGAGTAACATCTCTGCTCACAGTGGAAATGGAGGAAGGAGCCAGACCATCCTGGAGGGCCTTAGAAATGCTGAAAAAGGAGGGAGGGGAACAGGTGTATAGTAATAACGTCATATTTGGGGTGTTGAAATTTGCAAAATTTGATCTGTTGAATGTGGAAGCTGGTGGGGTGAAAGGTAAGGTTAAAGAAACCTTAACCTGTGGAATGAAGGAGAAGACAAAAATGTGGGATGTGGAATAGACATGGTTGAGGGCCCTGTCAGCTGTAGCAGAGGAGAATCCTTGATTAAGGAAAAAGACATATCTGAATCAATGTTATAGAATGTGACATCAGAAATATGTGATGGAAATTGGGAGAATGCAATCCTTCAGGGGAGCAGGGTGTCATAATCTATGCAGCTATGGGAGGCAGTGGGCTTGTGTGGATATCAGTCACTAGCCTATCCCCTGAAATGGAGAAAGTTGAAGAGGGGAAGATTCAGAGATGAATCCCACGATTTGGGATGTGTAGAAATTGACAGCAAAGCTGAAGATTCCTTCCCTCCAGTTATAAAAACCACCGTTCACTATATTCTACACTTAGCCAGTTATGTATCCATAGGGCCTTTAATTTTGACCTCAAATATTTCCAAGTGACTAGTAATTTTGCTTTGAATTATCATCTCTAAAATTTCTTGAATCAGGACTAAATGACCTGTAGTTGCTAGGATTTGAACAGCATTGTAGCTCACATAGTCCTTTGGCACTCCCCTATCCAAGGATTGGAAGAAGGTGTGGCCAGTTTCTGCCACTTCATCCCTACTTTCCTCAAATTTACCATACATCTCATCTGGTCTGGGTGACTCTCTTTGATCATAGCAACCTATTTTGATCCCATTCAATATCCCTACTTCTCTATTGTTAATTAGCAGCATCCCTTTCTTTAGTGAAAGCTGATGTATACATTCAGTACATTGTCCACATCCTGGCTTCCACAGGATCTCCTTTATTCCTGTTTATCTCATCTTTCCTTTGGCTACCTTTTTCCCATTTATACGTTTCTGAAAACCTTCCAGTTCTCTTTTTTATGCATGCTGTTAATGTATTCTCATATTTTCTCTTGGTCCCTCTTTCTCACACATTTAGATTTCCCCTGTTTCTATATTCAGATGATTCTTTGCAATATTATGAACCTTACATACATTATTAGCTTCCTTTTTGTTTCCTTTTAAATGTCTATATATATTTAGTAATCCAGGCTGATCGACCTTTGGATGCCCTTCCCTACCCCTTTATGTGTCTACTTGAATCACCCTACTTTGAAGACTTCTTATTGTTCCTGGGTGATGCATAAGGAAGGGGTTCTGCTTTTTGGAGTATTGCATTCAGTCTGGAATTGAAGGGATCTGTTTAAATGGACATATTGCACCTCAACAAATAAATACAAATAGGTTTGCTAGAATGTAACTAAAGATGTTGAGAGGAGGTTTAAACAAAGTTGGCATAAAGGACAAGAGAAAATACTTGGAGAAAGGAGCACAGAGGCGTAGGAGAGACACATGGTAAAGTAGTATTGGAAATAGGAGGGATCATACAGAGGTAAATGCAGTTTGATATGGATTTGGTGTTCATGTGCATAAATGCATGTAGAACTGTTAAATAATGTTAGCTGCAGGGAGAAGCTGCCTCAATGAAATGGTGGCAATAAAAAGAACCTATTCAAAAAGTGGAGGTTTGGGAATTTAATTTTTCTAACTACAGTGCACTTGGGATAGATAAGTAAGGAAGGAAGTAAAGAAAGGAGGAATAAAATAGTCGAGAGTCTGGTGCCAAGGCACACATTAATGAAAATAGGATGCAAGTTTGCAGATAACAAAAAAAATGTCAGGACTCTAAGAGTGCTGTTAATGAGGAACTTCATTGTTCATTCCAGTCAGCAAGGAGGTAGTATTCCTGAAAATCGTGATCAGTGAATTAAAATGGCACTGGATAATGAATTAGTAATCATTCAGTTGTACAGCACTTAAATAAGCCCGTCAACCCATCAAGTCCATGCTGACCTTTTGTCCATCGCCACTAATCACATTTGCCTGCATTAAATCCATATCCTTCTATGTCTTGGCTATTAAAGTGCCTGTCTAAATATCTCTCAAATGTAGTGAATGTTTCTGGCAGTTCCAGATATCAACCACTCTCTGTGTAAATAAAGCTCTCCCCTCAAATCCCCCTTAAAACTCCTCCTCCTCACCTTAAACCTATACCCTTTTGTTTTTGATATCCCTACATCGGGAAAATGATTTTGACTACCAACCCTATCAATACCTATCTTATACCTCCATCAGGTCACCCCCTCAGCCTCCTTTGCTCCAGGAAAGACCCAGTCTCTCATATCTCTCTCCATAATTAAAGTCCTCCAATCCAGGCAAGATCCTTGTGAGTCTCCTCTGCACCCTCCCCAGCACAACCATACACAATACTCCAAGTGCGGCCTAACCAGTGTTTTGTAAGGTGGCAGTACAACATCCCAGTTATTAATATTCTATGCCCTGACCTATAAACGCAAGCATGCCTTCTTCACCACCCTGTTCACTTCCAGAGAACTATGGATTTAAACCCCAAGATCCCTCTGTTCAACATTCGTTTCCACCCTATCATTTACTGATTTCCCAAAATACATTGCCTTGCACTTGTTGGAATTAAATTCCATCTGCCAATGCTCTGTCCAACTTAACATCTGATCTGTATCCTGCTCTAGCCTCAAACAACCTTCCTCACTGTCCACACCAACAACTTTCTTGTCATCCGCAAACTTACTGATCACACCTCCGATCTCATCTAAGTCAATATATATCACAAACAACAAAGGTCCCAGCAATGATCCCTGTAGTACACCACTGATCACAGACTTTCAATCAGAAAAGTGTCCTTCCAACACCACCTGCCACCAAATTTTAGATCCAGTTAGCCATCTCGCCTTGGATTCCATGTGCCTTAAACTCTGGACCACCCTACCATGTAGGACCTTGTCAGATGCCTTAC
Source organism: Pristis pectinata (assembly GCF_009764475.1). Lineage (NCBI taxonomy): Eukaryota > Metazoa > Chordata > Chondrichthyes > Rhinopristiformes > Pristidae > Pristis > Pristis pectinata. Next base: position 65,496,615 of record NC_067408.1, on the reverse strand, counting down.
CAAAGTCCACACAGACAACATCTACTGCTATGCCTTCATTATTTTTCTTCATTTTTGTTACCTCCTCAAAAAAAACTTAATCAGATTAGTGAGGCAGGATTTCCCCTGCACAAAACCTTGCTGACTCTCCCCAGGTCAACCCCTTTGTTTCCAATAATTCCCCTATTACTGATGTAAATCCCTCTGGGCTTATCCCTGATGTCTTTCTTAAATAATGGAACAACATTAGCTATCCTACTGTCTTCTGGCACCTCATCTATGGTCTTTGAAGATGTAAACATCTCTATTAGGGCCCCAGCTATCTCCTCCCTTGCTTCCCATAGCAACTTGGGATCTCATCTGACCCTGGGAATTTATCAACGCTTATACATCAAATGACGCTGAGCACTCCCTCCTCCTTCATACTGACATGCTCCAGATCATTTACCCCTCCCTGAATTCACTATATCCTTCTCCTTGGTGAATATAGATAAGAGGTATTAATTTAGACTTTGCCCACATTGCCTAGCTCCACATAGATTACCCCTTTATTCCCCAAGGTGACCCACTCTATCCCTGACATACTTATGGAATGTCTTGGGATCCTCCTTAATCTTACTTGCCAAGGACATTTCATGCCCCCTTTTGCCCTTCCAGTTTTTTTTCTTAAGTTCTCTCCTATACACTCCATATTCCTCAACTCACTCAATTGCAATTGCTTAGACTATACTTATTATATGCTTCCCTTTGTCCCTAATCACACCTTCAATATCCTTTGTCATCCAAGCTTCCCTAATCTTGCCATCTTTGTCTTTCACCCTTACTGGAACATATTGCCCTAAACTCTTACTAACTCTTTTAAAAATCATATCACCATTTAGGAAAGTTATGAGAAAGATAAAGGACAAACTAAAGAAAGGATAATTTCAGAGTTAAGAAAAATTATGTTGTAGAGGTGGCCTGAGGTAAAAAAAATAGTTAGGCCTAACAATAACTTCAAAATTCAGATGATTAAAGGAATTTTTTCTTGGTACTTTCCCTGACATAAACTAAAGATAGAGATAAGTGTGACTATACCAAGATCTTTTTTTTAGCTGTGTCACTTCTGAACAGAATATTATGGGTAAAAGTGTGATGAATTGCCTTTGGATAAATGAAGTGCTGAATTGTTTTTCCAGGGGTTGGAAGAGTTTTGCTTTAAGTTCTGTGTCAATCATTTGACAGCCGTGACGCAAACACAGGGCTTTGCTGACATGGACCATGAGCTCCTAAAGGACTTCATCAGCAAGGCCGGCAAGCATGGGGCATTCCGGAACTGAAGCAGCAACTCAAATTTCCAAAGGTGATGCTTTGATTTGGAAACTAGATGTTCCTTGTGGGGGGGGGGGGTGTGGAGTTCTTTTTGATGCCCTTCTACCCCAGTTTTTCTGCTACCAATCTTCCAGGTGTCACCTTTGGCAGGAACACACCTTCATGGATACCTGCTGTGGCGTAACTTTAAATAGGCTATTCATTTGGTGGTATTCCAGTTGAATTCCTTGCTTGGAACCCAGCGACTCATAGATCGACCAAGCAGTTGCTATAATGTGATGTGTAGCCAGGCCTTGTCTGCTTTTTCTCCTTTACCATAAATCACAGATTATGGCTGCTGCAGCAATCTCAGCACAAATCAGTGATTAAACTGGGATCGACCATGTAGGTACAGTATACTTCATCTGCTCATCGGGAAGTGGAAGGGTAGCAAAGGGAGTGACACAGGTGTCACACTTGCAGATCTATAATTTTCAGCACCATTTACAATAATGAAATATCAGATTACACAAATCAATCTCTCAGTATGCTTTCCATGGGACTACTGAATTATATCTAAAATGTAATTTGGAACTAAACATTGTGGTCTTGCTTTCAGAAATCAGTGTTGTGATTCCTTCAGTCAGAGATTTCACATCAACTAGTCTAGTAATCATTCTCTATTACCATAAAATGATAACTTAATCTCATAATTGCTGGGAATGTCAGCTATGAACTATAGTTGGATCTTTTAGAAAAAATGAACTTTTTGTAGTCTAAAGCAAAAGCACAGAGCTTCATCTTTGCTCAACTATGAACCAGTGACACTTCATACACTTTAATTCTTGGACCTATGCTCTGATGTATCTGCTGGAGTCCACAGCTGGAACTTTCCATCTGATTGACAAACATATTTGAATTGTCTGACATTTCAAACTGGAATATATTCTGGACAAAAGAGGTTTCATTGCAGTCTGGATCTTTTGGTGGTTACCCTATTACATTTCACAGCCAAAAAACCTTCCCTAAAAATTAATACCTTAGCTCCTTCGATAGCCTCTGGCTCTTCCTTCTCAGTTTGTTACGCTTGCTTAGTTGTGCTGGCTTGAACCACCTCTTGGTTTTCCAAAATTTTGGCAGGAATCTATGCAGTGGGAGTAAGCGATTGCTCATATCACAGTTTTGTTGCCTTGTGACTCCTTTTATGATGCATGGCTATTAAGCTTCCTGTTCAAACTATATGAAAAAATAGATAATTACACCTGCAGATTATGAGCATTAAGTAAGCTCATTCCCCAAAGTTGCTCTCAATCCCCTACTTGTATTTTATCAGACAAGCCAGACAAACAGGAAAACAATCTCAATTTCCAGGACCATATAGTCACTTTTGCATTCTGCAAAAGAGACTACAATATTAAAAATGAGGAAGTGATAGAATGGAATGAGGTGTACTATAAAATCTATTATTCTGACCAAGCTCCTCTCCTTAAATCATCAAGCAGAAGTCTAACAGAGTTGTACACTGGCTGCAGATCAGTTTCTATTTTTACACTAACAAGTTCTAGTAGTTTATCAGACTCACCTTAAGTTTTAATATACAGATTTGGAGACATAACATTAGAAGCAGACTTGCACTATATTTTGTTTCAATCTTTCCCCCTAATTTAACCTGATATTATAGAAATCTTTAGCAAATGTTATTTTGAAATTGAGTTGAGTAGGACTAATATGGGGATTCCTTAGTTCACACAATATTTCAAACTACTGTTACGGACAGGAAATGAAATACCTTATGATATTGAGTGAACATTATGTCACACCCCAGTAGCAAAGATTTTAATCATATTTGTCATTGCCAACAAGAAACAAATGTAAGATACTTATAATAGTTTACTAACAGGAAGACAAAAGTATTAAAGTTAATGACTGGAAAGTGTATTTATAATCTAGAGGAGCAAATTTATAATTATATTTGTCTTGAGTGTTGCATTGTAATTTGTTTTGGCATTTTATGTTATAAATAGTAACTAAATCTACGTTAAACTTATTTCAGAACTGTAACAGGATTTTTGATTTTAAAAGTTACTTTCAAATTTAGGAGTACTGTATGCTTATTACATTTAAAGCATATAGTTAGCTTTGAAAATGGATGTTGGTTTTAATACTATATACAACTTGTTTAATTAAAATTAAAGTGGCATTTAACTTTTCTGACATACTCATTACCTAAAAATAAAGGATGAAAATGCTGTAAAGTTGTGAAAGTTACCTTTAATCATTGATGTATATGTAAAGCTTGATGCATTCCACACAATATATTTAGCAGCTGCCTTGCCATGAAATTCGAGTGGTATGGTTCCATTTGGAACAAACTATATCTGCTCCAATGCTGAAAATGTAACTAGCAACCTTTCACTATGACTGGTCTAAATATTGCCTAGAGGCAATGAGCAAAGTGCCAGTAATTCAAGCAAATTGTAGGGTCAGTGGATGAGTCAGTTTATTTAGGACCTGAACATATTGGTGCCAGCAGCACTGATGTCAAATTTCCTTTAAGAAATATGATATTGAGTGGGGTCAGAATAATCTTCTAGATTGATTACTCTGATGTAGTTGAGACAATTGGATGTGGCAATTAGATAAAATATTAATGATTGGGAACTTGGTATTTACTGACAGTTAACATGTGCAAGAGCTTCTTTTCTCTTTAAAAAAAAGGATTGGCCATCAGTGCTGATGCTTCCAAATCTCATCTATTGCCATATTTTTATATATAAAAAAACCAATTTCATACATTCATTTTATTCACTATATTTATAAAAACAGTACCTCAGTCCATAATGTCCAGTACAAACAGATATCTTGCTGAACAAAAAATGAGTACAGACTTCTGTATGCTATTTATCAGAATTATTGAAAGGTGTCACCTGCTCAATGAGAAGGAAGAAGGTAACAGCTAACCATTTAAGATAACTACTCATACCCATGGCTATAGGTGTAGAACTTGTCAAGCCATTATAGACATGAACATTAGGTTCTCACAGTTAGCTGTTACAAACACAAAGCAAATCAAATCACTACAGAATACTACCTCCAGATAGAAAGGTACAATATTTTCTGGTACCACAGCATAGATTACTTTCCAATATGGTCATCAAAACTTAAGAAACCTTCAGCATTTTGTTTTAGTAGTCTACATTGTTGTTCTGAAGGTTATGTCTCGCATACTTGAGGTATATAAGCCAATACTGAGTAGTGTGGCTTAATATTCATGCCTTTGTACATAATGTTGTTACACATATTGGTAACCACTGCAAAATTAAATAGTGCATCAGTTTAAAATTCTGAAAACATGAAGTCCAGTACTGTTTCAATGCACAAATAAAAAGCAATAGTGCACTTTGTCACATCATTACATCTCACTTTTATAGGTATCACCCTTAACCGAGTACAAGTACTTTTTGCCTCTGTAGATTCAAACTTAAGAGACATTTTAAGGGGTTGAACCTACTAAACTCTGTAGGTTTAAACTTTGCATAGATATGAACACATAATATGAAGTATAGGGGAGGAAATGTCAGAGAATGTTGTCCTTTGGGTGAAATATCAAACTGAGGACTTGTCTACCCTTTCAGATGAATATAAAATATCTTGTGGTACTATTTAAAGGTGATCAAGGAATTCCCTCCATATCCTGGCCAGCAATTATCCCGGCCAGCAATTATCCCTCATTCAACATCCAAATAGATGATCTAATTATTTAATAAAAAGAAAGAAAATGTTGGAAACACTCAGCAAGTCAAGCAGCATCTGTGGAAAAAGAAACAAAGTTAATATTTTAAGTTCAAGATCCTTCTTCAGAACTGGGTACCTGATCAAAGACCCTTAATAAATTCTTCATCAATAGAACTTGTCAAGCTGTTACAGACAAGTACAACACATTCTCACAATTAGTTGTTGCCATCATAAAGCAATCTAAATTGCTAGGAATACTGTCTCCAGAGAGAACTGATACCAATAGCATAGATTATTTTGCAATATGTTCATCAAAACTTAAGAAACTTTAACATTTTCTTTGAGTGGTCTACACTTCAGTTCTGAAGGGTATACTCGAGGTATATAACCCAGTTAACTCTGTTTCTCTTTCCATCAATGCTTCCTGATCTACTGAACGTTTCCAACTTTTTCTGTTTTATTTCAGATTTCCAGCATCTGCTGTATTTGATAATTCAGTCATTTATTTCACTAGTTTTTCTAGGACCTTGGTATTTGAAAATTGGCAGTCACATTTTCTGCATTGCAACTATACTTAAAGTACTGTGGCTATAAAGCACTCTAGGATGTCCTGAGGTTGTTAAAGGCACCATTTAAGTGCAAGTTCTTTGTTATTCTTAATATTGCAAACAAAGTATTTACCTCAATATGAGAGACAAGTTTTGATAGGTACATTTACTAACAACATGAAGGTAATTCAACTAAAGACAAACTTGTTTGTTTGTAAAAGTAAAATATTAGACATAAATAAAAACATCAATAAAATTGAAACAGTGCACATTCTGTGTACATGCTACATACTTAAGGCCACATTTTCCTCATTCATGGATAAAGTCAATTGCCTTTATTTCATTGCTTTTTAGATCCAGAACAAAAATGGTAGGTGTATCGATGACTTCATGTGAAATGGATACTGGTACTTAAGTGGCCATCTTGAACAAAATAAAGGGTCCCCTACATTTTTACAGCCAAATGGCAACAGAGACAGCAAATATTGTTTGTATTTAACTATAGAGTGTGCAAACTTTTTTTTAAAAGAGCACGATGAAAGTAGATAGAATTGTATTTCACCGACTGGGACACACAAGGAATGTAAAAATCATTTTGAAACAGGTCAGACCTAAACTTACAGCAGATATAAAAGGTGTAGCCATGCATTACAAAACTCAACCACTGATTGAATCTGGCAGGGACATAACACTTTGAAAAAGTCCTCAAGCAGACATCATAATAACATTCTGCCTTCATATGCAAATCAAACACATAGTTTAAATGGGGTAGTTGTTATGTAAGAAATCCTGTATTCAGAGAAATATTGAGAAGACAACACACTAATAGTAAAAATAACACACTAATACAAATTGTATTAACATGCCAGAGAAAGAAACAGGTGATTGGGTTTGGAGATCCAATAGATTTGGAGGTTAATGAGGGCCAGATAAATAATTTGAGGAGGTCTAGTATGATAACACCCCACGTTCATTGCTGCAAAATTCAGATTATTCCCAGGGTCATTTTTGAAATGCTCAGTGGTAAAATAAGAATAATACTTTCATCAGTCCTGCTCTGTTACTTACACATTTTATTACTCTTCACACACACAGGAAATATGACCCTTAAGGCATCGTGTTAAGGGAAACAACTCTCTAAAATAACTTAAGAATTTTTTCTAAATGGATTTTCTAAAAGGAAATACGCCCTTGCTAAAACAAAATCTGAAAAAGGGAGGGGGAAAAAATCAGCCATGTCCAGAAATGATGAAGACTCTGCTGCCGTGGATCATACTCATGCAGTGTGGACATCATCCTGAATCAGATGAAGTGACAAATATCAGTTTTCATCCCTCTTCAGCTCACTGTCTCCATCTTTCATCTTCTGCTCTTGTATCTTATTTCTTGTAGATGCTATAGAAGAACATAAACAGAATGAAGGAATTCTACCCAATATTATCTAAATAGACTAAATCAGTTTATATTCTCAATAACGGAATTATAATTGGGGCGAGAGTTCATGATCTGAATCCCAGGGCATCCTTTTTATCTACTGATGAGGATCTCACCCATCTGCACTGCTGAAAACTCACACAATTATGTCATGTACAGTAGCTTGACAGTGACAGATTTTGGTCATATTGTTCTGCCAGACTAGGTGGCCATAAAAAGCACTCTCAATCTGATACATGCATATAAAATTATCTTTCTCTTAGAGGAGAGTCGAGTCAATCTGACTTAACTATTCTTTCCTATTCTCTTGGTATCAGGAATTAAATACTGTTAATTCTCTGTTCATCTCGTTACACAACTTCAAAGTCTCTTCTGTTCCAAACATACTTTTGGCAACTCATCCTCTCAAATAGTTTAAGGTAACTTCTACAACATAAGTTAAAAGGGCAGGGGAAAAAAAAATCAAATGGATGAGTTAAGAACAGAATGGATTAAGATAACTAGGTTAAACAAAAATATCAAAAAAAGCAGTGGCAGCATTAAATCAAATAAAAAAAGCATGTATTCTACTCCATAGTGTGAGAAATAAATTGACCAAGTACTTCACACAGATATTAATAGAAATTGGAATGCAAAATAGACAAGTATTGAACAAACAGAGTGATACAACATATGTATTATAGAGATGAATATGAAGATTGAAAAAATGAATAGAATGGTAGCAGTAGAGGGAATGCGTGTTGCAGAGAGGGACAGTGTAGACAAGGAAAGGACACACAGATGGTTGAAGATGAAAGTTATAAAAGGGCTTGTTGCATTATTATATATTTCCAGATTATAGGAAGGAAATTTGTTGACAGACTTGAAAGATGAGTAGACATAATTAAAACCTCCTACAACATTTATATTGTTATTAACAGCTGGGACAGAGAAAGAGTAGCTTCTGATGCATGGCCTCAAGCTTCTTAATGCCACCTGAATGCTCTTCTCTTTTGAGTGGTCGTGGGCTATAGACCCCCAGGTGGGAATGTTGCATTTCTTCAAGAAGGCTTGAGCACATCCTTAAATTTCTTCCTCTGATCAGCTGGTGACTACATTCATGACATCACCTCATGACTACACTCAACTTGCTGGAGGACTTCCTCTGTTTCATTAACATAATTTCAAGCAGTTATCCAAACTTATACATCTCAATCATCATTATTCTATCTCATTCACGAGGACGGAAGAACTTATCAATGCAATGTTAAATACAGAAAACACATTAAACATTCCTTCCCATTCAGGTAGTATTCCCTTGAACTACAGGTAACTCTTCCCAATTCGATTTTTATCAATTCCAATTTCAGAAACAAACAATGCCTGGCTAAGAAATTTTACCTTATAGTCACATATTTACAATTATTTTTGGGGAAACCTCCACATCTCCCCTTCTCAAGTTCAGGCGGTGACAAATTGACCTGAACGAGTGGAGACCTTGAAAAGCAAAATCTCAATGTCTGCAGATAAGCTCATAAAATCTTTAAAATGGTGAGCCATATGCCACAGCAATAACTGTTCAAATGGTCCAAAATGCCATAGGACAAGTAAGGCAACTCTTTCCCTTAAATTATTTGTTTTTCCCCAACTGTTAGCCTGTCACTAGAAGCAGGTTCAATCACTCTAAGGAATGAGTCAGTACACAGAAGAGATCTAGCATCCTTGTAATTTTATGGCCCATGAGCAAAAGCCTTATTTTGCAATTCTTTTCTTGTGGTTAATATAACTACATTGAAGGCAACAACTTAAGTGAAACGTTAGAATACCACTGAATGCAGTGAGAACATATAGCATCGTGAAATAAGTACAAAGAATGCAAACTAAGAGCTGCTCTGGGCCTCTCCTGTTGTACGTTATCAGAGTAAAAGAAACGGTCATGCAACTTAGTGACATTATCACGAGCATTTTCTGAGGTTAAAAAGGGAGAAAAAGGCAATTGGTCTCAGGAATTTATTCAGATGTGTACTCCCTTAGTTGTTGGAAGCTCTGGACAGCCTTCCTGGGAATATATTGTAACTCTATGTCATGTGCCTTGTCTCAAATACTGGCAAGGAGCTGTTATCAAATCCCTTCCAAAATACGGCACAGAGAGCCATTTATTGTAGTTACAGGAAAAGACTGAGCAGAATTGTCTTTTTTTCTGCGGGGGGGAAAAAAAAGAGGCCTAAGGCAAGCCTTCATGTACATCTTTAACATTCTGCAAGGGTTTAAAAGAATAATCAGAGAAGTTTACACATGGAGAGACCAAAACTAGGACCATAAACATACTCCATATAAATCTAATGAGGAGTTTAGGGAAAACTTATTTATTCATAGAGGTAAGCCAAATAGCAAGAGGCAAAAAATAACAAGAGGTTTACTGATGGGAGGTAAATAGAATGACATATAACTTGCGTGGAGCATCAGCCAGGATTGTTGAAATCACAAAAACTAGATGTTGGAAATGCTGTGACCCGACTTGCTGAGTAGTTCCAGCATTTTGTTTTTTATACTAAATATATTGCTACCTTTTTCATGTAATTAACACGTGGAAGCTAGGTGTAACTGCAAGTTATTTTTAGGTAAAGATGAAGAAGGTGTGAGCATCTGTGATCTTAGTTCTGACAAATCATACAGAGTATGTTCAAGGAGTTAACCCATATATGGGGAAATATTTAAGACTACTTACAAATTCTAGACAGGTTTTAATACCAGTAAATTGAAATAAGATAGCAATCGGATTGATTGTTGAGGTAGGTAGGGTTAATCAACTGATTAGATGTATGCTGTTTCCACAGCACAAATGTTCAGATTGACTGACAAATCTATAGAAGGGGCATAAAATAAAGATGAATGCACTAAAATCAGTCAGTGAGTCAAAGGAAGAGTGGCTTCCAATGTCTAGAATAAGAGGATTCATGTGAGATTTAAGAATAGTTCCAAGTTAATCATACTCGGCCCTGATATTTTCCCCGAAAGAGGGACAGCAGCTCGCAGAGCTGGAAATGCATTAAGCAATGGGGTTGTTGAGAGCACAACATCATTTTCCCATTTTCTACATCATAACTACATCATTCCTACACATATATCATAAAGGCTCAAGATAGCTACTCTACAGGAGACTTGAAACATGAGTAGTTTTGTTTAAAGTCTAGAATTTAGTAACGTTGTTTCTGCCTTTTACACTTTTGGCTTTTTTCCTGTTGCAGGAAAACAATGTATAACAGAAGTAACAAACAGTGTGCTGGAGGAACTCAGTGGGTCATGCAGCATCTGTTGGAGGAAAGAAATTGTCGATGTTTTGGGTCGAAACTCAGCTTTAGGACTGAGAGTGGAGTGGCCAGCATTGAGAGGCACAAGAGATTCTGTAGATGCTGGAAATCTGGAGCAACACACACAAAATGCTAGAGGGACTCAGCAGGTCAGGCAACATCTATGGAGGGAAATAAACAGTCGACGTTTTGGGTCAAGACCCTTCATCAAGACTGGAAAGGAAGATGGCAGAAACTAGCACAAGGTGGTCGGGGGAGGAGCAGGTGATAGGTGAGTCCGGGTGAGAGGGGGACGGTAGGTGAGTGGGCGATGGGGGATGAAAGGGAGTGATGTAAGAAGCTGAGAGGTGATGGGTAGAAGAGGCAAGGGGCTGAAGGAGGAGTCGGGTAGGAGAGGACAGCAGACCATGGAATAAAGGGAAGGTGAGGAATAGATGGGCAGGTCATGAGGGCAGGGAAAGGGAAGGGATGAAGGGGCCACAGAAATGCAGGAAAACATAGGGGGGGAGAAGAGGGAATAAAGAAAAAAAGGGAAGGGGGAAAGAGGGGAGGGGTTTACAGAAATCAGAGTTGAGGTTGTCAGGTTGGAGACTACCAAGGCGGAAGATGAGGTGTTGTTCCTGCAATCTGCATCTCGCCTCAATATGGCAGTAGAGGAGGCCATAGATCGACATGTCAGTATGGGAGTGGGATGTGAAATCGAAGTGGCTGGCCACGGGGAGATCCTTGCCCCGCTTCACCTGTGAATCAGAGGGTGTCATTTATTGCATCCGCTGCTCCTGATGTGGCCTGCTCTTCATCAGTGAGTCCCGATGCAGATTGGGTGACCACTTCGTCGAGCACCTTCGCTCCGTCCCCTGCAGAAGCAAGGATCTCCTGGTGGCCAGCCACTTCAATTCCACATCCCACTCCCATACTGACGTGTCTATCCACAGCCTCCTCTACTGCCACATTGAGGCCAGACGCAGGTTGGAGGAACAACATCTCATATTCTGCTTTGGTAGTCTCCAACCTGACGGCCTCAACATTGATTTCTCTAACTTCCAGTAGCCCCTCCCCTTTTCCCCTTCCCTTTTTTCTTGTTTTCCCCTTCCCCCCCTTGTTTTCCCTCATTCCTGTGGCCTCCTTATCCCTTCCCTTTTCCCACCCTCATGACCTGCCCATCTATTCCTCACCTCCTTCCCGTTATTCCATGATCTGCTGTCCTCTCCTACCGGACTCCTCCTCCTTCAGTCCTTTGCCTCTTCTACCCATCACCTCTCAGCTTTTTACATCACTCCCTTTCATCCCCCTCCCCCACCCACCTACCTTCCCCCCCTCACCTGGACTCACCCGTCACCTGCCAGCCTGTGCTCCTCCCCCTCCTCCAGCCCTTTTGTTCTGGCTTCTGCCCTCTTCCTTTCCAGTCCTGATGAAGGGCCTCAACCCAAAACGTTGACTGTTTACTTCCCTCCATAGGTGCTGCCTGACCTGCTGGGTTCCTCCAGCATTTTGTGTGTGTTGCTCCAGCATAGGAAAGAGAAGGGGAGTGGCAAGAAAGGATTCCGAGGCAATCGGTGGACTGAGGAGGGGTGTAAGAAGACAGGCAGGTGGTGCCAGGTAGGGGAGGTGAGCAGGGGTGGAGTTCGAAGAGAGTGGCAGGTGAATGATTGACGGAGGCAGAGAGAAAAAGGGGAAAAAAAACAACAGAACGAGCAAGTTGGGGAGAGGGGAGTGTGAAGCTGCTGGAGGGAGACAAGCAGGAACACAAAAGAGCTGGATTCGAATAAGTAGGTGAGAATGGGAATCATTACAGGAGAAGGGAAAGGAGAATGACAGTTGGAACCAGATGGTGGTGGTGAAGGGGGGGGGAAACTATGTGTGAAATGGGTGGATGGAGCCAGGAAGGGGAAGGGAACAAAGAAGGATGAGATGGGTATAACAGAAGTGATTGGTATTTCAAGTGTACAAATCTTTGGTTAGGTTAGGCCAGGCCGTACTTGGCAGTTGTACAAAGTGTTGTTAAGGCTGTGCTCAGTAGGATTGTGTGTGGTTGTGGTCGCCACACTACAGGAAGGATGCAGAAAAGATTCACAGGAATGTTGCCTGTTCTAGATGGCTTGAATTATAAGGATTGGATAGGTGGGGATGGTCTTCCCTGGAGCAAAGGAGGCTGAGAGGTGACATGATACAGGTTTATAGCATCATAAGTGGCATAGATAAGGTCAGTCTTTTTCCCAGTGTAGGCAAGTCTAAAACTAGAGGGCATAGATTTAAAGTGAGAGGGGAAAGATTTAAAGGGGACCTGAGAGGCAATTTTTTCCACACAGAGGGTGGTGGATATGTGGAAGGAGATGCTAGAGGAGGTGATAGAGGCGGGTAAAATTACAATGTTTAAAAAACAGTTGAATGGGTACATGGATATGAAAGGTTCAGAGGGATATGGCCAAATTCAGGCAAATGGGATTAGTAGAGATAGGCATCTTGATCAGCATGGACGTTAGGCTGAAGGGCCTGTTTCTGTGCTGTATAACTATAAATTTATAAATCTATGAATGGAGAACACCAACCAAATGAATTAACTGCCCTGATCACCATCAACGAAGCTCTGGCCTGCAAATTTATGAGTGAAAATTAGCAGTGCCATTGACTTTTTCCCTACCAAATTTTCTTTATCTTTCACAGGTCACTGATTGATGCAGATAACAATCACTTCAATATTTTTCCATGATCTTTTTTTTAATAATTATATCAATAAATATCAGAGGGCTTCTCAATGTGTCCATTATGTTAAAAATAGAACATACCAGGAACAGGAGTAGGACAATGCATCTCATGAGCGTGCTCTGCCATTCAATAACATGATGATTGATCCAATCTTGGCCTGAACATCACTTTCTTACTCTGCTGTCAATCTCCACCTTGAATATATTCAATGACTTGACCTTCACAGCTCTCTGGATAGAGAATTCCAAAGAGTCACAACCTTCTAACAGAAGAAATTTCTCCTAATCGCTATATTAAGTCAGCAAACCCTTATTCTGAAACAATGCTCCCTAGTTCCAAATGGCTTGTTGAAGGGAAATATCCTCTCAGCTTTACCTTATCAGTCTCCCTCAGGATCAGATTTCAATAAGATCACCTCTTATTTTTCCAAACTCCAACGATGCTCAACCTCTGATCATGTCAATCCCATCATCCCAGTAATCAACTTAGTGGACTTTCTTTGCACTGCTTCCATTGCAATATCACTGGAAACATTATTACTAAATCGGCTACAGTACTACCTCATGGAAGAGTTATAGGGATATGTTCCACTGATTCACCTACAAGCTGTCACTATCATTACCAACTAGATATACTATACCTAATACCATGGCTCCAAATATCCACTTAAAAATGGTGTGATGAATGAAAAGGGAATTCAAAACCAAACAAATCAAATTGGTAAAGAAATTTTAAAAAAGTTCTAGTTTGCAACTTGATAATTAAAGGACCAGTTAATATGGCTGATGGTGAAAATGAGACATACATCATTAAATTTGAAGCACCAAATAGCTGCATTAGAACACAAAAAAATCCTACATAGAACAGTACAGCACCGGACAGGCCATTTAGTCCACGATGTTGTGACGATCTTGATGCCTCCTAAATGTCCTCCTCCTGTTTATCATTCATATCCCTCCATATTCATGCATCTAGCTAAAAGCCTCTTAAACTCCACCAAACTGCCTAATTTCACTACTACCCTGGTAACCCATTCCAGGCACCACTGTCTGTGTAAAAAAAAAACTTGCCCCTCACGTTGCCTTTAACCTTCTCCCCTCTAACCTTAAAAGCATGTCCTCTGGTGTTTGACATTTCTACCCTGGGGAATAGACTCTGACTGTCTATCCTATCTATGCTTCTTATAATTTAAAAAACTTCTATCAGGTCTCCCCTCAACTTCCAGTACTCTACGGAGAACAAACCGAGTTTGTTCAACCTCTCCTTATAGCTTGTACCCTCTAATCCAGGCAGCATTCTGGTAAACTTCTGCACCCTTTCCACAGCCTCCACATCCTTCCTATAATGGGTGACCAGAACTGCACACAGTACTCCAAGTGTGGTCTGACTAAAGTTTTATATAGCTGCAGCATGACTTCCTTACTCTTATACTCAACACCCCGACCCATGAAGGCAAGCATTCCATATGCTGCCTTTACCACCTTATCCAGTTGCATAGCCACTTTCAGTGAACTATGGACCTGGACCCCAAGATCCCTCTGTACCTCAATGCTATTAAGGGGCCTACCATTAACTGTATACTTTCTCCTTTCATTTGACCTCCCAATGTGCAATACCTCATACTTGCCTGGATTAAACTCCAGCTGCCACTTCTCTGCCCATATCTGTAACTGATCTATATCCCGCTGTATTCTTTGATAGTCCTTCACACTGTCCAAAATTCCACCAATCTCTGTGTCATCCACAAAGTTGCTAATCTACCCATCTACATTTTCATCCAAATCATTGATGTGTTTCACAATGTATCCCTTACACAGTCTGCTCTGCTCCGTCTACAACTCATCCAGCACAACCTCAATCATGGAATGCTTTCTCTCCTCCCTCCCAAATATAACAGAGTTACATGATTATAATAATTGGTCTAAGGTCAGATACTTCGTAAAAACCCATCCATTAAGAAGTGGTACTATGTAATGCATCAAAAGTGTTTCTATTTGGGTGATGAGGTTGTGCCAATTATAAGTAACTGTCTGAGCTATCTCAACATGCAGTAGAAATGCCAAACTTCTCGTTGCCATAATACTCCCAATCCAGTTACCTGCCAGAAACTGCAGAGAGTTGTGGACATAGGTCAGCACATCATGGAAACAGCCTCTCCACCATGGACTCTGTCTATACTTCTCACTGCCTTGGTAAAGCAGCCAGCATAATCAAAGACCCCACCCACCCCTGACTTTCTCTCTGCTTCCCTGTCCCATTGGGCAGAAGATACAAAAGCCTGAAAGCACATACCACCAGGCTCAAAGATAGCTTCTATCCTGCTGTTATAAGACTATTGAACAGTTCCCTAGTACCATAAGATGGACTCTTGACCTCACAATCTACCTTGTTACGACCTTGCACCTTACTGTCTGCCTGCACTGCACTCTCTCAGTAGCTGTTACACTTTATTTGGCATTCTGTTATTGTTTACCTTGTACTACCTTGATGCACCATGTAATGAATTGATCTGTATGAACGGTATGCAAGACAAGTTTTTCCACTGTACCTTGGTACATGTGACAATAATAAACCAATTCCAAAAAACTAATTCCAATGCCATAAAGTCTGAATTATTGTAGTGATTTCATTTTGGCAAATATAATATGCCAAAAGCAACAATATAGATGGGCTTATGCCAATCCTTCCTTTGATATTACTAACGTTTAGGAAAACCCAAGACATTTCATCATCTCCCAGGGGAAAGCTGGAACTATATCAACATTATCAGGGCTGGGAGGCATGTGCCAATCTAAGCTTGATGAGACCTTGACTGTATTTTTCAGATTTGGGTCAGACAGGGTACCAAAAATATTTCAAGTCTTTAGGCTCAGGTGAGGGTTGGATTGCCCACGAGAGGGTCAGGCAGATTTCTGATAGGATCTAGTATTTTTGTGGTTTAAGGCTTTGCTGTGCTTGTTCTTTCTGCAGAATATAAAATTCCTGAATAACTTTTGTGGTCTGCTGGTTTCAACAAACTCCAAGGTAATTCCCTGTGAAATGTGATATAAATGTAATCAGTGTGCAGAGTTTCTGAGGTGAGAAGGCCTGCTTCAGCAAGTCATTTCACTATCATGCAGATGTAGGCTGAGAATATACAGAAAGTGCTAAACAACCACAGGAAATGAAATTTCAAAACCACAGAGCACTGAAGGTCACATTTTTGGCTTGGGTATTAAGCAAAAGCACTTACTCATTTCAGCAATCTTCTGCTGCAGTAGTTTGGATTCCCCAGACAAGTGTTTGCTGAAAGGCAGAAGGAAATAAACATAAATTCAGATGAGTAAATATGTTAATGTAAATAAGTCCCATTGGTAAAATTCTTGTGACACGATCTGTGATTTCGTGTTATTCTTGGATCCAAGTGAAATTGTATTTGTATTTGCTGCCTTCTAATTGGATGTGAGTGGAGCAGTGTAGCCACTTTTATTGCTTACCTGCCATCAGCCTCATCCTGTTCATCCATATCAAAGCGAAGCCTTTTCAGTGGCTTTGGCACACTTCCTGTGTCTCCAGCCCGCTTCAGGTGCCGATCACTGCAACTGACCAGCTGGTTGATCTTCTGGAATTTTTCTGGTGTCTGTAATAATGATCATTGGGGTGGTGACAATTACTGGACAGATCACAATGCACATTGGGTAGTGGGAGGAGCAATGTTTTGTAGAAGTAAAAACTTTTAAACTTTTTTTTCCCAACACAATGTTCAACATTGCCTCCTCAATCGATCTTAAACGATCCCCTGACCACCACCACATTGTGAGATTATAAAAATAAACCCAGTGCAGCTAGTCAGGCTTAGATGGGATAGACATCACAATTTATTGGCATGTTCTTAATTATCCTGGACAACATCTGTTTTATTTATGTGTGTAGGATAGTACACAGTCTCATCATCACTCAGTCATAGGGAACATAGGGAGAAATATGCTATTTAGCCTTTTGGCTGATTGGTGACTGATTGCAAGCATGTACATTTCCCCCCATATTCTTTAACATCTTTGTTTTCAAAAAAACTCAGATTTAAAAATGACTAATCTAGTATTAATTACCATTTAAAAACAATGTAACTTGTATTAACGTTTACTCAGACATGTGAACTGAGTTCCATTGCTAGAATGCCAAATTACACTTCCTAGTTATTGTTACAAGATAGAAAGAATCAATTCATTACTGGACATTGCTCAGCTTTTGAGCTTGTTGACTTGGATTCACAGTTAGCCTTCAGAATGGGGTTCCAATTCTGCCAGAATCATGCTGGCTCATTAATGCACTAGATGTCTGACTTAAAAATATTCTGTTCATATATTTACTGAAATAGCTAAAGTCGAATCATAAGCAACATGGGCACAGACAAATCTTATGCATCATCTGTCTGAATAATGTAACCAAATAATTTTATAGTAATAGTTGAGATCAATAGCAGGTCTGAAATATAGAGTTCTAGCTTATAGGAACATTCTAAAGATATTTAAAATTTTAGGGACTTAATTCAGAGATTTTTAAATAAGTTTTAATTAAAAGAGTTCTACATACAAGATAGATTTGAAAAAGTATCACTCACCCCAAATGGTTCACCAATTGACACCAAGATTCTGTAAAATCAAACAGAGTTAATTGCTACTGAAGAAACAGAAACATTATAATATGAAATTATTGCTTACAAGGCGAAAGATAGAGACAGTTCATAAGGTCATATAAGTGGATGTTACATTTAATAACAACATGAATTATAGACGTATAGAGAGAATGCAGTGGGTACATAAAAATATTGCATATATAGCTTAACATATTATTTATAAACACCCGGATATCAGAGGAGGTATAAAATGCAGCAAGTATTCAGACAATATTAAAAATACAGATATTGCAAAGAGGGCACAGAAAAGTGACATTTATACCAAGCCATTTAAAGAAAGGAGCTCCAAGTGTCATCTAACCAGGACTTTGCATGAGTAGAACTTTGCAGTTCTCTAAAGTCAAAGAGCAATACAGCATGGATACAGGCCCTTCGGCCCAACAAGTCCATGCCAACCACATTGTCCACCCAGCTAGTCCCAATTTCCTGTGTTTGGCCCATATCCCTCCAGGCCATAAATGCCAACATCCTTTTAGCCTTTTTCTTCAGTTTCTGTATAAATCTGTAACATTTAAAGTTTTACGTACAAGAACCCCAGAATCTCCTTGGACTTCCACCAGTTCTAGTCACATACAGCAAATATAAGGCCAAACATTTCCAAAAATAATTTTTAGGAAGCCAATTAAGAACATTAGGATTGGGGAAAGGGATAAATGCAGATCTTGGAATGAAAGGCAGCAGGAGTTGATTCGTGTTAGGAAAGCAGGATAGATAGGCATGTAGGATGGAGAAAATCCCTTCTGAGAAAGAACGTGCTGGAGGGGTGACAGAACCTCATGTAATCAACCAGTACTTCCTCACCAACAACCTACTCTTTCTTCAATGCTCATTTTGGCTCTTGCCACCATCATTCAGCTCCAAGGCTTCAGATCACAGCCTTGATCTAAGAGTGTCTGCCCTTGACATTAAGACAGCATTTGGGCATCAAAAGTGTATGTGTGTGGGGGGGGGGTTGGAATACGGTCCCCAAAAAAGCCATATGTTGCACAAAGGAATGGGTGGGGGAGGATATTAGTCCTGAGGCAGAGATGTAAAAGGTGGAGAGAGGCAATAACAGTTCTTGCAGAGATGGAAGCAACAGCAGTTTTGGTCAAGGGAACAGAGAAGGCAATGATATAAGGTACATAAAAGGATTGTGACTCAGTAGCATTTGTACTTACTTCACCTCCATAGATTGGAGGAACATGCACTACCTATTCCAGATAGTTCAGTTTAAAGTAGCATTTTGTTTGACAAAGGGAGAGGGTTAAAGAAACAATCATAGGTGTGAAAAGATACATGTTGGAAGGATCATCAAATGAGGCTATATGGATTAAAATAAAGAACAAAGGCAATCAAACTTTTGGGAACATCCTATGAATCTCCAACCAGTCCAAGGATGATGGAAGAGTAAATTTAAGCACATTTCTGATGTGTAGAAGCACTGGGGCAGTAATAATGGTGGATCTCATTTAATCTAATATTGACTGGGGTACCGTCATAGTAAAAGGCATAGAGGAGACAAAATTCCTAAAATTTTCTTGTGACTCTCTTCACAAAAGAGGAAGATGATGCCAATATTGTAGCTAAGGTAAACAAATGTGAAATGTTGAATGGATAAGGAAGGAAGGGTTTATCATTTTTGAAAACGGATGAAATGCATTCCGGACTGCTAAAAGGAAAGAAGGAAGGAAGGAAACAACAGCAGCTTGAGACTGCAAAGTTTTCTTCCTGGCTACAGGAGTGGTGTCAGAACCCAAGTGGACCTGTGCATGAAGTGCTTTGAGAGGTTGGTCATGGCACGCATCAACTCTAGCCTACCAGGCAACCTGGACCCATTGCAATTCGCCTATCACCGAAACAGGTCTACAGTGGATGCCATCTCCCTGGTCCTACACTCAGCTCTGGAGCATCTGGACAGTAAAGACACATACGTTAGACTATTGTTTATTGACTACAGTTCTGCCTTCAATACAATAATCCCAAGCAAGCTTGTCACCAAACTCCAAGACCTAGGACTTAACACCTCCCTCTGTAACTGGATCCTTGACTTTCTAACAAACAGACCGCAATCAGTAAGGATAGGCAGCAATACCTCCGGCACGATTATTCTCAACACTGGTGCCCCACAAGGCTGCGTCCTCAGCCCTCTACTCTACTCCCTATGCACTCATGACTGTGTGGCCAGATTCTGCTCTAACTCTATCTACAAGTTTGCAGACAATACCACCACTGTAGGCCGTATCTCAAACAGCAATGAGTCGGAGTACAGGAAGGAGATAGAGAGCTTAGTGGAATGGCGTCATGACAACAACCTTTCCCTCAATGTCAACAAAACTAAAGAGCTGGTCATTGACTTCAGGAAAGGAGGTGTGTACATGCACCTGTCTGCATCAATGGTGCTGAGTAGAGAGGGTTGACAGCTTCAAGTTCCTGGGAGTGAAACATCACCAACAGCCTGTCCTGGTCAAATCACGTAGAAGCCACGGCCAAGAAAGCTCACCAGCACCTCTACTTCCTCAGGAGGCTAAAGAAGTTTGGTTTGTCCCCTTTGACTCAAGTCAACTTTTACCGATGCACCACAGAAAGCATCCTATCTGGATGTATCACGGCTTGGTACAGCAACTGCTCTGCCCAGGACTGTAAGAAACTGCAGAGAGTTGTGGACACAGCCCAGCACATCACGGACACCAGCCTCCCCTCCTTGGACTCTGTCTTTACCTCTCATTGTCTTGGTGTAGCAGCTAGCATAATCAAAGACCCCACCCACCCAGGACATTCTCTCTTCTCTCCTCGTCCATCGGGTAGAAGATACAGGAGCCTGAGGGCACGTACCACCAGACAAGGACAGCTTCTACCCCACTGTGATAAGACTATTGAACGGTTCCCTTATACAACGAGATGGACTATGACCTCACGATCTACCTTGTTGTGACCTTGCACCTTATTGCACTGCACTTTCTCTGTAGCTGTGACACTTTACTCTGTACTGTTATTGTTTTTACCTGTACTACATCAATGCACTCTGTAGTGACTCAATGTAACTGCACTGTGTAATGAATTGACCTGTATGATCGGTTTGTAAGACAAGCTTTTCACTGTACCTTGGTACAAGTGACAATAATAAACCAATACCAAAATTACGATATAGAGGTCAGAGACAAGCTGGAGCTTAGATGCTGGCACACTTGCTTACCCACTATGCTGCTGGAATTGCTTTGTATTCTTTGATGGCCAGTGTAAGTAGCCATTCATTTCAATGGATTGCTTACACTGATTAAAGAGATAAATGTAAAAGCACTGGTACCCCACCTAGCACTACCCTGCAAGGTGCTGATTCATTATAGGCCTCTTGGTTCTCCAGTCTGAACACTCACAGAGTGTGAGTGTTCAAACTGGAGAACTGGATGTACCCCTCTGAGTGTTAAAACAAAAGGGATTCACCTGCTCACTGCTGCTTTCTGCCACTGCAGCTGCATGCTGCTGTGCCAGGAGTCTGGTTGTGGGGAACCTGGTCCTACCCCTCACTGGCACTCTTGCAGCAATGAATTTCCAGTGGCTCAGTGTGAAGAGGCTGTCTGTGAGTGTTAATGTTGGCTGGGCAGGAACAAGTGGTATGTAGTCATTCACCACTGAGGTGTGGGGCTCAGCACTGCAACCTATCTGGGATAGTGAGTGCGGGCCATTGCTAGGAACTGGCAGCAGCTGCTCTACGTGTTGACAGATCACACAGATTCTGTGGTCTCTCTCATCATCACCTGTTGGATGTGATGGAAGCTGCTGTTAGCTTGTTATCACTGAGAAATTTCTGGGCTGTGGACAGATGTACGAGCAAATAAAAAGAGGGGAAAGACAGTGGTTTCCATTACATGAAATAATGAGAATTTTAGAATCTAGGCTGGCTGTTAACACAGAGCAGGTGCTGTCAGTCCTTAGCGATGGCCGCACTCACCACGCTAACCAGGATGCGGCTGAGCCCTGAATCTCAGCACTGAGCAACTGTACCACTTGCCCCAGCTCATCCAGCACAAGCTCTCACAGGTGGCCTCTTCATACCAAGCCATGGGGTGATTCACTACAGTGGAAGCGTGGGTGATGGGGGATAGCAGCAGAGAAGGCCGGGTTTCACACCAGGTTCCCAACACAATGTTGTCAGTAAGGCACCCCTTATATATTATGTATAATGACCACCTTTAGTGTTGATTTCATTAATGCTCTCTTTCCCAAAAATACATCTTGAGCACTAAGCTTGGTACCAGAGCAAATAGTTTATTTGTTTTTCTTTATCTTACTTTATCCTAGTAATCAATTTCTAGCAATTTGTGGTACTTAAGTGAATTTTAGAATTATCTTAATCTATTTGAAGTTAATCAAAAGGCTACCCAGACATTCCAGGGTCCACCACCTGAGGCCAGGTCACTGCTCACAGCCCACTTCACTTCAATGGATCTGGGCTGGTGAGTGCAATGGCCCGCACTCACCATCCTAGAAAGGTTGCAGCCCTGAGCCCTACATCTCAGTGCTGACAACCAAAGAATCCACATCTTCAGAAGAACCACGAAAGAGTAAGTTCAGCCACAGGAAAAGCAAAGAGGGAAGAGTGTGGACCGGATTGCGCATGATCTAGTCTTGATATTCTTACAGAATTTGTTTTAAAAAAAAAGAGCAAACTAGCAACCTGCAACAAAGTCTTTCGAAGACTTTTAAAGCCTTTTGCAATATGAAGCAAAGCAAAATAGTGTAAATCTGTTGTATTCCTCAGTCTATCCCTGGCACTTTTCAGAACTAAACCCAGTTTATTTATTGATGTTTAATTTGTTAATGTAATAACCTAAAAAATGAAGCATTCTAGCTTAAGGTAAATAAGGTATTCTACCTTTCTGAAAAAAATTCTAACAAACCTACTTTACTTATTTTAAAAACCAATAATGCAAAATAAATAGTTTAAATAAATAGTTTAATTCTAATAAAACAATACATAATGAGAAAGACCAGACAGTAAAAAAAAGTAGGCAGTGTCTTTACCTTCCCTGTTGCATTGATTACTAGATTAGAGACAAAGACAGTACAGGCTGAAATTCACATTATATAACTTGAAAGTTCCGAATATCCTCACCGTGTTCTGGGGGTCATTTTTGTGGGGGATAGCAATCCGTCAGTTTTATACGGACTCTTGAGAGGAGAGACATAAATGTTGTTCCCACCAGGTACACGCAATGGAGAGGTTGGAAAACCAAATGAACTTCGAGGAACAGGAGGAATTGGGGAGAGTGTTGGTGGCTGTTTGAAAGAGAAGTTAAAGAACAAGTGGACAAAACAAATTAGAACATGGAACACAGGAGGCAGCAATTTGAAGACCTGCACCAACTCTGAGTCCCATTCATGCCTTTCCCTAAGAGCCTGCATTTGCGAAAGTTAAAAGATAAGCCATTATGACTCTCTCATCAACTCTGTACATGAAGACAAAATAATTTGAGTCTTTGTACTTCAATATAATACAGTACATATAAAAATAACAATTAAAGCTGTATTCTTAAATAGTCATCTAAAACCTGTTGCATTATACTTAGTAGCTTTGGTATACATCTAAAATAAAAACAGTAACTAGTAGAAATTCGCAGCAGATCAGATGGCACCTGTGGAAAGGGAAAAAGAGTTGATGTTTCAAGTTGATAACCTATCATTATCTTTTTCTGATGAAACATCATCATCTGAAATGTCAGTTGTTTCATTATCCACAGATCTCTGAGCTGGTGAATACTTCCATCATTTTCTGTTTTTATTATGGATTTCAAATATCTGCAGCATTTTCCTTTCAAATGTACAACTGTTGATCAACAATAAAATAAAGCAACTATCACTGCAGTCAGTACATGTTGTAATTGTTTCCTGATGTTATTTCATTCACTTACAAATATCAATAAAGCATTGAAAATGATTAATTATTCAGCTGATACAATCTCTCTATATTTTGTGTAAAACAACATAGCATAGTTTAGTTGAATGGGCATTGACCTGGAAGGTTAATTCTTGTTTCTCTCTTCATAGATACTGCTAGCCTGCTGAGTATTTCCAGCATTTTCTGTTAATAAAATATACTTACAACGGGTTGAAGCATACTGTAAAATATTGGTTTTCAGGCCTCTGTATGAACACCAGGTTGTTAGAAGCCTATGATGGAATCATACTGCCCTTCTTTGATCAGCACATGTTTGAAGGTCTAAAGAAAAAGAAGAAAAATAATTAAATAAACATTTATCTCAAAGAAAAAGCTGAACTAAAAGTGCCACAGTTCAAATGCTTCAGTAGAATTTGTCAAGGCTAAATACTTCAGGTTAGACTGAAAAGTTTCCTGAAAGAGGAAGCATTGTTTTGAAACAAGGATCCAAGATAAGGCTAAGGTGATTTAGAATGCTAGCTATTCTAGTTCTGCATTTCCAGGCTGCAGTCAGGCCAAGCTTGTAAAAATGTGGCTGGGTCAATCTAGCTATTTGTGACTCATGCCACAAAGAGTAAATTTTGCACTGAACTAGAAACCAGAATCAGATAAGTACACTAACACAATTTCATATTTTCTTCAGAGAAAACAAATGACCATGATCTTGGTCAATGTGCAGTGACATCATAAAAGATAATAGAGTAGCAATTTTCTTTTGGTTGCTAATGTTAAGCACACTCAATATTATTAACTGCTAGTTGTTCTCACTTCTGCACATTTTCGATCTGATGAAGAAAAAGCAACAAAATATGTGAAACTGAAAACCTGCGGCTGATAATCTTGTATATGCTTAGCACTAGCAACCAAAGTTGATTTTTCCTCCTACTGTGTCTTAAGTTTCAATCTACCAAAGAGGTACATATTTAGAGAGAACTGAATTCAGGTCTTTAAGATTATTAAGGACATTGATAGCATTTAGCTGCAAAGATTGATGTGGAAAGTGGATAAATCCATAAAAATTTTGAAAACAGAAAGGGCAGATATGTGAGTTTTTTTTCTTTCTTAGTAATGTCTTAGAGAGTAAGCTTACAGTTTCAGAGGTGGGAGTAGGAACTGATTTCTCATATCCTTTAAAGTGGAGTGAGATGCAGTTTTAAAATAGTATTTAAATAAGGAGTGAAGGGGAAATGTTGGTGATAACTAATGGCTGGGTTTTTAAGAACTCAGAAATACATCTTACAGAGTTTCTGAATCAGAGAAAGCTCATAGGAATTATAGAAATTTATGGCACCGAAGGAGGTCATTCAGCATTTGTGGGCTGGGTAACTTTTATTGAATTGTGTTTTGAATGATCTTCCCATCTTCCTGCTCTAGGTTCCTAGCCCTGCAGGTCAAGGTTCTTCAAGTACACTTCCGTTTAAATATGATGAGGATTTCTGCTTCTACCAACCTTTCATGCAATGGGTTCCAGACACAAAACCATCGTCTGGGTGAAAAAAAATTCTCATTGCCCCTCCAATCCTTCTACTAATTACTTCAAATCTATGCATTCCCTTCTTTTTTTGTCAATTGGGGAAGGCGTGAGAGCAGGGGATGGGATGACTGACGAGAGACCAGTAAGTATTGAAACAAACACTAATGTGGCTTTCTTGAATTAAGTCTTAAACTGTTTTGGAGGCAATGAAAAGTTACAACAAAAGGTCTGTAGATTACCTCTTGATTTGTATTTGGCAAGTCCTTATAGGCAGTAACAATAGTCTTGAACCTAAGGTCTATGTTCTTCACCTTGCAAATGGCATACATGGAACACATCATTATCTGTTAAAACACAATTATATTAATTATTAAACAGAGCACAATCTGCTGGCAAGAAGCTTAAAATCAGCTTAAAACTTACATTCTTCATCAGTGTGTATTTGGTTTTTGGATTTAAATGCTATTTGTTTGTTGTAATGATCTGTTGATGAGAAATTGTTATATTATCAGGGAGTAGTAGGGAGTAAAATCCTGCAGATTTTCGGCTCACTGCTCAGACTATATTAATAATTTAGATTTAATATTGCACAGATGGTTAAAGAACACAAATTTTCACTTTTTGAGGGTAGGACAAATGAACAGCTCTATTAGTCAATCCCATCACAAGAGGAAACATATTTCTATTTGGGCACTGCCTCCAAAAGGGCTCAGGGGATGGAATAAAGAACATACACTTTAATAAACCTGCCCTTACCAAATCTTGATGGACTGAGGCTAACAGTAGCACCTTACTGCCCTGCAATACAAATAAAGCAAACTCTGAGATCATGTATCGGACTTGCTTGTGCCAGTGCCACACCTCAGAGTAAATACATTAATTTGCATTCCTTTCTGCATATATAATGTCATTAATTTGTGATGACATTATATAAACAAGTAGGAGTGGAACAGTGGTGCATAGGGGATGCTGCCCTCCTCAATTATGACTAATGAGTTATATGGTTTAATGCGTCTAACTTGCCCCTCCAAATGTGTCAAATTCCCTTGCATGCCCCTGTTTGACTGCACAATAAACACCTTAAAATAGACATAAAACAATGTATTTAGAAAATATGTCAAATCAATGTGGTTTAAAGGAATATCATTGCCAAAGCTTATAAATGTAAGTCCTTACACTAACACCTTACAGAAACTTTCAGAAACCACACTGCTTCAGTGCAAGATTATAGGGGACCTGTCACACACCAATTATATTGACATGAATGGCCACTTTTTTTATATAATGAAGTCAGAAAAATATTCTGTCTATCTTAAAATGGGAGTACTGTCCTTGATCAAAGTTTGGAAGTCAGGATCAAGCAGTTCTCAAAGTTAGAGGAATCTTCAGTGACAATCAAAACTAATGATTAAAATAGTAGATAATTCTGGGCGGCAGTGTCAATCAATCAACTACCTGGACCAATTTGCTCTCAATTTCTTTTTTGAGTCTGCATGTTCTATATTTTTTTCTCCATTCCAGCTATAATGCCAGCCAGCTGTGATCATCTAGCCTCAAAATCCCAGCAACTAAAGTGAGGATACTTAGGATTTCACAAGAGATTTTCCAGCCACGCTTATTGGGCAGGAGTGGGGTCTTCCTTATCTTGGTGATCCAATCTCCTCCGGATGACCTAGTCTTTCTCCACCCCTTATGGCTATCTTGATTTTCAACTTCCAACTCACAATCTCTGCCCCTTCTCCTTCTACTTGTTCTATATAACTTCAGAAATCCTTCTGTTGGCTGCAACCAGCCAGACTGAGGAAGGCTTATTATTGGAAAGACAGTCTTTTAGCAGAATACCTACCCAGGAAAGGAGAGGAAGGATGGAGATTAGGGGGAGAAAGTGCCAGTCTGTTAATGTCAGGTCAAAATTTTGAAAGTTATCAATGTGTTGAAGATTATTTGGGTGAGCATATGAGTTGCAAGGATCAGGAAGCTGCTTGTTCAATACCCAATCAATGTCCCATCAGCCAATCTTAGCCAGGCCTCAGTAGAAGTTCCAAAAAAGACCCAAATACTGAGTTACTGAGAGGGGAAATTATCTGGGATTTTTAATCCTGATCTCCAAACAATCTGGAAGGAATATGCTTGACAACGATATAGCAGTTGAATAACCATTAGCATCAATGCCAATGACTATAGTAATTTCAAAGTGGGCCATAAGGGCTCTCCTTACAGTTTTCTCTTTATGAGAAAGCATTAAGCCCCTGTTCAGTGATTCCCACAAAATAAACTGTAATTTGGAATTCAGAACATTGGTGGTACAAAATCATGCCTCAGTTCATGAGATATGTTCCCAGCACCAGAACAAGTTCCAACAATTACATATACACTATACCTGGTCTAAATGTCTGTCTTTCATAAGTTCATGCTCATTTGCTAATGTGTGCTGAAACAACGTCCATATAATAGCTTCCAGCTGAGGATGTTCAGATGGTAGATGAAGATGATTGCACAGCATGTTCAATCGAAGATATGCCAGTCGATAAACTAAACAAATAATATGCCAAGAAAAAAAAAACATTTTGATTTAGAGCTCAATATTTGTTTCATCAAATGTAAATATTAATGTCTCCATAACACATTCATACGGATCCAGCATCTT
Source organism: Pristis pectinata (assembly GCF_009764475.1). Lineage (NCBI taxonomy): Eukaryota > Metazoa > Chordata > Chondrichthyes > Rhinopristiformes > Pristidae > Pristis > Pristis pectinata. The sequence continues at coordinate 65,468,920 of NC_067408.1, read as the reverse complement.
ACAAGCATCTTCATTGAAAATAGCTTGGTGAGAAACCTTGCTCAACTCAGCAAAACAGTTGTAAATGATTCTTACATGGATTGGAATTTGCCTGTGTGTCATTTCTTTTATCATGGGGTAACGTCTGGACACTAGTTACCACATGGACTTGACAGAGTGAGATCTTGATTCAGTCACAAGGGGGACCTGGAATGACTAGAGACCAGACTCTAGTGAATGGATATTATTGCTCATCCACTGGTGGGCATGCACATTCTTTCCTCTTAAGCAGTCCCTCAGGACTGAGATGACACGATTCCACCCTGATTTGTGGGTTCTGACGTGGTTGATGAGGTAAATGTGGAAACCCCAGACTCTTCCACAGATGGGGCAGGAGGTGGCAGATGAAGTGGGCAGGTGAGTAGCTTATGAGGCGGTGTGCTCCTCCCACTACCTATGCAGGGGTTTTGCACGTCTCCAATGTATGGAGGAGGTTCTCAATACCATCCTGAATGCTCCTTTCCACTTTCTGTAGCCATCAGCCAGAGATTCCCAGGAGTCAATAGAAATGCTGGATAATTTTCAAGGAGCACATCCTTGAATCTTTTCCTCTGTCTGCCTGGTAATCTCTCCTGTGTCAGAGCTCAGAATGGAACATATGTCTTGGCGGTCTGGTACTGAGCAGGCAAACAATGTGCCCTACCTAATGTAGCCAACTAAGCCTAACTTGGTCCTCAGTGCTGGGAATGTTGGCCTGGGAGAGGACAAAAGTCATTCTACATCTGTGTTACTCATCTCATAGCCAGAAAGCTAAACCTTAAAACTTTTAAAAGGCAAGCACAATAAGTTCATGCTCACTTTACAACATGTTCAAGATCTAAATAAAAACAGCAGAACCAGGCCTGTTCAGCTGACACATTATAGTGATCAGAAACCCAGTAACCCATATTAACCGGGCCCCCAAAATGACACATTTTAATTGTCTATTTTGTGAGGGGTGATGGAGGGCAGAGTGTAGTAATGGCCAGAACTGGGGATTCAGAAGCCTTCACATATAGCAAGTCAGGTGGTCAGTGATTATGAAGTACTGCAGGGGCAAGGGAACAGAAGGTGTGAGCAAAGGGTTAAGACAGAATCCAGGGTCCTGCAAAGCTCCAAAGGATTCAGCAACTGTAGGTGCATATGTGGCATGTGGGGTAAGGTTTGCAGGGAAGAATTGTTGGAATGTGTCATACTTTAATGTATATTTTAACTAATAGCCTATATTAGGAAATATGTAATTCAAATGCTTACTCTCAACCAACTCTATGCTGCTCCATTGCCACTGTCTGGACCTGAATCTGACAGTTCAAAACCTTAACCATCCTATTCAACTGAGCATGCAAGCCCAAATCACCTTCATTAGCAAGGCAATCTATTTCTGTCTCTGCTGTCTGCTAAAACCCACACTTGTGTTTTCATTCCTAGATTATAGATTCATAGAGTTATACAGCACAGAAACAGGCTCTTTGGCCTAACTCTTCCATGCCAAACAAGATGCCTATCTACACTCATTCCATTTGCCTGCATTTGGTCCATTCCTTCTAAAGCTTTTCTATCCATCTACTTGTCTAAATGTCATTTAAATGTTGTAATTATACCCTGCTCCTCCACTTCCTCTGGCAGCTCGTTCCACATACTCACTACATTCTGTACTAAAAACCTGCCCCTCAGATCACCTTTAAATCTTTCCCCTCTCACTTTAAACCTATGCCCTCTAGTTTTAAACTCCCCTACCCTGTTGAGTTTCAACTATTCCAATGCACCTCTGACTGGCATTCCGTCTTTCATCCTTCATAATCTTGAGTCTTATCAAACCTTTGCAATATATACACTAATTCTCACCAAATTCTGTTACCTATTCTGCACTCTCTTCACTGGCAACTTAAACTTCCCAGACTATACCTATTCTTTTCCATCCTGTCTCCCATTCCTTCTTTCAGATGCTTTTTGAAGCCCAGCTGGGGACAGGAAGCATTTCCTATCTGCGCATACTCCACTGTAGAGTAGTTGTACTTTTTCCTAAATGAGAACAGAAGTGTAATGGAATCAAATGATAGATGGAGCCGGCTAATTTTATTTTCCTCAGGCGATGCAAGGCCACACACACAACTGCACAGTTGAATGTTCCTTTCATTTAGTCATTACACAATCTCTTGTTCAACCAATTTTATCTAATTATTTCAGAGATGTTGCCTTTGAGTCTACTAAAGAAAGAGAAAGAAAATCCTAGTTCACCTCTATGAACTTTGCTATTTTCCATATCAGCTATCTTGTGTTTTATGTTAGAATATCAGTTTTACAGATCTTTACATTATAGTTATAGAATCATAGCCACTTAAAATTGGGTTAACATTGCAACAAACTGTTTCAATGAAGGGACTTACAGGCTAAAATAAAGAAAATTTCCATTCCATCAATCTGGACCGAATTTGAATCATTCCAAAATATAAAAGAAACTTTTATAAACATATTTAGTATTTCCATCATTATGCATCAGAGCAAGTGATTGCAGTGCATCCTTGTTTTGGATGTCATGCAAAATGCAGGTAACTGGGAACTCCACATGGAATGAAAATAATCAGAACCAATTCTTTGACATCCTGTGATTTATCTCTGCCAAGTGTGCAGGAACATACAGAAGGTATTTTGGGTGTGAAGATAGGAGCTTTGCGCCCACAAAGACTATGCACTAGTCATTTCTATCAATGCTATCATGGATAGCTGCATCTGCACAGGTAGACTGGGGAGGATGAGGCCAAATAAGATTTAACATGTGCTGATTCACTTACTACCTGCAGCAGACCCAGTCCAGCAGCCATATCCTTCAGGACTTGGCCACTCACAGTGCCACCAAACCACTCTTGGTGGCAAACAATGAGGTCCCTCACCTAGTGTGCATTCTGTGCCCTTGCTATTCTCACTGCTTTCTTCATTGTTCAACATGGAGGAGCACTGATTCATAACTGAGGGAGGATAATAAGTGGTAATACTTTCCTTGTACATGTTTAATGTGATGCCATGAGACCAGACAGAATGAGGGGGACTCCAAGGGTTACTCCTTTCTGCCTGTCACCACCACTGATTAACCTGTCCTGCCAGTGGGACAGGACATAACTAAGAATTGTGATGGAGAAATTTGGCATATTACTTGATACAAAATTGGTTTGGTCACAGAAGACAGAGGGTAGTCTTTTTCTGATTGGAGGTCTGTGACCAGTGGTGTTCTGCAAGGATCAGTGCTGGGACCATCGATATAAATGATTTGGATGAAATGTAGGTGGGATGATTAGTAAGTGTGTAGAAGACATGAAAATTGACAGAGTCGTGGATTGTGAGGAAGGTTGTCAAAGAATACAGCAGGATATAGATCAGTTGTAAATTTGGGCAGAGAAATGGCAAACAGAGCTAAATTCAGACAAGTGTGAAGTGATGCACTTTAGGAGGTCAAATGCAAAAGGAAAATATACAGTAAATGGCATGACCCTTAGGAGCATTGAGGTACAGAGGAATCTTGGGGTGCAAGTCCATAGCTCCCTGAAAGTGGCAACACAAGTGGATAGGGTGGTAAAGAAGGTATACAACGTGCTTGTCTACATTGGTAAGGGCATTGAGTTTACGTAGCAGCTGCATTAAACATTTGGTTAGGCGACATTTAGATATTGTGTGCAGTTCTGGTCGCCACACTATAGGAAGGATGTGGAAGCTTTGGAGAGGGTGAAGAGAAGGTTCACCAATATGTTGCCTGGATGGAGTATATTACCTGAAGTAGAGGTTGGACAAACTTGGATTATTTTGTCTGGAGTGTTGGAGGCCGAAAGGTGACCTGATAAGCATATAAAATTATGAGGCGTAGATAGGGTAGATAGTGCCTTTTTCTCAGGGTGGAAATGTCAAATAATAGAGGGCATACGTTTAAGGTGGTGGTGGTGTAGGGGGGGGGGGGGGTGGGTGGGGGTTAAAGGAGATGTGCAAGGCAAGTCTTTCTTAAAAACCCAGAGAGTGGTAGATGTTGGAACATTCTGCCAAGGGAGGTGGTAGAAGCAGATAAGAAAGCAACATTTAATAGGCATTTAGGCACACAGAAGGATATGGACCGTGTGCAAGCAGATGGGATTAGTTAGATTGGCATCATGGTTTGCACAGGCATGCTGGTCTGAAGGGCCAGATCCTGTGCTGTTCCTTGTTCTATGTCTGCAGGATGCAATTCTGAGAGTATGATTATATTAGCCCCATAGTCTGTGGGGTTGCTCTCTCAGAGGTTCGTAAGGAGGACTTTAAGGTAAACTGGGTTGGAAGCAATACTGCTGTGTGGGAACTCAGTCCCTATGTCAATACCAGATGGTCAGTTCAGTTTCACTCTTTTTTTGAATGTAGCGGTACTGATACAATCAAGTAACCGTATGGGGTGCGTCTTGAGTCACAATAGACCCAGGCTGGAGGAAGATGGCAGATTTCCTCCTCCAAAGGACATTGGTAAACCAGATGCACTTTATGGCAATCCAGGAGTTTTTGTGGTTATCATTGCTGAGACTGGCTGTTCTAGTTTTTTTTTTCAAAATTTCAGGTAATTAATTGGATTTAAATTCTACAACTGCCATGGTAAGATTTGAACTTGAGTCTGTTGACTGTCAGCCAAAGCATCTGGATTACTAGTCTGGTAACTTAAACACTGCATCATCACCATACCCAAACACATTTAGCTACTTGTGTAACCATACTGGAACAGCTCAGCTAAAGCATGACTTGTTCAGGAGTTCAAGTCTTCAGTGCTACTCCTGGGATATTGTTGAGTCCCAAAACCTTCACTGTATCAGTGCTCTCAGATATTTCTTGATATCACATGAATCCAGTTCCTATCTCTTTTTGGAACGCTCCTTCTTATGTAGAATGTGCAGGAATAAAGCAATTCATATTCCCCCACCAACTTAGAACCCATTTAGTACAGCAAGAGAAATGCACTGAAATAGCTAGCTTCTAAATGTATTATAGATGGACATGAAAACAATGCTCACTCCTATTAGTAACTGCTGCTGTTAATACTGAACCTGTTCCAACCTTCACATACAGATCCAAAACTGTAAGACCTAATGGAGCATAAAAATCAACATTGGATACTTAAGATAAGGAGTACCCTAATTAAAAACTACCAGCTACCATGGCAAGATACCATCAGACCACTGCTATCAAAATAATCATTTTCATGGAGCATATTTTGTAATGAATGGGAGAAAAGTTATATCAATGTCAAACTGCTTAAACAAACAAGTACATTATACAGAAAATAACCTTCTCATTATTACCTTCTCATAGACATTTAGGCATGGACAATAAATGACAGCCATTTCCAGTAAAATAAATACAAAGTACATTTCTTCTGCTACCCTTATCAGAGCACCAAAGTAGCCACTCTTTGAACAATATTTTAGCTACTTTGTATTTCCTATCCTAATGCCACCAACAAACCCTTTATTAAAAGCCCAGAAAAAATATTTGTACATTGGTTTACCTTTTTTGTAGAAAAGAGAGAGTGAGGTAGATTTCTGAGACTTTTGCTGAGGTTGGGACTGGGATGGGGACTGAGATTGCCAAGAAGATGATGTCTCAGTTTTTGTTTGTTGTGTGGGAACTGTGTGCGCTGTACCAGACCCTTTCTTCCATGGTGATCTGACAGGGGAAAGGTAACTGTGGACAAAAAGATGCCAGGGATGACTGGGCAACTCAGTTATAGGAATAAATAAATCCATGTCAACAACAGTTTAGATCAGTGGTTCTACAACTTCAACTGTAAGACTTCAGCTACAAACAAAAACAAACAGCATATTCGCTGTATTCATACTTACAGATCTGCAGCAGTGTGGCTGTGCTGGAGTGGTTGTTTGAGTGTACTGGTAGGCTCTAGTTGATCTGGCTGATCTTCCTGTTCTTTTTGTTGCCTGAGTATGTCAAATAAAGGTGAATCCTGAAAGTAACAAAAAAAGAGTGCATTGGACAAATCTAATCAAATCTGTTAATTTTTCCAAAATTGCTATTCAAATTGCATTACAGAGAAGGGGCAATGAAGAATAAGGTGGGACTTGCCTGACGAGCCATTAAGAAAAACAGTATCACAACTGGATTGAACCAAACAACAGCAAAATATTCTATGATTCTTCATCAGTAAAAATCCACTAACTTTCCTGTCATTGAAGCTAACGGATTCTCATTTTTCTGACTTGCTTAATTATCCATCTGCAGAGCAAATCACTATCAGAAAAGTAGCACAGATAAAGAACTAATCTTTCAATATATTGAAAAAACTGTTAATTGTTTTTCTATTCATAATTCAGGTCAGGAAGTCCTCAAAACTTTGCATACAATTCTGTGTTTTCCTTACATTTATAGAAGTAAATCAATGGAATGGAAGAATGCAAAAATCTAATACATGAAAAAAAGGGAAAGAGCCGTGCATTGGCAAAAATAAAAATATAAAATTGAAGGATAATGGCACACATTGTTATAGCCATCCCTAGAGCAGTGAGATAGACTTTGCTCACCTGCTCATTGCATAGTACAGAAGCCACATGTAAGGGCACATTACAGAAGGAGACCATTTAAATCTATTATATCTGTGACTACTCTTTGAAAAAGAATATATCTTCTGATATTTCCTAATAGCTCTGCAAACAATTTCTATTTAAGTATTAAGGAAACAACTTGCAGTTATAGCATGATTTTAACATAGTAGAACTTTATATATGGCATTTCACTGCAGAGGTGTGATGTCACTGGAGAGATGAGAAATCCAGGGTTTCAACGTTTTAGAAAAGATAGAGAAGGAGGCAGGGTGGGGGGGTAGTGGAGTTGTGCGATTAGTCAGGGACAATATCACAGCTGCGCTCACAGGGGACATAATGGAGGACTCATCCACTGAGTCCATATGGGTAGAACTCAAAAATTGCCACTGGGACATTGAGGAACACATATGCAAGTACAGTAGGGAAAGGTGTAAAAACAATAGGGTTATTGTAGTAGGTGACTTCAACTTCCCTAATATAGACTGGGACCTCCTTAATGCAAGAGGTTTAGATGCAGAATTTGTTAGGTGCACCAAGAAGGGTTTCTTAAATCAATATGTAGATAGCCCAACAAGAGGAGGGGCTGCACTGGACCTGGTATTGGGTAATGAGCCTGGCCAGGTGACTGACCGTTCAGTGGGAGAACAGTTAGGGAATAGTGACCACAATTCCTTAAATTTTAAGAAAGCTATAGATAAGGATAAATATAGACCTTGTGGGAGTGTATTAAATTGGAGCAGGGCAAATTACCAGAGTATTAGGCAGGAACTAGAGAGAGTTAATTGGGAACAGCTGTTTCTGGGCAAGTCCATATCTGACATGTGGAGGGTGTTTAAAGACCAACTGCACAGACTGCAGGACAGGTATGTTCCAGTAAGAAGAAATGGCAAGTTAAGGGAACCTTGGATGATGAGAGAGGTGGTGAATTTAGTCAAGAAGAAAAGAAAGTGTATGCAAGGTTTAGAAAGCTAACATCAAACAGAGCCCTTGAGGGTTATAAAGGAGCCAGAGAATAACTCAAGAAGGGTATTAGGAGAGCCGGGAGGGGTCATGAAAAGTCCTTGGCAAGTAGGATTAAAGAGAATTCCAAGGCATTCTATACATACATCAAGAGCAAGAGGATAACTAGGGAGCAGGGAAGACCACTTAAGGATAAAGGAGGGAATATGTGCTTGGAGGCGGAAGATGTGGGAGCGGTCTTAAATGAGTACTTTGCATCAGTATTTACCAAGGAGAAGGACATGGAGGATAGGGAGTTCAGTGTGGAGCATGCTAATATGCTAGGGCATTTTGAGAAAAAAGAGGTAGTGTTGGGTCTCTTCAAGAATGTTAAGGTGGGTAAATCCCCAGGGCCTGATGGGATATACTCCAGGTTATTGAGAGAGGCAAGAGATGAGATTGCTGGGGTCTTGACCAATATCTTTGTGTCCTCTCTAGCCACAGGCGAGGTCCCAGAGGACTGGCGAGTAGCTAATGTTGCTCCATTATTCAAGAAGGGAAGCAGAGATAATCTCGGAAACTCTTGACTGGTCTCATGTCAGTGGTAGGGAAGTTACTGGAGAGGATTCTTAGGGATAGGATGTATGAGCATTTGGAAAAGCGTGGCCTAATTAGGGACAGTCAGCATGGCTTTGTGCGGGGCAAGTCGTGTCTTACTAACTTGAGTTCTTTTGAGGAGGTGATGAAGGTGATTGATGAAGCTAGAACTGTAGATGTTGTCAACATGGATTTTAGTAAGGCTTTTGTCAAGGTCCCTCAAGGGAGGCTCATCCAGAAGGTTAAGATGCAATGGGATCCACTGTGAATTGGCTGTTTGGATTCAGAATTGGCTTGCCCATAGAAGACAGAGGGTAGTGGTCAAATGGACTTATTCTGCCCAGAGATCTGTGACTAGTGGTGTTCTGCAGGGATCCGTATTGGGACCTCTGCTGTTTATGTATGTATGTATGTATATAAATATAAATATTAAAAAAATGACTTGGATGAAAATGTAGATGGGTGGGCTAGTAAGCTTGTAGACAATACAAAGGTTGGCAGTGTTGTGGATAGTGTAGAAGACTGCCAAAACATACAGTGGGATTTAGATCAGTTGCAGACATGGGCAGATAAATGGCAGATGGTGTTTAACCTGGCCAATTGTGAAGTGTTGCACTTTGGGAGATCATATGGCAAGGCCCTTAACAATGTTGATGTGGAAAGGGATCTTGGGGTCCAAGTCCATAGCTCCCCAACAGTGGCTACACAGGTTGATATGGTGGTAAAGAAGGCATAATGGCATGCTGGCCTTTATTAGTCGAGGAATTGAGTTCAAGAGTCTGGAAGCTACGTTGCAGCTTTATAAAACTAAGTTAGGCTGCATCTGGGGTATTGCATTCAATTCTGGTTGCCCCATTACAGGAAGGATGTGGAGGTTTTGGAGAGGGTGCAGGAGTCTAACAGGATGCTGCCTGGATTAGAGGGCATATGCTATAAGGAGAGGTTGGACAAATTTGGGTTGTTTTCTCTGGAGTGGCAGAGGCTGAGGGGAGATCTGATAGTTTCTTTCAGACAGCCTGTACCTTTTTCCCAGGGTTGAAATATCTAATACCAGAGGGCTTGCATTTAAGGTGGGAGGAGGTAAGTTGAGGAAATATGCAGGGCAAGTTCCGCGCCCCCCCCACAGAGAGTGGTGGGTGCCTGGAATGCGCTGCCAGGTGTAGTGGTGAAGGCAGATACAATAGAGGCGTTCAAGAGCCTCTTAGATAGGAACATGAATGTGCAGGAAATGAAGGGAGATGGACCTTGAATAGGCAGAAGGGATTACTTTAGTTGGGCATTTAATTACTATTTTAATTGCAGTTAATTTGGAAAAATGTGAAATGGAAAAAAAATAAGGCATCGGCCATTCAGGATTGAGATAAGAAGAAATTTCTTCATCCTGAGCTCAATGAATCTTCAGAATTCTCTCTGAGATAAAATTTTGGATATTAAAGGAATCGGGGATACAGGGTTAATGTAGCAAAGTGACACCGAGAAGAAAGATCATAAGTAGTCTTATTCGATAGGAAGGCAAGCATGAGGGCCTAATGACCCACTCCTGCTTCTATTTCTGACAAAGACTAGCAAAAATACTAAGTAGTCCAAAATGCTGACCCAGCAGATACTGAAGTATTGCAGAGAAAGTCACCACACACCTTGTCAAAGCAGACTCTAGGGTGGCTTGTGTGGGGGTTAGGAGAACAGTTTGAGTACATTTGCCAAAACACATAAGTTATACATGTGCAGTTTATGGATCAGTGACTTTTTCTGGGGCCTCAGCTAATGGATAGGCCTTGAGTCCCCATAGGACTGAGTCTTTACTGTTCTGGGTCACGTGCTGGTGCAGATGTAGTAAATTTGCAATGGGCAAGGAGGGTTTTGCCATCCAGACACTACAGTATCTGCGGAAACACTTTATGCAGTATTTCCAAGGTGGGGAAATTCCATCTTTTTACAAAATGGAGTTCCATCAGTTTCCATGTCTCATAACCTGCTATTTGGACCTGTAAGCTAACTAACGTGCTAACATCTAAATACTAACACAAGTTTCTGTAAAGTCTGACTTGCAACACCCATCTCATTCAAAACAGCATTTTCTTGAGATAGCATTGGCAAGGTTATATAATACAGTATTGTGTAAGTCATTCAAGTTTCAGCAAGAACAATGTATAGTCATATTTGACTACTGTTCTCGTGGCCAGACTCCCATAGCCCACTCCTACAACCTTAGGCTTATCCTAAATTCTTCTGCTGACTTTCTGACCCATTCCCCCTGCTCTTGCCAACCTACAGGGGCTCCTGGTAAATCAACATCTTTATTTTAAAATTCTCATCTGTCACTATCTCTAAAATCTGCTCTGGTCTTCCAAGATCCATTTGTTGCATATTCCTGAAGCCATGCAACTACTGCTGTTAATGTGTACATGCAGCGATGATTTTACACACATCACGAAGAGTTAAAGATGTACCAATTGCTGCTAAGTTGGCGACAACAGTGTACTGCAGAGCCATGCCCATATTAATGCACGCCCATATGAACATAGAAGTTGTGTGCAGGGGAGACACCACTCAGATATTCGATCCCACTTTTAAAGTGGCTGATTAGATTGTAATCTAAACTAAACTGCATATTCCTGTCTATAGGAATCTTTCATTCTCTTGCTCATCAAGAATCTTTCTCCTGTTGCCTTGAAAATATTCAAAGCAACAGATATATTTGAAAATATCTAAATTCTTTTAAACTCACAAAGGTCTTTTAAATGTCATGAACAAATCAGATATTCAACCCAACAGTATTAGCGGTATTTAAGACCAAGAAAGCTGAGGAGTAAAATTATGTTTAGTTATAACCTTATTTTGTTTTAACTTCTTTGTTAATGAATGCAAGCATCTCCTGTAGCCAGTAAGAAAAATCACATCATATGATGAAAATTTACAAAAGCATTTTGCTGTTAAAATTACAATTCTTTTATCCCTCGGCCTTTAGATTACCTTTAAAATAACTTCTGATGTCAGGATCCCTTCTAACCAAAGCAAATCACTCATCAATTTACTGAAAAGCTAGTACCAGATGTTTATGATCAGGTAAAGGACATTCTGATAATTTCTATAGCATACATATTTTCAAAAGTAATCTCTGTAAAAATGAGGAATTCCCATCAAGACAACTGTTGGCCTGTGCATATTTGGGAGGGCACGGTAGTGTAACAGTTAGCGTAACGCTATTACAGTGCCAGAGGCCTGGGTTCAATTCTGACCACTGTCTGTAAGGATGTTCTCCCTGTGTCTGCGTGGGTTTCCTCCTACATTCCAAAGACATACGGGTTAGGAAGTTGTGGGCATGCTATGTTGGTGCTGGAAGCGTGGCAACACTTGCAGGCTGCCCCCAGTACACTCTACACAAAAAAGATGCATTTCACTGTGTGTTTCGATGTACATGTGAAAAATAAAGATATCTTATCCTAATTCACACATTATAAAACAAGTGCTGAAATCCCACAAATTGGAATTATACTGTCCTTTAAAAAAGTATATTTTAGAGGGGGGAAAATGCAAGGAAGAGAAAGCCAAATCACTTCAGTTTTTACTGTGCATATTTAAGAGAACTAATTTAAGGTCTGAATTGCTTGGTGTAATGCTGAGCGATTTACATTTGAAAAGTCCTTTGTTCAACTCCAACTTTGTCTTATGTCAGCTGATCTCCATGGAGTGTACCGAAATGCCACAATTAGCCTGACAATCCTGAGCCTAGAAAGAAGGGGGCAGGGAGAAAAGCAATAGTGATAATGTAGTGTTTGAGATGGAAGAACAGCAATGTTCTTGTTGAACAGCACCACTGATTTGAGGCAGCAAATAATCTAATCCTGGTCTCATATCCTGGATTCTTATGTTTTCCACAGATGTGTGCAAGAGGATCAAATTGATTACTGTGTCCCAATGCCAAAAAGCCTGTAACTGTCTGGTATCAGTCAATATGATAGCTATTCACCAGAAATAATTCAAATATATAAAGTGAACATGTGCAAAAACTACATCATACTGATTTTTATTAATCTCAATATCTGACTGCTTTAAGATGCCGGTAGCTATTGTTTTGACTGATGCCAGATAAGTAGCTGTCTGGTATCAGTCAATATGATAGAACTTCATCAGAAGTAATTCAAATATATAAAGTGAATATATTCAAAAAGTAAATCATGCTGATTTTAATAATCCAAATATCTAACAGCTTTAAAGTGCCAAGTTCACCTACCCTAAACAATCAAGAAAGGAGTTCCACACACAAATATGGTGGGGCAACATATTTACAGCATTTTTCTTTTGCATTTTGTCTCCAACTTTTAGCAATAGCAGTAGTGGCTTTATTTTTAATTTCGGCTTTATTGGTGCATCATTGGTAAATGATGCTAAGAACTGAAAGGAGACATTTTTGTGACTTACAATTTAGATCTCACCTGCAGCAATAACTAAAAATGCCAACCCAGTTACAATAAAGTTCCAAAAAAAGATGAAACTTAGCAGCACATTAAGATCTTAGGTTAGATATTTTATCAAGAACTGGAAGATGTTCAAGCTTTTTTTAACAAAAATTAGAAAAATAAACAAAATGGGAAGATGGGGTGGGGAAAAATACTCAAATTCATACCAAATTGGAAGATGTGAAACAAAAGCAACAGAAATATTCAACAAATAAAAATATCAAAAATCAGGGATCAATGAATAACAAAATCAATGAAATTGCTGGAAAGGGTAAAGCCCAGTAAATTTAAAAAAATGAAGGAATACAGAGAACTTTCAGATCAGGCTTCAAAGGAAAACACAAAGTACAGTCATAGACTCCAGTTCTGAAGAAAGAGGGAGAGAAAACAGGCCAAGACAGGAACATGCTCTTTGTTTGTTCAATGTACTTCATTTTATGTTTTTCTCTGTGTCTAACTAAGATGATCTAACAACCTCCTGATTCTCTTTCAAAATCTATTTGAAACATCTAATTGTTACTCTCCATCCCAGCCTAGATCTTTTTTTTAATTAATCTATCAAAATTTTACCACACCTTCGTTCTCCATTTCAAAGAGGATTCTGCTCATTTGCTTATTGTATGCCTCGAGTTTTCATTTCTCGTTTCAGAACTTTGGTACTGCTAGGTCAAGACAATTATATGCTGATTTGCTTCTGGGTGGTCTTCATAATCAGTCCATAAACCCCTCCCTGGACACAGCAAGACCAACCCCACCATTAAGCCTGGAGAAATACAATAATTATTTAATGTTGCAGAAACAGCTCAAAATTACACATCAATCATGAATCCCAAGTGCCACAAATTAAGCCACAATTTTTAAAAAGGTTAAGGTCAAACAGACACAATATTGTGTACGCTTCAGTTATCTGATGTACACACCCATTTAGCTCTGTGATCATAAAATGGTGTGATGCTAAAACCTCATTTTATTTTTTTCAACAATGGAAAAGCTTCGAGGCCACTAAATGTGAAAAACAATGTGAAACAAATATGAATTCTTACAATGCACAAGATCCAACATTGAGTAAATAAAAAAATAGTGCTGAAACACTCAGGTAAAGCAGCATAAAAATTAAATATAAGAAGAGTGGCCAATTGGCCCATTGTACCTATGACAGACCTTTGAAAGAATGGTAGCGGCACACTGGTCAAATTACTAGACTACTAATCCAGAGGCCTGGACTAACAATCCAGAGATGAGCTCAAATCCTACAAGGCAGCTGTGGAATTTAATTTCAGTTAATGATCTGGAATTCTAAAAATGCTAATCCTTAGTAAAGCCTATATGGTTCACTTTGGGAGGAGAAATATACTATCCTTACCCAGTCTGGCTTTTTATGCGAATCCAGTCACTAATGTGATTGACTCTGAGGTGGTCCATCAAGCCTCCCAGTTTAAGGGATGCTGGGTTTACTAGAATGCCCAAATCCCAAGAATTGAATAAATTAAAAAAGTTACATAGACTTCCCTACTCTCTTTTAATACAATTACATTTTCCTTTACTACAATTTTCCCAATTTTTCAGAAAATATCTTTGGATCTAGTTTCAAAGATACTTGCTATCGCAAAAAAAAGTCTAATTTCCAGCAAAATTTCTTGAATACTATCTTAAATGCCTTTAACAATGAGATTTTTGAAACAATTTGGTCAGATGAATGATGAAACTAATAAAAATATCAAATACAGAAACTGAAAATCATGCCGGATATAAAAATCATTTATAATATTTGAACTTGACCTGTTGAGGAGATTTGAAAGAGGTGCAGCAACAGGAAAACAATTATACATGTGCCTTAAAATGCTTATCTAGAAACCTAAGGAATAATGCAGAGAAAAAAAATTCCTTCAAGGACAAATACTGGACAGTTGGTCCACCTGTGGCTGATGGAAAAAAATTTAAGATACTATTACATCCAAGGAAGAGGCATATAAGGCTGCAAGAAATAGCAGTAGGCTAGAGGATTACATTTTAGAACTCAAAGGAAGGCTAAGAAATTGACTAAAACAAAAGGTAAGAATGAATACAACAGTAAACAGACAAAAAAAACAGAATTGACTGAAAGAGCTTCAATGGCATGTAAAAAGGAAAATTTTACAAACAATGTATGTAACAAGCAAGTCAGAGATGGTTATTATTATAAATAGGAATAAGGAAATAGCAGAGGAAGCTCTGGCAAAAATGAGAAACTGAAGAAAATAAACATCAGTAAATAATTAAAAGCCAATAAAATCCCAATAGTTAACAACCAAGAGTCCTTCCAGGATCTGACTCCTTGAATAGATAATGGGAAGACAATGCATGTGATGAATTTAGATTTCCCACAAGGTTTTCAATAAGGTTCCACAGCTTGTCAACAAGGTCAGAAAGTTAAGGGTAATAAACTAACACAGACTGAGAACTGGTCGGGACAGAAAGGAAATAGTGGGAGTAAACAGATCATCCTCAGGTTGGCAGGCTTTCCTAGTGAGATACTGCAGGGATCAGTGCTTCGGCTTGAGTTATCCATGGCTTGTGTTAACAATTTGGCTGAGGATATCAATTGTCATACTTCCAAGTTTGCTGATGATACAAAACTAGGTGGCATTGTTGAGTACGGTGAGTTGTAATGAGGTTTCAAGGAGATAGATACAAGCTGAATGAATGGGCACAAACAAGGCAGATACAATAGCAAACTGGAAAATGTGAAGTTATCCACTTTGGTGCACAAAGGTAAAAGGAGAATATTTTACAATAGATTGCAATTATGTAGGGTCTTGGTGAGAATGCAGTCACTAATCACTAGACAAGTTTCAGGGAAAGCAGAGACACAAGGGACTGCAGATGCTGGAATCTGGAACAACAATCTGCTGGAGGAACTCTGCAGGGGAGCAGCATCTGTGGGGGGGAGGAATTGACAATATTTCGGGTCGAAACCTGATGCACGGGTTTTTGTTGCTCCAGGGAAAGGAGGTTTGCTGTTTAGGGAGAGAATGAGTGGACCAGATCAGTATTCAGAGTTCAAAGGAATGAGAAGACACCTGATTAAAACCTATAAAATTCTGTAAGACAGGTTGGATACAAGGAGGATGATTTCTCTGGCTAAGGAATCTAGAACCAGGGTCATAGAATAAGGGGGAGGCCATTTAGTACTGAGTTGAGGGGAGCATTCTTCATGCAGAGGGTGATAAATCCTTGGAATTCTCCAACAGGAGAGCCGTGGAGGCTCAGTTATCGAAATAGACATAGATACATTATCAAGCAAAAAACAAAGTGCTGGAGGAACTCAATGAGTTGAGTAGCATCTGAGGGGGGAAAGGAATTGCTGTTTTGGGTGGAGACCCTGTATCAGGTCTGAGAGCAGAGAGGGAAGATAGCCAGTATCAAGAGAAGAGGGGAAGGGGTGAGATAGAGAAGAGGGGAAGGGGTGAGATAGAGGCTGGTAGGTTATGGGTGGACTGGGGAGGGGTGAAGGACAATGGGCAGAAGAAGCCAGGTGGGGGAAGGGGAGGATAGAGGTAGGAAACAGAGGCATATGGGTAAAAAAATTTTTGTCTGCTTCCAATTTCAGGCAACTCTTGCCTCCAGTATTCCCCACCCCACCCCCCGTCTCTTCCGGTCCACCTCTGCCCCCCACCCCCCACCCCCCACCCCGTGTTCCCTTTTCCATAGTAGTGCCCCTCCAGCCCTCCTTCACCCATTTTCATCCACCTCCCCTCCTTGTTCCATCCATCTACTACCCACACGTCACTCACCAGATTTCCTCCCCATCTATTTCCATCTGCCCTTCATCTCTCCCTTAAATGGTTCCCATTATCACTTATTTATCCCACATCCCTTAGTTATTAGATTCCAGTACTTGTAGCCTTTGTGTCCCCACTTATCACCCTTTAGCCTCTGTCTCCACCTTCATCTCCCCTACCCCCACCTGGCTCCATCTGCCCCTTTTTTCACCCCTTCTTCCACCTATCACTCACTCCCAACTCTACCCCTTCTCCACCTGGTTTACTAGCCCATCTTACCCCTCCTCCTATCCTCTTTATACTGGCTATTTTCCTTCCCCGCTCTCAGCCCTGATGTAGAATCTTGACCCATAATGTTAACAATCCTTCTGCCCCCCCCCCACAACCCCACAGATGCTGCCTGACCCCAAGTTCCCATTGCAATTTGTTTTTTGTTCCAGATTCCAGCATCTGCAGTATCTGGTGTCTCTGATAGATTTATGGATACTTTAGGAATCAAGAGATAGGGAGACAGTGCAGAAAAATGGTATTGAGGTATAAAATCTGCTAAGACTTTGATGAATGGCAGAGTGGACTCACAGGGACAAATGGCATCCTCCCACTCCTTTTTGTCTTACACATAATGACAAAAATCATAATGTTAAACTGTGAATGTGTATTTTAAACTCTGTGGCCAGAAACACAGCAGGCAACAGTCAGTGGTGCTTCCTGAATAAGACGACTGTGCCAATTAGATAAAAATTTCCTCACTTCGTGACTCCAAATGGCTTCATTTGTAATGAGGCAAGAAGCCACAGACAAGAAGCTGTGATATTGATCCAGCTTCTTATAGGATGATCTAACATGGATATGAAAGAGATGTAGGATGGATTGAACCATTCTTTTAAACAGTAATGCAAGCACGTTTTGCTGAATAGCCAACTGTGAAACAACTTAAAAGTTAACATCGATCTGTCCTGGTTCGCTGAGAAGAAATATGGGATTTTAATTGACCGCAAGAAATAAAATTGGTTTCATTTCTCTCTCATCAGGAAGTCAAGCTAGCTGCAAAGCAGTATTATTTATTTAATATTGTGGTCACATATCCCATTCAATGATTTCTAAACAGTTTAATTGAATCTGGAGTGATTCCAAGAGCAATTTGTATAACTAATTCAACTCGAGGTGGTTGCTTTCATGTGAAAATCACATTCCCAGTGTCATCCAGTTTCTAACTGCCAGTGGTATCATCTTTCAAATTGTAACGAGATGTACAGATTTGATACACATCTAAGACCTAGCTTAGTTTGCACATGTAGTAAATGTCGCAATTACATTTTGGACTCAGAAAACTTTATCAGCACTAAACAGTACTGTCAACAATGCAGTTGCTATGCTAAGCAAGTCAGAACAAGATGATCTGCATCAGCAAAAGACAATTCTGCATCAAAAATGTATTTGCATATCTAGACAACAAAAATTAATTTTTTCTAAGTCGCATCCCCTTTTTCCAATTTTAGTAAAACATCTGCGCATCTTTTAGCAGAATACTTTGAAATTACAATAAAGTTGTTCATATCAAAATCTAGAAAATTAATATTTTAATTTGCAGTTGAGTGCTGTATTCTTGAACTTTTCACGGATAAGTTAAATGATGTCTACTAAGAGGAACAAAAGGAGCTTCTGAAAATCCTTTTCAAATTCAAGAAAATATTCTTGACTTTAAGGACATTCACTGACTATTAGTGGTCTTGTGGTTAAAGGCATTGTGTATCCTTTCAGAGCACAAGGTCCCAGTGTTTATCCACCAAATAATCTCAGCTGGAGCAATATTGTGGATGTATGAGTGGCCTCAGCACTCCAAGGTCTGGAGAGAAGGCAAGGGAAGGGAAAAAAAACACAACTGGGCATCCCAGTAAATAACTGCCACTCAGAATCCTGCTCCTTGAGAGGATGAGTGTATGTGACCCTTGGTTGAGGGTGATATTTGTCTTGGCTGAATGATATTACTTTTCTCAACATATAGACCTACTTGTACAAAATGACTATCTACTAAGCTGTGGCAACACAAGTCTGGCTGTACTTATGGAAAAAAATAACACAGCCTGCTCAACTTTTCAAAACCCATTTCTGCTTGTGATGAATACAAGATCAAAGTCATTGTTTAGCTCAAGTTCTTGGACACTTATATCACCACACACAAGTAATCTTATAATTAATTTCTGAGCTAGGATTTGGGCAATAGATTTGGGTAGCAATCTACAATGTGATTCTACACGATTCTACAACTTTCTGCAAGTTTTCAGTGGATTTACAGGTGGTCACCACATGAATGTTTTTCAGTTCATCCATCTGGAATTATTCAGCAGAATTTATAGAAACCTAGGTTACTTTTTCCTTGGGTAACACCGCCAACTCCCCCTACCCCCAAATGGCTCAGTAAATTAATCCAGTGAATAGCCAAGTCATACAGAATAGGAAAGACCCAAGTCTGATCTAGGATGAGCTCTCTTTCAAATTAAGCTGCAATACATAAGTTGGCCTTGCAAGGTACTCAGAGCTTTTTCTGACCTCAAGAGGTCCAAAAACATTTTATAATGAAGTACTTTCAAAATCTTTCATGAGGTTTAACCTCATTGATCAAAGTCTCATCAGACAGAACTACATGCCCTTAATATTCTACTGGGGCGTCATTAGCTTATATTTATGCTCAAGTCTCTATAAAATGTGAACATGACTTTACAATTCAAGCAAAAGGTCAAATCCATCAAGATTATGATGGAGTTATCTACTTCTGTCAAGCACTATGAAAATAGATCAAAACACATGTATATTGTGTGGAAGGCAGGTACAGAATCGGAGTCCCAGTGACACTCCATTTGAAATAGGCAGCTAATATTTTTAATATCTGCATGGATAATCATAATGACTGAAGCACTGAAGATTATTTGCTGCTGATGACACTGTAAATTAAGCAACAACGATTGGTCTAGTTTTATCAATGTTAATCATACAATGAAGTTGCTGCTTTACTTATTACAGGTCAATTGTACCTGGTATCAAGGCAGCAAAATCTGTGATGCACAAGAATATCGTTTCAGTAAACTAAATAATTTAAATATGTGTAATAAAATAGAATGTCCATGTTTCCTGCACATAGCTCAGTAAGGAAACAACCTAGAAATCTGAAAATTTTGCACTACGTTCTTAGTTTTTCTGAAACCCTCATAGGAGACCTTCCATAGCCCAAATGAGGCATCATTTTAATCTTCCCCATTGAAAATTGATAAGATTGTTTTCAAATCTATATTTAAGGTAATAAATACTTGGGTGGACTGGACCCAAATACTTTTGGTCTACTTGAACCATAAAGAGAAACTGAAAATTTGTGCAGTTATGATTTAAACCAGACAGACAAATATATCCGAGAGAACCAAGATTAGTGAGTGTTACGGACTAGGTTACTATTGGTGAATGTCCCTTTAAGATAGAGCATTGTGTGTGCGCGCGCGCGGTGTGGTTATGACAACAGAAGATAAAGGATGTAATGATGTCCTTGAGGCAGTTGGGGGGAGGAGAGACCTGCTAGTCTCTATCGATGGATGAAAAACAGTAACTGTGTCTGTCACTACAATCCACGTATGGATTTTTGGAGTAATCCGGTGGAGTCCACTTTGTTGTTGACCTGTAGAAGGAAACAGGTATTTGTGTGGACTGCCACGATTTGAGTGCCTTTCGGGGTGAGGCAGATGCAGTGGAGTGGTCACTGCTGACTAAACACTGAGGTGTCGTTTGGGTTCCAAAGTGGAACATTTGGATTTCGTAATTACTCTCTATTTTCTCTCTACGTTTTGTCTTCAGTCAACGGTGGTTGTTGAAGAAGCCTTTGCTCACATTTCACCTTATGGCTTGCGGAACTGAACTTTAAGAACCATTCCTGGACTTGGAGTTTGGGAATTTGCCACACACACACTTCGAGTTTAGTTTTTGGGCTTTTAACATTTTTACTTCTAACATTCTAACATTTTTACTTTTATTTTTCTTATTATCATAAGTAGTTATTAATAAAGTAGTTTTTAACACTTATACATGACTCGGTGTGTTTCTTTTGTTGCTGGTTCGTAAAATGAGATACCAAAGAAATACCTTCAATACTATTACAGAGGCTGTTTACAATGACCAAGGAAACATTTTTTTTGGATGCATTTGGTGGAATGGGAAAAACTGTCCTTATTAATTGACTTTAGGCTAAAGTTCGAAGACAAAACATTATTGACCTGGCCATGGCTTCATCAGGCGTTGCTGCAACACCTTTGATAGGTGGGGCGGGGCTGCATATTTGGGTTTTGAACTATCTTGACTCCAACAAGCAACATTGGTTGGAAAACTGCAAAGGAAAAAATTCTAAAACTTATTGCCTGAGATGAAGGTAAAATGGCTCACAAAGCAGCCATTGAAGCATTACATAGAATGCTGCAAGATCTTAAACACAATAATAAATTAGTGGGAAGTGTTACTTCTGTGCTAGCTGGATATTTTCATCAAACACTACCAGTAATTCAGCAGACGAATTGAAAGCCTGAATTAAAGCATCATATATTTGGGAAAATATTAAATAATTACTCTTGAAAACCAATATGCAAGTGCATTAGACAGGCAATCCATCTGTTAGAGGGTGTGCTTCGAATTTACTCAGTTGGGAAATGGGGAAGTTAAACATGAAGACACAACAGGAATGATTTCAATGAAAAACTTGGGCCAAATTGTTACATCAGTTCATGACTTTAATGCTAGCTGTTTTCCCAAATGTCACTCAACGCTATTTGAATTACCAATGGTTGCATGAAAGAGCAAATTTAGCATTAAAAAGATGATGCAGTGCAGGCCATGAATGAAGACTCTTGCTCAAAATTTCCCTGACAACTCGTACAATATAAATTTGGCAAAGTAACAGACATTGATGAGTCTGTACATTTCCTGCTTAATTTTAAAATTCTGTCACCACCTTGAACAAAAAGAGCTCCATATCCATATTTTCCATAAGGAAAATCCCTCATATCAATTATACCATCTGATCTACTTTTTCCAATTCAAGCAACTCAGTTCCCTGTTCAACTATTTCTTGCTAGGAACATTAACAAGGCACAAAGACAGTCACTAAAGTTGTTCAGCTTAATCCCAAAACTCAGTGCTTTTCCTGTTATCAGCTATATGTTGATTGCTCTGGAGCTGGAGATAAAAAAATCTATACATTTTCACACTGGATTCAAAAGAAAGAAATATAGTGTGTTCTGAAGCACTTCAACATTGAAATCAACTAAATTTACACATCGTGCATTGGTACATACCGACTTAAAGAGAACTCTATGTAATTTTTATAATCATATTTATTTTCAGTGTGTGTGTTTTTATTGGCAACTTTAGTTGAACAACATAATTTTCAACCCTTAATTATATTATTTGTGGAATAATTATATACTGAAGTTAGATTTTATTTCATTTGCAGTGTTTTATAAAACCCGATAGCATGGAAATAAATGCAAGTATCACAATTGTCAGCATAAGAACCCGAGCAACACCAGGTATAGCAATTTAACATAAAATGCTCCTAAACAAGAACAATGAGTTGGCTTTTCCTACTTCTTCCTTGCCAACCACACCTTGCTCGAGATTAATAGCTTTCCTGACTTCGCCCAGAAGAATCACATTGTCTTCATTTGGGATACAGTCCAAAGCTTTTTCAAGGTCAGTGTGAAAGTCCTCCTTGGTCACATCTCGAAGGACAGTGTGTGTGCTGATGATTGTAGTGTTGGTTCTCTATTTGAGTGAGCTGGGTTGGAGGTGGTCATGAGATGTTCACATCCCAGAGGGAAAAAATCATTGAGACACCTGACCAAATGAATGCACATTGGACCTGCTTATGTCCCCATTATATTCCAAGTTACAAACTACACCAACTGCAAAACAAAAAAAAACTGTATTGTCTGCACTGCTTTTCAAATGTTCAATAAACTTTAAAAGGATGAAACATTTGTATGCATGTAAACAGAATCTGGAATCACCAACTCTCTCTCTCTGCTCTGAGACCAAAGCAGATTAATATCTAAAAGAGTAGTTGGGATTGCACAACACAGGTAGACAGGAACAGGATATTTATTGCTAACCAAATTATTATCAGGAACTAGTATATTATGTTTACTGAGAATTCACTCTGTTGATTTTAGGGCAGTGGGAACTGTATCAATTGCATTTATACTTTTAACAAAGGGTGTGGAATTTATTAGTCATGGGTGAAACCATCTTGTGCAACAACTACTTTGTGATTATGTTACAGGCAGTATAAAAATTGTTGTTTTTATTGCACATTTCTCTCTGGTGAGTCAAATTAAATGATGGGAACCATATCAACTGCAATACAGAATGGAGCTGTGTACGACGTTCAGGAATAATAATCTTAAAAGACTTTCTCTTTCAATTTACAGTACCGTATATCTTAGTCATAGAGCTACACAACACAGAAACGGCCCTACAGTCCAACTCATCTATGCCAATGAAGTTGCTTACCTGAGCTAGATCAATATCCCTCTGAACCTTTCCTATCCATGTTGTCTATAGTAAACGTATTTTAAACATTGTACTTATACCCACCTCTACCACTTCCTATGGCACGTTGTTCCACATATCCAACTCTTTGTGAAAAAGTTGCCCTCATGTTCCCTTTAAATT
Organism: Pristis pectinata; assembly: GCF_009764475.1. Taxonomy (NCBI): domain Eukaryota; kingdom Metazoa; phylum Chordata; class Chondrichthyes; order Rhinopristiformes; family Pristidae; genus Pristis; species Pristis pectinata. The sequence continues at coordinate 65,445,883 of NC_067408.1, read as the reverse complement.
TTTTCCCCTCACCTCTTAAATCTATGCCCTCTAGTTTTAGACTCCCTTACCCTGCCCATCATGTTTTATATAACTCTACAAGGTCAACCCTTAGCCTCCAATACTCAGGGAAATAAAGCTCCAGCCTATCTAGTCTCTCCTTATACCTCAAGCCCTCCAGTACTGGTAACATCTTTGAGAGTCTTTTCTACGTCCTTTCCAGCTTAATGACACCCTTCCAATAAGCTAGGCGACCAGAACCACTTTTCATACTATTGTATAGTACAACATTTGGAAAAAATTTCCTAGAGTTTTCAGAATAAAACTTCCTAATTCCATTCATGTTACCAATTAAAATAGCAGTTGGAATTTATATTTAATGGTACTAGAAACTATGGACAGTCAATATTGCATACCTGCAGCATAACAAACTTCAATATGACAGCAAATTCACTTGAAAAAATGAGCTCTGTTCAATCATGTCTTTTTTTTACTTTTCATTTTAAGGCTTTTATTTAAAATGCATCACAGATTATGCAGAAAGCTACTCAGCCAAGTAACTTGTGCATAAGAAATGTGCTTTAGGGAAAAGGAGAAGAACAATGACAATCATAGAGCAATTATAAATAAACATAAGGGAAAATAGGAGTAATTTCTGAGAAAGAAAGAATGAAATAAAGAATATGAATCTTTATCCCCTGGTCAAATAATCTTATTTTTGATATTTTATCTCAAGTCTTTTCACAACATATTCATGGCCAGACCATGGGTCTCAAAGAGCTTATAAACACTCATAGATTTGGTCCTGCTTACACACATGACCAGAGTTAAGTGCACATGTATACTTTAACCTGTCAATTAAGCTGGTGGAAACCAAGATAGTTTTAAGGAAAAGTATTCACTAAATCCTAAGGGAGAATTTGCTTTGTGGGTATCTTCACATTAAAATGGCTAATGTCCACATGGATTGATGAAACACAAGGCCTCGAATAACATTTAGGAGAAAGAATACTTTTCCCGTCTCCCAAGTTTATTCTTCATTGCCAAACAGAGTGGGTCAAGTTGAAGAATAGCATCACCGCCACATTTTACCCAAGGCTTTTTTTTGTTCTAATAATTGTTCAAGCACAGAGTCCTGAATAAAACAAGTATTGAATCTCATGATCAATATCCATGCAATGCCACAGGATAATTAACAACTTGGATATTGTAATAAAACCAACACTTGTGATGAAATAGGTACCTGAAACAGATTCTGTCCTTCAAACACAATGCATCAATGTTACAAACATCCATCCATGCAAATATTCCCAGATAATATTTAATCAAACTATTTTTTTAAATGTTAGGTGCAAAATTTGCAGATACTGGAATCTTAAGTAAAAACAGAAAATGCTGGAAATATTCAGGTCAGGCAACATGTATAGAGAAATAGATTAACTGGGCACTGACCTAAAACATCAACTCTGCTTCTCTCCACAGATTCTGCCAGACTGCTGGGTATTTCCAGCACTTTATTTATTTCTTTTATTTATTGCTTAGTGTAGTTTTTTTTTCATTTTAAAATAAATTGAGAATATACTTTTGAGTTGGTATGTGTTACATGTGTTACAATGGATAATACAGAAGAATCCAGGTAACAACATTTTGCCACAAGCTGTAGCAAAACTTTTGAAACATTTCCAATATGACATTCAGTTTGCAGACCTGGTTATATTTTCATGCAACTTCAGCAAATTCAAAGTCAAAATCTGGACTATTAATTTACCAACACTAACTCAAGTACAATATAGTGTCTTATATCCAACAGGTATTGCCACTGGATAAAGACATGGACTTTTGTCCATCAAGGAAAGGAAGAAATGAAATGGAAGGTATTTGTGCTGTTTCATGTACTCCATGCACTGAGTTATGTGAGAAAACTCAAGAACAGGTCTTCCCAAGTTCTGGGAGAACCTGGCATAACCCAAAATTAAAATAATAATGAGAAACAAATACGTTATCTGGTAGTGACCAGCAGTTGGCAGATGGAGGGAAGTTTTCCTCTTTCATTCTGCTTGGTTGGTAATCTGACTGATGAAATGAAGGACATGGGCATAGATTAATGATAGAGACAAGTAACAACTATAACGGACCAGAGAAATGATCAAGAATCTGCACAGGAGGAGGTCCATCAGAAACACGGAGTTAGATAAAATGAAAGGAAATGAAAAAATTACAAACATTTCACAAGCAGGAATGGGTTGAATGAACAGGCAATATTCTCTGCGGAGGAAAGAATAACATCTTGGAAACCCAAGAACTGCTTGTTTTCAGCACCACCCCTCCCCCCCCCCCCACCAACAATGTCACCTGTTACAAAACTAGATAAATAGCTGCTGTACCTATAGCAGTTAGGTACTGCACAATTTGAATACAAAATCTTCAAATGCTAGTTAAATTCGCTTTCAATTTTGGCACACCATACTTTAAAGATTAAAGTTCATCCAGTGCTTCAAAAGAAAAAAAAGAGAAGTTAGAATCAAATCAGACTTTACTCCAAAACCTGACCTGTAATTTCAATGAAAACTGGTAAATAAACGAAGATGGCTGTCATTCTTATACAACTACATACAACTACAGACTAAATCTCTTCAATCGTGGAAGCTGAGAAATCAGATAAATCACAACTGCTTAAGCAAATACCTTACTACATGCATTATTTTCAAGTCCAACTTTTGCATGCTTAGAGTTGACAACATGTGCATCAGCAGCTTTGTTATTGTCTGCTGATTACTAGCCATCTGCAATTCATAAATTTTTGCAATCACTGATGATTGGTGTAGTAGCAAAATAACTTAGTTCCCATTCAACAGTAAAATGGGCAATCATTAGATGAAGAAGTTCAATCAAAACAACTCAAGTAATTATAACCAAGTAACTAGCACCCACTCATACATGAAATATGAGCCGCTCAAGTTTGGATGGAAACAGTCCATGAACCTAACTGAGTTGAGCTGGATCTCAATTAGTACAAGTACAATGACATACTTTGATCACCATAATCCACAGTAAACTAACAAGCAACACAAAGGTGCACACAAAAAAAGGAAGGCAGTACCAATTGTTACAGAATTATCATTTAAGCTATGGTCTATATTTGAGAAAATACAGTAATATCCAGAAGTAGTTATCTGTAGAAAATCCTCTGCAAATTTACAGACATTCTTTGCAAAGCATGTAATCTTCACGCTGCGAAATTTATCTCAAGTCCTACGTGTCTGCTGATATCCTGATAACTGCCACAACCATAAATAACAGATTGCATTGTCAATCTTGATGTGAACTCAGACGTTCTTCCATGTAAAGGATCAATGGAGGAACAATGTTACAATATGCATATATCTATTTATAACTCAAAGTTGAAGTAAGAAGTTGAATGGAATAAAGAAGTTCTTTTAGGTCAATGGCAACTCCAGACAGATGTTTAACTCCTATAAAAAGACAAATCCACTGCACTGGAACAAGAATAGATAAAATTCCTAGAATTTGTTGCACATTCTTTTATGATGAATGAAAACACACAATAGATCAATTTGAAGGTCCATGAGGAACATAATGAAAGAAACAAACTGTAAATATCAGTCACAGAATAATTATTCTTAATATACAGAAGATTCAACAATTGGCTCTTGCTTGCAGTTAAAGATGTGATGCAAACGTTGCAAGACAGTGGACGGTGGATGTGCTGCTCAATGATCGTATTAATTAGATCAGGAATTTTGATCAGTGTTATTACTTTATATTATCTCATCAATAAAATGATTGACTAGTTGGATATTCAGAAAATGTGCATCCACAAACTCAAGAAAAACAGCACTTTTTTAACCTATGTGTTTGCTACTGCAGACTGTTCAGCTGGCAAAACAAGGGCATTTTAAAATATAAAAAAGTAATTTATGAACCACAGTGAGCACCAAAAGGGGACAATATAATTAACAGGTTTCATTTCCTGGCTGCTGCACCTAGCATGGCCACCATTCAATTCCTACCCAAGTGAATGCTACTTCTGAAACATTAACAGACAAACAGTGCAATGATACCTGATGAAATGCTAATTAAGAAGTGTCCAGTACTGGTGGAAAGTGACAGAGTACAAGGTGAAATAAAGTCCCACACAAACTTTTGCAACATACAGTAGCTGACACACATACAATGGCACAGAAGCAATGTGCAATGGTTTATCTGGTAACCTTTCCATTGGTGAAGGATGCATTGGTTTGTGCTTTTTTCTGTATCCAATATTACTGATGATACATAAGCTATTCTCACCAAGGCTTGGAATAGGAATCGATCAGTACTATTGCAGAGCCAAAACAAACACTTCAGAAGACCCGATGAAGGGTATTTGACCTGCAACGGTACTCTTTCTCCTTCGTACAGATGCTGTGTTTCCAGCATTTTCTGTTGTAATTTGAGATTTCCAGCATCAGCAGGTTCTGGATTTTCACTTTAGAATACTGAAGTTGTCAGTAGAGACAATGCAATTAGTGTCATTTGTCTATTCAGATATTCAACAGATGAAATATGTTTGCTCCAATGGTGCTGAACATGATAAACCTATAATTTTCCTAAGAACATAACATATGAACATAAGAAACAGAACTTGAAGCAAATTACTGGGTACCTCATGCCTGCTGTACGTTCATCAAAATCATGGCCAATCTTATACCTCTGCCACATACCTGCACTAAAGTGTGAGCTGGGAAACGGAAGGATGGGGAGTGGGATATGGCGAAGAGGGAATGAGAGCAGCTTGGACATTGGTAGGGAGAGCAGTGTGTACCCATCTGTGTTTGTAGGGTTAGCGTATACATGTGAGTAAAGAATCTGTGTATGTCCAAGTCAGAGTGTGCAAGTCTGGGTAGCAGAGCCTGTTTTCCAATTGTTTTGGACATCCTTGCCATTGGACTAAGCCCTTACTCTGTAAGACCGGTGGTAGCTGGTATATAAATGCAAACCCATGTTAAAGAAAAACTCACACAAGGAAATCTTCCACTTTTTGGGACCCAAAATCTTTGAACCCTCACGCAGAACCCTTACAGCAACAATCTTGACTTTTAACATTGACAGCACAACTCTGATCTGGGAGAAGGCCAGCTCAAAGAACAAGGTGAAGGTGCACCCTCTTCTGAAAGGGCAAACCAGAAGACGATCACCATCCTGATGGGTTTGATTTCACCATCAAGGTAGTACGACAAGACTATAACTCATTTTATGGAACAGGCAAATGGCTCATAACGCTTCAGCTGCCTCTATCACAGAGTCAGTATGCCACTATCAGGGCATACCAGGGAATCTCAGAGGCGCCATAATTATGACCATCTTCCAGAATGGAGACAAGCCCAAATGTAGTCTGTCACAGATGAAGTCAAAGCAAGAATCCTCTCCAGCCACCTCCTTCTAGTGATTAAAGAGCTCCTCCCAGTACTGCAATATGAATTCCATTCAAGAAACACAAAAGACATGATATTAATTGCTCAACAAATCCAAATCAAAAAAACCTTATGGGCAGAATCAGCAAGACTGAGAAAATGTTTGAAGGCCAACACATCAAATCTAATACCAAATGACCTTTTTGACTTGCAATGAGGGGGTTATGGAGTATCCTTATTAAATTAGGCCTAAAAATTTTATTGGCATCCTCTTTACTGCACACGCTGTAATCTTCACCAATGGATCCGCCACAGACAAAAATCACAGTGCAGATTGTCGTCAACTAATGCTCCATCATTGTACCAATTCTCTTCTCAATCTTCCTTGTTGTATTACTACACCTCACCTCACCTCCAATGAGCTCTTTATTAAAGTTGAGTTAATCTACGAGATGAGTGGGAAACTCTCATCTTTGCCACATCAACTCCAGAACCAAATTCATTCCAACCTCATTCATCAAGATCAAGTATGCAGACAACACCAGTATAACTGGTGGAAACTGAGCTCCAAACTATTGTTAGTTCCCTTACTGAAGAGTATGAGAGGATGGGTTTTAGCCTGAATATCCAAGGACAATATCCACTATCTAATGACTTCTTATATTTCAAAAACAACCATTCAGCAAGGGAATACATTAATAATCAAAAGCCACCATTGCACTAGCATAGCCTTCAACCAGTCTGTTTTAAGACCAATACACCAAATCCAGCACTAAGCTCATGATTTATCAAGCAGCAGGAAACCAGCCTCCTGTTCCTGGTGACATGGACAACCTACGGTGGGAAACCCAAAGCACTTGAGAAGTACTATGCAAGGCTAATCTCCACAAAATCCTCCAAATCTGCAGAGCACACAATCTAATGTCAATATCTTCTTACAGACAAGCAACCCCAGCATTATGGCTCTGTTCACATTCAACCAGCTCTGATGCCGGACTCCGAAACAAACACTCTTCTCCAACTTTCATTACAGCAAGCAATTCCCAAGAGGATAATAAAAGTACTTTAAAGATGTGCTCAAAGCCTCTTTAAAACAACTTCTGGTCACAGGTCACTCTATCTGATGAAGAAGCATCTGGATAGGCAACAAGAACTTTGAGCATCTACATTGGAAGTATCTCCAAGGACAATACACAGAAGCAGCACACAATTTCTAAGCAAATTATCCCCCCCACCCCCATTCAAATTCCACCTGACCAATCTGTGGCAGAGTTTGTGTATGTTGCTTGTGATTCATTAGTCACCTCAGAATCCACTGAAAACAGGTCAAGCAGGAAAGAAATCACATTTTAAAATAATTTTTTGAACATTTTATATCTTGGAATAAAGATAGGAACATGTATATACAGTTATTTAGAAGCCAAAATATTGTAAACCAATTATATATACGATTAGTTTATTTTATTGGCATTATTTCCTAAGCAGTATTTGTATTTAGGATGCCATTAAAAATCACCTAGATCTCACAAAAGCACAAAATTTTCACAGCAACTCACAGTGAGACCAGTATGAAATTATGCTAAGATTGCACTAATTCAACTTAGCTTTCTTAATTCAGGTGAAGACGTCTGCAAAACAGCAAAGCCTGTCGGGAAAGACTGAATCATTGACAACATTTTTTAGATTTCTGCATTGAACTATTCTTGCTCAGAACCTCAACATTGCTCTTATCAATATAACCTACAATTCTGGCTATTGACACTGGTGTCCACCAGACCATAACCACATGGAGCAAAAGAATTTTACCCCCAACACTTTTACATCAGCTATCTCTGCGTAAGAATAAGTATATAAATTGGTCTTATTGTCACGTGTACCGTGTTACAGTGAAAAACCTGTCTTGCATACCATTCATACAGATCAGTTCATTACACGATGCATTGAGATAATACAAGGTAAAACAGTAACAGAATGCAGAATGAAGTGTCACAGCTACAGAGAAAGTGCAGTGCAGGTGGACAATAAGGTGCAAGGTCATAACAAGGTAAACTGTGAGATCAAGAGTTCATCTTATCATACTAGGGAACCGTTTGAAAGAAGCTGCCCTTGAGCCTGCTGGTATGTTCTTTTTAGGCTTTTGTATCTTCGGCCTGATGGGAAAGGGAAGAGGAGAGAATGTCTGGGGTGGGTGAGGTCTTTGATTATGCTGGCTGCTTTACTGAGGCAGCTAGAGGTATAGACAGAGTCCGCGGAGGGGAGGCTGGTTTCCGTGATGTGCTGAGCTGTGTCCACAACTCTTTGCAGTTTCTTGTGGTCATGAGCAGAGTAGTTGCCATACCAAGCCATGATGCATCTGGATAGGATGTTTTCTACTGTGCATCAATAAAAATTGGTGAGGGTCGACAGGGACATGCCAAATTTCTTTAGCCTTCTGAGGAACGAGAAGTGCTGGTGAGCTTTCTTTGCTGTGGTGTCGACGTGGTTGCACCAGAACAGGCTACTGGTGATGTTCACTCCTAGGAACTTGAAACTCTCAACCCTCTCGTCCTCAGCACTGTTGAAGTAGACAGGAGCATGTGCACTGCCACCTTCCTGAAGTCAATGACCAGCTCTGTTGTTTTGCTGACATACAGGGAAAGGTTGTTGTCATGATAGCATGTCACTATACTCTCTATCTCCTTCCTACTCTAACTCGAGATGCAAGTTACTATTACATATATACTGTTATGACATCATCCATACAACAAAAGCAGCTACAGACCTCAGTAAGGACGGGGCTTCCAAATGTTGTTGACAATACATTCATTAAATCCTCAGTATAAACTGAGACAAACTGCAGCTGAATCAGATTGACTTCTGTTACTCACTCAAAACTTCCTTTTTGAACCATTCACATTTACTACTAAAAGAGAATAGGAGGAAGAGAAAGAGACAGAAGCTGATTTGTCAAAATCATATTACTTGAAATTTCCAGTTAATTACATTTGGGGTGGGGGGGTCATAACAAGACAAGGTAGCAGAAAAAATAGAAAACTACAGATGCTGGAAATCTGAAATAAAATTAGAAAATGCTAGAATTAGCAGATTATCAAACCAAAACATTAATATATCTTTCCTTACAAATGCTGCTCAGTAATTCCAGCATTTTCTGTTAATTTGTACAAGGGAGTATGTAAATTTATCCATAATAGGAATGGTCTTCCTCCTAGATCAACATTCAAAGCCCACAAAAAAGTGAAGTATCTTCTCACATTACAAAAGTGAACAAAAAGTACTGTGAAAGATGCACTATATTTATCTAATTAGGAGCAACTTGACCAGGTTCTCCTGAGCATCAGCATTCCAATGTGCAAAAGCCCCACCCTAAAAAACATCCTAGATTCTGAGTCAAAGACAGTCCATTCGCACTGTCAAATATGGAGGTCTGGCACTTACTGACAGATCCAGAAAGTTGAATCCATCATTTTATGCTTTTGATGGATCCAGCATGGGATTCTCCAGTATTATACTCGGGATATGGCCTTCGTGGATCCTGCACCAGGCCCAAGACCCACTGATTTCAATTGGGGATGTATGGCAAAGATTTAGGAAGCGAAGAGGGAAGTAAGACATGAATGCTTTCAATTACTTGTGTTGTATTTACACTTATAAAAGTTAAATAACCATAAAATTATTTTCTTGAATTTTAATATTTTTACAAGTCTTAGAATGTTTAAAAATTAATGAAAAATCAAGAACAGTTTTTACTTCTGACATTGTCTCTGCTCACAGTTTTGTTGGTTGTCAAAAGCTACAGGGGCATGTGCTCCTCACTCTGCTACTGTTGGCCTGGTTTCTATGATAGTACACTGCTGGATTCGAGGATGCAGAGGCCAGGTAAATATGCACATGGGCAAACCACAGGCAAGATCTTTTGGTGGGGTGACCGTGTTAACAAGATCTGGTCCATCAAGCATCAAAAACATCAAGGCAGATAGATATTAAATAAAAAGGGAATGGATGTTTGATGTTTTTGGAATGAAATTTAATGAGAGTGTCTGCCTCGTTTGCTTAATAGCATCAGTACAAACACCACAAAATACTGAGGTCACAAAACAGTGGGATCTTGGAGCACGGTATGCCAAAGATGATCAAGACAATGCTTTGTATCCTAATGAAAGGTAATTGACCTGAAACATTAATTCTCTCTCTCCTCAGATTTCACCGACTTGCTGAGTATTTCCAGCATTTTCAGCTTGTATTCCAAATTTCCAGCATCTGCAGCTTTTTTTTTTGCTTTTCAATGCTTAGTATAATCATTGAAAGAGGCATAATACAAGAGTATTTTATGCTTTTTGAGACTGTTTGGTTAATCACAAATAGTTCTGCACCAAAGGTGAAGTCAATTTTTATTTATAAATTTGGCCAAGACTTTTCTGGTCAGTGCTCACTTCAGTTCTCCACTGATCCATGCCCTAACCACAAACTAGCATAGTCATATTTTAGTTTTTTATTTAACCGAGAAATTGTTAGACAGTGGTGAACTGCCAGTGCTTGTTACTGACTTTCATGCTATATTCACCAAGTGTGGCTCCCCAGGACAGAACTTCCTTTGCAAAGTTGCCCACTTATGGGCCTGCTGACCCATATCTGGGAGAGGAAAGAGGAGGAACTACTGCCCACAAAATTGATGACAAACATACACCTTGATAGGTGGCTAAACCAGTCAAAAGGAAAATTTCTCTACATTCAGTAATATTCCAAGCTATTACAATTAAATGAAACAATTAAATTAAAAATAATCTTAAAATAATTAACTAGATTCAATTAAGTCAAAAAGTATTATTTGTATACTATTATTGTTTGACAGTGTAATTCTTAGTTTGATTTATCAGTGTCTCTGGTGGTCATGGGGGACTTCAATATGCAGGTAGACTGGGAAAATCAGGTTGGCACTAGATCCCAAGAGAAGGAATTTGTAGAATAAATTACAAGATGGCTTTTCAGAGCAGCTTGTAGTCGAGCCCACTAGGGAAAGGGCAAGTCTAGATTTGGTGTTGTGCAATGAACCAAATTTGATTAGGGAGGTTAAAGTAAAGGATCCCTTGGGAGGCAGTGATCATAATACGATAAAACTCACTCTGCAGTTTGAGAGGGAAGAGCTAAAATCGAATACATCAGTATTACAGTTGAGTAAGAGTAACTACAGAGGCATGAGGAACTGGCCAAATTTGATTGGAAGGGGACTCTAAACAGGGATGACAGTAAAGCAGCAACGGCAGGAGTTTCTGAGAGTAATTCAGAAGATGCAGGATGATTTCATCCCAAAGAGAAGCAGCATTCTTAAGGGAGGATGAGGTATTTGTAGCTGACAAGGGAAATCAAAGACAGTATAAAAGCAAAAGAGAGAGTATATAGTACTGCAAAAATTAGCAGGAAGCTAGAGGATTGGGAAGCTTTTAAAAACCAACAGAAGGCAACTAAAAAGCATTAAGGGGAGAAAAGATGAAATATAAAGGTAAGCTAGCCAATAAATTAAAAGAGGATACCAATAGTTTTTTCATATATATATATGAGTAAAAGAGAGGCAAGAGTGGACATCGGACCACTGGAAAATGACGCTGGAGAAATAATAATAATGGGGAACAAAAAAGTGGCAGACGAAGTGAACAAGTATTTTGCATCAGTCTTCACTGTGGAAGACCCCAGCAACATGTCAGAAATTCGAGAGAGTCAGGGGACAGTAGTTGCTATTACTAAGAAGGTGCTTGGAAAGCTGAAAGGTCTGAAGGTGGATAAGTCACCTGGACTGCACACCCCAGGGTTCTGAAAGAGGTAGCTGAAGAGACTGTGGAGGCATTAGTAGTGATCTTTCAAGAATATTTAGAGTCAGCAATGGTTCCAGAGGGCTGGAAAATCGCAAATGTCACTCCACTCTTTAAGAGAGGGAGGCAATAGACAGGAAATTATAGGCCGGTTAGCATGACTTCAGTGGTTGTAGAGTCCATTATTAAGGATGAGGTTTTGGGGTACTTGGAAACACATGATAAAATAGGCTGAAGTCAGCATGGCTTCCTTAGGGGAGATCTTGCCTGACAAATCTGTTGGAATTCCTTGAGGAAGTGACAGGCAGGATAGACAAAGGAGAGTCAGTGGATGTTGTTTACTTGGATTTTCAGAAGGCCTTTGATAAGGTGCCACACGAGGATACTAAGTAAGATAGGAGCCCATGGTATTACAGGAAAGGTACTGGCATGGATAGAAGAAGACTGGCTGACTGGCAGATGGCAAAGAGTGAATATAAAGGGGGCCTTTTCTGGTTGGCCAGCTGTGACTAGTGGTGTTTCGCAGCAGTCGGTGTTGGGTCCGCGACTTTTCACATTATATGTTAATGATCTGGATGACAGAATTGATGGCTTTTTGGCCAAGTTTGCGGATGATACAAAGATAGGTGGAGGGACAAGTAATGTTGGGGAAACAGGGAGTCTGCAGAAGAACTTGGACAGGTTGGGAGAATGGGCAAAGAAGTGGCAGATAAAATACAGCATAGGGAAGTGTATGGTCATGCACTTTGACAGAAGGAATAAAGGCGTAGACTATTTTCTAAATGGGGAGATAATTCAGAAATTGGAGGTGTAAAGGGACTTGGGAGTTCTAATGCAGGATTCCCTAAAGGTTAACTTGCAGGTTGAGTCGATAGTAAGGAAGAAAAATGCAATGTTAGCATTCATTTCAAGAGGACAAGAATATAAAAGCAAGGATGTAATGCTGAGGCTTTATGGCATTGCTCAGACCACATTTGGAGTTTTGTGAGCAGTTTTGGATGCCATATGCAAGGAAGGATGTGTGGGCATTGGAGAGGATCCAGAGGAGGTTTACGAAAATGATCCCAGGGATGAATGGGTTAAGTGTTTGATGACTCTGGGCCTGTACTCACTGGAGTTTTGAAGGATGAGGGGGATCTCATTGAAACCTGCCAAATATTGAAAGGCTTGGATAGAGTGACAGGGGGAGGTTGTTTCCAGTAGTGGGAGAATCTAGGACCAGAGGGAACAGCCTCAGAATAAAAGGACATCCCTTGAGCACAGAGATGAGGAGGAATTTCTTTAGCCAGAAGGTGGTGAATCTGTGGAATTCATTGCTATAGACAGCTGTGGAGGCCAAGTCATTGGGTATATTTAAAGTGGAGGATGATAACATCTTGATTAGTAAGCGTGTCAAAGGTTATGGGGAGAAGGCAGTAGAATGGGAATGAGGGAAAATAAATTTGCCATGATCAAATGGCGGACTAGACTTGATGGGCTGAATGGCCTAATTCTGCTCTTGTCTTATGGTATGTTTTCTGACATAGTCATGAGCTTTTCATGCCAGCTGGAAACTATTGAGACTATCTACTTTTTGCTCTGTAACCACTGAGACAATAGTACATCAAGTGATCATCCAGCTATTTTTTAATTTATCAATTCTCCCAAAGTCTGCGGCCTTCTTCCTCACTATAGTATCAATCACAATATATTTTGTATCATTTGTAAACATTTTTAATCATTCCCCCTACATTTAAGTATTTTTCAAAAAAAATATTCACTGGAAGGCGAGCATTTTTTTTTCTGTTCTTAGCTGCTATCAAAAGGACAGTGAGGAACCATCTTCATGAACTGCTAATATGCAGTAAATGCAGCCTTGGAATCCTGTTACGTAGGAAGTTCCAGGAATTTGACTCTGTTACCATAGTAATAGTGGTATTTCCTAGATCTTTTGTGTTCATTCTTCCAGATAATAAAGACTGCCTGCTTTTTTTTTAAATGAGTTCTCTAAGTTCTCAAAGCCTTGATGAAATTTTACATTGTTTAACTATTGATAGAGGAGGTACTAGAAAGACCAGCTGCATTTAAAGTGGACAAATCACCGGATTCAGATGGGATGCATCTTAGGTTGCTGAGGGAAGGGAGGAAATTGTAGAGGCTAGGGCTGTAATCTTCCAAATATTTACAGATTCAGAGGTGGTACTTGAGCACTGGAAAAAATTACACTCATGTTCAGAAAAAAAGAGCATTGGGATAAACACAGTAACCATAGACCAGTCAGTTTAACCTTGGTGGCGGGGAAAGTGCGAGAAGGAATAATCAGGAACAGAACATGCAGTCACTTAGGATGTATACATTGATTAGAGAGTGCCGGCATGGACACAAATTGAGTCTAACTAACTTGATGAAGCCTTTTTTTCCCCCATGAAGTGCAGGGGCAGGGAAATGTTTTTTTTTGGGGGAGGGGTTAGTGGGGTTCAGTGAGGGAAATGAGGTTGACCCCCAAAAAGCATTTGGTAACGTGACACACAGCAATCATCAGCATTGAAGTCCATGGGATAAAGGGACTATAGCAGCATGGAAATAAATTTGGCTAAGGAACAGGAAACAATAGCAGTGATCTATTTTGTACTGAAGGGGATGTACAGTGGAGTTCCCCGGGTTGTTAATAGAATTACAGATTTTATTTAAGGTATACATAAATGATTTGGACAAAGTTGAAAAGGGCTCAGTTCCCAGATGACACAAAATCTGGAGGCATAGTGACCTATGAGGATAGCAGCAAACCAAGGAGACAGATATAGGCTGGTGCAATGGGTGGCTAGAAGGCAGATGGAATTTAAATGTTAAAAGATGAAAAGCATTACATTTTGGTCAGAATTATGAGAAGTAGCAATATAAACTAGAGGGCATAATTATAAAAAATAACACGAGAACAGAGGATTGGTGTATAGGTGTACAGTTTGTTGAAAGTGGAGGGACAGGCTGGCATCTGGTTTAAATAGGTTACAGAATCCTGGGCTTTCTAAATTGATGCAATACAGCAAGGAAGCCACAATAACTTTTTATAAAATATTGGTTCAGCCAGAAATGGAGTATTATGTTCAGTTCTGGGCACCAAAGCTTTGGAGAGGTATAATGGCTTTAGAGCGGGTGCAGAAGAGATTTTGTAATATTATTCCAATGATAAGGAACTTTGGAACACTGGAAAAACCAAGGTTGTTCTGTTCCTTTGGAACAGAAGAGGTTACAATGGGATCTGATGGAGATACTCCAACCATGGTGGGTATAGAGACAATCAATGGAGAGAAAACCATTGGTAAAAGGGTTAAAAACTCTGAGACACAGAATGAAGATGATTGGCAAAATAACCTAAAATGACACGAGGAAAAACTTTTTAAATGCATTGAGCAGCTAAAATCAGGAATGCACTGCCCAGATTAGTAGTGGAAGCAGATTTGATTGTGGTGTCCAAAAGGAGTAGTACTTGAAAGGAGAAGTGCAGGGAGAGGTGGGAGGGCGGAGAGGAAGGGAAAGTGGGATTAGCGAGATTTTTGTTTTTACACAGAACCAGTGCAAACTTATAGATTCATTGACGTACAGTATGGAAAAAGGCCTTTCGACCCAACTCGTCCATTCCGACCAAGGAGTTTATCTGTGCTCATCCCATCTGCCTGTGTTTGGCGCATAGAGTCACAGATTTGGACAGCATGGAAACAGACCCTTTGGCCTAGCTGGTCCAATGCTACGTCCCTACGTTCCTATGCTCCTACGTTCCAGGGAATAAAGTCCTAAATCTATACAACCTCTCCTTGTAACTCAGGACCCCAAGTCCAGGCAACATCTTGGCAAATCTTTTCTGCACTCTTTCTAGTTTAATAACATCTTTCCTATAGCAGGGTAACCAAAACTGTACACAATACTCCAAGTACAGTCTCACCAATGTCTTATATAACTGTAACATAACTTCCCAACTCCTATACTCAATGCTCTGACGGATGAAGGCCAGAATGCCAAATGCCTTCTTCACAACCCTATCTACCTGTGATGCCGCTTTCAGGGAACTATGCACTTGCACTCCGAGGCCCCTCTGTTCTATAACACTCCCCAGGGCCCTACCATTCACTGTACAATTCCTACCTTAGTTTGATCTCCCAAAAAGTAATACCTCACATTTATCTGGATTGAAAGCCATTTGCCTATCCTCAGCCCACATACCTCGCTGATCATGATCCTCTTGTAATTTTCCCAAAACTGCCAGCCTTGCCCTTCATCCTAACAGGAACATGCAGGCCCTGAACTCCTGACACCACACTTTTGAAAGTCTCCCACGGCAGATGTTCCTTTCTCTGCAAACAATCTCACCCAACCGACAACTGCAAGCTCCCGCCTAATGGCTCCAGAATTTGCCCTGCCCCAGTTCAGCACAAAAGCAGTCCACAACATTCCAAAGAATCTATTGCCCCACCTCATCAGTGTCCTGCATGTTCCTGTTAGGATGAAGGGCAAGGCTGGCAGTTTTGGGAATCCTAGTTGACAATAGATATTGAGGCTCTGATTAAGAAAAAGAGGGAGGCATACACTGTGCATAATCTGTTGGGAACTAGTGAATCTCTTGATGACTACAAGAAGTGTAGGAATGCACTTAAGAGGGAAGTTAGGAGGGCAAAAAAAGATATGAGAAAGATCTGGCAGGCAAGGTGAGGCAAGATCCCAAGAGATTCTACACCTGCAGCAAAGTGTGCAGATTCCACAGAGGATTTATCCGAGAACCCATAGAACAGTATTTGAAGCAAGTCATTCTTAGCCCTAAGGGACTAAGAAGAGCTCGCACTCAAATACTGATTTTGTGCAAAGAGTTGTGTCACTCATGTCACTTCAGGAATTCAATTCTTTCATTTTTTTTGTGTTGTAATGGAGGCCAAAGTCAAATGATCTGGACACAACTGAAACAAAGCAACAGTGAGCAAATGATTGGGGACACAGAACAGAGAACACAGAACAGTGCAGCACTGGACAGGCCATTTGGCCCACGACGTTGTGACAATGTTGATGCCAATTCATACTAAATGTCCTCCTCCTGTGTATCATCAATATCCCTCCGTTCTCTTCACATCGGGCTGCATAATTAACAACAGCACATCCCTTCCTGATGAACTTAACGCATTCTATGCGCGTTCTGAACAGACAGCCTCCAATGCAGCTGAACCTGTGATCACAGTGGTGGACGTAAGATCAGTCTTCTGGAGAGTGAACATGAGGAAAGCACCTGGCCCAGCTGGTGTCCCTGGCCGTGTGCTCAGATCTTGTGCTGATCAGTTGGCAGAAGTATTTGCGGACATACTTAACCTCTCCCTGCTTCAGTCTCAGGTTCCCACCTGTTTTAAGAAGACCACTATCATCCCGGCACCGAAGAAAAGCCAGGTAACATGCCTCAATGACTACTGACCAGTGGCTCTGACATCCACCACCATGAAGTGCTTTGAGAGGTTGGTCATGGCACACATCAACTCCAGCCTCCCAGACAACCTGGACCCATTGCAATTCGCCTATCGCCGAAACAGGTCTACAGTGGATGCCATCTCCCTGGCCCTACACTCAGCTCTGGAGCATCTGGACAGTAAAGACACATACGTTAGACTACTGTTTATTGACTACAGCTCTGCCTTCAATACAATAATCCCAAGCAAGCTTGTCACCAAACTCCAAGACCTAGGACTCAACACCTCCCTCTGTAACTGGATCCTTGACTTTCATAACAAACAGACCACTATCAGTGAGGATAGGCAGCAATACCTCCGGCACGATTATTCTCAACACTGGTGCCCCACAAGGCTGCTTCCTCAGCCCTCTACTCTACTCCCTATACACTCATGACTGTGTGGCCAGATTCTGCTCTAACTCCATCTACAAGTTTGCAGACGATACCACCGTTGTTGGCCGTATCTCAAACAGCGATGAGTTGGAGTACAGGAAGGAGATAGAGAGCTTACTGGAATGGTGTCATGACAACAACCTTTCCCTCAATGTCAACAAAACAGAAGAGCTGGTCATTGACTTCAGGAAAGAGGGCTATGTACATGCATCTGTCTACATCAATGGTGCTGAGGTAGAGAGGGTTGAGAGCTTCAAGTTCCTGGGAATGAACATCACCAACAGCCTGTCCTGGTCAAATCATGTAGATGCCATGGCCAAGAAAGCTCATCAGTGCCTCTACTTCCTCAGGAGGCTAAAGAAATCTGATTTGTCCCCTTTGACTCTCACCAACTTCTACTGATGCACCATAGAAAGCATCCTATCTGGATTATCACGGCTCGGTACGGCAACTGCTCTGCCCTGGACCGCAAGAAACTGCAGAGAGTTGTGGATACAGCCCAGCGCATCATGGACACCAGCCTTCCCTCCTTGTCTTTACCTCTCGATGTCTTGGTGAAGTAGCCAGCATAATCTAAGGCACCACCCACCCAGGACATTCTCTCTTCTCTCCTCTTCCATCAGGTAGAAGATACAGGAGTCTGAGGGCATGTACAACCAGACTTAAGGACAGCTTCTACCCCCACTGTGATAAGACTATTGAACAGTTCCCTTATACAATGAGATGGTCTATGACCTAACGATCTACCTTGTGTGACCTTGCACCTTATTGCACTGCACTTTCTCTGTAGTTGTGACACTTTACTCTGTACTGTTATTGTTTTTACCTGTACTACCTCAATGCACTCTGTACTAACTCAATGTAACTGCACTGTGTAATGAATTGACCTGTATGATCGGTTTGCACGACAAGTTTTTCACTGTACCTCAGTACAAGTGACAATAATAAACCAATACATGTCTATCTAAAAGCCTCTTAAACACCACCAAACTGCCTGCTTCCACTACTACCCCTGGTAACCCATTCTAGGCACCAACCACTCTCTGGGTAAAAATACGTCCCTCACGTTGCCTTTAAACTTCCCCCCTCTAATCTTAAGAGCATGTCCTCTGGTGTTTGACATTTCTAGCCTGGGGAACAGATTCTGACTGTGTACCCTATCTATGCTTCTCATAATTTTAAAAACCTCTATCATGTCTCCCTTCAGCCGCTGATGCTCTAGGGAGAACAACCCAAGTTTGTCCAACCTTTCCTTATAGCTCATACCTTCTAATCCAGGCAGCATCCTGATAAACCTCTTCTGCACCCTTTCCACAGTCTCCACATGCTTCCTATAATGGGGCGAACAGAACTGTACACAGTACTCCAAGTAGAGTCTGACTAAAGTTTTATAAAGCTGCAGCATGACTTCCTTACTCTTATACTCAACACCCCTACCAATGAAGGCAAGTATGCCAATACACCTTCTTCACCAACTTATCCATTTGCATAGCCACTTTCATGAACTATGGACCTGGACCCCAAGATTCCTCTGTACCTCAATGCTATTAAGGGATCATACCATTAACAATATACTTTTTTCTTTTATTTGACCTCCAAAAGTGCAACACCCCACACTTGCCAGGATTAAACTCCATCTGCCACTTCTCTGCCCCATATCTGTAACTGATCTATATCCCACTGTATTCTTTGATAGTCCTTCATACTGTCCACAGCTCCACCAATCATGGTGTCATCCGCAAAACATCAGCAAAATGGGCGGCACAATAGCACGAAAGTTAGCGTATTGCTATTACAGCACCAGCGACCCAGGTTGAATTCCAGCTGCTGTCTGTAAGGAGTTTGTATCCGTGACTGCGTGGGCTTCCTCCAGGTGCTCCGGTTTCCTCCCACATTCCAAAGATGTACGGGTTAGGAGTTGTGGACATACTATGTTGGCACCGGAAGCGTGGCGACACTTGTGAGCTGCCCCCCAGAACATTCGTCACAAAAGATGCGTTTCACTGTGTGTTTCGATGTTCATGTGACGAATAAGGAAATCTTATCTAATCCATCCATCTACATTTTCATCCAAATCATTGATGTAGTCCCAGTACTAATCCTTGTGGAACACCACTGGTCATAGAATAACAGCCTTGAACCTTACTCTCTGCCTTCTGTGAGTAAGCCAGTTCAAAATCCAAACTTGCAATTCACCCTGGATCCCATGCATCTTTATCTTCTGAATCAACCTCCCATAAGGGACCTTATCAAATTCCTTACTAAGGTCCATGTAGATAATGTCCACTGCCTTAACGTCATCAAGCACCTTTGTCACCTCCTGAAAAAAACCCAATCAAGTTTGCAAGGCAGGACCTGTCCCACACAAAGCTATGCTCACTATCCCAAAGCAGACTGTGCCTTTCCAAATGCACATAGATCCGATCCCTCAGTATCCTCTCCAATAGCTTCACTACCACTGACATGAAGTTCACTGGCCTATAATTACCTGGATTATCCCTATTTCCCTTCAACAAAGGAACAACATTTGCTACTCTTCAGTCGTCTGGGACCTCATCTCTTGTTAGTGAGGACACAAAGATCTTTGTCAAAGCCCCAGCAATCTCCTCACTTGCTTCTTTCAATATTATGGGATATATGCCATCAGGCTCTGGGGACCTATCCACCTTAATGCTTTTCAGGAGACCCAGCACGAGCTCTTCCTTAATCTCAAAATGTCCCAGCCCATTAGCATGTCCCACTCTGTTTTCACTATCCTCCAAATCTTTCTCCTCAGTAAATACAGAGACAAGCTTAGGCACCTGCTCTGACCCCAAGCACAAACTCCCTCCTTTATCCTTGAGTGGACCTACCCTTTCTTTAGTTATCCTCTTTTGTTGCAGTTATGCAAGTATAAAATGCCTTAGGATTCTCCTTGATCCTGCTTGCCAAAGACATTTCATGGCCCCATTTGGCCTTCCTAATCACCTGCTTGAGCACTTTCCAGCTATCTTTATATTCCACAAGGGCCCAGTCTGATTTTAGCATCCTAAACCTTACATATGCTTCCTTTTCCTTCCTGACTTTTCACCCAATGTTCCCTTACCTTACCATCCTTGTCCTTACTCCTTCCCAGAACATGCCGATCCTGAACTCCGATCAGCGGGTCTTTAAACAACTCCTACACATCAGGTGTGGACTTGTCTGACAGCAGCAGCTCCCAGTCAACACCCCTTAGCTTTTGTCTCATCCTGTCGTAATTTGCACTTCCCCAATTTAGTACCTTCCTGCAAGATCCAATTATATCCTTACTGATGACTATCTTAAAACATACTGAGTTGTGGTCACTATTCCCAAAATGTTCACCCACTATCAGATCCGTCACCTGGCCTGGCTCATTTTCCAAAACTAGGTCCAGTATGCTCTCCCCTCTAGTTGGACTCTCCACAAAGTGTTTCAAGAACCCCTCTTAGATGCACTGAAGAAATCATACCCCATCTAAGCATCTTGTATTAAGGAAGTTACAATCAATACTGGGAAATCCCCCACTATGACAACCCTGTTGTTTCTGCACCTTTCCAATAATCTGTCCACATATCTGTTCCTCCACCTCTTGGTGGCTACTGGGGGTGCCTATAGTACAATTCCAAGAGTGTAATTGCACCTTTCTTATTTCTGAGCTCCACTCAAATTGCCTTTGTGCATGAGCCCTCCAGTATGTCCTGAGTATTGCTGTGAAATTCTCCCTGATGAGTAGTGCTACCTCTCCACCTGTTTTACCGCCCGTCTCTATCACATCTAAAACAGCAAAACCCAGGAACGTTGAGCTGCCAGTCCTGTCCCTCATGCAGCCAGGTCTCTGTAATGGCAACAGCATCATAATTCCATGGACAGATCCAGGCTCTAAGTTCATCTTCCCTATCCACAATACTCCTAGACTGAAATAAACATATGTCAACCCATCAATCCCACCATGTCTATTAGCCTGCCTCTTGCTGTCCTTCCTTTCAGTCTTACTCATCATACTATCTTTCTTGCTCTCAACTCTACCATCTGTTGCCCTGCTGCTCTGGTTCCCATCGCCCTGTTACTCCAGTTTAAACCCGCCCATGTAGCACTAGCAAACCTCCCAGCAAGGATATTGGTTTCTGTCCAGTTCAGATGCAAACCATCTTGTTTGTATAGGTCCTACTTGCCACTTCACAACCTATCATCAACTTTCATTCTTTTTTTGTTTACTGCCTCTAAGAGTGGAGATCCTTATGGTTTTCATATGTATACATATACAGATGTGATTTGTTTCCCCAAAAAGAAATTAGTAAACTAGTTTGGCTTTTGCAACAATTCAATAGATCCATAGTCACCATTACCAAAAGTAGTCTTTTATTCCAGATATTTTTAATAATTCAGTTTTATATATTGCTTTGGTTGCACCTGAATTCCACCTCCAGATTTTTACTCCAGGCCCCTGTACTACAAGCCTCTTCACATCTTCCTTCCTATTCAGCAAAACATCAGAATACTGGTCCACATGTGAATGTGTTATATAGACAAGCTAAATGTGTGGGAAAGAATATCGCAGATGCAGTGGAATTTGGAAAAATATGAAGCTACCCCTTTTGGTACACAAACAAAAGCAGAGTTTTTTTTAAAGATGGTAAGAGACTCAGTAACGTTGATATTCAAAAGGACCAAGTTGAAAGCCATCATACTGCTGCAGCGACCAATTAAGGTAAGATACCTTTATTAGTCGCATGTACATCGAAACACTCAGTGAAATGCATCTTTTGTGTAGAGTGTTCTGGGAGCAGCCCACAAATTAGGAAGGCAAATGATATGTTGGCTTTTGTTACAAGAGGATTTAAGTACAGATGCCTTAATGCAATCATAAAGGGACTTGGTGAAATCACACCTGGAGAGTTATTTACAGTTTTTGTCTCATCATAAAGAATAAACTTTTTCCACAGAGGGAGTGCAACAGAGATGCACTAGAGTGATTCCAGAGATGGTAGGTTTGCTGTACGAGGACTGATTGAGTAGACTAGGCCAGTATTCTCTGAAGTTTAGCAGCATGAAAGGAGAACTCATTGAAACTTGCAAATTTCTTACAAGTCTTTGCAGGGTGATGATCATTCTCCTGGCTGAGGAGTCTAGGACCAGGGTCACAGTCTCAAAATAAGTAGGATATTTTGGATGGAGACGAACAGAACTTTCTTCACTCAGAGGATGGTGATTTTTTTTAAAATTATCTACTCCAGAGGGTTCTGGAAGTTCATTCATTGAGTTCATTCAAAAAAAGCTATCAATAGATTTCTGCATTTTTAGGGAATCTAGTAGTATGGGGATAGTGCAGGAAAATGACAATGATGTAGATGGTCAGCCATGATCTTGATGAATTAGAGAACACACTAAAATCCAAGTGGCCAATTCCTGTTTCTATTTCTTATTTCCTTGATCACCATTTCTGATGCTGAAAAATGCTTTGATAGCTTTAATTGAATCTGTTTCAAATTAATGTTACATTAAATTATATGTCTTTGCTGCAATCATTAACTGCAAGACCAATATGAAGCATTAAAGTGGAATCATCCCTCTTCCTATAGAATGTCATTACTTCAGCTGTGTTGATTGAAAGTGTCAACCATCATACCAATAATTGAAAGGTGAGACAGGTGCAACTACACGTTAACAACATGTCAACCAGACATAAAATCATCCAGCAAATTAGAAAGAAATTCACAAGGCTGAACAGCACAAACTAAACCTGTTACTGAAAATTACAGGCAGTTATGGTTTCATATAGACAATAGGTATACACAGCAGAAATACATTTACTATAAACTGAAAGGCCTTGCTGCCAGTCTTCTGCTTATAGCACATGATCCATATAATAAGCAGAGCTCAGGCAGAGCCAGTATCTGCCTTGAGTTCCATGTTTACAGATAGCACTGTTATCCTAAATGTTGCAGAACGAGCCAATGGAGGTATTCAAAGATTGCTAGCCTGAACTTGTCTTCTGTGCTCAAAATATCTTTTAAACAAATCTCATTTCACAACTTGTTCATTTAGATGCAGAAGATCAGCACTGTTATGAAAAATCTTTGCACTTGTTTTCAACTGGCACCCCCATTCTTTTGGCAACATTGCAGATATGACATAAATGTTTATTTTGTTACTAAATTAAAGCTTTTCTGATACAAAAAAATGTCTAACCACTTAAAAAGATTCCAGTAATATGAACTCAGTATCCACTCTTCAGACTACTTCAGCAGAAGGTATTTTAGATGACTAGAGAAAAGAGATGACAATGAAACTCAGTGGTAATTTAGAAGCATATTAAATGTATAACCATACAACAGCTCCACAAGTGTTTCCAATGTACTCTGCCTGTCATTACTTCTGCCATATTAAAAATTATATTTTAGATTTGTGAATTGCTTTTTATAAACAGCTTATGCTAATTAACACTTACAGACCACAATACTAATAAAGAGGCTAAAGGATATGTGATATATTGCTGGGAGTTTAGATGTTTTGTACTACATGTCAGACTGGTTATGTTACAGTACCATAGTTATAAACACATTGTAGATAAGAAATGTAGTTAACAGCCCAAACCAGGCTAGCTCATGTCTGAAAAGCAGTGAATTTCTGGAATGTGTTAACTTTCTATAACAGGACATATTAGATTCAGAACAGTGTAATCAGGCAGATTTAGTTAGCAGTTTAATCTAATTTATCCAATTGTGATTATAATGATTCATTTCGACAGGATGTTTGAGAGGAAGCAATATGAAACAGCAAACGCTAGATTTGAGCAAGGATGACTTCCGTGTCATGAGGCAGAGACTGGCTACCATGAACTGAACACATCTACAAATGGGTAAAGTTGATCAAAGGGAGGTGTTCAAAAATGAATTTACAATGATGCAGAACCTACTGACAAAATGCAGCTGAGAAATATAGAATATTTTGGTAAACTAGCCAGAAAGAAAATGGAACAGTGCACAAGGCCAAATAGTGAAAGGAGATTTAGTTTCAAACAGCATTTTAACTCCTGCAATTCACAGTGAACTGCTAAACCGATCACTATATTTTGGGAGCTTGCATCTGTTTGACTCTTCATTGAAAGAAAAAGCCCCATGTAAGTGACAGCTTATAGAGGAACTATAACTTGCCCCAAGCACTTGAAAGAGCAGTAGCCTGCACAGGAATATCATTGGACACATTTTAAACTCAAAAATGTCACTGTGAAAGGAACTTTGTCAATTCTAACTCAACTACTCCAATGTTACCTGTCAACTCCAACCACCCTCTGTAAATTTAAGCTCAACTCCAACTATTAACCCTACATTGGGTCCCACTTCTTCAATACTTCAATTTAAAAATATTGATGCTTGTGTTAAAATAAGTCCAGTCTTGACAACTGCAGCCCCAATCATAAACTCCTTCCAGCTCTACAAGATCTTATTATTGTGGGAGTACCTTCAACACGACAATTATCCTTCGTAAATGCTGACCTTGGCAGCAATGCCCAAGATCCCAAAGTAAGAACAGATTTTCAAAAATCTCTTCCAGTTATACTTTCTAGCCCACTACAGATTTCCCTTTTCCCCCAATTGTAACCCAACTTCAGCACCCAAAGGTTTTGGGTTCCGATCTTTAAACTCCAAGTCATTCCATAAATCTACCTCTTTGACAAGCGTTTAGTCACATGCTCTAATATCTCTTTAAAAGGCACAAATGTCAGATTTTGTCTGTTCACATTCCCAAGAATCACCATGGGACACTTTATTAATTATCACTCTTAATAGTAACAAAATCAACATTCTCCATCTTTCCCAACATATCAGATCATCTTACAATTTCTTATATGCTAAGCTTTTTTTTAAAAAGCTTTTCTCATATCTCCCCTCTCCATACAAACAAATGAATGTAGTCTCACCAATGTTCTATATAACTGAGGCACAATACTTGTGTATTTAATTCTCTCAGCAATAAACAGTAACATTCTGTTTGCTTTTCTAATTATTTGCAATACCTGCAAGGTAGCCTTTTGCAAATCATGCATTAGGATATCTAGATCTTTCTAAATCTCAGATCTCTGCAGCTCTCATCATTTAGACATCATCAATCAGCCCAATACATCATGGGTACATTCCTCCCCACCATTGGTAGTATCTACAGGAGGCACTGCCTCAACATCCATTATCAAAGATCCCCACCGTCCAGGCTATGCTTTCTTCTCACAGCTACGATTGGGCAGGAAGTACAGAAGCCTGAAGTCCCACATCACCAGGCTCAAGAACAGCTACTTCTCTTCAACCATAAGGTTCTTGAACCAACCAGCACAACCCTAATCACTACAGTTTGGCAACACTATGACCACTTTGATCACTTTACACTAAAATGGACTGTTTTCTTTTGTTCCAACTGTGTTCTTTCTTATAAAAATTGTGTATAATTTATGTTTAACTTATGTTTATCTTATGAATGCTGCTTATATGATGCTATGTGTCTGTGATGCTGCTGCAAGTAAGTTTTTCCTTGCACTTTTGCATACATGTACTTGTGCATATGACAATAAATTTAAATTTGACTTTATTATTTTCTTGTCATAATGAACAATTTTACATTTCCCCACATTATATTCCATTTGCCACTCACTTAACCTATCCACATCCCTTTGTAACCCATTTATGCCTACTCTATACTTCCTGTTAGCCAGACAATCTTCTTTCCACGCCAATATATTTGCTCTTTATACCATGAACTTATATTTTCTGCAGTGATCTTTGATGTAGCACCTTATCATAGAACAGTACAGCACAATACAGACCCTTCAGCCCACAATGTTGTGCCGACCTTTAAACCTCTCCTAAGACTATCTAACCCATTCCTCCCACATATTCCTCTACTTTAAATTCTTCCATATGCCTACCTAGTAATCTCTTGAATCTGACCAATGTACCTGCCTCCACCACTGCCCCAGGCAGCACATTCCATGCCCCAACCACTCTCTGGGTAAAAAACCTTCCTCTGATATCTCCCTTGAACTTCCCACCCATTACCTTAAAGCCATGCCCTCTTGTATTGAGCATTGGTGCCCTGGGAAAGAGGCGCTGGCTGTCCACTCTATCTATTTCTCTTAATATTTTGTACACTTCTATCATGTCTCCTCTCATCCTCTTTCTCTCCAAAGAGTAAAGCCCTAGCTCCCTTAGTCTTTCCTCATAATCCGTACTCTCTAAACCAGGCAGCATCCTGGTAAATCTCCTCTGCACCCTTTCCAACACTTCCACATCCTTCCTATAATGAGGCGACCAGAACTGGACACAGTACTCTAAGCGTGATCTAACCAGAGTTTGATAGAGCTGCATCATTACCTTGTAGCTCTTAAACTCGATCCCTCGAATTATGAAAATTAACATCCCATAAGCCTTCTTAACTACCCTATCCACCCATGAGGCAACTTTCAGGGATCTGTGGATATGGACCCCCAGATCCCTCTGCTCCTCCACACTACCAAGAATCCTGCCATTAACTTTGTACTCTGCCTTGGAGATTGTCCTTCCAAAGTGTACCACCTCACACTTCTCCGGATTGAACTCCATCTGCCACTTCTCAGTCCAGCTCTGCATCTTATCAATGTCCCTCTGCAATCTTCGACAATCCTCTACACGATCCACAACACCACCAACCTTTGCTAACTTGTCAACCCACCCTTCTACCCCCTCATCCCTTATAGCCTCATAATTTGCCCTTCCCTAATTAAATATTTTCCTGTCCTCTTTTTCTCCTATCCTTGTCCATGACAATGCTAAAGGTTAGGGAGCGGTGGTCACTGTCCCTCAAATGCTCACCCACTGAGAGATGTCACCTGACCCAGTTCATTACCTAATACTAGATCTAATATGGCGTTCCCTCTAGTTGGCCTGTCAACATACTGTGACAGGAATCCGTCCCGGACACACATATCAAATGCTATCCGGAAACTTCAGTATAGTACATCCACCAGTTCCCCTTTATCTACAACATGTTACTTCTTCAAGCATGACCTCCCTTTCTCGATAACATGTTGACTTTGTTCAATTACCCTATTATTTTCCAAGTGCCCAGCTAAAATGTCATTAATAATAACTCCTAACATTTTCTGTATGACAGATCTTGAGTGAGATTTCCTCTGATTTCTTGCTTGCTATCTTCTTCCCATTATGAATAAATGCTATTCTGCAATCTAATGGAGGCTTAAATGAATCAAGGGAATCTTGAAAAATTGAAACTAACATGTCAACCATCTCACTAGCCCCTTCTTTTAAGGCCCTACGATGAAGTTCATCAGAACCCAAGGTCTTGCCAGTTCACAGCTTCAATAGTTTGCTATAAGTGCTATGGTGACTGTAACTTTCTCAAGTTCCTACTTCGCTTCCAATTTCCCTATTTCTGGGATGTTACATACCCTCTATAGGAACAACAGAAACAAAAATCTCTTTTTGTATTGGTGGCAAACCTTATACCACAGTCTATTTTTTCCTTATTGATCTTTTAGTCAAGCCTTTGCTGTTTTTTCCCCTGTGCTATTCATTCTTCTGACCTGCCACCTGTACTTGCATAATTATACACTTTAAGTTTGATACTATTTTTGCCTTTTTTCACTTAACCACAGATGATGGGTTTTCTCTGGGATTTTCTTTCTCATTGGAATGTTTTTATTCTGAAAGATTCCTTTAAATGTCTGCCGCTGCATCTCAATTGATGATCCCATAACCTCAATTACCAGTTCACTTTTGTTGGTCCTCCTTTTGTGTCCTCATGGCTGCTCTTACTTAAGTTAAACATACTGGTTTTGGAGCCATTTTTCTCCCTCTCAAAATGAATGTAAAGTTTAGTGGATTGCTGCTATCCAGGGGTCTCTTCACAATGAGATAATCAATCCTATGTTGTTACTCAATAACAGGTCAAGTATAGCCTGCTCTCCAGTTGACTCCAGGCATGCTGTTCTAAGTAACTATCCCAAATACACTATGAGCTCCTCATCTAGGCTACCTTTTCCCATCTGATTTCTTTCAGTCCACACAGATTGAAATTCCCCATGATTTGTGTCATTTCTTTCTAACAAGCTTCCATTATTTCTTATTTTACACTCTGTCCTACTGTGTAATTGTTGCTTGAGGGTCTGTACGTCATTCTACTTCTCTTTATTATTTCCTAATTTCCACTGAAAATGTTTCTACATTCTGGCTTCCTAACATAGGTCATCGCTCTCTATTATTCCAAGATCATCATTAATTTATTCAACATTTCCTGGCTTTACATCCTTTCAAAATGTTATGTACCCCTCAATATTCAGGAACCAACATCATCCAGCAACCAAGTCTCTGCAATGATTATCAGATCATACTTATTTCTATTTATACCGAGTTCATCAGTTTTGTTTTGAATAACACGTGCATTCAGATACTAAGCCTTCAGTTTTGTCTTTTTATTATTTTCATGTACATCTTGCTTCAGCTCCTTATCCTTCTTATTGTCCAAGTATTAGGAGCAGAAATAGGCTATTTAATTCCTCAAGTGTATTCTACAATTCACTGAGGTCATCAATTAGATATGACCCAACTCCATATACCTACCTACCCTTACCTCATATCCCTCAATACCATTGGTTAACATAACTCTATACATCTCAAAATTAAAATCAACTGACCTGGCAACAACTGCTGTTCACAGGAGAGTTCCAAATATCTACCACTGTTTGCATGTAGGAGCATTTCCTAACTTTGCTCTGGAAAAGCCTGGCTCTAACATTTAGATGTATTCTTTTGTACAGGATTCCCCAAGCAACAAAGATATTTTCCCTCCACTCCCTGCTATTAGTTTATCCTAATACCTTGAAAACGTCTATCAAATCAACTCTTATTCTTCGAAAATATCTAACATTAAACCTCACAAAATACATCTATTTTGAAGTAGTGAGAAGAAATGGAAACTCTAAAGCCGCAGTTCGTGTTGTGACCTAAAGTAAGTCACAAACACCTTTCAGGTGGATTGCAGCATAGTGAAATGAAACGTCTGTTTATAATGCACACCATTGGAAGTTTTAAACTGTGAATGAAGTATGGTTCACTTTGGCTGCAGGTGTCTTTACTTCTGCACTTACAATCAGTTTACTTCCTTCTCTCCAGCTTTACCACTACTCTGTCCATCCACCTAAACCAGTGACAAATTCGTAATCACAGGTGACAATTTGGCTGTGGTTATCCAAACATTTTAAACACTTTGAGGAAACTCTCAAGAGCTATTCAGAGCCCATTCCAGGAAACTACCAGATAATCCAGGAAAAACAAAAGCACTCAGAGAGAGGAGCAGCTGTGCTATTCCATCCCTCATAGAATCACACCTGGATTGACATTATCTTCTCAAATCCAAAGACATTAATCACAAAATTTATTTTAAGAATTTATTCCTTATTCTTTCCCTTTGTAGAAAGTTGTGCAGATGCCACTAATTTCATGGTGTTCTGTTTTTGAACAATATTTGAGGTAAGGATTAAAAGGATGTCAAAAGAAGAAATCTACTCCTCTGTTAATTCTAACTCAAGGGCAGGACTGAGAAGATTCCAAACCCCTCAAAAGATTTTTCAATATTCAATTAGATTGTGGTTCATCTACATAATAGCACACCAAAGGCTTTGGTTTAATAATCTTTAACAGTTTTGCCTAATAAAAAAAATCAACGTTGTTTCTTTTAAACTGACCAAGCCTCCACTTGATTAAGGGGCTCAAGATTTCTAATGCCAATTCCCAGTGCTAGCCCATTATGGATTTAGCCTGTTATGGTCGGAGTCCCTGGAGGAACCCGTTCTTTCCTATCTACCCAATTAACTGCATTAATTATCACATCAATTACACCAAGCCCTCGTTATTAAGAATATAGCAAAGAAATGCCGTTAGCTCTCAGTTTAGCTGTTTATTTCTTATAACTTAATCTTACGCTAGTTGAGTGCCACCCTGTTCCCATTTCTTAGGGGTTCCAGCACCAAGGTGTTTCTGCTACTGAATTATAACCCATACACTAGGACTAATAATAGAGATGAGAGTGGAAATCCCACCAATGCACCAAAAAATAAATTCATTGTGTTAAATTAATCTGAATATAAATCTACCAGAAAAAAGAATAGAAAATGCTGGAAATAACACTTTTGGTTTTTATTTCTGCTACTTTCACGTTCACCACTTCCAAAATTTTGTGTTTTTATTTCAGATTTCCAGCATCTGCAGTTTATTTTCTTTTTGATTACTGTGTAAAAAGGAAGGAATAAACCAAGTAATTACAAGCCACTTAGCTTTACTCCAGTGGTAGACAAATTACTGGAATCTATTTTATGAGACAGCATAAACTTCATTTTAAAAAGGCACAGATTAATCAGGAACAGTCGGCATGGATTCCTGAAGGAATGGCCGTGTTTGACTAATGATGGATTTTATTTTAAGGAAGTAATAAAGATGACGGCAATGTTTTTGACGCAGTCTACATGGACTTTGGATGCATATTGTAAGTAGACAAGTTTAAAGTCCAAAACAATACTAGAATGTAAATTCATTATAAAGTGTGAATGTATGATAAGGCGAGTAAGAATGTATGCGAGTTTAACAATAGTCATGTATGTCCTTCAAGAGAAATAATCTTAAATACTTCAAGATTTAAGAGGTAAAAGGTCGCTCTTGATTCAGATTCCAGTCTGAACAAGGTTCTTCAAACGCTGCTAGTGGACTTCATCGTATCAAGACTCACACTTCTGTAAACAATTTTTCAGCATTTAAGTAGTTAACAGATCAGAAATCCTGTACTGTTAAATCTTTACGAGCCTGGGAGGTATTTGGTATGCTCAGCAAATAAAAAGGGTTCAGCCTATTCTTTGTCCAATTCCGACCATCTTCGTCTGACATCATCCTATTTGCATGCTTAATACGTTTTGTGCAGCCAATGAAATTTGCATTTGGGAGGAAAGCCAGCGAGGAACGATTTTCACAAAGCTGTGACATATTATCCGTATTCAGTTATTTCGTGCGAGCACTGTAGGGAGTTGAAAAGCCTGTTCCACAGCCAGCAGCAAGGTAGGCTCGCTTCGTGCTCAGAACCTTTGTTGCACAAGTCTGACGATTTTCATTAGCTCCGGCATAATATTCAAGCAAGCTGCCGAGCAACGATGTCATTGAACCTACTGAGCTACTCGGCAAACCAGGATTCATCTTTGTTCTACCTGAACAGTCATCCGATTTTTCAGAACGGGATTTCTTTTGTGTAACTGTATAACCCAGGATAGTACAACAGTGCTCATTTTCCCCCAAAGATTTTGAACCCGGACTGTTTAGCAGAAACTGGTAACCAAGTATTACGGGGACTCGAATGAACCCAATACTGAATGGATAACCGAGAGGCCACTCCGTACATTGAAACACAAGCTCGTCGTAAACCAGGAAAATAAGCAATTTCACAGCACGAATGTGTTCGCCGACGTAACTCAGCTGTAGAATTCACTCGGGGCAAAATCTCCAAAGTGATCCGAAAGAGTCCAATTTTCGCAGGATCAGTATTCACCATGGTAGCCTCCAACACCACTCTTTGTAAGCCTGATGATTCCTTTAAGTATACATTGTACAGCAGCGTATACATCCTGGTATTCGTCGTCGGCCTCGTGTCAAACTGTGTCGCCCTGTATGTTTTGAGGTGTTCCTTAAAATTAAGGAACGAAACCATAACATACATGACAAACCTTGCCGTGTCAGACCTGCTGTTTGTCTTCACGCTGCCATTTCGGATTTTCTACTATGCGACCAGGGACTGGCCTTTTGGGGATTTGTTGTGCAAGGTTTCGGGGACGCTGTTTCTCACCAACATGTACGGGAGTATCCTGTTCCTGACCTGCATCAGCGCCGATCGTTTTCTGGCTATCGTTCACCCTTTTAAATCGAGAATGCTGAGAACGAAGAGAAATGCGATCATTGTGTGCATTGCTGTGTGGCTGACTGTGCTGGCAGGAAGTGTTCCGGCGACTTTCTTGCGAACGACCAGTGAGAAGGCCAATCAGACGAAAACCTGCTTTGAAAACTTTTCCAACGAGATCTGGAAGAACTTCTTGTCAAAGATTGTAATATTCATCGAGATAGTCGGTTTTGTAATCCCGCTGCTGCTAAACCTGTTCTGCTTTTCAATGGTGTTGAGGACTTTACGCCAGCCCATTACTCTTTCCCGCAGTAAATTCAACAAGAAGAAAGTCCTCCGAATGATTGTTGTCCATTTCCTAATTTTTCTCTGCTGCTTTGTGCCGTACAATATAACGCTAGTGATGTATTCGCTGGTGAGGACTGGAGCAGTGAGAAATTGCTCGGTGGTAACTACAGTCAAAACAATGTATCCCATCACACTATGCTTTGCTGTCTCTAACTGCTGCTTTGACCCCATCGTTTATTACTTTACTTCAGAAACCTTTCAGAATTCAATCAAGAGGAAGTCGAAGTCGCTAAGGTTCGACTCGGATTTGGAGACCTTGCACACTGCGGGCTTCCTCACCAATAATCTGCGGACATTAAAATCTAAAACGCTCAGTTTAGATTCGACTGTTTAGTTACCAATTACACATTTGGAGATCTTATCACATTTTATGCAAACAGAATTAATTTTTTTTACGAGAACATGACCTACTATACTTGAAAACTACAGCACTAATTATCACCACCGCCAGTGGGGTGTGGCTAATGGTTCGCTAATACGGTTTTCAGTCCGTGTATATGATTAAAGCTAATGGTTTATGTCGCCCTCCCAGGGAAATTGGCAGGGGAGAGTGTAAAAGGAATGACTTCCGATTCAGTGATGTAATTATCTACACATATATATTCTTTCAATGTTCACATTTAACTCAGTAAAGACCAGGTGAATGACAAGCCTTAAAATAAATACCAGAGGTACAAAGGAACCATTGCCACAGACAATTTAGATCCAAAGTATTGCTTTTACTGAGGGGACTCATTTTTTAAAGATTTCTCCAGTAATGGAATGGACAGGACAGTAATTGTTATTGAAAGGCATATTTTTAAACATTTGTATCTACGTAAAAATAAATTAATGTTCTAACATCTTATTTGGTACATGCTCTGTGAACAGATACAGTGAAACATTGCATTGCAATCTTCTTGGGCACAGCCAGGCAACTAACAAAGACCATCTTCCTAAGAGAATCATTGACAACTGATGACACAGGAGGTCTTTGCTTCATGGTTGTATTATTAATCAAGAGTGATGCAACCTAATCCTCCTCCAGCAGAATCCTGCAAGTCATTGCTCTTAGACACACACACTTATGAATTAGGAGCAGGACTAGGCCACTCTGCCCCTCAAGGCTGAGCTGATTCTAACCCAAGCCCTGCCACCTACATGCGGTAACCCTTTTACTCCCTTGTAATCAAGAATCAATCCACCTGTCTTAGAAATAGTCAAAGATACTGTTTCAGTGCTTGAAGGAGAGCTTCAGACTCGTGAACCTTAAAAAAAAACTGCTTAATCTGATTTAAATGGGTGACTTTTTGAAAAAGTGACTTTTAGTTCTAGCTTCTTCCAAAAGAGGAAACATTCTTTTCTCATTCACTTAGAACCTTCGTCATTTTTATGTTTCAGTCAAGTTATCTCATTCTTCTAAACTCTGGCAGATAAAAGTCTAGTAAATCTCATAAGAGAATCCAGCATTCCAAGTATTAGTCTAACAAACCTCTGAACTGCTTCCAATGCCTTTACATCCATCTTTAAAAAAGATGACCAATACTGAACATAGTACTCCAGGGATATTGCCAAGTATTATTTGATTACTGATATGGGTTTCCACCTCAATCAGCCTTTCAGCCAGCAAGTTCTAGAACCTTACTACTCTCTGGTATTTCAATGAAATATTTTAAGTCCACAGCCTGTTTTTTTTTTAAAACTTCTCAGCCTCAGAAAACAGGTTTTCCTATGTAATCTAGGCCCCTCAATTTTAAATTTTCAATTAAGTCTCCCCTCAGCTGCTTCTGCTTCAAAATAATACTAACTCATCCAATCTTTTCCAATAGCTATAGCTTCCTAGACCAAGCAATATTTAAGTACATATTTGTGGCGTGCTTTCTGGTGCAATTATACTCTTCCTGTAACATGGTAACCAGAACTGCATGGTGTAATCGAGTTGTGGTCTAACTTGAGTCTAGCATAACCCCACTGGTCTTATGTTCTGTGCCTCAGCTAATAATGGAAAGCATCCTGTAAACTTTTCAAACTACACTATCAACCTGTCCTGGTATCTTTAAGGATCTGTGGACATACAGTCCTGTTTTTCCATGCCACTTGATATCCTTTCATTCACCACACTTTTGCTGGCCTTGCTGCTCCTTCCCAAATACAGTACCTCACATTTTTCTGCAATAAGCTCTATTTTTCTGCCAAACTAACCAGACTTGCATGTTCCCTGTAGTTTAAAGCTATCATCTTCACTGCCAACCACACAGTCAATTTCTGGTTCATCTAAAAACTACTTGATCATGCTCCCTACACAATTGCAAATAATTAAATATTAAAAAAAAATTGAGAAGCAAGGAAAAGTAAAACCCCATGTTTAACAGCCTTCCAGATACAAAAACACATGTAAACTCTACCCTTTGCATCCTGTCACTGAGACAGTTTTGGTTCCAATTTATGACTCTCCCTCAGATCTGCTAGGCTTTTACTTTTCTGACTGGCCTGTTCTGTGGGACTGTGTCAAAAGCCTTGCTGAAGTCTACTCAGATTATATCAAATGTATTTCCCTCATCAACCCCTCTAATCTCCTCAAAGGATTCAATCAAGTTAATCAGTCACAACTTTCCCTAAATAAATCCACATGGACTGTCCTGAATCAATCTGTACTTTCTAAATGAAGGTTTGTCGTGTCCTTAAAATGGATTCCAATGACATGCCCATTTACCAAAGTTAAACTAACTGACCCACACTTATTTAGCTTATGTCTTTTTTAGGCTAAGTTACAGCACAAGCAGTCCTTAATCCTCTGGCACCACTCCTGTAATCAGAGGACACTGAACATAATCAAGATCCTCCATAATTTCCTCTCTTGCTTCTCTTAACAGCCTGGGATACATTTCATCCAAACCTAACCATAAGACACAGGTGCAGAATTAGGCCATTCGACCCATCAAGTCTGCTCTGCCATTCGATCATGGCTGATTTATTTTAACCTCTCAACCCCATTCTCCTGCCTTCTCCCTGTAATCTTTGTTGCCCTTACTAATCAAGAACCTATCAACCTCTGCTTTAAATATACCCAATGACTTGGCCTCCACAGCTATTTGTGGCAATGAATTCTACAAATTCGCCACCCTCTAGCTAAAGAAATTCCTTCTCATCTCTAACGATTATCCATTTTCAAAGATGAAAAGCTTCTCTTTTAATATGTTATCCCACCCAATATTTCATATTCATTTACCTTGAGTACATCACTGGCATCATCCACCTCTTTTATGAAGAAAGCGACAAAGTATTGCTTAAGAACCATGCCTACATCATCTGCCTCCAAACACAGGATACTTTATTGGTCTGTAATAAGCCCTGTTCTTGACTTGGTTGTCCCCTTTATGTAATCATTAAGCATCTTTGGATTCTCATTCTTAGAAAATCCTCTCTTTGCTTTCCTAATTCCCTTTTAACATCACCCATGTTTTTAGATGCTTCCATGCTGTATTAAGCTTTCATTGTCTGAAATCAGTTTTCCCCTTTTTGCCTTTTGCACATTGTCATCTAAAAGCCAATCCCATGTTACATTTTGTGGGAATATTAAATGCCTTCCAATGGTCCAAGACTGATTTACTTTCACTAGCCTTTACTTTTATTTTACCTTCATAATTTTTCAGTTCAAGCCCAACTGAATTATTATCACTGCCATAAAAATGCCCTTCCACTTGCCTGGCTTCAAATCCTAAAACTAAAGCCAGAACTTGCCCCCTTCATTTTGGGCTTGCAATATATTAGTTAAAAGAAATGTCATCCTCACAGCAATTCAAGAATTCTGTACCTTCTTAGCTTTTGCACTGCCTGTATTCTAGGTAATATTAGGACAATTGAAATCTCCCTCTATTATAGCCCTTGTTATGAGTGTTTTTGCACATCAGAAATTAGATTACTTATTTGCATTACCATCTTCTTCAGGCTGTTTGGACATCCACAGTACATTCCCAACAATGTGCTCGCCCTTTTTTGTTCTTTACTTCAACCCATTTAGTTTCATATGACGATCGTTCTAATACAGCATTTCTCACAACTGAGATAGTTTATTGCCACCCCTTGTTTTTTAAAAAAACCCTCTCATCTGACAGCCCTGCAAATAGGAATATTTAGCTTCTAATCTTGACCCACTTCAAGCTATGTTTCCAGATTAGTTATAATAATATACTTACATGTGTTACTCGTATGCCTTATTCACTATAATACTTGCATTTAGGTATATACTATTTAGCACAGCCAGACTCCTTGTGTATTTTTAGCCTTAGTTTTCTCTGCCTTTCAAATTGCAGCTTTCCACTGTAAATTACTCTCAATTGCATCTCACAGCCAAAAGAAAACAATTTCAAGAACAGCTTTTTATAAAGAAAGCTACAGTGGCTTAATTGTTTAACATTATCATCCTTATTACAAGCCATCTCTGAGTGAAGAACACCCGACCAGTGTCAACTCCTACACACAAATGAGCTCCTACAAACATTATTAAATTCAAAAGTCCGACATAGGTACATATCTTCAATACGACAAAATCAACTTCTGACATTTGTAAAAACAGAATCTGTTCGTTATTCGGGGAGACCTGTACAAGTACAGTCCAAAGTTCAAAATCTTATTTTCTTTGAAATGCCTTAGCTTACATTATAAATGAATTAGGTTATTAGATTTAATCTTAAATAGATCAAACACAAATGGTTCCTTCAGGTTTTCATTTAGAATAAGCCACATATACATACACTTGGATGTATATGTGGCTTATTCTAAATGAAAACCTGAAGGAACCATTTGTGTTTGATCTATTTAACATTTTATACCTGAATTTTCTTACAAAGTAGTCTTACTAAAATCAGCAACAGATTTTCTTTACGATCCAATTAGAGGAAAAACAAGACATCTGAGGTCAACTCAAGACTTCATCAACATCTCGCCAATAACCTGTGCACTAAAATCATCAGCAACAATGCAAACATCTGACATTTTCTTCCCAGGTAGTTATACAAAAGCCTAAGGGTAAATGATTGTCACACACTCCTGCCTCCTGGTGACAAAAACAACATTATGTATCCCTACCCTCCCTCAGAAGGGCAAGTTTATTTAGAAAGTTGAGCAATTTGGACAGATATCAGCATCTAAATTAATAAATTAACACCTAGGAACATTTATATTACTAAAGGGTGTTTTGGAGAGGAAACAATGTTTCTACAGGCACAATCTATAGACCAGTGTTTTACTTTGTTTTGTCTGACAGGGTGAGGCCATGGTTGCCATGGTGATAAGATATCTGGCCTCACCTATTCAGTGAATTAACCAGAAAACTTCTTCAACAGCTTATCACCATTAAAATCTTGATTTCATCCCATCAGGTATATTCCTTTTATCCTATCCATCTCTCTCCCCTATCCTCGGCAACTTTAATCAACTTGTTTTCTCTTTCCCAGTTATTGTCATACAGCATGGAAACAAGCCCTTCAGCCGAACTCGTCCATACCAACCAAGATGTCTATCTCAGTTAGTCTCACTTGCTTGCGTTTGGCCCACATCTCTTCAAACCTTTCTTATCCACGTACCTGTCTAAATGTCTTTTAAACATTGTAATTGTACCTGCCTCTACCACGTCTTCTGGCAGCTCATTCCATATTCCAAACACCCTCTGCATGAAAAAGTTGCTCCTCAGGTCCCTTTTAAGTCTTTCCCTTTTCACCTTAAATCAGTAGTTTTAGACTCCACTACCCTGGGAAAAAGACTGACAATCTATCTTACCTACACCCCTCATGATTTTATATACCTCTATAAAGGTTACCTTCAGCCACCAAAGCTCCAGGGAAAAAA
Organism: Pristis pectinata; assembly: GCF_009764475.1. Lineage (NCBI taxonomy): Eukaryota > Metazoa > Chordata > Chondrichthyes > Rhinopristiformes > Pristidae > Pristis > Pristis pectinata. The sequence continues at coordinate 65,407,736 of NC_067408.1, read as the reverse complement.
GTCCCAGCATATTCTTCTAATTCGAGCCCTACAGTCCTGGTAACATCTGCATAAAAAATTTCTGCAACCTTTCCAGCTTAATGACATACTTCCTATCACTTGGCGACCAGAACTGAGCACGATACTCCAAGCGTGGTGTCACCAACAACTTGTACAGTTGCAACATGATGTCCCAACTTCTGTACTCAGTGCCCTGACTGATGAAGGCAAGCATGCCAAACGTCTTCTTCACCACCCTGTCTACCAGTGTTGCCACGTTCAGGAAACTACGTACCTCTACCTCTCGGTTTCTCTGTTCTATAGCTCTCTCCAGGGCTCTACCATTTACTGTGCAAGTCCTATCCTGGTTCAACATACCAAAATGTAACACCTCACACGTGTCCAAGTTAAATTCCATCTGCTAGTTCATCTAGATCCTGTTGTAATATTAGAGAACCTTCTTCACTGTCCACTACACCACCAATTTTGGTGTCTGACAAAGGGTCTTTGACCTGAAATATTTACTCTGTTGCTGCCTGATCTGTTGAATGTTTCCAATATTTTGTGTTTTTATTTCAGATATTCAGAATTTGATTTTTTTTTAAACTTTCATATCTTTCCTGAATGCAGATTAGGTTTAATCAGAGTTCTCTATATCATCTTCTCATCTGTGTTCCACATTTACCATTCTCAATTATTTTTGGTTCTTCCCTGCCAACTTTTGGTTTTTTCTAAATGTCACTGTTCATCCACAGTTCCTAGCTCTTCATCATTCACAAAATACTTTTGTTTAAAAAAAATACGGTGGATCACCTCACATTTTCCAACACACACCCAACATCTTCTGCCTGTTTCATGTCTACCAATGTCCTTTATGTTTCCAAAGCCAAAATATATACTTTACAATGAGCAAATGAGGTATGTGCTTTTGATTCCTTTTTCATGTCCTACTGATTTGAGTACATATTTATATCTCCTACTTCCTAATCAATTCCCTCTCCAAGCCAATAAGGTTACTTTTAATTTCACAAGCTCCTATGTTTGTTTATGGTTTCTTATAAGGAACCTTATCAAATGCCTTCTGGAATTCTGTATCAATAATATAGGCACAGAACCTACTAACCTGTCTGTCACCTCCACAAAAGATCCAACCAGACAATCCTTAAATTTATGCTCACTGTTGATATTTGACCAAATATACAATCACTGTTCCCAAAAATAGATGTTACTAACTTTCCCATAACTGCAGATAGACTAATAGGCCTATAATTTTACAGTTCACCTCCACTGCTTTAATATTGAGAAACAGTGGCAATTTTCCAAAACAAGAGGACAATTCCTGAATGAAATGCTTTGGAACGTCATGACATGGAAAAAATATCTATTTTATTTACTTGTAATACACCAGGGTGCAAGTCATCAAGTATTGAGATTTGCCCATCTGTAGTGTTAGTTAAACATCTCTATTATCTGTAATTAGATCCTATCTTTGTTATTTTTCTTACTGTACTTCTCTGGCATATTTTCATCTACTGTTATTATTTTTATTCATTTTTAACAGGATACAGGCATCACTGCCAAGGCCAGCATTTATTGTCTTCAATGTGCAGTGAACCTCTTTGAACCACTGCAGTGCTTCTGCAGGAGTACCATCTCCAATACTTATTTTTTCCAAATGACTATCCTTTTTCCTCTGGTACAATCCCTTTCCTTTTATAACTGAGGACACCTCCAATACCCTCCACCAGTTTCACTGTTTCCAATTTCCTGGTCCCAACAGGTTAACCTTCATCATGGACATTCAGTTTCTTTACACTTCCATCCCACATCAGGATGATCTGAGGACCCTCCACTTCTTCCCAGAGCAGAGGCCCAACCCGTTCCACCACCACCACCCCTCCCCCAACATACTCATTCTCCTGGCTGAACTTGTTCTCACATTGAACAAATTCTCCTTTAACTCCACGTCACTTCCTCCAGACTCAAAGGTTGTAGCTATGGGCCCAAGCTATGGCTGTCTTTTTGTGGAATATATAGAACAGTCTTTATTTCAATCCTACATGAGTCCACTCCCTCAGCTCTTTCTCTAGTACATTGATGACAGCATTGGTGCTGCCTTCTGTACTCATGCAGAAGTCATCAATTTCATTACCTTTGCTGCCAATTTCTACCCTGACCTCACCTTCACATGGTCAATCCCTGACTCTTCCCTTCCTTTTCTGGATCTCTCAGTCTCAGCTGCCAAGATCCACCACAAGTCTGTCAACTCCCACAGCTTTCTCAACTACCCTTCGTCCTACCCTTCTGCCTGTAAGGACTCTATTCCATTCTCCCAGTTCCTCCGTCTCCATCCTATTTGCTCCAATGTTGGGACTTTCTGTATAGATGTCTGAGATGTTTTCTTTCTGCCTGAGCTATGGCTTCCCCTGTACCATTGTTAACAAAAGTTCTTGACCACATCTCATTCATTTCCAGTGTCTTTGTTTTCACCTCCTCTCCTCCAGGATAGAACAAAGGTCGAGCTTCCCTGGTCCTCACCTTCTATGCCATCAGCCTCCACGTTCAACAGATCACTCTCCATGATTTCCGCCACCTTCAAATAGATTCCACCATGAGGCACACGTTCCGCTCTCTTCCCTTTCCAGCATTTTGCATGGACCATTCCCTTTGTGACTCCCCAGTCTTCTCTTCCATTCCCACCAACTACCCCCCTCCCCCCTTATGGCACTTTCCCTTGCAACTGCAGATGATGCAACACTTGTTCTTTCATCTCTTCCCTTCTCACCATCCAGGAACCAAACAGTTTTTCCAGGTGAAGCAGTAAATTACTTGCACTTCCATTCAGTGTTCACAAACCAAATCAGGTTGGGTGACCACATGGCACACTAGTCTGGAAGGTTAGATTGCAGGGGATCCAGGGGGAGATAGCAGATTGGATTCAGGATTGGCTCAATGTAGGAAGCAGAGGGTGATGGGTCAAGGGTTTGTTTCTCGGACTGGAGGCCTGTGTCTAGTAGTGTGCCTGCCACAGGGGTTGGTGCTGGGACCTTTGTTGTTTGTAATTTATATAAACAATTTGGATGTGAACGTACAAGGCATTGTTAGTAAGTTTGCGGATGATACTAAAATAGGTGGTGTTGCAGATAGTGTAGACGGTTATGAATAATTACAGGGGGATCTTGATCAGCTAGGTATGTGGGCTGAGGATTGGCAAATGGTTTTCAATCCAGATAGATTTGAGGTATTGCATTTTGGGAGATCAAACCATATACAGTGAATAGTAGGGCGCTGGGGAGCGTTATGGAACAGAACGACCTAGAAGTGCATAGTTCACTGAATGTAGCATCACAGGTAGATAGGAAGATATTTCGCATGCTGGTCTTCGTTAGTCAGGGCATTGAGTATAGGAGTTGGGAAATTATGTTGCAGTTATACAAGATGTTGGTGAGGCCATACTTGGAGTATTGTGTACAGTTTTGGTCACCATGTTATAGGAAAGATGTAATTGAACTGGAAAGAGTGCCAAAAAGATTTACCAGGATGTTGCCTGGACTTGGAAGTCTGGATTACAAGGAGAGGTTGTGTTGACTTGGGTTTTATTCTCTGAAATGTAAGAGATTGAGGGGTGACCTGATAGAGGTATACAAGATCATGAGGGACATAGACAGGGTGAAAGTCTTTTTCCCAGGGATGGGGGTGCTACAAAACAAGATGCCATAGGTTTAAGACCGGAGGAGAGAGATTTAAAAGGGACATCTGGGGCACCTTCTTCACACAGAGGGTAGTGAGTATTTGGAACAATCTGCCAGAAATAGTGGTTGAGGCAGGCACATAAGCAACATTTAAATGTCATCTGGATAAGTACATGGATAGGAGAGACCTAGAGGGCTATGGGTCAAGCACAGCCAGATGGGACTAGCTCGCTGGGCAACACATGGACCAGTTGGGCCAAAGGGCCTGTTTCCATGCTGTATGACTGTCTGATCTGCATTCAGTCTCTGGGGGTGACCCCAAACTTTCCATTGCCTGCCATTTTAATTTTCCATCCCACTCTGATATCAGTCTGTGGCCTCTGCACTCTTATAATGAGGCACAATGCAAGTTTGAGGAGCAGCATCTCATCTTCCATCTGGGCCCGTTACAGCCCACTGAGCTTAATATTAAATTAAATAATTCCACATAACTTGATTTCTTTGTCTGTATCAGTTGCCCATGTGTGATATTGGCTCAGCTTGTTTGGTTCCCACAAACTTTTTCTTTTCTTCCCCCCCCCTCTGGGTATGGAGGACATGCCTAACTTGACCTGCCAGACATGTCTTCCTGTTCTGCATTTTGCAACTCCTATATTCTTTTGTCTAATTTCTCACTCTCCAACTCTCCCATTCACTTACAGTGTTACCCCATCAGGGACATATTCTTCCCCCCCACCCCCACAGCTTAACAAGCTTCTTTTGTCTTCCCAGTTCTGACAAAGGGGCTTCGACCTGAAACCTGTTTTTCTTCCCACATATACAGCCTGACCAGCTGAGTAATTCCAGCATTTTCTGTTTTTAGTTTAGATTCCTAGCATCTGCAGTGTCTCTCTGCCCCCCCACCCCCGAGTTTCAGCAATAGAGCAACCAATATGTACACAACAAGCTTCCATTAAAACCAATGAGATAATGATCAGATAACTTAGTTATGTTAAAGGTGAAGGGTAATTTATGACTGAGACAATGTGATGAAGTTCACTGATGGTCTTCAAAATAATGCTGTGATCTCTTACGTTCATCTCTAAGAGTAGATGAGTTTCAGTTTAAGATAAAGATAAGATTTATTAGTCACATGTACATTACAACACACAGAGAAATGCATCTTTTTTGCATAGTGTTCTGGGGCAGCCCGCAAGTATTGCCATGCTTCTGGCGCCAGCATAGCATGCCCACAACTTCCTAACCTGTACGTCTTTGGAACATGGGAAGAAACCGGGGCACCCGGAGGAAACCCATGCAGTCACGGGGAGAATGTACAAACTCCTTACAGATAGCAGCCGGAATTGAACCTGGGTCGCTGGTGCAGTAATAGCGTTACACTAACTGCTACACTACCATGCACCTTAGAGTTCAACTCCAATTATGTGGCACTCGCTATATCTTACACTGGAGTGTCAGCCTAAATTTTTGTGCTAGACTGAGAACATAGAACAGTGCAGCACAGGAACAGGCCTTTCAGCCCACAATATTGTGCTGAACTAATTAAACTAGTAATAACACGTCTAACTAAACTAATCCCTTCTGTCTACACAATGTTCATATCCCTCCATTCTCTGCACACTCATGTGCCTATCTAAATGCCTTTTAAGTGCCTGTGTCACCACTGGCAGCAAATTCCAGGTACCCACCACTCTGTAAGAAAAAAACTTGCTCCGCACACCACCTTTGAATTTACGCCTTCTCACCCTAAATGCATGGTCTCTATTAGAAGACATTTCAACCCTGGGAAAAGATACCGGCAGTCTACCTGATCTATGCCTTTCATAAGCTTATAAACTTCTATCAGGTCTCCCCTCAGCCTCTGCTGCTCCAGAAATACATCCCAAGTTTGTCCAACCTCTCCCTAGAGCAGATGCCCTCTGATCCAGGCAGCATGTTGGTAAACCTCTCCTGAGCTCTTTCCAAAGCTTCTATATCCTTGCTATAATGGGGTGACCAGAATTGAATGCAATACTCCAGATCACTTGAACCCACAATCTGACTCAGAGTTGAGAATCCTACCCACCGAGCCAAATAACACTAACATCATCGAAAGAAAGTAGTTTCCTATGCCCAGTCATCTTCAGTTGCTTTTTCAAGTGGATCAAGATGTAAACTGCTGCACATAGGCATAGATTACTTTATTTTCGGAGGAATTGCAAAGGCTCTGGTATGTTGCACAATCAGCAAACATCTTCATTTCTGACCTTACGAAGGAAGGATAGTCATTGATGAAGTAACTTGAGGCGACTGGGCCTAGGACTCTACTCTGAGAATCTCCTGCAGTGACGTCCTCAGGCTGGAATAATTGACCTCTAACAGTTATAACCATCAGGCTTTTGTGAGGTCAAAGGAGGCCACATACAGTGCTTAAAGCTGCCCTCCTACATTTTTCCTGAATTTGTCAGGCAGTGAGCATCATGTTTATTGTCTCTTTTAAATGGCAGAATCCAAATTGCAACACTGGGAGGAACTCTTTGGCCACTGGGAGGTGGTAGTTGATGCTTCTTGAATGATCTTTTGTGTGATAGACAACAGGGCGGGGGTCTTGTCTGTAATTACCACAATTAGACATTTTATTTCTTGAAAATAACAACAATTACGGTGTCTCTAAGCTTGCCAGCATATTCTCCTCTCTGTCATGAATTTGCATCTGAAGTATGTTACTAAAATACCATCAGTATATCTCCTGTCCCACCCAAGACCCAAACACCCCTGACACACAACCATTAAAGATGCCTACCCAGCCACCCCCTGCCTGCACTTTGGTAAATCAGACCACCAGGCTGTCCTCCTTCTCCCTGCATACAAACAGAAGCTGAAACAGGAGGATCTAGTACTGAAAGTTGTACAGTGCTGGTCTGAGGAAATAGATGAGCTTCTATGCGACGGCTTTGAGTCGATAGACTGGTCCATGTTCAAAGACTCAGCTGCCAGTCTAGATAAGTATGTCACCTCTGTCACGGACTTCATCAGCTAGCATGTCGAGGACTGTGTACCAAAGAGGACAATCTGGGTGTTCCCAAACCGGAAACCATGGATGAACCGGGAGTTCCACTCCCTACTGAAGTTGAGGACTGTGGCGTTCAAATCAAGTGACCCTGACCTATATAAGAAATCGAGATACAACCTCCGTAAAGCTACCAGGGATGCCAAGAGACAACACCAGTCCCAGATCAGCCGTCAGTTATGTCAGGGCTTACATGCTATAACGGGCTACAAAACAAAGTCAGGCAGCATCACCGACAGCAGTGTATCCCTTCCTGATGAGCTCAATGCCTTCTATGCACATTTTGAACAGAAGGGGATTAGAATGTCACCACCCACCCCGACACCCTCCAATGCACCTGAACTCACAGTCACCTCTGTGGACGCATGATCAGTCTTCCAGAGAGTGAACCTGCAGAAAGCATCTGGCTGGGATGGCATCCCTGGCTGCGTCCTTAGATCCTGCACAGATCAGCTGGCAGGGGTATTTGCAGACATTTTTAACCTCTCCCCACTTCAATCTAAGGTTCCCACGTGGTTTAAGAAAGTCACTATCACCCCGGTTCTAAAGAGAAAAAACATAACGTGCCTTAATGACTACTGCCCAGTGGTTCTGACATCCACCATCATAAAGTGCTTCGAGAGGCTGATCATGGCATACATTAACTCCAGCCTCCCAGACAACCTTGATTCACTGCAATTCACCTACTACCGAAACAGGTCTACAGTGACGCCATCTCCCTGGCCCTACACTCATCTCTGGAGCATCTGGATAGTAAAGACACCTATATTAGACTATTGTTTATTGACTACAGCTCCACCTTCAATACTATAATTCCAAGCAAACTCATCTCCAAACTCTGAGACCTGGGACTCAACACCTCCCTTTGCAACTGGATCCTTGACTTCCTGACCAACAGACCACAATCAGTAAAGAAAGGCAGCAACACCTCCACCACAATTATTCTCAACACTGGTGCCCAAGGCTGCATCTTCAGCCCCCTACTCTACTCCCTATACACTCACGAAGGCGTAGCCAGATTCTGCTCTAACTCCATTTACAAATTCACAGATGATGCCACCATAGTGGGCCATATCTCAACTAATAATGATTCAGAGTACAGGAAGGAGATAGAAAGTTTAGTGACATGGTGTCATGGCAACAACCTTTTCCTCAATGTCAGTAAAACAAGAGAGCTGGTCATTGACTTCAGGAAGGGGGGTGGTGCACATGCTCCTGTCTACATCAACAGTGCTGAGGTTGAGAGGGTTGAGAGCTTTAAGTTTCTAGGCGTGAACATCACCAATTGCCTGTTCTGGTCCAACTACATAGATGCCACGGCCAAGAAAACTCACCAGCATCTTTACTTCCTCAGCGGTCTAAAAAAATGTTGCATGTCCCCTTTGACCCTCACCAATTTCTATCAATGCACCATAGAAAGCATCCTATCTGGATTCACCCAGGCTTGGTAAGGCAGCTGCTCTGCCTGGGACTGCAAGAAAATGTAGAGAGTTTTGGACACAGCACATCACGGAAACCAGCTTCCCCTCCATGGATTCTGTCTATACTTCTCGCTGCTTCCATAAAGCAGCCAGCATAATCAAAGACCCCACTCAGCCTGGACATTCTCTATTCTCCCCTCTACCATCGAGCAGAATACACAAAAGCCTGAAAGCATGTACCACCAGGCTCAAGGACAGCTTCTATTCCACTGTTATAAGACTATTGAATGGTTCCCTAGTGCAATAAGATGGATTCTTGAGCTCACAATCTATCTTGTTATGACCTTGCACCTTATTGTCTACCTGCATTGCACTTTCTCTGTAACTGTAATACTTTATTCTGCATTCTGTTATTGTTTTACCTCATACTACCTCAATGCACCGTGTAATGAATTGATCTGTATGATCAGTATGCAAGACAAGTTTTTCCACATTATAAACCAATTTTCCAAATTTACCTAGTACTTCTCCACCATGACCTAATCAAAATGAAGGCAATGGGGATCAGGAGGGAAAAGAGATTGTTAGATAAGCATATGGAGGAATTTAAAATAGGGGAATATGTGGGAGGAAGGGGTTAGATAGTCTTAGGCGTGGTTTAAATGTCGGCACAACATAGTGGGCTGAAGGGCCTGTATTGTGCTGTATTGTTCTATGGTTCTATGGAATATTGGCATTGGCTGGAATTGTGCAAAATGTATAAATTGTGCTGTTGAAAGCAAAATAGTGCAACCCCTGGAAATCACTGCAGATTTCCCTTTGGCGTAGTGTGTCCCATGCTGAATCATAGAACACAGAACAAATTAAACTAGTAATTAAACACCTAACTAAACTAATCCCTTCTAATCCCACGATGTCCATATCCCTTCATTCTCTGCACATTCACGTGCCTACCCAAGAGCCTCTTAAATGCCTCTATCGCATTTGCCTCCATTACCACCCCTTGCAGCGCATTCCAGGCACCCACCACACTGTGTAAAAGACTTGCCCCACACATCTTGCTTGAACTTACCCCTCTCAATTTAAATGCATGCCCTCTAGTATTAGACATTTCAACCCTGGGAAAAAGATACTGGCTGTCTACTCTATATATGCCTCTCATAATCTTATAAACTTCCATCAGATCTCCCCTCATGTCAACTGCCTTAAGAGTTTCTCTGCTTCATAAGGTCATATATTCTCTGATGATAGTATAGAGCATAGTTGCACATGCATTTTCACAGATAATGAAGCAGTCCATCCTACAGGACCTGGCCAGCCAGCACCCACACTTGGGTTGTTAAGTCTCAATAACATTAGTGCCACATAAATATCAGATAATGACCAGCTCCAATCACATCCCCTTGATGTTACCACAGCTGACCTTCCACTATCAACGTCTTTGGGGTCTTTACTAACCAGAAACTTAAACAGCCAGGTATAAAGAACAGGGCATTTTGCAACAACTGACTCTCCAAAGCTATTCCACCATCAACAAGGCACAGGTCAGGAATGTGATGAAATAATTCCTACTACCAAAATAAGTAGAACTTCAACCACACATCAAAAACTTGACACATTCATGACAAAATAGCCTGCTATTCACAGCCCCATCTGCCACATTAAACATTTGCTCTCTCCGGAACAGACATCCAGTGGCTTCAGTGAGTACCATCCAAAATATAAACTAATGCAAAAATCACAAGAGTTCCAACACAGAAGGCCATTCAGGAGACTGAGTCCATACCAGCTTTATGCAAGAGCAATCCAGGCAGCCACACATCCTCATATATACCTGCAAATTCTATCCTTTCAGATAGTTTTAGATCACTACAATTAAATCTGTCTCCAACTCCATCACTATACTTTGCCTTTATATTTTTAAACTCCTGGTTTTATATAATCTCCTTTTCTTTGTGAACAAGGTTGTTTAACTATCTCATGTTACTTATGGTTCTTTTGCCAATCACCCTCATTCTATCTTCTGTTCAGTGGGCAGCTTCTCTATATCTACTGCTGATACTATCATGATTTTAAATACTTCTGTTAGATTCTCTTGCAACTTCTTCTGTTCCATGGACAGCAACCCCAGCCTTTCCAGTATATCAAAGCTAAAATCCTTTATCCCTGGAATAATTTTAATTAATTTCTATTATATCATCTCTAACAAAGCCTTTACATTCCTTTCTTGTGTGCTGCCAAAAACCAGACACAATATCCCAGTTCTGGTTGAACCAGCATTTCAAAAAGTTCAAGGTGAACCAGCAATTCACTTGCACTTCTCCCAATCTAGTGTACTGCATTCAATGTCCACAATGTAGTTTCCGCAGCATTGGAGAAACCAACTGCAGATTGGCTAATCACTTTGTGGAACACCTGCAGAGGTAACCCTGAGCTTCTCATTGTCTGCCACTTTAATTCTCAATCCAAATCCCACTCTGGTCTGTCTGTGGCTTTCTGCACTGTTGCAACAAGTGCTCAATATAACCATAAGGAACAATACCTCATCTTCTGTCTGGGCATATTGCAGTCTACCATACTTAATATTGAATTCTACAACTTTAGGTAACTTGCTTTCTCTATTTGTCTCAGAACCAGCCAGTTTTGCTGTAGGTCATCTACCAGTTATCTTCTCACCACCAACACAGCCTGAACCTGCTGGGCACTTCCTACAGCATTTTGCAGTTTTTACATTCCTTTGCATTTCCTCTCTCTAACAACTCCCATTTGCCTATCAGCCAGATGATTTCATCTGCAGTTTATCCCCACTCCAACCATGGCCTCGTCTCATCAGAGATATTCTTTGTCGTATGCATTCTTTCCCCCACCCTCTCTGCAACTTAAAACTAAATTGCTTTCTTGGGTCTTCAGCTAAAACATTAACTGTTTCTCTTTTCACAGATGCTGCTTGATCTGCTGAGTACTTCCAGTATTTTCTATTTTTATTTCAGATTTCCAGCATTCATAGTTTTTTTTGACTTCCATTTTATGAAGGTTCATCATGACTTCCATTTTATAAAGGTTCACCATACTCTCTTTAGAAAGCTCAGCAACCTACAACTTACCCTGCTGCTTTCATTGAATTGTGCACAAATTGCCACATTCTTTTATCGTTTAGAATTGTGCCTTCCAGTTTCTATTGCTTCTTCTCACTGTTCCTACCAAAATGTAATGCCTTTCATTCTTCAGCATTAAATCCATGTTTTATACCAGTCTATCCATATATCCTTGATGCCTATTACTACCTTCCACTCAGTTCACTACATCTCCAAGTTATGCATCATCTGCATATATGGAGATTGTGCCTCGTACTCCCAAGTCCGACTCTTGGGAATGCCACCGTACACTACTCTCCCATCCAAAAAGCAACATTTTAATGCTACTTGGTTTCCTGTTACTCATCCAGTTTTCTATCCACACTGCTGCACCTCCTTTTATTCCCAGAGCTTTAGTCTTAATGAGAGGCCTATTTGTGACACTTAACTAAACACCTTTTGGAAGTTCATATATACCACATCAACTGTGCTTCTGTTACTGGCCCTCTCTGCTGTATCATCAAAAAACTCTTTAGTTAGTTAGATACAATATTCCTTTACTTCTTCTCGGCTTTCTCTGGTCAATCCACATTTGTTCAACTAATAGCTAATTCTCTTGACTACTAAGATTAAACTGACTGCTCTGTAGTTACTAGGTTTATCCCAAAATCCCTGACAAATATTTCATGCTCGATCATCTGTTTAAGACCAAGTATAAAAACAAACTTGCATTTGTGTACACCTTCTGCAGCTTCAGGGCATCCCATGCTACTTCACAGCTGGATGCATTATTTTTGAATATAATCACTATTAGTTTGGAAGACACTAAAATATATTGTTTATGAAGTAACAATATTAGCCAGAATGCCACAATTTTTTTCTCTATGCACAACACTATCTTTCTGGTCCATGAGAATAAACAGTGTCGCATTTCATCTGGAGAAAAAATGTGTGCAAAACAAATTTGTACTCCATTAATACTGCACAGAAAAGTTAGGTTCTCATTTTAATCACTACCTGAGATATCAGAGCATTAGCACCAGCATCTGAGTCAAGCCAATATTTCTGACTATCAAGATGAATCAGTAGTTTTAAGGTCTGCAAGGACATGATACAGAGACCTGGATTTTTATATACGTTGAAACACAAAGTCGCATTATAATTTCCTTACAACTGGCATGCTCTGTGATGTCAATATATATTTTACTTAACCACAAATACAACTATTTACAATTGGGTTGTCAAGTCCATCTTGCAAGATGAAGGTGGCAGATAGAGCAAACAATAATTGGGTTATAAACCTGACATTGTTCTGCAATCAAAATAGGCTGTATCATTCTCTTTACTTCATTATCTGATATAGCTCAGGTCTGTTAATATTGGAACACCTTTCACTTGCTCATTAAAGCATAAATTCTCTTTTGCAGCACCCTTCATCTTTTCCTAATATTTGAGATGCTCCAGCTGAACTTATTGCAATCATTGAACAGATGAATCGTGCTGCAAAAGAGAATTTATGCTTAACGAGCAAGTTCACAATAGTGGACACAAGAACCATACATTTAATTAACAGAATTGAATACAATATAGGTAATAGGTTTTTAAATCCTGTTGTCCCTAACATAATTTTTTTGTTTAGTTAAATAATTGAATTATCTTGTGCAAACTGTCTACCCCAACAGAAATCAATGTTAGTAGCATACTGCGTAGTTTGCGTTCAAAGTGAATAAGCCTTTCAATACAAGTAAAAGGTGCTTGTGAAAAATAAACATCATGTAAAACGCTTGGCTATAGATGTAGCAGCAATGGATGATGTAACTTTACTTCCCATCTAGATTTGTCAAACTAGGATTGTAGATTCAAACTTGAAAATGAAGCTATCAATTGTCAGATTTTAATCTTTGCAACGTAATTCACAAAGAAAAATATATTACTATAAACACAAAAGGTACCACTATGAATGAAGCAATGCACACACAGGAAGTTGTAACTATGAACTGTGTAACTAATTTTAAATGCCACATCAAAAACATTAACCTATTTTCCAAAATCTAGGACTAAATCAAAGTAACATCTTATAGGCAACAACAATATTATTACCAGAACACAGCAAAAGATTGGCGATTGATATGTCAACTATTCTATTCATACAAATATCTTCTAATGTCTCCATTTGTACATTATTACCTTCAGGAGCCAGATAAGATTGAAGTTGTTTAATCTCTCTATGGTGGTCATTTTCCTACCACCTCCATGCTGCCTCTAGAAAAATCATACATTCTGCCTTTGCTCAGCCACATCGTGCAACATACTTATTAATGTGAAGGTAGTTTCTATGTACAGAAAAAAACACTAATTCTGTCTAATCAACCTCATCAAACAAAGATAATATGCATTATAACTTACGCAAACTCGTATTTGAGTAAAATACTCAACTCAATATATAACCCAAAATTGGTCATCGTGGACCACTGGAGTTGTGCTGGCCACCAATACTAAAGGTGACAGTGACAACCATTTGGGAGGACCTTCCAGCACTTGACCATCATTTATTATTGGCCATGTGTTCTTCAGCATTCCTTTTTCTTCCATTATGCTCTATTATATTTTGCAGCAGAATAATATTTCAACTACAAATTTGTAATTTCAAATACAAATTTCAACTAGATGCTTTCCAACAGCCAATGTTTTAAACATGTTCATTGTTCTCTGACATTTTATAAAGCCCTTTAAAATACTTGGAAACTTGTTACAACTGAAAATGCTGATTTTTTTTTGCTACAAATGTCAGATGTATTGGGCAAGACATAGAACAAATTCTGCTTTAATTGTTCTACCACAGAGTTAAATTTTGAACAGATTAAACTGTTCGAACTTGCCTTTGCAATTTATCGGAAATTAAATAGTTGCATAGAAAACTGTCCAAATCCACTTTGCTGTAGCAGAATCAAACAATTAAACTTCATAGTTATTAACAGTGGCCTAGTTTCTGTGATCCTCTTCATTTGAAGTATCATAAGGTCTATTGAAAAATTTCCATGACTCACCATTAAAAAGGAGTGCCAAAGAATGATTTCTGAAAACATTAGTTCTCAAGTAAAACAATTTACCACTAGATCCAAGGGACTTTAATCTTGCCCAAAACATTTTTATGCATTTAATCAAATTATTGCTTAGATTTTGTTTTAAGCACTGCTACTGTTAAGTGTACACCTACTTGTTAGAAACCTTGTCATAGCAGACAGAAGTCATTATACAAAAATAGAACTACTAACAAACAGTTTCTCTTGCACACTTTAAATATTATATCATTAATGTGTCATTTCTGTGGCACATTTGCTTTTGACTAGATAAAACTTCAAATTTATAAAGCAGCAACAAGTTACAATTGAATGGGCCAGATACCCACTAATAATTCTACAAACTCAGACATGGGGTATCAACAATGAATGGATAGTTGTAAGTTACTAATGAAATAAAACAATTCGACTATTCTGAAATAATTTCAATGGGTTTTTGTCTGCCATTTTACCAGGATGTGCATATTTATAACATTGAATTATGCAATTTTTTTTGTCTGCAAAGGGTGTTCCTATTCAAAATGTCTCTGTTTCCTTCAGCTTGACCAATCTCGCCTTTAAATTTTGGATCTGAGTAATGGAATTTCGAGTTCATCTGTACAAAGCATGCGTGCAGAGTTGTGTGTCTATTGGGGGTAGAACAGCAGGGAAGTGGGCAGGTAGAGGAGGAGAGAATCAGACTTATCTATCAACACACTAAAGTAAAACCTACTGACTGAAAAAAAAGTAGTGCCTTCAGTGTAGGAAAAATCTCTAATACTTCACAATTTAGATCAGGCCTGACCGTAAGAGAGAGATTGATTAAGGACCATGGATTACATAAGTTTCAATGACACCTCTGAATTTTAATGCAGAGCAGGGCAGCTGTGTGTTGATAAGATACACAATACTTTAAAGAAGTGATTCCACATTTCCAGAAGTTACTTCAGAAATCAACACCTGCATGAAAGGAGAAGTGAACATGCACAGCACAGTTTAATTCATCAGATTTATCCATTACCTTCCAAGCATTCATTAGATCAAAAGGGTTAATCCTGCAATTGCTTTGAAACAGAAATTAAATACGAGCATGTTTGATTAAATTTCCACAATGCCTTCATATTAGTACACATAAAATTCATATAGATGATGATAACTGAACTTCACATAAATCATTAAGCCTACATTCACACTATTGAAAAAATATAGATTTTTTTTATTTTAAAATGGGGAGGGAACTTTTACACTTGACATTTATTCAAGCTGGAATTACTGATTTTCCCAGTA
Source organism: Pristis pectinata (assembly GCF_009764475.1). Lineage (NCBI taxonomy): Eukaryota > Metazoa > Chordata > Chondrichthyes > Rhinopristiformes > Pristidae > Pristis > Pristis pectinata. The sequence goes on along the minus strand of NC_067408.1, from coordinate 65,392,175 downwards.
CATGGATGTACAGTGATTACATTCCAATGGAGTATTTTTCAACATAAAAATGCTGACAATAAATTTGGGAAATGATCAAAATTGCATGGAAGAGTTGCACCCATAAAATTAAACAAAAACACCTAATTATCTCTGCATTAAATCATTGTAAAATAATGGTATCCCATTGAAGATAGAGTTGCATTTGTCTAAAAAAATACACTTCAAAAAGTCACTGGTTAATGCTGTGTGTGCTACAGTTTTATCCAGTGTTTTTTTTAAGCACAGTGAACGATCTCTCATGGCTTTTGTTCTAAATGTATTAACTCGATGTTGAACGTAACTTTATCCACTTTGACAACTGTCTTCTTTAAGTCCTTCATGCTGGAAAAAGAATTCATAAAGGAGTGCATAAAATACAGGGAAAAAGGTGCTTGAAAACAGTACATTACTGAAAGAAGGGAAAAGAAGAAATGGGATTAATACCTGGAGCCTTTAATTAACAATTCATTCTAATCAACATCTTCTCCCAAACTAAAGGTGCAGAGCTAGAGACTGAATGCTGGATGCAGAGCAAGCTTATTCATCCTGTTTAATCTTTACCACATAAACTGGGAAGCAATACTCAGAGAGAAAAAAAAATTATAGCATCTTTTTTTAGTCAGTTACTCATGCAAGCATGTTGTGTAGCAGAAAATACAAAGAGTCACCAAGGTTGGAGGAGGACAGCGAGATGATGTGAGAATTCTGGGAAGTAAAGAGAAATCACAGGAAACAAGGGGGGGCTGCGGGAGGAAGGAGACAACGTGCCAATGCTTGATACATGCAAAAGTCCTTCATATTTCAAAATAAGTGCAGGCGATGAGATAATTATCAAAGTGTGTGACTTATTTTAAGAGTTTGTACTATACAGTTTATGTATGTATACACTGGAATGTTTGATACAAGATTGCTGCTAAAATAATTATGGAAGAATCTTATTCTGTGAATGTGGATATCATCTGTATATGGCTGCAAACACAGTAATGTAGTTAACTGCCTCCTAAGGTCAAAGGCGATTAGATATTGTCAATACACCTTGACATTTCCAGTGGCATTTACATCTCAAGAACAAATAAATTTAAAAAAATCTTTGGAATTCTACTCCAGAGAGCTGTGGATGCTGAGTCATTAAATATATTGAAGAATATGCTAAGTATATTTTTGGACCTCTGAGAAATCAAGGATTGTGGGTATGAAACAAGAAAGTAGAATTACGGCTGGCAATCAATGGCAGAGCACACTCTTGGGGCTCTATAGTCCAATTTTTGCTATTACCAAATTTAATTGCTCCACTGCTGGCTTCCACGTCTTCAGAACCCAAAGCTCTAGAAGCCACTCTGCTTCTCTCTCCTTGAGACTTACCCCTTTGTTCAAATGGCATCTCTCCTAGTATCTCCTTACACATCCCAACAAAAAGGTTTAGCTGAAGATGGCCCCATGAAACACGTTGGATGCTTTGGCACAAATTGTTGGTGTTTATTATTTATCAGAAATGCTGCATGTGGATTCCCAATTAGTTGCACAGCTGATAGCCAAAGTGTTGATTTATTGGCAGAGTCTCCTTGAATGTACACTCTCATTATCTGCAAGAGATAGGGACATGAACTTCCCACAGATAACATAAGATGCAGATGCCACTGGGGCCCTCTCCTTTGTAGCCAATAAAACCCCTCCCTCACATTAATATAAATATGCCCTGTAATGTTCTAAAAGCATGAATGCATTAATAAACATATTAAAATGACAAAATTGACTGAAGACAGTAATGTTCATTAGCAAATGATGCATTGTCTAATGCCAAAACAGAAGTTACAACTTAGCAAATGCTGCCAAATGTCAACTGTAACTTTAATTCATTCTTTTTCCTTTGCACTGTGATTCCACTTCCATAAAAACAATGTTTAATTTGCTACCACTCAAAACTGAGATTCTAAAATAACATTGTGGATATACAGAAAGCATTATAATTCCAAGCACAATACCCCAAAACATTATTTGTTCCACAACATCATTATCCGGCAGGTACTTCAAACAGTACTGTTTCTGTGTAGATTGCATCCCAGTAGACTGCACCACATAATGCAAAAAAAATTCTAGTTTAAGACTGCTGAATGTTCCAAAGGAAATTTTTTTTTACACAAAACGTATCTATTCATCATCTTAGCCAATTATTTTGCATCAGCTAAGGTCATTAAATTATATACATTATCTTCGTTGTTTGAAGACTAATTTTCACATTTTGCTACTCAATGTCTCACTAAAATCACTGAGATATGGGAGAAGCATCTTACACCATAGTGAAAATTTTGTAATCGGCATACTCAAATTTTTTCAAAAGTAATTGTTTACAAACCCCACAGTGTCATTGTTTAACCCTCGGGATAAACCAAGTTTCTGTCTGATCACTGTGCTCATTAGGGCATTGAGTGTCATTCATTTACCAGGCTGAGTTTCTTCCTGCATGCAGGAAAACAAATACAGCGTCCATGAAGTGCTTTGCATACAGTACAACTCTACATTGTAGTAGCACTGTGGGTCAAGCATTGTAGCCCCAGTAGTATGTGCTATAGACTCAGTCTGGACTCACGGTTGCTGTGGGCAGATCTTGATAATATAAGCAGCTATGAACTAAATGCCAAACTCTTCACACGAAAACAAAACAGGCAAGAGGTGAAGGATAACAGAAAAGAGGACTGTCATTCATTCTTGACATCACATTACAAAAGTGGTAGCTATAGAATATTCCACCGGAGATTCACAAGGATTTCCCGAGGCTACTTTTTATTTATGAGGAGAAATTAGCTAAGCTGGGGCTGGTTACATTGAAACAGAGGTGGAGGGGAGATTTAAATGAGATGAATAGAATAATGAGGGACATAGCCAGGGTCTCTATCCCTTTGTAGCCTTGTGTTCTCTTCACAGCTCCCTGTGTGTGTCATGAACAAATTCAGAAGCCAAACATTCATAAGATTATAACACATTAATTCTGTTCCTCAGAATTAGGCCATTCAACCCATTGAGTCTGCTCCACCATTCGATCATGGCGCTTTATTTTTCCTTCTCAACCCCATTCTCCTGTCTTCTGCCTGTAACCTTTGACGCCCCTACTAATCAAGAACCTATTAACCTCCATTTTAAATATACCCAATGACTTGGCCTCCATAGCCATCTGTGGCAATGAATTCCATAGATTCACCACCCCTTGGCTAAAGAAACTCCTCCTCACCTCTGTTCTAAAGGGATGTCCTTCTATTCTGAGGCTGAGCCCACTGGTCCAAGACTCTCCCACTACTGGAAATATCCTCTCCACATCCATTCTATCCAGGCCTTTCAATATTCAGTAGGTTTCAGTGAGATCCCCCCTCATCCTTCAAAACTCCATCAAGTACAGGGCCAGAGCCATCAAACATTATACGTTAACCCTTTCATTCTCATAAACCTTCTCTGGACCTTCTCCAACGCCAGTACATCCTTCCTTGAATATGGGCCCAAAATTGCTTACAATACTCCAAATGTGGTCTGACCAATGCCTTATAAAGCCTCAGCATTACATCCTTGATTTTATATTCTTGTCCTCTTGAAATGAATGCTAACATTGCATTTGCCTTCCTTACTATCAACTCAACCTGCAAGTTAACCTTTACGGAATCCTGCATTAGGACTCCCAAGTCCCTTTGCACCTCCGATTTCTGAATTTGCTCCCCGTTTAGAAAATAGTCTACGCCTTTATCCTTTCTATCAAAGTGCATGACCATACACTTCCCTATGCTGTATTCCATCTGCCACTTCTTTGCCCATTCTCCCAACCTGTCCAAGTCCTTCTGCAGACTCCCTGCTTCCTCAACACTACCTGTCCCTCCACCTATCTTTGTATCATCTGCAATCATGGCCACAAAACCATCAATTCCGTCATCCAGATCATTAACATATAACGTGAAAAGTAGCAGACCCATTACCGTCCCCTGCGGAATACCACTCATCATTGGCAGCCAAACAGAAAAGGCCCCCTTTATTCCCACTCTTTGCCTTCTGCCAGTCAGCCAATTTTCTATCCATGCTAGTACCTTTCCTGTAATACCAGAGGCTCCTATCTTGTTTATCAGTCTCATGTGCTGCACCTTGTCAAAGGCCTTCTGAAAATCCAAGTAAACAACATCCACCGACTCTACTTTTTCTATCCTGCCTGTTACTTCCTCAAAGAATTCCAACAGATTTGTCAGGCAAGATCTCCCCCTAAGGGAACAATGCTGACTTTGGCCGATTTTATCATGTGCTTCCAAGTACCCCAACAGATCATTTTTAATAATGGACTCTTACCAACCACTGAAGTCAGGTTAACTGGCCTACAATTTCCTGTCTTTTGCCTCCCTCCCTTCTTAAAGCGTGGAGTGAATTCTGTGATTTTCCAGTCTTCCGGAACAATTCCTGAATCTAGTCATTCTTGAAAGATCATTACTAATGCCACAATCTCTTCAGCTACCTTTTTCAGAACCCTGCAGTGTCATCTGTCCTGTCCAGGTGGCTTAACTACTTTCAGACCTTTTAGTTTCCCAAGCACCTTCTCCTTCGTAATAATGACTACACTCACTTCTGTCCCGACTCTCTCGAATTTCTGGCATGTTGCTGGTGTCTTCTACAATGAAGACTGATGCAAAGTACTTCTTCAGTTCACTCACCATTCAGTGCCTTCATACAAGTTATTGATACAAATTATAAAACAACCCAGCATTGTTCCTGCAGCACACCAATCATTATATCTTGCTCAGCTGAAAAAGCCACATCTGTGCCTACTCTATTTCCTGTCAGCCACTCAATCTCTATCCATGCCAACATGTTACCTCCTAAAACAAGACCTTTTATTTCCACAGTAATCATTGATATTGCAACTTATCAAATGCCCATTAGAAATCTAAGCATGGTGTATCAGTTCTCCTTTATCCACAGTACATGTTACTTCTTGTAAGTTAATTGGAGAGACTATTTTCACACATGGAAAAAAAATTTAGGGTTGGGAGGAGTATGAGGAAGCAACATATAGTACAATTCAAGAAAATGATCGCATATGACTCAGAAGACATGCTTCAACATAATTAAAGTGGATTTGCTTAAGCAGGTATCAATCCAGCACTGAGAATGTGACTCAAGGTCTTTGAGGTAATTTACTTAAATGAATCTTCTTCAGCTTCCCAGCCCTCTCCAACCCAATAGTGACCTCAACCAGGTAAGCTTATGAACCTCACCCCTCTAACCTAGCAACCCCTCCACCTACCAATCTATTTAGCCAGCTTAATTTTTTTTAAACCAAAATAAACTTTATTCATAATAAAAGACAAACTATATACAATAATAAAACAATAATAAAACAGTACAAACCTTTACATTTGTGTACAGATCAATTATTAGTGTTACTTTTTATACAAACCACAGCACCGATGCCACTCGTGTGGCTCCCTGGGGTGATACCCCAATCCCATATTTACAATCTTTAAGGGGCTTCCTTGCCTGACCCCGCCCCTCCCTCTCCAGTGGCAGATGAACCCTAAACTGTCATCTTTCCCCACTGAACCCTTGCGTTGGCTGCACCCAGCTTCAGTGCGTCCCTTAGCATATACTCCTGCAGCCTGAAATGTGCCAGTCGGCAGCATTCCCCTACGGACACCTCACAGTGCTGGGAGACCAACAAGTTTCGGGCAGACCAAAGGGCGTCTTTCACCGAGTTGATGACCTTCCAGCAGCAGTTGATGTCCATCTTTGTGTGTGCCCCCGGGAACAGCCCGTAGATCAGAGAATCCTCTGTTATGCAGCTGCTGGGAATGAACCGTGACAAGGACCCTTGCATCTTTCGCCACACTGTCCTCGCAAACCCACAGCCGCAAAGAGGTGGGTGACCATCTCTTCCCCGGCGCAGTCCTCCCGGGGGCAGCATGCGCTGGGACTGATGTTCCGACCATGCAGGAAGGATCTGACTGGGAGGGCCCGTCTCACCGCCAGCCAAGCAAGGTCTTGGTGCTCGTTGGTGAGTTCTGGTGATGAGGCATTCTGCCAGATGGTCCCTATTTAACCAACGATGCCGTAGAAAAATGCTTTATTTTCCAACATGGCTTCCCCTTCCTCCCCAGCAACCTCAACAACACTAAGCTAATAGTGCCAAAAACAATGAATTTGAATCCTTCATTAATCTTTTAGGAATTGAAATTTAAATTGAACAAAATTTGAATTTAGATATAGTTTTTTTAAAAAAGCTGATTAAGTAATTTCCCAGGGTAGATATGCAAAATACTAGTGAGCATTGCTTTAAAATGAGAGGGGGAAATTTAAGGAGATGTGCAAGGCAAGTTTTATTCTACACAGAGAGTAGTAAGTGCCTGGAATGTGTTGCCACAGGTGGTGGTGGTGGAAACAAATACAATAGTGACGTTTAGGAGGCATTTAGACAGACACATGAACATGAAGAGAATGGAGGGATATGGATCACGTGAGGGAAGATGGGATTAGTTTCATTTGGCATCATGGTTGAATCCTGTGCAGTGCTGTTCTGTTCCCTATTGGAAGATAAGAGTAATAGGTATAGTACTAAACAATACAAGTATTAAACTAAACCTAGTCACTTCCAGATCTCTTGTGAACTCCACAACTGAACCTGATTCCAGTACTACTCATGGCAGTGAATTCTTGATTCTAATCACCCACTGCATTGAAATTTTACCCTCATATTGACTTTTGGCTCTTTGCCAATCACATGGTGTTCTCTGCTCTTGACCCTTCTGCAATTGGAATCATTTGCCTCCGTCCACTCTGTCTGTACTCTTCATGATTTTGGATACATCTTTCAGGTCCCTTTGCAAAACAGATCCCTCAAATAATCTTGCCTCCTCAAGGCCTTCACATCTTTCTAAAGTATGGTGCCTAAAACTGGAAACAACTTTCCAGTTATGGCCAATAAAATTAAGGATATGGTGCAGTAATCCTACATACCATAAGATTTCTGTGCAAGTACGACATCCCAATGGTGCATGTGTATGTGAATGTACTATTACTCAAGGACAAAAAGTTAAAATTGGACATTAAAACCATATTAGAAACAAACTTAACTGTAGAGAATTCTACAGAAGAAATGTTTCTAAAAGCTGCATTTCATTGGTCTCTCCTTACATGGTTCCTTCTCCTCCTCCTCTCCCCCACATAACACTCCCCAAAAATAAAACCTGGTACAAAATAAAAATCATGCAATTTACTACTTTGTTGTGCTTATTCTTTCTGTCCATGCTACCCTACTTACAGAATGATGCTATACAGGAGGCCATTCAGCTCATCTAACTGAAAGAACTATCCAAAAACTCGCACACCGATGTCCCTTTTCCACAACGTGGCAAATGTTTCTCTTTCGAGTACTTTACCAATTTCCTTTTGAATATTATTATTGAATCTGCATCCACCAACCATTCAGCAAGAAGATTCCAGAACTGGTCATAAAATTCTCATCATCCCATTTTACCAATTGTCTTAAATCTGGGTTACCTTGCCTATGTAACCAGGTTTTCCCCATTTACTCAAAACTTAGGTCACTTATTTATTCTGTCATGATCCATATATTATTTTTCCTTAACCCATTTCCTGTTGATTTTACAAGCTCTACATTTCACCGTTCTCAACTCTTAGAGGCAAAAAAAATCAAATTGAAGCTTTGGTCAGAGTATAATTACATAAAATATGCATTTCCAATTAATAGTTCAAATTACCAAATATTTACATAGAACACTGTGAATCTTTAGAATTTTCTACCCAAAAGGGCTATGGAGACACAGATGAAGAGACTATTTTGGCATTGGTTTATTATTGTCACATATACCAGAATACAGTGAAAAATTTTTGTTTTGCCTGCTATCCCGACAGATCATGCCATACATAATTATATCAAGGTAGTAAAAAGAAAACAGAATGCAGAATATAATGTGAAAGACAAATTGTAGTGCAGCTAGACAAATAAAGTGCAAGGGTCATGACAATGTAAATTGGCAGATCAAGCATCCTTTAGCATACAAGAGGTCTGTTCAATTACAGTGGAATAGAAGGTGTCCTTGAGTCTGGTGGTTCACACTCTTTAGGCTTTTGTGTGTTCTGTCTGACGGGAGAAGAGAGAATGACTGGGGTGGGAGGAGTCCTTTATTTTATTTGTTGCTTTCTTGAGGTAGTGGGAAGTGTAGACGGAGTCAATGGATGGAGGTTGGTTTGCGTGATGGACTGGGCTGCGTTGCGTTCACAATTCTCTGCAATTTCTTACAGTCTTGGGCAGAGCAGTTGTCATACCAAGCTGCAATGCATCTGGATAGGATGCTTTCTGTGATGCATCTATAAAATTTGCGAAGAGTCATTGGGGACATGCCAAATTTCCTTAGCCTTCTGAGGAAGTAGAGGCGTTGGTGTGCTTTTTTGGCCATAGCGTCCACGTGATTTTAAACAAATCAACAGCTTTTCTGATATTAAGGGAACCAAGGGATATGGGGTTAACAAATGTAAGTGGTGCAGAGGAAAAAGCTTATCCATGATCTTACTGAATGGCACAGCAGTTGCAATAGGCTGAATGGCCAACTACTGCTTCTAGTTCTCAAGATTTTAGGACTCTCCACTGCGTTCTGCAATGCTAGGCCATTCAGTGTAAGGGCAGTGTAAAGGCAATAAATCCAAGCAATGCCAATGATACTAACTCATGAATGAATAGAAGTTGTAAATAATTGCAAATGCCCTTCCCACTACTACTTAGCTTCAGAAGCAGCTTAGCTTACTAGTAGTTTTTACTTGTTGGGCCATTTCATCCACACGTCTATTGCAAATACTTAAAACTTTCAAGAGAACTGATCTCTTTCTCTGCTTAAAAATAACTAAATCCCGATACTTTGGAATCATTCCTGGTAAATTACCTAAAAAACTGTACTCAGTTTAACAAAGTAGGCACATCTTTTATCGTTCCTCCTTCAGTTGCTTTCCTCAAACCCATAAACTCTTCAACTGCTTGTGTTAACCTTGATATCAAAGATTTGCTGATTTGAATGGCCTTTAATAATTTTATTGGTACTGGCCAATCAAATAATATGTACTTTCCAGTTCAAAAACAAATGCTTGCTTCATATATTTCTCAGACATTTTTTCCCCATCTTTCCTACTTTCACAGCCTCAACTCACCACAAGCAACAGCAGCAGAGTCCTTTCTACACAGTGAAGCCCCAAAGTCAATGCACAATTCCCGCCAAGGTGTACAATTACTGCAAGATACACCTTTAAAACATAAGCAAAATAAATTTGAACAATAGAACCAGTTGCAGAATTTGAAGAGAGGCAGTTTGTAGTATTTTAAAATTGGAAATAAATTGAGTATGAACACCCCCATTTAATTATTCTCCTATGTGTCCATGACACCATCAGTAGAGATAACCAGCACACAGTCCTTGTCCCATCATCACAGTGGGTTTGCCTTCCATCGTACTCTGTGGCATTACATTTACATTAAATAGGAGAGTTCAGAAGCTCAGAATGGGCATCCGTGAAATGCTGTGGACTATCAGCAGCAGCAGAAATGTACACCTCAATCCGTAACCTCGTGGCCCGGCGTAACTCGCACAATCTCATTACTATCAAACCAGATGGTCTTCCCTGTTTTAATGAGTGGAGAATGGCATGCCAGCAGCAGCACCAGACGTACCTAAAAGTGAGGAATGCATGTGCGCAAATAGCAAAACAAAAGCATGTCATTGATAGAGCTCTCACAACTAAAAGATCTGACCAAATCTTTACAGGTTTGCCACATCTATTCATGAATGGTGGTGGACAATTAAACAACTAGTGGTGAAGGTGGTTCCAAGAATATCATAATCCTTGATTCTGGGTTCAGCATGCTACTGCCAAAGATGAGACTCAAGCATCTGCAACCATGATATACCACAAGTGTTGAATTGATGATTCATATACCACCAACACAGAAGCCAGTATTCAGTCAATTTGATTCAATTGACGTGTATCAAGAAACGCTGACAGCAAAGGTTACAGGGTGAGATAACATTCTAGCTGCAGTACCAAAGCTATTTGCTTCAGAACAATTACAATACTGGCATCTGCCTGACGATATGGAAAATAGCCCAGGAATGTTTAGTTCTCAAAAAGCAATCTAATACTGCCCAATCAGGCTACTCACATTTAAAGTGATGGAAGATGTTGTCAATAACACTATCAAGTGCCACTTACTCACCAATAGCCTGTTCACCAATGCCAGTTATGTTATGTTTTGTTGGGACCACTTAGTTCCAGACTGAATCACAGCCTTCATCCATACATGGACTAAAGAACTGAATTTCATAAGCAAGGTGACAGTGACTATATTGATGTCAAGTCATTTGACATTTGATAGAGTATGGCATCATGATGTCCTGTAAAACTCAAGTCAATGGATATCGAGAGGAAGATACTCCAGTGGGTGCAGTGATAGCTGGCACTAAGGGATGTGGTTGTTGGATGTCAATCATCCAGCCCAAGGATGTCACTGTAGGAGTTCCTCAGGGCAGTATCCTAGGCTCAACCATCTTCAACTGATTCACCATTGACCTTACTTCCATCATAAGGTCAGAATCGGGGATGTTGGCTGATGATTGCACATTGTTCAATTCCATTGGCAATTCCTCAGTAAATTAAGAATTCCACTTGTGCATGCAACTAGACCTAGATAATATTACCATTCATGCTACAAAAGTGCTAGAAAATGACCATCTTCAAAACAAAGTCCAACCAACTTGAAGTTCAATGGTATTACCATTACCAAACCCCCATCTTCATCCTGGAATCACCACTGACCATAAACTCAGGTGGACTAGCCACAAATACTGTGGCAACAAGTACAGGTCAGAAAGGGATCCTGCAGTCAGTGACTCACCTACCGAAACCCAAAAGCCTTTCTACCACGTACAAACATAAATTAGTAACATGATGGAATACTCTCCATTTACCAATAACACTGAAGCTTGACTGGTTCACCATCCACATTTGTTCCCTCCACCACCAGCTACAGTGTGCATCATCTCCAAAATGTACTGCAGTTTCTTACCTGGGCTACTCTGAAAGCATTTCTCAAACTTGCAACCTCCACCATGAGAAGCACAAGGACTTTAGGTGCATGGCAACACCTCCACTTCTAATGCTCCAAGTCACACACCATCCTGACTTGAATATATAATCACTGTTCCTTCATTGCTGCTGAGTCAAAGTCCTGGAAGTGTCTCTCCTCCAGCAATGGGGGGAATAAAAGGTCTGTAGCTGTTCAGGTTGGTGGCTCACCACCATCTTCTCAAGGGCAATGGAGATGGGCAATAAATCCTGCCCTTACCAGCAACATCCAGATATCAAAAAATGAACAAAAAGAAAAGGCCTCTATTCTTGCTTCATCAAATGATGTTATTTTGACCACATATGACACAGAGGTAGGCCATTTCGGCCCATCAAGTCTACCACAATCCCATTAATTTTCCCTGTAACCTATCCTCCCCAGACTTCCATTAACTCCCCTTGACTCCATCACCCACATGCACACTAGGGGGAACTTACATTAACCAATTAACCTACCAATTCAATTAGCTACACCACTATGCCACTAAATATGGCAGAAAATCATAGATTATTTTTCTCTTGGTCTGATAAAGTGCAAATATGGAATACCTATCTAACCAATCATATTTAACTCCTTTCACTGCATTCCCAGTCTTAACAGGGTCAATCCAACAGAGAATTAACTAAGAGCTCCATCATGAACACTTAACAGTCAAAGGATTCAACTACATAACTTAACTTTCAAAACACACCAACTTAACAAAGAGTCAATAAATAGCAGCTGACCAAAGTTCAAACGCAGAAAAGAAAGCTGAAAAAAGCATAACTGAAAAGAAAATTATCTTCTTATGTGTTGAATTTTCATCTGAATCAAAATCAACAGTGTTTCAGGGCTCAGAGAGAACAAGATCATCCACATTCTCAATCAACACTGAAAATCGCAGATACCAAACTGATCTGGCATGTTCATGCTTGTGGTTGTGAGGCAACCCTTTCATTTTATCTTTGCATTTTTAAAATGGGTAGAGCTTCTGAGTCAGCTTTGACTGTAACCGAGCAGATTAAATAAATATTAATTAACCAGCAGTTCACTTGCTGTGACTTTTACAAATAGTGATCTCATTCCAGTTCCAAAACAATTAAAAAAAAATGCTAAAAATATAAATTGAAGCAAAAACTTAGCCAATATCTTGGCATTCAAACTACATTTTCAAGCCAATTAATCAAGCTGTCTCAAGTGGTCAGCAATTTTATCCAGTGATCAAGGAGAGGAGGAGAGAGCAGAAGTGCGTGAAACGGAGGAGATGTGGTTGAAAGCCTTGTTGCTTACAGCAAAGGGAAAGCCACATATAAGGAAAAGGAAGACATCATAAAGATACCAGCATGGAAAGTCTTGCAATCAGCGCAAACATGATGACGGAGAAGAGAATGAAGTTTGAACAGGAAGGAGGAAGGAAGGAGATGTATTAAAACATGAGTGGCATATAATGCATTTTCGTAGCTCAACTGAAAAGGAGATAAAGATGTCAAGAATCCAATATGGACCACATGCAAGTGACAGCAGGGTGGAAATAGGCAGCAAAGTAATAAAGAAGATACATGAGACTGCAGATGCTTGAATCTGGAGCAATAAACAATCTGCTGGAGGAACCCAGCGGGTTAAGCAGCATCTGTGGGAGGAAAGGAATTGTCGACATTTCTGGTCAAAACCCTGCATCAGGACTTCATCAGGATGCAGAGTTTTGACCCGAAATGTCTACTTCCTTTCCTCCCACAGATGCTGCTTGACCCGCTGAGTTCCTCCAGCAGGTTGTTTGTTACAGCAAAGTAATGAAATTTACAAGCTCTATATGAGCACAGGAATCAGCAAAAAAAAAATCATGAATGTAATGGAAAAAGGGTTGAGGGAGAAGGCCTGATTAGGACTCAAACAAAAATTGTTCTAATGAATCCTATAAAGAAGCAGGCACAGCTTGGGGTCATGCAAGTTCTCATAGCTACCACTTTGATCTGGAGAACATAGAGGAGGCAAAGGAGAAGTTGTTCAATGTGAGAACAAGTTCAGCCAGGTGAAGAAAAGTGGTGGTGGATGGGGACTGAGCAGGCCTCTGTTAAAGGAAAGTCATCAGGCCACCCTGGTGTAGGATGGAAGTAGAGAAACACTGGATGTTCAGGGTGAAGATGAACCAGTTGGAATCAGGAATTGGAAACACCATAAGATAGAAAGCTACAGGCCAAGTGCTGGTAAATGGGACTAATATAGCTAAGTATCTGATGGATGACAGGGCAGGGTGGGCTGATTGGCTTGTTTCCATGCTGTGTAATTCCATGACTGTTAAATAGCATTACTAAAAAATGATACAATTATTATGCCACTGAACACAAGAAACAGGAACAGGCCATTTGGCTCTTCAAGCCTCACCACAATTCAGGAAGATCATGACTGATCTTTTATGTCATTGTCACTTCTTGAACTAATCCCATATCCAAAAATCTATGAATATACTGAGTGACTGGGCCTCCACAGTCTTTGTGGGTAGAGGATTGCAAAGATATAACATCCTCTGAGTGAAGAAATTTCTTCTAATCTCTGTCCTAAATGGCCAATGTCTTATTTTGAAACTGCGACCCCTGGTTCCAGACACCCCAGCCAGGAGAAACTTCAATTATTCACCTACCCAGTCAAGCCCCTTAAGAATGTTGTACATTTCAATGTGATGACCTCTCATTCTTCTAAACTCAACACAGTATAGGCCTGATGAGCTTAATCTTGTCATTTGACAAATTGGCCATCCCAGAAGTCAGTCTGGTGAACTCATGCCACACTCCCTCTATCACACATTTTTTCTTCCTTGGGTAACGGGATTTCATGCACAAATGGGCTGTAATGATTCCCTCTTCTATAAGTAACTTAACAGTCATTTAGTATCCTTTGAGTTAAGGAATTAGGATGTCTAAGTTGTGAAAGGCACAAAATAACCAGAAATGTGTACAGGAAGGATTCCTGACACAGTATGTGGACAGGCCGACTAGAGGAGAGGCCATACTAGACCTGGTACTAGGCAACGAGCCTGATCAGATTTCATATCTCTCGGTGGGAGAGCATTTTGGAGATAGTGACCATAACTCCTTGACCTTTACCATAGCCTTGGAGAGGGATAGGAGCAGACGATATGGGAAAGTATTTAATTGGAGGAAGGAGAATTATGATGCTATTAGGCAGGAACTTGGGAATGTAAATTGGGAACAGATGTTCTTGGAAGTGCACAGCGGAAATGTGGTGGTCGTTTAGGGGGTACTTTCACGGGGTTCTGGATAGGTTTGTCCCATTGAGGCAGGGTAAGGATGGTAGAGTGAAGGAACTGTGGTTTGTCACGAGAGGTAGAATATCTCGTCAAGAGGAAGAAGAAGCTTACCCAAGGTTTAAAAAGCATGGGATCAGACAGGGCTCTGGAGAGTTACAGGTAGCCAGGGGAGCTTAAGAATGGACTTAGGAGAGCCAGAAGGGGTCATGAGAAGTCCTTGGTGAGTAGGATCAAGGAAAGCCCCAAGGCATTCTACATGTATGTGAAGAATAAGAGGATGACTAGAGTGAGGGTAGGACCGATCAGGGATAAAAGAGGAAACGTTGGAAAGGTAGGGGAGGTCCTAAATGAATACTTTGCTTCAGTATTCACCAGAGAGAGAGAGACCTTGACGTTTGTGAGGATGGCATACGACAGGCTGATATGCTAAGGCATGTCGATGTGAGGAAAGAGGATGTGCTGAAACTATTGAAAAACATTAGGATAAAGTCACTGGGGCCGGATGGGATATATCCAAGGTTATTATGGGAAGCTAGGGAAGAGATTGCTGCGCCTTTGGCGATGATCTTTGTGTCCTCACTGGCCACAGTAGTGCCAGATGATTGGAGGGTGGCAAATGTTATTCCTTTGTTTAAGAAAGGGAGTAGGGATAACCCTGGGAATTACAGACCAGTGATTGAGCAAATTACTGGAGAAGATTCTTATAGACAGGATTTATGGGCATTTGGAGAAGCATAGGCTGATTAGGGACAGTCAGCATGGCTTTGTGAGGGGCAGGTCGTCCCTCACGAGCCTGATTGAATTCTTTGAGGATGTGACAAAGCACATTGATGAAGGGAGAGCAGTGGATGTGTGTACGTGGATTTTAGTAAGGCGTTTGATAACGTTCCTCATGGAAGGCTTATTTAGAAAGTCAGGAGACACGGGATCCAGGGAAACTTGGCTGTGTGGATTCAGAATTGGCTCACCCATAGAAGACAGAGGGCGGTGGTAGATGGAGTGTATTCTGCCTGGAGGTCAGTGACCAGTGGTGTTCCACAGGGATCTCTTCTAGGACCCCTGCTCTTTGTGATTTTTATCAATGACATGGATGAGGATGTGGAAGGGTGGGTTAGTAAGTTTACTGGTGATACAAAGGTTGGTGGTGTTGTGGATAGTGTAGAAGGTTGTTGTAGATTACAACAGGATATTGATAGAATGCAGATCTGGGCTGAGATGTGGCAGATGGAGTTCAACCCAGAGAAGTGTGAAGTGATAGACTTCGGGAGAATGAATTCAAAGGCAGAATACAAGGTTAATGGCAGGACTCTTAGCAGTGTGGAGGAACAGAGGGATCTTGGGGTCCATGTCCATAGATCCCTCAAG
Organism: Pristis pectinata; assembly: GCF_009764475.1. NCBI lineage: Eukaryota > Metazoa > Chordata > Chondrichthyes > Rhinopristiformes > Pristidae > Pristis > Pristis pectinata. The sequence goes on along the minus strand of NC_067408.1, from coordinate 65,376,396 downwards.
GTTGCCACGTAGGTCGATAGGTTTGTTAAGAAGGCGCATGGAGTGTTGGCCTTCATTAGTAGGGGTACTGAGTTCAAGAGCCGCAAGGTGATGTTGCAGCTCTATAGAACTCTGGTCAGACCACACTTGGAGTATTGTGTTCGGTTCTGGTCCCCTCATTATAGGACGGATGTGGAAGCTTTAGAGCAGAGGAGATTTACCAGGATGTTGCCTGGATTGGAGAGCATGTCTTATGAAGATAGGTTGAGCGAGGTAGGGCTTTTCTCTTTGGAGAGGAGGAGGATGAGAGGGGAATTGATAAGAGGTGTACAAGATGATAAAGAGGTATAGATCGAGTGGACAGTCAGAGTCTTTTTCCCAGTGCGACAATGGCTAACACGATGGAACATAATTTTAAGGTGATTGGAGGAAGGTATAAGGGGGATATCAGAGGCAAGTTTTTTTATTTACACAGAGAGTGGTGGGTGTGTGGAATGCACTGCCTGCAGAGGTTGTGGGGGGGCAGATACATTAGGGACATTTAAGAGACTCTTAGACAGACACATGAATGATAGAGAAATAGGGAGCTACATGGCAGGGAAGGGTTAGATAGATCTTAGAGCAGGATAAAATGTCGGCACAACATTGTGGGCCGAAGGGCCTGTACTGTGCTGTGTTTCTATGTTTCTTAAATTCTCTATTCTCAGTTGCATAACACCAAATACCTCACACAAAATGACGAGAGCTGAGAGACAAATTTCCTGTTAAAGTGATGGATGAGAAACAACTTGAATGTACTGACATGTTATCACATGGTTACACCAAGGATGATGTAATGGAAATACATACCAATACTTAAAGAATAGGTACATCCGCACATACTTTTGCAATAGGTACAGTAATAAAAACTAAATAGTTGCATATATTTTTAAAATATAAAGGAACCAACAGCAGTTTTTCTTTTTACAGTCTTGAGCTCAATGTCCACTGATAACAGATTCTACAAATAATTAAAAATAATGGTTAAGTACAAAAAGTAAAAGGACAAATTAAGTGGTGGAAAGTATTTATACCTATAATGGTTTGGTTCAGCTTAAATACTACACTCAATTCTGGGCACTACACTTCAAGATGTATTTTCTACAAATCATAACACAAAAGTGTCCATTCAGCCCATCATGCTTTTGCTTTCTTCCCCCTTTTGTCATAACACTGCCAAGAGAACAATGATTTCATTTCATAAACAATGCAGTGAACATGATGCACAGCTAGGAAGGCCCAAGGATGCAACAGACACCACAAAAGATTAAGATCACTTATACAATCATCACCTCTGAGGCACTTGCACTAATAATAATCACCTGGACAAAGTATTGGAGGAAATCAAAATCCCAACAAGACAATGCCGGGCTAGAGAAAATGCCAAGAAAATAAATCTTCCAAAGTTTAAGAAAATAAACAGGTTACAAGCTATGAATTGGAATATTAAAGTCAAACATCTATCATCAAAGAACCCCAGCATCTGGGCCATGCCATTTTCTCACAGCTACCATTAGCCAGCAGGTAAAGAAGCCTGAAGTCCCACACCACCAGGTTCAAGAACAGCTACTTCCTTTCAACAATTCAGTTCTTGAACCAACCAGCAAAACCTTAATCACTAAAGTTTAGCAACACTATGACCACTTTGCACTAAAATAGACCATACTTTTTGTTCTAATTGTGCTCTTCCTTGTAAAAATTGTGTATAATTTATGTTTAATTTTTGTTTTTCTTGTGAATGCTACTTATCTGATGCTATGTGCCTGTGATGCTGCTGCAAGTAAGTTTTTCATTGCACCTGTGCATACATGTACTTGTGCATATTACAATAAACTCAATTTTGACTATATTTATCAAAACCGGCAAAGATAAAAATATGAATCTCTATAGCATTCACCATGTCTTATAGTTGAGGTGTTTATATGGCAATGTTGACTATCTTAAAAGTGAATGCAATAACCAGCAAAATGCAATTATAGTTAGACATTGCATAAATTAATAAAAAGATGGCTTGACAGTGTCAAGCTAAGGAGAACAAGATAAATAATGGTTTGTGTCCTTATTTAAGCGGTAATGTTATGTAAAGAACATCAGAGTTTCAGTTATTATTGAAGAAACACTGATATTGTGGCGACTCACCGTCTAGTCGGGCGAACCGGCTCGGCAGTCGGGTCGCGCGGCGTCGGAGCGACGAGGCCCAAGATGGCGGCGGGCCTTGTCTTTCCGAGCGACGGGGAGAACCCGCGCGCGGGAAAGTCCTGATGACGTAGGACTTACGTCATTGCCGGTTTTTTTGGGCGGGAGTTTTTCTCCCTTAAAGGGCCCGCACAAGGCGGGAAAATAAACCAGTTCTGTTTGGCAATCCTCCGAGTAGAGTCTTGTTTTATTCTGCGGTAGCAACCGCTACATTGGTGACCCCGACGGTCCAAACGGCTTTTGGACCCGCGAAATGGACGACAGCGCAGCAGCCAACGCAGTGGCCCTCAAGCTGCCCACCTTTTGGACACTTCGGCCCAGCGTCTGGTTTGACCAGGTCGAAGCGCAATTCCACCTTCGGCAGATCACCTCCGACTCCACGAAGTACTACCATGTGGTTAGCTCTCTGGACCAGGAGACAGCCGCCCAGGTTGGAGACTTCATCCAGTCGCCTCCGGAGGAAGATAAGTACCCGACTTTCAAAGATCTTTTGATCCGGACCTTCGGCCTCTCCCGTCGTGAGCGCGCCGCCCGCCTGCTTCATCTGGATGGCCTGGGGGACAGATCCCCATCCGCCCTAATGAATGAGATGCTGGCATTGGCCGAGGGACACAAGCCATGCCTGATGTTCGAACAGGCCTTCCTCGAACAGCTCCCCGATGACATCCACTTGTTGTTAGCTGATGCCGACTTCAGCAACCCCCGTGAGGTGGCCGCCCGGGCAGATGTCCTGTGGAGGGCCAAGCGCGAGAGCGGTTCGTCCGTCAGTCAAATCACCAGGCCGCGAGCCCAACGCCTGCCTCACCCGGCCCCAGCAACCGAGCAGCCACACCCCAGGAACGCAGACGACGACACGGGTGACCAGCTGTGCTTCTACCATCAGAGGTGGGGTGCGGAGGCCCGTCGATGCTGCCCACCCTGCAAGTTTCAGGGAAACGCCAGGGCCAGCCGCCGCTGATGGCTACGGCGGCTGGCCGCCGACAGAGCCTCCTCTTCGTTCAGGACAAGAAATCTGGACGGCATTTCCTCGTTGATACTGGAGCGGAGGTCAGTATTTTGCCCCCGACAGGCCGCGACACTCGTGACAGGCCACCAGGTCCTCTACTCAATGCCGCCAACGGTACAACGATACGGTCTTTCGGCACCCGTACGCTTCAATTACACTTTGGCGGCAGCCGTTTTACCTGGACCTTTACCCATGCCACCGTCGCCCGACCACTCCTAGGAGCCGATTTCCTTCGGGCCCACAACCTGTTAGTCGACCTGCGAAGGAAGCGGTTAGTCCACTCTAGCACTCTCCGGACCTATCCCCTGGGAGAAATCAGCCCACCAGCCCCGCGGCTGGACTCCATTACCCTTTCTGGCGACGATTTCGCCAAGCTCCTAGCCGAATTCCCATCGATTTTGGCACCTTCGTTTACAAATTCTCGGCCCACACATGGGGTACGACACCACATCATTACCACAGGGCCACCCCTTCATGCCCGAGCACGTCGATTACCTCCAGACAAGCTCCGCCTGGCAAAGGAAGAGTTCCATCACATGGAGGAGCTGGGGATTGTTCGCAGGTCAGACAGCCCCTGGGCCTCCCCCCTGCACATGGTCCCCAAAGCCACCGGAGGGTGGAGGCCCTGCGGCGACTACCGCAGGCTGAATGACGCCACCACCCCGGACCGCTATCCCATCCCTCACATCCAGGACTTCGCAGCGAACTTACACGGGGCCCGCATCTTTTCCAAAGTGGACCTCGTCAGGGGATACCACCAAATCCCGGTCCATCCGGATGACGTCCCCAAAACTGCGATTATCACCCCATTCGGCCTGTTCGAATTCCTTCGGATGCCGTTCGGCCTTAAGAACGCCGCGCAGACCTTCCAGCGGCTGATGGACGCGGTAGGCCGAGACCTGGACTTCGTGTTCATTTACTTGGACGACATACTGATCGCCAGCCGTAACCGCCAGGAACACCTTTCCCACCTCCGCCAGCTGTATTCCCGCCTCCGCGATTTCAGCCTCACGATTAACCCGTCCAAGTGCCAATTCGGACTTGACTCTATCGATTTCCTCGGCCACAAAATCACCAGCGACGGGGCAACACCCCTACCCGCCAAGGTGGATGCTATCCGCCATTTTGCCCGCCCCGACACAGTCAAAGGCCTACAGGAATTCCTTGGGATGGTCAACTTTTACCATCGTTTCATCCCTGCAGCAGCCCGTATCATGCGCCCTCTGTTCTCGCTGCTGGCTGGTAAGGGCAAGGACATCACCTGGACTGACGAGGCTGCGGCTGCTTTCGTTAAGGCCAAAGACGCCCTGGCAGACGCCACGATGCTGGTACACCCTAGGACTGACGTCCCGACTGCCCTCACGGTAGACGCGTCCAACACCGCGGTGGGTGGGGTACTGGAACAGCTACTCGAAGGCCGCTGGCAACCCTTGGCATTTTTCAGCAAACACCTTAGACCGCCCGAACTGAAGTACAGCGCTTTTGATCGGGAACTTCTAGCGCTGTATCTGGCGGTCCGGCATTTCCGATACTTTCTAGAAGGCAGGCCTTTCACCGCTTTCACCGATCATAAGCCTCTGTCCTTTGCCTTCTCCAAAGTCTCCGATCCCTGGTCAGCTCGTCAGCAGAGACATTTATCCTACATTTCCGAGTTCACAACTGACATCCAACATGTCTCCGGAAAGGATAATGTCGTTGCTGATGCACTTTCCAGACCAACCATCCACAACCTATCCTTGGGTGTCGACTACACGGCCCTGGCTGACGCACAGCAAGCCGACGACGAACTGCCCAGCTACAGAACCGCAGTCTCGGGTCTGCAGCTCCGAGATTTCTTGGTTGGTCCAGGTCAGCGGACCCTACTTTGCGACGTTGCGACTGGTCAGCCCCGCCCTATTGTCCCTGCAGCCTGGCGGAGACGCGTTTTTGACTCGGTACATGGGTTGGCGCACCCGTCCATCAGATCTACTGTCCGACTGGTCGCCAGCAAGTTTGTCTGGCATGGCCTGCGCAAACAGGTCAGTGAGTGGGCCAGGACTTGTCTGCACTGCCAGACGTCAAAAATCCAGCGACACACCAAGGTCCCACCACAGCAGTTCGAGCCTACCCGTAGGAGGTTCGACCACATACACGTCGACCTCGTGGGCCCTCTGCCGGTTTCAAAAGGAGCCCGGTACCTCCTTACCATCGTGGACCGGTTCACGAGGTGGCCTGAGGCAACCCCCCTGACTGACATCACAACTGATTCCTGCGCCCGGGCGCTGCTCACAACTTGGGTCTCACGTTTTGGCGTTCCGGCCCACATCACTTCAGACAGAGGCACCCAATTCACTTCCAGTCTCTGGGCTGCATTAGCGAACCTGCTAGGGACGCAGCTGCACACCACCACGGCCTACCATCCTCAATCAAACGGGTTGGTGGAACGTTTTCACCGCCATCTAAAATCGGCCTTGATGGCCCGCCTGAAGGGTCCTAACTGGGTTGACGAGCTGCCTTGGGTCCTGCTCGGCATACGCACTGCCCCCAAAGAAGACCTCCGCACTTCGTCAGCTGAGCTTGTATACGGGGCGCCACTAGTTGTCCCCGGGGATTTCATACCTGCCCTTCAGGACCAAGGGGAACAACCCCCAGCAGTTCTACAAAGACTGCGCGAGAAGCTCGGCGCCTTGGCCCCGATTCCCACCTCATGGCACGGTCAAGCCCCATCCTGCCAGCCCAAGGAACTACGGGACTGTAAGTTTGTTTTCGTTCGCAGGGGCACACCTCGGGCGCCATTGCAACGACCATATGAGGGACCGTTCCGAGTCATACGGAATAACGGATCCACTTTTATTTTGGACATTGGAGGCAGGGAACAGGTTTTCACGGCGGACCGCCTCAAACCGGCCCATTTGGATCTGCAACAGCCTGTCGAGGTTGCCACGCCACGACGCAGAGGCCGCCCCCCTAAGCGGCAGCTGGCACAGCCCACGGACCTTGGGGACTGTCTCGCCGGTTCTGGGGGGGGTTGTGTGGCGACTCACCGTCTAGTCGGGCGAACCGGCTCGGCAGTCGGGTCGCGCGGCGTCGGAGCGACGAGGCCCAAGATGGCGGCGGGCCTTGTCTTTCCGAGCGACGGGGAGAACCCGCGCGCGGGAAAGTCCTGATGACGTAGGACTTACGTCATTGCCGGTTTTTTTGGGCGGGAGTTTTTCTCCCTTAAAGGGCCCGCACAAGGCGGGAAAATAAACCAGTTCTGTTTGGCAATCCTCCGAGTAGAGTCTTGTTTTATTCCGCGGTAGCAACCGCTACAATATAATGTAAGAGGTTGTGCAGTTATTTCAAGAAACTCACATTTCCCCTTTAGTGTGCAGGCTTATCTGGTCAAATGACATGTTTTTATAGTTTGTAATGTGGAAATAGTATGCAGTAGAAGAACAAGGTTGACTGCTGGTACGAAAATTTAACAATGATTTGAGAAATAAATAGCACTTCATAGGTTCAAACACATTAGATGTGGATTGCAAGTGCCTAATACTAATTTTAAATGCTGTTCTTTGCTGTGGATCTATGAAATGGTTACTCAGGTACATTTTGAAATGGCTGTGGCATTCATCTCAGCTGGCAAGTTATTCAAAAATAGTGACATTTAACAATGACCTTACTAGCTTATCATAATGAGTAGCATGAAATTCTGCATGGACATGCAGGATAAACTGAAGATCTGCATGCTCTCTGGAACTAATTGCAACAAACTTATGTGCGCATGAGCAGCTGGGATTCAGTAATGTCTCTACATGTGCCCACTTGTTCAATATAAAACCAAAGAGCTTCATGAAAGTAACTTGTTGAGAATAAGACCTCGGCCAATAACTCAGAGATCAGTTGTCAGCTGCAGTTGGGATGGGCTACACTGGATCCACAAGTTTATTTGTGCCCATTCAGCTGTTGGGAGGTAGACTGCCATTTTACTGACTTCAAATTTGGTTTAGGTTGATGTCAGTAAGCCTATGCCTGCACATTAACCCTATTTTTTCACTCTTGTAGCACCCAGGTGACCCAATTTTATTTGCTTCTAAGAGTCTGTCACTAGGTTAGTGAAAACTGACTGGGCAACAAGCATGTTAGATTAGACTGTTAGATGGCAAATTTTTGGAATCCAAATGATAATATAAAAGTGGCCTTAATTCAAAGTGATTTTGCAAGAATCCACCTTCAGTGCAGAAATTCAGATTAATACACAGGAACAGTCCTGGTAACTCAATACCATTCATTGGGAACTTTAATCATGCGAACTACTACACAACATTATGTACAAAAAAGCTAATTAATACAAAAATATCAATATGAACACTAACTCCTTTTCTTAATTGAGGGAACAAAACCAAGCATGAAAAGGTTTTACTCATTTATCCACTTAAAGCCATAATACATCTTTCTTCACTTCGAAGGAATAAATGCCAATTCAATAACTGAGAAATTTGGCCTGGACACAAATGTGAAGTGAATGGTAATAACTTCAAATAGTTTGTCTTCCCCATTTCCAAAGCCACACAAATTCATTTTATTCTCTGATGAGTCATTATAGGTATTGCAAGTCACAATTCAATACTAAAAAAAAGTTGGACGGGAACAATGGCTTTCCTTCCCTCACTCCTCAATTCACCATTGTGTTTGTTGACCTACTTGACATTAACAGCTCCTCAGCAGGAAACAGAGGGCAAAATGTAGCCTAGAGCAGGAGTCAAACCCAGCTGTTGTTGCCCACAATATAGCATGTTATCCTGTTGTTTTGCCAGGCACCTAAAGTATAGTAGTTTTGTATTAAAAAAAAAGTCAAATGTCTTTTTGAAGTTCACAAGTAGCCTGGTCAGTAGGCATGGTAACAGACTGAAATAACATCTGAAAATTATAAATTGCTTATTAAAATAGCAAAGAACAAAAGAACCAAAAGGGAATAAAAATAGAGGACAGGGAAGGTCAAGTAGGACTATTAATTTATCCACGTTTGAATACAAATTAGTACATTGCCAGGAACTCTGTACAGTTGGAGGAATGACTGATTAGATTTTAAAAATAGAATGTCTACTGCTTGTTTTGTGCTCTCTGCAATCAAAATAACAAGTATTTTAGCTCCTTTGATGACTCAATGGATAAATGAATTGTGCAGTAAAAACTCAGTTAATAAATTTATCAGCAAAAATTACAGATTAAATTCATTGATTTTTGACAACAGGACCCATCTCTGCCAGAATACAGCAGTGCATAACTCGCAAGAGTAACCTTGGATTTTTTTTGGTCCTGCAACTTGAAAGCCTTGCCTAAATTCAACAAGGAGATCTGACTTCACAAGTCTCCGGAGTTAAACAGATCCATACATAAATAGGTCACTTCAGCTTAAACATAAGTATTCAAGAGGCAAATTATAAATTTCATAAAATTATGAGAGGATCATATCTAAACAGATCTGCACTTCTGGTGAATGAGTCCACAATGAAGGGAGGCTTATACAATGAAATAGAATGAACAGCAGGAGAAAAATTTTATTCTGCACACAAGACTGTGTACTGCACCAGAATTAGTGACAGAGTACAGAATCTCAACATTTAACCTTAACGGAGATGTGTGAAGGAAAGTCCAAGAGAGTGAGCTAGGTACTGAGAAGGCACATTGGATAAGAACTATTGCTAGTATGGAGAATCAACAAAGGATGGTTGAATGAAACAGCCAGTTGTGTTACATTTTCTGAAAAGCCGAACTGGTTAAGGACCATCACCACCAACTGGGACATACGCTGGTACACATGTATTCTTGGACTTGACATGGAAGAGAGGTGTCTACTTCAAAATTGTAGGAAGAAAGAAAAATACAAACTCTGGAATCTTTTGGACCAGATTCTTATTCTTAAGAGGTTGGATATAAAGAATTACCTGCCTGAATTCATTCATATTCAATATTGTATATCAGGACATGAAAAAAACTTCACGGAACCTATGCTGCGACTGGGCTTTTGTAATAAGTCAAAATAGTGAGGAACAGAGTGCACCCAGATAGTTACAAACAGAAATTTTAAATGTAAATGCATACTGCAGCTAGAATAAGGAAACTGAGAATCAGAGTAATTTGTTATAAGAACAGTTGCTTGTATAGTGATGACTTGTTTATCAAATCATAAATGAGAAGTAAAATTAAGAAAATCTTGTAAATATTGTACAGGCTGAATTATGAAAATAAATGATAACACAATTGAATTGTAGTGCATTGTCAAGTTATACAACTGGTGGATATAAGATACCATACCAGAAAGTATCACAAAAATTATGGTTTCAAAGAATGATGTTAATGCACTAACCAGATTTTCAGGAGACAATAAGTGAGCTATAACAAAGATGTGTTATGTTCTATAGACTATAAGATGTGGACATGAATAATTCTTCAAAGGGATGATAGAACATAAGGACATAGGAGCAGGAATAACAGTATGCAGGAGTAAGCCTGCCTTACCAATATGACCCAGGCCTCAACTCTCTGATCCTAGTTCCACATGACCCTCAATTCCCTGATTTTTCAAAAATGTATCTACCACGTTTTTAAATACCTCCCGGAATCTAGCCCCCACAACTCTCCAGGGTAGAAAATTTCAGAGATTCACTACCTTTTGCGAAAAGAAACTCCTATGCACTTCAGATTAAATGAGTGACTCTTTATGTATCCTTATTGAAACATCTCAACGTCTACCCTCCCATGCCCTCTTTGGATCTTGCATGTTTCAATAAGAAGTCCTCTTTTCTTTCTAAGCTCCAAAGAATCCAGATAACTTCTTTATTCATTTGTGATTGGATAAGGCTTTTAACCCAAAAATTAACCCAATGAATCCCTTCCAGACCGCCTCCAATGCCAGCATAACCTTCCTTAAATTAAGGTGAGCAAAACTATACACAGTACTCCAGGTGGAATGTCATTGACAAGCTTTACAATTGTAACAATACAGGCAGCACTGGGTTATGTAGAGTTATGTAAAAGTTCTGTTCCCAAGAACTGTCCTTAAACCGATTTTTCCATTGTCAGAAATCAACAATTTCAATGAGGGTTGATTAACATGAACATTTATTTACTGTCTTCCCCTGTGTAGTTACAATGTTACCGAATTAGAATGTCCCAATTACTAGCTTCGTTGGCCTTAAGGTATCACAGGAGGTTACATTGTTTGATAAAGTATTATACAAGTATCAAAACAAGAGACTGCCTTGTCAGTTTACAAAGTAAAACTCTTAAGAGGCCTCCTGCTGTAAACCACAGCCCATATCCTCAACAGACAATGGTGTCTGTTTGATTACTGTGGGGAGGTTAACCATAGAACAATACAGCACAATACAGGCCCTTCGGCCCACCATGTTGTGCCAACCTTCAAACCACTCCTAAGACTATCTAACCCCTTCCTCCCATATATCCCTCTATCTTAAATTCCTCCATATGCTTATCTAACAATCTCTTGAACTTGACCAACGTATCAGCCTCCACCACCACCCCCGGCAGTGCATTCCATGCACCAACCACTCTCTGGGTGAAGAACCTCCCTCTGACGTCTCCCTTGAACTTCCCACCCATTACCTTAAAGCCATGTCCTCTTGTATTGAGCATTGGTGCCCTGGGAAAGAGGCGTTGGCTGTCCACTTTATCAATTCCTCTTAATATTTTGTATACCTCTATCACGTCTCCCCTCATCCTCCTCCTCTCCAATGAGAACAGCCCTAGCTCCTTTAGTCTCTCGTCATAATCCATACTCTCTAATCCAGGCAGCATCCTAGTAAATCTCCTCTGCACCCTTTCCAATGCCTCCACATCTTTCCTATAATGAAGCGACCAGAACTGGACACAGTACTCTAAGTGTGGTCTAACCAGAGTTTTGTAAAGCTGCATCATTACTTCGCGGCTCTTAAACTCGTTCCCACGACTTATGAAAGCTAACATCCCATAAGCTTTCTTAACTACCCTATCCACCTGTGTGGCAACTTTCAGTGATCTGTGGATGTGAACCCCCAGATCCCTCTGCTCCTCTACACTGCCCAGAATCCTGCCATTTACCTTGTATTCTGCCTTGGAGTTTGTCCTTCCAAAGCGTACCACCTCACACTTCTCCGGATTGAACTCCATCTGCCGCTTCTTGGCCCAGCTCAATATCCCTCTGTAAGCTTCAACAGCCCTCCACACTATCCACAGCACCACTGATCTTTGTGTCATCTGCAAACTTGCTAACCCACCCTTCCACCCCCCTCATCCAAGTCATTAATAAATATCTCAAAAAGTAGAGGTCCCAGAACGGATCCTTGTGGGACACCACTAGTCACAGCCCTCCATTCTGAATGCACTCCCTCCACCTCAACCCTCTGCTTTCTACAGGCAAGCCAATTCTGAATCCACATGGTCAAGCCTCCCTGGATCCCTTGGCCTCTGACCTTCTGAAGAAGCCTACCATGTGGAACATTGGCAAATGCCTTACTAAAATCCATGTAGACCACATCTACTGCACTACCCTCATCAATCTTCCTGGTCACCTCCTCAAAGAACCCTATCAGGCTTATGAGGCAAGATCTTCCCTTCACAAAGCCATGCTGGCTGTCCCTAATCAGTCCATGATTCTCTAAATGCTCATAGATCCTATCTCTAAGAATCCTTTCCAACAGCTTGCCCACCACAGACGCAAGGCTCACTGGTCTGTAATTCCCTGGACTATCCCTACTACCTTTTTTTGAATAAGGGGACAACATTTGCCACCCTCCAATCCTCTGGTACCATCCCCGTGGACAATGAGGACTCAAAGATCCTAGCCAACAGTTCAGCAATCTCCTCCCTCGCCTCACGAAGCAGCCTGGGGAATATTCCATCAGGCCCCAGGGACTTATCTGTCCTAATATTTTCTAACAGCTCCAACACATCCTCTCTCTTGATATCTACATACTCTTACCAACACTGTCCTCAGCATCATCAAGACCCCTCTCCTTGGTGAATACTGAAGAGAAGTATTCATTGAGAACCTCACCCACTTCCACAGCTTCCAGGCACATCTTCCCACCTTTGTCTTTAATCGGACCTACCTTTACCCTAGCCATCCTTCTGCCCTTCACGTGCGAGTAAAAAGCCTTGGGATTCTCCTTAATCCTACTCGCCAAAGCCTTTTCATGTCCCCTTGTCGGTCTCCTCAGCCCCTTCTTAAGTTCCCTCCTTGCTCCTCTCTATTCCTCACGAGCCCTGTCTGATCCTTGCTGCTTACACCTTACGTATGCTGCCTTCTTCTTCCTAACTAGTTGTTCCACCTCCCTTGTCACCCATGGTTCCTTCACCCTGCCATTCCTTCTCTGCCTCACTGGGACAAATTTATCCCTAACATCCTGCAAGAGATCCCTGAACATCGACCACATCTCTATAGTACATTTCCCCTCAAAAACGTCACCCCAATTTACACTCACTAGTTCTCACCTTATAGCCCCATAATTCGCTTTTCCCCAATCAGATATCTTCCCGTCCTCTTTGCTCCTATCCCTGTCCATGACAATTCTAAAGGTTATGGAGCAGTGGTCGCCGTCCCCCAAATGCTCACCCACCAATAGATCTGTCAGCTGACCCGGTTCATTACCTAAAACTAGATCTAATATGGCATTTCCTCTAGTCGGCCTGTCAACATACTGTGACAGCAATCCATCCTGGACACACTTAACAAACTCCACCCCATCTAAACCTTTGGCACTAAGCAGGTGCCAATCAATATTTAGGAAGTTGAAGTCTCCCACTATAATAACCCTGTTATTTTCGCATCTTTCCAAAATCTGCCTCCCAATCTGCTCCTCAGTATCCCTACTGCTATCAGGGGGCCTATAGAATACTCCCAGTAGAGTAACTGCTCCTTTCTTGTTCCTAACTTCCACCCATATTGACTCTAGAGAGGATCCTTCTACATTATCCACCCTTTCTGCCACTGTAATAGTGTTCCTGACCAGTATCGCCACCCCCTCCTCCTCTTCTCCCCCCTTCCTATCCCTTTTAAAAACACTGAAAACCAGGAATATTCAATATCCATTCCTGCCCTGATGCCAGCCATGTCTGTGATAGCCACAATATCGTAGTCCCATGTACTTATCTAAGCTCTCAGTTCATCTCCCTTAATCCTGATGCTTCTTGCATTTAAGTAAATGCACTTTAGCCCATCCACCTTACTACTTTTATAGCCTGTACTCTGCTTCTCCTTCCTCAAAGCCTCTCTACCTGTTAGATCTGACTTTTCCCCATCCCCTTCCTCTGACCTACTCCTCCGGTTCCCGTCCCCCTCGCAAACTAGTTTAAACCCTCCCAAACCACCCTAGCAAACCTGGCTGCAAGGAAATTGGCCCCCCTCAGGTTTGGGTGTAACCTGTCCTCTCTGAACAGGTCCCACCTTCCCCTGAAGAGATCCCAATGATCCAAAAATCTAAAACCCTCCTTCCTGCACCAACTTCTCAGCCACGCATTTATCTCCTCCTATTCCTACTTTCACTATCACATGACACTGGCAGCAATCCCGAGATTGCTACCCTTGAGGGTCCTGTTCTTCAGCCTTCTGCCTAGCTCCCGAAACTCACTTTTCAGGACCTCATCCCCCTTCCTACCTATGTCGTTACATGTAAACAGTTTTTCTTTGAAGACTGGTTGTCTTTTGAATTAATTAGTTGCTACTCTTATTCCATAACTCCTCAAGATATTTGCATTTCTGTAACTATACTATCTTGAAAAATTCCTTCAAACAATTATGGGAGAATTTGTGTAAAAGTTGGATTTCCATAGGTTCCATAACCTGGGAAGCCCCTGTATGTCTCTATTTCTACACTTCAACCCCCTTGCAATAGGGCAGGCATGGTAGTGTAGCGGTTAGCGTAACGCTATTACAGTGCCAGCGACCCGGGTTCAATTCCCGCCGCTATTCGTAAGGAGTTTGTATATTCTCCCTGTGTGTCTGCTTGGGTTTCCTCCGGGTGCTCCAGTTTCCTCCCACATTCCAAAAGTTAGGAAGTTGTGGGCATGCTATGTTGGTACCGGAAGCCTGGTGACACTTGCGGGCTGCCCCCAGGGCATTCTACGCAAAAGATGCATTTCACTGTGTGTTTCATTTGACTATTGAAGAGTCTTATCTTATAAAGGCCAATATGCCATTCGCTTCCCTAACTACTTACTGCACCTACATGCTAACTTTTTGTGGAAATATAATGAAGGTAGTTGCCATCACAATGCCAAGCTAGCCAAGAACTTTTCAAACATGGAGAAAAATACATATGACATTTTAATTATAACTAGGTTTTTGCAATAATCAAAGAAGCTGCTAAATGTGACAGTAACTTCCAAAAGCACTATTTTAACAATATTAGAAAGGAAAATCACAGAGGATGATGGATTGACAAAAGTATCACCCAGGCAGAAATATTTTGGGTAGTTAACAAATTAATTAAAGTGTGCGTATCCAAAAAGGGGAAAAGGGGTTGAGTACACAGATCACTCCAGCTGCAATTGTCTAGGCAGACTACAGAAATCAAATTTAAAAGTAAGATATCTTTTCATGCAAAGTTTGCACAAAGGCAGATTTCTATAAGTCAGGTTTTCTGTAACCCGGGCTTACCTTTAGTAAGCATATAAGTATGCAAAGTTACAATGTCTATAAACAGTTCCATATGAGATAGAAATCTCAGAAATTTACCACATCAGATGGCAGCTCATTCCACACTCCCACCACTCTCTGAGTGAAGAAGTTCCCCCTAAACCTTTCCCCTAACCTGTTCAATCTTTCCCTGTAACTCAACTCCTGAAGACCTGGCAACATACTAGTAAATCTTCTCTGCACTCTTTCAATCTTACTGATATCCTTCCTATAGTTAGGTGACCAGACCTGCACACAGTACTCCAAATTTGGCCTGACCAATGTCTTATACAACCTCACCATAACTGGTGATCTGGTTAAGAAAAAGAGAGGTGTATAGCAGGTATAGGCAACTAGGAACAAATGAGGTACTTGAAGAGTATAGAAAATGTAAGAAAATACTAAAGAAGGAAATCAGGAAGGCAAAAAGAAGACATGAGGTTGCTTTGGCAGATAATGTGAAGGTAAACCTGAATACTGACAAGAATATTAAGAGTAAGAGGATAGTAAGAGACAAAATTGGTCCCCTAGAAGATCAGAGTGGTCGTCTATGTGTGAAGCCTCAGGCGATGGGGGAGATCTTAAACAGTTTTCTTGCATCAGTATTTACTCAGGAAACTGGCATAGTGTGTATGGAAGGAAGGGAAACAAGCAGTAGTGTCATGGAACATATAGAGATTAAAGAGGAGGAGGTGCTTGCTGCCTTACAGCAAATAAAGGTAGATAAATCCCCGGGCCTGACATGATATTTCCTCGGACCTTGAGAGAGACTAGTGTAGAAATTGCAGGGGCCCTGGCAGATATATTTAAAATGGCCTTTGCCACAGGTGCGGTGACGGAGGACTGGAGGGTAGCTCACGTTGTTCCGTTGTTTAAAAAAGGCTCTAAAAGGAAACCAGGCAATTACAGGCCGGTGAGCCTGACATCAGTAGTAGGTAAATTATTGGAAGGTGTTCTGAGAGATCAGATATACAAGTATTTGGACAGCCAAGGGCTGATTAAGGATAGTCAGCAAGGCTTTGTGCATGGTAAATCGTGTTTATCGAATCTTGTAGAGTTTTTCCGAGGAGGTTACCAAGAAAGTAGATTAAGGAAAGGCTGTGGATGTTGTCTACATGGACTTTAGTAAAGCCTTTGACAAGGTCCCACATGGGAGGATAGTTCAGAAGTTTCAGACACTAGGTATCCATGGAGAGGTTGTAAACTGGATTCGAAACTGGCTATGTGAGAGAAGACAGACAGTGGTAGTGAATGATTGTTTCTCAGACTGGAGGCCTGTAACTAGTGGTGTGCCTCAGGGATCTGTGCTGGGACCATCCTTGTTTGTTGTCTATATCAATGATCTAGATGATAATGTGGTAAATTGGATCAGCAAGTTTGCTGACGACACTAAGATTAGAAGTGTTGTGGACAGTGAGGAAGGCTTTCAAAGCTTGCAGAGGGATCTGGACCAACTGGAAAAATGGGCCAGAAAATGGCAGATGGAACTTAATGCAGACAAATCAAGGTAGGACATTAACAGTAAATGATAGGGCACTGAGGAGTGCAGAGGAACAAAGGGATCTGGGAGTTCAGATACATAATTCCCTGAAAGTGGCATCACAGGTAGACAGGGTTGTAAAGAAGGCTTTTGGCATCCTGGCATTCATAAATCAAAGTATTAAGTATAGGAGTTGGGATGTTATTTTAGATCCTGTGACAATTCACATCTCATGACTGACTTTAATGAGGACTGTTGGGAAAAATTTAGTAAGCAAATAAAAGATAAGTTATTTTTCTCACAAGATTGCTCTAACATTTTTAATTCCAAGTGTTTTTGTATGCCTTCAGTTAACTTCGAAATTTTTATTAACTCAATTTTAGAATTGAATAGATTAGTTTTTTTGTCTCACACACACCAGGGTGCAATGAAATTCCTTGTTTGCATGAAGCTCACAGAGTAGAAAGTATACATGATAATAATAAATACAAATACAACAATAAATACAACCACGAGCGCAAAACAGCAGAACGGTATAAAGATTGTAGTGCAAATGACTTTTAAATGCCATTGGTTTCAAACCAACACAACAGCCCAAATTCAGGAAAAATTCCATGCAAAAGGATAAACACAGAGTCTCAGCCTACATCTACATTTATTAGCCTTGATTTGTTAAGGAATTGTTGACTTACAAAGCCATTATTGGTCTACTGAATCTGACCCAGTCATCAACCTTTCACTATGATTAAAGTGAAGCTGAAGGAAACTTGTCCCTCATCTTTGAACCTAAAACCTTCACAAACCAGTCAAAGGCAAGAATCTAAAATTTCCTTGAACATATTTAAATCCCTCTGTGATTTCATCGATCCTGATTCCTGATCTTTGCCGGCCCATCCTTAAAGGGCACAGGTGTCAATGGCTGAACATTTTCTATTTGGCTTTTGTAAATTTCTAACGTTAGAGTGTTCTTAAACATAAATGTGACCTTAGGACACAAACAATAATCAAATAATTATTAATGGGGAGAGGGGGAGGGGGGGGGTTGGAGAGGGAGAGGAGGGGGAGGGAGGGGGAGGAGTGGGGAGAGCACAAGAGCGAGAGAAGAAAAACACACCTTAAAGAAAGAGAGATGTTTTGAAGTTCAATAAATAAATAAAGACAATGCAAAAATAATGAGATAATGGTAACGTGGCTCATAAAGTGACTAAGTAATACATTGTATATAATTTCAAGTGCCCCATAAGGTTCCCATTGAAATGGGGACATTCAGAAACTATTGTGTAAAATATGGTAATCTACATCTGTCCAAGTACTTGATCTGCATTGTGAACATGCATTGTCTAAATATGTGGACAACTAAAGGGCAGTTAAAGAAAAATGGCAGTATACAGTATATAGAGTCACAAAATACAGGCAGGCACACCAATTGAACTGAAGTATTTTTGCAGACAGGTTCCATTGTTGATTTTTTTCAAATATTATAAGAACTTCCTTTTATGCCAAGTAGTCAAGTATATTAAATAGGTAATCATAAACATAGTTTTTGCAAAAAAATACATTCTGAAATTAACACCTATTAACTTCATTTAAACCAACCAAAGCAATAGCACAAGTTCCATTAGAGATTGCCTAGAAATTTAGCCTGTAGACTCAGTTGATGAAGATGACTTGAAGTTTGAGTCAATATTGAATTACTGATAAATGAGGTCATATAATGGAATTCGTTTCTTGACTGCAGAAGAGATAACTAGCTTGCTTTCCTACTTCTGACTGCTTTCCAGTAACATATTATTAGACTTAATAATTAATTTGCCATTAATCACTGTGGCATTGAGATGTGGTGCTGTATTTATCGTAAAAGCTTGTAAACAGCAAGATACTTTGGACAAATGGTATTGTTTTGATTTGTCCTGGACAAAGTGACATCAATTGATTGCAGTTACTAAGGCAATAAGACTGCAAAAATCAAGATATTAGAGGCAACCTGAATGGAATTTGCTCTATCCTCACCCAGTGAATATTTTTGTCTTGTACACAAAATGTCACTACAGAGGTGACAACATTGGAGTTAGTAGCACTATAGGTTACAATATGACAGAAAACCAGCAAAAGAAACCTGGGCTAAATGTGCTTCAGGACACATATGTAAAAGCAATGGAAGTAGTGGCACAAAAATTAATCAACCACAATAACAGCTTAAACTAAAACTGCTAACCATTAAAAATTGGATTTCTTTTTATTGCCTTAGTATGTCTCCTGTCAGTAACAGGATGAACCAACTGCTAATACACTTCTGAAATTAACAATTTTGTTATTTAACTCAATGTGAATTCAGTTGCAAAACTTCAAATTCACTCGTAGCACCAAACTCACCCTCAAATTTTGGCAACTACAGAAGGAAAATAAAGGTTGTTAAAGGTTGTACACACGTCGCTTTTGTAATAATCTGTTTTGTACAAGATGGATGTTCTGTACAAGATGAAGGAGGGTGAAGGCTAATTGAGAATGTTCTTCTGGGTAACTAAGGTTCTGTTGATACCGTATATGGTAGTGTTCTGTCAATAACTAAGGGCTATCCGTATATGGTGACGTGGTGATGTCTGTCGATATGGTGAGGTCTTACATTTTGTCCAGTAGGCATCTAATTTTACCTTGTGCGGCCATTTGTTTCTGTTTCTCGGCCATTTGGTTCTGTTTTTTAATTTCTGCTATTTGTGCTTGGATGCTTGAAGTCACGTACTCTTGTACTATAAAGGAGGGCCGCGAGCTGCATTCGAGGGTGGTCAGGGCGCGGTCAGTGGGCGATCGGTGACTAGCTCTCTGACCGTCACAGCTTTTGTTTGCAAATAAAGGTTTAACTTCTTGAAGAATCTTCTGCGTCTCCTGGTCATTCTTGAATCTCGGTAGTCCACGACAGAATCTGGCGTAGTTGGCAGGGTCGGAAAGAGACCCATAAGAAAAGAGCAACAAGTCAGGGACGCTTCCTGGTCCCTCGGGGACCCCCACGAAACCAGCAGAAGCCACCCAAGGAAAAAGGTAAGCGTTTTCGTTGATAATTCGGACCAAGAATTCTGCTGGGTCTGGGAGGTCTCCGGGACTCAGAAGTGTTAAACAATTGTCGAAGGGTCTCTCCGATCCAAAGAATCTGGTAAAAAATTGCAATGAAAGGAAACTCGGAGGATTGGTCAAGAAAACTGCGCAGTGGGGTAGGTATAGATAAGACGATAGAAAGTGAGTGAAGTAAAAATTCCACGTGGTGTTGGTAAGTCCCTGTGGATACCGCCTCGCAGGAGCGAGGGTCTGAACGGGCAGGGCCCCTGCGGATACCGCCTCGTAGGGACGAGGGTCTGAACGGGTAGGGAAAGTTCTGCGGATACTGCCCGAGGAAGGGGTCTGCAAGGGCAGAACAAAAAAGGTAAGAATATTCTGATAAATTGAACAAAACTAAATTATACTAAAACCGGCAAATTGGGTAACAAAATTATAAGGATAGACGTAGAAGCAGTACAAGAAAAGTAGTAACACTAATAAGAAACAATTAGGTGAGTGAGTTGTGAAATTTCGAGAGGTCTTGTAAAGACAACGTGACAGGAAAAGGACCGGCAGTTGAAATACTAAGCAGAAAGTTTCCAGTATCTAAAAGTGATATTGAAAAGATTTCGGGAAAATGGGAAAAGAGAACCAAAAATCCATTAACGAAGTGGCCAAAAGAGGAAACTTTTGATGTAAGTCTGTGCGATGAAATGGAGGGAATAATCAAAAATTACAAACCAAAAGACAAATCTGGAAAGAGAAACCAAAAAAGAGAACAGGAGGCAGAGATACTAAAACTCTTTAGGACGGAGGGAGAAAAGTTGAGAAAAGCACAGCAGGCGCCAATAGTGCCAATAGCACAGGGCACCAAGATACCAGAAAGACAGTCCGATGTAAAAAAGGAGGGGAAGGAAAAGTCGACTCTATATCCAGACCTGCAAGAGGTAGAAAAAATCCCTCCCTATCCAGGCAAAGGGAACCCAAAACAGCGGCCACTAGTGAAGGGAACATTTGAAATAGAAGGGGAGGTAGAATTTAGTGAAGATGAACAGGACAAGAAAGACTTTAAAGAAAGGAGGGAGACAGAAAGAAGAATGCTCCAAGAGGAAAAGGAGGAAATAGAAAGGCAGAAATTAGAGATACAGGAGGAGGCTAAAGAATTGCAGGAAGCAAGATTACTGAAGGATTTTGAGGATTTCCAATGGTATAAAATGCACGTTGAGCCAAAGTGGAAAAAGAGAGGACAATGGAAAGAGCAGGAGGAAGTAGAGAAGCGAGAAAGAAAAGAAACCTCGAAAGGATTAGTGTGGGAGGAATTAGAAATAGAAGGACCAGAGACGGATGAGGAGGAAGACTATGAACCGATAAGCCGGTATTCGGGGGAAGGAGAATGCTGCCAATATTACTGAAAGGAAGAGGACAGTCACAGTACATTCCTTGGGGGACTCAGGACCTGGAAGGGCTGAAAAATGCACTACCCAGCATACATGAAGGAGCTGGAAAGTGGATTACAGCCTTTGAGGACAAGACCACAGGATGATTATTGGCAACAGGTGACTTAAAGGCACTGCTGGTGAAGGTAGTGGGAGCCTCAAAACTGAAAGAACTGATGGAGTTGGCTGGCTTAACGAATGTGGCGGGCAATCCAAAGGTTGATGGTGACTGTTTTGATCCAGTGAGACAGAGGGTATGGCAGGCCCTCAGAGACTGTTACCCACCTAAAATAGACCCCAAAGCTCTAAAGGGGGACCAACTGGGTGATGTTGAAAACCCAGCAGCTTATCTGGAAAACCGGTTAAAAAAGTGGAGACTGGAAACAGAGCAAGAGGTGGATGGCAATCAGCTGATGACTACGATGTTTCAGACTGCTATTGTGGATGCAATGTCCCCCAAGTCAAGTCCAGACTTGAGGAGGTGGTAGGACTGATGTCAATGTCCCACCAAGAATTCAGGGACCACGTAGTCCATGCAGTAGACAAGTATCGAAAAGACAGAAAAAGGCTGGCCGAGCAACAAGAGGAAGTGCAGGGAAAGCTGCCACAGATGCAGCTCGAGGAGCTTAAAAAGAAAGAGAGAGAGAGGGGGGCAAGGTGATGTTGCCCATAACAACTGATCAGGGTGTGACCACCGAAATGAATGAAGTGCCAACTTATGGAGGAGGCTGTTATACTGCCAGACAAGGGCCAGAAAGCCCCATGCCAATAATAAACGTCTTTGGGGGAGCATTTCCACAAATGCCATATCAGGGGCAAAACAAATTTAGGCAACAGCCCAGACAGGACTGGAGCTCCCAAGGTGGGGGGCAGAGAGGTAATGGGCAGAAAGGACCGGTGAGAAAACAGGCAGAAAGGGGGACAAAAGGATTGTGTTGGGGATGTAATCAGCCAGGGCACATCAGGAGAGACTGCCCATACAACCCCTGGCCGGGCACATTTCAGCAGGAATCAATGTGTAAGGAGCAACAGTTTAATCAAAGACCAGCCCCAGTAGGTCCACCAGACCTGTGAACCCCTATGGAAGGTGCTAGGGGTGCCCAGAGAACCCAGGTGGGAAGGGACAGTACCCAATGATAACACAGGAGGTGGAAGAGGAACCTATTGTTCAGATTATTTTAGAAGGGCAATTAACACCAATGATGATAGATACTGGAGCTGTGTACACTTGCATGCAACCATGATAAGCCTTCCACCTTCCCATGTCAGGAAAATTTATTAAAACTGTAGGGTTCTCAGGAAAAGCACAGTTAACACTATTTACAGCTCCAGTGAGGTTAAGGATGGGAAACAATGAAATAGTCTTGCCGATTCTAGTGTCCAAAGGAACTCCAATCAATCTGCTAGGCAGAGATGCGTTGCTAAAACTGGGATTGAAATTGGAATGCACCCCAGATGGGTTGAGCGTGGGAAAAATAAACACTCAACTGGTAGTACAGGAAGCTAGAGAAGCAAACGTGTATTGGATAGGAGACATAGAAGACCAAATTTGGGAAACTTGGAGAAAATGGAAAAAGGGTGCTCTGGTAATACTACCTAGGGCCAAGCCACCCAGAACTGAGTTGCATTGTACAGTGATTTTTGATGAGAATCAGTGTAAAGAGATAGAGAGAAAATGGCGCAATGAAGTAGATACCCAGCAGCACTTAAAAAGTGAGGCAATAATAATAGGGAAACAGGGAGCAGCCTTACAAATAGAGCGAAATGCATTTTTAGAAAAATGGTACAGGGTGCCAGGAACTGCACCTCATGTAACTTTGTTAGTAAATGAGGGATACCAGTCCAAGGATTTGGGACCCATGGTGAAGCAAGCGGGAACAATTATTGATTGGCAGACAGCGACACCCAGGGTCTGGAAGTCTGGGGACAATAACTATATCAAAGTAGTAGTAGATATAGAAATGGTAGGAAACCCCAAGGAGATTGAAGTGACCCCTCAATGACATATGACATTATCAGTAGAAAAAGAGGGTCAAAAGAAGGACAGAAGGCTGGAGGCACTGCCAGCCATTTTATGGTCACAACATGATACAGATGTAGAAAGAGTAAGATCAGCAAGCCCAGTAGAAGTAAAATTGAAACAGGGAGTGGTTCCTCCTAAAAGAACACAATATCCTTGAAACCAGAAGCAGAAGAGGGAATAGCGCCAACAATACAGGGACTGCTTGAGATAGGAGTGCTTGAAAAGACTAGTAGCCCCTGTAATACTCCACTGTTACCAGTCTTGAGAGCAGACAAGTCCAAGTGGAGACTGGTTATTGGTGGAAAAAGGTGTCTTTGTACTGTTTGGAGAATATTGTTGCTCCTTTATACCAAATAACACCAGCCCAGAGGGATCCTTTGCTAAGGCGATGGATAAACTGAAAAATTTGAGGAAAGAGGTTAAACAGAATGCGGGGTTTGGACATCAGTTCTTTGATTGGCTGGAGAGTAAATTAGGCAGTTGGGGGGGGCCTGGCTGACCAAAATTGCAGTGATCGTTGGTATTGTATTTCTTATTTTTGCAATCATTTTGTGTTGCTTTCTTCTGGTTTTTAAGTCTCTTTTAGTGTGGGCCACGGCGAAACAACTTCCAATGCTTCTGGTACAGGCTGAGTTGAACCCCTCCAGAGAAAGAGATTGCAACAACATACTTCTATGATCTGAGTTGGGGTGACATGCTGAATGAATATGACAGCATTGCAGAAGACAATAATGCTTGTGTTGAAAATAGGCTGTGAGGGCCTCAGGGTCTTTTTTCCCCGTCTCCGTTACGGAGGGACGGGTTTTTGGTCCTCTGGCTCAGGAAATAGAGAGTGAATCCATGGGGCCCGTGCATGAAAAAAGTGTATAATACCCGGTTTTAGGGAATGATTGGTTTTAGTTTCTAGGTGTCGTGCCCTTTGAATTCTCTCTCTATGTGAGACCGTTAGGTCTCAAAGGGGGGAATATAGAAGGAAAATAAAGGTTGTTAAAGGCTGTACACACGTCGCTTTTGTAATAATCTGTTTTGTACAAGATGGATGTTCTGTACAAGATGAAGGAGGGTGAAGGCTAATTGAGAATGTTCTTCTGGGTAACTAAGGTTCTATTGATAAGTATATGGTAGTGTTCTGTCGATAACTAAGGGCTATCTGTATATGGTGATGTGGTGATGTCTGTCGATATGATGAGATCTCATGTTTTGTCCAGTAGGTATCTAATTTTACCTTGTGAGGCCATTTGGTTCTGTTTTTCAGCTATTTGGTTCTGTTTTTTAATTTCTGCTATTTGTGCTTGGATGCTTGAAGTCACGTACTCTTGTACTTTAAAGGAGGGTCACAAGCTGTATTTGGGGGCGGTCAGGGCGCGGTCAGTGGGCGATCGGTGACTAGCTCTCTGATCGTCACAACTTTTGTTTGCAAATAAAGGTTTAACTTCTTGAAGAATCTTCTACGTCTCCTGGTCATTCTCGAATCTCGGTAGTCCACGACACAACCAGTACTTGTGCCTTATTTTGTATGCCTTTGCTACTAAGAGAGACCTGTATTCACACACTTGCACATAAAGACAATTGTCACCAACCTTTCCCCATGTTCTTTGGGACCAAGAACATAAAGAGAGAGTGCGCAAACTACATCAGGTGAACAAATAAAGCCCAAGATGGATTTCTCAATCTACTTTATTGGAGACTCAAACAAGACAATGAACTTCTGCATGTCAGGTAGCAAATACAAATAAAGTTAATATGTTCACTTCATTTTTACCAACTGAATGAATCCAAGGTAAAGATAAGTTCTGCATTCTGCAGTGTATAATTTTTAGCACTTGTCTCAAGTTCTGAAGAAAGGCCATAAATTTGGAACATTGACTACTTTGCTCCATCAGATGCTACCTGATCTGTTGAGTATTTTTAGCAATTTCTGTTTTTGTTAGATTTCCTGTATTTGCCTTTTATTTGGCTCTTTTTCTCAAGTTTACTAGTTCTTAGCTCCTAATTGCAGTTAACATTCAGTGTGTGAATCTCACTTTAAAACCCTATGATCTTGAAAATTCTGAATCTTACAAAAAAAACAATAATTGTAGATATGACCTTTTGGACAGCTACACATCTAAATCTCCATAACAGCAGAGTGTTTACAATTTTCAATAACTATTGATCTAAAAAAATCCAAGTAACCCCTTCATTTAATTTCATTAGCAAATATCATCATCTGCAAATGAGGAGAAAAGTACTCACTGATTGCCAGGCAATAGACTCCATAATCCTGTGTTCACACCTTTCCACATGCTTGATCATCTCTCGGGTTAGATTTGGTTCTGCTTTAATGAAGCTCTCAATAACTTTATAGAATTCATAAGCCTTTATATCAAATACGCGAAGGATCCAGGGAAAGGAGAGATCAGTCTCTGCTTGAATGCTGCTCTTCAATGATACATTCCC
Organism: Pristis pectinata; assembly: GCF_009764475.1. NCBI lineage: Eukaryota > Metazoa > Chordata > Chondrichthyes > Rhinopristiformes > Pristidae > Pristis > Pristis pectinata. The sequence goes on along the minus strand of NC_067408.1, from coordinate 65,351,130 downwards.
TGAAAACAAAATTTAATAGGTTCTACTTCCAGTAATTCCATAAATGTGCAAGCTACATTATTTACCTTTAATATTATTTGTAATCTTTGAATGTGGTTTAGCATCCCCTTAAACAATAAGTCATCAACCAAATTGAGGAACTGAAATGATTAATGGGCCACTAATCTCTATAGAATTTGACAACTATGATACTTCTGCTTGGAATGTCGAAAAAGGGTTGGGAGGACAAACTGCAATTGAACAGCATTCAAAGAACAAGCAAAACTACCTGAATTCCTCAATTATTGAACTTCAATGTACACAAATATTCCAAAGGCATTCATGAAGTAAAGATAGGAAGCTCCATACCAACTTGGGATAAGTCAAAACGGAAGAGCTTCCCATTTGGAGACATCATATCACATTCATGTTTTCCAGGACCAAGTATGTAAGAGATGCACAAAACCATGTTTAGTAAACGAATAAACACAGGTAGATTTGTTAATCTAGCTTTTTGGAGACTCAGACAAGTCAACGTGAAGAAATCCTGACAGTCCTGCATAGAAGAATTGCATTTCTCTGGGTAAATACCTGCAAGTTTGAAATTTCCACATGTGCTAAAACACGAAAGTCTCAAACTTGCTGACAGCTCTTCATCAGTAATTCAATGACTACTCTCCGCTACAGGAATCCAGCATTAGGGCACAATTTTGTGGAAATTCCAAATCATTTACACTGGAAAATCCACTCAATTTACACCATATATTTTAATGGAGAGGAGCCTGATGGATTTATGTCATAAAAAGCATTCACAATTTTCCCAGTAAGAGATCTGTGCAAGGTTAATTGCAGCGTGAGCCACAAATAGTGGTACTCAAACTTTGTGGGATACTTTGAGCAGTGGTAGTAATAGCTAGTGTATTTAAATGTTTTTGGAAACTGGATTCTGAAATTGCCCTACATGGAGGAACTCAACAAGATAAAGACTACCGCTTCATTTCTTGCTACTAAATGTAAGCAGCAGCTTCATTTGAAATAATTCAGGTGGCCAATATCCCTTCTGAAGTCAGCAATTTTAAAATGCCATCACTGAACTGCCTGATGGAGCCATCATAAGTTACCATCCTGTTAAGAGAATTATCTCTCCATTTCAAGTAGAACACCTGAATTATTTCAAATGAAGCTGCAGCTTTCAACTTTAAGTTCTCTTCAATGCTCTAAATTATCTACTGGGATCTGCTTTAGCTGAAACAGGCACTTTTCTAAATCCTTAATAATTAAATGCTCTACTGCATTTTGAAATACCATTCCCCACTCCACCTATTTATTGCTTTGTGGTACTAAGATAAAACACCTTGCAAGAAATTAACATGATGGCCAATGGTCATTTATAATCGTGGTGTTGGTTCACATCTCAATAACGTTTCCTGCAAATATTAATTTTGGCAATGCTGGATCTCCTGTGTGTACTGGTTTAACCAAATTATCCCTTCGCAGATCCAGTTTGACTTGTGAAAAAAGAAAAACTGCCTATCCACGATAACTAGATCCGCTGATGTCCCCCGAGTAGAAATGCAAAGTCAAGATTTCCATTTTCAGATTCTACGTTAATGACATTTTACACCCACTGGCTCATAAAGCAATTGTTTAAATAGTTTCTTATAATACAGGATTGAAATGGCATCATTTCTTGATAAACTAAATACTTACAGCTAAAACAAAAAAAAATCTATAGTGATGGTGCAAAAATGAATCAGCAAAGTATAATAATTTACCAAAGAACTTCAAATTAAGGTATAATTATTATATATGTAGTTAATTTTATGCTTAAAATTAAGCCCCACTCAAAGTAAGTTAATACATTTTGGTCTTTAATAAAATTTTAAGATATCTATGCTTCCTTCATAAAGGCAATGAATATGTTCATTATAATCAGGCTCATTTCCAAAACTGACTATCAAAAATGTGATATATTTAGTTTAGTGAGATTCTATTAAAACTATTTAATGGACCCTCTGGACACCAGAAAGGAATAAACTTCATTTGGAATTATATGATTCAATTTCAAATGCTATGTCATGTTCAATATGAAAAGATCTTTCATGTGGTTTTATTTCCAAGTTGTCTTATGACCTTAAGACATAAACACAAGGATAGCTAAAATTTTACATCTTAGAGATTGGCACGATTTTATTGGTCAGCACCAATTATACTTCAAGTCAAGTTTCTTCATAAGCAGTGTTCAAACAATTGGTTTGAATATCATATGCATCTCAAACTCAAAAGCTTACTTCCAATCCAAGTTTTTCTTTCTACACTCTTTTTGCTATTCCATTTCCATACAAAGATCCTGGACATGCTTCATGTTACATAGGAATTAGACAAGTGGAATGTTCAGTCATCATCTCATGGCTGATTGGACTGACCAAAGGTGTGATGGAATAATGAGCAATCAACAAAATATTTATTGTATTATTGCTGTCTATCACAAAGCAGTCCATAAAACTCTTGAGCTACAAGGAGCCACACAGGCGATCAGATGGTATAAAAATGTTCACAGTCATGGATAGAATGCTCATTTACTGGCTGATCATATTTTGAAACTTTCCAGTAGTTAAAGGTGGTTTGCAAGGAAAGTGAAGATTCCAAACTAATTGTGATATCAAAGGTTAAAGGTTATTCTGAGCAATTTGTTTTATAGAGCAGCAAACAACTGAAACATGCAACCTGAAACAAAACAGTCAACAAAACAAAAAAAAACATTGATCCCAGTGCAATAAGGAAGAAGTTTAAGTGAGTTCCGTGTTATACAGGAAGTTCTTTATTGTCAAGAGTGTTTGATCTGCTTCGCTCCATGACGTAATAATACTGCTCCTTTGAAAGTTGAACAATATCATCATGGTAACTACAAAAGTCAATTCCATGAAATGGCCCGATAGACTGCTTGAGCAATTTCTTAATTTATCACCCACAGAACGGGTGTGAAACTAGCAAGAGGTGCACTTCCCAGATTTTATGCAGGTCTGGATGCAGGGAAAAAAAACTTGGATGATAACATGAAGCTCATATTATTGCAAGGATGAGTTAATATTGACAGATAGCAGTAACTTGCAATATCAAATATTTTAAAAGGACCAGAGCAACAGAATGATAGGAAGAGTACCTTCTGCAAGTTTTCTTCTATATTACACACAATCCTAATTTGAAAATAGATCACTGCTCCATCATCACTGAGCCAATATCTCAGAACACTCTGCTAAATAGCAACATAGGTACCTTCAACATAAAGACTCGACAGGACACTATTAGCATCATCAGCTTGCTCTCACTTCTTCCAGGGCTTTGTACTTCCTTTATGCCCTAGTAATTGGTCCACATTCAAGGTGTGATCTAATGAGATCACTATCAGATTAGGCACAATAGCATTGGATCTAAATATGACTATTTAGGCTATTCTTTCAGTTTTCCATTTATTTTTGCAGTATCTCTGCCCATTGGTAATGTAGGATTTATTATTCCAGGCGTCAGCACTGCAGTTGGCAATTTTAAGGTTGAACTGATTTATCTCCAATGCCAAAGGTTTGCTAGCTTCAAATGCCAGACAGAAGAGCAAAATGGGAAAAGAGAGAAATAAAGATCCATAAAGCCCAGAGAATAGCTGAGAATATCCGATAAGCAGTCAAGGCAATCAAGAAAGGGAAATGAAAGTGAATTAAGGCAGAACCGAAAGGCTCATATTACAAAACATTTAAAATTGAAAGCTCATTCATATGCTTACAGGTAGTTCCATACGTGGTCATAACAACTTCTACAGCACAGGCAAGGAGGGATCCATGAAAAGTAGCATCATTCAACAACTTGCTACAAAGAAAATAGAAGCAGTTATTTAGAAATATGTTCATATAAAACAGAACTGTATTAAGACTTATGAAAATAAAATCTGTAAATTTACCTAAAATTTTGGACAGAAAGACGTTTTTCTTCCTGCAAGTATCAAACAGAGAGAATAAACAAAAAGCAGAGGACACAGCTGTTCAGAAATGTCAAAGCAATTACTCCAAGGAATGGCGGTTGAATCAAATTATGTAGAACCAGATGCAGAATTTGAAAGCCCTTACAAGTCTTTTTGCCTCAGACAATAATATGATTACCATTGAGTCATGTGTACTTCGCCACACTTAAACCGTAACTGACACCACTGTCAGAGTGGCACTTCAGAGATGTTCTACAGAGGCCTCATTTACCCCCAGGTGAATATTAAAGATCCTATTACACTGCTTGAATATTCTTTTGGAGTTGTATCAGGCTAATGTCTGCCAACATTAAATAATAACATCCAAGAAACAAATGTAAAGAAATATACGCTACTGATCTGAACCTGGGGAAACAAAGTATGAATGCAGAAATTTGCTGATGATACACAATTCAGAGGTGAAATAAGCATCAAGAAGAAGAATAATAAAGAGGACAGAGATGGATTGATACATTGGGCAGACACATAGCAGATGAAATTCAATACATTAAAGTATGAAGTGACAGATTTTGGAAGGAAGAATGAGGAAAGGGGTACTTTAAAATTTAGTGAGCCTGCTGCAAATGGACAGAAGACCAAGTTGAAGAGAAAAAAGTTTCTTGACTGTATCCTCACCAATCGACCTGTGGTACACGATGGTAGGAGTGAACATATCACAGCCCTTGTGGTAACACCCGTGTTTTAAATAAGACATTCAGTACAGATCTGGCCCATGACAACTGAAGATTCGTAAAATACCTTGGGCCACAGGCAGCAGCAGTATTGCATTTGACCTTAATTGATAACCTCCTTCATCTTTCACTTTACCATTATCATGAGGCCAGGGGATCAACCCTCGCTCAATGAAGAATGGAGAACAACACACTATAAATAGTACCAGTTATACTTAAAAATAAAGTGTCAACCAGCTGAACTGCAACAGGGGACACTTACCTGATAAAAAGCCAAAACAGCAAGTAACAGAGCTTAGATCGCATAACCAATGAATCAGATAAAAGTTCTGTCGACATGCCACATCCAGTTTTGAATGGCTGTGGACAATTAATCACCCAGCATAAAATGATCCAAAAACTGAATGAGCCATCTTGGCTTCTTCTCAAGTTCACATCCATTACTGAATCTGATCCTCACATGATAGAGAGAAAAACCTTAGGACACTAGCTATAGCAAAGGCGAAGTTATCAGATTACATCTTAGCTATAGTGTTGAACATATGCTCCAGTATCAGCTGAGCTTCTAATCAACTTATCCTAATGCAAACATAACACTATCATTCACTTGACACCAAGGAAATTTACACAGCTTGCACCACATCCACTAAAAAATAACAAATTTATTCCAGCTAATTATTAGTACATGAAAATCAAAAAGCTACACATGCTGGAAGTTTGAAATAAAGACAAGAAACACTGTAAACACTCAGCAGGTCAGAAAGTATTTTCTGCTCTAGAATGGCTATTACTCCATCAGTTTACCCTCAATTAGCAAAGTGATGGGAGAAGTTGTCCCAGTGCTGTCAAGTAGCACTTACTAATAAACTGATCATTATTATTAAAGCTTTAATTTCTCTGAGTTCACATCTCCAAACCTTAAGTGCTTTAACTCAAACAAGGACAAATGAGTAAAGATGCCAGAGGCAAGGTAGAAATGACTGCCTTGACAACATGGCACTATTTGATCATGTTTGGAGTCAAAGAGCCCTGGTAGTATCAAGTATAAAACATTCCACTGGGTGGAAACATAGGTCACAATATGTTGGTATTCATCTCCGTGCCAGTATGTCATTTCAGGAGCTCCCAGTGAAGTATGCTACATTCAGCCATCTCCAACTGCTTCATTAATGTTCTTTCCTCTTTTATAAAGATTGGACTTCCGACAGTTTGCTCACAATTGAAGAGAGTTCAGTTCCATTTGCATCTCTCTTGAAAACGCATGCAGAATGCAACTGAAAATATACAGATTTGGGCTGATGAGTAGAAGTACACAAGTGGAAACCAATAATCCTCCTCACACTCAGCAGCATCATCAGCACTGAATCAACCACCAATCTCCTAAGGAACTGCCTCTGATCCGAAAGATTATTGGACCAGTACGCAAACAATGTGGCTAAAAACAGGTCGGAATTTGAGTGTTCTGCAAGGAATGACTCACCTGATTCTCAAAAGCATTCCATTAACTTCAAGGAATGTCCAATGGAATACCTGGATCATTTACCTGTACATGTAAAATTCTAGCAATGTTCAACAAGCTCAAAAATATATAGGGGAAAAAAAATCATTCTGCTTTGCAAAATCACCCTTTCCTATCCACTACAAATGACTCGTTCTACCACTGTCACTAGATTGCTGCAGTTTTTATGTGAATTCCAATCATCAAGGATAAAAATGTTCACAAAGTCTCCTCATCCAATTAATTTTTTTTTTAAAAACTGTCCACATGGTATGATTACACAGCTTTGATCTGATCCAGTGGAACTAGGAGTAGTTAGCTCTTTTTAAATCATGTTGCACCAACAACGTTCATGCTGTCTTGTATTGTCACTTCACAAGTTTCTCTTGCTGTTGCTCCTGGCCTGTTTTCCGTTTAAGAACTGGGTCCAAGGTTCTTAATAATGTTAGAGTGAAGTAGTAGTTAGGGTGAAATACAATTCTGCTGATAGGCCACAATGCACCAAAGACATCCAGTTTTAGGCTGCCAAATTTTTTCAGAATATTCTCCTTTTAACACCAGACACATTACCACACAACATAATGGAAGATTTCAGTGTGAAGATAGGACTTCGTCTCCTCAAGGACTGAATGACAGTCAAAGGTAAATGAGGATAGATGCATCTGCAAAAGGTGAAGAGTGAGGATGAAATCAAGAATTGAAGTTCTCTTACCACCTGCAAAAGGCCCAGAAGGGGAGCCACGTTCTTCAGCACTCAACCAGCTTGTTACTAGATGTGCTACTGAGCCATTCCTGGTGACTAACACTTAAACATCTCACCAGAGTACATTCTATGCTGTTCCTATTCTGTGCTTCTCCCAAGTAATGCTCAACATAAGGAATACTGGCCCACCATAGGAGGGTGAATGGTTGGGGTTAATCAGCAGGTTGTTTCCCTATTCACATTTAATCTATGTATTAGATTTCAAGGGTTTAGAGTTAATGTTGATAACTCCTGGAGCTAATTGCTATATAATCAGCATGTCACTGCTGGAAAGGCTGTCTTGCCATTGTTACTGTACACAATATTAGCTGAAAGGTACAAATCAATGAGTAGGACGTGACTCTACTAGCCATCAGACAGCTCTTTCAATGTTGCATGTCCCTGGACATTAGTGAAGAGTACTTTATATGGTCAATTAGATATGCCTTTGCCACATTCAAATCAGTGAGTAGGTCGATGCTATTGTCCAAATATTTTTTGTAGAACTTTTGATGCAATTGAGTCATTAGCTAGACCATTTCAAAGGGCACAAGCGATGACTGCATTGCAATTTCGACCAGCCTAAATGAGTCAGGTGGTAAGAGTTGTGGGTTTTAATCTCAAATGTGTACTTCATGGTTAGCATTATTAATGCTAGGTGTTAATTCTATTTTTTTTTAAATTATGGGGCCATTGTTGAATTTGATCATTGTCTCCAGATTGATAGTTCAGACATCTGGATTACTAGCCTAATAACATAGTCACTGTGATTAAAAAAAAACTGCGAATATGTTATCCGTTTACTTCTAGCTACACAAGCTGTAATTGTGGAAAAGAAATGTGGGGTATTTGACTTGTATCTAATCAATGTAACTTTGCCTCTTCAATAGCCAGTTCTTGAATTATAAAGACACTACTAAAATAGATTCAAATGTCAGGTCTCTAACCTCTGCTTCATATGTGATTCTTAACTTCAATAACTTCTTAACTAGTTAATCTTTTGAAAAATACAGCATTATGCCATAAAAACAAATTTTGAAATTATGCACCCCAATTTCATTCAAACATTTTCCAAACAACATGGTAGTTAAATTGAAATAAAACATTGTTGCCAAAGTACATACACATAACCGAATATTTTTCACATCTGAAATATCAAAACTTTTTTTTCCTATGTCCACCCTTAAAAATTCCTGCCTATGCTGCAATATAAAAAAAACTTACCGATTTCAACATGGATTCCATAACCCTATAATATAACCGTACTCCAAGTTTATATCTCTGAAGGAAACAAAACATGAGATGAAGTAGTTAATCAATATGAAGTATAATCAAATAAAAATCATGAAACACTAAAATCAATAATAGAATAAGTTAATACCTGTGATCCAATCTCTGCCCATCCTTCTCCCACAGTCTGAGCAAAATTCTCCTGAAACGTCTGACCTAAGTTCTCCACTCTCTTAGTAATGTTGGTGGTGGGGTTTATTGTACAATTCTGGAAAAAAGTATAAAAATGCTTAGGCTAATATTCCTGCAATATAAAACACAAACTTATGCAATATCTTAAATACTTTGGACTTTTCACGTTTAATATATCAGACCAATATCAAGGGATGGAATTTTAGAAACTCTCTGCTTCTCAGGACAATCACTTGTGAAGCAGTGGTTTTGCTTTCTTGTTTGCAGTGTTAATGTGACAAAGATTACTTATAACTTGGAATTATAAATACAGCTTGGTCATAAAATATCCACTGCAATTTTTTTTCATTAAACACAGGCACGATAATTGACATCATCCAGCCGCTCCACATACATAGAATTCAAACAGAAAATGCTGGAAACTCTCAGCAGGACAGGCGGCAACTGTGGGAAGAGAAAACAAATTAATGTTTCAAGTCAAAATCCCTTCATCAGAACTGAGAAAGAGAGAAAATTCTCTAAGAAAGTTTTTGAACTGAAACATTAACCGTGTTTCTCTTTCCCAAACTACTGATTGTTTCCAGTATTTTCTGTTTTTATTTCAGATTTCCAAACATATTTGTGTTTGCTCAGAGTGGATGAATTTCATCTAAGTGAATTTTCAACAGAATGCAAAGGTCAGAATTTGGCAAAACATGAGCGATGCAACTAAATTTTAAACTTTAGTTAAGTTTTGCGTTTAGAACTTTCACCTTCTTCTTTCCTTTACATTGTTAGTCTGTCGTAAACAGGTCACTTGCCAATGACAATTTTACAGTTAATTCAGTTGTCTCATAAATTGATTATCCTGGCAATTGCTGTCACCCGAGGCTGGGGCTACATTTTTTATTCAGTGATTTATAAAAGGGATGCATTCTTGGAAATAATATGGTATGTGTAATTTCATAAATCAAAAAGGTTGGGCAAAGAGTACTAACGGTACTTTGGTACTGTCTGTTCCCAAGGGCAGAGAGTGGCACTCTATTTGTTATGGTGAGAAATAGATTTGTAAATCAGACATATAACCAGAAGAGTCAATTGCATTACAGAGAAAATTTGCTAATTAAATTTTCATAAAAACAGCTACATGTATGGTATTCAGTTTGTTTTGCTAATGCAGAGAGTGACAGTAACCCATTCCTTCTCTGACTGCAGTCTCTTGAGCTACAAGGTGCCCACTCTTAAACCATGTAAAATACATCAAACCAATTTGAAGGAATGGACTATCCACAAAAAACTCAGCCTCTCAGATGGACTGTAGTGATGTCAGCTATTGTTCAAGTTCCAAAATCAAGCTCCTCCAACTGGTAGTATTTTTTACACCTGTAGTTGCCTGGGATTTGTGAAACATCTTGGAGTTCCCGCATTGTGCAGGGTTTGCATTCAATGGGTCTGAAGTACCCTGTAACATTTCTTTAATTACATGAATTTACCAACCAGAAATCATGCCAGAATAATACATCTTTTCCCTACTTCACCTAATTCCTAAATTAACCAAAGTTTCAAGTTACTTCCTAGGTTACTTCTATGGAACAGGACTTCACACTACTTACTCCTATTTCTTATGTTATATTAATTTCAAAGTAATTCAATATATTTTTCAATATGTTTCTGTATCAATAATTTGTGTAAATATGTGCAGGCTCCAGAAATGAAAGTTTAACACAATATCAACATTTCTGCTGATAATAAAATTCATGAATTTTAAATTATTTGTGTTTGATAGCATTGTGTTTTTAAGTGCTTATTTGCAATGAAAGAAAAATGCTTTACATACCCTCTTGCTCTCATCTAACATCTACTTACATTAAAATATGCTTTAAGAATATCTGAAGGTTTGTCATCAGCTGTATTTAAAATCATCTGTAACTGCTGTATGGTGTTCATAGCAGCCCTGAAACAGAAAACAGATTAATAAAACGTTTTTCATTATGGATTTGTTTTCAGGGCAAGGGCATTGCTGGGAAGGCCAACATTTATTGTCCATCCATCATTGCCCTTGAACGACTGCAGTCCTTCTAGTGAAAATGCTTCAACAATGTTGTTGGGTAAAGAGTTCCAGGATTTAGACCCACTAATGATAAAGTGACAGTAATAGTCAGGATTGTATGCAGTTTCATAGGGAACAATGTTCCCATGCACCTTCTGCATGTCTTTCAGACAGAAATTGTATATTTCAGAAGTAACTTAGGGAGTGATTGCAGTGTATTTTGAAGGTACACACAACAGTGACTGCATGATGGAGGCTGTAGGGAATTAATGTTTAGTGTGGAAGATTGAATGCCAAGCTTGTTGTGCTTTTGAAGCTGCATACATCCAGACAAGCAGAGACTTGCACCTCGTTACACCATCTACAAAGTACATCACTTGCCATAAGGATTTCCAGTCAATGACCTGTTCTTATAACCACAGTATTTGCATGGCTGATCCAACTGAGTTTCTTATCAATGATGACCCAGCAATGGTAATATCATTCAATGTCAGAGGAAGATGGTTAGACTCTTCCTTGTTGGAGATGGTCATTACCTATTACCAACCCATATCTGGTTGTTGACTAGGTCTTGCTGCATATATATTTACACACACACACACACACATATATGCACACACACACACGCACATCTACACACACACACACACGCATATATATATATATATATATATATATATATATATATATATATATACACACACACACACACACGCATATATATATATATATATATATATATATATATATATATATATACACACACACACATACACACACACACACACATATGTACAGCTTCATTTGGTGGCATCGTCTAGCATCTTGACTCCTATACACATAGGCATCCAACAATGAATGTTGAACAATGTGCAACCGAAAGGAGATCTGTCCAATAAACAGTTAAATCACTTTAAAGAAAAAAATTCTGTGCATCTAATGACATCCAGTTAATTTGCTCACTTCACTTCAAAGCACATGGTAATCCAACAGATCTCTACACATCTATCTAGCTTTTCTTTGAAGGATTCCTTTATATGCTTCGATAACTCTCAACCATGAATAGCTTTTGTTGGATTAATCATAAACGTATTAAATATAACCATTAGAAGAGAACAGTAAACAGTAGAGTGTGGAGGGGCATTATAAAATTTAGAATATTTAAAAATAAATTACCGACCAGTAGACTATAACTTTGCACCCAAATACACTAGCTTGCCTGGATGTGTATAGCTCCAACGGGAGTCAAGATGCCAGACGCCACCCAGGACAAAGCAGCCTACTTGATTATCATTCCATACTGCATCCTAAACATACACTGTCTCCACCACTGCAAATAATATTTACTGAAAAATGCTTTTAATTTTTTAATTTAGCACCCTCCTGGAAAATAATAGTTAACAAAAAGATACATCTTTCGCCCATCAATATTTTGAGATCACCACCATGACTCTAAGTTACCTTTCATCCTTGCAGTTAGGATGCCTTCCTTCTTTAGAGACACACAACTACATTATGATATGAAAAAGTATTTAAGATATTTCCATAAAATGGGAGAAAGTTTCCACTGAATAAAATCTGATATGATCTTTGTTGTTTCATCATCTCCCTTTTGAAAGTTTAGTGCAATATCATTTAGGAGATAAGGGTGATTTTGTGGTCTATTTAAAATTCTGCCCAATCTTGCTAAATTTAAATAATTTTGCTCAGTAGGAACCTTGCTCAGTGCAAAATAATAGCTCAGAGAAGAACATTTTTGTAGGGAAAGCCAGATTTATAACCTAAGGACTTTGCACAAAAAAATAAGCTTTCAACATGACCAAATACAGGTAGGTATGTTTCATGTTTAGAGATACAAATGCCATAATTCTTATTACTCCACTTATAGAACCCGTTGCCCGCCTCACCACATCACCTTGCCTGACCAGTTCCCAGCAGTACTGTACCCCAATGTTATACAGTGACAGACCTTGACCCAAAGTACCCCAGTGTTATGGACCAGTGCCCAGTAGTAACATATTCAGTTTATAGTGATAAACCCAAGACCACCAGTAAAATACACTTGATTAGAGCTGACAATGGGCCAGCCCAGAAGACTGGACAAGGCACCTGAATCTGTAGTCCCTATGAATCTCATGTCTGGGTCTCTAGTGCCAGGCCCAGATTGGAGGGCCCAGACAGATAGTGAGTCAAATCCTACCAGCAATTGTGTGGGCAACCTGAAGCTTAAACAAAGAGTAACAATAAATTGGATCCAAAATTGGTTTGGTGGCAGAAAGTAAATGGTAATATTGACAGGTGCATTTGTGATTGGTGGGCTTTAACCAATGATGTTCCACAGGGCTCAGTACTTAGTAGAGGCAGAAATCCTCACGATACTTAAGAAATACTCAGACGTGTATTTGAAGAGCTGAAGTCCATAGAGCTATGCACCAATGCTAGATGATGGAAGTTGCCTGGTAGGTTCTTTTTTGACCAACACCACCATGATGCTTCCTTCTCCGTTGTGAAGTTTCCATGATTCTCGGGTTTTCAACCATTGCCTCTGCAGCACTCCTCTGGGTTTCCACGTACCTCCCCTAATGATGTCATGGAGAAATGTGTGGAAATGTAGCTCTGTGGGCTGCACGTTGCACCCAATGTTTTTACTTCCAAAGCCATGACAAGTGGTGTATGAATGGTGGTGCTGTTAACATCTGAGAGTTCATATCCCACCAAGGCAACTAGGGATTTTAAATTGTTCATTAAATTATCCAAAAAAGATATACTCAGTAATATTGGCTCTAAAACACTAACAGATTGTTGTAAACACCCAACCGGTTCGCTTATATAGTTCATAATGGTTATAATTTGTAAATAATTTGCATCAGAACCACTAAACTAACAGACATTAATGAAACCTACAAAGTACCCTTCAACCCAGGATTCAGGAGTGCTAAGTAACACCCAGCCTAGACCTAGCAAGGGCCTCCACATGAATATTACAAAATAGATCTAAGTTAGCAGAATTGCCCACAGACTGGTTAAGCAACAGCTTGACATGATCATGCTCACAGAAGCATATCTTAAAGCCAGCCTGCCAAACTCTTTCAACACAATCACTGAGTATATCCAACCCTACGGCATGACAGATCCACCAAAGGAACAGGTAGAAGTGCTTCGCGTCAATTCCAGATCGCAAGGCGACTCGTGTATTAGACTCACCATGAGCATGTAAACCTACTTCTTCCTTCAGCTGATGAATCATGCTATACTGCTTCTAAGCGATGTTCAACAAGGGTATAAAAGGTACTCTTGGTAGGAGACTTCAATCTCCATTGCCAAGAGTGGTTTGGGTAACACCACTCACAACTGAGTTTGGAAGGACATAGCTCACTTGGACTCATCCTCCCTAATCTACCTGCTTGCAGGTATGTCTATCCATGACATAGACAGTCACCCACACATTACAACACAACTTTTGTTAAAGGTCATTCTTCACATCAAGGACACATTCCTGCTATGTGAGTCAATGCTATTCTGCTAAATTTGAGGTGCTTGATCTTTTTGCGTGGAGGGGAAAAAAACAGGTCAAACTGGAATATATACAAATGCAGATGAGATCAACAGGAACTGATCAGTATCTTGTCTTGGAACCTCAAACAATTTGCCATGAATGCAACCTGCACAGAAGATTCCTTGGTCATCCACAGCTAAGCAAAATGGTGTACTGTTTACTTAAATTATATTATACATCTTCTAAGCACTTGTAAGATTTTTGTTTTGTTAACTACAGGCCCAAGGTACTGGCACAAAGTCCCCAAAATGTCTCAATGATCATAAAGTAACTACAAACACTTATTCTTAATGAAATATTTTCAGTAGTTATCAAGTATAATGTACTTTGTTGTCAGGTACTTACTTGGATGCACTTTATGCATCTTCCAACTGGGTAAGAATAAGTCTATTTATAATGAGGAAATCATATAAAGTCATGTGGAGACATACTTTCTATATCATCCAGGTAGCACCGAGTTGAAAACAAAAGACACAAGACATTAGCAAAACAGTTTGTGACGTATCTCACCTCCACCTCGCAGTGCCAGGAGGGAAATAATTACAATGAATAGTCAGAGTCTAAAGTATGGTCCACACTCAGTGACTTTGACAGACACCAACATGTAGAAGTGACCTTAAGCAAGGGAATAAAAGTCATGTTACAACTTTCAGGAAGCTATTCAAGAGGAACATATGTCACCTCTCTTAGGACTTCAGCCCTCGCCATCTCATTCCTAATAGTAAAATACTATATGCAATTACAGAGTCTCTCTGCAGGCATAAAATTTACAGATATACATTGTTCAATTAACATCATCTGACAATTCATCTTCAAGGGCTTCCTGTTCTGACCCACTTAGCTTCCTCTCACATTAAGAAGTTTGTAACAATCAAATTGCTCAAGATATTACAAACCAATCCCAGCTTGCCTCTGATCAGCAACCTTTCCAGCCCGTCAGCTGCACTTGTTACATCATGACTCTTTGATGTTTAGGATAGAACAGAAAAAAACCTCATGGCACAATGGCTGGCATCTGACATCAATAACTAACCCGTACTTTGCCACCACCCTTTGCTTGCCCGTCTGGATTCATCCCATCAGGCTATTTGTGGGTGCTTCCTAATATTTTGGACTGGGTAATGTCTCTAAGGTGATCTAGACTCCAGTGGTGGTGCAGACAAACCAGGATACAAATTGTGAATGAGTGCCATTTGATCAAATTCAACAGTGGTCTTAGTAAGCTATAGCTGATCACATGCAGATAAATAAATAAAACTATTTCTAACCATGCTCCAAATCATTGCACACTAGTAGCTCAAGCTGTTTATCAGGGATAAAGAACTATATGGCACTCAACATGTATTATAAAAAAATGAACAGAAACAATCTGTACCTAACAGGAGTCTGTGGAGGAAGAACTGCATGACCATCTTCAGTATGAGGCTTCCTTGGAGTTCTTTCAAGGTCACATCTGTAGAGAGATAGTTCAATCAAAAAAATTTTAATTGCCTTTTATGTAAACAGGTAGTAAGATATTATTCAATAAACTAGAATGCTATGCTGAATTATCTACCCACTCCAATGACCAAATGAATCCAAATTATTCAGGACAATTGCTTTCAGTTTTTTTTGTTATAGAGTCTAGGGTAAAATATTTCTATTAGAGAATTTGATTGCGTGGTAAATTCAAAGTAAAACAAACTCCATAAATGTTTTAAAACCTTTAACATGTTTTACAAGTATTTTCTTTCTCTTCTAGGAAGTGTTTAATTCACCATACAATAAGCTCAAAAGTTAAATGTTACAAATTTATACTGTACGTCAAAAACCAAGGAGATCAATAAAAAACTAATGAGTTAGGACCACCCTGACGTTACACTGGATGCTGCCACTGATTATGCAATGTGCATAGATACACAGTTACTAACCCCTCTATAGCAGTAACTCATTGAAGATAGATACTAAACAGACTTTCCCTGCAAGACACCATGGCTTCCCTTGCAAGACCAGTGGCTAAACAGAAGCTTAATTAGTCTACCTTGTGGCTTAATCAAACTTTTTCATTCTCCAGCTCAGTAAACGAAGGTGAAAATAAGCAGTTTGATCACATATTATGCAATAATATTTTTGGGGGATTTGGAAGGATGTGGTGCGAGGGTAGGAGAAAGAATGTTGAATACTAAAACATACACAATTACATACTTAACATTATTACCTTTCTTCTGGGTCCATCTGCAGAGTTTTGTCACACTCAAGAAATAATCTTCCATCAAAATCTTTATTCCGGTGGTAAAGCTCCTCATATTGTCTTGAAAGTGTCTCAAGCTATACATGCATAGGAACACAATACAAAAATTTCCACCAAAAATATTATGTATCCAATTTGATTAATTAGATGTATAACGTTATTACAGCAGAACAAATACACAGTAATCAGAACAGGTCACTGACAAAGCAGGTAGATGTTTAACTTGGTGTCAGTGACACCAATCAAAATTGTTCTGTTCTCAGCATGTCCAATTTTTTTTTAAAGTACCGCAAACATGCAGTCATATTTCAGACTGAGCTATCTAAATGGCACAGTTTGAAGAGTTCAGAAATCAGCCAACCACTGCAAAATAGTCTCTACGCTGCCCTTGTAACTGCTGTGTTACCATTATTGGTCCAGTTGAATTTCTAGCCTTTGATAACCAATCCCGACTCCAAGACATTTATAGTGCTTGGTCACTCCAGGTTCAAGTCGGATATCTATGCTTCTCTTATTTGAAACCACCATCTGGCAATTAAATGACCAAATGTGTTATGCCACATGCAACCCAAATCAAGATGTTATTCAGATATCACTATAAACTGGCAAAGATTTTTTCAATTATCAGGAGTTGCAAGTTAACTGAAGACTAAAATAATTATCAAACAACCCTACTCTTGGTTTTATTGGCAAAAAGAAAGTTATGACAGAAAGAGGTCCAAGGGCAACATCAGTGAGAAACCCCTGTAGTCTCCGAACCTTGCCACCCTTTGGAGAATTGCATACAGTTCTGGTCGCCATGCTATAGGAAAGATGTGATTAAGCTAGAGAGGGTGCAAAAAGATTCACATGGATGTTGCATGGACTGGAGGGCTTGAGTCATAAGGAGAGGTTGGATAGGCTGGTACTGTGAAGAAGGCAGAGGCGGAATGTTATAGAGGTTTATAAAATCATGAGGGGCATAGACAAGGTAAGTCGTCTTTTTCCCAGGGTAGGGAAGTCTAAAACTAGAGGTGAGAGGGGAAAAGATTTAAAGATTTTATTGGACTCAAAGCCCATGACATCAAATTGTTTATAATTACTTCCCATTAATCCTCTAACATGGAACGGCCTCAATTAATTTTGATATTTTAGCAGTATATCATACAGGGTCAGGATTTATTTGGATACGATTACTTGACTATTGAATGGTTCGCTTATACAATGACATGGACTATGACCTCATGATCTACCTTGTTGTGACCTTGCACTTTATTGCACTGCACTTTCTCTGTAGCTGTGACACTTTACTCTGTACTGTTACTGTTTTTACCTGTACTACATCAATGCACTTTGTACTAACTCAATGTAACTGCACTGTGTAATGAATTGACCTGTACGATCAGTTTGTAAGACAGGCTTTTCACTGTACCTCAGTACAAGTGACAATAATAAACCAATACCAATGAATGTTGGTGTAAATGGGGGCTTGATGGTCAGTGCAGACTCAGTGAGCCAAAGCTGTTCCTATGCTGCATCACTCTATGACACCTAGTACTGTGAACAGAGATAGTCACAATCAGTTTGGGAAAGCACAGGAGTAAATTTATGAAGATGTTATTAGGGCTAAATTGAGGAAAGATTGTCTAGGTTGTTATTGTTTCCTTTGGCACAAAACACACTGAATGGAATTTAATTGATGCTATGTGCTTGTGATGCTGCTGCAAGTTTTACATTGCACCTGTGCATACATGCGCTTGTGCATATGACAATAAACTCGACTCTAATTAAAGGGTTCAAAATTACAAGAGAGACAAATTTTCCACTTGCATAGCAGTCAATAATTAGAGTGACAGATAAAAAGTTTTTGGTGGAAGGATTGGAGGGGAAATCAAAGAAAAATGTTTTGCACAAAGATTGAGTGTGTGAAAGAATTTTAAGTCATACTTGATGTGCCAATAACTACGTGTCTACAGGTTGAGTCTTAGACAGTGTGATTAGCCTGAATAGCTCTTTTTCAGCCAGCATGGATCAAGAGAGTACATGTGGAGACAAATGAGACTGCAGATGTTGGAATCTGGAGCAACAAACAATCTGCTGGAGGAACTCAGCAGGTCGAGCAACATCTGTGGAGAGGGAAGGAAGTGTTGATGTTTCATGTTGAAACTCTACATCAGGACTGCAAGAGTACATGCTTCTTTCTATACTGTAAACTTCAATGAAGGAATAACTAAACCACAACTCGTTTAGGGTTTCAGAAAAAAATGGAGGATTATGCAAATAGATCTGAAAATTATTGGTAAATCCCATTGTTTATTTATTTTCAGAAACTTCCTATTTTTCCTTTTCTACTACTGGTTCACTGTACAATCTAGATCTTATTTCCTCACTTAAATACATCTCTGCTTGTAACACAAAAATGTGGCAGCTCTCCATATTTATGATCTGTTTGGACTTTTGAGTGAAAAGCTAACATATAAACATTCCTATCTAGCTTTTGCAGCAACAATCATCTATACAGCACAATTCATACAATTAATTGTGTTAGTACACTAACTTACCAAAAATAAATTGTTTAAATTCAGGAGTTTATTCAGAACCTTCAAAGTTGAACAATGGATATACTTCCTGAGATTGTTGCTGCTTTGTTGGACCAGTAAATTGTTCTAATACAATGGTACAGAACATACTGACGTCTAGTTGGTGGATCAGTAGAGAATCCCTGTTTAGTTGCAGAGCATAGAGCAGCTCTTTCCGGACTTCTAAATCCAAACCTAGGACTGAGCTAAGGGGTCAGGTACAAATTTACACCAGCCATTTGATGAGGTCATCAACCACCCTTTAAATGATGTTCAGGTAAGCTTTTTGTTTATTTTTTTCCTTTTTTCAACATAGATTTAAGTATTTATTTAATTTTTTAACAAGACCATTTTAAATGTTTTTTTTGTAATTATTAATTTCATTTTTTCACGTGATTATTTGTACAAGAAGTGGGGTCACTGAGCAAACTTACAGAAACTCCATCTCTAGCCATCTATTGGTCAAAACTACTTCCAAATTATTAAAGCTGACAATAGTAAAATCGAATGTTAAGCATTCAGACTATGTTTACATGATAAACTCTAATGCAGTCAAACATCATAAGAAAAACTTACTAGCAAACAAATTTTGACACAAGCAATACAATGGATTTATTAGGGAGATGATCAAAAGTGTGAACCAAGTTTTAAGGAGTTACTTAAAAGTATATATCAAGGGGCTTAGGAATGGAAATGTAGAGGGAGAGTCATGTTAACTGAAAGCATGATTGCTAATGATGGAGAAAATTTGGGTGTGAAAAATAGTCCAGAAATGGAGCCTGAGAATTAGTTTGAAAGAAAGAATGAAAGAGGCCAGCCAGGCACAAAATGTAGTATAAAAGTCTGGGAGAAAATAATGGTCTGGGAGGAAGCAAGAGTCAGGTTCTGTAATGCTAATGGAAATTGACGGTTCTAGTGATGGAGCAGATTTGTGGTCCAAAGCTCACTCTGATATCAAGGTTGCAAACAGTCTGATTTAGCCTGGTATTTGTGGCTATGGAATAAAGTTGGTAAAGGTGATTGAAGACAAAGATTTAGTTTCCTTTATATTTAGCTGAAGAAATTTCTGATTATCCAGATCCATATGGCAGACAATTTAGAGACAAATGGGGTCCAGAGATGTGGTAGTGGGGTAGAACTGTGGCTTAGCTGGTCGTCCAAAGTTGTCTACTAAAACTTCTAACAAATGAATCAGAATATTTAATTAAAACATTAAAAAAATGCAAGACAAAAACACTTAAAATCAACTAAGTAAATACTAATTCTTGGAGAATTGTGTCAATTCCAACCCATTGCAGATTATTCAAACAGAATGATCAGTATCAGTGATGGGGAATTGCTACAACTTTGGAATCCCATGATGGATTCCATGAGAAGCCCTATGTGGAATTGCAGTCAGCAAACACAATAGAAAACTTAGAAACTTCATACTTACACACTTGTTCATGCAGAAATCTAAACTTGTTGGGAAATGTCCGCAGTTACATGTAGAACTACCAAGATTGCCCAGCAAAATCCAGCCCATTTAGGCAAGAACATTAGCATACATTACTAAATGTGAGGATTCACTTCAGCTGTGCAGCGTGTCTAATCGTTATCACATTCTACCAAGAGTAAATCATACCTTCATGCTTACCTCAGGAAATTCAGTGTAAGAAGATATTTTAATATTATCCAAAAAAGGAAGAAAGCTCTTCAAATAAATGTTTTTCACCTAGAAAACGGAAACAAAAAATTCATTAAATTCATGAGGAAACAGATATAAATAGTAAACTCCATAGTTTTGTGAAGGAAAGTTATTTCACTTCCCATCACAGGATGAAATTCACCTGCTGCTCCCCTTTTCAAGTAATCATATCCAATATAAAACCTGACCCTGCATGATATATTGCCATAATACCAAAGTTGATTGATGCTGTTCAGTGTTAGAGGGATCATTGGAGTTAACTATGAACAGGTGGATGTTATGAACTTTGAATTCAATAAAATCATTTAGCAAGTTTTAAATAGAGCAAAGTTTATGTACTTAGTTATTTAAACGTAACATCCAAGCATGCTTCTACATAAAGCAGCCTGAAATGATAATGCACTTGTCACCAACCCTACAGAAGGGCAATGATATCAGGAAAGCAGTTCAGATTATGATACCATATCTGTTTATTGTATTAAGTTTTCAACCAATCTATATTGAAACTGATGCATATCAGCAAAAATTATGATGTTTAAATTGCTATTGGCTATCATTCTATTATCAGATTGTTCTGCCTTTAAGGTACACAAATCATTCAACTGCTGTCAAAATAAAACAAAAACATAAAAGGAAATAAACGTGCCCCCTCACCCACTCCCCATTCTTTCCCAGAATCCGAAAATCACCCTTAACCATGAGAAATAATAATTTACAAGAGAAAAGAGAAAATGCTGGAATGTCAAGCAGTATCTATTGAGATAACTTTTCAGGTTGATGATCTTTGCTTTTCAATTTGTAAGAAATGTTGGAGCTATAACCACGGATATTTTTATTAAGTTGAACATCACATGTAATTGGAGTGCAATGTTCTTTCACTTATACCATGATAAAACTATACTGAAAATTTTAAAAAGGCGTAACACAGTGTTGAAGGAAAAAACAAAAGAACCAACCTGAAAAGACATAGAGCACAGAACATAGACTGTAGAGCACAGGAACAGGACCTTCAGCCCACAACTTCTTCATGGACCATGATGCCAAAATAAACTAGGCCTATCTGCCTGCACATAATCCATATCCCTCAATTCCTGCATGTTCCTGTATCTGTCTAAATGCCTCAAACGCCACTATCGTGCCCACTTCCACCATCTGACCATCTACCCTATCTATGCCTTTCATGATTTTATAAACCTTCATCAGGTCTCCCCTTGGCCTCTGATGCTGCAAGGAAAACAATCCAAATCTGGTGAACCTCTCTTTATAGTTATTACTCTTTAATCCAGGCAGCATCCTGGTGAACCTCTTATGCACTACAGTCTCCTCATCCTTCCTGTAATTGGGTAACCAGAACTGCACACAATACTCCAAATTCTGCCTAACCAAAGTTTTATACAGCTGCAACATGTCTTTGTGACTCATATTCAGTGCCCTGACTAATGAAGGAAAGCATGCCATACACCTTCCTTACCACTCTACCTACTTGTGTTGCCACTTTCAGGGGGCTATGGACTTGGACTCTAAAATCCCTCTGTACATCAATGTGCCTAAGAGTTGTGCCACTTATTGTATAGTTTCCCCTTACATTTGACCTCCCAAAGTGCAACACCTCACTTTTTGCGCGGATTAGTCTCCATCTGCCATTTCTCTACCCATATCTGCAGCTGATCAAAATCCTGCTGTATTCATTGACAAACTTTTTCACTAAACACAACTCCACCATTCTTTGTGATATCCACAAACTTACTAATCAGCCCATCGACATTTTCATCAAGTCATTTATATAGATTACAAACAGAGGTTCCAGCACTGATTCTTGTGGAATATCACTGATCACAGACCTTTAGTCAGAATAACACCCCTCCACCACTACCCTGTCTCTTCTTAGGCCAAGGCAATTTAAAATCTAATCTGCCAAGTGACCATGGATCCCACACATCTTAATCTTCTGGATCAGCCTACCATGAGGGACCTCATCAAATGTCTTACTGAAGTTCACGTAGACAACATCCACTGCCCCACCGTCATCAATCATCTTTGTTACCTTCCCAAAATCTCAATCAAGTTTTCAGGGTATGAACTGCCCTGCACTAAGCCATACTTACTATCCCCAATAAGCCCATGCTTTTCCACATGTGAGTATATCCTATCCCCAAGGATCCTCTCCATTAACTTCCCTACCATTGAGATGAGGCTCACCAGCCTACAATTTCCTGGATTATCTCTATTACCTTTCTTAAATAAAAGAACATTGGCTACTCTTCAATCCTCTTGGACCTTGCCGGTGGTGAGAAGGGATTCAGAGATCTTTGTCAAGGCCCAAGCAATCTCCTCTCTTGCCTCTCTCAATAATCTGGGATAGATCACATCAGGCCCTGATGACTTATCCACCTTAATATTCTTCAAAAGACCCATCACCACCTCCTTCTTGATCTCAACATGCCCTCGATTATTAGCATACCCCACATTGACCTCACTATCCTCCATGTCCTTCTCCTTGGTGAATACTGCTGTACTTGCTTAGTGCCTTGCTTAGTGCCTCACACACCTCCTGAAGCTCCAGGCATAAATTCTCTCCTTTATCCCTGAGTGGTCTTATCCACCTTAATATTCTTCAAAAGACCCATCACCA
This sequence comes from Pristis pectinata, assembly GCF_009764475.1. Classification (NCBI taxonomy): domain Eukaryota; kingdom Metazoa; phylum Chordata; class Chondrichthyes; order Rhinopristiformes; family Pristidae; genus Pristis; species Pristis pectinata. Next base: position 65,328,093 of record NC_067408.1, on the reverse strand, counting down.
CCTCCTTCTTGATCTCAACATGCCCTCGATTATTAGCATACCCCACATTGACCTCACTATCCTCCATGTCCTTCTCCTTGGTGAATACTGCTGTACTTGCTTAGTGCCTCACACACCTCCTGAAGCTCCAGGCATAAATTCTCTCCTTTATCCCTGAGTGGTCTTATACTCTCCCCAGCTACCCTCTTGTTTTTAGTGTATATATAAAACGCCTTTGGGCAGATTAAGATGGAAGTGCTTTGCAAACTTGTAACTCTAAGCAATATAAAGATATTAATACATTTGAAAGGTTAGTATAAATTGCTTTGAATTCAAATTTCATTTGCTTAATATTTTAACCTTGGCAAATTAAGATATTTTATTTCAATATTGAAAATAGATAGATTATTGAAAATTTGGAGAGTGAAGAAAATTTACAGACTGAAACAAAGAATTCCCTGAGATTATATTCCTGACCCCCTCTGAAAATGCAGATTTGGATTTCCATCCTTAGGAATGAATTCAATGAAATACATTTTGAAATAAGAGGTTTCTGTAACGTGACTTCAAACTGACAAAGCAAATGAGATAAATCCTTACTTCAGTGAATACTAAGTTTATTAGCTTTACACCAACACACATAAATGGCAATGCAAATGTATAATGGCAATGGATTAATTCACTGTATCAGAAATTAATAAAATTAGAGGTCACCTGATGGCCAAATTTATCTATTTGCGTGTTTGGATTCTGCGTGAATAGAATAGGAAAAACTTGAATTCAACTGCATTCTCAGTTTATTGGACAATTGGGGAAAGATTTTTGGAAGACAATAATCCTAATATTAACATTTTGCCTGTTCCCTCAACAAGCCACAGGTTTTGCTATCCTTTGCAAGGTTTAGCATGGCAAAAATTTGGACTTTTCCATTCCAAAAATTTCCATTATACTGTTCAATGTGCTCACTGGGACATTAAACAATTCAACTCAGACCTTAGTTCTTTCAAAACACATGAATGCAGCCAAGCAAGTGGATTATAAATCCCAAGAAGCACTGTATAGCCTACAACATTGAAAGGACGCCTTGAGAACACATATACTGTTAACTTTGTCCTCTTTGACAGAGACTTTCATTCCCATTAACCACCTTATGGAGTGCTGAAAGTGATTTAGAACAGTGGCTATGCCTTTCAGGTTCTGAAATGCTCAGACTCAACATCTACTCCTTAAGCCATGCTTTCCAATCTGTCATCTCCTTAGGATCAATCATTCATTGCTTGTGTTCTTATGCTCTGCCCATATAACACTTCTAATCCCATACTTAGCACATTTTACGTACATCATTAAACATGCTGCTGAACATGTTAGAGTATGACCTTACACATTTCCATTAAACATTTAGTTGTAGTTGCCATTATTTTAAATTAGCACTCCAGTTAAAAGAGGGCTTTCTCAATAGATTTATTCAACATATGGGTTATAAATCATTTTTCAGATATGGGGTAAATTTAAAACACTTCTGCCCATATTTTGTTTTCCCATTTCACCCACAATGATCAAACCTCAACTTACTTCATCTGCATTGCATTCATTTTCACGACAAAGGATTTCCATTACTTTGGAGTCTACCTCAGTTGAATTGCTTGCCTGTATTGTTCTGTTGTGACTTCGTCTAGAAGCTCGTGATGAACCACTGGAAATTATACTATTCATAGCAGCTCCTGTAAAATAAATATGCCATTATAGTTTATTATTTCTGGGACTGTAGGCTTCTCACTTGAAGATCACTTATGCAGACTGGACCTAGGTTCTCAAAATAAGGGGTCAACCATTCAGGATGTAAATAAGAAAAATATTCTTAAAGAGCTAAAAAATCTTTTGAATTCTGTACCCAAGAGAGTAAGGGAGTTGTGGATGCTCAGTCACTAACTATATTCATTAGATTTTTAGATATTAAGGGAACCAGTGATATGAGGTTCATGCAACATTTTATTTGTTTTGTTTTGAAATGCTGCTTCATTCTAATGAGAAAAGAACCTTGCCATTTCTGATAACTATACTTACAATGATCTTGTAGCCAGTTGGTCAGTCCCATTCTTCTTCACAAATAAGAAAATATGCTGATTTACAGAGGGTATATTGACAGATGATACTATAATTATTTCCTCAAAGGCTCCAAATTCCTATTAATTTCAAGAAGTGGGTATTGCTAGCAAGGACAGCATTTACTGTCTATCCCCAATTAGCTAGAGGAGGTAATGAGCCACCACCTTGAACCACTCAAATCCTTCTGATGAAGGTACTTCCACAATGCTCTCAAGTAAGGAGTTTTAGGCCCATTAAAGAATAAAGTAAGAGTTGAGTGTAACTTGGAGGGAGAACTGCAGGTGCTATTGTTCCCATGCACCTGCTGCCCTTCTTGCGCATCTTGCTGGTAAAGGTCATGGGCTTTAGAGCTGTTGGAATAGCCTAGGTGAGTAACTGCAATGCATTTCATAGATAGTGCATATTGCAGCCGCAATGTGCCAAGTTACCAGTGGACAAAGAAAGGTCTGACATGAACAGTTAAATCACTACACTGAGCAACGGAAATGATCAGATTTATTCTAACTGGTAGAAGTTAACATCACAATGATTCAATGGAGGCACCTCACAGTGGTTCATTTTTCTTTCTTAAACAAGAAACTTTCAGCTCTCTTCCAGCATTTCATGTCAAGCTATCATAGCTCTCTTAAAAGTAATCTATCCAACTACCTATCTTGTATCCCTTTTCATTAAGCAAAGATCAAAAGGGTTAAGACTAGGGATGACACATTCCTCAATATCTAAGCAAACTACATGTTTTAGCCTGTGGGAAGTTGCTTACTATATTAACTCACCTTCTTCCATGCTGCTTTTTTTAAAAAAAAATCTTTGTTAAATAGTTAAAACATCCTAAAAAGTCTTAGGATGATCCTAGTTTTTAATACCACTGGGATGAGAGTCATAAAGTGTGGCAGAACTGCAGTCCCTTGTAGAGTTTTGGCAGCATGAAACAATGCTCTTGTCCAACATCTCTGGGGAGGGGAAGCATATTGCCCAACAGAACAGAGTATAATGAGTCTGACTAATTAACAGTCATACCATCTGTTAGCTTCAAGGAGAGGGCATGGGCATTAAAGATGAAGCAGGAGTGGTTTTTAACTTTCTAATAGGTCACAGGAAATATTAAATTTGATATAACAATTGATTCTTGAAAGCATTGGGTTTCTATCTCATGGAGGTTAAGAATTAAAAAGGTCCTTATTATCAACAAAATAGATATTAAGTGGTAGCCAATAGCTACCAATTATGTAGCAACAACTACATAATTAACCCTTTTCCCCCTTACCCTCTCAAAAATGGTTTCAGTCAATAAAAACCATTTTAAATTCACTTTAGCTTTTCTTCATGTAATATTAGAAAACAATGATATTGACACCACTGTCAAGGTTAGCACTATTTACCCATCTCTGATTGCTACTTATCTAAACAGCTACAAGTCTTTCTGCTGAAGGTGCCACACAGTCCTATGGAGCAGGGAATTCCATGAACTAGATAGAGCAAAGCTGAAAAAAATCAATGATAGATTTCCAAGTCAGTGCAACACAAAAGAGAACTAGCTTGTGCATCACAATACATGAAAATGCAGAAGTTATTGTGGAGAAGGTAGCAGGGAATTTGCATTTTTCAATGCAAGTGTAGAGACAGCAAGGAATGTTTTCCCGATTTAAAGAAATAAATGGGACATTGGATAGCAACAATAGTAACAACAGAAATTGTCACCAATTTTAAAATTATTGTCCTAGGCATTGAGAATAGTAGCACAGCTAAGGTAAAATTCATCTGATACAGAAAATAGGAAACTTTATTGCCATTGATTATCAAGTCTACCTACAGTAAGCCATTGGGCCCTGCATTAAAGTTTTCTGAAGCAACTTGGATTGATCCACATTGACCAATAACATGCATGAAATGACATTTGTAATTTTCACTTGTCAATTTATAACAGGTCATGAACTATTTCCCAACACATTGCTTTATTCCCTCATATCTTGGGCCAAATGAGAATGCGTAAAGGCCTCACCTGGAAGCCACATTGAATCTCTGTGAGAAATCTTTTCAGATTCTTGAAATTCAAAGAAAACAAACATTGAACAGTTAGGCCATGGAGAGCTGGGAAGTGCTGTAGAACAGAGGGACCTCAGAGTACAAGTACAAGTCCATGAAAGTGGCGTCACAGGTAGACAAGGTGTGGAGAAGGCTTCTGCCACATTGGCTTTCATCAGTCAGGCATTGAGGAAAGACGTTGGGATTTTATGTTGCAGTCATACAAGACATTGGTGAGGTCGCATTTAGAATATTGCATTCAGTTTTAGTCACCCTTCTATAGGAAAGATTCCATTAAGCTGGAAAGAACACAGAGGAGATTTACAAGGATGTTACCGGGACTCGAAGGACTGAGCTATGAAAAGAGGTTGAGCAGGTTGGAACTTTATTCACTGGAGCGTAAGAGAATGAGGGGTGATCTAATAGAAGTGTATGAAGTCATGGGGGCATAGAGAGGGTGAATATGGGGTTGGGAAATCAAGAACTAGAGGACATAGGTTGAGGGTGAGAGGGAGAGATTTAATAGGAACCTGAGGAGCAACTTCATCACACAAAGGTGGTCAGTATATGGAATGAGCTGCCAGAGGAAGTGGTGGAGACAGGTACATTAACTACATTTAAAAGGCATTTGGACAGGTACATGGATAGGAAAAATCAGAGGGATATGGGCCAAGCGCAGGCAAATGGTACTAGCTTAGATTGGAACCTTGGATGGCATGGAGGAACCAGTTGGGCCAAAAGGTCTGTTTCCGTGCTGTGTGACTCTATGACCCTTACCTAAAAATCTTAGCTGGAGCTGGCTAATCCAAGGACCATACTGAATCCAAAATGTAATACAACATTTTTAATACCTGACATTGCTTTAATCAGCATTTAGGATAAGTAGAAAATGGAAACTTTGAAACCCAATATGATACAGCTGGAAAAAACTGCCAATACAAGAAAAGAAATCAGACTCACAAATAAGCACCATTACTTGCACTTCCACATAATTTTTTTTATTGGAAGTAATCACTAGTAAAAATAATGAAACTCATTTAATTCTGCTTCCAATGTCATCACCAGATTAACCAAATCCAACTACATATTAAAGATCAATGATAGCTTTTTGCAATTGTTAGTTTAAAAGTTACAACAGAATTGTTTCTATAGTTTACATTAACTTTGTTCCTTGTCCCTCTTTTTCCCCTCACCGCCCCAGTTTCCTCCAATATCTGCTGAAGATGATGGTTCTTGATAGAATACATTTCTACAAGCATTGGGCACCCTCTGTTAACCACATTCCAGTGAATGCATCTGGACAGGGAATGCTACCACCTGTTTATCTCGGAGATGTGACAGCCTTATCAGACCATGTCCTCATGATGCATGCATTTTCAACAGTAGTTGATGGACAATAATCTACAATGGCAACCATATACAATTTCTCCTTCTCTGGTCCTGAGGTATGAATACTAATTAGTCAGACTCTTCATATTCTGTCCTGTTAGGCAATATGCTTCCCCTCCCCAGAGATGTTAGACAACAGAATCGCTACTTGTTGCCAAAACTCTACAAATGACTGCAGTTCTATCAGACTCCATGACTCTCATCCCAGTGGCATTAAAATCTAGGATTCTTTTTAGAATGTATAACTATTTATTAACCAAAAAGGATCTGAGAACTTTTTTTTTAAAAAAGATAAATCTCAGTAGAGACTTCATGACTCACTCAACTCAAATCAATTGACTGATGATAAACAAGGATAAAATATGGAATATGGCTCAGTTATTTGCAGTACAAAGATTGTTTAATTTCAGTTACTGCATTTGCATTTTGTAAAAACATAATACAGAATCAATAAACAACTACACAGAAAATACGTAGTTGTGACATTTCAGAAAGAGATGAAAGCTTTGAGTTAATAAGGAAGATTTATTTTAAAAAGCAATTTAATTTGACTTCCATTGTTATCTTTCAAAACTTACTATAAGGCTCCTTAATTGATTCAGCAGGTGACATCTTAATAAAGTACTCCAAGACACAAAGCAACAACTGGAAAGAGAGCACAAGGTCATCTTCCATCTGTAGCAGTTTTCCTGAAATCAGAATACAAATAATACCCAGCAAAATATTAAAGCGTACTTTGTCCTATTTTATTACATTTGATCTATAAATGAACATGCATAGAGCTAAAAGAATCGTATAGCTTTGTTTGCAAGTCAATTTAAAAAGGGAGTTTTGTTTTACAGGAACCCAGAAACCAATTTTGTTTCTTGTACAAACTCAAAACATATCCCAAGTGATTTAAAGAAAACATTCATATAGCAAGTTAAAACGATATCTCAACAGAAATATTAAAATGCATGGATAATTGTCTGTGGGCTTTGAATGTTATTTAATTAAAAAGAATACAGTACACACACAGGCTATTGTTTACCTTAATAAATCAAAGACACACGCAGTAGTCATTCTTTAACCAGCATTTATTTGAACAACTTATAATTTTGGGAAGAAAGCCATGACAGTACAAACATAGTAAAACATACCACTGAATTCAGGTTTTCCAGCATTTATATGAAACAAATTGGCTATAAGACCTACTCCAAATAAACTGAATGAAAAGGATGGAATAATGCCCCCTGTTGGCAGGAAATAGTATTTTATATTAAAATTCTGTGCACCAAAGGGAACAGTTTCAGGTGAATGAATAACGTTCGATCATCTGTTCAAAAAGCAGTGGCCAAACTTGTTGCTTTGATAAGCCAGACAGCTTTAGTTTAAGTTAGCAAATGAAAACATTTATTATTTTGGAAAACATGTTAAAATTCAATGCTGCTTAAGTGTTTTCCTTGTTAACTTATTAATTTGTGTAAATTAGCCAAGTTGGTATCATTGAAGCCTCAGAATCAGATGGCTATGATGATATCTAAACTACGAACCAGCAACAGTCTAGTTCAACATTGAGAAAGTACCACACTCTTTGGCATACTCAAACAACATTTTGCTTGTGTGTTCATTTTCATTTTGATCCAAAATCCATGAAATGCTTCCATTCTAATCAATATTCATGATTAAAAATCTGTGCTAGCTTTCACTTTTGATGTTCAGTAAGAATTAAAGAATAAGATTATCTTCTACACTATTTAATGAGGGTGTAACTTTCAAATAGCTAGCGAAGATCATCTCAAAATGCTTTGCCAAGTGTAAATACTATTTTCCTTTCAAATTTGATCAATCAATTCATTGACATCCTTTTATACACATTAGTTTAAAAATAGTTAAAAGCAGACTTGCATCCATACTCTACAATATATCTTTTTCATACTAAATTTACTGCCATTAATTCTAGGTTTGATCTGCTGTTTTGCTCTGCCCAAAGTGGTCATTTCCAATGCTTGATGCAAATATTTCATAAACCACTTAATTTCTTTTTTTTAAATTATTTTGAACCTGGTGGTTTGGAAATGTAGATTTGTTAATTATGAATCTATTATTTTCAACTTGCTCAGGAAATTGGCTTTATTTGCACTTGAGAGATCGGTGCAAGTTTAGATTGAGAGGGTTGAGAACTTCAAGTTCCTAGGAGTAAATATCACCAAGAGCCTGTCCTGGTCCAACCACATAGATGCCACAGCCAAGAAAGCACACCAGCAGCTCTACTTCCTCAGGAGGCTAAAGAAATTTGGCAAGTCCCCTTTGACCTGTACCAATTTTTATCGATGTACCATAGAAAGCATCCTATCTGGATGCATCTCAGCTTGGTATGGCAACTGGTCTGCCGGAGACCACAAGAAACTGCAGAGAGTTGCAAACACAGATCAGCACGTCACAGAAACCAGCCTCCCCTCCATAGACTCTGTCTACATTTCTTGCTGCCTCCATAAAGCAGCCAACATAATCAAAGACTCCACCCACCCCTGACATTCCCTCTTCGTCCCCCCCCCCCCCCCAATCAAGAAGAAGATACCAAAGCCTGAAAGCACATACCACAAGGTTCAAGGATAGCTTCTATCCAGGTTATAAGACTTCTGAACAGTCCCCTAGAAATGATAAGATGGACCCTAGACCTCACAATTTACCTCGTTATGGCCTTGCACCTTATCGTCTGCCTGCACTGCACTTTCTCTGTAATCGTAACACTTTATTCTGTTTGTTTTCCCTTGTACTCCTCAATGTACTGTTGTAATGAAATGATCTGCATGCAAGACAAGTTTTTCACTGTACCTCGGTACATGTGACAATAATAAACCAACTTACCAATAAGTTACTTTGTTTAATAGAAAACTGAACTTGGTCTTTTATTCTTATGCATTACTGACACTGGGGAAAAAAATGCCAATACTCAGATCCAAGGCAGTGTAAAATAGAAGTCCCTGCAATGAGAACTACAAGAGCTTCTCAAGAATAATTTGGACACTTCATAATTAAAATGCAGGGTCAGTTCTTAATACACACACTTATTTTAACTGACCTTTTGCTAGAAGAAATGTGATCCAACAGACTTTCACCACTGATTTATTAGCTTCTGATGCTGCCCTGGTTCACAAATTAAACATAATAACATTACTCAAGTTTTCAATAAAAACAGTACTAGACAACTTTTAATATACATATTCATTGAAAACTTACTGGTTACATGGTGCCTCTTCAAATATCTTTTCACATATCCTGTAAATTTAGAAATGAACTTCTTAAATAATATTAAAAAGCTTCAATCACTATTCAAAACACACTATTTTCAATATCTTTGTATAAAATAATAGAATGTTAATAGTGCTATAAATGAGCAACTTGTGATTTAAATGAGACAGTTGCTCAGGATCTATTTCAAATATACGATAAACGACACAGGCAGAAATAAGCAAACACATTATTTCCTTTTTGCTACAGTCATGGTTGTTTAAAAGATTTTTTAGAGTGACCTTCTATGAAATAATTGAATTGTTTATTTCTATCTGTTTTAAAATAATCTAAGCAACGTTATAAAAGTTGTAAAGGCAGTGGACAACATAATATTTTTCCTCACACTTTCTAATGTTTGTGATGTCAGCTAACAAAACAATTAAAATAATCCAAATTACATACAGTGACCAAAATACACTGGATGATAAAAGGCTCCAATTCCACAGTTAAAGACATTGTAGTTGATGGTTGTGGATCAGGCTGGAAGGCGGCTATCAATGACCTCCTCCACAAATTTAGGTTAACAAATTTATTAGTAACCTGCAGAGCTAATGGGTATTGGTTAGTATGTGTGCAGATAATACCATAATATGACAAATCAGACTGTAGGAGATCAATCTTTGACAAGACTTAGACTCCCTTGGACAGTGGTTCCCAAACTGTGGGAAACACATCTCTGGCAACAGGAAGTATTTAAAAATGGAAAGAGCATTTAACCTAGGTAAATGCATGTGGATAACTCTAACACAAAATTTATGTTTTGCAGGATAGTGAACAAAAGGATTTAGACATTATTGTGCACAGTTCACTGAATTAATAGCAATGCAGAAAAGTCATAACCCAAACTAACAAGATATTTGGGTTGTATGAACAGAAACATTCATTACAAATGAAAGGAGATGCTTTTGTCTTATCTTAATCATTGCTTAGCCCTCATTTGAAATACTGAATCCAATGTTGGTCACCTCACATGATGCATTTGAAAAGGGTTCCAGAAGCAACAAGAATAATTCCTAGTCTAAAATACCTTGTTTACTTAGTTTGACAAAGACTAAGCAAATTTTTTCTTTAAAAAAATGTCCATTAAAGAATTCTAGATTGGGAAAGATGGATGTCACAAGATTATTTGTTCTCCTCCCCTCCCCACCAAGTACAAGTAGGCTCTGGAACAGGTTACTACATACACCATATGGTGTGTGCTAACTCTGAACTATAATGGGATCAATTGTTGGCTGGGACCAAAAAACAAACTACATCTTATTTTCCACAACAACAAATGCTCACATGGTCAATGTGAACTGCTGTACTTGTTTTGAACTCCTTAGTGGATTGAATGGGAACTGTCCAGTTCCCATTCTACAATCACCAGCATCCTTTATTGGCCTTGAATTTCCTCTTTTCTTTTATTGTTTTCGAGAGAATACATGGCTGCAGCAAGGTAGAAAGTATCTAGTCATATATCAAGACCTGAGACAGACTTGACAGGTAAGCTAGCCTTTTCCTGGCTATCATCCTAGTATATTTGTACACGTCTGAGCTAAACTCATTAAGACACCTTATTCACTACAGTTACATAAAATTTTCACAAGTGCAAACATTATTGTGAATTCTTTAATGGCATTTTACCTAAAAATAATCAGGTCAGGCAACGCTTATGGATAAAGATATAGCTTCATGTCAATGATCTTTTATCCCTCACAATTCCCATTGTGATGAAACAAATTTTATGTTGCACCTTAAACTTATTTTATCTCTCAGCCACTCCCAGTTCTGATAAAGGTTATCAACCTGAAATATTAACTTAGTCCACAAATACTGCTTCACCTAAATATTTCCAGTATTTTGTTTTTACTTCGGATTTCCAGCATATAGCCTTTAGTTCAACTAGCATTGTACCCCAATCATTCATCAATTAATCTGTAGCAGTAACACTAAATTTAGATGTAGTTGCACAATACAGTTAATGTGTAATTAAATTTATTTTCATAATACTTCATATGCAAGATATTTTAGTTGTATTTTGTTAAAAAGAAAGCAATAAAACTACCTTTCCAACATTTGTCATTGCAAAAGGTCCCACTTTTTTTATTGCAAGCTTGGAGGCTAAAACAACAAATATTGTTTAAAAACTCACCTCTTAAATTTTTCGAAGAGTGCAGTGAAAACATGGAACTTCTTCACCAGTCTCAACACCAATAAATTTACTTTAGTGCTAACAGTGTCCAAGTTCACATCCATTTGTTTCAGTAACTGCAAAAACTCTGTTACACTTGAGAAAAAAAAACAAAAAAGATTTATCATACATCATTTCTTTGCCATCCAGACTGCTATTTTGAAACAATCAACTTCAAAATTGTCTTTTTTATTTTCCAGTAATTCAAATTAGGTAACAGTGCATGTATTACATTTATGATTCTCACAGTTATAGATTTTATTGATTGCTCAACAGTACACACAAACAAAATTACTTCATTATTTTATTGAATTTTGATTAGCCTGTTGCAGTTGTTGTGCTCTTTAATGATTCAACTTATTAATGCAATAAGTTCAAGTTACTTTATTGTCATTCATCCATGCTAATAAAAACACATGGCGGAACGAAATGTTGTTTCCCCCAGACTCTCACAACAGAGGATATACATAGAACAGAAGACATACAATAAACACAAACAAAAAACAAAAAATCAAAAAAAAGTAGTGCAAGTACAAATAGTGCAAAAAAAACAGTATATACAAAATACAAATTTAGTGCAGAGTTAGTGCAAAATCGAGTTGGACGAGAAATACAACCTCAATGTGTTGTACTCATTGTATAAACATGTTCAGCAGCAGCCAAAGTTCTTATACGCCATTGTGCAAACCAGAGCTTTTGACGCGGCATTTGTCTACCAGGGTATTCAGGAGCCTGACAGCCTGGGGGAAAAAGCTGTTGAGCAATCTAGTAGTTCTGGCCCGGATGCTCCGGTACCGCTGCCAGACGGCAGTGGGACAAATAGGTCGTGGGAGGGATGAGAAGGGTCATCTATAATTCTATAAACTTTACGTGTGCACCGTGTACTGTAACTATCCGAGACGGAGGGAAGAGGTACTCCAATGATCTTTGTCGCTGTACTCGCAATTCTTTGCAAAGACTTACGGTCAGAGATGTTACAGTTAATGTACCAGGCAGAGATACAGCTAGTCAGGACACTCTCAACCCCTGTAAAATGTAGTGAGGGTGGGGGAAGGCAGGTTTGCTCTTTTCAGCCGCTGTAAAAAGTGGAGACACTGCTGTGCCTTCTTGGCAAGGGAAGAGATGTTAGTTGACCAGGACAGGTCGTCTGCTATATGTATTCCCAAGAACTTATAACAGCTGACTCTCTGTACAATGATGCCATTGATGCACAGGGGTAAGTGGTCAGCCTGAGCCTTACTAAAAATCCACAATCATCTCTCTTGTTTTGTCCACATTCAAGGAGAGATTGTTGACTGAGCACCAATCCACCAGCCTCACCACCTCCTCTCTGTAAGCTGTTTCATCATTCCTGCTGATGAGGCCCACCACTGTTGTATCATCAGCAAACTTGATGATATGGTTGGAGCTTGAGTTGGCAGAACAGTCATGGGTCAGCAGCGTGAACAGCAGTGGGGTGAGCACGCAGCCCTGGGGGGCTCCAGTGCTCAGCCTGGTGATTTTTGAGATGGTATTTCCAATACGAACTGACTGTGGCCCTTCAGAGAGGAAGTCCAGAATCCAATTGCAGGTGGAGGTGCTAAGGCCCAGTAGGTGTAGCTTCCTTATGAAGTTCTGTGGGATGTTAGTATTAAAGGCAGAGCTGAAGTCTATAAAGAGCATTCTAACATGTGTCCTTTTGATCTAGGTGAGACAAAGCCAGGTGGAAGGCAAAGGACACTGCATCTTCGGTTGACCGATTGGGGTGGTATGCAAACTGAAGGGGGTCCAGTAAGGGAGGGAGAATAAAGTATCCACTGAGATATTGCTTAAGCTTCAATTTATTAATCCATTAACTTAAAAATATCAAAAAATACATGCACATCAAGATGTCAGAGCACCATTTTTCCTACTGTTCTTCTGTAACTGCTTTTTGCTTTGTAGATATAAATTAGAAACCTTGAAGATGATGTCCTAAGGTTAAATTACAATATTGAAATTCCAGATCAATATGCTACAGCTTTAGATGTTGGGAAATGCTGGTGCATTGCCTAGTACTTAAATCTTTCTTCAAACCTTTGTGACAGATTATAAGACCATAAGAAATAGGGTAAGTACGCAGCTATTCAGCTCCTCAAACTTGCTCACTGTTCAATAACGTCATAGCTGACTGAACTTTGCTGATCATCTTTCGGCCCTACCTCCATCACTCTTGATTCTCCTACTGTTTAAAAACCTACTTATCTCGACTTTGAACACATTCAAGTACTCAACCTCCACAGTATTTTTTGAGGCAAGGAATTCTAAAGACACAGAACTCAGAAGAAAAAATTATTCCTCATCTCAGACTATGACCTCAGGTCCTAGACTTTCCCACAAGGGGAAATATCCTCCCAGAATTTAGCTTGTCAAGAACTCCAATTATTGTATGTTTCAATAAGATTGTCTCTCATGAGTACAGATCAAACCTGTTCAACTTTTCCTTATAAGACAATCCCTCCATACCCATAATCAGCCTAGTGAACCTTTGCTGAACTACATTCAATGACAATATCTTTCCTTAAATAAAAAAACCAAAACTGTACACAGTACTCTAGATGTGGTCTCCAGTGCCTTGTACAGTTATAGTAAAAACTTCCCTACTTTTATACTCCAACCAGTAAATTACCTTTCCCAATTACCTGATGCACCCCTATGCATGTTTTCTGTCTTTCAAGTATGAGAACCCCCAAATCCCTGTGTGCTGCATCTTCCTCCATTTAACTAATAACATTTTATCATTCGTCCTTCCAAAGTGAACTACTTTTCCCACATTATATTCCTGTTCCAACTTTTTGCCCATTCAGTTAACATTAAAATCTCTCTAAACTGTTTGCATCCTCTTACAGCTTCCCCTCCTGTTTACTTTTGTATCATTTTCAATATTAGTTACAGTACATTTGTTTCCTTCCTCTAAATCATCAATAGACATTGTATACATCGGTCATTCTAGCACTGATCCCTGCTACACCCCACTGGTTACAGGTTGCCAAGCCTAAAATGACCTCCCTTATCCCTACTTGCTGTTTCCTGGTAGTTAATCAATCCTCTATCCATTCCGATATAGATCAATTCCAACACCTTATCTTGTCCTTGTATCTTGCACCTTGTCTTTTGAAAATTCAAGTACATTACATCTACTGGTTGCCCTCTATCCAGCTTGTTGATAAATTCATTGTTTTTCAGGATGTATCAGGTACGATTTGTCCTTCATGATTCTGCTTGATCAAATTATGATTTTCCTAATCTCATGTTATTACCTCCTTAATAAGTGATTCTAATATTTTTCCAATAATAAATATTTGGCTAACACTTTATGTCTCGTAACCTATTGCATTTAATTTTTTAAAAACTGGCTCACCATCTTATCCGCTTTCTTTCAAACCCCCTCCTACAGCATCTTCTGCTTCCTTAAGTCTCTTTCTGCCCATTACTAAATTTTCCAAAGCACTTTGTTATCATTCGTCTTTCATCTTTTTATGATTTCATTAGATTTTCATGACTTTTTACAAAACCTTCTGTTGGCATTAATACATTGAGGTTCATCAATCTCATTTGATTAAACTGTGGCGCTACACACTAAAATGCAGCTGCTATGCATATTTCCTCTCATATTTAAAATGAGTTCAATGCAACAAAGCTAGATGCGAACACTTAACCAGACTAATCAAATCAGCAATCTTAAAAAACTAGTGTTAATGAATTGTTTAACTTGACTGGAAATACTCAACCACAAATAGTAATAGAATGAAAGTTTTCAATGGCAAATAATAAAATGAGAATATATGAAACCTACTTCAGATCCAAGGTTTTCTGTAACTCTGTCAGAGTGAAGGAAACAGCATTCAAATCTACTGCCGCAATAAAAATGCAAATTCCCCAATATTTCTTCCTATTTTCCTGGGAGGAGAGAGCATTAATCATAATGAATATGTAAATCATAGCTGAAGCAAACAATAAATGCTATATAGGCTTCAAATTGTTTGTGAAAAGCAAGAAACCACAAATGCTGGAAACCTGAAACAAAAACAGGAAATGGTGGGCATAATTCGCAGGACAGGCAGCATCTGTTATCCTTATAATGGTAGTGGAGGTCATTTGGCTGATTGGGTGCATGCTGGCTCCCAGGGGAGCAACCCTATTCATCCCTTTCTCCTTATTTCCCTGCACCCCTGTAACTTATCCTCTCTCACACGTGTCCATCAACTCTCTTTTGATTCTTTTTGCCATTAACTTATAAGAAGGAATAATTTACAGTGGCCAATTAAACTACCAGCTTGTCTTTGGGATGTGAGAAGAAATCTATTTGCTCATGGAGATAACGTACAAACACCACAGAAAGAGAGACTACGGTCAGGATCAAACTCAGGTCCCTGGAGCCTGTGAGGCAGCAACACTAACTGCTGCATCAGATGCCACTCCTTGCAGAAAGAGAAACAGTTAACATTTCAGGTTGATGACCTGTTATCAGAACTGGAAAAGTGAGAAAAGAAGCAAATTTTAAGGGGGGGGGGGGGGCATGAGTGAGTGAGAGAGAGTGTGAGAGAGAATGTGTGTGTGTGGGAGGAGTAGAGATAGGAGGGAGACCAAGGTTGGGTGACAACATTACATTTGGTGCTATCTATGAGACGGGGCTTATTGCTAGGTTATCATTGTTGATCTGTCTGGAAAAGTATAAATAGGCAAGGGTGAATGAGGACAGTTACACAGATAGTTTTCACTGGAACATAGTAGGAGCTAAAGACAAAGGTCAAAATGTAAGTAGAATCTCAAAGGTAGCAAAATTATGAAGACTGCACGATTTCTCTACTAAATGTTTTCTCTTCGCCTCTCCTTTCACCTTCCAAAGGGACCATTCACTTTGTGACTCCCTGGGCTACACTTTCATCTACAGCAACCACTCCCCTTCATACTGCACTTTTCCAATGAAACCACAGGAAATGCCACACCTGCCATTTTACCTCTTCCCTTCCCATCATTCAGAGACCCAAACTGTCCCTCCAGGTGAAGCAGCAATTCACTTGCACTTCTTCCAATTCAGTGTATTGCATTTACCATCTCCTCTACACTAAGAAACCAAACATGTATTGGGTGACCCTGAGCTTTCTATTTCCTGTCACTTGAATTCTCCATCCCACTCCCATCTGATCTGTGCCTCTGGGCCTCCTACATTGTTCCAAGGAAGCCCAACGTAACACCACCCTACCTTGCGTCTAGAAAAATGCAAGCCTTGGGACTCTATTGAATTCAACTGTTTCAAATAACCAGCCTTTCCTGTTTTCTGGCCAGTACTCTTGCAAGGTCATTCATCTGTAAAATTAACTCAGTTTTTCTCTCTCTGCAATGATATCTGATCTGAGTATCACGAGCATTCTCTTTTATTTCAGATTTCCATCATCTGCTCTTTTCTCCATTGCCCAATTTCAACATGCTGTGTCTTTTCCCTAACTGCCCTCGTTCACTTTCCTATTTTACTCTGCTCACAACAGGGCATCTATGATTACCTAGCATTCACTCCCCTCCCTTAGACAGCACCAAAAATGATCATGTCACCTAGACAACCTTGGTCTGCAGCCCATCACAGACATTCCCATTCTTCTCTCCACCTCACCCTTTCTCTACAACTTAAAAGTCCCTAATTTTCTCAATTTTCCATTTCTGATGAAGTGTCATTGAATTGTTTCTCTCTCCACAGATCTTGCCCAACCTGGGTATTCACAGTGTTTTCAGTTCTCATTTCAAATTGCTAAGGACTTAAGTCCTAAGAACTTGAAAAAAAATCACATCTGCTTGCACAATCAACCTTTATTGTAATCAACCTTTATTGTTACAGCAAAAACAAAGTGAGCTACCAAGACCTACAGTGCAGAGCACCATTATAAATAATTTAGTCCAAAAATTTTAAAAGACAAAATGATAACATGATAAATTTGAGTTTAAAAGGCTGAAGGCAGCAGGAGAAAAAAAAAAGGATCTTAACTAGTCTACAAATGAGGTCTGGGAAAAATAAAACATTTCTACCATGCTTTCAAACAGTGTGGATTCAGGAAGTAAAAATGGCCAAGTAAAAATAACTAAGGAACAAAAGGACAATTGAGGACAATATTAATCATTGTGTAAACAGAACTGATATAAATAATTTATGACAGCAACAGAGAAAGGAAGGCAAGTTAAGCGGTAGAGCTGAAGGAGTATCCATCATCAGACAATTTCCCTCTCTCATATCCAACCCAGGAAACCAAGCAAATCATTGAGAAAGCCTCCCTGGATTTGAGGGAAAATTCAAGCTGGATGGATTTACGCTTTACACAGAATACAAGGTGCAAACATTAAGTGGTGTAGAAGGGCAACTCAAGTTTTCTGGAAGCAACTTTAGCCAAAAATAATTGGGAGCAAGGACATTAATAAAAGCATTCTTCCAAAAATCAGTCCCTGCTATGCACCCAATTGTTTCACCAACTGTGGTGGCTTTTAAACATTTAAGAAAATGAGGGATAAGATTAGCAAGATAAGAAAACTGAACAACCACCACACCAGAGGAGTGCTCTTACATGTGCTTATTCTACTACCAAGTATGACACTCGGGTGTAGTTACCAAGCTACCATACAAACTCTTGGTGTGTACTTCAACTTGGCTACGTGGGCAACTATCAAAACCTTAATGTAAATGCCAATTCAGTGGTTTAGGAGCTATCAAACATTGCCCCACTTTACATACGTTGAGATGCTGTGACAAATACTCACAACCACAAAACTCACAACTCACAGGTACCTACAGCCACATCCATTGGGAACCCTTTGCCTTGCTGAACTTGCCACATGGATTCAAAGAACCCAGTCTGATCATGCTACTCTTGCCTTGTCAATATTAGCAGAGATGACCAAGGGAATAAAGCCTGGTCTAAGAATACTGTTTGGGAAAATAAAGGAACTTATTCAAGATTCAACGGCAAGGCTTCCAGTGTTTCACCAGTCTCAAGGGATATAATCGGTTCCAAGCGAATCAGAATACAACAAAGTCAATGTGGTAATTTAATGGCAAATCAAACCCACCTTTCCTTGTGCATGCAGTAACCAGATCAAACAATGGACTATATCATCAGTCCTATCCTCAATTAACTCCCTCTCTGAAACTGTAATACAGTGCTTTTTGATATTGCTCCAGCTGTAGGCAATAAACAATAGTCGTAAAATTCTGAGTCAGGGCTTAAAGTTACAACAAAAATATTAATACCATTCCAGCCAATTACTGGACAATTATTAGAATAAATGCTTGTAAATATTAACAGTTAAACAACAGTCAAATGAAACAGAAAGTGCTGGAAGTACTCAGCAGGTCAGGCTGCATCTGTGGGAAGAGAAACAGAGTGAACATTTCTGGTCAGAGATCCTTTGTTGGAACTGAAAAGGTGACAAAAGAGGCCTGTAAAGACCACTGCGACCCTGAGCTTCCTATTGCCTTCCATTTTAATTCCCCATCTCAATCCTGCTCTGACCTATTGGCCTGTGGCCTCCTGTGCTGTTACAGTGAAGCCCACACAAGCTTAAGGAACAGAACCTCATTTTCTGTCTGAGCACATTGCAGCCCCCTGGACTTGATATTAAATTCTACAGCTTCAGGTAACTTGATTTCCCAGTCTGTATCAGTCATCCATCTGTGATATTAGCTCAGCTTGTCCCTGGCTCCCTTTTTACCTCTGGGAGTGAAAGACATGCTCAGCTTGACCTACTGGTCATGTCCTCCTGCTCTGCATTTCACAATTCAAACATTCTTTTGTCTGTTCTCACTCTCTAACTGCTCCCATTCACTCAATGACCATATAACCTGTTTACAGTTTATTCCCAGTCACCCGGTTCACTCTATCAGAGACATGCCCCTCTGCCATCCTCCCTGCTCTTTAAAAAACGTCTTTTGTCTATTTTTCAGTTCTGACAAAGGGTCTCCTCCAACTTGTAATGTTTTCCCAGACACAGCTTAACCTGCTGAGTATTTCTAGCATTTTCTGTTTTTATTTTAGGTGTCCAGCATTGCAGTTTTCTTTTTACATTTAGTTAAATGGAACAGTTCATCAACAGATATTTATTACTATTTTTAAAAATGCTATAATTACGACCATTACCCTAGGCTATACAAACATACAATCACTAACAGAACAATCAAAGATAATAACAGCAAGACTTGAAAAATGGGCCAGCTGCAGATTCACCAGTATTGACAACTTGGTAAATGCCAATCCTACAAAACATGGAGAGACCCTGCTCAGAGGCAGGACTTGTATGACATAGTGCCATCATGTGTGAGGAGCAAGAGTCCATAACAAGAGTAGATCGTGAAACAGTTAGGAAAAAGAAATCAGAAAACCAGCCACCTCATGTCTTCATGCTTAGCTGGTTGTCAAACTTATGAAGGACCAAATATTTCTGAATATCCTTGATCTTTCAAGATATTAAAGCATGCTCAAAATCTATTAAAGTACAATGGAGATATTCAAAATTGAAAAATTACTACAGATGTTAATAAATTATATGATTTAATTCAAGCTAAATGTAAATTGACTAGTGCTAGTTAAATTAACTAATGTTAATAGGGTTTTATCTGCTAGACTCCACGTTGGACTTCATGAGGCAGTCTCCAAGTTTCACTTTGCTTATGCTCGCGTGGGAATCCTAAACTTGGCGGCACTTGAACAGAAAAATACCGGCAGTTTGGCATGGAATCGCTAACATTTCCCAGCAAGTTGCATCCCATTGATTCTTTGCTTTCTAAAAAAATTATGCAGAAAGATAGCAAGCAAAAACTAGTGGGCTTCAACTATTTGCAAGATAAGGTTTCATGAACAAGAATGGATGAGTATTGTTCCTGATTTCCAGAATGATCGTCACATACAAGTTTCTAAAAATAGGAATGCATGTACTATTCTGTATTTAACTGAAAGATTAATATTTTGAAATAATAAATATTATTAACTGTCAATGTAGTACTTTTCTTGGCTTTTTGAAAAATGCATTATCTCAGCAAGTTACACAGGAGATTAGAAGAATTAAAGTAAGGGGATGGGATGCATGGTAAGGTGGGTATATACTACTGTTTTCAAAACAAATTTTACCAGCTAGTTAGAAATGGGTTCACCTTCAGTAAAATATGAAAAATTCCACTTTTACCAAAATTTAGGTAATAGGCACTTACATGCACTAGTTAAGTTGCAATGAATATCCAAGGTCTTAAAAACTAAAATCCAAAATAAGATATCAAACAAACTAAAATACTTACTAATGCAACGCCATCAACCAAAACTGCTGGCATTGACTCCCAAATCGTCCAAGCTCTCTCGTTCACATTTTCTTCAATCTTAAGGCTTTGACATAATAAGACAAACTCTGCATTTTTGTGTCTGAAAATATAAGACAATAAAAAGTTGATTGATTTTTCTTAAGTGAAGTTATTCAAAATGGAATAAACATAGAAAAACTGGATCTCCATTAAATGATGAGGAACTTTTAAATGTTAATCTTCAGCAATGATATGGAGAGATGCAACAAGAAACCAGGAATGCAAATAGCATGCTGGCCTTTTTTGCAAGGAAGATAGAGCACAGCTTTATTGAAGTTTTACAGGGCTCTGATGAGACTAAACCTACAGCAGTGTCAGTTTCACATACCATACCAGAATTAGCCTATATTCCCTTCAGTCTATATAATTTAAATAGAAGATAGCTTGACAATCACTAAAAGTGTGTGTTCCCTGCCTGGAGAGTTTAGAGCAAGGATTTAGTCTTAGATTAAGGGATTGAGAATTTATAAATGAAATGAGAGGGTTATGAACCTCGAAATTTCTTTCTCCCAGAAGGTTGTGGATGCTCATTGAGTATATTCATGGTTGATAATCGGCCTGCCTTCATCGATAATGGACTTTACACAAAGGATAAAGAGATCAGGTGAGAAAGTGATGAAGGGTCAGTCATGACTATAAGGAATGATGGAGAAACCTCAAGGCAGCATACATCTTCTTCATGCTCTTATTCTGTTGTATATTTTTGTACTCCATCATCAAGCACCACTGACTGATGACTTTGTTGCATCTGTCAAGATATTTAGATGGCCTCACATCACTAAATGCAGTGATATTAGGATATGACAATCTTTCTCTTAATGGATTAAAAAAACTAAGTATAATACACAAAGATTTCAAATCATATTAATCATCATTACATAAGAATAATGTGGCATGGTGAGGAGGGGAAGGCATGTTATCTATTCTGATCCTTTCAATTACCCACGCTTACAAAAAAATGATTTTTTTGTGATATCCATATAATCCATGAATAAAATCACACCAAAATTAAAATGCATTTTCCCCAGTGGTGAATGAAACTGCCAGAAATATGCTTTATAAAAAAAATTAAGACATATACAGGATGAATGCTCCCAAAAAGGTTTTTTATAAGAAAATCAACCTGAAAAAAATTTCTTTTCCTGGAGTTAATGGCATAAAAAAATCAGACATTAATAAGCATACAATGTCAGTTTTCCAATCATTATACCAATGCATATGCTTGCCCTTCACATTTTTAACAACATGTGGTCAAATTAATCTGTATGCAGTGATACAAGTTACCAAAATAATACCTTGAAATGCAACATGTCAGCTAATTTTTGTTTGGCCCAATTTCAGGATGTTCAGAAGCCCAAATTCAAAAAGAAATTGAAATCTTACATATTTTCTGTTGTCATCCATGCATGCCAAATTTAAACATTGGAAGTTGCTCTTGTAAATACTTGAAATGGAAATTCTGTTTATAAATTATAAATATCTATCTGTTTCAGATAGAGCACCACAGATTCTAGAGATGCAAGAGATTTCATGGAGCAAATTTCTAATGTAACTCTTCACAATTAGTGAAGTTGGTCCTAGTTCTGAGAACCAGCTTATTTTGTTTGAATTATTGCATTCCATCAGTCTGGCTAGATTTGAGTCTTGGCACTGAATCACTGCGTAATAGTATCATTCAATTACTTCTCACACTGAGAGCTCGTCACAAAAGCAAGTGTAGTTTTGCCAAATTAATTCTAATGCCATAACTTTGACTGAACAGTGATACTATTTTTAAGATACACAATTGCTGCAGAAAATATCTCAACTGTGAAGTCTTCTAAAAAGAAATGGCTTACTTTATTTAATTCAGCTGAAAGGACACCAAGAATGCTAACTATGGCACCCTGGAATGGAAGGTGCCCAATGTGAACGAGTGGGGAAAATGGAGAAAAGAAAGGCTCACATTTGTATAGTGCTTTTCAGGGCCTTTGGTCATTGCAAAGCCCTTCTCAGCCAATGGTGTACTTGCAGAGTGTTGTCACTCCTACATATAGGGAATATAGAAAGTGTAGCAGCTAATTTATGCATTGTAAACTCACAAACATGACAATATGTCAATGACTAGATTTGGTATTCCAGTGATGAGATATGATAGATGATTATTAGTCAGGACATCATGTTCTTTTTCAACAATGCCACAAAATAATTTACTTTCACTGAGAGAAGAAACAAGGGCAACTGTTTAACACCTCAGCTAAAGAGTCACACTTGTAAGCAGAGCACTCCCTTGGTACAGCGGTAGCATGGATTTTTTGTGCCATGGACACAAATTCACACCTTTTGACTCAGAGGAAGACTAGTGGGGGAGATGCAAGGGATTCAACTTTCAGGAAGATTACCTTTTGTAAGCAGGATAATGAGTATCACATGGCATGTTGGCTACTTAATGCCAGGGTAAGAGACACTTCAGATTGTCGTGGTGGTCCATGTTTGGACCAACAACATGGGAAAAATTAAAATGAGTGCATCATGAGCTAAGAGATTGAGATACATAATTTAGAAGATCTAGGTCACAGAAGGCAACCATTCTACCCCATCATTTCTGTGCTATTCACCAAAGAACTATTTAATCCCACCTTGAAACACTAAGTCTCCTGCAAAACACTGCTTTTCAAGTACATATCTAAGCCTGTTTAAACTTGATGAGGATTCAACCCTTCACTCTTTCAGGCCAATAACAGCGTTATCCCCTTGTAGCATAGATTATGATCCCCAGATTAGTACTGAGACCATGCACAGATTAAGATGGCAAAGTGGCTGAACAATGCTTATGGGTAAGAGGAAGACCATTTCATGTAAAACAGGGATATAAAGGTTATGTTGGGCATTATGGGATGGAAAAGATAAATAGAACTGCATTTCCCCAAACATTTCCAGTTAATGGTACAATTGCATTAATAGATTTGCTTTTCTCTGCGGCACACAAGAACCCACACCCACCTTCTAATCAAAGGAGGTATAGCCAGGTGTCCAATCTTGGCTGTGGCCAGGAAGGGTCAGATGTTGTGGTATCTAATCCTCCCATTTGTACTGGTAACCCCTTCCTTCATTTCCCTCCTCCTGACTCTCACTTGCTCCTCTGACTCCCATCCACTGCCAGTTCCTCCAACTTCCCTCTACCCTCCCCACCAATCCCACTCAATGCCTCTTGTGAAGGCTTTGCAAGACATAAGTATAGGTTTTGACAAATGGGATCCAATGGCCAGCACTTACCAGCAGGAATCCATCCCACTTAACTTACAGAGGTACAACAGAAAAAAAAAATCAGTTTTCTGCATTTAATAGTTTAAGATGGGAAAAATCAATCTAACTGCATTCTATACAATCATTAAATGAAATGCACATTGAAATGCAGGTGAACTTGAAAACTTCAGCACTGTCTTGCCATTACCAGTTTCAAACAAGAAGTAGTTTAGGGAATTTAACCCATGTGCCCAGTAGCTGGACAGCAGAAAACATAGGTGACAATGTTGAATGGGAGAAACCTGTGGATTTACAAAGAGCTGGAATAAGATTGAACCAAAAGGCTTGATGATTATTGGACTGGTGCAGATGAATGAAATTTATAAAAATTGAAAGATGGAAGGCCTGTCAGCTCTGGAGTTAACAAAAGCACCGTTAAGGGTTTCATCTATATATTAGAGGAAATAGGCAGTCTTTGAAATGGCAAGAGTGGGGAGGTCAGCAGCTCAGCTGAGTGTCAAGCAGGGCACAAACACTGGTTCACCTAAGATAATGTCCAGATAGAAGAATGAAATTGGTTTTCCCAATATTTAATTGTTAGAATTCAAATTGACAGGACATTCCACATAGATTCCAATAAGTATCATGACTGAAAAATAAGCTAAAATTAGTAAACTTGAGCAATACAATTCAAGCTAACATATCCCACCCCTAAAGGACTCCAGTCATTCTGACATTCCCCACTTCCCCTTCAAAACATGAAAAAGGCTAGTATACCCTTCAAATGAGAAACAATATTTAGAAAAACTGAAATGTGTCAACATACTTCAATTAAACTAGTAAATGTTTTGGAAAATTGCAGGAATACAGTGCAGGATTTGAAAATATTTTACAAGTCACATAGACGGATTTGGTTTGAAAAATGTACATAATGGTACAAGGATACTTCAAATGTAACCAAAAACCCTGAAATATCAACTCAGAAGGAATACTGGCAGACTTCTAAGGATCTGCATCATAATTTCCAAATATATGGAAATTAGCCTGTGAAAAATAGCACCATTAACATAGCAATTAAGTCAGCTGCCTTGCCCTAGGCAGTGTTAAGCTTCAAGTGACATTGAAGCTACATTCATCCAGGCAGGTAGTAAGTATACCATTCTCCTGGTTGTGCCTTGCAGACGATGGAACGGCATTGGTGTATCAGGAGGCAAGACGCTCACCATAAGAGACCCAACCTCTGAACTTTTCTTGTAGTCACAATATGTGGCTGGTCCATCTGAGTTTCTGGCCAATGATGACCCACAGGATATTGTTGGTAGGGTACAATATTGTTGGTATGTCAAGGATAGGTGGTTAGAAAGAGTCATGGTCTGACACTTGTGGTATGAATGTTACTTGCCAGATCAACCTATGTCTGAATGTTGTCTAGGTCCTGCTGCACACTTTATTTGATGAGTTACAATTGTAATGGATTGCTATGCAATCATCAGGATACATCCCATTTCTGACGTGATGGAAAGAAGGTGGCTGATGAAGCAGCTGAAGATGGTTCAGCCTAAAATGGGGCCTGAGAAAGTCCTGCAGCAATAATCTGGATTTGGGATGATCTCTAAAGACCACAACCATTTTCCTTTGCACAAGCTGTGACTCCGATGGAGTGATTTTGCATTGATGCCCATTGACTTCAGTTCTACCAGTACTCTTTGATGCCAAGAGCAGTCATTCGCACTTCAGTTCTTTGGTCCAAATTTGGATCAAGGCCGTGATGAGCCCTGTTGAAACCCAATCTAGGTATCCAAAGGCAGATTATTGCAGTCTGTGCCTCTTGATAGCACTGCAAACTACATATTCAATCACTTTGTCAATGGTTGAGAGATTAGATTGGTCTTGCCCTGCTTTTTGTAAACAGGACACAGTTGAGCTGTGGGGGAATAGTTTTGAGTAAAGGTCTGAACAGGTTCATAGATCTAAAAATAAGATGGCTAGTGCTACTCCCAGCATGCCCTTCTGCACTCATCACTGAACCAGGGTTGAGTCTCTGGCCTGATTGTCATGGGCCACAAGAATATAGATAGGTGGTCATTGAAGTCCAACATCCAGCATACATCCTGCACCCCTGTTACTCTCAGTCCTTCTTCTAAATATTGTTCAATATGCAAGACCAAAAATTCATCAGCTGAGGGAAGACAGTATATGGCAGTCAGGAGGTCATTTCATTGCCATATCTGACTGATGCCATGCTAGTTCATGGGACCTGGAGTCAATGTTGAAGATCTCCAGGGTTATTCCCTCCCACCTGTATACCACTGTACTACCACCATTTCAGCTGGGTCTGTCCTACCAGTGGGATTACAAATGGGGTCATCTGGCTTGTTGTCTCTATGGTATGATTCTGAATACCACTGTGTCAGATTGTTGCTACATTGTCATTGGTACAGCTCACCCTATTTAAATACCACTGCCCAAACATGCGTGAGGAGGACTTTGCTAAGTCAACTCAGATAAAAGCAATTTTGCCATATCTGAATTCAGAACCTAAATCTATACTGGGTGATCTGTCCAGTTTAATGACAGCATACTTTTGATTATAAAGGAGTTAAATTGTGGAATTAAGAATTGTGAAATTAAATTGTGGAATTGTGGGCAGCACGGTCATAGCGGTTAGCGCGACGCTATACAGTGCCAGCGGGCGGGGTTCAATTCCCGTTGCTGTAAGGAGTTTGTATGTT
This sequence comes from Pristis pectinata, assembly GCF_009764475.1. Classification (NCBI taxonomy): domain Eukaryota; kingdom Metazoa; phylum Chordata; class Chondrichthyes; order Rhinopristiformes; family Pristidae; genus Pristis; species Pristis pectinata. The sequence continues at coordinate 65,301,842 of NC_067408.1, read as the reverse complement.
CTCCCGTGTCTGCATGGGTTTCCTTCGGGTGCTCCGGTTTCCTCCCACATTCCAAATACATACGGGTAGGTTAATTTGGGTTTAAAATGGGCGGTGCGTACTCGTTGGGCTGGAAGGGCCTGTTACCACGCTGTAAATAAAATTTTTAAAAATTTTAAAAAGACTGTTACTGAGTGTGTATGACAGACACTGATCTATGGCTGGAACAATAGTCTAGCTAGTTTTATCACAAGTATTTATCAGATATCTAGTTGACATGATACTGCATCCTTGGAAGTTTGTGAAAGTTAAGCTCCAGGTCATGCTGCCACAGGCAAATTGCTACACCACAATAAAACAATAAAGTAGTGGGAAGAAAGAGCACCCTTGAAAGGAATTTATGTGCACTTGCAGAAAAGCAAAGAGCTGGAACCAAAATGATATACAGTATAGTAGAAAACTGATGTACCATAAGTACAGAAGGGAGAAGAACTGAAAGATCAGAGATGGGTGAGACATATAACTTTAAAGGGTCAGCTAAATCTAACAAGATTGTTGAGTCTTTCTACCCAGCGTTAAGGTGGTATTATGCATATAAACCTGGCACAGTAAACTGTTGCTTAAACAGTTTGACAGACTTGTGATCTCAGCTTTGATGCAATTGAACTACTGCAATCAAACTGAAGTCACAATGAATCATCAAACTTCCTTTTAAAGGCAGAATCCTACAATATAATGCGGCAGGGAGAGTAATATATGCAGTACAACGTTTACACAAACCAATATTAATTCCATATCCATTAAAGATTTCTAATATATTACAGATAAAGGAACTTTGTGCTTTCCCAATTACCTCCTTTCTCAATTAAACTAAAAAACACTGATATTATCATTTGGTTAAAACATCAAGGACCTCAATCAACATCCACCCCAATTACTTTTCTATGAAGTGGCAATTGGCAATGCAGTTATCATGCATCATAATGACCACTTGTACTGTTCAGTGCCACAACTATCATTGTCTCCATAGTTGGCCTAGTATAGCATTACTGTCATGATGTGAGTTGCAGAGGCTTAGGGTTCCTACTTAGGTGCTGGTATTAGGATTTGAAACTACTAATGCCAGTATGCTATCAGTAACTGGATCAGATGTAGGTAATGTTATCAAAAGGTACAACCTTTAATAATAGCTATAGAAGCACCATTAATGTCATTCCTCCCTAAGTCACTGTTCAGCTGCTCACTAATTGATTAATTTATAGGCGATCAAGATATCAGCAAAGTCTACTGAATGCCCTTCTGAGCATTTGATTAGGAAGTGCATCCAATTAATTTGCAATATTACTTTTTAGCAGAAAGATTATCCTGAAGTTCTTCACTAATTTGATGAAAGCTTTCAAGATACTTGGTATACCCATAATCCAATACAATTTAATAACAAAACAGTTTATCTAGCAAATCACTAGTTATTAGTAATAAAGACTACTAAAATACTTGTTTGTTGTAAAAACCCATCTGATTCACTAATGTCCTTCAAGAGAGGAAGCCTTCAATCATTAGCTGGTCTGGCCAATACATGACTCCATACTCAACGCTGCAGGCCCAAATGGCTGAGCAAGTCACTAAAATTTTTCATTCCACTATGTTTAAACAGAGAAAGAATAAAACTGGAGACTATCCAGCATCAAATTCAGAAATGACAAAGTTCTTTCCAGCAAATCAATTTTGTAAAGTCCTCATAAACATTTGCGGATGGTGTCTAAATTGAGAGCTCTTCCAGAAATGAATCAAGTAACAGCCTGACATGATGATACTCAAAGAATCATACCTTACAGACTAGGTACCATCTAATCAGTCTACAATGCTATGAGATGACACTTAACGTTTGTCAATGCTTGGTTTAGCTTCCACCAGAAACTCTTAGCCCCAGACCCTATCACGGCCTTGGTCCAAACGTGGACCAAAGAGCAGAATTCCGGAGGTAATCTAAGAGAGCTTGTCCTTGATATAAAGGCATTTGACTGAATATGGCATCAAAGAGCCCTTGAACAAATGAAACCAATGGACTTTAAGAGGAAAACACTCCAATGTTTGGAGTCATAACTGGCACAATAGAAGATGTTTGTGGTTGTTGGCGATCAATTAACCCAGGCACAGGACATCACTGATGGAGTTCCTCAGGGCAGAATCCTATACCCAACCATCTTCCTTTGCTTTATCACTTGCCTTCCTTCCATCATAAGGGCAGAAATCATTGAATTACTAAGTTCTGTACCATCAACATCCTGGGAGTCACTATTGACCAAAAACTCAACTGCACCAACACATAAATACTGGGGCTATAAAGACAGGTTAGAGGCTGGATAGCCTACTGTGAGTGACCTACTTCCTGACACCATAAAACACAACTCAGTAGCACGATGAAATACTCCCCTCGACTGAGTGAGTGCAACTTCAACAACATTCAATAAGTTCAACATCGAGGACAAAGCAGTCTGCTTGATTAGCACACCATCCACTACCCTAACTATTCATTCCTTCCATCATCAGCACACAGTAGCGGCAGGGTGTATTATCTACGAAATGCAATGCAGTTACTTGCCCAGGCTACTCCAAACACCGACTTCTACCAAGGAGAATAAGGGCAGCAGGAATATGGGAATCCCATCATCTGCAGGTTCCCCTCCAATTCACCCATCATCCTGATGTGGAAATATATTGCTGTTGCTTCATCACCAATAGATTGAAATCCTGGAACTCCTTTCTCAACAGCACTGTGGGAGTTCCTTCACCAGAAGGACTACAGCAGTTCAAAGCTCAGCACCACCTGCTCATAAACAATTGGGGATGCCAGTCCCACAGAGATTCTGAAATATGAATAAATTAAAAGAAATCCCTTAACTCAACCTGTCATTAAAATAGATGAGTTTTTAAACAAATGGTAAGCACTCACTAAAGAATGGAAATTAGCACAAGCAAATGATTGAATTTACAAATTCTACTATACAAAGTATCAAAGTGGAAAACATGTAAAGAGTAACATTAATCCATGCAAATAAATGAACATATCAAAATATCCTTCAACATTTATCAACTAAAGAGAGGCAGCACACAATGAAGGCAACCAGATTTTTTCTTAAAAAAAAGGGAATGTATTGCAGCTACTTAACCATGCATTTATTACCTCCATGGTCTACTTCAGTAACTTTGTCACATTTAATTTTCACCAGATTGTACCTTCCACTGGTACAGAGACCTTTGATTAAGTCCAGTTGACCAACTATCACCCATTCACTGCCCCCCACATTCAATTCTACATTCTAGTTTTTCTAACAATGCCTCTTGCCTTTGTAAGCCTCATGATCGTTGCATCTACTCCCATCTTTGACAGCATACCTTCATTTTGTTTCTTTAAATTGGTATTCATGCCAAATTCTCACCATATTTCAAATTTGTGAGGGGAAGAATGAGGGATGGTCTTATTGGAATATATAACACCTCAGGGGAATGAAAGGATAGTTGTTGAGGTATTTCCACCAATCGAAGAGTCTCGAACTAGGGGACATTGTTACAAGATGAGGGTGTGGCGATTTAAAACTGAGGTGCGTAGGAATTTCTTCTTGCAGATGACGAATTTCTGGAATTTCTCTACTCCAGAGGGTGGTAAAGGTTAGATCACTGGAGATATTTAAAGATGAAGTAGATACATTTTTGAAAGATCAGGGAATCTAAGGGTTATGGGGAGCTGTCACAGAACAAGAATTGAGGTCTGGGGCAGATCAGCACTGGACATATTGAAAGCGCAGGGAAGGCTTGAGGGTCCTGGTGGCATACTCCTATTTTTTTGTGATCATGTTACCAGCAATTGTGATAAGAATAATGAAGGGAAGGAGAACTGGCTGTCGATAAAGTTCTTGGGGCCAGTGGATTGTTTGACTTTAAGCTCCAACCAGATCAAATTGAAAATCAACCTAGTGCACTTTCAGATTCAGCCCTATCAAGAGAGAAATGGAATCATGATATTTTGTTAGTGAATGCGAGGGGTCTTTTTAAATCTTTGAGCATGGTTGGTAAAGTTATTACACATCTACACCTTATCATGCAAATAATTCAATAGCATGACTGAACATAATTGTAAGCACATACTTTAACCTTATTGCTCAGAAATGGCATGCATAAAGAATTAAGCAGGGAAGAAATCTTTTTGTTGATCGAAGAGTAGGCCTTTAGAGTGAAAACTGCTCAGTGAACGAAACATATACAAATTGGACAAAACTCCAGTGCCATGTCAAGGGAATGCAGCAGTCTTTGCAGTGAGAGGTTAAGCTTGTGAAGCTGCCTGCTCAGAAAACACAAAAGATCCTATGCCAACATTTTGAAAACCAGGGAAGAATTCCTCAGTATCCTGGGAATATACACTATTCACCTAATATAATGAAATCAAATCTGGTTATTCCCACAATGCTGCTTGCAGGTGCGTAGGACAAAACTGGCAGCCGCATTTCTTCAGTATCTCAGCAACTGCAGAATATTTTAAAATGTCCTGACTGACGCCACATAAATCTTTCTTTCTACGAGGATAACTGACTACAAAGACTAGAATTTGACGAATTACGAATTTGACATGTCTGATTACGTCGTTTAAAATCATTAAACTCACTCCTCGTACAGGACATAATAGCAAGCGGTTATCTGTGCCACTGTAGCCAGCAGCAGACAGACCAGTGCAACGGCAAAGTACAGGGGTGCATGCTCCGGGTAGAAAGGTGCGACCCAAATATTGGAACTACGAGGAAAGGAGACTGTGCAAGGTCACCCCTTTCACACCTCCTTTGCACGTCTCATGAAAGAAATGGATGTATATAAAGAAAGAAAATAGATATGAGACTGCAGATGCTGGAATCTGAAGCAACAAGCAACCTGCTGGAGGAACTCAGTGGGTCGAGCAGCATCTGTGGGGAGGCGGACCGGCGGGAGGGGGAGGGAATGGACAGTCGACATTTCGGGTCTAGACACTTCACCTGGATTCATCGGGAAAAAGAAAAAGACCGCGTCAAGGTATGTAAAGATGCAAAATGCTGCGGCCCTTAGATCAACTGAAGTATTTTCAATGAAGTATTTAATTGTGTTAAAAAGTGCTTGTAAACAGCTGTGGCAACAAAAGCTGGGCTGGAAATGCACGCACACTCCAAACAAAATAAAAACTAGAAGAAGGGACAGCAGAGGGCTGTGTGTTTTGTGACAGCACCCATGCGAGCTGGAAACAAATCAATAAGCGGACGCCGCAATCACGCCGAGCTGCTGCAGCTGAGGGCGTCCACTCAGTGAGCGGCAGCAGCCGTTACCCCACGGCGGGCCAGCCACGGCGACGCGGGCCGGTCCGAGCAGCTGATTCAAAAGCCGCTTGTTTGGCAGGGACTGAGCCCCGGCTTCCTGCTCTGCCACTCGGGCCACCGACACCAGCACCCTTGGATCGGTCTGTTGTCGCTCTCACCTGGCCGGAGAGCTGCTTCCCTCAGAGTCGGGCACGGTGACTTTCTTCGAGTGCTTGGGAGGCATGGCGTGGGCTCGGGACTGGCGCTTTCAAACGTTTAAAAGGCTGCAGCGCACTCCCAACCGCCGGAGCCTCCAAACCGCGCCAAACGCCCGCCGCTTCCGGCCCCTGTGTCGCCACCGCCGCCGCAGGCTGCGCTTCCCCTTGCGTCACTTCCTTAGCACCACCGGTGGGTGCGGAAGGACATGTCTGGTTTCCGAAGCTGGAGGGGAGATCCCAATAATTGTTTTTTTTATTATTAATTCCTGACTAATTATTACCCGTGTCTGTAGTGGAAAGGGAGACTTGGATTTATAAGGTGCTGTTTACGATGTCGCAAATTGCATAAAGGGTTGTTGGTGAAGAACGTAAAAGAAAGAGCAGGAGCCGGTCACTTTGCGTCGAGAATCCACCGTTTATCAAGATCACGGTTGATTTTTCATGTATTATCTCCATACCCTCTGAATCCTTTGATATTCAGAAATCCATTGATTTCTGTTTCGAATGAAGTCGATGCCTGAGCCTCCACAACCCTTTGGGATAGAGAATTCCCAAGGATCACCAATCTTTGAGCGAAGATCGTTTCATCTTAGTCCTAAATGTTCCACCCGTTATTCTGCGACTGTGAACCCTGGTTCTAGATGCTTGTCTTAGAGGAAACATCTTCCCTGCACCCAGAACGTAGAGCACTTTAAGAATTCTGTACGTTTCAATGAGATATCTTGTTCTAAACTCAAGAATGCAGGCCTGGTCTAGTCTCCACATATGACAAACCTGCCATCCCAAGAACCAGTCTGGTGAATCTTCCCTGAACAGTGTATTGGGAAGAAGAGCCTTTTTCGGGGGGGGGGGGGGGGGGGGGGGGTAAGGAGGCCAAAGCTACATTTAATGCTCCAGGTGCAATCTCACCAAGACACTATATAAGTGCAGTAAGACATATTTACTCCTTAAAGTTGCTCATAACAAAGGCCTGCATACCCTTTGCCACTTTAATCACTTGGTTGTCCTGCACGTTGACTTTCAGTGACGTACAACTTCATCTAGGTCCCTTTGAACATCAACATTGCACTATCAGCATTTTTTTAAAAAACTCGTTTTCTGCTTTTGCGCTCCCAAATGGATCTCTCATGTTCTTACCCAGTCACTCAGTTTATCTTTCTTGGGGTGTATTTGCATCCTCCTACCTACCTGCAAATCCACCTAGTCTGGTATCATCAGCAAACTTTGAAATGACATTTATCCCCTAGTCACAGCCTGCCAACCTGAGTAGGATCTGTTTATTCCCACACTTTGCTCCAATAATTAATTCTCAGTCCATGTCAGTACATTAATTCCAACTCTAATTTTGTAGACCAACCTTGTCTGTGGAACTCCATCAAAATCCCTCTGAAAATCCCCCTCATCTATTCAACTGGTCATATCCTCAAAGAAATCCAGTAGATTAGTCAAACATGATTTTTCGTGTCAAAATGTTGTTATTACATCATTATGGATTCCAGCATTTACCCTGATCGTGAGTGACATTAGGCTAACTGGTCAGTAATTTCCTGTATTTTTCTCTCACTCACTTCTGTAATAGTGGAGCCAAATTTGCATCCCTCTTATCTACAGGGACAATTCCAGAATCTATAGAATTTTTGGAAAATGATAACCAGTTTTGGAAGATGATAATCACCAACTTTATAGCCATCTCTTTCAAACCCTGGGATGCAGATTACTGGTTCTTGGTATTTATCATTTTTTAGTTTCACCAACCTCTCCTTTTTTAAAACTAGTAATTATTTCTTCTTATTATTCTTGTTAGACTCTTGATTCTTTGTTATTTCTGGCAGATTGCCTTTTTCTGTGAGTGGTTGTTTAATTCCTCTGCCATTTTCTTATTCCCCTTTATTAATTTTGCTGAGTCTGTCTAATCGACCCATATTTGCCCTCATTATTCTTATCCGTTTTACATACCTGTAAGAAGCAGTTTCTTATGTTTCTTGCTTGTTTACTCTCATATTCTATCTTGCCTTCCTCTATCAATTTTTTTGGTCTTCCTTTGCCAAGTTTTTAAAATGCTCAGAATCCTCATGCCCACTGTTGCTTCTGGCAACTTTAAAAGCCTTTTCCCTAGATTTAATACTATCTTTAATTTCACCTATCAGCTATGGATGAGATACTCACCTTTCTTCACTTCCTAGTTCTAATGAAGGGTCCTTGACCTTAAGTGTTAACTCTGTTTCTATTTCCAGAACTACTTTATGATCTGCTGAAGGCATTTTCTGTTTTTATTTCAGATTTCCAGCATCCACAGTTTTTCCCCTCCCCCCATTTTCAACTGACCATTTTTCCTATTGGGTCTTTGAGCCTTAAAGGAATTTTTTCTGCAAGTTATGCATTATTTCTTTAAATACTAGCTATTGCCTCTCCATTCTCAATGTTTTTTTTTAACCAGTCAACCACAGCCAGCTCACCCCACCCTCCATAACTGCATAGATTTATATGTTTGGATACAAGACCATGGTTTCAGATTGATCAATATCACTTAAAACTCATCATTTGCATCTCGTATTATAGTCACTCTTCCCTAAAGGTCCATTTACACCAAAATTATCAAATAACCCTTTGATTGCACAAAATATCTAATTTAGTCTTCCTAATTGGTTCCTTGACATAATTGATTTTGAATGGCATATACATTCCATGAATTGATCCCACACCTTTTTACTGCGAATGTAACTTATCCATTTAAAGGAATGCAGGAAAAAAAAATTCAAGACAGTGAAGGAGAGAAGATGCGAGTTCAGAGTGCAGGAAAGAAAGAGGCTGTGACAGTTTAATGACATTGCAGTGGGATGGGGTTAAAGATAGTGCAGGAGAAGGTGGCACTGAGGGTCTAGATTATATGGGAGCACCTTGGCAGTTTAATAACTGTGTAGGAGAGTGAAGTTATGTAAAGAGGCTCTTCTGCACAATGAAACTTCAGTGACAGTGCAGGAATGAGAATCTGAGATTTTAAAGACTACAGAAGAAAGAGAGCCTATGAGTGTCTAATGGCAGTGCAGGAGAGGGAGAGTCTCTGAACTTCTCTCTCCTATCCTGTCTTTATTCTCTCAGAGTTTAAAGACCATGCACAAGAGTCAGAGAGTTCAAAGAGTGCAGGAGAGAGCAACTGTGAGGGCTTAAAGTATGTAGCAGAGAGGATATGAGAGTTTAATGAGAGAGCAGGAGAGACCTCTTAATGTTTGAAGTCAGTGCAGAACAAAGGTTATGAGAGTTGAACAACACTGCAGGAGAGAGAAACTGTATCTAAAAATGCAACAGAGCAGTCTATAGTTTAAGGATCATGCAGGAGAGAAGACTGATAATTTAAAGAGTATGGCAGAAGAGGGTCTGAGGACTTGGATAGTGCAGAGGAGAAATGCTCCAAGTGTTTAAAAGCTGCACTTGAGCAAGAGGCTTCATGTTTGAAGACATCATAGGAAGTCTATGAAGTGATTGGCAGGCGAGTACTGCAGCTTTCTTTTCCCCTCGAGTTAGGGGGTTGTTCTAAATTACCCTCCAGTGATCAAAGCAGTGTAACTAAAAATAATATCCAGGTTATCAAATTGATCATACACTATAATTAAACAATAATTAGTGAAATTAGATGGCAGGTATGGTGAGGATCGGGTGTTTATTATCTATAGATACAAAGTGTTCATAAAAGACAGGAAAGGAAAAAACGGGAACTATCAATTCACTGCCACTTATTCCAATTTAGCGTATTGCATTTGGTGCTCACAATGTGGTCTCCTCCATAGTGGTGTAAAAAACTTGGGTGACTGCTTTGTGAAACATTCCATTCAGTATACAAGGGTGACCACGAGATTCCAACTGTCTGTCACTTTAATTCTCTATTCCCAGTCCAACCTCAGCCTTTGGTATTGTTCTATTGTTGTCCAACATAGGATCAAGAAACAGCACCTCATCTGTATTTTGCACCTTAGTGTCTTAATATTGACCTTAATAACAGGTAACTGCTCTTTCTGCTCTCCATAGATGTACCTGTGCCTTTATTTTTAAAACAATTGGCTTCCTGACAACTTTGGTCATACATGTTCCCCTCTTCTCTTCATTCCTCCCTCTGCAACTTAATGCTTGTTTTCTCACTTTTTTTTGGGTTGCAAATGAGGGGTCCTTGACCTGAAATGTAGATTCTTCCCATTGGATGCTTTCTGACCTGCTGAATACTTCCAGCATTTTGTTTTGTTTCCAGCATTTGCATTTTTTGTTCTAAGGGGGTACAAAATGAGATGGGCAAGCTGTGCTGATTTGTATTGTAAGAGTGGATGTCCTTTGATTGGCATGGATAGAATTGATCTGGTTATAATTGAGAAGCAGAGGACATGATTGCACAACTGGGCATATTCTACAGACCAAAGAGTCAATCAAATTTGCAGGGCAATTCCAGAGACATGTATTGACGAAACAGAGCTGGGATGTTGGGGGACTTTAATTACCCAAATATCATTTGGGATAATGTAATGGGAGTTTCTGAGAAGTATTTACAACTTCATTGGCTCATGTAAATTCAACTCAGCCAGAAAGGCACTTCTGGATTTTGTGGTGGTGACCAAAAAAATCAAGTGGAAGATCATTTGGATAAAAATGATAATTGTATCAAAACATTTTAATTTGTCATGAGGAAGGGCAAGGAATAATTGAAAGCTGAATTTCTAGGATGGAATTGGGTCAACTTCAAGGAATGAGAAAGGATCTGCAGGAAAAAACTAATGGGAGGTCTTTAACAAGAAAATGCTTCTAGTAGAGACTGGAATAATTCCCACAAAAGATCACAGTCCAAAATCAGAGCTCCTTGGATGGAGGAAGTGAAAAATATGATGAAACAGAAAAATGGATCTACATCACATTAGGCAAATTCTTCAAGCAAGAACCAGAATACAGTAAAAGAGAAATGAAGAGAAAAACAAGATTGCCATAGAGTTGGGTACAGAACGGCAGTTAACATGAAAGGAAACCTAAAGGTCTTGTACATGCGAATAGCAAGAGGCATCTGAGACTTTAGGGACAAAGGCAATGTATGTACTCAAGGGAAAGGGCAAAGCTATCATGCTTAATCAGTACTTTGTCAGCATCATCTCAATAAACAGTGTTTTTAAAGGTGGTAGGAATAATAGATGGGGTGATAACTTATGAGGGTGTACAGGAAAGACTGGATGACATCCAATCAGGATGACTTGACCCTGGGTTGCAAAGTCAGGGTGGAAATAGTGAAAGGGTTTGCCATAATCTTCCAATCTTCCCTAATAACTAGAAAGATGCTAAGGATTAGAAAGTAGCAAATATATTATTCAAGGGTATAAGGATATTCTAAGTAATTAAGGGCAGCTTAGTTTAACATTAGTGCTGGGTAAGATTTCAGAAACAATGATCCTGCGGGGAAAAAAATAACTAAAATCCCTCCAAGTGCATGTTAAGTATGAAACATCAGCATAGATTTTAAAAGGCAGATGGTGTTTGGAGCCTTATGGAATACGACCCACTAGCCCCGATGTGTGCAGCTGCAACAAGAAGCTTGATGCCACCCAGAACAAAGTATTCTGCTTGATTGGTACTCTACCCACCAGCCTCAACATTTCTTCCCACTACCACAGGCCTATAGTAGCTGCAGTGTGCACTGTATACAAAATACACTGCAGTAACTCCAACACCATCATTCAAACCCACAATCTCCAAAACCAAGGACAAGGGCTTCAGCTGCATGGGAACACCACCAACTGTAGGCTCCCCTCCAAGTTGCACACCATCCTAATGTGGAAATACACTTTTTTCATTGTTGCTGGTCAAAAAAAATTCATAGAATTCTCTTCAACAGGACTGTTTTGAGTACCTCCACCAGGACTGCAGCAATTCAAAGTGGTGGCTCATCGTACTTAAGGTGAATGAAGGCTGGCTTTTGATGTATAAATTTCTCAAAAAATTAATCTCCTGAATATTCCAATGAAGCAAAATGTAAGCTGGAGGAACAGCACCTCATGTTCTATCATCATCTCTGACCAAACTATTAGTTAGCTATCAATTAGATCCACATATCACCACCACCACCAATATTTTGCCATTTCATTCTACACACATTTGTTTGATTGCACAAAATTGGAGGATTCCTGTTGAAGGTGCTCAGCAAATATGCAGTACATACAAAACCATTTTAATTTTTTTATTTTACTTAGATTATATACACAAAATTCAGCAATTAGTCAAATGCATTTACCATATTATGTTCTCTTCTCTTTCACCCCATCCACAGTGCCTAGTATATAGATTACAGATATTTGAGGAAAAAAAAAGTGGGGAAATCTCCAGTTTCTTCCCACACAAGTCAAAAAAGTATTAATTCCAGTCTAATATAATATAGCCCACTATTGAAACAAATAGAAATGTTGGCATTATCCTTCTCACAAACTACTATCATACCTTAAAACATCTACTTGCATCTTACACTTCTGGTAGTATTAAGCAGAGATTAAAATTGCAAAAGTAAACACTGTTTACAGCACTAAAAAAAGAAAAATGCATTGCACACCAAGAAAAAAGTGATTTTGTGGGCTCAATATGGAGCTGCACTGGATTGTCTTCTGCGATTATTGTTCACAGACAGAAGTTTCAACTGCAACTTTACTTTCAAAATGAAGGATCTTGAAACACTTCAATGCATTCCGCTTTTGGATTCCTGGAAAAAAGAAAAGTTGTTAAATGGAGAATGTGGCCTACATAAAGAGGTAACATGAATTAAAGTCACCTAAATTCTGCACTCAGATTACAAGGCAAAATTCTCTAACATGCCACAAGAGTACCTTGGAGCCCAAAATTATTGATTAACCAGAAGCTGAATACCAGATGAGTGATGAATTCAGCATAGTTCAATAATTTTGCTTGACTGCAAGTTTCAATTTGTCTGAAACTGCTAGCTACATCTTGCCTTTTTGCTCACCAAGAACCAGCATTAAAAAGTACAAACTTAATTTACCAGTTTCTGTGATCTATCCAAATCTAGCTATCAAGGACAATAATGTCTGCCTTTCCCCCATTATGACTATCTTTATGCCACCTCCCCTATGACAAGTAGATGATAGTAGTGAGACTTATTTGGTCTTGAATTTGAACATATTTACTCAAACCCTTTAAGCTTATTGCCACTCCATGTTCAAAAAATTTCTCAAAATCTACATCCATCCAATCACTCCTGCATCAACTCTCCCAAAAGAAATGACCCCCACATCATGAGGGGCTGCTGCATACCTAGAAAACTATCCGGATTACAGTTTTCATAGAATCATAGAAAGTACAGCACGATACAGGCCCTTCGGCCCACAATGTTGTGCCGACATTTAAACCTCACCTAAAAACTATCTAACCCCTTCCCCCACCCCTCCCCACATATTCCTCTATTTTAAGTTCGTCCATATGCTTATCTAGCAATCTCTTGAGTTTGACCAATGTACCTGCCTCCACCACCACCCCAGGCAGTGCATTCCATGCCCCACTCTCTGGGTAAAAAAACCTTCCTCTGATATCTCCCTTGACCTCCCCCCCCCCCCCCCATTACTTTAAAGCCATGCCCTCTTGTATTGAGCATTGGTGCCCTGGGAAAGAGGCACTGGCTGTCTACTTTATGTATTCCTCTTAATATTTTGTATACCTCTATCATGTCTCCTCTCATCCTCCTCCTCTCCAAAGGAGAAAGCCCTAGCTCCCTCAGTCTCTCTTCATAATGCATACTTTCTAAACCAGGCAGCATCCTGGTAAATCTCCTCTGCACTCTTTCCAATGCTTCCACATCCTTCCTGTAATGCAAAGCTGTGCTGTCTGCTTATGCATCAAGAGTTGAATAATTGTTTTTACGTTATTTCACAAATTCTGAGAGAGAATCTTATTCCATGTCTCAAATTTTTGGGTAGTGCTTCGTGAATTCTGTAAGGGTGAATTTCCATTACCTAAACACCGGTAGTGCAGGGGTCACCTGTACTCTGGCTGAACTCATGGTAAGTAAATTACTTCACTACTTGACTAACAATGCAGCCTCAATTCAGAAAGAGCAAACATGCTAACTCAAAAGATGAGCTGACTTGTTTTATTTCGTTTGTAGGAATGCACTTACTTGCCCAGCTAATATTAACTCAATGGGGAAACCAAATAAAACTTGTGTAATATATAGAATGGTAACAGAGATCAATTCATTGTAGACTTGTTGTGGGATGGGTGGACACACTGCAGCTGATATTTCAGAAAAATGAGGTGGGTCTACAAAAAGTATAGATGTAAAATAACAAAAGACCTGGGAATTGGAAAATGGTAGGACAGGTTACATAAAAGGTTTTACAAATACAAGCAGTCAGGATTTATGTTAAACTCATGAATTTGACCATGAACTACAATATTGTGTCCCATTAAGGGCAACTCACTTTACAAGGACACAAAGGCTCTATAGATAAAAGGTAGCAATTCAGTAATGAGAGATTGTTCGAAGACCAGAAAAGTTGGGACTGTTCTCCCTACAGAAGATGTCCAAGAGGAAACATCTTTAAAGTGAAGGGTTTAGATAGAAGCTATTGGAAATAATTAAATTGCTAAAAACCAGTGGACAAAGATTTAGTGATTGCCAAGAACCCAAGGTGACATCAAGTGTTGTAGACATACATTCAACAGCAAATCTCAGTGGGGAAATGCTGGCATCTGGGCAAAAGTGGGACAAATTGAACAGCTCTTGAAATAGCAAGGTCAATGAGCTGAATCCATGTTGAAGTAATTAAATTAAATGCTGGAGGGAGTAGAGAGAATTTAAATGTGCTGCCCCATATCTGGAAATTGCAACACCACAAATCAGGAATGGATCCATTACACTACAACAGAAAACACCACTAGTTAAGCAAAATGTATTTTCGACCCTGAAACTGACAAAACATACAAGTTAACTGACAAAACATACAAGTTAGAAAAACAATCTTTAAAAGAACCTTCAATGCATTGAAACATTTAATATTTTTGCTTGAAAATTGAATTGATTAAATTTAAAATTGTTTCCTTACATCAAAACTGCACAAAATACATTAAATTACCTTTCCCAGGATCTCTGCGTTGAAGCTTGAAGCTCTCCTTCCCACGGCAAAGGCGCGAGATAAAGAATCCAAGCTCATCCACATTTTCAATATAATCAGTAACCACCATCTCTTCATGGATCAAGTAAGACTGGGGCAAGTAGGTGCCAGCCTGTTTAAGTTAATTGAGGATATTTTCAATTGTGTATATGCAAGGCACTTGATACTCAGAAATACTGTACTCCTTGACTATCCAAGTGACCTTAGCTACATGCATAACAGAATTGGGCTCGGCAAGAATACTAAATTAACAACATGCAAATGAAATAACAGGGAAACTAGAACTCAAGGAACCATACCTAAAAAGGTATCTTCAAGAAGGCGAAGGGAAATAAATGTTTGCAACTGCACATAGCTTGGTAAATTCATCACACCATCTTGGCACGTTCTTGAAAAGACGATATAACAGTATTGTCTATGGGTCACTCAAAAATCATACAAAAAGCAGTTCCCTTGACCTGCAAGGCACACGTCAGGGTAAAAAATTGTCAGTATTTAGCTCACGGGATTTATCCGAGCCAGTGTTTCTGGGATGCTAAGGCAGGCAGACTGAAAAATGCCAGCATGCTTTATGTCGGTACTCTAGAAGTAGGATTTTGAGGAAGTGTCTGGATTTTTAGGAAATGTCTGGATTTTTTTTAAATTACACTTTAAATGTAAATCAGATCACTGCATTCCAATTCTCTTGGAGCAAAGAGGACAAAGGAAAACAAATTTAATTAAAAAGGACAATATGAAATCCTCAGCCCACTGTTTGCTATTTTGCTCTTCAAATACAGACGTTTCCAATTTCTATGCATATTTTTCCAATGTTTTAATTTGCTTAAATTATATTGCAACTTTGCCCAAAATAGAAAATTGTTATGAAGCATCCACATTTTAACTGTGCAAAAATAATTAACATTCCCTCCCCCTACACTTTGTCAATTTGATCAGTTTTAATATTGATTATCCAAGTGTTGACACAATTGATCAACTTGATAAGGACTCTACTTGGTTTTTAATAATTTTCTCCAATCCCACTAAAGCAGTTTTATGTATACACATTTAATTACAACCACAGCCAAATTAATAGGCTAAGAGCAGTATTAGATCCAAATCATGAATTACAAAAATTTATGACAGAATGTGGCCATTTCTGCCAGTCAATTAAAAGGTTAGCCAGCTTAATTCCACCTTGCAGTACTAAGTCTAAAGCTCTGTAGCAAATTAATAAAACAAAGCTGCAAATGCTACACATCTGAAACAACAGGAAAAAAAATAGCACTGATAGAAAGAAAAACTTAACCTTTCAGGTAGCCATATATTTACTATATCTAGGCCCTGTGCATCACCCAAGAAAACAGATTTAGTTTATCCAAGCAATTCTCTATGCAACAACTTTGTAAATCTCCTCTGCCCTCTCTTCAATGCAATCACATCTTTCTTTTAATGCTGCAACTGTATGCAGTACTCCAACTGGGATCTAATTTGTGAGGTATACGAGTTCTAACACAACTCCCCTGCTCTGATATGGGATGCTTTTGATGAGGTAAAGAAATGTTTTGTTTTGAAAACACCTTCATACCTCATATTCTGACATTAGTTGTATATTATCTTGCTGGTGACAGCTTCCCAAATCTATTACTTCACACTTGCCTGGATTACTTTCTATTTGCCACATTGCAGACCATCTACATCTTCCTGCAGTCTAATGCTTTCCTCCCCATTGGCAATCATACAGCTAAATTTTTGCATCTGCAAACCTCATTTCCCTACAGGTTATTGCTAAAACATACTGATCAGTTAGTTCTGCACAGGCCACATCCTTTCTATAACACCCTATCACAAAACAGACCATCATTACCCCACACTTCCTGCCACAACAGTTTTGGATCCAATTGCCACTCTTCCTTGAACTTTCACCTCTTCACCATGTGGAATGTTATAATGAAGCTTTTGATAATCCTCAGACTACATCAAACACTACCCCAAATCCCCTTATTTTACAATAAAATTCAATCTATCAGACATGCACTTTCCTATTTCCCTTAAATCTGTGCTGAATGTATTTTAATCTGTGCCTTTCTAAATCTAAACCATTTCGTAGAATGGATTCTAATAATTTGACCAATTAAACTAGCCTGTAATTACCTTTCTTATCCCTTCTTCTAAACAAGGGTAAAGCATTAGCAGACCTCCAATTTTACACCAAAAGATGTAGCTGAGGATTGAAGAGTCTCTGCCACCTACTCACTTGCCTCTTAATCTATGCCCAGCAATTTCCTCCTTCAAAAGATAATAAATCTCAATTATTTTCTTGTCCAATATTTAATTTATCCTTAACAACATGGTATTATCAGTTCTAGATTTGGTAGTCCCACTGTTCCTGCTGAGATGATGTTTAATTAAAACCTCTTCAATACATCCACATTTTCCAAATTAATTCCCTCTATTTAAAAATAAAAATCAGCTTTAGCCCAAGGCTCAGGGTGGAAATCTGGATGGCACAGCAAACAAGCCTTGATGGGGACTGGGAGTACCCACTCCATGTGTTGAAAGACCGCCCACATCCTATGGTCTCATCTCGTTGGATGCAATGGAAGCTGCCATCTCCCCTTTTGTTTGGTTGCACCACTCTCCCAAGCCCAGAGATTTCTCAGCAAGACCAAACCATCTCCTAGTTGTAGTCCTGCTACATAATTGCATTAAAACTTTTTTTGCTCCATCTCTTTTGCAATAAAGGCCAACATTCAATTTGCCTTCATGATTATTTGCTGTACCTGTATGTTAGCTATTTCTTTCACAAGGACACCCAGATCCCAGTATCACACCATAAAAACTAAGCCTCCATTCTTCCTACTAATCATCAACCTCAAAATTCCCCAGAACATAGCCATCTGCATGATTTCCTCAAGTTGCACACCATTTGGACTTGGAAATATTGTCATTTGTTCAAAGTCACAATAGTTTTGGATCAAATTGCCATTCCTCAGCCCAAGTCCTGAAATTTTTACCCAATATAATTTTAAACACTGCAGTAGTTCAAGGTGGCTCATTGCCACCTTCAAGGTTAATTTAGGGGTCGACAATAAATGCTGGCCTCATTTGCAATGCCCATAACCCTATTCTGATCTAAAAACACTCCACTGGCCACAGGTTATTAACTTGATGACAGTTTTCCATCACTTAATCAAAAATTCCCCAACATCACAAGCAATCCTATTGCGGAAGTGTTATCCAATGCTTCAGGAAACCCAAATACACAAAACTGGTTCTCATCATCTATCCTGCTAAAATTTGTAGAAACATTCCCAAAAATTGCCAACTCAGCCTAATCATTAATTATTTGTACCATTTTACTGTTTAATAATGGAATCCATTATTTTCCATTCAACTGTTGTTAAGGTAAACTGGTCTACTTTCCTGGCTTTCTTTCTTGAATAGTGTGTTGCAATTCCATCTTGCATTCTGCTGGGACCAGTCCAGAATCTAAGAAATTCTGGAAGATCACAACCAATGCATCTATCTTCAAAAACTGCAAAACACAGGCCATCAGGTCCACAGGATTATTGTACAAGTGTCATTAAAGAGGTGCATTTTCTCCAAGTGATATTCTTCCTTCGCAATCCTCATATACATATTACAATGTGATATTCTATTTTCTGCAGCCATGTAATACAACAATAAAATCATATGCACAGAAAATATTGTCAATTTCTGCAAAACAACAAATTCACTCCTATGATGAACTGCTTCCACACCCCACCCACCCCCAGAAGAGCCCTATGCATCATCTGATCACTACTTGTTTTACCTAATCTTCCCTTGTTCTTTTCTACTTGTTAGGTCTTTTATTAAAAGGCTTTTATTAAAAAATAGATAACCTAATTGGAATTGATACAAGGGTGAAGAAAATTCAATTCCAATTAATATTTGAGGACAAAGGAATAGAGAAAACTCATTAAAAAAAAAACAAGGTAATCCATATTTTCTTATGTCATGCAGCCATTTTGGCCCATTGAGTTTATGCCAGCACAGGGCAATCTTAATCCTCCATTATCTTTCCTTCCCACATTCCCATCAACCCACTCTAGATGATGTCTCCCACCTATGCTAGGGGCAATTTACGATGGTCAATCAATCTAATCTGCACTTCTCTGGGACACAAGAGAAAACTGTAATACTCAAGGGAAACCCACAAGGTTACATGGAGAAAGTACAACTAAAATTGATATTGCACAGTTCAATTTCTGCCAATTCCCTAAAATCTTGTTTTCCTTGTCCCACAGAAATTAAACTAATGTATTCAACCAATAAGAGGTTCCTCCTTTGTTTCCTGCCATCAAACTGAGGCATTGACAATCTGCAGTACAATTGTTCCTATTCTGCTCAAATCCATCATGAAGCAAGCTTAACCAAGGAGTCAGATTCCCTTTGCTCCATCTGATCACTACTAGGTTAAACTAATCTTCCCTAGTTCTTTACTTTTGTAGCATGGTTTTTCTTCAAAACTCTACTTGTTCATCAGAAAGGCTTTTCTTAAAAAACAAATTAACCTAATTGGAATTGAGATGAGAGTGGAAAGTTGAGTCCAATGAGTATTTGAGGACAAAGTGAATAAAGAAAATGTAAAAGTTGGTCCATATTTTCTCATGACATAGGAAGCCATTATGGCCCATCATCTATGCCAGTTTAAGTGCTACACCACAGTAGTCCATGCTCTAACTATAGTAGCTTCAATATTATTGAAACCAAGGTTTTCCTAAGCCATATTATGAGAGGGCAAGCCGAAGATCTAACTCCAGTGCCATGCCATGTTCAAAAAGAAATCAGGAGATTGGATACGCTTTCTAAACTTGAGCACTTTCAGATTCTATCTGAACTGACTACATAAACACAATCCTTAGGCTCAACTGTGCCGTAAAAAAATATGGTCAAAACCAGAAAGTGAATAATGTTAACTTGTACGTACCTTGATGTTGATTAGCAACTCAAACAAACTGCGTGGTGGCATAACAATGGATGAATTTAGTGGAATCACATAGCATTTATTCAAACTCAAATCCAGGTATGCTGTCAAACCCTAGGAAAGAAAATCTATTTTAAAATACTCAAGCCAATTTCAAATGTTTCATGATATGCAAATGTGTTGGCTTAGCCTCTTTTTTTGAAAAGCAATTAGGTGGTTGAGTCCTAATAACATCTTGCTTGTCACAATTACACTTTCAATACAATTAAAAAGGCTTAAGTTGCCCCCAAAACATAGCAGCTTAGAATACAGATAAAAGAAATTGATTAAAAACATTTAAGAATGAAAAAAGCCACTTTAAAATAAACAAATTAGAATTTAATTAAAAATGCACATAAATACAGCAATTAAAGCATACCCTGTGGAAATCATGAACAATATCTGCTGGATCGCCATCAGCAAACTCTGGGACAAGAACATTGATCAGTTCAACTCCATCATCTTCCAAAATTCGAATATTTTCTTCAATTGATTGGTATGGAGCTACTTGTGAATCAACACCAATTTCAGGAACAAGGTAGTCTTTAGGATCACTGTACTTGAGACCACAAAAGAAAACTTCACCTTCCTGGAACAAATTAACAAAAAAATGTTAAACTTCAGTGATATTCCTATTAAAACTGTGGGACCCATTTCTGCGAAGAAAAGTCAAAGTATTCAAAAGAACATTCAACAGAAATTATTGAATTGGGATTCAATCTCTGGGTATGGAGCAATATTACAGCTAAATACACTGGCAAGAAAATTTCAGTACTGGGTATTGTTCCTATTATCAGGCTCTCAATTATGCCAAATGGAAAAGACAAATTAATTGTTGTAGAAGAGATGTGTACTGGTCAAATGAAAGTTTTTCTCCAGCGGAAAGTCTAGACTTCACCCTTGGCCCAATTCCTTAATACTCTATGTTAACAGAATTTTAAATCTGAGGTCTTTAGAAGTTCTACTAAATTACAGTGTTCCTACAAATAGGAAATCTGAATCAGATTCTGATTATGATCTGATAACTAGGTCCAAAATTTCCTATTGAAAATTGCACCAAACTGGTTTGAAATATTAAAAGGATGAAGAACAATCCCCGTGCCACTAAGATTTCCATTAACTTATCATCTTTCACAACCATTTCAGTATACCCAAACGTGTTTTTATAAGGAATTACCTTGTGAAGCACAGTCACATTTGTATTGTAGGAAATGTATTAACCTATCAAAAGTAGCACATTTCCCAAAATAACAGTGTAAAAATGTATTTTTCAGTGATAAATGAGTAATAAATATTGCAGAGGACACCACAAATGCTGTCGCAGCTGACAGCATTGCTCAAACAGGGAAGACGACTGTGTCCTAGCCAAAATTCAGCCTTCAACAATACAACCAAAGTAATTAAAGCCAACACTGGAACTGTCTTCATTGACTGCTGCACTGCCTTATTTGTCTCTATTTCGAACCAACACAAAGACATCATGGCTGCGTAAAATACATTAAGCATGTGCCCTTAAATCAGAGTTCAAAGATTCTCTCCCCCATCCTCCCCAAATGTAGCTTTTATGTAGAAAACTTGCCAAGCATGCTCTAATTGCTACTGATATTGATTTTCAGGTCTATAAATCTGAAAGTGAAATAAAGATAATAGAAACTTGAGGTTTTAATTGATGCAGTGAGACCACTTACACTGCATAATGCACTTGAGTAAAACTACATTAGTATTCCTAATGAGAAACTTTTCACGTAGACACCAGTTATTCATTCTTCTCTTTACCAAGGCAATGTTTGACATTGTTCTATAGGTACCCACCATGTTCCTTCATAAAATAAAGTTCCTTATAGACTTTTGCATTGTTAATGGGTGATGGTTTACATAATTTAAGTTCCAGCTTCATTTAAAATAATTTCAAACATTTGTGGCATTTATTCATTAGCCAGTCCTCTATTCATAATAATGATACCCTCAACAGCACGGGCTCTCATCTTATGACAACTTTCAATGCATCTTGTCAAACACCCTTGGAAGTTTAAATACATCTACAAGATCTCCTCTATCCATTGTGGTCAGGACTTCCTAAAAATTGACAAATTTGTTAAAATTTCCATTTTACAAAGCTATACTGACTCTGCTTAAAAAGGAATTAAACTACGGGTTAATAGGAGTTAGACAGATTCAGAAAAATATTTGAGGCATTACATTGTAAATGTGCTCCTGTGCTTCAGTTACAGCAATAAGAATGCAACTTTCCTTGCAATTTAACTTTTTTTTTAAAAAAAAAGGTGCTGAACAACAGGATCCAGATTTGTTCCTTCCAGATACCCATACTTGTAGAATCACAGACTAATGCACTGGAACCTCACTTCTGATATCTCCACCTCCATTGCCTTTTTTCCTTCATCCTTCCAGTAATTAATTGCCCTTTAAAGTTATTAACAATTCTTAATCAAGTAACACATTCCAGATCTTAGTCACTCACTCCACAAAGCTTTTTGATCATTTGCAAAAGATCTTGAGTTTGTGGCCTCTGGTTGTTGACCATCCCATGGAAACTTTTTTTTCTATATATTCTAAACACATCTTAAATTTTAAACACATTTGTATCCAGTTGGCCTCCTCTACTTCAAGGAGAGCAAGCCTCACCTTCTAATCTAGCCAAACAGTATTCCCCATAATAATTCTAGTAAATCCTTTTCCTACAATGTCCAGAATAAAGTACTGCAGTTGGGGCCAAATTATTTCATAGATTTAGAATGACTTCTTGGCCTTTTTGTTCTACACCTATCATTGGCAGCTCCAGAAACTTACATGCTTTAATATATTAACCTGCTCTCTCACTTTCCTATATTAGTTCAAATATCTGTCTAAAAAAGAAACTGCAGATATTGGAAATCTTAAAATAATAGAAGATGCTGGAAATACTCAGCAGGTCAGACCACAGCTGTAGGAATAGAAACAGGGTCAACACTTCAGGTCTGAGACTCTTCATCAGAACTGAGGAGACAACAAAAGAAGCTTGTAAAGCTGCAGGAAGGATGGGGGGAGGGTGATGTCTCTGACAGGGTGAAACCAGGGTGACCGCGAGAATAAACTATAATCAAGGTTATCTGGCCAATGAATAAGAGCAGTTGGAGGGCAACAACATCGACAAAAGAACCTAAAAAAGAATGTGGGAGTTGTGGTGCAAACTGGGCATGTCCTCCAATCTCAGAGAAAAGGAAAAGCAAGCCAAGTTAATCTTACAGATGGATGACTGATACAGATCAAGAAATCTGGGGAGTTCAAAGTTGGGGAATTCAATATCAAGTCCAGAAAGCCACAACATGCCCATATGGAAAATAGGGTGCTGTCACTCAAGCTTGCGTTGGGTCTCACCATGACGTTACAGGAGGCTACAGGCTGATAGGCCAGAGTGGGAGTGGGATGAGGAATTAAAGCAACAGGCAATGGGAAGCTTCAGGTCGTCCCTATGGGCTGAATGCAGGCTTACTGCAAAGCTATCATCCAATCTGCATTTGATTGGGTGATCAGTATCTCTTCCCACAGATGCAGCTTGACCAGCTGAATATTTCAGGCATAATCTGTTTTTAACATCTCAATCTGAATGTTCTTACATGGTTATTTACATACTATTTCCTTATTTTGCCCACGAAAACCAACCCCAACATTTCTCAGGGTTGACTATCTACCACACATCCACCCACACCCTTTAAAAGTATTACCCTAGTTTTCAGAGTTGAAGAACTACTTGATGTTGACCCTAACTAGCTCCAGGTTAGGAAACAGCAATAGATTCTACATTGTACATAATAGAAAGTTGCTTGTGGCAGAGTGGCTCCTGTTATGTCTCAGTTTATCCAACCCAAAAAATACAACTCTGCTCTGCAATTACCACACAACAAAATTTCAGTATCAACATTCATTCTTGTATGTTCATTCAGTATTCATTCTTGAATTTAACAGGATTCTATACATTTGCACAGAGCAATAAAAAAAGTTTATTCTCAGTCATTCTCCTACCTGTACGATAAAATATCGGTAGAGGTATGCCACCACCAACCACCAACAACCCGACAGCATGAGAGCTAATCCAAGGCACATACACCAGCACCAGACACGTGATTGATGTCTAAATGGAACAACCTCCTCCTCTGGCTCCTGTATGAAAAAGAAAGTATCTTAATGCCAAACCAAAGACCAGCAAAACTACAAATTGGCTTAATTCTAATCTTTAAAGAACCCAATTTCCAGATCTAAATTTCAGTTGCCTTGGTCCAACTGCATTAATGCAAGGATATTTACAACAGAAATATTAGTCACTTTTACACAAGAATTTCAGTTTACTCTTTGTTAGTACACTTCAACCATGTTAAACCATGATGAATGGCTCATGGTGAAAAAACCCATTTTGTAACGCAGGAGTGATGAACCAATAGCTCAGCCTATATAGTTTTCACAGTGAATATGATTCTCATAACTGGATTATCACAATGGCCTAATTTTCACATCACTGTGGATGGGAAGCACAAAACTGAGTTCTGCTCTAATTTCATCACCATACTTCAAGCCCAAAAACTGGAAGATTCTAGAGCATCCCCCTTTAGTAGAAACTAGGGAGTTTCTGCTTCAGAAGGAATCATTCCTCAAAATGGTAAATTCTGTATGTACAACCCATTTAATTGTGCAAAGGAGAGGGAGGGGGGAGCATAATTTCTTGATATATCAGTGACTTTTGACTTTAAACAGCCTGCTTTTGTGATGTAATATTTATGAATAAGTAGCATCTTGCTCTTTTCAACTCAAGCAGACATTACTTCTCTTTCAGAACATTAGTAATAATGGTGCTATTCCACAAGACAGCCATTTGCACTTTGGAATTTTCTTCTTTTGAGAAATGCACACTGAAATTCCACCAAGCTCCGATATCAATCTTCACCTAATATCATGCTTAAAAATAAAGGATGAGCATTTAGGAAGGGGACGTAGTTGAAATGATGAAAGTAGGATTTAGAGCACTGAAGGGAGAGGAATAGGCAAAGGTGGCAAAAGCCATATGGTTGGAATAGTTCAGAGAGGCAAAAGGCCACAGCCATGGAGCAAAAATTACAATTTAAGGATATGAGAGTCTGTAATTGCTTTGGGCAGGGGAAGTTAAACATGTTTGCAATTTATATAGCTTGGGAAAATAACATGAAAGATGGGGGGGGTGGGAGGAGGAGAGGAGGTCAGGAACATGCAAGGGAGGAAGAGAGAAAAGGCCTGGAGATGCAAAAGCAGGCTCAAAAGTTTACTGCAGTCAGAGAGAAAAAGTGGAAGTAAACAATATCAAGGATGCCAGTGATATGTAAATGTACATCACCTTTCCCCATATATTGGAACCTTCCCCTCATTCCAAAATACATCAATCACCACTTTGTCTCCTGTACCCTTAAAGATATTCCCAGTTTTCTGAATTTTCCCTTTACATTCCTAGCAAATCTAAATTCAGACAGTGACTAATACAATGTTTCTTTAAACAACTCAAATCTGTATTGTCCTTAAAATATGACCACGGCATTATCCATTTAGAAAATAATATTCAAAATATTCCATTTACAGTGCAGGTGGATTTTTTTTTAATACTGTGGCGACTCACCGTCTAGTCGGGCGAACCGGCTCGGCAGTCGGGTCGCGCGGCGTCGGAGCGACGAGGCCCAAGATGGCGGCGGGCCTCGTCTTTCCGAGCGACGGGGAGAACCCGCGCGCGGGAAAGTCCTGATGACGTAGGACTTACGTCATTGCCGGTTTTTTGGGCGGGAGTTTCTCTCCCTTAAAGGGCCCGCACAAGGCGGGAAAATAAACCAGTTCTGTTTGGCAATCCTCCGAGTAGAGTCTTGTTTTATTCCGCGGTAGCAACCGCTACAATACAGCTTAGAAGCTGATGTTATGAAACCAAATCATTCTTAACCACGAACTCCCAAATACAATCCACATTTTCTGACCAATCAGTAGACCTTGTTCACAGCAGTGACACATCCTCCTGCAGTTGGAACCAGTGCAGTTCAACATTTCTACTGGGAGGAAGAGGTTTCAGAAAATGAAGTTTAAACATCTTAGCACACTGATAACAAGAATTGACCAAATCCTCCTTTTGTGGTGGAAGATGAGAACTTAATGAAAACAATATTAACTTCGAAAATGCGCATGTTAATTTAAGTTTGTTAACTTATGTTTGTACATATTGTAATGTACTGTGCTGCATAAAGCTAATTTTCATAGCATTTATACATCACATATGCCTATGATAATAAATGGACTCATTCAGTAAAATAATACAAAGTAAAGGCAATGATTATCTCTAAAAAGTCTCTTAATTTGACAGTAAATCACATTACCATCAATAATCCTCTTCTCACTAACATTGCAGAATTCATCATTGACTAATTTTCCACTGGACCACTTGTACACTGCAGCCACAAGAATAGGTCAGAGACCCTGACTCCACAAAGGCTTTTAACCATCTACAAAAAACATGCTAACAGAATACTCACCACTTGCCTGGGTGCAGTATTGTTGAAAGTATCCTGTGGTTGCATCATGGTCTGGTACAGCAACTCAAATGCACAGGAATGCGAGAAGCTGAAGGGTAGTGGACTCAGCCCAATAATCACTGGCACATCCCTCCCCACCATTAGTTGTATCTATATGAGGCACTACCTCATGAAGACAATATTTATTAAAGATCTGGGCCATGCCATCTTTTTACAGCTACTGTTGGGCAAGAGGTACAGAAGCCTGAAGTCCCACACCACCAGGCTCAAGAACAGCTACTTCCCTCCAACTACTTGGTTCTTGAACCAACTCACACAACCCTAATCACCACGTCAGTATAGCAACACTATGACCACTTTGCACTACAATGGACCGCTGCAAGTTTTTCATTGCACCTGTGCATACATGTGCATATAACAATAAACTCGACTTTGAATGTAGTTGCAACAAAACAATTTGCTTGATCCATTCACCAGTTTAAACACTCAGTCCTTCAACTGTCAGCGCATAATGCCTGCAGTCTGTACCATTTTCAAGAGTGTACCATTGCAGCCTGCCCAAACTGATTGTCTGAAAAGCTATAACCTCCACTTCAAGGACAGTAATAGGAACATGACCACTTTTCAAGTCCCACATTATCCTGACTGAAAATACATCAAGTCATTGGGGGATAATTCTGGAAGCTCTATTCCCAATATCACTGTGGGACTTGCAGCATTTCAAGGTGCAAACTTAACTATTCACTTAAGGCAATTTTAAATGGGTAATAAATTTTGATCTTTGAAAATCACACCACACAGAACAGTGTAAAAGAAAATTCTGCAAGATACACTTCTAGAAGCATGCAGCAGAAAAAGTAGACTGGGAAAGTTACTTTATAATTCCTGGTGTCCCCAAGTCATGATCTACAGACACACCCAACTTAAAAAAAATGGGTATTTTGTGGGTGATTTTCAAAGTTTTTAGTCTGGAAGAAACAAGATGCATTTCTCTGGATTAGCCTCCAGTAGAAGTAAACACTAGGGCAAAAGTGATTGGAAAGAATGAGAACAGATGAATTACAAATATCAAGACCAAGTCTACAAACTAAACAAGTTGAGACTATTTTTCCCTTCAGAAAAAGTAACTCAAATGAGGTCTGTAAAAATTACAAATATTGAATTGTGCAGAATGCAAAAATAGGGGAGGGGAAAATAAAATATACAATACAGTTACCACTGAATTCAATATGGAACCAATGGGGAACAAAATCTACTCAAGACTGGTTAGAATGACAAACATGCTATCAAGGGAAAAGCAGACATGTGTACAAGGATAAAGACATGCTGAAAGAGAGCTAGATTGGGAGGAGACCGTTTGGCCCAACTTGTTTGTTGTTCAAACAGAACATACCATGCAGAGAAACAGGCCCTGTAATTACACAATCTTATAAAATCAAATTACTGTTAACATTAAGGCCTGGAAATGTTAAACACCTGTCCAAACTGATATGTGCACAAATATCCACTTGGGATGATAGCCTTCCAAGCTATTCTGGATTGGTTTAAATTCCTTTTTTAAAAAAAGTTGTGCAGCTGCAGCAATCCAGATTCAAGTAAGTCTAACCTCCCATGCCAACAGCGTGAATTTTGAACATCCTCCTGTCAAGGAGTGGAAATCCCAAGTGGTTCATTACTTCCCATATACTAAATAGGTTAATTATCTACTGTAAATTGCCACTAACATGTGTATGGCAGCAGAATCTGTGGAGAGTTAACAGCCATGTGTGGGGCTTTAGTTTGCAGGGAAATAAATAGGTCAATGGGATTGCCCCAAGAGTCAGTGTAAGACTTGATGGGCCAAAATGGACTCCTACAACATTAGGAAATACTAATATTATGCATTTCCCTTGCCCTCAATAAGGCTGCAAATAACAGAGCTTGAAAATACATTAGAACACCCTTGGTGTTGCTGACCAACCCAAGATTACACCGGAGTGTGACAAATACATGGTATGTGAAAAACTGATAAACTTATAGCATTAAAGTTGCAGGATATAAATAAAACAGGGCATTACGCAGAATGATGGAAAGTGTCAATAACAAAGCACACGTTACACTCACCATTCAAAATTCATGATCTCCAAATACTTAAAGGTTTAAATATCAAAATGGGAATTCTTCATTATCTGCACAAATCGTTAACCTCATTCATCACTCAACCTGCTCCACGTACAAATCGAAAATTCCTGCTTCATCTGCCTCCTTCCTGTACTCTGCAATTCCTCCCCATAAACTATTATGAAACTTAAAATCCAACCGGAGACACAGGAGACTGCAGATGCTGGAATCTGGAGCAATGAACAATCTGCTGGAGGAACTCAGCGGGTCGAGCAGCATCTGCGGGGGGTGAGGTGGGGAGGAGGATTTGTGGGCTTTTCGGGTCGAAACCTTGCATCAGTGCTGATGTGCCATGTATCAGGACTAATACATAGTCTGGACCTGGAACTTCGTCAAATTTTCTCACCCCCCCCCCCCCCCACACACACACGCTGATCAACCCGTTGAGTTCCTCCAACAGATTGTTGGTTGCTTAAAATTGAAGTGTTTAACCAAACCAGCAGATCATCCTCCTTCCAGCTGCGTTTCCCCTCACACTGCTCCGAGAATAGTGAGATTTAATTATTAGAAGAGGAATCGCATGACACACTAGTTTCCTACACAAAGCAGCGCAATTAACGAAAGGACCTTGTACATCATTTCTGGTCAATATCACCCATTGCAAAGTCCAGCTGCTCCGGAGCCAACACGGAATTAGGACTGAACTTTGGACGCTGAAGTTTCCCGACTACAGCTTCCCCAGTGACGCTACAGCTTCCTGCAGGAGGGGGCAGGGAAGCAATCAGCTCCGACAAGGAGGACGGCCCCTCAGACCGGCAGCCATTTTACAGCCGCCGCTGCTCCTACGGTCAGAGTCTGTACTGATCCACCATCCACTCCGGGGGCCGAACATCACTCACAACCCGCAGAGCCTTTTGGCCAGAGAAGGTGGCGCTCCGGTTTATTCACACCGCGACCACAGGCGCGTTAAACTGCCCGCCAACGAGCCGCATCGACTCGGACGCTCCTCTTACAAGAGACGGTCCATAAACGGCGAGCCGGCAGCGGGCAACCCACCTTCTCGGGGATGATGAGCGTCTCGTTGTTCTCATCCTTCTTGGGCGCCTTCTGGCTCAGCGCGGAGTTAAAGGCCACTTTCACCATGGTGGCAGTCAGCAGCCGACTCGCTCCCGCGACCACTTCGCTCCCTCCGAGAATGCGCGTGACGCAGTTCCCAAATAAAACAGCCTCCGAAGACGCTCGGCTGCCCGAGATCACCCCGCCTCCCTGCGGGCGCTCGGGAATTGCAGCCCCGCCCAGAATGCCTGCACCCCCCCGGGATAACTCGCTCCCCAGTCTTTAACCAAGCACTCGGAAATCGTTCAACGATTATTTGCATTCGTATAACGCCTTTAACGCGGCAAAACATTCCAAAGCACTCCAGACAAGCGTGAACCTGCAGTCCCGTCAAGAAATACTGTACCAGAGCAATTAAAGTTTGGCATGGTAGAGCTGTGTTGAAGGTCGAGACGTTTAAAGAGAAAATTACAGAGTTTAGGGCAACTAAATATTGGAGCAACTAAATTGAAGGTTCATGAAGAAAACACCCCTTTCAAGCACCAACGCCACGTGACGGTTTGAGAAGACCCCATTCCCTCTAGAGCTATTGACTCTGAAAATCGAGTTTCTAAAGTTTAAGAGATCTTTGCTCAATAAAATAAATTGAGGATAAGTGCAGCAACACCTCTAAGGTTATAAAGCATTCCAAGAACCACTATGAGACAAACACTTGATTACAAGGAATGAGATTGATATCTAAAATCTTAGTCAAAGACACTAAAAAAAAGCTATTTAATGGAGGTGAGTTAGTGAAGAGCCAGAAGGGTTTAAGGGTGGAATTCTAGAGATTAGGGTAACGCAGGTGCAGTCACACTGAGGAATAGTAGGGCAAAAGAAATTAGGATACTTAAGGGCAAAATTTTAGCAGGCTACAGGGATAAGGAAGAGGTAAAGTCTTAGAGAAATTTAAATGCATGAGTGATAGTTTTAACTTAGAATCCAATACAGCCTTCTAATAAGAATGTTTCAAGGAGTTTTCTTGCTGAACCCAAGACAGCCATGTGACAGATACTCAGGAGAAGCAGATGGGTAGGTTTAATGAGCTTCAAAAGGGAAGCATGCTGATAGGATGAACTTTTTTGCTGAAATTTTGGTTGCACCAAAATTATTGTGCACTCACGTTCATTGCAAGAACCAGAACTGGCCTTCAGCAAATGGCATCAAAAGAACTGACGTGACATCAATCAAGAAGTGCAATGCCAGGTAGGTAAAAACAGTTTGCTTGACTGGTACCCCATCCACCACTCTAAACATGCATCCCCTCCACCACTGGAACACTATGGCTGCAGTACATATCATCCACAAAATGTACTTTATTGACTGTCCTGGGCTGCTCTGATAATACCTCCCAAATCCGTGACCCCTTCCAACAAGAAAAATGAGAACAATAGGAAGTTCCTTACTTCCAGGTGCATCCTATCTGGACCATGTGACTTATCCAGTTTAAATACAGCTAGACTTTCTGGTACCTCCTGTTTTTTCAATTTTTAGTCAATCCAGAATCTCAAGTACATCGAGCATTGTTGGTGGCTCTGCCAGCATCTTCCTCCTTTGGTAAGACTGATCTAAAGTACTGATTCAGTACCTCAAACATGCCTCCTGCCTCCATGAGCAAATTTCCCTTTTGATTTCTGATATCTCCTCTTACAACCCTTTCCTCATTCATGTGTTTATAGAATACTTGTGGATTCCCTTTTGTGTTTGCTGTCAACATAGATTTTTGGATGTATCTTGGGATAAATCCTGACACTTGTTGCTTCGATATGGAAAGTGCAGGAAAATACAGAGCAGACTTGAAGGGCCAGGGGGCTGACTGCTGCCCCTATTTCTTATGTTTTGAATCTGAGCCACTGTGATGCATACTAAAACAATAAAATGCTGACCAACTGGCTGGAGTGTTCAAGGACATCTTCATCTTCAACCTCTCACTGCTGCAGTCAGAGGTTCCCATCTGCTTCAAAAGGGCATCAATCATACCATTACCCAAGAAGAGCAAGGTGAGCTGCCTCAACGACTACCACCCAGTAGCACTCACATCGACTGTGAAGAAGCACTTTGAGAGGTTAGTCATGACTAGAATTAACTCCTGTCTGAGCAAGGACCTGGACCCACTGCAATTTGCCTACTGCCACAATAGGTCTACAGTGGATGCAATCTCACTGGCTCTCCACTCGGCTTTGGAGCACCGAGACAACAGCAAAACATATGTCAGGCTGCTGTTTATCGTTTACAGCTCAGTGTTCAACACCATCATCCCCTCAATACTAATCAACAAGCTTCAAAACCTGGGCCTCTGTACCACCGTCTGCAACTGGATCCCTGACTTCCTTATCGATAGACCACAGTTAGTGCGGATCAGTAGTAACGTCTCTTCCTTGCTGACAATCAACACTGGCGCACCTCAAGGATGCATGCTTAGCCCACCGCTCTTCTCTCTCTACACTCATGACTATGTGGCTAGGCGCAGCTCAAATGCCATCTATACATTCACTGATGACACCACTGTTGTTGGCAGAATCACTAGATGGCGATGAGGTGTACAGGAGTGAGATAGATTGGCTGGTTGAGTGGTGTCGCAACAACAACCTCACACTCAACGTCAGCATGACCAAGGAATTGATGGTGGACTTCAGGAAGGGGAAGTCAGGAGAACAAACACCAGTCTTCATTGAGGGGTCAGTGATGGAAAGGGTGAGCAGATTCAAGTTCCTGGGCATATCTCAGAGGATCTATCTTGGGTTCAACACGTTGACGCAATTACGAAGAAGGCACGCCAGTGGCTCTACTTCATTAGGAGTTTGAGAAGATTTGGTATGTCACCATAGACTCTTGCAAACTTCTGCAGATGTACAGTGGAGAGCATTCTGACTGGTTGCTTCACCACCTGGTATGGAAGCTCCAATGTGCAGGATCGAAAGAGGCTGCACAGGGTTGTAGACTCAGCCAGCTCCATCATGGGAACAAACCTCCCCACCATTGAGGATATCTTCAATAGGTGTTGCCTCAAGAAGATGGCATCCATCATTAAGAACCCTCACCACCCAGGATATGCCCTCTTCATGTTACTACCATCAGGGAGGAGGTACAGGAGCCTGAAGACCCACACTCAACGCTTCAGGCACAGCACCTTCCCCTCCGCCATCAGATTTCTGAACAGTCCATGAAAACTATCTCATTATTTCTTTTTTGCACTATTTATTTATTTTTGTAACTTATAGTTATTCTTATGTCTTTGCCTTGCACTGCTGCCACAAAACAACAAATTTCATATGTCAGTGCTAATAAACCTGATTCTGATTTGTGTTTTATGTCACTGACAAATAAACCTTCATCATTTGTTTCACTCATAATTTTGTGAACTCATCACACCTGTTCTACTGCAGGATGACTCAAATTGAGCCTCTGACAATACACATCTTTAACGGCTACTCCTCCATTTCTATCAACTTCTCCTTTTCTCATGGCAGTTTCCCGTGTAACCACTGAAAATGCTCTTCTGTCTCTTCCCACTATCTACTTAGTCATTTTACGTGAAGCAATGATTCACTTGCATTTCTTCATTATGCAGTCTCTTCTACATTGAAGCAAACCAAATACAAATTAGGTGTCGGCTTTGTGGAGCACCTTCATTCACTCCACAAGAACAACTCTGAGTTGCTGTCCATTTAATTCTCCATTCTAGTTCCATCTGCCCTATCTGTCTGTGGCTTCCTACACCATTTCAACAAAGCCTAACATTCTGCTTCATCTTCAATCTGGGCACATTGCAGCCTTCCAGACTCAATATTCAATTCAACAATTTCAGATAACTCACTTTTCCTTTGTATTCAGAACCTGTATTCTGTAATGTTATCCAGTTATATTACTTCAGATTTTCTCCCTTCGCATATATTGTCTGGTCTATAGGGCAGTTCCAGCATTCTCCTTTTGATTTGGTTCCCTGTAATTTCCTGACCTGCGTTTCACAGTTTTTACAAGCTCCTTTGTTTGTTTGCTCTAACAATTCTCATTAATCTATTAACCGGGCGACTCCCTATACAACACACCTCCAAGGCACATTGGCCTCACCCTATTGTAAATCCCAGCCATCCCACCCCTACTTTAAAACTAACCAATTTAAAACTAATTTGTTGACCGACTTTTCGAGTTCTGACGAAGGGTCTTTGAACTGAAACGTTAATTTTGTTTTTCTTTGCACAGACTTTCTGGGCGTTTCCGGCATTTTCTGTTTTTATTTAGTCAAGAAAGACGTGGCCGCCCTTTCCACTAACGCTTATGTCCTACTTCGCCATGCACACAATGAAACAGTGAGAAGCCCCCCACCCCCACTCGATATTCACGGGTCACAGCCGGCATGTCAGACGCCCATAATATTGCTACAACCTCGAGATCAAGTAGACGTTATACCACCGCTATTTGCTAAGAAGAAGAATATGCCATTTTGTGTTTTTTTTTAACAGCTCGCACTAAGTTATGTTCTTCTAATCCACACTTGTGACTGCGATCTGGTGCTACCCACACACCGTGTACGCGCACCTCCCGCTGCAAATCCAACTGCCAGCGGCGCGTCGGAGCCCGCGCCTGCGCACATCGGCAGCGTCTCCAGCGGTAATGGCGGCCTCGGACAGAAGCACCAGGGATAAGCTGCTGGGAGTCTTAGACGATTTGGAAGTGTTGTGCAGGTAAGGCGTGGCTTGTCGCCGCAAGAAGCGGATGCAGTTCGGAGTAAACTCGAGTGCTTTGGCCCGATGTTTGTGTGTTTTAAGGGGATTTTCGAACACTTCCTGGAATTGTTGGGTAACGATGGAGGGATGGGGGTGGAAGGTTGTGGCAGGGATAGAAGGCTGAAACGTTGCTGAGATAGTTTGAGGCAAAGCACCGAAGACGGACACAGGGATTTGGAAATTGATTCAATTAATACTACACTTGGTAGTGAGGTTCACGTCCCTTAAATTAAAGGGGGAGGTGAGGAAAGCACTGTGTAAAAGACTAGAAGCAGAAATCTTCATTGAAAAAAATGTTTGATGCGGCATAATCTAGAAAGCTGTAGACCAAGAGCTGGTAAGTAGAATTGAGCCAGCAGCTTTTCTTTGGCTACTGTGGACAAAATGTGATAGATATGTGTAAGCCCTGTCAGCTGAAACTGGGCATCTGTGGGGAATCAAGAGTATACACCAGTGCAAACTATAAACCTTGTGGCCCAGCATATCCCTTACTTCATTGTTGCTATGAAGCCAGGGGATGAACAGTGCATCAATGAAGAGTGCAGATGTGCATGCTGGGAGAAACGTCAGTGCCAACCTGTTGGAACTGCAGTGTAGGACTGTGTCTGCTAAATGGCATATAATAAACAGAACTATGCTATGTCACAACCAACAGATTAGATTGAAACTCTGCTGTCCTACCACATATAAGTATGAATGTGGTGGACAGTTGAACAGTTTGAGGGAGGAGGCAATTTCAAAGGTGAATTGAGAATGATTGACTGTGACATTAAGGTAGCATTTAACCAGGTGGGTATCAATAAATACTGGTAAAACAGAAGACAGCAGACATCAATGAGAAAACACTCCAATGATCGGAGCCACACCTTGCAAAAAAGTATGCAGTTGTAGTGGTTGGAGGTCAATCAATCCAGTCAAAAGGATATCGTACAGGACTTCCTCAAAGCACTACCCTGAGGACCAACCATCTTCCGCTGATTTATCAATTGCCATCCCTTCCATCAGAAGGTCAGAAAATGGGGAAACACGAGACTGCAGATGCTGGAATCGAGTAACAAAATCTGCTGGAGGAACTCAGCGAGTCAAGCAGCATCTGTGTCGGGGGGGAAACAATTGTCGTTGTTTTGGGTCTCACCACTCCCCCTCTCCTCTTTATACTAGCTATTTCCCCTCTCCCACTTTCAGTTCTGATGCAGCATTTTGATCTGAAACATTGACAATTCCTTTCCCCCTACAGATGCTGCTCGACTTTCCTGCAAATTGTTTGTTGCTCCAGAAAATGGGGATGTTTGGTGCTGATTGCACAAAATTCAATTCCATTTGCTGCAATTTGGCAAACAAAGCAAACCAACGCATGTAGCAAGACCAAGGCAGCGTTTAGTCATGTGTTTATAAGTGGCAATTAATAATCTGGCCACAAAAGTACCCAGCAATGGTCACCTCCAACAAGAGTGAGCTTAACCACCATTAAATGGCATTTGGATTGGTGTCTCCACAATCAAATTCTCAGTTTCACCGTTGACCAGAACTCATCCAGACTAAGCACAAATACTGTGACTACAAAAGGGGTTAGAGGCTGGGTATCCTGCCATGTGCTTCATCTGGCACCTCAATGCCTTTTCACCATCTTCAAGGTACAGGTCAGCACTATAAATCAAAATAAACAGCAGATGTTAGAAATCTGAAATAAAAATAGAAAATGCTGGAAACGGTTACAGGCCAAGCAGCATCCGAGTTAATGTTTCTGATTTGAGACCCTTTATCGGAACTGGCTCTTTCTTAGGTCTTGGGCCTAGAACATTAACTTGTTTCTCTTCCCACAGATGCTGCCTGACCTATGAATGTTTCAGCATTTTCTGTTTTTATTTCAGGACAGGAGAGTGATGGCATACTCTCCATTAGCCTGGATGAGTGCAGCTCCCAACAACAGTAAGTGCAGTATATACTATGTACAAAGTACAGGTCCTCCCCAGGTTATGGCACAGTTCTGTTCCTGTGAACTGTATGTAACCCAAATAGTTCACAAGTCAGAAATGCAGCCATGAAATGAGTTCCCAGATAGTAGAAAATACCTGCAGTCCAGCAGCAGCCGACAAATCCATACTGCTCATCTCCCAAACATATGCTCGTATGTACGGACTGTACATAAGTTGGGTGTTTGTAAGCTATGGACATCTGTACAATACAGTTAACTGCCTTGGCAACTGTGACAATACCTCTCAAACCCACAATCCCACAACAGCAGCAAGTGTTTGAGAAAACCACCCCCTAGATTGTACAGCATCACAACTTGGAAATGTGTTACTGTTCATTCATTGGTGGGACTAAATCCTGGAACTCGATACTCAATACTGGTGGTCCTTCAGAAGAAGGACTGCAGCAGTTCAAGAAGGTGGCCCAATGCCAAATGCGGATTGGCATTGAATGATGCCCAGATCCTGAGAAATGATATTTCCAATAAAAAAGTCAAATAGCCTCCTAAGCAGTAAATCTTTATTCTCTAAAGAGGACAAGTAAGTTGGGCACATGGCAGTGATATTACTGCACTATACTAACACCAGTAAACAGTGAAGACATGTATGGTGTTCTTGTCACTTCTTAAAGATACAAAATCTTTGTCTATTCATGGCTCTTTGGTTTTGATTTTATAAGGAGCAAAATTCTTGGGTCTGCAAATGAATCTTTTCCTCTGTCCACTGATAACCTGTCACCATTGGCAGGTCTTGTAATATGAGTGTCTGTTTTGAGAGTTTTGTGTAGGGCATATGGGCTATGTGGCCTGCTCGTTGTAGTGTAATTTGGGTCTCAGTGCTCGGGACATTGGCAAGGTAGAGGTTGTTAATGTTAATTCTCTTTTTCTTACAGTGGAAATGGAAGGTTTTGTGGTGTTAGTATTGATACTATCTACAGAACTTTGAGGTGCTACTGGCTTCAGAAACTTATAGGAGGGCAGGAATCATTAGAGTCAAATGGACTGTGAACTTTGTGCCAGGTTTTAGGTCTTAATCTTCAAATTATTTTTTTCCACAGAACAGTAAAGAGGCAAGGAAGTAGGGTGCCAAGTGAATAGGAAAACAAATGGGGAGTAAGGGTTGGAGTGATGGGGCTGAGGGAGGATGGGAGGATGTTGGGGGTTTAGGAGGGTGGTTGACTCTGAAGGGGAGGTTGTTCAAGGACAGGGAGGACGCAGGTTGAGAGGAGAGTTCGCGAGTCTACTGCAGACAAGGGTGCGAGTTTGAGTGATACTTGTGTGCATTATTGATGTCCATGCAGCAGAGCCTGGTCTCCAGTATCTTGGTTCCGCCCACCCCCCCACCAGCCACTGGAGTCAAAGTGGTAGCTTGTGTGCAATATCAGTCCCATGTTAAATATCCAAGTGGCAGAAAATTGCTGAGCTTTTATGCTCGAAGCTTGTGTTTGTTACGTTACAATAATAACAAGTTGCAATTCAGTAGTGTCTCCAAAGCAGAAACAGTAACAATTCTTGGTACGTCACAAGTGCATACTCTGCAAAAAATGGACAAAAAGTCAAATGTTTTTTCCCCTCCGAATATCTAATTCTGGGTATTGGCATTTACATCCACCCTAACCAGCTGTTCATTCCTTGAGCTCTGTAATTCAACTTTTGGGATTGCCTGAGGAAATTGAACTTTAAAGTCCTGAGTGACCAGATCCAGGAAGGAACTCTTACTTATTTTTGCTTTTCTAATTTTTCCCCTCCAATTTTTATTTTTAAGGGGTTAATTTGATTTAATGCTTTTGGTGGGAATGGGAGTTTTTTCTTTTCAGCTGAAGTTGTCACTGCTCTTGTTGCCAAATACCACAAAGTATCTTTGTCCAGATAACACTGACAAATGGATAATTCTCGTAACGTTTTAGAATCATACAATTCAGAAACGTATCCTTCAGTCCACTGAGTCCACGCCAACCATCAAGCATGCACCCACCCACATAATTGTGCACTTATCCCTTTTTATTCTCCCCACATGTACATCAACTGCCACCCCCTCCCCATCCCCCCTCTCAATTCTGCCATTCATCTACACACCAGGGCAATTTACAATGGCCAATTAACTTACTAACTTGCACATTTTGGGGATGTGGGGGGAAGCTTGAGTACCTGAAGGAAACCTGAGTACCTGGAGGAATTTCACACAGTAACGGAGAATGTGCAAACTCCACAGAGATAATACCAGACGTCAGGATTGCATGCGGGTCACAAGAGCTGTGAGGCATCAGCTCTATTAGCAGTGCCACTGTGCTGTTCACCAAAATGCTTGCACAGGTATGCTAGGTAAAATGGTACTCTTGTGTGCTGCACCAGTCTATAATTTTTAAGTTAGATTCTCCACTCTTTCTATTCAGTAAGATTGGGATTTGAAATGGGTGTCATAATGCTCAAACCAATACCTCCATCCTTCACCAAGACCTTGGAAGAAAGGGGTAAAAATGTAACACCTCAATTTATGGATCATTTTCTAATCCAATACAAGAATAGTTGTAGATTTCTTACCAGGAATCCTGCCTGCTGCTACACAAGAAATTTTTCTTTATTCTCGACAAGGGGTTTAAAAAAAATTGGAGGTCCACAGAGAAAGAGCAGGGGCATGACTAGTTCGATAATCACGCAGTATAATTTATTAAGTTTTATCCTTGAGAAAGCATTCCTATAAACTAATGCATCTAGTTATAATTGTTAGACTTTACTGCTATTTTCTAAGCAGTTTTGTCTCCAAGTTCAGCATGTTAGATTAGTGATTAGATGCATAATGGTCTGAGATATATGCCCATTATTTGCCTTTGTTATGTTGTGACAGTAATTTGCATGCATATTGTCTTTAAAGCATAGGAAATGGCTGAGTGCTTCACAGGAGCATGACTGGGCAAAAATGGACAGAGCCAAAGCGAAATTTATTAGGAGCTATGATTAACAAACTTTGTCAATGAACCATGGAACCATACAGCACAAAACAGGCCCTTCGGGTTTCAGAATCAGACTTATCATCACTGACTTTAATGACATGAAATTGGTTGTTTTGCAGCAGCAGTACAGTGCAAAAACAAAGTTATGATAAATTACAAAAAGAAATAAATAGTCCAAAAGAAGGAATAACAAGGTCATGTTTATGGACCATTCAGAAATCTGATGGCGGAGGGGAAGAAGCTGTTCCTGAATTGTTGAGTTTGGGTCTTCAGGCTCCTGTACCTCCTCCCTGATGGTAGTAACAAGAAGAGGGCATGTCCCAGATGGTGAGGGTTCTTGATGATGGATTTCGCCTCTTGAGGTAGCTCCTCTTGAAGATGTCTTTGATCGTGGGGAAGGTTGTGCCCGTGATGGAGCTGGCTGAGTCTATAACCCTCTGCAGCCCCTTGCGATCCTGTGCATTGGAGCATCCATACCAGGCATGCAACCAGTCAGAATGCTCTCCACCATGCATCTATAGAAATTTGTAAGAGCCTTTGGTGACAAACCAAATCTCCTCATACTCCTAACCAAGTAGAGTCGCTGACGTGCCTTCTTCATGATTGCATCAATGAATTGGGCCCAGGACAGATCCTCTGAGATGTTGATGCCCAGGAACTTGAAGCTGCTCACCGTTTCCACAGCTGACCCCTCAGTTGTGTATTGTCCCGACTTCCCCTTCCTGAAGTCCACAATCAGTTCCTTGGTCTTGCTGACATTGAGTGCAAGGTTGTTGTTGCGACATCACTCAACCAGCCAATCTATCTCACTCCTGTAACTAAATTTAAGAATCTCGATCCAGTTATCCCTGGATGTGAGAATACAGCACTCATGAGTGCTCATGATTTGATTAAAAATAAAAGTGAACCACCTTGTCAGTTTCATGGTATGGTTGGCTGGCCTTGGGAATGTTATATTGGTGCAGTACTAGCAGTGCTGCCCTTGAGGTAGAAATGTTTCATGTTGTTAGCTGTAAAAAAAAAATTAAAGTCAACACAATGATAAAGGGAGACATCTTTCACATTATGAATGGATAAGTAACTTCACTTGAATATTTCAGGTAACTGAAACTCTTGTTCTTCAAGAACAGGAGTCAAAATTAATATCATTTTAAATGCTTTTTTTTTCTCATCTTCAGGGAATTAATTGAGCTACTTGCATTATCCAGAAACCAGAAAATTGCACAACCAGGAGAAGAAAATCAGGTAAGGAATGAAAAGTGGCTTTGTACTATTGGAATGATTTCTGATAGGGTCCGATTTAAATTATACTGCTGGATTTAATCAAATTCAATCTAAGAAAACTTGGTTGATATCGGCTTAAAATGTAGGGAAAAAAATCAGTATCCAGTGGGGAGCTTTGCTCAGGATAATTAGAATCGCTTGTTTGTTTAAAACAATTTAATTGCTTTGATTTTTCCTTATTACAGTTGTGTCTGTCTGTAGTCTTTTATGTTGCTATTTGTATAAAAATCTATACATCTGAAATTATGTTTTAAAGATCTTAGATGCAAAAATAACATTCAAGTAAAAGAAAAATGTTTGTTTAATCATCTGAAAATTAATTTCCTTTCCAGATCTTGGATCTTTTGATTCAGAAGGATGGAGAATTCCAAGAAATAGTGAAAGTTGCATTGGAACAAGGTAAAATCCAGGAGGAAATGCACCTTCTGGAGAAAGAGGTGGAAAAAAGAGATGGTGACATCCAGCAGTTACAGAAACAGCTCAAAGAGGCTGAACACATATTGGTGAGTTATAGCTGTGCTTTTCTGAAAGCCTTAATTTGTAGAGAACTTTTTTGTTGAATTTTAGTAATTGGCAGATGATTAAGAATCCCCATATCTTCAGACTAATGTACTGGCTTTTAAAACCTCTGATCATATTATTTACATTACCTAATCTTCTTTCCAAAAGATGCAATAAAACCATTGTTATACTTTATTAGTCTTGTTGCTCACATTCTGACAATTCTGTTAATGTTTAATATATTTTCCAGCTCTTGCTGTCTTGGGATCCTACCTATAATATTGAGAATTACACTTTACCTGGGAAATATGCATCAGACTACCAAAATTCATATTTTTACTCTTCTGTCACAAATATCAAATTAGGTACAGTAGCTAATTGAACAATTACAAGGGTAGTGTCTATTCTGCTTTGTTTATAAGAAGCAGACCAGAGGCTTGTACAAAATTCTAAGCTGTCAATTTGCTGAGGAAGCATTGCACGCTGAGGTGTTATCTTTCAGCTGAGATATTAAAACGTTTGGTCTGCTCTTTCAGCTGTGTATAAAAGTTTCTTTAACGTTATTTCAAAGAGGAGCAAGGGCGTTAATCCAGAAGACATTGGTTCAATGTCACTAAAATAGATCATCTATGCTGCCACATTGCTGTTTGTGAGTTTACTGTTTACAAATTGGCTGCCATGTTTCATACATTGATTTTCTAACTGTGGTGCATTTCATATTTTATCTGCAGATGTGTGTGTTTTTAGAGATCAGTGATCAGGAGAACCATGTTAATTTATCCTTCCTCTTTCATTATCTATTGTAGCAGCACTGAGGTCAACTAACTCAGCACAGACCCAGGAATCACTTGTTATAGAGTCATAGAGCAATACAGCATGGATACAGGCCCTTCAGCCCAACTGTCCATGCCAACCACATTGTCCACCCAGCTAGTCCCAATTTCCTGTGTTTGGCCCATATCCCTCCAAGCCCTGCCCCTCCATGTACCTGTTCAAGTGCTGCTTAAATGGTATTATTGTTCCTGCCTCTACCACTTCCTCTGGCAGTTCATTCCATATACTCACCACCCTCTGTGTGGAAAAAGTTGCCCCTCAGGTCCCTTTTTAAATCTTCCCCTCTCACCCTAAACCTATGCCCCTAGTTTTGGACTCCCCTAGCCCTGGGGGAAAAATACTTGCTACCATCCACTTTATCTATGCCTCTCATCATTTTAAAAGCTTATATAAGGTCGCCTCTCATTCTCCTATGTTCCAGGAATAAAGACCTAGCCTGGCCAACCTCTCCCTATAACTCGGGCCCTTTAGACCTGGCAAAACCCTCATAAATCTTTTCTGTACTCTTTCCAGTTTAACCACATCTTTCCTGTAACAGGATGACCAAAACTGTACCCACTACTCCAAGTGTGGCCTCACCAACGACTTGCACAACTGCAACATAATGTCCCAACTCCTATATTCAATGCCCTGACTGATGAAGGCCAGCGTAGTAAATGCCTTTTTCCACCACCCTGTGATGCTGCTTTCAACGAACTATGCACTTGTACTCCCAGGTCTCTGTTTCATTACACTTCCTAGTGCTCTACCCATTCATAGTATAAGTTCTACACTGGTTTGACTTTCCAAAATGCATCACATCACACTTATCTGTTTTGAAATCCATTTGCCACTCCTCTGTCTACTTCCCTAACTGTGATAACCTTTTCCACTATCAACAACACCTCCTAATTTCATGTCGTCTGTAAATTTACTGATCAAGCCTTGTGCATTTGTTTGTTGAATCATGTGATCTGTGTGTCTTCTCAATGGAGATTGTGGTCCATCAGCTACCCTATCAGATATATTTTATATTTTCTTGTGACGTAGAGGAGGCCATTCAACCCATCAAGTCTATGCTGTTTCTCAGAATAATCCCATTCCCCCAACTATTTCCTGTAAACTACTCTCATGCCCATTTACACCCTGATTTCATCTGTCAGTCTCTTTGCCATTCCTACCCTTCTCATTTGGAGAGACGCAGATAAGATCCTGGCACATTTAATCTATGCACA
Source organism: Pristis pectinata (assembly GCF_009764475.1). NCBI lineage: Eukaryota > Metazoa > Chordata > Chondrichthyes > Rhinopristiformes > Pristidae > Pristis > Pristis pectinata. The sequence goes on along the minus strand of NC_067408.1, from coordinate 65,258,992 downwards.
TCTTAAAACACAAAGAATTGAATTTTGGCAAATGATCTTGGTTGCCCGTGTCTGCGTGGGTTTCCTCCGGGTGCTCCGGTTTCCTCCCACATTCCAAAGATGTACGGGTTAGGAAGTTGTGGGCATGCTATGTTGGTGTCGGAAGCATGGTGACACTTGCGGGCTGCCCCCAGAACACTACGCAAAAGATACATTTCACTGTGTGTTTCGATGTATGTGTGACTAATAAAGATATCTGATCTTAACTCTGTGGTTGCAGTGCACTGAGTGAATCTTTGGAATGGATTCTGCCATTCAGTTTAAAGGCGGATATTAGACTTTGTTTATTTCAGAGGGCAATGTTAAGCTGAGGAAGCTTTGAATCATCTTACATACCTGAAGAAAAAATGAAAACCTCTGCATAATGGTATAGGTTATACTTGGACTCTACAACATCTGAACCTATGTCTTCTCTTTCCCTAAGTAATAACAAACAAATGATTTCAAGCTGTTCTGTAGATCATGCAGCTTTTCACCAACCTCTAATGAAAGAAGTATGTGAAGATAGCTTATACAGTAATAAAAAAATAAAATTGCCAGTATCCCAAGGTCAGATTGAGTTACATTACACGTGAACCTTCAGTAGTCGTTTCTTGTTGCAGACAGTAATGATGAAGCTTGAATAGAAATTTCTGAGGACATTGCAGATCCGGAGATGGTCCCAGATTGCTTTGCTGCATATCACTGGATGCAAAATGTGATAACAGATCAATACACCACAAACTTGAGTGACCTCAACTAATCTTTGGTTAATGACATTTACCAGAACTGGATCTGACAGCAGTTTTTCAGATCAAGAGACTGGTTACATTTTTCTGCAGGACTAAGGAGATATAGGACATAATGGCTTTTCCTTTTCCATGTAGAAGCTATTTCTTTGTATACTACTTTAATTTTCTGATTCCAAGTATTTTAGGGTGTGGCCAGATGAAATAATTCTAATAACCTTGTTATTAAGAAGGAACATTGTTGAATCTGCTTTGGCTAAATATTAGGTTTGCCAATAGGTGTTTTCCAAGTTAAATAATTGTCTTTTCAGATGTATATACTCCCAGATAATATTTTCACCTGGTGGTGCTTAAATACTCAAATAAGCTGGAAGACATCAGTATTAGACTAATTATTGTAGTTCCTTAAACTGATTTTACAACAACCATTTACCATGATGGATCAGCATTACTCTGAACCCCTTATAAGTATATGAAATATGTTTTGATCTTCTGTGCCTTTCACTTTTGTTTCTCGGAAACGTGTTTGGAACCCAAATAATTATTCAAGCTTAATTTCATCATTATTAGAACCATAGAACCATACAGCATAAAACAGGCTCTTCGGCCCACCATGTTGTGCCATCCATCAAACCACCCTCACACTATCTAAACCTTTCCTCCCGCATATCCCCCTATCTCACATTCCTCCATGTGCCTATCCAACAAACTCTTGAACCTGTCCAATGTATCTGCCTCCACCACCACCCCAGGTAGTGCATTCCATGCACCAACCACTCTCTGGGTGAAAAACCTCCCCCTGAAATCTCCCCTGAACTTCCCACCCATAACCTTAAAGCCATGCCCTCTCATCTTGAGCATTGGTGCCCTGGGAAGGAGGCGCTGGCTGTCTACTCTTATCTATTCCTCTCGAAATTTTATATATCTCTATCATGTCTCCCCTCATCTTCCTCCTTTCCAGTAAATAAAGCCCTAGCACCTTAAGCCTCTCCTCATATTCCATACACCCTAATCCAGGCAGCATCCTGGTAAATCTCCTCTGCACCCTCTCCAACACCTCCACATCCTTCCTATAATGTGGCAACCAGAACTGAACACAGTACTCTAAGTGTGGTCTAACTAAAGTTTTGTAAAGCTGCATCATCACTTCGCGGCTCTTAAACTCAATCCCACGATTTATGAAAGCTAACATCCTATAGGCCTTCTTAACTGCTCTATCAACCTGTGAGGCAACTTTCAGTGAACTGTGAATATAAACCCCCAGATCCCTCTGCTCCTCTATACTGCCAAGTACTTTGCCATTTACCCTGTACTCTGCCCTGGAGTTTGTCCTTCCAAAGTGTACCACCTCACACTTCTCCAGATTGAACTCCATCTGCCACTTGTCAGCCCAGCTCTGCATCCTATCAATATCCCTCTGTAAGTTCTGACAGCCCTCCACACTATCCACAACACCGCCGATCTTAGTATTGTCCACAAACTTACTAACCCAGCCTTCCACCCCCTCATCTAAGTCATCTATAAATATCACAAAAAGTAGAGGTCCCAGAACCGATCCCTGTGGGACACCACTAGTCACTGCCCTCCAATCCGAGGGCACTGTTTCCACCACAACCCTCTGCTTTCTACAGGCAAGCCAATTACTAATCCACACAGCCAAGCTTCCCTGGATCCCTTGGCCTCTGACCTTCTGAAGAAGCCTACCATGAGGTACCTTATCAAACACCTTACTAAAATCCATATAGACCACATCCACCGCAGTACCCTCATCAATCTTCCTGGTCACCTCCTCAAAGAACTCTATCAGGCTTGTGAGGCAAGATCTTCCCTTCACAAATCCATGCTGGCTGTCCCTAATCAGTCCATTATTCTCCAGGTGTTCATAGATCCTATCCCTTAGAATCCTTTCTAACAGCTTACCCACTGTAAGGCTCACTGGTCTGTAGTTCCCTGGACTATCCCTACTACCTTTTTTGAACAAGGGGACAACATTCGCCACCCTCCAATCCTCCGGCACCATCCCCGTGGACAATGAGGACTCAAAGATCCTTACCAGCGGTTCAGCAATTTCCTCCCTTTTAGATGTCAGTCTTCCCTAAGACTTCAAAACTAATTGAACTCCATAGTAGTTTAATGTAATTCTAGAGAAGATGCATTTAAATCTATTGTCTACATCTATTGTCAGTACTTAAATAAAAGAAATTAGTGTCTTTTATATGAAATACTAAATATATCCTTTTTCTCCCCAAGGCAACTGCTGTGTATCAAGCCAAGGAGAAGTTAAAATCTATAGAGAAAGCAAGAAAAGGTAGGTAAAATTAACTAGAAAATTGCTTAACAGTTGTACATTGCTACTACACTGCAGACTATTTAAGCGTAGTTCTATTATAGACTTTTTTTTAAGAGGAAAATTGTGGATTATAAGTACATTCTTCTATGCTTTTAACTATTGTGTAATGCTACTGATTTTCTGACTTCAATTGTAATATCACTGTATTAGTCTTCCAGTAGTTCACACAGCAAATTCCAGTCCTCTTGCGGGAGGAATTCTCTTCTTTTTCAATCTTTTTATTAGTTTTCAAATTAATACAGATTAATATATAACATCAATGTTTGTAGATGTAATACAAAGAGATCGGAAGAACAATCATGGCATGGATAATCATAAAAAACAATAAAGTATATTAAAAAAATCTGTAGATCCAACAATCTCTTAGTGAATGAATATAATATAAAAGAAAGGAAAGAAATAGATTTATTATAAAATATAAAAGAAAGAAAAAAAAATCCCCAAAACAATAAGAACATTTATGAACAGTATATCAAACCAAACTAAGCTAAGGAAAAAAAAATTCAAAAAAAACAAACAGAAAAAAAAACTGGACTAAAATTTCTTAGTAGAAACAGAGCAAATATTATGTCGTCAACTCCATTCCTCTAAGTTGAAAGGTTGTTACAAGGGGATCTATATCATGTGAAAATATTGAATAAATGGACTCCAAACTTCCTCAAATTTAAGCGAAGGATCAACAGTACCACTCCTAATCTTTTCCAAGTTTAAACATGATATAGTTTGAGAGAACCATTGAAATTGCAGGAGGAATTCTGATGCTAAATCTTTTGCATACTTACTGATGCATACAATTAAAGCATCCATGACAACAAGTGTTTTCTCATGAAAATTGCTTGATAATGTACTTGATATTGTATATACATAAATATACACACATTCACTGCAATTTTTCTGAAATTTTATGCAAGACTATGATCTGAATATTATTTAACAATTTGTATGAGCTGAATATTTTTATATTTTTTAATATCAGATCAGAAATTAATAATGGTTCTGTTTTCTTTGCAGGTGCAATCTCATCTGAAGAGCTTATCAAATATGCTCATAGGATAAGTGCTAGTAATGCAGTAGCAGCACCATTAACATGGGTCCCAGGTAAGAACTAAAATGTAATTGGCATTAAATATTTTAATTACCAGTAAGATATTAAGGTTCTAAAATATTAATACTCATTTCGTATTAAATATTCTTAATCACTTTGAGAGTATTGTGTGCATTTCTGGTTGGCCCATTTACAAGGAGGATGTAGAGGGTTCAGAAGAGATTTACCAGGATGCTGTCTCTATTAGAGGGTATTAGCTATAAGGAAAGGTTGGACAAACTTGGATTGTTTTCTCTGAGAGCAGACCTGATAGAAGTTTATAAAATGATGATAGAATAGACAGCCTGAATCTTTTTCCCAGGGTGGAATGCCCAACACTAGATGGCATAGCTTTAAGGTGAGAGGGGAAAGTTTTTTTTATACACAGAGAAGTAGGTGTCCGGAAATGTACTGCCAGGGATGGTAGTAGAAGCAGATATGATAATTCAAGAGGCTTTTAGACAGGCACATGAATAAACAGGGAATTGGAGGGATATGGATTAGTTTAATTTGGCATCATGTTCGGCACAGACATCGTGGACTGAAGGGTGCTTTTCTGTGCTGTACTGTTCTGTGTTTAATCTAATACAATTATGGTATTTTCCCAAAAACAGCACTCATTGTATGGGATCAGAGAAAGGTGCAGGACAAGAGATATTATACTTGTTCCCCTTCCCTGAAGGTGTTATCTGCACAATCCTATTCTGCTGCTGTTTTCCCTGAAGCTTTCAGTTATTTAATGTTCAATGATTTTATCCATTTATTTTTGAAACTCTGGGGATTCTTTTTCATCACTGTTTATATTTCATCTAATAATCTACCAAGCCTTCCCATTAATCCTTTTTGTGACGGCCTTAAATCTTCCTCCTCCTTCCCTGCAGTTACAGATTAAATCAGTGCTGGAAACAGATTTTGTTATAAAATCTCTCATTCAAATGAGAGGTTTTATAACAAAAAAACCTCTTATACAACCATTTGGCTCCGTTTGGCCTCATTCATTCAAATCTAACATGTTCTGCAGTTGGGTCATCCTCTGTATATTCAGTCAATTGAGATAATATCAGCTAGATCCCTCTGAAACTGAAAATCAGGAGAATTAATGTGTGACTATCACAATTCTAATATTACTAAATAGATATTTTTAATCAGCTGTGTTCTGATTTTCAGTGGGCAAGTTTTGGCAATCTGTTTAGTCACACATTGAATATTATTAAACAATTAACGAAAAGGTTTGCCTTTTCTCATTAACAATTACACATTGTGAGTTCTGATATATCCTTTGATTTAGGTGATCCACGGAGACCATATCCTACTGATCTGGAAATGAGGAGTGGCCTTCTGGGACAACAAAGTAACCTTTCAACCAATGGAGTGAATGGGCATTTACCTGGCGATGCATTGGCTGCAGGCAGATTACCAGGTAAGATTTGTCAATACATAGGTTATGATTTAAGGGTAGCACTGTAACAGACAGGTAGTGTTGTTGCTTCGCAGCTTCAGTGACCCGGGTTCAATCCTGACCCTAGGTGCTATATATGCAGAATTTGCATGTTCTCCTTGGGACTGCATTGGTTTCCCCCAGATGCTTCGGTTTCAATCCATGAACCAAAGACACTCTGATCAGTAGATCAATTGGGTACCGCAAATTACTCCTTGTGTTGGTAGGTGGTAGGAGACTCAGGGGATTTGTTGATCATGTGAGAGAAGTTACAGGGAACTAAATGGGGGAATGTTTGTCCCTAATTACTTTTGAATTATTATTATTGTTATTATTATTGAATAGTTAAGACTAAATCACATTGCTGTGGGCCTGGAACAGCGCACAGACTAGACTGGGTAAGGACAGCAGATTTCATTCTCAGGACAATAGTGGACCAGATGGGTTTTGTTTGACAGTTTGGTCGTTTCAGGGTCAGAATAATTGTTTAATTCCAAATTTGTTTAATTGTGTGTATTTAAATCACCTGAATGCTGTGATGGGATTCAAACTCACCTTTCGTAGTCCAGTAACTAACAACCACTATGCTAGCATACCATCTGTAGGCTGTATTGGTGGACAAATAAGCAGTCCAGTAAGAATTTGTGTTTTATTTTGGTGGGTAAGGGTAGGAATGGGATCATTTGTGCAGTGAAGTGACCAGTGCAGTAAATGAACCTTTGTGCAGCTTTTGTCTTTGTTCCAGGTGGAGTAAGTGTTTGAGAAAACAAAGCTTTGGGTACTTGCATCTGTTTCAAAGTCATTCTTTGGCACCAATTTTGGATAAAATACAACAGTGTTTGTTTAAAACTTTCTGTATTTCAGACGTACTTGCACCTCAATACCCATGGCAATCAAATGATATGCCCCTCAATCTATTGCCTCCAAACCACAGCAATGATTTCATGTTGGAGCCTCCTGGACATAACAAAGAGAATGAAGATGATGTGGAAGTTATGTCAACTGATTCTTCAAGCAGCAGTAGTGACTCTGACTGAAGGCACAGGAGTATGCCTCTTTATTTAAAAAAAAATGTTCCCTGTTCCTTCCTATTTGATACTGCTGATGCAGAATTGATATGAACATATTTATATTTTGATAACCTTTGTTGTGAGATGGATAAAATTCTGTGCACGTGTGAAGTTATGCTTAAAGACATGTTTTTTGCAGAATTTAACTTGCTATCCAATTATTTTTGATTGTAGAAGATGATAACACTATAAAGTAAGAAGTCCTGGATTAATTTATTCTGTAGACTTTCAAATCCTAAAATATAGGGCTAAATTGCCCTGCTATACATTAGTGAATAACATTTTTTCTATAGAGAAAGTGGAAATAAGTGTTTTCCCCTAAAACAGTTCAAAACTTTCCCAGAAGTTTATAATGCAACATGATGCAGCAATGAGAACTGAAAAAAACTGACGAGATAGCAACTATTGCAGTTGTTAAACTGTTACAGCATTTGTTAAGTGCATGTTACTGAGAATTAAATAAATTTTCATAAATATGTTAAGCTGTGACAAAAAAGGAAGCCATAACCTAAGATTAGTAGTCTAAAATTTATGCTATTATAGGAATAACTTAGCAACTGTGTTAGAACTAGTTTCCCAAAATGTGACAATTCCATTCTCCCTCCTTCCCTCCCTCCCTCCCAAACATTCAACACCTCGTCTGAGTCCCAACAGACTCTTTTCATAAGGGCAATTAAACTGATTATTTCACTGTGATATTAAAATTAACTTTCCACAATAATAAAAAATGTTTGTACACAATGTTTGAAATGTATATTTTGTGATTTAAAAATGTTTTCTAAATTGTAAATAAATAGTCTTTTACACAAGATAATATTCATGTATTTACTTATGGGGATATTTTCTGATCTTCAATGTGTAACATCCCTGATAGAGACTTCTAAGGAGCCTGCAGAATCATAGGCCTCAATGCAAACACTCAGCTGTGTGAGCATGGTGGGCATGTCTATGCTCCCCTACACCATTGGCTCTGTTTGAGGAAGAGGGTGATTTGCTTGTGTGGTATTTTTCTGCTCATGCAGGAGAGAAAACTGCTCAAGTACACCTCTCTATCAATGGAGAATAGTTGGCTGCTTACATGCAGAATCCCTTCACTCAGGAGAATTGTCAGCTGCTTTTAGGTATGTGTCCATTGACAGCAGTGATCTGCTGACAAATGGCTCCTTGTCACTCAGTGAGGGCAGCAATATGCTCATGAGTAGAATCTTTCTGCTCAATGAGAACATCAAGCTTTTCCCTGGCAGCATCTCTGGGAGTTTCCAGCTGTACAGACCATACCTCTAACAGGATCAAGCTGAGAATGCGTAGAAGCAGAAAAACTTTATATGGCTTCCTTCTATCTCTTCACAGAACTGTCACTTAATAGCTGCTGTATTACTGAACTTTTTGCTAATCAAGTGTGCTTGAGCGCTAAGGCATGTCATGGTCTTCTTGAACACAAGAAATAACAGGAAACTATTCTGTCCCTTGTGCTTGCTCTGCCATTCAATAAAATCATTGCTAATCTTCTACCTCAGTCTCACTTTCCTGGAGTAACACACTATCCCTTGATTCCCTGATGTATCCTTTGACAAAATACATCCTTCTAAGCTATTTTGCTTATCCTTCGTAACACAATGCTGAAGTGGTGCTGTGGGATGTCAGGCACAATGATGGACTTTGGTAATTGCCATCTTCGTTCCCTTTCCTCCTCTTCCCCATCCCCACTTTCTATATCCTAGAATTAAGATGGAGAAAAGTAGCTTCTTCCAATACCTGGCAAAGACAAAAGAGAAAATAGCTGCACTGACAAGCTGCGCAACCAACATATTTATGGCAATGTAGCAGCACACATTATCCACTGTAGATCAATTCAAAGGGGTTGCCTTAATCACCATGAAATGCAATCAATACCTGGCAGATTTCATATAGCTTCTGCCATTACAAAGGATGATCATCTTCAGTCTGGTAAGTGTGTCATACTCCAGAGGCCACCCTTCTGTTCCCATTATTTTCATGACCTTTGCATTATCCTACTTTTGTAGGGTTGACCTACATGTGGGGAATAGAGAGGATTGAAAATCAATGGTGGGGTGAGGATGGGATGTTTGGAAAAGTAAACATTTTATGTATATGTGTATAGAGAACAGTATTTTCAGGCTGTGTACCTCACCTTGACATACCTTTTGATGTGATGAAATCTTTTTCAAATTGCTCTGTGGTGTGGAGGATTCTCACTCTTGGAAAAGACAACTTAGGTCATCTTCCAGCCTCTCTAATGCTGGCTCTGGTGAGTCTGCTGTCACAAAGGTCCTCTCTGTGAGTAAGTATTTCACTTAGAAGAATATGTTTATAAATGAACCTGGGAGATCTTCTCCACTGCATGTTTCTCCATTGAAGCCATATATATGTTGCATTATCTGGCTGCCAAGGGGAGTCTGCCTCTAAGGAGTGTTGTGCTTATGTGATCTCTACACAGCAATGGGTATTTGTCAGGTATGTTGAATTATGTGTTTGGAACTGCAGATTACAGTACTTCCAAGAGAGTTGTGGAGTTGTTTTTGACCAATTTTGTGATTTTTTTTGAGGGGGGACCTAACTCGACACTATCGTTAAGTGCAAAGAAGTTTTGAATCACCAAAAAATAGGTGCAATCCAAGGCATGATATTGCCCTCACTCAAACTATGTGCTAGAGCTGAATGAACCATTGAACCTTGAACTCAATACTCTGGTTTGCTCCTCAATTATTTAGTACATTTACCTGTTCTGTCATGGAAGTAGTTTTCCTTAAGCTTCATCATTTTGCAAAAGTCTCAGAAGGACACAGAATAGCAAAGCAGCACATTTGTTTAGCAGAAACTATTTGCATGGATAAGACCAGGCCTAGATATTCTGTACCAAAATATAACTGGTACAGCTTTGCTGTAAAGAGGGATTTTAAATGCAATTTGTTTTCCCTAAGGCATAAATCTGTTGCTTACTACATAAAAACTATCTTACCATTTTGAAATTTTACTTACTCTTTTAATGCATTTTTTTAATATTTAAATATTTCACAATATTTAAATGTGAGAGTATACATCCAAAAGTAGCTCAGTGATGTTGGTAATCTAATTTATTGCTTCCAATTCTTAACCATCAGTCGGGATTCCACAATTCTTGTAAACATTTTGTTCAACATTAAACAAAATAGATGATTTTAATTAAAATTGTCATACTGGCAAATTTCCAGCAACATTTTTAAGTCTTTCTTGAAATGGATGATAAATGTGTCTTGCACAAGCCAAAGGACAGAATAACTGGTCTGCTGGTGGGAAGTCTTCCCATCTGATCCATTCCCATCCTATAAGTAAGACAAGAAAATATGTAACTTAATGTTTAATATATTCCCACAAGTGTTTAATTGAATTTAAAGTACTCTGATATGATCTCAGAAGTACCAAGTAAATCCAAGTTCAATAGTCATTGAAATACCTCTTCCAACCAACCAAAAATTGTGAACATATAAAAACTTTAGACAAAGCTTGTGTCAGACTCAAGCTACCGTAAATCTTGCATCCACTTGTAGAATCTCCATTTAGCCTATGTCATCTGCACATCATGACATGTCCCATCTATCCATATCTATGAGTTTCAGCTAATTTAAACCATGCAGTTTACCAAGAGAGCAACGACAGGCTTCCCAATCCCTGTACAGCTTGGAATACCATGCCTGCTCAGGCTGTGGGCTATAAGGATATCTAGAAATAAATGTTATCTATTGGTTGGTGGAATGTCCAATCTACTATTTGCAGTAAGCTGGAGAGTGCATATTGTTTCACCTCAATATTGTTTCTGAGCAGGGGATAAATTGGTCCTCGGGTTCACATTCTTTCTTACATTTTCATTGGGAAGTGAGCAAAGTCAATTTGGGTAATCCTTTCATAAACATCAATGTGTAAAGTCAATGCATATATTCCCAGGTAAACAGGGAGCTGAGTAATTTCAATGCCAACACAGTCCTGTGAAAATAGGTTATAATTTTCGACATAACTCTTCAACCCTAAGATCTCTCATACATACAGATGATTACAGGTGTAGATTTAAAAGCAGCTGCAGAAGTACCATTACCTTTTCTTTGTGTGGCAATCACTCTACCAATGCTATCATGTGCAGATACATCTGCCACAGAGGCTTGTGAGGACAAGGTCAAGGAGGTACAACAGCCATGTCCAGGGCTTAGCCAGTGTTGGTACAATGGCATCAATCTGGATGATAGACTCAGGATACATTCTGTGCTCTTACTACTTTCAGTGCTTCTTCCAAGTGTTGCTCAACATGAAGATGCAGTGCTTTCCTTGCCCATGTTTGACCTGATCTATACCTTTCTAAATTACGGTTAAAAGCATCCCTTAGAATTGATTATAATAATTGCCGAACACTAAAGTAAAACTGACTGGCTTGTAATTAATAGTTCATTACTTCCTTCTCTTTCCAATGGTGCATTGAGCAGTCCAACAATACTCTGACATAATTCATGGAGCTAGAGACTGTCAGAACCTCTGCAAATTGTTTGCTTGTTTCTTGTAACAGCAGAGGAAACATTTCATCCGGAGCTGGTAATTTAGCCACTTTCAATGATGATAACTCACTTAATAGCCCCTTATTTATTATGTTCATTCTATCCAAAATCTTTCTTTAACTACTACATTGGTATTATCCCCCTTGTTTGTGAAGACAACTGCAAAATGCTCATTAAGAACCTCAGGTATCACAAACAGGCTACCTTCTTGATCACTAATAAGGCATTTCTGAGCTGATCGACAGAGTTATGAGGGTAGCTAAATGCTCAGAATGAAATGCATTTTAAACAGGGTAAGTTACAGAGGTTTAAGAAGCATTCCAAATGTGCAACCTGGGTGACCACATGTACTGGTGCCAGTGGCAATATCAAGGGGAGAGTGAAGACAGAACTGGAGAGTTTTAAGGGCAGACCTGGAAAGGTTACAGAGCTGAGGAGCAACAAGGGATTTTCTACGATGTTCTCAATGTTTTATGCAATAATTTACCTTCATTCTTCTCTGGTTCCAAATTCTTTGGCTCGGAGTCATAATCCATATTTACTTCTCCCTGCATGAAAATTGTGATGTAGTGATAATCTTCTTCTAACTTGATACCATTTACAACCGTAGCAAAGTACAAATTCTTCAAGTGAAGCCCTGTCTCTTCAAGAACTTCCCGTTTGGCACAATCTTCCCAACTTTCTCTATTAAAAACAATCAGTTTAAAAATTAGTCATTATCAACAGAACTTTAAGCTTATACTCTGCCAACCTACTTACAAAAGATGTCTCAAATATTTCCACCTACTAGATCTTTCCATTATGTCTTTTCCTAATTAAGAAATCAATTGACTTAATTCATGTATATGCCAGTGTCATTCTTGAGTAGGATTTTGGGTATCATATAGTACCATACGTGTACACCAGCCACAAATTTCCTCTGGCCCACTTTCACGTTCAGCAGTACAGACACAGAAGTCTCAGACTTAGTGAAGCTTCAGTGATTGAAAGCCAACAGTTCCAATTAGAATTGTTGACTCTGACCAGCAAGTTGAACCCTAATGTGTTCATTTCTGGGCACTACACTTTCATTAAGATCTCACGGTCTAGAGATGTAATAGAGATTTACTTGAATGTTATGAAGGCTGGAAGTCTTGAGTTATATGGAGCAACTTAAGAAACTGGGGTGATTTCCTTGGCAGCCATGAAGGTTAAATGGAAATTTGATCAATATGTTGAAAATCATTAAGGCTGAGAAGAATAAATATGGAAAAAGTACTTCCAATGGCAGAAGAGTCAGCAACCAAAGGACACAAAGTTAAGATATAAAAGCAAAATACCATGACTGTTGGAAAAATTAAATAAAAGCAGAAAATACTAGAAATACATCAGTGATTATCCAACATCTGTGGAGGTTGAAGCAGAGTTAGGTCTGTTTTAGGTTGATGAAACTTCAGAATATGAGTTTTGATGAAAAGATCATTAAGCTGAAACATTAACTCTGTAGGTCTCTCTTCAGACGCTGGCTGAATACTTCCAGCATTTTTCATTTTAAACATTTTAAAGTAATTGTATAAAGTACCAAATGAAACTTGGAAAAAAAGTCACAAGTTATGATAATCTGAATGCTCTACCTGGGAGCAGATTCAAAAACTTTCAGAAGGGTACTGCATAAGTCTTGAGACCAGAAATATTTAGAGAACAATGAGAAAAATTCAGGTGAATGAAACTAACTGGCGTGCTCATTCAGAGCTGACATAGGCACAATAGCTGAATGGACTCTTATCCTGTATTATTAGGACTAATTTTCTGCTCAAAGCTGTCATGTCTTTGTACTATACACATCCATCCACTTCTTTAAAGATGATGGGCAGTTATACACTTAGCTCTTAGGAATCAATCAATATTGTTATTTTGTCATTAGCCAAATAATACTGTTTGAGCCAATTTGCATGCTTTTCCATCTTTTCATAACACTTACTTGCTGCTGAGTTAATATACTAACTTTTTTCATCTGGTATGAAGAGTTCCCAACAACTTAATTTACACGTATTCTCCTCCTATCATCCTTCACAAAGGTATTCATTACAGGAAGGATCTACATCAAAATACTACTCAGCCTGTCCCACATTTAATATCTATATTTTAGGTTTGCAGCAAAAATAATTTTCCTTTCGACAAATCATCTGCATTAGGTAGCATAATTGCTTCATTCACAAGTGCACCCTGGAACACAAAATCCACCTCAGCAATTGAGGGTTCAAGGAATAGATTGGTACAAAATGTGGTTGTATTGAAGATTTGTTTGAGTCATTTTACTGATGACAAGAGCATTATCCTCATTCTGAGCTTGGAAGTAATTTATCATCTGTATTTAAAATATCAAAGGTTGTAAACCCTCAATCACTTCCAAAAAGAGGATGCTCCATAACTTGTAGCAACCTTATGCCAATGCATGGGTCATCTATGAATTGGACTGTAGATGGTGGATTTGACATATCTGCCATGCACACTCCCACAATACGTCATATCCTGAAGGTAGTTTTCCCATTTGTTTGTCTGTTATATATGTCGAAATGACAATAATGGCTTCCACCTTGCTTGCAACATATGATGAATAGCTGAGTTTTTCTAGCAGATTTTAGCCTTTGTAAATTTAACCAATGTTACCCACTTCAGTTTGATAAGGCAGTTTTTCAAAGCAACCTTCCTTGATGCCCGATATTGTCAAAATGCAGCATTTGAACTCTGAGAGAAGCTACAAAGGAGGAATCAGAATCAGGAGTGCAAATCAAAGAAAAATTGCAGATGCTGAAAATCTTAATTACTATAAAAAAAACTCAGCAGGTCAGGCAGCATCATCAAACCCAAAAATGATGAACATTTCTCTTTCTACAGATGCCACCTAATTTTTCCAGCATTTTCTGGTTTTGTTTGAGAGGGAATGTAGCTGGTCAGAAGGTAATTAAGTCCAATATTTAAAGAATTAAAATAATAAAAACTTGCTGACAGAGCGATGCAAACAGCTGCTGGCACATCTGGAAAGGACTTACAAGGAACCTGGAACCTATAGCCCAGATAAAAGAAATATGCTTGGACTACATTGAATAAAGGGATTATTACTGGCATTAAAAAACTTCATGAACAGTCCCATTCATAAAATATGGCTCAACCTCGTTAACACTGATTTTCCCAGCCTGTTCAAAGAAAGTTTGTTTCACCTCACATTTTTGGTCCGTGAGCAACTAACTACAATGTAAAGGAAGGCACTTGAGACGTGAACATAATAATGCACCCCACAGTATATGCATTGCCCGCAGTGAATGGCTGCAGCTCACATTCAGTGCAATGTGGCCGACATACTGCAGAGAGACTGTACCCGAACTCCAGGTGGCCCCCGGGTAGCTGGAAAGTGCCCGCACCGAACGAGCTTTTCCTTTTGCCGAGCAGGACGCAGCCAGGCCAGCCTGAGCTGGTCACAAAAGTTGCCACCCCCACCCCCGGCCTGCGCGCCAGAGGACAATCTCCGTGGGCCATCGCGGAACAGCAGGAGCCACCGATCGCTAGACAACCGTTCTTAGGGCCATAGAGCGGAGGCGGCAGCAGCAGCCACAATGGCCGCCATTACAATGAGGCGCCCATCAGAACCACCAACCGACGCAAATCATCGGACCGTCCCTTAAAGGCTCACAATACGTTGGTGCGCAGGCGCAGACTCGCGCACACGGGAGACGAGCGCGCACTCGCTGTCACGTGCTCCGTGTGCCGAAGCGACTCGATGGCGACCAAGTGCGGACACGACGTGGGTCGGAGAATGGAGTGAAGGATCAAAGCGTGGTACCACCGATGAATATTGTAGGTTTTGTTTCTCCTTTAGTTGAATTGCAATTTACAACCCAAAAGCGTGTAATAAAAATCAAAAACACCCGAATATTGACTGTAATATCAAACAGTTGTTCCAACAATTTTTTGAAAGTGCAGTTAAAGTACAAAAAGGAGATTCAGTCTGGGAAACACGTTCACTTTACGTCTGTCCAAAAGGGAATAGAGAAAAAATGTAGAGAAACAAAGGACTGAAAAGATGCTGGAATCTAGATGAAAAACACTATGATGCTGGAGGAACTTAGCAGGCCAGGGAGCATCCGTGGAGAAAAGCTGCCGGTCAACGTTTCGGGTTGGGACCCTTCTTCAGAACTGAAGATAGGAAAAGGGGAAGCCTGATATATAGGAGGGAAAACAGAGCAGTGATAGGTGTACAAAAGAGAGGAGGCGAGGTGCAGGGGAAGAGGGGAGAGCAAATTCACCAGGGGAGGGGTCAAGGGTAAGGAGAGAATAAAAGGGCGGGGGGGGGGGGGTAGAAAACAGAGAGATAGGCTAGGAAAGGGGAGAAAAAAATGTACTTTTGTACAGTGGATGGGCAGTTAAGATCTAAAACAAAAACAGAAAATGCTGGAAATACTCAGCAGGTCAGGCAGCATCTGTGGGGATAGAAACAAGAGTCAACTTTTCGGGTTGGAGACCAGACCTGGCAGTTTTACATTGGGATCTGTTGCCTACAGTTCCTATGGCATGTGGGAACTTCTTGTCCTAAGGGAACCAAGCATGGTGGGCAGATGAAATGAAGACCAAAAATACATGAAACACTCATCAGATCAGGGAGCACCTGTGCAAGGAGAAACAGAGCTCAAAGGCACAAGAATGCAGGCAAAAGATCTCAACTGCATTCTTTTTCTATTCCGCTTTGGATAGATGTATTATTAATTTTTTACCCAGACTGAATTACCTTTTGGAAAGTTATTACTGGATAGGCTATTTATAATATTTTATTGAGTTAATAATCATTTGTCAGAATTGCTCCACTTCTGAAATGTTTTAAGTTGCAAAGGGGGAGGAGTGGGAAAAACAGGGAATATCTGTGATTAGAGTGGGGACTGCTGAGCTTTACCAGCATTTTCTGTTTTTATTTCAGATTTCCAGCATCAACACTTTTTATTCATTTACAGTGGTCCACATCCAGCCTGCATAATGTTTTTTTTCCACCTGCCTCAGTGAATGGTGTGCCAGCTAAACTCACTGCTCCACATCTGCACTTACCCAAAGGTCCTGAAGCTGGCTCCTGATTGGTGCCCCTTTTCTAAATTGTAGACCTTCCCACCAGAAATGCTTTGACAACCAGCTAAATCTCTGATGTCACAAATATTGAAATATATTAAACAGCCACTAAAAATTAGTCATACTATTAAAAATGTTTGCAAATTATTAAATAAAAATATTAGAAACAAAACTAGAAATGAAAAAAGATAATTAAATACATTTAATCTAAAAATTAAACACACTTCAGCTAGCAATTAAATACGTTACTTAACAAAAGTTAATTCAGGGAATGGAAATAACCTAAAACTTGTTTGTCTTCCTCTCCATTGCAATGAGGAGAGACACTGAAACTATAGATAGATAGGATAAGATATCTTTATTAGTCACATGTACATCGAAACACAGTGAAATGCATCTTTTGCGTAGAGTGTTCTCGGGGCAGCCCGCAAGTGTTGCCATGCTTCCGGCACCAACATAGCACGCCCACAACTCCCTAACCCGTATGTCTTTGGAATGTGGGAGGAAACCGGAGCACCCAGAGGAAACCCATGCAGACATGGGGAGAATGCACAAGCTCCTTACAGATAGCGGCTGGAATTGAACCCAGGTCTCTGGGGCTGTAATGGTGTTATGCTAACCGCTACACTACCGTAGGTCCAACCGGATGTAACTTGGGAAGCATTTCACCACTGGATATTTCTTGCAGCTTTAATCTTTTGTCCACTGTTTTGTCCTCTTGTTGTTTTAATCTATTATCTGCTGTCTCATTGCCTCGCTGCTTTAAGTACTCACCTGCTTTCCTATTCTTTCACAGGGTATGAACTCTTTAGTCTCCTTTTGTTCTGTCACTGATTTGAACTTTCTTCCTGGGTTCTTGCTGGAATGTTGGTCACCAGCTTTATAGAGATGCTGAGTCATTCATGGGGGAAGGGGTAAATTTTAGCTCAGCATCCCAACGGAAGACTGGTGTGTTTGGATTGACCTCTGGAAATTGTGGCATGTCTTTATTTCCTATTATTTCATGTTTTTCTTACAACATAGATGGAGACCATCTCAGCCCATTGAGTATACCAGCTGTCAGAGTATTCCTATCAGCCCCATTCCCCTGTAACCTATTTTTGATATGCCAATCAACAATTTCCCTCTCCCCCCCCCCCCCCATTTCTCCTCCCACACATCTATAGCAGAGGCAATTTTAACAAATTAACCTGCTAATCTGCATGTTTTTAAAATATGGAAAGGAGCCAAAGCACCTGGAGGAAATCTAAGTGGTCACAGGGAGAACTTGCAAACTCCAAACAGACAACACCCTGGAGGTCAGGATTGAATCTGAGTCACTGAAGCTATGAGGCAGCAGCTCTAGTAGTTGTACGACCAAGCCGCCCATTTCAGTCTTGATATTTCAGTTTCCAACAATCACAATTTTTTTATAATTTCACAGTTTATCATGTTCTATTTACAACTTAAAGTTTATTATTCACTGATGCTCTTACTATACTTTTTCACCTGGCTTCATCATTTTGTCATTTAATTATTCCCGCCCTCCACTCTATCATAGATCTTTCTTTATGTTCTCTCTGCCCTTCCCCTTCTTCTCTGCAGCTTACAACTTGTTCTGCAGACATACCATCCAAGGCCCCTTTGTTCCTCCACACGACTCAATATGCTCCCACTTCTTGTATATTCCCTTACATTGTTGCACATCTCCAAATGCACTTCCTCACACTTATCTGGATTAATTTCCATTTGCTATTTTTCCTGCCCAACTGACCGGAACATCTATATCCTTTTGTACTCAAAAGTATTTCTTATGCCTATTGTGCACACAACCAATTTTTGTGTAACTTGCAAACTTACATTTCAGTGTAAATCACAAATAAGTGTTACAGAAAAATGAGGCACTGTATACTAAGCCCTGTGGAAATTCACAGCTAACAGTCTGCCAGTCACAAATAACACTTTATTGCTTTTAATGGCATTATAATATCATCATGTATCACCCAATAGGTGTTTTAAAAAGTCTCTTCAATTAAAGAAGTTCCCAGACCAGCCTTGTAGGATTTCCTTGTGTAAAGGCAAACTGTCAGTTATGGAATGCATTACTCTAAATATCTAGCAGCAAGCACCTCCGAGTAATGTGTTCATTTTTATTTAAACCAATTTTAATTTCTTAAGTTTACTGCCTAATCACATTCTGCCCTGGTGGAAAATCTCAAATTATTCATCTGTGTTAACTCCTGCACAATTATTAATATATTGGTGATATACAGGAAGCTGTAATGGCATAGAGCAAAGGTGAGAACTCTTTAAAAAAATCCTGCTGAGGTTCTGAATCCTTATCTCATTTTATCCCTCTGGAAACCACATGATTTAGGTTTCCTGCTGGTGATTTAGAAACTTCAGCTCCCATTCCACATCCCTCCAGCCCCTGATTACAGTTCCCACATTTTAACTTTTCACCTACTGTATTCTTTTTGCCAGCTCCCATGACTTTAAGATATAACTGTTTACATTAGATTCTCACCCACAGTTCCTTTGGCTGAATTAATGAGCTGCACCTCAAAATGTTCTTCCTCTTTTAAGATACTGTCCTTTTGGGCCACATTTCTCTGTGCACAGAAGTGAGCTGCATCTCATAATAGCTGCCTTGCCCATATCTTCCTAATCCCAGGGCCAATCTGCTTTTGGTTCTGCTTCTCTTTTTGGTTTGGTTGACATATTTTCTCCAGCACGTTTGGGGCCTGCAGTCTGCCCACTACCTCTTCTTTCCAAGTTGCACCACTGATCTCTCCTCCCTTGTCATGCAATCTCCCCACTGCATCATATAGAAAATAAAGGCTACACACACATACCCACCTATAATCTGTTCTGAGCCCAAGATGGCGCTGGATCCTCCTCCTTCTTCATTGAAGGGAAGAGAAAGCCCGCGCGTGGGAAGAGTCAGGTGATCCGCGGGTGATGTAAGCGCAGCGACCTAAGCGCGACCCGGTACCCAGTAACAATGTCTGCACTGCAGAAATAACTAGGGCATATTGTGATTAGATCAGAAAACAACTGTGGCGAAATACAAGCACATTGTGATTAGATCTGAAAACAACGGTGGTGAAATACAAGCACATTGTGATTAGATCTGAAAACAACTGTGGCGAAATACACTAGGTTGAGGGATGTGTGATCTGTGATTAGATGTAACTATGCAGTTGAAACTAACATGATTAAGTTATGCTAATTGGGTTAGGAAGGGGCTATAAAAAGGGGCCGTGAGCTGTGTCCGGGGGCGATTAGCGATTAGCTTAATTTCTTGAAGAATCTTCTGCGTCTCCTGGTCAGTCTCGAATTTCGGTAACCCACGACAATCACAACTTTCATGAAGCCTGAGTGCCTCTCACCTCCTTCTCACACCTCTCTTTCCAGGAAGATTCTGTTTACATCTAGCTGGCTCTTTAATTCAGAGCAATTAGGGATGGTTAATAAATGCCAAAAACATCTACATCCTATGAAGGAATAAAAAAATGCTTTCTGAGGGAGCCTCTTCCAAGACATAGCCTTCATGGTAGATTTGATTTCTGCTACAAATGTTACATTTTCTGTTCTTTCTTTGTTTTTGAAGAGAGAAGTCCAGTTTCTGCTCAAAATTCCTTGTTCTTGTACAAAGTTTCTCCGGTAAAGCTTTTGGTTTTGATTCAGTCAGAAAGCTTCAAGTAGATCATCTTGGTCACAAAACCTTCGAGACAGAAAAACTGAGTTAATATTACAAATGGATAACCTTACAACAGAACTGAGCACTTCTGAAACATATAGGAAAAACAAGTCATCTGAAATTGTTGAATTCCATATTGAGTCCTGATGGCTGCAAAATGGATAGATGGAAGATGAAATGCAATCCCTCAAGCTTGCATTGGGTTTTATTGGAACAGTGTAGGAGGCCACAGACAGAATTGGAGTGAGAGAATTAAGATAACAGACTTAGGATCACTCTTGAACATAGAACAGAGGTGCCACCCAGTCTGCATATGGTTTCTCCAGAAGAGACCACGAACAATACAATAGATTGAAAGAAGCACGAGTGAATTGCTGCTTCACCTGGCATTGGTTTATTATTGTCACTTTTACCAAGGTACCGTGAAAAACTTGTCTTGCATACCATTCGTACAGATCAATTCATTACACAGTGCATTGAGATAGTACAGAGTGCATTGAGATAGTACAGGGTAAAACAATAACAGAATACAGAGTAAAGTGGCACAGCTACAGGGAAGTGCATTGCAGGTAGACAATAAGGTGCAAGGTCAAACAAAGTAGATTGTGAGGTCAAGAGTCCATCTCATTCTGTAAGGGAACCGTTCAATAGTCTTATCACCATGGGATAGAAGCTGTCCTTGAGCCTGGTGGTACGTGCACTCAGGCTCCTGTATCTTCTGCCTGATGGGAGAGGAGAGAAGAGAGAATGACCTGGGTGGATGGGGTCTTTGATTATGCTGGCTGGCTCACCAAGGCAGTAAGAGGTATAGACAGAGTCCATGGAGGGGAGGCTAGTTTCTTGTGGTCCCAGGCAGAGCAGTTGCCATACCAAGCCGTGATGCACCCAGATAGGATGCTTTCTATGGTGCATCAATAAAAATTGGTGAGTATCAAAGGGGACATGCCAAATTTCTTTAGCCTCCTGAGGAAGCAGAGGCGCTGGTGAGCTTTCTTGGCCGTGGCATCTATGTGGTTGGACCAGGACAGGCTATTGGTGATGTTCACTCCTTGGAACTTGAAGCTCTCAACCCTCCCGACCTCAGCACCATTGATGTAGACAGGTGCATGCGCACTGCCCTCCTTCCTGAAGTCAAAGACTAGCTCTTTTGTTTTGCTGACATTGAGGGAAAGGTTGTTGCCATGACACCATGTCATAAAGCTCTCTATCTCCTTTCTGTACTCTGATTCATCATTATTTGAAATATGGCCCACTACGGTGGCATCATCTGCAAACTTGTAGATGGAGTTAGAGCAGAATCTGGCCACACAGTCATGAGTATATAGGGAGTAGAGCAGGGGCCTGAGAACACAGCCTTGTGGGGTACCAGTGTTGAGAATAATCATGCTGGAGGTGTTGCTGCCTATCCTCACTGATTGCAGTCTGTTGGTCAGAAAGTCAAGGATCCAGTTGCAGAGAGAGGTATAGAGTCCCAGGTCTTGGAGTTTGGTGATGAGTTTGCTTGGAATTATAGTATTGAAGGCGGAGCTGTAGTCAATAAACAATAGTCTAACATAGGTGTCTTTACTGTCCAGATGCTCCAGAGATGAGTGTAGGGCCAGGGAGATGGCATCCACTGTAGACCTGTTTCAGCAGTAGGCGAATTGTAGTAAGTTGAGGTTGTCTGGGAGGCTGGAGTTAATGTGTGCCATGACCAGCCTCTCAAAGCACTTTAATGATGGTGGATGTCAGAGCCACCAGATGGTAGTCATTAAGGTATGTTACCTTATTTATCTTTGGTATCAGGCTGATAGTGGTTTTCTTAAAGCAGGTGGGAATCTCAGATTGAAGTAGGGAGAGTTTGAAAGTCTGCAAATACCCCCGCCATCTGATCTGCACAGGATCTAAGGGCATGGCCGGGGTCTCCACCAGGGCCAGATGCAATCCGCGGGTTCATTCTCCAGAAGACTGACCTTACATCCTCAACAATGACCATGGGTTCAGGTACATTGAAGGCTGGCGGGGTGGGTGGTGACAAACCAATCCCCTTCCGTTCAAAATGAGCGTAGAATGCGTTCAGCTCATCAGGAAGGGATGCGCTGTTGTTAGCGATGCTGTCTGACTTCGTTTTGTAGTCCATTATAGCATGTAAGCCCTGCCACAACTGACGGCTGGTCTGGGACTGGATTTTGGACCAGTATTGTCTCTTGGCATCTCTGATATCTTTACGGAGATCGTATCTCAATTTCTTGTAAAGGTCATGGTCACCTGATTTGAATGCTGCAGTCCTCGACTTCAGTAGGGAGTGGATCTCCCGGTTCATCCATGGTTTCCGGTTTGGGAACACCCAGATTGTCATCTTTGGTACACAGTCCTTAACACACTTGCTGATAAAATCCGTGATGGTGGTGGCATACTCATCTAGTGTGGCAGCTGAGTCTTTGAAAATGGACCAGTCCACTGACGCAAAGAAGTCACATAGAAACTCATCTATTTTGTCAGACCAGCACTGTATGACTTTCTGTACTGGATCCTCCTGTTTCAGCTTCTGTCTGTATGCAGGGAGAAGGAGCACAGCCTGGTGGTCTGAGTTACTAAAGTGACGGTGGGGGATGGCTCGGAAGGCACCTTTGACGGTTGTATAGCAATGGTCAAGGGCGTTTGGGCCCCCGGTGGGACAGAAGACGTGCTGGTAGTATTTTGGTAACACACTCTTGAGCTTGACCTGGTTGAAGTCACTTGCAATAATGAAGAGAGCCTCAGGGTATCCTGTTTCAAGGCTGTTGATCACAGAATATAGTTCATTGAGTGTAGGCTTCATGTCCGTTTGGGGTGGGATGTAGACTGCCATCAGGATAGCTGAAGTGAAGTCCCGTGGCAGGTAGTATGGGCAACACTTCACCATTAGATATTCCATGCTGGGTGAGCAGGAACTCACCAGGATCATCACGTCGGAACACCACAAGTTATTGATTAAGAAGCAGACCCTCCTGGAAGGACTCTATGAGTCCCGGAATGGTGGGAAGGGATGAGGTACAGGAGCAGCCAATGCATCTCCTGTAATTGCAGTGGAAAATGCATTGAGGAGTATTTTGTGGATGGAAGAATAGACCAGGGAGTTGCAAAGGGAACAGTCCATTTGGGATGCAGAAAGGGAATGTATATTTGGTAGTGAAATATTGCTGAAGATGGCAGAAATTTTGAAGAATGATTGTTGAATGTGCAAATTGGTGGTGTAAAAGTTGAGCTTATCTTTGCTGTGGCTGGGACACCTCCTGTCAACTGTGGTAGATGGGAAGCCATGCTTAGGGAAAAAGGAAGACATTTCAAAAAACACCTGTGTGGAAAGTCTGATCATCAGATCAGACACATTAGTGATGGGGGAAATAGCATGGGGACTTTACAGGAGGCAGGGTGGGAGGAAGTATAGTAGAGATAGCAGTGGGAATCTGTGGGCTTGTAATGTCACTAACCTATCCCCTGAAAAGGAGACAGAGAAATACAGAAAAGGAAGAGTAAGAGATGGACTGTGTGAAAGTGAGAGTAGGGTGGAAACCAGCTGCAAAAGTAATGATATTTTTGAGGTATGTATGAATGCAGGGATCTGTTGTTATTGTACCAGTAAAAGAGTGAGGAGTGGGCGAGAACCACTGAAATATAAGGATTGTTCTTCTTGTCCCACAAGGAGACGGGGTAGATTGGGTCCATATGACTTCACATTGTTATGTCTTTGATCTCGAGAAGGTAAGTCGAGTTGAAAGAGAAAGTAAGTCACACTGACAGAGAAATTGTTCAACACGACAAGAAGTTCAATCAGGTGAATGAGTGTATTGGTGGAGAGGAACTGATTGGGCCTTTGTTCAAGGAAGAAGTTGAGAATTTTCAGACCATCCTGATGTGAGCTGAAAATGTAGAAGCATTGTACATTCATAGTGAAGATGAACTGACTGGGATCTGGAAACTGGAAATTGCCAAATTGGAGGAACACCAGATTTCTTGGAGATGTAAGTGGGAACGGACTGGACAAGGGAAGAAAGGATAGAATCAAGGCAAGAAGAAATAAGTTTGCTGGAGCAAGAGCAGGCTGAAACAATAGGCCTGCCGGACAGTCCTGTTTGTGGATCTTGGGGAGACAGACTATAAGGATGGAGGCTGTGGAGAAAAGATCTCCCAAGGAAATAAGCTCATAGACTCTTTGGGAGTTCAGTGTTCAGTGGTGGGTAGGGTCCGGAGAGACATATGAGGAGGTGTCTGAGAGTTGACATTTGGCCTCTGCAGGATAGAGGCAGGTTTGCCAAACCACAAAAACTTCACCCTTATCATTGGATTTGATGACGATATTTGGTATGGTCTTTAGAGAGTGTAGTGCTAGAAGATGAGAAGTGGATGGTTTAAAGTGAGTAAGGAAAGTAGAAAAATTGAGTTAATGCCATGTTGGCAGTTACTGATTAACAGAGTAAGAAGCCAGAGGGAGGAACCCAAATTAATCAGGAATTGTGGAAGTGAGAGAAAGGGTTCACAGTCTAGGATGAAGACTCCTCATCAAAGAAATGGGCAGGGAGGTGGAAGAAGAGCTCATCATCATGACAGCTCAGAATTCATTAAATTGGGGACACTGGGGATGAAGTTGAGGCCTCTGCTAAGAATTGATCATTCTATTTCTGAGAGGATCAGAAGGGGTAGTGAAATCACAGGAGGAGTGGAACTACTGGTAGAAATAGGGACAAATGAAAGTAAAGGGGAGAAAGATCTGGAGGAGTGTTAGAGTTTTAGAGCCGCTGAAGTTTGGGAGTTTTGATGATGTCTGAAAAGGAGAAAAACACTCTTGAATTTCGGCACCAACTGCAGCAAAGGATAGAGTGGAACAGTGGATAAGGACAGTTGTTGTAGAGGGTGATCAAAAGCATGCACACGCCAGTGCGGAGCATTAAACATGAATCTTGGGATGCAATAAGAATAGTGCCTCAAGAAACACTGCATAGTTTGAACATGAAACAGATGTTGGCGTACTGGCAGATCAGTATCTTTAACTTGAGGTTCCTTACTCTGTGTTTGGTTCTGTCTCACAGTTCACTTCCTTGTTAGTCTAATCTGCCATTGGTTTGTGGTATCTTTTGAGACTTTACAAAATGCTGGAAGAATAAAGGTTTTTCATTTTAACACTTCCTTTTTAGTGTGCACACCGTTAAATTTTACTTGCACCACCTGCGCAGCACATGCATCCTGACCATACCTATTCTTGGATGTGTGCACACTTTGCAATATTGAGTAGTGTCAGTAGATTGTCATAATAGTAAACTATGCACCACTGTTACTTGTGCAGGATTGCTTTGTCCAGTATTGGAAAATAAGTTCACTTATTTCATGAAATGAACACCACTCAGCAAAGGATAAGAGTAATTGATGAGTAATTGTAAAGATTCAAAAGTAAGTGTGATTGGTATAATTTCTCCGTTGGTGTCAGTCAAGCTTATAAATTTTGGACAGTTCTTAGAGCAAAGGAGCAAGATGGTTGAGAGAAAATTTGATAGAGGTGCACAAGATCACAATTGGTTTGGATGGAGCATATAGAGGAGAGCTGTTCTCACTATTAGAAAGGTCAGGAACTGAGCAACAGATTTAAAGTTTTGGTCAATACATACAAGTGGGATGCAAGGAACATTTTGTTCACTCTAAGAGCAGTTAGGATCTGAAACTCACTGCCTGTGGGGGTGGTGAAACAGAATATATTGGGGTTTACAAAAGGGAATCGGATTGGCACTTAAGGGGAAATTATTTTGAGGGTAATGGAACAAGAGCAGGGGGAAGGGACTTTCAGGATCACCAACAGGAGCCATTGCAGACTCAATCACTTCAAGAATAGAATCGCAGTTGAGATCTCCAAAGTGTTGATGGAGCGAGCATTGACTGCTTCTCCATCCCTGATGAGTTCACCCCGGTTCCTGGTACCAGTCCACTGAGAGCTTACTCCAGTTCGGTTGCCCACAGAAATTTATCTCATCTCAACCTTGCTTCACCTTGGCATGCAAGTGATATTAACCGATAGATCTACAACAGAACCATTCTCAGTGAAGACTGATGTTGTCACATTGTGTTCTTGCCACAATGTTGTATCTCACCTCCAATAAACTTCCCTTGCAAGGGAAGCTGATCAACCTGCACAACTACATTGCAGTAAACAGATGATACCTATGTTTGTGCATTCGCAGAGGCTGATCTCCAAGCCATCGTTGACTCTTTCACTGAAGCATATGAGAGGGTGGGCCTTACATTCAACATCCATAAGACAAAGTCCTTTACCAACCTGCCCCTGCTGCATCACACTGTCCTCTGAGTATAAAAGCTCATAAAGACACCCTGGAAAACTTTGCATATCTTGGGTAGCCATTTCTTGGTGAAGGAAGACATTGGTGATGAAATTGATCACCACTTTCAATGTGCTAGAACAGCCTTTGGTCAATTGAGGGAAAGAATAATTGCACAAAACTCATGGTCTACAAGGCAGCAGTGATGCCTGGAGCAACAAACAAATGATGGAAGAACTCATTGGGTAAAGCAGCATCTGTGAAGGCAAAAGGAGTAAGTCGGCATTTTGGGTTGAGACCCTGCATCAGGACTGAGAGGGAACAGGAAAGGTTGCCATTGCGTAGCAGTACAAAGGGTGGTGGGATAGAGGCTGATAGGTGGAACCAGATGGAGAGGGGATGATGGGCAGGTGGAACCAAGTGGAGGGAGGGGATAAAAGAGATTAACGAAGAAGACCAGGTGGATAAGTGAGTTTGTGTGGAAGGAGGACACCCAGAGTGTGGGTTACCTGAAATTGGAAAATTCAATGTTCATACCATTGGGTTGTAAGCTCCCCAAATGGAATATGAGATGTTGTTCTCCCAAATTGCGTTTGGTGTCTGCAGCAATGGAGAAGGCTGAGGACAGACATGTCGGTGTGGAAGTGGGAAGGAGAATTAAAATGACATGGAACCAGTAGCTTAAGATGGCCGTTGCAGACAGAAGGCAGGTGCTCCACAAAATGGATGCCTCGTCCACGCTTGGTTTCACCAGTGTAGAGGAGGCCACATCGTGAACACTGAACACAGTAGATCAGATTGGAAGAGGTGCAGGTGAACCTCTGCCTCATCTGGAAGGGCTGTTTAGGTCCCTGGATGATAGTGAAGCAGGAAGTGGAAGGGACAGGTGTTACACCTCCTTCAGTTCCGGGGGAAAGTGCCTGGGGATAGTGAGGAATGGGTGGGGAGGGATGAGCAGACCAGGGGGTCTGAAAGAGTGTGGTCTCAACAGTAAGAAGAAAGGGGGGGAAAGGGGAAGATGTGACTGATGGTGGGATAGTGTTGGAGCTAGCAGAAATGGTAGAGAATTATGTATTGGACACAGAGGCTGATTGGATGAAAGGTGATGACCAACGGAACTCTGTTTTTATTACATCTGGGGAGTTGGTGGGATTGGGGGTGATGAGAGCAGATGTGCGGGGAAATGTAGGAAATACAACTGAGGGCTTCATCAGTGGGGGAAGTCCCCATTCCAGAAGAAGGAGGACATTTCAGAAGCTAGAGCAGAAGGCCTCATCTTGAAAACAAATGCAGCAGAGATGAAAAAGTTGAGAGAAAGACATAATATCCTTACAGGAGGCAGCTAAGCCTGCCCTCTGATATGCTTCTGAGACTTGAACTATGAACAACAGGCTTCTCAAAGCAGTGGAAGAATGCCACCAACACTGTATCCACAATATCCTCCAAGTTCACTAGAAGGACAAGTGAACCAATGTCAGCATCCTCTGCCAGACCAACATCCCCAGTATTGAGGCCCTAGCTATATTCAGTCAGCTACATTGGGCAGGTGACATTGTTCAAATGCCCAATACCAGACACTGTATTCTGAACTCTGTCATGGGATAAGAATATTAAGTGGACTAAGGAAATGACTCAGGTACGTGTTCAAAGTCTCTCTGAAGAAATATAACATTCACACTGGGAACTCTGATCCTTGACTGGTGAAAGTGGATGATAACCATTTGGGATGGTATTGACCATGCATTGGGAACATACAGAGGTCCCACATAAGTGTCAGAAAGACTGGACCATCTCACAAACTCCCTGCCTGGCAACCCCATCACCTTCCCCATCTGTGGAAGAGATTTTGGTTCGCATATTGGCCTCATTAGCCACCTCAGAACCCATAAGACTGGAGTGGAAATAAGATCATCATCTGTACTGAAGGACTGCCTAAGAAGAAAAAGAAGGCAAATTCAGTGGGGCAAATGGTCTTTTTCTGCGAGATAAGAATTCTGCAGTTCTATGGAAGTTCATGGATCTGAAACATTAAATCTGTCTCCTCTCCACAAAATGCTGTCTGACTTGCTGCCTCAAGCATTTTGTCTTTTTATTTCAGCTTTTCAGCATCCACATTGTGCTCTTGTAAGATTTTGAAGAACTGTTCAGTCATTTTGATTATTATTAGTCTCTCTTGGTGAAAGGGGAAGTACCTAGGGGATACCAGCACGGAAATGTTTAATATAACACCCAGGTAGCCAATGTTTTAATGATCTTGTACTGTGCAAAGAGGAACAGAAGATAATAATCTACGAAATTGAAAGCACATAAGTCCGCAGCACTTCCTTGTATCCCCTTTTTCCTGTTAAGTATTACATACACTGAAGCTAAGCTTCAAATGTCAAGTCCTACTCTTGCATACTCAAGCAAGTGATTTCACACTATCCCACATCCAGACCACACCAGTGCAGCCCCCCATTATTTTGCTGCTATTAAAGAACGTGGCTGAGCAAAGAAAACAAGGTAAGTAAGAACATTTTATTCCAAAGTAACTAAATCCAACAGAATAGCTTATCAGAAGAAAGCATTGTTTCTGCTTGAATCTTAAAGAGAGAGAGTGTGTGTGAATGAGAGAGAGAATGAATAATTGGGACAGAGGGGAAAGAAAGTAAGAAAAGAAATGAGCTCTGGGCACATGAGTGGCAGATGTGTAGCCATTTTTTTATTCAGAAGTCCAAAGTTATTTGTGATGATGGAGGGATAAAGATTATAAACCTATCTGGATTTTGTCAACTATCAAACTAAAAAATGATTTATTCAAATTAGTCATATGCTTCTCTACTGAACCATTGGCTAACACTGACTCGTCTCCTCTGTCCGCATGGTCCATTAGTCCAGAAGAACTGTTCCCTTTTGTGGAAGAATCTAGAACTTGGAGTCACTGTCTAAAAATAAGGCGTCATCTATGTAATACATATGAGGTGATATTTTTCTCTCAGAAGGTCAAGAGACTTTGAAACTCTCTTAGTCAAAAGGCAAGGGAAGCAGAGTTTTTGAATATTTTTAGAGAGAGACAAATAGATTCATAATAAGCAAGAGACTGAAATGTTATCTTGAGTAGATGGGAATATAGAGCTTAAATTTCAATCAGATCAGCCATGATCTTACCAAATGATGGGGCAGGATTGAGGGGCTGTATTCCACTACCTTGCTGCTAATTTATTTGAATGTAAGACCTTAGACAATCATGTTAGAGCCCGGCTCCCTGAACATTGGGATTCAGTCATATGTGTACATTACCTAGGATGGCAATTTGAATGTGCCCTCTGTTCTTGATCAGTAGAAATTAAACAGAAAGCAGTAGATATGAGTAGAAATCACATTGTGAGTCTTTTTATACACTTTTCTGCAAAGGCCTCCAGTTCTGGTCAGAATGTAATGACGTGGATTGAGGATAAGTGGGTCATTTTTGATTTGGCATTATGTAGAGTGGGTGCCAGACTGATCAATGCTAGGGCCTCAACTAACCATAAGTTATATTAATGACTTGGATGAGGAGACTGAGTGTACTGTAGACAGATTTGCAAAAGATAGGTGGATTAGCAAGCTGGGAGGAGCACACAGAGAGCCTGCAAAGGAATATGGATAGTTTAAATGAGTGGGTAAGAAATGGGCCGATGGAATTTAATGTGGGAAAATGTGAGGCTATCTAGTTTGAAGAAAGAATGAGAAAGCAAATTATATTGAAATGAAGTGAGACTACAAAGGGATCTGGGAGTCCTCTGCATGAAATACAAAAAGGTGGCATGCAGATACAACAAGTGATTCAGAACACTAATGGAGTGTTGGCCTTTTATCAAGGGGTATAGAGTATAATAGTAGGGAAATTTCAATGCATCTTTACAGGATACTAGCAAGATCACTAGGTGTACTTTATGCTGTTGTGGGTATACTTAAAGGTTCAATATATTTGCATTGGAAGCAAAGCAGAGAAGGTTTACTGCATTAATTCCTAGGATTCAGGTTTCCAAATGAAGAAAGGTGGATCTGGTTGGGCCTACACTCATTGGAGTTTAGAGAAATAAGAGGTGATTCTTATTGAAGCATATTAGATTTTGAAGGGAGATTGACAGGATGGATGTTGATAGGATCAGTTGATTGGCATGTAAGAGAGAATAAGTTTTAGAACTATAGGAGAATGAGAGGGAATAGAACTGATGAGGTTCCTATGTTTGGAGCCAGCATGGACCTGATGGGCCAAATTACCTTCTCATGTGTTGAGATAAGTATGCAGCATGTTTTCCCTAATGGGGTTATCAAGAATTAGGGGGCTTAGTTTCAAAATAAGAGGTCACCCACTTAAGATGGTGATGAGGAGGAGTTTTTCTCTCAGAGAGTTGTGACTCTTTGGTATTCACTCTCTTGGAGAGAGCTGTGGATGTAACGTCATTAAATATACTGAAGGCAGAGACTGACAGACATTTAAACTACACGGAAGTCAAGGGGCATAGGAAGAGAGATTAGGAAAGCGGTGTTGAGGCCCAAAATTGATCAGCCATGATCTTATTGAATGCTGGAGTAGGCTCAAGAGGCTGATTAGCTTATTCCTGCTCCTCTTTCTTATGATTTTATGTATGAGAAAAATCATAAGTCCTAAGTTCATAGTTGAAACAGGTTTAGGTTGGGTTTCAATATTATATTGAGAAGACCCTTAAACCACAGCTTTTTTACTCCATATACCTTCCTAACTCCTGTTGACTTGATTCTCACCTCCAACATCTTGTGTGAGCAATTCATGAACCTCCAGATAAATAAGAGGGAAAAGGGAATAGATGTTATATTGATGGGGTTGGAAGAGAGATGGAAGGGGATGCATTTCGAACATCAACTCTGCCATGTACTAATTTTTTCTATCCTTTACGTTCTCTGTAATTCCATACAATCTACCTTGCAAGCATCAATAGTATTTGTCTCAACAACTCCATGTGATTAAATTATGCATTCTAACTGCTAAATAAAGAAGTTTCTCCTTTTTTTTTGGATTTGTTAGTGAGTATCTTATATTCATGGCTTCCTGTTTTTGATTTATTAAAATAGAATAATCTTTTCCACATTTACAGCAATAAAGTATAATAGTGGATAAATCCCTAGGGCCTGATCAGATGTACCCTGAATGCTATGCAGAAGAAGTACAGGATAACTGGACTACTGGAAATGTGGTACCATTATTCAAGATGGGAGCAGGGATAAGCCAGGTAATTATAGGCCAATAAGTCTAACATCAGTGGTAGGGAAGTTCTGAGGGACAGATTTAATCTACACTTGGAAAGGTAAGGGTTGATCAGGGATAATCAGCATGACTTCGTCAGTAGGAGATCCTATCTGACTAATTTGATTGAGTCTTTTGAAGAGGTAACAAAATCTATTGATGAGGGCTGTGACATTGATGCTGTCTGCATGGACTTCAGTAAGGCCTTTTACAAAGTCCCACATGGAAGGCTGGTTCAAAAGGTGAGAGCCCATGGGATCCAAGGCAAATTGGCAAATTGGATCCAAAGTTGGCTTGGTAATTGGAGACAGGGTGACAGTGGTGAGTTGCTATTGTGATTGGAAGCCTATGATTAGCGGGGTACCACAAGAATCCGTACTGGGACCATTACTGTTTGTTATATGCATTTACAATTTGGATATGAATGTGGGATCAGTAATTTTGCAGATTACATGAAAATTGGTGATGTCGTTGACAGGAGGATTGTCTTAGGTTGCAGAACAATATAGATTGGCTTGTAAATTGGGTGTAACAATGGCAGATGGAATTTAATCCCAATAAATGTGAAGTGATATATTTTGGGAGCTCTAATAAGAGTAGGCCATATAGTATTAAGGAACAGAGGGACATAGGTGTACAAGTCCAAGGGACCCTGAAGCTGGAAGGCATACAAGATGCTGGATTTAGCCAGGGCATAGAATATAAAAGCATGGAGGTCATGGTACAACTTCTTAAAACTTTGTTAGGCTGCAAACGAAGTATTTTGTGTGCAGTTTTGGTTGCCACACTATAACATAAAAGGAAGGATGGCACTGGAGAGAGTACAGAGGAGATTTACCAGGATGTTACTGGGATGGATTGTTTCAGTTAGGAGGAGAGACTGCATAGACTGGATTTCTTTTCCCCTAGAATGGAGGAAACTGAGGGGGATCCTTTTAGTTATACAAAATTATGAGGAGCATTGATAGGGTGGATAGTGAGAAACTTTTCCCCATAATGGAGATGTCGAAAATACAGGGCAGAGGGTTAAGGTGATGAGTATGAGAGTTAGAGGGGATCTGAGGAATGATTGGTTGCAATCTGGAGTGCACAGCCTGAGAAGGTGGCAGAGGCAGATACTCTCACAACATTTAAAAAAGTATCTGGATGATCACTTGAATTGCCATAGGAGATTATGGACCAAATGCTGGTAAATGGGATGAGTATATATGGGTACTTGATGGTTGGAGAAAGAATTCCAGTCCTTTGAGACCTTCTGATAGTTACAGCCTCCTGATTATGGTATCACCATTGCAAAGCTTTTTTCAGTGCTTCCGTACAGTTTCTGAAATAGACCATAACTGTGCACATTATTGTAAACTTTCTCCATGGTTGAATTTCTCATGCTGAAAATAGAGTTCAAAACATAATACTGACATAAAAATACACAATGCACATTAATTTGAATGAAAGTCCCTTAGGGAAGAAGTTTATCTTTGGTTGCTTGTACTAAACAAAAGTGGGTGGTGTGGCTGTCACTTGCACACCTCCTGGCATTTGGTTCCTTGATCCGAGTAGAGCTGAATGTGCAGTGTTGGGTTCAACCCATAAGCAATTTTCTCACCCTTATTTAGCATAGTGACTAAAGATTAATGTCTTCCGCTTCATGCCTTCAGGGATGTTTATCGTCAAGTGTCTCATCTTCTCATTAATGCCTCAGCCTTCAGTTTATACTTTTTCCCACCACTGCAAATCCCACAGCTGGTGACTGAAAGTCATTAGTGATCTCTGCAATCCCCAAAATGTAGCTGACTGAGCACTTGCATCATACCCCATGAAGTATCTTGCTTTCTCCCAGGCTGTAATTAAACAGGTGCCTCTTATCAATTGATTTAAGATCCTTTTGTTGATCAAGAACCTGTTTTGAAGTAATTGTTCATGCATTTATTTTTGACTCTTAAGGAGAGGAAACCCAGATCAGAATGAGAATAAAATAGTAGATTGATCAATCCATCTGGTTTTTCTACTAAATCCTGAAAATTAACATGTGTTTAGATTAACATTTCTTTATTCAAAACATATCTTTGCAAAGGACATAACAAGCATAAAGAGTTTTTTTTTGTCTCAATTTATCTTTGGTTACCAACTCTCCTGGCAGTGGAACCATTTTTTCTGACGTATCAAAACATTTAAGAACTTGCTTATGATTTTCCTGGAGCATCATATTAAGTTCACATTGATAGAAATTGGAAAAATAAATGACACAAGAAAAACCCAACTTAATCTAATAGCCCAGATTTTACAGTTGCAATGACGGCAAAATTATCAGGATCCTGGTTTCAACTTGGGCTACCAGATCATGATACCAATACAAAGGATAAATTTTGGCTGTACCAAGGATATCCTCTCCCCACCCCCCCAACCTTCTTTGAGGTAGTGCCATGGGATCCATGGGAAAAAGCTGAGAGGGCAGAAAGAGCCTGATCTGAAATACATGATAGTGCACTATTCCCTCAATACTGTACTGAACAATAGCCTGATTTCTATGCACAAGCTTCTACATTAAACTTGAATCCACAACCTTCTGACTCAGAAGAAAAGGTCAAAGGAACTGAGTCAGTGGCATTTTACTATGAAATGCATTGATTTTCCTTTAAAATTCTACTTACAAAATCATAGTGTCCAGAGATCAGAAGTTCCATCTGTAAAACTGTGAAGGAGCTTCTGTGCCACAAGGTAAACATAAATATTCAAATTATCCATTTGCACATAATGAGGAATCGAGTGTCAGGAAATACAGGTTTAACTGAAAACTCCAGCTGCCAATTAAATTGTCTCCAACATAAACCTGACTATTTGTTTCTCATTTCACTCTGCTTCACACTGTTGAAACTAAAGGAGAAGGTATGGACTGTGGTAAGAGGTAAGGTCTCAGTTCTTTCTAACATTGTTGAATCAACATGTTATTTTTGCTGGTTCTGTTGTAAATATCCAAAAAAAATGCAGCTAGTATGGAGAGAAATTGATGGATGGTAAATTTCACTTGATTGATGGTAAGAGAGGATAACGAAAAGATGATAGTTGGTTGGTCTCTGCGTGGCTCCAGATGGTGACACAGTGCCCCAGAATCATGATACTTTTAATATGCAAGTGCCACATTATAGTCAGGAATGACTGGGGTTTAAGTAATCAATAAATAACCTCTAATGTGTAAACCTTGCTTGGGTCTTTCTATATCCTCCTGAAAATACAAGGTAAACATAGTCACTTCTATTCTTGCTTTGATGCCAGATGTGAGTTAGTTGTAGTATTGATCCTGAAGGTTGCACGTTCAAATCCTACTCCAGGGATTTAAAGCCAGTTTTCAGCTGTTGCATACTATTATATTAAATTGGTAAATTTGTTTGTTATTGTCACATGTACTGAGGTACAGTGAAAAACTTTGTTTTGCATGCCATCCATACAGATCATTTCATCATATAAGTGCATTTAGGTAGTACAAGGGAAAAACAATATCAGAATGCAGAATATAGAGTTACAGTTACAGGGAAAGTGCAGTGCAAGCAGACAATAAGGAGCAAGGCCATGACGAGGTAGATTGTGAGGCCAAGAGTCCATCTTATCATACTAGGTGCCCTTTCAATAGTCTTATAACAGTGGGATAGAAGCTGTCCTTGATCCTGGCGGTACATGTTTTCAGGCTTTTGTATCTTCTGCCTGATAGGAGGAGGAAAAAGAGAGAACGTCTGGGTTGGGAGAGGTCTTTGATTATGTTGGCTGCTTTACCAAAGGAGCAAGAAGTGTAGACAGAGTCCGTGGAGGGGAGGCTGGTTTCCATGATGTGCTGAGCTGTGTTCACAACTCTCTGCAGTTTCTTGTGATTACAGGTAGAGCAGTTGCCATACCAAGCTGTGATGTATCTGGATAGGATACTTTCTATGGTGCATCTATAAAAATTGGTGAGGGTCAACAGGGGTATGCCGATTTTCTTTAATGTCCTGAGGAAGTAGAAGCACTGGTGTACTTTCTTGGTCATGGTTTCTATGTGTTAAGGGAGTGTTACCATGTCAAAGGTACTGTCTTTCAGTTGAGATGATAATCCAAGTCACTGCCTTCTCAGTTAGATATAAAAGATCCCAGGGCACTACCTTGAGCAAGGAGATGCTCCTAGGTTTTCTCACCTACCTCTACCTGCTTTTGTTCACTTGTGCAGATTGTTTCACTGCACAAAGGTCTCTCCAACTCAGCCAGATACTGTGCTCCTTGGGAGTGGTGGGACTCCATGACCTACCCCAAGATCCAAGGTGTCTTCTTCAGAAATCTAGAACAAGTGAGGAGGCATTGAGGGGATGGATAGTAGCAGATGTATTCAAACTGTGTGACCATCTTTTGGAAGTACAGATAATAGTCGGAGGCGCATGGCTGTAGATCCTCCAACATATTGGTCTCTAGCACTCGTTCCAATAGACTGGAAACAACTCAGAGATCACTGATTCAGGGACATGAGTTTGAATCCTGGCAGTGCAGTTGGGGAAATTACATTCAACTAATTAATTAAATCTGAAGTAAAAAAGTTAGTATCAGTAATGATGACCACAAAATTACCAAATTGTTATAAAATCCATCTGGTTTCTTAACCTGTTCTGGGTCCATGTGTGACTCCAGACACACCTATGTCTGACTCAACCATCTCCCTAGTTTTGGAATGGACTATATTTAATGACATTGCCAGTGGCATTCACATTCTATGAATTAAAAACAACACAGGTTCCTAGACAGTACCTCATCCAATAAACAAATTAACAGCACGATAACATCAGCCTTCATTTATTTCCCACCCATGAAGAAGAAAGCTGTTGTTGAATTCTTTTGAGCTGCATGAGATAACAGTACAGAAACTTGGACAATGAAGTAACTTTTAAGGAGTCTTAAAGGAAAAATAGAGAGGAGGAGAAATTTACACTGAGAATTTCAGATCTTAGAGTTTGTGTAGCTGAATCAAGAAGCTAGAATTAAAGGACTGCAGATATCCTGGAGGGTTATAGGGCTGGAAGAGTTTACAGAAGATGAATGAGTCCATGGCAGAATTTTAATAACGGCAAGAATTTTAAAATCCAGGTGTTGCTTAACCAAGAATTTGTGTGGATCAACAAGCACAGGGAGTTATAGTGAGAGTTAGGACATACTGTAGATAGCAGAATTTTGAATTATGTCATTTTTATACAGAGTAGAATGAGAAAGGCCAATTCAGAATTGATTAGAAAATGTTAAGAAATGTAGAAATGACAAAGGCAGAAATGAAGGCTTCAGCAGTCAGTGAATTGAGACAAGGATGAACTCCCAATATTACAGAGATGGAAACAGAATTACAAAACTGACAGGCTGAAATGTGACACCAAGGATCAACCCAAACATCACAGACACAGCAGTGAGGCATCCTTGTGAAGTAGTTGATACTTCACATATAATAATACACATGCAAATGTTAGCAATGGAAAAGCAGTTCTTGTGATTAAAAGAAGTTACACTGGCAGAAGCTAATTCGTGACCAAAGGAAAAGACCATTCATACTTGGTCACAGCTTTTTTAAGAAGAAGAGAGAAACAGAAGGGTGGAGAGGTTTGAGAAGTTGCAGAGCTGAGGGTCTCAGCTGCTGAAGGCTCAGCTCATCAATACTAAAATGGGGAAGATGTAGGAGGCAGAGGGTATGTGGAGGTTATCATGGGGAAAAGGGCCATGGAGGAACATGAGAAGTTTAAAATCAAGCATGGGGTCTGGTCAGTGAGCAAGTTCGGGGATGATGGGTGCACAGAATTCAGTGGAAGCATGGACAACAAGCGTCTCTATATGCTGTTGCTCAAGACCCTTGCTTGAGGTTCCCCCACTTGACACACTGCTTGGACACACTGCTTGGTCTAAGGGCAGGGCTGGTGGCGCCTGCTCTGGGGTCTACCGCCAAACCCAGTGCACCCACTTGTCCTGGCTGTATGGTATCCATCAAGAGAAGCACCCTCCCTAAGTGACATTTATTGTGAAGTAAAATGTATTTTATCTTTCACTTCATTGGCAAACTATTACACTTAGACTTTTGTTCAATTCCTTATTCATTCAGAGTAGCTACAGGATAACAATCCCCCAGTCCATTGAGTCTTTAAGTTGGTTGAAGGAAATAAGTATAAAGGAGGAAAAGTTCTTCACTGCTACTGGAACAAGTTAACTCAGAAATTTCTATTACTGCCTTCTTCTCCCTTTGAACAAGCTGTTGCTTATATTCCAATACTTGGTTCTGTTTTGGTCAACCTATGGGTCTCTTTCTGCCCTTTATTATTGTAGGTTTAAGCCAAGTGGTTGTTATCCCAGTTTAACTATATTTAGACTTCAATAGATAATCTATGAAAGGGTGCAGGATGATAAGCTGTCACATGACACTCAGGAATACATCTTTCTGGGTGCAGTACATAAATAAAATTTAGGCTAAACCTGTTTTCCAGACTTTGCAGCCTTTCACCTCTGGGTGTGAAAGATAAAATTTTTAAGTGGCAGGATGCCCTTGACAAACATAGAAACATGGAAGATACAGCACAGGCACAGGCACAGGCCCCAAGGCCCACCATGTCTGCGCTGACCATGATGCCAAATTAAATTAATCCCATCTGCCCGCACATGGTCCATATCCCTCTATTCCTTGCCTGTTGATATGTCTGTCTAAGTGCCTCTTAAGCATTTGCTTTTTCCACCTCCCCTGGCAGCACTTTCCAGACACTTACCACTCTCTCTGTAAAAGACTCACCTCGCAAATCTCTTCTAAACTTTCCCCTGCTCACATTTAACCTGCACCCTCTTGTATTTGACATTTCCACCCCAGGAAAAAGACTCTGACTATCTACTCTATCTATGCCTCTCATAATTTTATATACTTTTTTCAGGTCACCCTCAGCCTCCCAGTGCTCTAGAGAACACGATCCAAGCTTATCCAACCTCTCCTTGCAGCTAATACATTCCAATCCAGGCAATAACCTAGTGAACTTCTTATGCATCCTCACCAAAGCCAGTCCTGGCATTTTTTGAACCATATCTCTGTGATAGCAACAATAATATATTTCCACATGCTATGCATACTCTTTGAATTAAAATAGGTACAACTTAGCCTTGCATTCCTCTCATGTCCCTCACCACTCCCATGACTGCTTTGCCTATTGGACTTAGTTTCTTTTCTATACGTGACTGTACCTACCCCTCACCCAACTGTGCATTTACTCTGTGCCCCATTCCCCTGGAACTGAGAGGTCAGTGATCATAGAATCATACAGTATAGAAATGGACCCTTCACCCACTTTGCCCATATGGACTGTAATGTCTATAATCCAATTGCCCGCAATAGGCCCATATCCCTCTGCACCATTCCTATCCAGGTACCTTCCAAATGCCTTTTAAACATTCTAGTTGTATCTGCCTCTCCCACTCCCTCTGGCAGGTCATTCCAGGTAACCACCGCCCTCTGTGAAAAACTTACCAATCATACCAGGATAGCTTGTGTACTCACCTGATGTGAGCTCTGAACACATCCAATCTGGTTTTAGTTGACATAATTTACTCTGACAGCTTTACCAAATCATTGCAGCTGCTCTCTCTTTCTCTCCTCCAGGCAATGCTCCATGATGAGGTGCTGTGACCTTTTTGCACATGGAAGCAGCACACCAGAATGGTGGTGATGTGAAGGGACCTGTGGGTGAGTGCAGAAAATGTTTTTTATTCCCATTCATGATAGTAGCTGGATTCCCTTGGCATGATCAGAAAGTCCAAAAGGTTTATACTTTATGAACATAGCTCACAAGTCTTTCAGCTGTCTTTACTAAAAGAGAGTGCCTGTGGGTGAAAGCCTTTTTGGACCTTTGTAGGGACAAAAGCCAGAAATAATTTCCTAATGAATGTCAGTACAAAACAACTCTATCATTGCATCATATGCTTGATAAAGAAATGAGGGGTGGACTGGTAGAGGCTTTTGAAATGGTAAAGATTTTAATAGAGTTCATACAGTGCAAATGTATGCACTTGTGGGGAAGAGCATAACCAGAGGTTGTCAATATAAGGTATCCACCAAGAAATCCAACAGGGAATTCAGAAGGAACTCCCTTCACCCAAAGCTCACTTCCACCAGCTGGGTTGAAGTGAATAAGACAGTTGCATTTATAGGGAGGCTGGGCAAGCAGATGAGAGAGAAGGGAACAGAGGGTCACACTGATAGATTGAGCTGAGGAAAGATGGGAGGAGGTTCAAGTGGAACATAAACACCAGCGTGAACTGTTCAGATTTGTAGCCTGTTCTATGCCGTGTAAGGGACTTGACAAACACTCCTTGCACAGCCGGTTGATCCTGTTTCTCTGTCTGTGATTGCGTTTGGTTATGGATCATAACATCATAGTACACACAGAAACTGGCCCTTGTCCATGCCAACCATGATGTCTGTCAGTGCTAATCTCATTTGCCCGTACTTCTCGACTCCCTTCAAATCCAAGTATCTGCCCAAGTGCCTTTTAAATGTTGTAATAGTATCTGCCTCCACTGCCTCCTCTGGCAGGTTGTTCCAAATATTCACCACAGGTTGAGCAGGTTGAAAGAATTCTAAGTGTGCCCCTCCCTGTTGACCATTTCTAATCCTGTTTCCAAGGCATGATTCAAAATGAGGCAACCTATAGGTGCTGTCACTGACTGCCCTGGAAGTGGTAAAGTGGTACAGAACAGGAACAGGCCCTTTGGCTCACAATGTTATGCTGAATTAATTAAGCTAATGACACCTAATCCCTCCTGCTTGCACTTGGTCCATAGCCCTCCATCCTCTACATATTTATGTACCTATCTAAGAGCATCTTAAGTGCCTGTATCGTATCTGCCTCCACTACCACCCTTGGCAGCACATTCCAGGCACTCACCATTCTCTTTGTAAAAAAAACTTGCCCTGTACATCTCCTCTGAACTTTCCCCCTCTCACCTTAAATGCATGCCCTCCAGTATTAGACATTTCGACCCCAGTAAAAAGATACTGGCTGTCTTCTCTTATCTATGCCTCTCATAATTCCACAAAGCTCCATCAGGTCTCTCCTCAGCCTCCACTGCTCCAGAGAAGACAACCCTAGTTTGTCCAACCTCTCCTCATAGCACATGCCCTCTAATTGAGACACTATCCTGGTAAACCTCCCCTGCACCCTCTCCATAGCCTCCACATCCTCCCCATAATGAGGTGACCAAAGTCGAATGCAATACTCCAGATGCGGCTCAAGCAGAGCCCTATAAAACCACAACATAACCTCTCGACTCCAGAACTCAGTGCCTTGTCCAATAAACGCAAGCATGCCATACGCCTTCCCCACCACTCTATCAACCCATTGCCATTAACTGTGTACTTTCCCTCTACACATGATCTCCCAAAGTACCCGGACCAAACTCCATCTGCCATTTCCCCACCTATATTTTAAGGAAGAAGTATTGGGTGGTATACACATGCATTGCCAATTTCAGAATTAGTTTACACTTTTCCTTATTCCCAACTAAAAATCTGCATGGAAACCCAATTTTCCTGTTAGAATCACTTGAAACTGTCATTGATTGTCATCCCACAAGCAATGCAATCTTCCAGAGCAGGAACTGTGATAATGGCCAGAGGAAGCACACTGCAAACCTGCATCCCAGCAGGAGCATGCATAGCCATAATGTTCACATGACTGTTTTCTTAAAGCTTCTTCAGCACTTCTTACATTGCAAGTTTCCATTTTTTTTCCTTCTTATCCTTCTTCTGAATGTCTCTTAATGTTGCTTATTATTAAGTCTTGAAAAAAAAGATTTCTATTCAGCAGGGTGAAGTTTATTTGCTTTCTCTGAGCATCATGTGCTAACAGTTCCGCTCCAGTTCAATTTTGCCTTGACATCCTGAAGTGTTTCTCCCTGCTTTGCTTAAGACTATATTTTGCCATTGTCTATTTCTTCAGACGTGTCATAGTCTGCTCTCAAATGTGCCAAAAATAAATCATCATTCCCTTTGCAAAAGGTAAATGATAGATGTTACTGCCTCTCTGAAATAATTTGGAATGGTTGAGCAGCTTTTCATTATTGCAGTGCTTAGAGCTTTTTTTTCTCCATTTCTGACCACCCTAGCTGTCTCCCTCCTCCAAGTTGTTTGCTTTTTATTCCATTCCTTTCAACTCATCATCGTATACTTTATTTCAGTTCTTCTGCTTTTCAGGTCCCACTCCATCCCCTCCCCCCCCCCCCCCCCAGTCTAATTCTGGTGATTCCAGGAACAAGGAACCACATTGTTTCACCTTGCAGAAAATTCGCTATCCATGCCCTCTTCTTCCTGAAATTCTTTAGTGAAAAAAGTCTTTGACCACTTCTTTGTTTGGGTTATAGTGCCCCTTACACTAGGGTCAATCAGGTCTATCTAAAGGAGAATTCGCTATTACTCTCTTGACAATCTAATATCTTGCTGGATGCAAGTGGATAATTTATAACTGACATAATTAACCTCAGTGCAACCTCCCATTTAAGAGAATACAGAATTGGTGAGGGTCTTCTGAAAGAAAACTTGCATTGCTTAATGGGTGGATAGACGATTACGAATGAAGGAATCCAACTGGTAAAAAGCAGAACAGGAATTGGTGGGAAACTGAACTGCATCGCTTACTTTTCTTTCATTTTAGGTTGAATGTCCTCTGATGCAGTAAGGTTCGCATAGGTTGTGCGGATATTGACAGACTGTTGTCCAGGCAAGTGAAGTCCAGAATAGTCAAGAGAAATTTGGTTAAACTTTGTGTGGACTTATGCAAATTTTACCTGCTGCTTGAAACTATTTATATTTCCTCTTTTATTCCTTTCCT
Organism: Pristis pectinata; assembly: GCF_009764475.1. Taxonomy (NCBI): domain Eukaryota; kingdom Metazoa; phylum Chordata; class Chondrichthyes; order Rhinopristiformes; family Pristidae; genus Pristis; species Pristis pectinata. The sequence continues at coordinate 65,216,587 of NC_067408.1, read as the reverse complement.
TTTCAAATGCTTTCCTCTTTGACCATTTTGTTGCCTGTGAAATTAATGTAAAAAATTATATATCCATTTTTGAAGGAGTTCTGGTCAATATTTATCCCTCCACCAAGATCCCTGCAAATAAATGATCTGTTCGTCAAGCACTGCTGTTTGTGGAAACTTTCCACATTAGCACCTTGTCAGGACAACTTGGCAGTGAAAGCCATATCCTACAAAAGCTTGCTGTAATACCAAGCTCTTTGTAAAGGTCACACTTCATTTGTAAGGGTCACACTTCCTTAATTTGCTTTGTTCAGATGGTACTCTTTTTAGAACCAGGGTCACAATGCAAGGGAAATTTCTTCACTGATATTTTTAGCAAATGTGCAAAACATGTTCCCTGTTCATAGTACAGAGTTTCTAAGAAGTAGTTCTAAAGGTGCACATTTAAATTTTATATCTGTTGGTTCTTCCCAATACAGCAAAATGTTGATAATCTGGCATATGATCATTCAGAAATCTTGTTGGTTTGGCATCTAGTTTGGTCATCAGTCCAGAATGTGAGTTGTAAAAAGGGTGTACAACCGGAGCTAGGAGTCAGGAGAGCAGCTGGGGCCAACATGCGTAGCTGGAGCTGAGGTTGGGACTGAGAACTACCAGGGCTCAGGAATGTGAGTAGTTTTGCAGCCAGAGCTAGGGTTTTTTTGTGCATTTCCCGCTCGCTTCAAACTCAGCAGGTTCACTGGACGTTTTATTATGTTGCTGCGTAACAGGTAAGAGAAGTGAAGTGAAAGTGTATTTGGTATCAGTAGGAGTAATGTCCAATTATCCAGAAAAACTGCTAGTCCAGCACCAAAGTTCCAAGGGTGCTGGATTATCAGAGTTTTAATGTATTTCTGTTCAAAAAACAAGTAACAGAATAGAGACAAACCAAACATCTTTTGTTGGTGGCAAACAATGCTCGACTAATGGTAGACTAACATAACAGTGTATCAAATGTAACAATACAATGTACGCATAGATCTTACGGGCATCTTCCTTAAAAAACAACTAAGCCATATTAACATGAATTTTCTGCATATATTAAACTAGCCTATCAATTAACTACTTAAATAAGATATAAAATTATACAAATAACGAATTATTTACAAGGCACACATACAGACCATGATGAACTATAAAATTAGCTAAATACAAACTTACTGATTTTCTAATCCTCTCAAAGACAATATAACTGAAATGTAACAATTCAACAGTATGTCCCCCAATACTGGTAAACCCAATGAATAACAACTCTTAGATCTTTCTATTCACCAGGAGCTGCTAATGCATTTAGATGATCTGTATGCCCTTAGCTTCGCTGTTATGTTGACAGCAAATTCTGACTTAAGTAATGCTCCTTTGATACCTGCCAGTTCCTTACAGACTTGTTTTATGCCTGCTACCTCCCTGGATTAAGTAGCTTGCTTTCACAATAGGCAGTACACAAACCAGCTAAAGCACATTCAGCTGATTTTGGTACTTTTTTGGGAATTTGGAAAATAAAATCGTACAAGGGATTGATATCTCTTGTGAAGAAACCTTTGGTCAAACTTCTTAAACGATAATTCTTGGGTTATGGTCATTGGTAAAAAGGTGAGAACTTATTGCCAGCAGCAGAGTGACAATTTATGTTTTGCTTGGTGCATAGTAATTGGTAATTGGTTTATTATTGTCACATGTACCGAGATACAGTGAAAAACTTTGTTTTGCATGCAGAGCATAGTGCTTCACAGGGGCTTTATCAACATTGAGCCATATAAGGAGATATTGGTTTAGAAAATCAGAGTTTGGTCAAAGAATTGGAATTGGAATTGGTTTATTATTGTCACTTGTACCAAGGTACAGTGAAAAACTTGTCTTGTATACCGTTCATACAGATCAATTCATTACATAGTGCATTGAGGTACAAGGTAAGACAATATAGAGTACAGAATAAAGTGTCACAGCTACAGAGAAAGTGCAGTGCAGATAGACAATAAGGTGCAAGGTCATAACGAGGTAGATTGTGAGGTCAAGAGTCCATTTTATCATACGAGGGAACCACTAAATAGTCTTATAACAGTGGGATAGAAGCTGTCCTTGAGCCTGGTGGTCTGTGCTTTCAGGCTTTTGTATCTTCTGCCTGATGGGAGAGGGAGGAAGAGAGAATGTCCTGGGTGGGTGGAGTGTTTGATTATGCTGGCTGCTTTACCAAGGCAGTGAGAAGTATAGACAGAGTCCACGGAGGGGAGGCTGGCTTCCGTGATATACTGAGCTGTCTCCACACACAACTGTGCAGTTTCTTGCAGTCCCAGACAGTGCAGTTGCCATACCAAGCCATGATGCATCCAGATTGGATGTTTTCTATGGTGCATCAATAAAAGTTGGTGAGTGTCAAGGGGGACATGCCAAATTTCTTTGGCCTCCCGAGGAAGTAGAGGCATTGGTGAGCTTTCTTGGCCGTGGCGTCTACATAGTTGGACAAGGACATGCTATTGGTGATGTTCATTCCCAGGAACTTGAAGTTCACAACCCTCTCGACCTCAGCACCATTGATGTAGACAGGTGCATGTGCACCGCTCCCCTTCCTGAAGTTAATGACTAGCTCATTGACATTGTTTTGCTGACATTGAGGGAAAGGTTGTTGTCATGACACCATGCCACTAAGCTCTCTATCTCTTTCCTGTACTCCGACTCATCGTTATTTGAGATACTGTCCACTACAGTGATATCATCTGCAAACTTGTAGATGGCGTTAGAGCAGAATCTGGCCACGCAGTCATGAGTGTATAGGGAGTAGAGTAGGGGCCTGAGGACACAGCCTTGTGGGCCACCAGTGTTGAGAATAATCATGCTGGATGTGTTGCTGCCTATCCTTACTGATTGCAGTCTGTTAGTCAGGAAGTCAAGGATCCAGTTGCAAAGAGAGGTGTTGAGTCCCAGGTCTCGGAGTCTGGTGATGAATTTGCTTGGAATTATAATAGTGAAGGCAGAGCTGTAGTCAATAAACAATAGTCTAACATAGGTGTCTTTACTGTTCTGGGGATGCTCCAGGGATGAGTTAAGGGCCAGGGAGATGGCATCCACTATAGACCTGTCAATGGTAGGTGAATTGCAGTGGGTCGAGGTTTTCTGGGAGGCTGGAGTTAATGCATGCCATGACCAGCCTGTCAAAGCCCTTCATGATGGTGGATGTCAGAGCCAATGGGAGGTAGTCATTAAAGCACGTTATGTTGTTTTTATTAGGTATCAGGATGATAGTGGTCTTCTTAAAGCAGGTGGGAACCTCAGATTGAAGTAGGGAGAGGTTAAAAATGTCTGCAAATGCCCTCGCCAGCTGATCTGCACAGGATCTGAGGACATGGCCTGGGACATCATCCGGGCCAGATGCTTTCCATGGGTTCACTCTCCAGAAGACTGATGTTACTTCCTCAATGGTGACCATGGGTTCAGGTTCATTGGAGGCTGTTGGGGTCGTGACATACCAATCCCCATCTGTTCAAGCCTGCATAGAATGCGTTTAGCTCATCGGGAAGGGATGCACTGTTGTTGACGATGCTGCCCAACTTCGTTATGTTGCCCATTATAGCATGTAACTGATGGCTGGTCTGGGACTCGATTTTGGACTGATATTGTCTCTTGGCATGTCTGATAGCTTTACAGAGCTCATGTCTCGATTTCTTGTAAAGGTCAGCGTCTCCTGATTTGAATGCTGCAGTCCTGGACTTCAGAAGGCAGTGGCTCTCCCGGTTCATCTGTGAATATCTTGAAGGAGGAAAACAAAGTAATGAAGTCTTGAGAGAGAATTCCCAAGCTTAGGCTTTGTTATCTGTTTTCTTTTAACCATATCTAAGCATAAATACATTATATCACACACATTTCCCAACAGCAGTTGTAACCCTCCCAAAGTAATGTAGCTGCCTTAGTAATTGCAGTAATACATTGTTTCCAAAATATTCTCAAACCCATTGATAATTTTTAACTTAAATTATTCTTAATGCTGTCTTCTTGCATCCTCTCACATTGCGAATAGGCCAAAGAAATTGGATCTTTTTCTTTGCTGACCTTTTTGAAGCTGGTAAGTCATTGCCTGGACTTCCCTGTCTGGAGAGCTTCCATTTCTGAAACAAGCAGGAAAGGCTGAGATTGTTGGATTCAATACTGAGTCCCAAGTGCAGCAGTCGACTCAGATGGAAGATATGGTGATGTTCCCTTCACTTACATTAGGCTTTGTGTAGGAGGCCAAAGACAGAGGGATCACTCAATCTGCATCTGTTTCTCCAGTGTATAGAAAGCTACATCATGAGGATTGAATGCAGTACCATAGCATACGGTAGCATAGTGGTTAGCATAATGCTTTACAGCGCCAGCGACCCAGGTTCAAATCCAGCCACTATCTGTAAGGAGTTTGTACATTCTCCCCGTGCCTGCGTGGGTTTCCTCCGGGTGCTCTGGTTTCCTCCCACATTCCAAAGACGTACAGGTTAGGAAGTTATAGGCATGCTATGTTGGCGCCGGAAGTGTGGTGATACTTGCGGGCTGCCCCCCAAAATCACTACGCAAAAGATGTATTTCACTGTGTGTTTCGATGTACATGTGACTAATAAAGATCTTATGTATCTTATGTATCTGTAAATTGAAAGACGTGCAAATGAATTTCTGATTCTCATCAGAATTTCTGATTGCTCAACTCTCATTGCCCTGGACGCTCTTGAACCACCATTATTTTTCTGGTAAAGAGACTCTTATGAGTGGTGTGGGGTAGGGAATTCCAGGTTTTAGACCCAGTGACTATGAAGGAACTAGCAATATATTTCCAAGTTGGGTGAGTGACTTGGTGGGGAACCTGCAGGTGGTGGTGTTCCCCTTAGCCTACTGACCCAGTCTTTTTGGTGGTAGAGAGCTCAGGATAGGAGGTACTATTGGAGTAGCCTGGGCAATTAACGGCATTGCTTTTTTGTAGATGGTACTCACTGCAGCCACTGTGTTCTGGCGGTGGAGGTAATGTTTAGGGTGATGGATGGGGTACTGAATAAGCAGGCTTTTTTGTCTAGTTTGATCTCAAGCCTCTAGAGAATTGATGGAGCTGCATTCATCCAGGCAAATAGAGAGAGAAATAGAAAAAATTCATCACACTTCTAACTTGTGTCTTATTATTGCCTTGGAGTGTCATGACGTTACTCACTGCAGAATACCCAGCCTCTGACCTGCACTTGTAGCCACGGTATTTATTTGGCTGGTTGAGTTGAGTTGCTGATCAATGATAGCCTTCAGGTTGATGATGGTGCAGGATTTGGCAATGGTGATGTCATTGAATGTGAAGCATAGGTGATTATACTCTCTTATTGGACGTGGTCATTATCTGGCACTTCTGTGTTGTGAATGTTACTTGGCACTATCAGCCCATGCTTGAATGATGTTCAGGTCGTGCTGCAATCAGGCATGGACTGCTTCATTTGACCATGACCTTGGGTTCTCAGTCCCAGTTATTTCTGAAACTTTCATCGTGTGACTTTGCCCCAATCACCACATTCAGATAAACAGACATTTAATCTCTGTAATAATTAATAAACAAAATTGTTTAAATGATAAAGACAGACAATCTTTTAATGATTTTTTCTCTTGATTGTGGCCCACTTTATATCCAGGGGCCTTCCTGGAAGGAATAGAGTCAGTTAAGCATGGATTCTCAGAATATGCTCAGATCACTGTGTGTGGAACACTGATAGAAATGACCAAAAAGTTGCTATCTTCATTCAAATTTGAATCATTGGCAGAGGAGTATGCAAACTCTTCATCTATGTAGAATTGCTTAACCGCACTCCAAAGAGTATCAAGGGTAATTTGTCTTTGGAGGAACACAATGTACAGAGGGGGCTGAGGTTTGTTAAATGCTTAAGGAATTGGATATAGTCCTATTGCTTGAGAGGGAGATAGGGATGACAGGAGCGGAGAAATACTTTGGCTGGTTCAATCCATAAGACAACTCCTGGTAAATGAGAGAAATTACTGGGAGAAGATATTTCTAGTAGGATTGGGATGTGTGGCACAGCAACTGTGCAGGTTAAGAGCTTTGGAAACTGAAGCCCTTGCATTGAGGCTAAAACACAATCGATGGAGATGTAGGGGTGGGGAAGGGAGGAAAGGGGGTGGGAATTGAAGACCACCTCCTCAGGCCTGGGAGAGACCTACTGCTTCTCCTGGCACATCCAGCTCTTAGGAAAGGCAACAATTGATTATTTTTTGCAGTGAAGGAAATTTCCAGGATAATGCTGAGCTTGCCCCTGCTCCCAACCACTTTCTTTGTATGTTTCAGCATTGATGGGGTGAGCGGGGTACAGGAGGGCTGGAGTGTGATGAGACTGACAATCTCTTCATCCGCTTCTTTGCTTGTGTTCCTATTCTGTGGGGTATGAGCAGAGCTTGGTGTCCTGATTTTAGGGTTTATTCCTCAAGATGGCAGCAGCAATGAAAACAATCTCTTCATAGCAGGCAGACTTAACAAATTAATATAGGATTACTAAGAGGGAGAAGTGAAAAGGGAACTTGAGCTGCCTGGCATCCTGAGATTGGTCTGTAAGTCATCTGGGCCAGAAACCACCAAAGCTGCTTGTTCTGGATTTCAGCAGTCCTTTGCAGTTTCCTCAAATCTCTTGCCTTCACTGGCAGTGACTCACGGCCTTGAATCGATTCTCAGCCTACAGTAAAACTCTGTTAATTCACTATCCAACTATTTGGAAGTCCTGATGGTTCGGTATCTGACACCAGGCAATGTCTGCTGCACTCCCTTCTGACTCACCAGCGCTCCAGTTCCCACACTCCCTTTCCACTCACTGCAGCCCTGGTTCCCACAATCCCTTTTAACTCACTGGAGCCCTGGTTCCCAGACACCCTTTTAACTTACTGGAGCCCTGCTTCCCATGCACCCTCTCTAATCATCAGGCCCCTGGTTCCAATGCACCCTTTCCAGTCATTGGGGCCCTTGTTCCCATGCTCCCTTTAAGTACTAGGTTCACTGGAAAATGTATCATAATATTGTGTAACATCTAAAGAAAGTGAATTAAAAGAAAGTGTTGAGCTATTCATAGAAATCACATCCAATAGTCTGGAAAATTAGCCAGTCTTCCAAGTCCTGAGCATGCCGGATTATCCAGGGTTCACTGCCAGGTTATCCAAGTTATATTGAATCATAGAGTAAAATCATAGTATAATGGAAAATTCTGGGTGAAAAAAATTTTTCCTCATCTCCCTACAACTCCTTCCAGTACTAATTTAATTTCTGCCCCATAGTTTTTGAACTTTTTGCTAAGGGAAGTGGGTCCTTCTTACTTACTTTGTCTCAGCCTGTCAATTAAGTTTCCTTACAGTTCTCTTTGTTCCAAAAAATTTCTCAGCCTCTCCAATCTTTCCTCACAACTGCAGTTTTCCAATCTCAGCAATATCATAAACCTCCATTGCACCATCGCCAGTGGAATCACACCTTTAATGTGGTACTCGAGCTGTGGCCTAATGATCATTGTCACAGTTCTAGTATAACTTCCCTGCTCTTTTAGTTTATGCCTCAGTTAATGAAGGAAAGTATCCCATCTGCCTTTTTAACCGCCTTGTTATCCTCTGTCTTTAATGATCTGTGGAAGTCCCTCTGTTCCTCTACATTACTCAATATCCTCTTATTTCTTCCCTTGCCTTGTTGCATTACCTCATACTTCTGTATTTTAAATCTGGCACTTCTCTACCCAAGTGACTGGCTCCTATAATGTCCTGAAATCAAAAGCTTTCCTGCTCACTGTGAACTACAGTCAATTTTTGAAGTAAAAACTGAAAGTGCTGGAAATACTCAGCAGATCTGGCAGCATCTGTGGAGCAAGAAACAGACCTTTCATCAGAACTAAGAAATGGAACATGTTTTAAATTGCAAGGAAGGGGGAGGAGTGGAGAGAACAAAGGGAATATCTGTGATAGGGTGTGGAATGAAGAGAGACTGACACAAGCAGTGGTGATACCAGTTGAAAGAGGGTTGCTGCTCATTAATCACAGCTGATCTTTTTGGACAAGGTGTAAATAAAAGGAGATGAATGAGAATAGGAGAAAATAAAATCAATGCTGGAACCATGGGAGGCAGATCACAGCAGTTGTCAGAAATTTGAAACAAAAGAAATACCTAGAAGATCAGGAAGCATCCATGGAGTGAGAAAAACTGTGTTACTTTACAGGTTGACAAATTTTCATCAGAACTGGGCAGTTCTGGCATAAACAGGAAACATAGTCACATGAAATCGTTGAATTCAGTATTGAGTGCCAAGGTCTATTCCCTACCTGGATACAAGACAAGATGTTGCTCCTTGAGCTTGTCATGGACTTCCTTGAAACAATGTAAGAGGCCAAAGACAGAGAGGTTAGATTGGGAGTAGGATGGAGAATTAAAGTGACAGGTGGAAGGTCAGGGTCACCCTTGCAGACTGAACAGAGGTGTTTTGCAAAGTGGTCATCCAATCTAAGTCTGGTTTCTCCAATATGGAGGAGACCAAATTGTGTTGCACAATATACTAGATTGGAAGAAGAGCAAGTGAATGGCTACTTCACCTGGAAAGAGTATTTGGGACCCTGGACAGTAGGAAGGGAAGAAGCAGAAGTTGCTGCATCCTATGGGCTTGCATGGGAAGGTGCTATGAGAAGGGGAGTGGTTGATAGAGATGGAAGCATGAACCAGGGATTTGTGGAGGGAAAGGTTCCAAGGGAATGCTGGGAGGGGAGGGGAAGATGTGCCTGATGATGGCATTTTGTTGAAGATGGTGGAAATCACTGAGGATAACCCACTGAATGTGGAGGCTGAGGGAGGGGTGGGTGGTAGGTCACCCTGTCCAAGGGGAGCCCTGTCCTTGTTCTGAGTGGGAGGAGAGGGGTTGAGAACAGAAACACAGGAAATGGAACCGATATGGGGCTGAGGGTGCTGTTGACCACGGTAGAGGGGAAGCCATGATTGAGGAAAAAGGAAAATCTCTTGGAATCAGTGCTGTGGAAAGTCTCATCAGCAAGGCGGTAGCGACGGAGATTGAGAAGCTGGGAGAGTAGAGCAGAGCCCTTAAAAAAGGCAAAGTCAGAGAAGATGTAGTGAAGGTTAAATATGGATTTCTGTGGGCTTGTAATGGATACTAGTCTCTAAACTATCCCCTGAGATGGAGGGAGAGTCCAGAAGGGAAAGGAAGAGTCAGGGATGGACCATGTGAAAGTGAGAGCAGGTGGCAATAAAGGTGGTGAGTAAAACAAGGATTTCCAAGAGACAATACCAGTCCCAAATCGAGTCCCAGACCAGTCGTCAGTTGTGGCAGGGCTTGCATGCTATAACGGGCTACAAAACAAAGTCAGGCAGTATCGCCAACAACAGCACATCCCTTCCTGATGATCTTAAAGCATTCTATGCACATTTTGAACAGAAAGGTTGTACCACAAAGAGACAGCCATTGCTTGGGCTCGTGAGTTCTCAGAGCTACACCTTTGAATTGGAGAAAGTGAGTTGTGTTAAAGGAAAAGTTCTTCAATGTGAGAACAAATTCAGCCAGGTGAAAGAAGGTGGTGGTAGAGGGAAACTGGTTGTACCTCTGTTCAAGGAAAAAGCAAAGGTCCCTCAGGTGTGGAATGGAAGTACAGAGCAATTGGATACCCCTGGAAAAAATGAGCTGATTGAGACCAGTTAAATAGAAATTGTTTTACATAGCAGAGGGCATCAGGGGTGTCATAAATGTAAGTGGAAAGCAACTGGACAAGAAGATAAAGACTAGAGTCAAAATGGGAAAAAATTAAAACTGTAGGACAAGAAAAGGTTGGAACATTGTGTCTGCCCAGACTGCCCTGCTTGTGGATCTTGGAAGGGGAGGTAGAAGCAGGCTGTGTGGGATTGAGGACAGCACAATGACTCAGCTGGTAGTGTTGCTGCCTCAGCTCCAGCAACCCAGTTTCAATCCTGACCTTGGGTGCTATGTACAGAGTGTGCCAAAGAGGTCAATCCATGTGTTCGCAAACTGGAAACCATGGATGAATCAGAAGATCCACATCCTACTGAAGTCCAGGACTGCAGGATTCAAATTGGGTAACCCTGACCTATATAAGAAATTGAGATATGACCTTCGTAAAGCTATCAGGGATGCCAAGAGACAAAACCAGTCCAAAATTGAGGTCCAGAGCAACTGTCAGTTGTGGCAGGACTTACATGCTATAACGGGCTACAAAACTAAGTCGGGCAGCATCACCGACGGCAGTGCATCCCTTCCTGATGAGCTTAACGCATTCTATGCATGTTTTGAACAGAAGGGGAATGGATTGTCACCACCCGCCCTGACAGCCGCTGTAGATGTTATGTAGAGTCACCGCTGCAGATGTTATTTAGTCTTCTGGAGAGTGAACCAGCGGAAAGCATCTGGCCCGAATGGGGTCCCCAGCCGCATTCTTAGATCACGTGCAGATCATCTGGCTGGGGTATTTGCAGACAGTTTTAAGCTCTCCTTACTTCAATCTAAGGTTTTCACCTGTTTTAAGAAACTACCGTCAGCCTGGTAGCAAAGAAACATAAAGTAACATGCCTTAATGACTACCACCCAGTGGCTCTGACATCCACCATCATGAAGTGCTTTAAGAGGCTTGTCATGGCACACATCAGCTCCAGCCTCCCAGACAACCTCGACCCACTGCAATTCACCTACCACTGAAACATGTCCAGGGCCATCTCTGTGGCCCTACACTCATCTCTGGAGCATCTGGACAGTAAAGACACCTACATTAGACTATTGTTTATTGACTACAGCTCTGCCTTCAATACTATTTTTCCAAGCAAACTCAACTCCAAACTCCTAGACCTGGGACTCAACACCTCTCTTTGTAGCTGGATCTTTGACTTCCTGACCAACAGACCACAATCGGTAAGGATAGGCAGCAACAGCTCCACCACGATTATCCTCAACACAGGTGACCCACAGAGTTGTTCCTCAGCCCCCTACATTACTCCCTATACACTCACGACTGCGTGACCAGACTCTGCTCTGACTCCATCTACAAGTTTGAAGATGACACCACTGTAGTGGGCCAAATCTCAAATAACGATGAGTTGGAGTACAGGAAGGAGATAGAGAGCCTAAAGACATGGTGTCACTGGCAACAACCTTTCCCTCAATGTCAGCAAAACAAAAGAGCTGGTCATTGACTTCAGAAAGGGAGCGGTGCACACGCTCCTGTTTACGTCAATGGCACTGAGGTCAAGAGGGTTTAGAACTTCCAAGATCCTAGGAGTGAACATCACCAACAGCCTGTCCTGGTCCAACTACGTAGATGTCATGGCCAAGAAAGTGCATCAGCACCTGTATTTCCTCTGGGGACTAAAGAAATTTGGCATGTGCCCATTGGCTCTCACCAATTTTTATCGATGCATGATAGAAAGCATCCTATCCGGATGTATCACGGCTTGGTATGGCAACTGCTCTGCCTGAGGCCGCAAGAAACTGCAGAGTGTTGTGAATACAGGTCAGCACGTCATGGAAACCAGCTTCCCCTCCATGGCCTCTGTCTACACTTGGTCCCTCGGTAAAACAGCCAACATAGTCAAAGACCCCACCCATCCTGGACATTCTCTCTTCTCCCCCTTTCCATTGGGCAGAAATCATATATCTGAAATAAGCCTGAAATAAAATACCACTAGGCTCAAGGACAGCTTCTATTCTGCTGTTATTAGACTATTGAATGGTCCCTAGTAAGATAACATGGACTCTTGAGCTCAAAATTTATCTTGTTATGGCCTTGCATCTTATTGTCTGCCTGATTGAACTTTCTCTGTAACTGTAACACTTTATTCTGCATTCTGTTGTTGTTATCCGTTGTACTACTTCAATGCACTGATGTGATCAAATGATCTCTATGGATGGTACCCAAAGCAAAGTTTTTCACTGTACCCAGGTACATGTGACAATATTAAACCAATTTACCAATTTGTATGAAGCTGGAACACTTTTGATGTGATGTCTGTAGCTTAACGTCTGTAGTCAGGAAAATGCTTGAAGCTATCATTAAGGAAGAAATAGCGAGACATCTGGATAGAAGTGGTTCTATCAGGCAGACGCAGCATGGATTCAGGAAAGGCAGGTCCTGTTTGACAAACTTACTGGAGTTCTTTGAGGATATAATGAGCGCAGTGGATAGAGGGGAACAGGTGGATGTTGTATACTTCGATTTCCAGAAGGCATTTGAGAAGGAACTGCCTAAAAGACTTATCCATAAGATAAGGATGCATGGAGTTGGGAGTAATATATTAGCATGGATAGAGGATTCCTTAACCAATAGAAGGCAGAGAGTTGGGATAAATGGGTGTTGCTCTGGTTGGCAGTCAGTCGTGAGCAAGGTGCTGCAGGGGTTGGTGCTGGGCCTGCAACTGTTCACAATATACATTAAAGATTTGGAAGAGGGGACAGAGTGTAGTGTACCTAAGTTTGCCAATGACACAAAATTGAGTGGAAAAGCAAATTGTGCAGAGGATGTGGAGAGTCTGCAGAGAGATATAGATAGGTTAAGTGAGTGGGCAAGGGTCTACCAGATGGAGTACAATGTTGGTATATGTGAGGGTATGCACTTTGGAAGGAAAAATAGATCAGATTATTATTTAAATGATGAAAGGTTGCAGCATGCTGTTGTGCAGAGGGACTTGGGAGTGCTTGTGCATGAATTGCAGAAGGTTGGTTTGCAGGTGCAACAGGTTATCAAGAAGGCAAATGGAATGTTGGCCTTCATTGCTAGAGGGATTGAATTTAAAAGCAGGGAGGTTATGCTGCAACTGAACAGGGTACTGGGAAGGCTGCACCTGGACGACTGCGTGCAGTTCTGATCTCCTTACTTGAGGAAGGATATACGGGGTTTAGAGGCAGTACCGAGGAGGTTCACCAGGTTGATTCCAGAGATAAGGGGGTTAGCCCATGATGAGAGATTGAGTCGCCTGGGACTGTACTTGCTGGAATTCAGAAGAATGAGAGGGGATCTTATAGAAACATATAAAATTACAAAAGGGATAGATAAGATAGAGGAAGGGAGGTAGCTTCCACTAGTAAGAGAGACGAGAACTAGGGGACATAGCCTCAAGATTTGGGGGAATAGATTTAGGACAGAGATGAGGAGGAACTGCTTTTCCCAGAGAGTAGTGAATATGTGGAATTTGTCTGCCCAAGGAAGCAGTAAAGGCTACCTCATTGAATATATTTAAGACACAGTTAGATAGATTTTTGCATAGTAGGGGAATTAAGGGTTATGGGGAAAAGGCAAGTATGTGGATCTGAGTCCACAGCCAGATCAGCCATGATCTTATTGAATGGTGGAGCAGGCTCAGCGGGCCAGATGGCCTACTCCTGCTCCTATTTCTTATGTCCTTATGACCATGTGGATTTTCCCCTGGTGCCCAACTTTCTTCCTACGTCCCAAAGACATGCAGCTTGGTAGATTAACTGGGTATTGTAAATTAACCCTTGCGTTAAGTGGATGGTAGAGAATCACGGGGAGTTAATGGGCATGAGAAAGAGAATGGAAAGAGAATGTTGGATTGATGGGATTGTTCTGTAAGCCATAGGCTCGATGGGCAAATTAGCTCCTTCTATGTTGTAAGGAAATATGGAAATATAAATATAGTACAAGTCTGTGACAATAACCTGAGGTTCAGCGGTGGGGTCATGGTCCAGAGGAAGATTTGAGGAGGTGTCTAAGAGCTGACATTCAAGGTAGTGGTCAGTTCTCCAGACCACAACAGCACCATCTTTGTCAGAGAGTTTGATGACAACATTGGGGTTGGTTCACTAGTGGAGTGCTGCAAGTTCAGAGGAGGGTAGGGTAGAATGAGAAAAAGGAGTGGGAAAACAGAAAAGTTGCAGCCTGACCTGCCATTTCCAATATTTTAGGTTATTTCAGATTTACAGTTTGTTTTGCTTTTCAAGCCAATTTTTGTATCATTCGCAAACTTCTTTGTCAAATTTCTTTGTACATATGTTGCTTTAATCTTTTCGAAGAAACCTTGAGTTACCATCAGGTGATGTGAGGTGATGTGACAATTTAGACTATCTTATTACACTGGCCTGCCAGAACACCTATCGTATGTTTCGGTTAGTACAGTTTAACCTTGCATAATGATAAGTTGCAATGAACTGCCAACAGCAATTACAGCGTATACAGCACAGAAACAGGCCTGTCGGCCTAACTCATCCAAGCCAACCATTGAACCTACCTGAGCAAGTTCAAACACAGGCAAATGGGACCATTTCTTGCTAAACCTTTCCTATCCATGTACCTGTCCAAATATTTTTTTTAAAGGTAATTGTAACTGCCTCTACTCTTCCTCTGGCAGCTCATTCCATATATCTATTGATACATGTTGATCAATATATATTACCCTCCACCCTATTGATCAACTTCTGTGACTCAAGCAAGCAAGGACTTTGTCACATCTTCAGAATCTCCCAAATCACCCTGCAGTCAAAGACACAAATTTTAAGCATTCCATGTCAGTCAATTAGCATACGGTATGATACCATTACTATCAAGTAATACTAGTATAAATAACCAGGTGTTTTAGTAATACTGTGTTGATGGAAAAGTGTCATCTGAGCATGGACCAGTCACTCAGCACAGCAGTAAAACATCAGCCCTTCTAAAAGCACAGCTTTCAGAGTGCAGCTTGATCTTGTCTGACATGAATCTTTCCACTGAGCCATGGCTGGACCAGGAGGAGTTGTAATCATTTTTCCAGCTATTCATACTTATCGATCATAATTTTTTACTTTATTTTTTAAATCAGGTTTATTATCACTGATTTATTTGACATGAAATTTGTTGTTTTGCAGCAGCAGTACAGTGCAAAGACATAAAAATTTCTATAAATTACAAAATAACTAAATAGTGCAAAAAGAAAGGAATAACAAGATATTATTCATGGGTTCATGGATTGTTCAGAAATCTGATGGCGGAGAAGAAGGTGTTCCTAAATCACTGAGTGTGGGTCTTCAGGCTCCTGTACCTCCTCCCTGATGGTAGTAACGAGAAGAGGGCATGTCCTGGATGGTGAGGGTCCTTAGTGATGGATGCTGCCTTCTTGAGGCACCATCTATTGAAGATGTTGTTGATGGTGGGGAGGGTTGTGCCCATGATGGAGCTGACTGAGTCTACAACCCTCTGCAGCCTCTTGTGATCTTGTGCATTGGAGCCTCCATACCAGGATGTGATGCAACCAGTAAGAATGCTCTTCACCGTATATCTATAGAAATTTGTAAGAGTCTTTGGTGACATTCCAAATCTCCTCAAACTCCTAATGTAGTAGAGCTGCTGGTGTGCCTTCTTTGTGATTGCATCAATGTTTTAGGCCCAGGATAGATCCTCTAAGATGTTGATGTCCAGAAACTTGAAGCTGCTCACCCTTTCCCCTGCTGACCCCTCAATGAGGGCTGGTGTGTGTTCTCCCGACTTCCCTTTCTTGAAGACCACAGTAAATTCCTTGGGCTTGCTGATGTTGAATGCAAGGTTGTTGTTGCAACGCCACTCAACCAGTCGACCTATCTGATTCCTGTACATCTCCTCATCGCCATCTGAGATTCTACCAACAACAGTGGTGTGATTTGCAGATTTATAGATGGTGTTTGAGCTATGCTTGGCCACACAGTCATGAGGGTAGAGAGAGTAGAGCAGTAGAGCATGAGGCTAGGCACGCATCCTTGAGGTGTGCCTGTGTTGATTGTCAGCGAGGAGGAGGTGTTATCACCAATCTGCACCGACTATGGTCTCCCTATAGGAAAGTTGAGGATCCAGTTGCAGAGGGAGGTTCAGAGACCCAGGTTTTGAAACTTGTTGATTAATAGTGAGGGGATGATGGTGTTGAATGCCGAGCTGTAATCAATAAACAGCTGCCTGATGTATGTTTTGCTGTTGTCTAGGTGCTCCAAAGCAGAGTGGAGAGCCAATGAGATTGCAGTTTTTCAGTACCCAGCCAATATCATCTACCAAAACTTCTTTTAACTCATCCCCTGTCTGATCAAACACTCTCAGAATTCCTTCTTTTAAAATTAGCTTCTTGCAAAATTTGAGGAGAAGGAACATAGTTTTGGAATGTTACCCTTGGTGGGGAAATCTAGAACTAGGGACTTAGCTTTAGAATAAGAGGTGGCCCATTTAAGACAGCAATGACGAGGAAATTCTCTCAGAGGAAGATGGTGCCTCAAGAAGGTGGCACCCATCACTAAGGACCCTCACCATCCAGGACGTGCCCTCTTCTCATTACTACCATCGGGGAGGTAGTACAGGAGCCTGAAGACCCAGACTCAACGATTCAGCAACAGCTTCTTCCCCTCCACCATCAGATTTCCGAATAGTCCATGAATTCATGAACACTGCCTTGTTATTCCTTTTTTTTGCACTGTTTATTTTTGTAATTTATAGTAATTTTATGCCTTTGCACTGTACTGCTGCCACAAAACAACAAATTTCACATCATCTACCCAGTGATAATAATTCTGATTCTGAATATTTGGAATTCTCCACCCCTGAGAACTTTGAATAAATTCCAAGGAGGAGATAGACAAAGTTTTGGTCTGTAAGGGAGTCCAGGGCTATGGGGTGCAAGCAGGAAATTGGAGCTGAGGCTAAGATCTTGTATATTAGCAGAGTAGACTTGAGGAGCCTCTTGCTCCTATTTTTTGAGGAGCCTCTTGCTCCTATTTTTATGTTCTGATGTAACATACAAACTCTCCCCATCTCACCTTCATAACCATACCACACATTCTGAATTTACATTTTGTGCACCTCAGCTATGCTAATGACAGCTTGTTGGTTCTATTTCCATTGGTTAATGCTGGTAGTGTCCATTTAATAAATTTTCATGCTCATAAATGTGTATCATTCAATGAACAATCAAATTCTTAAAATGGATTGTTTATATTTCCACAGAAAGTGTATATGAAGATGAGGAGACACCCTGAGTATAAATGAAGGTAACCTTTTAAGGGCACTACCCTGTTTAACGTCAAGAGTGTAATTTGCCTGGGATGTTTTCTCCAGAAAAGACATTTGCTGAACTAATATAAACCGACTTTGAAATCATGAAGGGATCTGAGAAATCGATATAGAGAAAATGTTTTCATCTATAGAAGAGTCCAGAAGCCGAGGGCTATAAACTCAGCAGCCCTAACCCACCCTGAGAAACTTCACAAAAAGAATAGTGAAAATAGTGAGACAATTGCCAAAGAAGGATGCCTTTGATAGATAAGCTCATAAGGAAGGGCAGAATTGAAGGATATATCAATAGGGTGGGTGAGGTATTGGCACAAGCCTGCTGGATGAATGACCTATTCCAGCATGTAATGTGTATCATAAAGTTGACTGTACAGTAAATTATAATCTACATATTTTGTTTTTTGCACATTTCACTTTTTAATGTCATTTTCTTGCAAGGACTTGGGATTTATTTATTTTTGGGACTAAGTTCAGGAACAAACTGCAGAGAAAAAGTAATCTGATATGGATTTAGCATTAGGGAGGGCATGAGTCCTTCATTAGAACCCAGGTGAGAGAATTTGGAGCATACGAAATATTCTGATGCCATTGTGATACGAGAAAATGAGCTCATTTTCCTTGTGTTTTGGGTCTGGTTTGTGAAGATATTATGTTCCATTTTCATTGAATAGGTTCAAAGGACTGTTTCTTCACCTTGGAGATGCTTTCGCACATTTTCTACTGCTGAGAAATTAGACCCTTAGTTCTCTGGTGATGTTAAAAGTCAAATTTCATTCTTAATGGGACTTGACTAACCGGGGTTGTGTCCATTTTAGCCAAGAATAATAAAGCCATGTCCTTGCCACTGAGATATCACCAATTTGAAATCCAGGGTGCTCTCTAGTCATCAAACTCTAAATGTAAATAAAACATTTTCTTGGTATAAATGCCAGCCTTGTTGGGTTGGTAGCATTCTTTGCTCTGGGTTAAAGGTTTACAGGGACAGACCCCATGTTGAGAATATAATCAGTGCTGGTGCTTCAGGTTAGTGTCAGGTGGATATAGTAGATCACTTCTTGAAGAAAAACATAAGATTAGTGTTCAGATTTATTCCAAAGTGAGTCACTCAAACCTTTAACCAATATTTTCCCACTTAGCTCTCTAACTGATCAGGGTTGTGAAATATAAACAACAATTATCATTTTTTAGATCATCTGTAACACAACAACATTTATCCGGAGTTCACAAGAGGGATCAAGCAAATTATACCACTGAGCCTCATGAGGTGATGACAGAGGAAATATGCAAAAACTTGATCAAAGAGTTAGCTTTTAACAAGTACCTTATAGGTGGAAAGAGGATTGGAGAGGTTTTTTGGTTTTGTGATACCAGAACCTAAGGCTTTGTCACATGAAGGCATAGTCTTCATTGTCATAATGATTAAATTTTGGGATGAACAAGGGGCCAAAATTGGAGGAGCAGGGAATACTCAGAGGGTTAGAGGATGATGGAGATTATGGAGACATAGATGGGCGAGAACAAGGAGGTGAGAATTTCAGCACCAGGATGTTGCTTAGGAAGGAGGCAGGTGCCTGTCAGTGGAAATATATTGCAGTCTGAATGGGTGTGAGTTAGGATGTGGGCAGCAGACTCCTGAAGGACCTCGGATTTACAAAGAATAAGAGGGTACAGCTAGAAGTACAATCGAATAGTCAAGTTGTAGCGAGTGCCTGGTTGAAGTTTTGAGCAGTGGATAATACTACATGAATGCAAGCATAGGAGTGAGATTAAGCCATGCGATTCCTTGAGCCTCCTCCAACTTTCAACTTGGTTGATCTGTTGATTTGTCTCATCTCTACTTTCCAACCTGATCCTCACGACTTTTGATTCTGCTATAGTCCCAAAATCATCTGCCTTAGCCTAGATAACACTAAATAATCAAGTCTTCACAGCGATGAAGTAGATTTATGACCCCCCCAGAGATGACATTCCTCCTCATCTATCTTAAACTCATTTATTTTGAGACTTTGACCCTACCCCTGGGTTCCTCACAAAAACATCTACTCAGCATCTACCTACCAAGACCTCTCAGAATCTTACATGATTCAGTAAGATCATGTTCAAAACTCCAGAAAGTATACACCTAATCTATTTAACCTTCCCCATAAGACAACCCCTTCATCCTTGGAATCAATGTAGTGTACTGCTTCCAAGGCAGTATATCCTTCAACAAGGAGACCAAAACTCTATATTGTTCTCCAGCTTTGGTCTCACTTCTGTCCCTCTACGCTCTATCCCTCTTGCAATGAAAACCAGTGGAAGAAATAGGGGATCTTGTAGTCAAACATGGACTAAGGTTCAATCTTTCCAATTTGGTCTCAGACATATTCCAGGCTGATGTTTGTACCCAAGGGATGGAATTTGTGGTGGGGACCAAAAACCAATGACATGGGTTTTTCCAACATTTAGCTGGAGTAAATGTTCATTCGTCAAATAGTCTAACAGTTTAGAGTCATAGAGTTGTACAGCACAGAAACAGGCCTTTCAGTCCACCTCGCCCATGCTGCCATTTTCACCCATCGACACTAATCCCATTGGAATTGCATCCTTCTATGCCTTTCCTATTTAAGTGCTTATCTAAATGCCTCTTTAAAATAGTACTTAAAGCTGATTCCACTACCTGTAAAAAAAACTTACCCTTCAGATCCCCTTTAAAACTTCTTCATCTCACCGTAAACCTAATGCCCTTTTGTTTTTGATACCTTTTTCATAAGAAAAAGATTTTGACTTCTATCCTATCTATGCCTCTCATGATCTTATATACTTCTATCATGTCACCCCTCAGCCTCCTTCGCTCCAGGGAAAACAAAGCCCAGCCTATCCAACTTCTCCTCATAACTAAAGTCCTCCAATCCAAGCAACATCCTGGACCACTCTCTCCAGCATAATCACAAGCTTCCTAGAATGTGGTATTCAGAACTGCACACAATACTCTATAGAGGGGTCAAGAGTGGTGGTGGGTTACTGGCTTGTTTTGCCAAATGCTGTTGCAGCCATTCATCTGTGCCAAACTCTCTATCTGATCTAAGCTTTAGCAAAAGTCTTCCTTTTATAGTTTGGATGCCACTTGTTTGAGCACCATTTTCCTTTGTTCATATTACAGAACCCTTCCTAGGATGCTTTAGGAAACTGGTGTTATGGCACCTATTGCAGTTCTACACCAGCAACCTGCTGGTTAAAAATCAGCCAGGTCATCAAGTGTTGGGGAACCACTCTGAAAAGTCAGAAGTTGTTATGTCCTACTGATACCACTTCCATTTTTAGTTACCACAGAGCTAACAATCATATATAGCACAGGGCAGCACAACTAGTACAGCTGCTGCCTCACAGCACCAGAGACTCAGATTCAACCCTGACCTTGGGTGTTGTCTATGTGGAGTTTGCATGTTCTCCCTCTGACCATGGGGGTTTCCTCTGGGTGCTCCAGTTTCCTCCCATATACCAAAGACATGCAGGTTGGTAGGTTAATTGGCCACTGTAAATTGCCCGTAGTATATAGATCAGTGGTACAATTTGGAGGCAGTTGATGTAAATGTGGGGAGAATAAAAAAATGGGATTAATGTAGGGATAATGTAATGGGTTGTTGATGGTCATTGTGGACTTGGTGGTGGAAGGTCCTGTTTCTGTGCTTTATGTGTCTGATTTGAAGATGAGGATCGCCATATTGGATGCCAATCCTATATCTTTGTCTGTGAGATTATGTGCAAGATTGATATCTGGGAAAGTGACTGACTTACTCTACCAGAGTCATTCTTCTGGTGGTGTGAGCCTGCAGAATGTCAATAATTGGTCTTAAATGCATGATTTGAGATTGAGCAGCAAATTAACTGGGTTGGGATGTTGCTAGTTGGGATTATCTCAATGCAGAAGAATCTGTGGATTTGACAAATAATAAAAATACATTTGTCCTAAAATGAGGAGCAGGTAGCATTTGTTTCATTGTCCGGCCTTAGAACAGAAATGGCTCAGCTTTGGGGAAGTGATGGGTGAGTAGATTGAAAGAAAATGTAAGCAAGCAATAGTTTGGATTGATTTTGAGTCTTGGTAATTGTATTATAATAACTTGAAATCCTGCAGGGCAGACACGTTCTGATAGAGAATGAAAAGAGAGGTAATACTGTAGTGCAGTGACATTTCCTCTCTTGAAAGTTGCCTCTTATTAACAGATGTGTTTTAGTGCCATTAGATTAAATCCATGATAAAATTAGAATTTAATGATTAAGTAGTTTTATTCAGAACTTTAAAGAAAGATACTGAGTTTACACAGTATTAAGTCAATCTGTGTGCAGGAGTAAAGTTAAAAAACACCTCTTAATTTTCAATGAAGGATACTCATTGGAATAATAAATTGGAGAGGGATAAATAACTTAAAATGTCTATCCCAGACAGTCTTAAAGGGGCAATGTCTTTGATGAAATGAGTTTTCGCAAACCTGAAAATGGAAGGACCACAAGAGTTGCAAAGTTACTGCAGCCAAGCAATTGGAAGAACACATTTCAGTAATCTGAGCTAAAAGAACAAAATACCTTATCAAATGGTTTTTGACTGATAATGGTGTTCCTTTAAAGGAGGCTCGGTCAGGATCAGATAATTAATTAAAGCCTCTTTCCACCCAGTTTTATGCCAATCAAATTGCTTGGTTGAGGTTCTCCTTTCCCAATTCAGACCTCGTTGTAGCTTTATTGATTAATTGCCACTGGATAATTGCCACTCTGTGTAAGTCTGAACTTGTTCTCTGCATTCTTAACACAGCTGGCAAGAGAGAAAAATCTATTTCCTGTGTCTGAGGCAGAGAATGCCTCTACTTCAGGCTTCCCTCTGAACACCTTATGTCCTTTGCCCCAGTTGCTGGGCTCATCAGCATTAGCAGGTAATTGTTTTAATTTTTTTGGCAATTTAGTGGATTGACAAACTTAAGTACTTCTTGTGGTGACTACTTCCTATCCCATCTGCCTAGATCTTGTTTTAATGAACCAGTTAGGGTGATGTTCTGTTACCGTTGTGTCACCAAACCATAACACTAAACCTAAACAAGATTGCTGAAAAGCATACTGTAGGTTAGACTTGGTCAGTGAAAAGAGAAATGAAGTCACTGTTAAAGGTCAAAGACTCTTCATTTGAACTGGAAAAGTGAGAAGATGAAGACATTTTAAGTTGTGGTAGGGAGGAGGGGAAGGCAGGATGGAGAGATCAGGGAATGTCTGTGATTAGGTGCAACCTGAAATTGCTGTGGTTTTTTAAAAGTTATTTAAAAAGAAATTGGTAGTTGGGACAAATTGAAACAAAAGTACAGCTAGATCTATAATGAAAACTAAAGAACTAATGTCAGAAGGGCTGGAATATATCTAGTCAAGAAGGTAAGCTATTGTTCCTTGCACTATCATTGCCCAGCATAAGCTCCATTAATGACAGAGGTCAGAATTACATTGGGGTGGAGTATTTAAGTGATTAGAAGTTCTTGTAGACTGAGTGGAGATGCTGTTCATCAGTATTAAATCTATTTAGCTTCTTGTAAATAATAACACTTGATCTTAGCCAGAAGGGTGTTTCTATTCTGGGAATGGAGTTTTTTGTTTCACTTGTTGTTTAATTCACGCTTGCATTGAGTCTGGCTGTGTCATGCAGACCTCCTTTTACTTGCGTGAATACAGAAACTTGGGTTCACTAGTGGCTGCCCTGCTACTGAATGATATGTATCAATGATTAATATGTGGGAATAATCTTGCAAGTACTTCATTGTACACTTGTGGGAAAGGAAATCTTGACATTCTCCAAGTAAGATGGTAAAACTTTTATGTGGGGGGGAAAACAGATGCCAGAGATGGTCTGCAGGTTTGACTGCATCTGTGGAGAAGGAGAGAGAAATGATCCGCCACCAAAACTAAGAAAAATAACTAGAACAGGTTTTAAATTGCAAAGAAGTGAGAGAATGAAGAAAGAAAATCTGTGATTGACTGATACTGGTGTTGATGCTGCCTGAAAGAGCGTGGCTTGTTAATTGGGGTTGATCTGTCTGTAATGTTACAAACTGATGACACATCATCAGAACAAGCCAGCTCTGATGGCACTGGCAAGGTTGCTCATCTGAAATAGTTGAATCCTGAAGACTATTGTGTGTGCAGAGAGAAGATGAGCAGCTGTCCTTAAGCTCATGTTGAGCTCATGTTGGGCTCTGTTGGAGCCACAGATTGGAAGATTGGAATGGGATGGATGATTAATGTGGCTGGAGGCTAGGGGTCACCCTTGTGGTGTGAATGAAAAGGCTTTACAAAGCTGTCAACCAGTCTGTAATGCATTCACCGATGTAAAGAGGACCACATTATGAGCATTGAATTCAGCCTGCTAAACTAGAAGAAATACAAGTGAATCCTTCTACTCTACCAGCCTCCACATTCCAATACATAATACTCCATAATCTCCTCTACCTTCAACAAGATACTGCCACTGTACAGGTCTTCCCTTTCCCTTTTCAGCATTCTAAATGGATTTTTCCCTCTGCAACTCCTCCCTGATCTCCTCTTCCATCTTTACCAGCCACTTGCCTTGTAACTGCAGAAAGTGCAGTGACTGTCCTTTTACCTCTTCCCACAATCCCAAATCCAAACACTCCTTTCAGGTGAGGTGGTGACTGGCTTGTTGTACTTCTAGTCTAGCACACTATTTGGTGCTCATTGTGGTCTCCCATGTTGGGAAAACCACCCTGGGATGAGAAGGGTGGAGGTGGTGCTGGAGAAGAAATCCTGTATGTATGGATGTTGGGGATGATTACAAGCTTGATGAGAGGTGGGCTTTGAGAAAGCATTTAAAAGTGTAGGGAATTTGAATCCTGGAAGAGAGGGTTAGGATTGTAGGGAAGAGTGACAAATCCTTCAGTTGGTGACGAAATGAAAGAAGTGAAACTGTGAACTGACGGGAAAATGTGGGTATACTCGCAGAACATGGCTGCAAGAGGTGAAGTATTACAGGCCCAGCTTCAGAAGGAGGTTTTGAGTCACCTGAAGTAATGGGCGTGGGGGTAAGATGTAGAGGAAGGCAACTGGGCTGCTTTTTAACTAGACAGGCTGGAAGTGAAGCGTAACATTGAGGTAGCATGGTTGTCAACCCAGATTCAGCAACCAAAAGGGTAGTTGCTAATGGAGAGAAGGGATTTCTGATTATCATTGCTTTCTGGAATGACCCTGGAGTTGAGTGAATCTATGTTGCTTCAGCTGCTAATTTGATGTGATTTGCATTAGAGCCATTGTAATGCACTCTCTCCTTGGATTTATAGTATTAGACTAAATATGGTAGCAAGAATAGGATTGTGTTGTATGGGATTGGATGTTGGAGGTGGTTTATGGGTATAAAATTGATCCATTCCAGTGCTGTTGAAATCTCCACAATCAATTTTTTGATGGGTTGATTTGATGACATAATATAATGAGTGAGAGGTGGTCTGGTAGCTTTGAAGTGGGGAATAAAGATTGAGTGGTGGAGGTGGCAAGAGTGGGCCTGGCCATTAGAACTAAATATAAATTTATAAACTACTATCTGATATGTTTTTTTAAGAAATGTTATTTTTCCCTTTCAATGCATCATTCCACTCCAACATGGAGCCTATATTTTAATTTCAGTTCCTCCCTTTTAATTGGGAGCTGGAGTAGAAGTAGAAAGCAGAGGAGGCAGTGTTATTCCCAGCACTTGCATCCTTTTTGCAGCAGATGCTAACTTCAAGCTTTCATTCATTAACAAATGTAGTGGGTTTGATTCCTGCTGGAGACCTGATCTCCTCTATAAAGTGGGCTTCTGTATTGGGGGAAACATGCATAGCAATTGAATGAATTTGTGGTTATCTTGGCACCTGTCATCCTTTTAAGATGGATTATTAATTTAAAATACCACCAGTACTCAGCTGGACCTTGACTCTCTTGTTTCTGTCAGATGAATACTCCAGGCCAGCAGTCATGGGCCAGACTGCAGTGAGTTCAGGACAGCACTCAAACAATTCAGCATCCATCAAAGAGATACTGATCTCTGTGCTGGAATCATACGATGGCTTCAAACCAACTACAGAGAAATGCACACCTGATACAAGGCTTTCTTCACTAACTTTACTCCAGGATGGAAATGCAAAAAAGCTTTGGGACAGTTGGAGTGGAGATGGTGAACGGCAGCAAGATGTTGGGATTCCAATGACTATATCCAAAGACTATTCATGCAGCAACAATTCATTGTTTACATCACCTGAGCTATCCTCAAGTCGTGTCATTTCCAACACCTTCAATAAACTTCTCCTCACTGTACAGTCAACAGCTGCCAGGTGCACAGTCTTTGCTGATGGAGTTCCATCGATGATTTCCAAGAGCAACGAGTCACATCACTGCTCGCAGTCTGATGCAAGCATCTATCCAGGTAAGATGATGAACATGAATGATATCAGATTGGTGGTTACAGCTGATGAGGAGGATGGCACCAAAACTTGCAAAATCCAAAAGGCCTCCCAAGCAGCTGGCTGAATTGCAAATGGAGCGCTATCACACATGCCAGGCTGCCCCTTGATGCATTTGGGGGAGAGGTGGTTTAGAAGGAAGAGAAGGATGTGAAAAGGTTAGATGATGAGCAGTGGCATAGAGTAGCTAAGTTTCTGTGTGGTAGATTCAATATAATTGTATGCTGTATTTTCCAGTAACTAAACATTTTTAAATATTCTAATGTAGCATTGCACAGGAGATTGTGGTGTGATACTGTTTGACTGTAGATGGTTAATCCTTTAGTGCATCCCAATCACAGCCTTCAATATGAGCATACTTTTCATAAATCACTTGAAGATTTTCCTGACATATTCTGGGCCTATTTATGAAAGAAGGGGCTTCAGTTGTCCTTGCTGTATTACCATGTAACTGGTGAAATACTAATTCTTTTGAAGACTGTTTACAATAATAGCCTTGCTTGCCAAGGTTGAACAAGTTAATGTGATGTAATAAATGTGTGTTAATAAGTGGCTTTTTGGCACCTGTTACCATGCAGCCCTGCAGTTGAGTACCAAGTGCCCTCTTTTATCCCCAAAAATTAGTTCCTATTCATTCCTGGGATGTTAAACAAACCAACTTTCTTAAACTTTTGGGTAACTTGAGGTAGCTCCCACTTTTGGGAAAGATCTGTAGCAGGAAATGAGAGAATTGTTACCAAATGGAATCTCTGTTCCAGGTTTGAAATCCCCATAATTGCAAGTGACAATGGGAGGATGGTCACTGAGGCTTTTCGGAGTGTATGATCGGAGTTAACATAAGGGGGACAAGGAAGCAGGCAGTTTATGAATAGGGCTATGAACTTGTTATTAGCAGTGTGAGTCTTGGGGCTTGAGCAGTTGAAAGGCCATCTGAAAAAGTCAATTGGTGTACTGAAAAGCACAAAAATTGCAGATGCTGGAAGTCTCTGAAATATTCCGTTTTTATTTTGGATAGCAGGTCTGGCAGCATCTGCAGAGAGAGAGAGAAATAGAGTTAAAAGTTGCAGGTCAATGACCCTTATCAGAAAGGTTAACTTCCTCTTTTTTGCAAATGTGGCCTGACCTGAGTGTTTTCAGCATTTCATTTATGTTACTTGTCTGGAATCAAAACTGAAACTATTTAAGAATGGTGAAATTTGCTCTCTTATTGTTTTGGATAGACAGCTTAATTTGTCTTTAAATTTCCCCATGTCTTACTTCGTAGTTTAATATAAAACCTTTCCTTCCACAGACAAAGCACAGTGTTATCAGAGTAACAGACCAGAAACAATTGTATACACAAGCTATCTCTCTAATCCAAGTTTCAGTGCCAGCAAAGCTTGGGAAAGGGTAAGATTCTTCTCCACTTTGGTTTTGTCTGCATAAAGATCCCACTTATTAAGCACCCCTCTTTGCTTTTCAAACCTTCTTGGTGAAATTGAATTGGTTACATTTGGGATTACTGCCGGAGAAATGCCCAACTAACGCTTGCATGTGTTTTTTGCCAAGTATGAAATGTTTTTAAAGCTGACTGTGTGAATTCAATATTGTTAATTCTGATCCATGTGTAAATGCAGTGCCAATCAAGTGGATGCTTTGTTCTGGATGATATCACATTTCCTGGGGGGAGTTGGTATTGCACTCATCCACAAATGAAGGGTAGTCCATCGTGCTCCTGACGTGCCTTGTGGATAGTATTTGGGTGATAAGTCTCTTAGAGTCAGAGTTGTACAGCATGGAAACAGTCCCTTTGGCTCAATTAGTCCATGCTGACTGTTGCCCAGCGAGCTACTCCCATCTGCCTGCATTTGGCCCAGAGCCCTCTAAACCCCTCCTATCCATGCACTTGTCTGATGGCTTTTAAATATTGCTAATGTGCCCACCTCAACCACCATTTCTGGCAGATCATTTCAAATACACACCACCCTTTGCATAAAGAAGCTGCTCCTGATGTCCCTTTTAAATATCTGACCTTAAACCTATGCCTTGGCTGTTAGCACCCCCTCCTTGGGAAAAAGACTGCTTTCACCCTGTCTATGCCCCTCATGATCTTGTATACCTCTCAGGTCACCTCTCAATCTCCTACGTTTCAGGGAATAAAGTCCTCATCTACGCAACCTCTCCTTGTAACTTAGGCTGCTTTCAGTGAACTATGCACTAGCACTCCTAGGTTTCCCTGTTCCATTACACTCCCCAGGGCCCTACCATCCACCATACAAGTCCTACCATGGTTTGATCTCCCAAAATGCAATACCTCATTTATCTGGATTGAAAGCCATTTGCCAGTTGTTGGTCCCCCTAGCTGATCAAGATCCCCCCATAATTTTTCATAATATTCTACACTATCTACAGCACCACCTGTTTTGGTATCATTCACAAACTTACTAACCATGCCTTGTAATTCATGTCCAAATTGTTTATATAAATTACAAACAAAGGTCCCAGCATTAACCCCTGTGGCACACTACTAGACGCAGGCCTCCAGTCTGAGAAACAACCCTCAAACATCACCCTCTGCTTCCTACCACTTAGCCAATCTGTTCTCTCCCCCTGGATAACTGGTGATCCAACCTTCCAGACTATCCTGCCATGAGAGACCTTGTCAAAGGCCTTGCTAAAGTCCATGTAGACAATATCCACTGCCCTACCATCTACCTTCTTGCCTCCTCAAAGAGCTCCCAAGAGATCGGTTAGACATAACTTCCCACACAAAGCCATACTGACTGTCCCAAATCAGACCCGGTCTCTCCAAATGTTGGTAGATCCTGTCCCTCAGAATCCCCTCCAGCAATTTCCCCACCACGGATGTGAGACTTACTGGCCTGTAATTTCCTGGCTTGTTTTTGTTCCCTTTTGTTTTTAAAACAATGGTACCACATTAGCCATTCTCCTGTCCTCTGAAACCTTGCCTGTGGCCAGAGATGAAGCAAAAATTCCTGCAAGGACCTCCACAATTTCTTCTCTAGCTTCCTACAAGGTCTGAGAATGCACCAGATCAGGCCCTGGGGATTTATCCACCTTGATGCACATTAAGGCCTCTAATACCTCCTCCCTGCTAATTCATGAGTGGTGCTGTCTTGGACCACATTTCTGCCATTTCCTTTCTTGCCACAGGATACCCAGCCTCTGACCTGCATTTGTAGCCCCAGTGTTTGTGGTTTGTCCAGTTAAGCCTCTGGTCAATGGTGACCCTCCATCACCAGGATGGTAGGGGACTTGGTGACAGTAATGTCATTGGGTAGGTTAGATTCTCTTTTTTTGGAGATGATCATTGTCTGGCACTTTAGAGGCACATGGGTTACTTGCCAGTTATCAGCCCAATGCCAGAATGTTGTCTCTGTTTTTGCTGCATGCAGGGCTAATTCACTTACTGAGAATTTGTGAATGGAATCTAATATTGTGCAAGGATTAATCCTACTCTGAATGTATTTAAAATGTGATGTTCTTTTTTGGTTTCGTTCATTCAAGGAATGTGAATGAACTTTGCAGGCTGAGCCAGCATTTAATTGCCCTAGAGAAGGTGGTAATGAGGTGCTGCCTTGAATGGATAGTCCTTGAGGTGTGGGTATACCGATAATGCTGTTAGGGAGAGTTCCAGGATTTTGATTCTACATGCTGTTTGAAACTACAGCTTTCCTGTCCTGTGCTAATGTGGCTATTACAAGTGATCATTTCTCCTGGCTTTTGTCCTCTGGGATAAGGGTTCTGACTAAGCCGCTGCCTTGTGCAGGAATACAATCTTGCACAATGGAGTAGCAAATGGGGTATAGTATCATCCCTGAATCATCATCATTCTTGTAGAATAAGCCTTCCCATAATGAACAGATGAGTTTAAAGGAGCTGTCTTGGCTTGCCTTCAAGTGCAGGCATGTTGGCAGTGCAGCAAAGCAGTTTCACTATATCAAAGCCTGTACCCACAGCAATCTGTGGAGACTGAGAAATGCCTTCTGTTTTCCAGTGCTGACTTCTGCTTTGACCGGTATTTAAAAGCATCCTTGCCTGCATCCATGAGAAGAGTTGTGGCATGGAAAGCACTTGTCCTTTTACTATCATTGTGGCTTGGGTGAATTCAGTATATCAATGCTTCTGTTTTGTAGGAGAACACACACCTTATTGTTGCAGATTTGGTTATTGCTACATTGGAGAATGTGAAATACAACATCCTGTATGAGCAAGCTGAACTGGGAGAAGAGGATAATGTTATCCAGATATCAGATGTGAGGACTTGTATTAAGAAGGAATCGCATTCTGACTCTGTAAACTCTGTAGACAGTGGTTTTGAATGTAAGTATTTGAGCCGTCCTGTCTTCATGACCTTTAGATTTTTAAAAAATCATTTTAGTTGTAGTTTTGTGGGGAAAAAAAATGCCAAATAAGCAGTGCATCTTGAATGATCAGGATAAAGAAATCAAATACTATTTTTATGACTTAATATAAAGTCAGAACATTGTAATTTTTGGAAGGCATTACTGCAATATTTCAAAATCAAGAAACTTGCAGAATAAATTTGAGATTCCAGGGGTTGAGCAAAATAAAACATTTGACAATTACCATTGTGGAATTATGAAAAGGACCTCCCTACAAATAGGAATAAGGGAATCACACTGGCTCCTCAGTTCTAATCCCACTATTTTCCTGCAGGCCTGCTGCTTTATTCTCTCGCATGCCTATCAGCTCTCCTTTTTGCTACTTGCTGCATTAAAGGATAATTTGCAGTAGTTTATTAACCTATCAGGTACGTCTCTAGGATATGGAGGAAACTGGAGCACCAGGCACATTTGGCTTCTACAAACTGTTCATTCTTGTAACTTTCTTTCTAGCCAATTTATTTTGTAGCCAGTGTTCCTTGATTTACAGGGCTTCTCTCATTGTACCCTATATAAAAATTCCATATTCAGTGTTTTTTTTAAGTGTGTGTATGTATATGTAACTTCCATCTTTGTGACTTAGCAGTGCTTCCAATAGTCCAAGAACATTGGTTTTCCTCTTGTCACGAACTCCATTTGTAGCATTTGTTCCTAGCACATTGATTTGCTCATCTGCCTCTTTAATTTCTGTTTCACACTTCAGTTATTTGCATCTATATGGAACAATCAACTACTTTCAGCAAGCTGATTCTGATCCTGTTTTCTTTCGTCTATTTTGCCCTCAACATTATATTATCAATAACCTATAAAGCTGAAGTGATTCTCAATTGCTATATTGTTTGTCCATTTTGGGTTTGCTTGTAGCCTTTTTCTTGCATCGTCCCTTTTGATTCCAAGTTATTTGGAGGCTGTTATTTTGTCAGCTGCTTCTTTTGTATCTTCACTTCTACAGCATATAATGAACAAATGAGGGGTAAGAGAAATCTGGTACATTTTTTAAACTAGGACTAGAGGTCAGGATGGAAAAGGGTGTTTTAAGGCCAACTTCCTGCAGCTGGTGAGGAATTCTTTAAATGGATTTTGTGCTTTAAGAAATGACCACATATTATAGGAGTGTATGGTGACAAGTGGACTATTGAGTTCTTTCTTATCTATCCTTGTAAAATTTGCAGAATCAAATGTACAACTCTCCTGTCAGCAACACTTTGGATGCTTGTTCCTGAAGTAACCTCATTTTGAAGTCTGCTGACAGCTGTCTTTGTTGGGTTCTATTAGCTTGTCTTTATTTTACAGGTGGTTCTGCTAATCAGCTGGATGATTCATCTGATGCTGGCTCCAAGGACCATCAAAATGGTGATGATGCTGCTGTTGGTGCTGATGACGATGGTTATGATGATTTTGTGATAATAGGTACAGGTGTCAGAATAGAATTAGGTTTAAAAAAAAATCTTCAGATATTCTGCATTTCTCTGTGGGGAGGGGTGGTGGGGGGTAGAAAGGAGAGATGCATTCTCATCTCTGCATAGTGTCAAGGGTTTGCAGGTGGTGCACTTCCAACCACTTTAACTGTAAAATAGTTATCGACTCCTTGGATGAAAATACACACCACAGCTGCATGGGACTAACTTCTAGTGAAGGATCTTCAACCTGAAATGTTAATTCTGTTTCTCTTTCTATAGATACTTCCTGACCTACTGAGTGTTTCCAGCACCTTCTCTTTATTTCCCACTTTCAGCATCTGCAGTTTTTTTTTGGATTTTCATTTACTGAGAATGCAACTTTCCCATCGTTTTAGGCTGATGGGAAAGTTGCATTCTTTCCTCATAAGGCAACCCACCCATTCCATGTGTTAGTCTAATAAGCCTTCACTCAACTGCTTCCTATGTATTAACATCCTTTCTTCCATAAGGAAACCATATGACATACTGTATGCTAGATGTGGTCTTACCAATGCCCTGCATAACCTTTTACTCTTGTATTCAATTCTCCCACCAATAAACAATAACATTGTTATCTTTCCTAATTACCTGCTATATCTTTTGTAAATCATGCACAAGGGCACCCAGATCTACTCCGTGCCTGAGAGGCCAGTAATGTTTTGACAATTGAATAATGTTCTGCTTTTCTCCACATTATGTTCTGTTGGCCAGATCTTCCACTCATTTAACCTATCTATATCCCTTTTGTAGTCTCTAAGTCCTCGTACAACTTTCTAATCTATCTTGGTTATCAGCAAATTGAGCTGCCATACCTTCATTTGTATAACCAATAATATCAGGCTGAGATTCTTGGACAACAATGAATCTACAATGCTATTGGTCTAGTTTATGGGATTGGTTATTTAATAGAAGGACAGTTTCAGTTTGCAGTTAGCTTCACCTGAAATGTACCTTAATGACCAGTGACTTGTTTGTAATAGTCCTGCTGTTAATTGCTCTTTGCAATCAAAACCAAAAAAAAAACAATGTCTTGAGACTAGTCTCGTATAGCTCTACTTCAATCACACGTGCACAGGTGAGACTGGATGCTAGGGTGTAGTTATTGTTTTCATAGGATGAGTTCATTGTGGAAGACTGAACTGTTTATCTCTGTCAAAAGCAGCATCAAAACTCATAGAATGAAATATAAACTGACTTGTCAAGTTCCCATTGGAAATCACTTTTTTCCTCTTCACTTGCATTTCTATGCTATAAACTAAACAATCCATCGGGGTGTTAACAGTACAGTCAATGTTTTATAATTTGAATTGTTATGCAACAGGAGGACATTTGACCCTTCAAATCAGTTCCCGCTCCTAGTTGGTCAATCCCATAGTCCATAATGCTGCAAAATATCCTCCAGAGTACTTGCCTAACTTCCATTATTGAAACCTGTTTCCACCACCCTTGTACAATGTGAATTAGATTGTGAGCACTGAGTGGAAGTTTTTCCTGGGATCCTTTTTTCCAGTCTTTTTCCCAAAACTAAATTTGTTGCCTGGCCCTTGACTTATCTGCCAGTGGGACAACTTCCTTTTATGTATCTGGTGTTTCAGTATGTACATACGCCATAAAAGCTGCTATAGGATATTTGCTCTTCCACTTGGAGGTAGAGAGAAATTAATGCTGCTTTGTCTCGACGTTCTCATTCTTCAGACTTTCTTTACATTTTTCAGAATTTGATGACCTTGTTTTTGGTTCTGATGGTCCCCTAAAGTCAGTAGAAAGGTAAGGTTTTCTTGCTTTATTCCTGTCTTATTCACTGGCCAATCTCCTCTTAGTTGGTTTAAAACATGCTTCAGCCACAAGTGTGGTGATGAGGACTGCAAAGTGTTACTTGCAATATCAATGAACTAAAGGGTTTTTCCTGATAGCTGGGTAATTTTGAGATCACTAATGACTAAGCTTTTTTTTTAAAAAGATTATTAATAGAACTTAAATTCCACAGCAGTCTGGTGGGGTTTGAATTTGGCCTTCTGACTGTGTACTCTGGTCATTTGATTGCTGCGCAACCACCAGAATGACTATAATCATGTATTAACAATTCACTAACCTCCTGAACAAGGGGGAAAAATAACTTTGCAATAAGACTTTTTATATTTTCCCTCCTTTCTCTTCTGTCCTGACCCCTGCATCTCATTGAATCTAATTCGCCCTTGCTGTTCATTTATTCTGTATTGTTGGCTGAGGAAGTGGGTGGTTGGTTTCATATTCACCAAGATCCTAGCTATTGATCTTAGTACCCTGACATCAACAATTCTTCTAACTAAACTAAGATGTTCATATTTTTGCCCAAAATGAGGGTTGGACCATAATGGGGTAAATGAGAAACTAGTATGGGAGCCATGACTTGGTAGTTGAGGATGTAAAGCACATCTTTCAACAAAGGGTTCTGAAGATCTGGAGCACTTCAGAAAGTAGGTTACATTTTTATCAGAAAAGTGAGTGGATAAGCTACACTGTTTGAGGAGGTGGTGGCATATGCATGAGAAACAAAGGACTGCAGATGCTGGAATCTAGATGAAAAACATGATGATGCTGGAGGAACTCAGCAGGCCAGGCAGCATCCATGGAGAAAAGCAGGCGGTCAATGTTTCGGGTCAGGATGCTGCTTCAGGACTGAAGATAAGAAAAGGGGAAGCCCAATATAGAGGAGGGAAAAGCAGAGCAGTGATAGGTGGACAAAGGAGGGAAGTCAGAGTGGGCACAAGGTGGTGATAGGTAGATGCAGGTAAGAAATAATGATAGGCAGGTGTGGGGAGGAGGGGTGAGCTGATCCACCAGGGGATGGGTCAAAGGTAAGGAAAAAGGTGGGAAGAAGAGAAGAAGCATGGTTGTGGGGAAGGGCGGGGTGGCATATGCATCCCTCCCTAGTGTTTATTTTACTTCCTTCTTGGAACACCCTACCTGCATTGCACATGTGCCCATCTTTAAGTGCTGGACAAAGCAACCATTGGGAGAGTGGCCATTTTTAAAAAAAAAAGTGGCTTCCACCACCTTTTCCCTTCAGGGTGGGTTCATGCAGCACAGGAAAGACGGACTTTTGGTTTCATGAATGAGCAATAATTAATTTGCATTAGTTTGTTGATGAACGAGGGAAAAATTGCTGATATTTAAACAAAACCCCACCCTCGTCCAACTTTTTTTTCATTTTATAAATGCGATGCAAGTTTTGGAAAGTCATGCTGTTGTTTTTTTTGGGGGACAAAACCAGTCTTGTACTTTTTTTGATTTTTCTTTTGCAGCTTGTATTTTAAACTCTGATGCAAATGAAACTAGTGTCCAAAGGAGGAACAATGATTTGTAGCTACCTTCTGGTTGTTTGAATGTGGGGGGCTGCTGATGAAGGAATAAGATATCTTGTAATATGCATGTTCTGAATGGGGCTTAATTTTCTGTTTCATTGCACACATTAAGTTGACCCTCTTTGGCGTCTCCCCCTCTCTCTTGAGGCATCTCCCCTTCCAAGTGCTAATGTAACATCAACCATCCTGACTTCTCCACTCCCCTTGTCCAAAAATTGAAGTCCAGATGAAGGGTCTCAAACCGAAACGACTGTCCATTTCCCTCCACAGATGCTGCCAGACCTGCTGAAGTACTCCAGCAGTTCGTTGCAGAAAAATTTTTAGTAATGCCCTTCAGCTCTACCTATAATTTGGTTAGGAGGTAGCTTGCAAGTAGCTAACTTGCAAAAGTTTTTCTTCTAACCTTTCTACAGTGACTGAAGGATATGTGCTCGAAATTTTATTTTTCAGGCACTGTTTAACTGCTGAATATTTGGCTCGGCGACTATTTAAATCATTTCGGACTATGTGGTTACCTCCAAAGACTAAAGAACGTCACGTTGAAACAGTGGAAATGGTGCTGGATAAAGTATGTAGTTGCTATGTTCCTTGTTTTTTGGGGGGGTGGGGGTGGGAGAGGAATATTGCAAATCCTATTCAGAATTGGTTGAGGCACATTGCCTGAACAATTGTTTGGCAGTTTTTTGTAAAAACAAAAATAAGCTTCAACTTGAAGCTCCCATTTTGGGGGGGGGGGGGTGGGAGGGAGGTGGGGGGAGCCCAATTAACTTCACTGCCATGAATTAATTTGCAATAACTGTTGTAAAGGAGGAAATGTGGAAGCTTGTTTGTACAAAATGAGGCTCCAGAGAACAGTATCATCTGACAAGCTATATGATGTTGATTTGAGGGGAGAGCTAGTTCATGGCTCTTTAGGATTGGCAGAGGCTAAAGACTCTGGTTTATCATTTCATCTGATGTGGCCCTTCTGATTTATGGTATTGCACTGAATACCAGACTAAATTCTCCTTGAGCCAATTGAAGTAAGTCTTGGACACAAACTTGTTACTCTGGAGTTGTAACCAGTGTTGCTGGTCTCCATCCAGATCTGTTTCCCAGCTTTCCTTCTTACGCTGAAGGCCTTGTCCATCTTATCTGTTCTGTTCTATGTTTTTATAAACAACCCTGATGTAGATGCACATCAGAAGAACCTTTTTGGTCTCTAATTCTAATCATCTGTCTGTTCTTTTCAGATCTCTTCTCTACCTGGTACGGTCATTGCCTCTCTGGGTCCTATAGGCATTGAAATCTCTGCTGCCTTCTCTAATGCATGAGAAGTCTCCAAATTCCTTTCCTGCCTGTAAATATTTCTCTTCTGAACAAATCCTGCTGGAAATATAATCAGGGTGTGAATTTATGGATCTGAGACTTGCTACAATGGCTCAAACAAATATATCTAACCACTTGGTGTAGTAGGTCACCAGTTACACAATCACTGGACTGGCTGGATAGAAATGAAATTTGGGAGGAATAAGAGCTCTTAAAAAGGCTTTGTTGTCTATCTTTGACCCTCCTCCAAATTGATCCTATCATGGGAAGAAATAGTAATTGGTTGGAATAAATTTTATGGCCGTCCCAACAGAAAGCAATACAAAAATTCTCTCAGTACTGCTGTTCTGCTATGCTATGTGGTTTGCCAAATCAACCTTTGGGAGGATGGTTGGTGTGAGTGGCAGGGTAACTTCCCTGTAGGGGCTAGGTTTTTGAACTGATGGCTAAACTGCTCCAGATTTTGCTGCTGCTTGACCCATTATTTGTGGCACCAAAACCATGATAGTGCAGCTGATTTTTTTTATGCATGAAATAAAATCCAAGACCTTTTGGCATAAGTGAAACTGAGCTGTTAATCATTAGGCCTGATGCGCTGCAGCTCCCGAGTAAGCTGAATGTTGATGTGCAAACACATTTAGAATGAATACCAAATGGCTGGAAAGTGGATTAATATTGCAGGTGGAGTCCACCCTGAACAGTCAGCTTAAAACACTGACCAGATTCCATCTTTTTGTTCAGCAACTGACCTAATGTTTCCTTTTTTTCCATTTAGTTTCTTCCTCTGAAAGACACTCTTCCTGGTGCTGAAGAATCTGTGGATTTGACTGCAGACTTCAAAGTAAACTCCCGATTGAGGGGCACGACAGAATGGGCTCCTCCTCGATTTCAAATTCTGTTCTTCATCCATTCACCCCAGAAGTATGTGCAATGACTTTCCCATAGAAGTAATCAAGCATTGTTTGCAGTTTGAAATAAAGAACCATTCTTAAATTGTTTTGTCAAATAGGTGGATTTAGTGGTAATTTGCGTGTGTGTGGTGGGTGGGGGGGGGGGGGGAGAGGAACAATACTATTGTATGCTTGATTATGTGTTTGATTTTTAAATCTTGTGAATTCTGCTTAAAGTTAGCAGCTTTTAAGTTGCTTGTTTATATGAAATATTCTGAACACGGTAATTGTTCCTGAGTTGCCAAGGAAATGTCAAGTGGATTTAAGCTTTCTAAAATTATGTACCTGTTATTTGAGGTGTACCACTTTAGAACATAGAACAATTACAGCACAATTCAGGCCCTTCGGTCCACAAAGCTGTGCCGAACATGTCCCTACCCTAGAAATGACTGGGCTTTGTTGGTCTGCATTCGATCTGTGCAAGTTTCTTTGGCACCTAATGTCTAAAATTAACTGGTATTGTTTCTGCTTCATTCAAGCTTTGACTTTGTTTATCCATATGACAGTAAAAATGTTCTCTTTCTCTCTCTCTCTCTCTCTCTCTCTCTCTCTCTCTCTCTCTCTCTCTCTCTCTCTCCTCTCTCTCTACCCACTGCCCCCCCCCCCCCCCCCCCCCAGGCAACTCTTGGTTTCTTCCATTTTGATCCAAAGGTGTTTATTTTTGAATCCAAGTAAAGTGTACATCATTCATTCTCTGTATCTCATCTTTATTAACCTTTTGGCACAAGATTAAATTTTTCTGTAATCCCCAAGGGGGGGAGGGAGGAGAAAACCAAGCGCCCTGGTTGCTTTCCTTACCCTCAGCACAGCAGCCTTTCATTCCTTTAGTTCCTGATGGTAAAAGATGCTGCAAATTGGTATGGCCATTTGTTGTCACATTTGGAAAGCCCAGCTCCTCTATCAAAGCTGCTGCTTATTCCAGATCTTTGAATCTAAAAATGAACCCCTAGCTTTTTTTTTCTGTATTATTAATTGACCTTGTTTTCTGGCCCATACTGGCTGATAATGTTTCCTCTCCCCTAGAGCTCTGTGCCCCTCTTTTTTTAAAAAATTTTAAGTTCTTCTTAAAAATCTTGACCATCTCCAACCACCCTTTTGTGTCCTCAGACATGCTTTTGGTGTCTAGGACAGTGGTATCTCCCACAGTGGAACAGGGGGCTGGATGTGCTAGTGGGTTGTTTCATTCATTTGTTTTTGGAATGTGCATGGAAGTCTGAGACTGGCTGAGCAGTGAACAGCTGAAAGCTGGCAGTTGCCTTTGTATTTAATAGATGTTTCCAAGTCTAATTAGTTTTCAATTAAAGTTGGTTATTCCTTCAATTTTTGCTCTGCACCTGCAGGAGAGAAGTTGTTGTCGCTGCTCAGAATTCTCTGTGTGCCGGCTGTGGAACAAGAATCGAATCCAGTACGTTACAGAAAGTGCACCTGATCCCATGTAGTTTGGCTTTGCTGTACCTGCCCCTCTTGAGTATTTGTTCCGTCACGGAAATGTGTTTTTCTATGACTTGCTAGTTTTGTTAGTTCTTGGTGTATAATGGAACACCAGTGCATTTGGTAGTGCAACAATAACAACATTAGAGCTAGCAAGAGCTGGCCACTCATCTTGAGTTTGATCTGCCATTCTGTAAGATCAAATTTGTTATGATCTTGGGTCTGTACCCCACCCTCTTCTCTTGCACCCACCCACCCCCCAATCTTTACTTTGCACACTCAACCCGAAAATGCTCAATGACTAGGCATTTGCAATCCTCAAAATTCTTGGGACCCTTATCCCTATCATGCCTATTGTGGTTTGTGACCCATTTTGTTGTTTGTCCTCTAAATCCACACTTTGTGATACCAGATGTGAAACCTGAATTTCTGCACCTTAGTGTTCTTAATGAAATTTCCAAATTGAAAATTTTAGTTAACTTTTCCTCCACAGTCTCAAACTTGAGCTGCAAGCTTCAGATTTTGATAGCATTACACAATATTCTTCTGGATTTTCACTTTTAGAATGGCTTAACTTGTTTTAAACCTGTCTACAAGATGAAATGGTTCCTCTATCTGCCCTCTGTTTAAACTTCCCCCTTTTAAACTTAAGAAAAAGAACCAATTCCTGTTGCAATGTATCCTTGTAGCTTAACTCTTATTAAGCCTTGGTATCTGTTTGCTAAATTTGTGCACTTGCTGCATATCACCATCCTGTCTAGAATGGAGCAGAATTCCCCACCAAGGCTCTGCACAGCATCCTGTTTTCTAATCCTGAGATGAAGGCCAGCATTCTGTTGGCCTAGTGTACAAAGAGGGTTAAAGAATAATTGTTACACTCTGGAGCAAAGTGGTAATGTACTAATTCTGTCATAAGGAAAGCACCATTGCTGCAGACTCAATGTCTCAAATGGTTTATAACAATTCTATCAAATTCTTTATTGATTTGAGAGAGGGGGGGAAGGTTGTGGCTTCTGACGTGAAGAATTTACTAGTTTGAGTCTTTGCCATTTGAACAGGAAGTGCAAGGGAAATGACTGCAATTGCTTCAGATGACAGGTTCTAGAGATGCAGTATCTTTAGTCCAAGGACTGGCCAAATAAAGTGGTTTAATTTTTTAAAGAATTTCAGTTTTGCATTTTCCTCATGTTCCTGTTTTTTTTGTGTGTGTGGATGTTTATGTAGCATGAGAGAGAACTACTATTGTCCTTGAGAGAAGAAACTTCCAGCCAGTTTATCATGTAATTTTGGAAAAGATCTTGCATGGCTATCTTGTTTAGAAAAACGGCAACAAAATGGAAGGTCATTTGGTGGGGTGGGGGTGGGAGAGTAATGACAATATATGGAAACGGAAACTTGGACACAACAGACTAAACCAACATATTCAACAGTCTCAGATAACTGCATGTTGCAAAACTAGGCTAATCATTGTCATCCTACTGATAATATGCATATGTATCATTGCCCATTTTTACCCAAGCTTCCATGAGCCACTTGGATGTGATCAGTGCCCATGTTGTTCTTGCCACTACCTAGAGAAAAGAGGTAGGAGGGAGAAGGAAAATTGCAACAATTTAATGGGTCTTAAAAGATGGTAGCTAAATTGTTAATTCGTGATTTTTTTTTCCCCCTCAAGTGGTAGTACTTTAAATCAAACTGTCAGTTGCAACGTCTTGGTGGAAGCCAAAGCTGCTCCTTTTTGGTGTTCATTCTGGTCCTGATGACATTTGATATCTGTGGGGTTATTGTCTCTGCTTCACATGCTGTGTATAATGAAATACTGTGCTAAAACCTTGACTCCATATTGTGGATTCCACACACAAGTGAGTGGTAAACAGCAGCCTGGGACACTTTCTCATTGCAGCTGACGTTAAACAATTGTACCATTTGAGACTATAGTTATGGGTCATCATATGCAGAAAAGGAAGATTTTTAGTTTGTACTTTGGAATAGAACAATTCTAAATATCTGGATTTCCCTGTAGAATACATCAAAAAGCTCCGTTACTGTGAATACTTTGGGAAATATTTTTGCGAATGCTGCCACCACAATGAAGAATCTCTGATACCTGGCCGAATCCTAATGAAGTGGGATTTCAGCAAACATCCTGTCTGCCATTTCTCCAAGCTGCTGTTGGAGAGCATATGGCACGATCCACTTTTCAACATATTTTATATCAACAACTCCCTTTACAACAAAGTCAAGGAGCTGAGAAAAGTAAAGGTAAGAATATAGCGTGGAAATGGAATGATGCCAATCAGTTTAATTTGGTTGCTGATGCAATTTGGAAATGGAGCCTTGCTTGTCAGTTATTTTTCATTCTTGCAATGTGGGCATCACCAGCAAGACTAGCATTTATTGCTCACTTCTAACTGAAATTGAAGATATTGTTTTCATTGCTTCAGTCTGTGTAGTGGTACTTCTGTCTGTAGTGCATTTAGGTTGGGTGTCCAGAAGGATGTTCTTCCAAAATGGATTGATTTGTGATCTTGGAGGTAATATTCCCTGCACATTGTCCCTCTGCATAAGGTACTGGTGCCACATTTGTACTGCTCTTTGATCAATGGTTATGTATACACTGCTCCATTATTAATATAAACAGTTTATGAAAGTTAGAATTGTGCACTTTTTTCAATCTTTTATTAGTTTTCAAATTAATACAGATTAATATATTAATGTTTATACATGCAATACAAAGAGATCAGGAGAACAATCATGATATGGATAATCATAAAAAACAATAAAGTGTAAAAAAAAATCTGTAGATCCAACAATCTGTTAGTGAATGAATATAATATAGAATTGTGCACTTTAACTTCCAAAAAAAAGAGTGCTTCTTAGGGGATGGGTGGTGAGAAGTCCAACAACAAACTTGGGTTTTTTGGATGCTTTTGTAGCTATATTGAAATGATTAAATTGTAGAAAACTATTTGTATCACTAGATGGCAGTGCAGTAAAACAAACTACTTCTTTTAATCAGGAACTTCAAGAGCAGTTGATTCATGTCAAGAAACTACTAAGAACCTGTAGATTGGCCAAAAGGTACCTGTTTATCTTGAATATTTTAAACAACCCCTCCATGTAAAAATAGTACCATCAGATGGTATGACCCCTGTCCTGTTATCTCTGAAAATAACACGTTGGATTAAGTTGAACTCTTGAATTGTAATCTGCATGAAGTTAAAAGGAAAAGTGTGAAGGTTTGCTCTAGTAAACCACTTAGAACCTGGCTATGCAAAGTACTGGATGTGGTCATTGACAGTAGTTATCCCAACCTATTGGTGTATTGGGCGGTTTGTGCACTCCTTCTGGACATGTGTTCCCCTTAAGTGATCAGCAGATAGGCAAGTGATTAAATAATGCCTGCTTCAGCACTGTAGATTTTAAAGTAAGAAGTCTGTGAGAAGCCAGTTTTTCTCAACATTTCTGAAGGATCTCTTTACCCCCATGCACTTCCCTACACTAGTTTTGTAGTGTTATTGCCATACAAAACTACCAGCAAAATGAATTTTCATGCACTTCATGCCAGTGACTGTTTTCTTGCAAGATGCAATAAAAATTCACTTTGTAGTCTTGACCTTTTTAATGGTGCAACTTTGGGGATTTCCAGTGCAAGAATCTGAGTAATTTGAATGAGTTTTGAAATTTTGAGTTTCTCATTTCACATTAGCCAGTCCATCTTGCTGAAACCTTGTATGGCTCAATTTCTTTTTTTCATATAGGCTGTTGTGTAAAGTTCAGAGGTTATTGCCACTATCAAACTGCCTAATGTGGATCTCTTCTCTTCCCCTCCCACCTGCCCATTTTCCCTGATTGTAAGATGAGGGTGTGTTATGGAACCAAGGCAGAGATCAGCATGATTGCTTTGCACAAAACTAATGTGAAAGGCTCAATAGTTTCTTGTCTCCTTTTGTCCCCACCCATTACATTAAATCACTAAAAGCTAAAGAAAGGATAAAACTGTTCCTAAATCAATAGCTTTAAAAGTAGTTTATCTAGAATACCAGTGATGTCTAGGACAGAATCTGTAAAAGTAACTTGCCTTTCCAATGGTCCTACTGCTTGTGTAATGCATTAATTTCCAGACTAGCCTCCTGTCCATATTCTACCAATGTTAGATGTATGACTTGCCATTGCTGATTTAAGATGCTGCATTGAATGACAATTGGTCTTGGCATTTTAACAGTGCAATGGTTGAATTCTGGCAATTACAAGCCCACTTATCTGAAGAGCTGCACTTATACTCGTTGAATGATCTGGTGATGGTGAAACGGGGCCTGCTGGTTCCAGGCCTGAAAAACACTCTGAGAAATGTCCTTTCCCATGTAGAAAGTTGTGAGGTAAACACATCTGGTTTGTCCTTTCATCAGTTTGGATATCTTTTTAAGCTGACTCTTAATAAACCTCTTGTTTATCGGTCAAGTTTGTCTATTTCGAACCCTACTCCAGAAAAGTAATCAAGCTGGTGCTGAAACCACTCTGCAGAAGCAAAATGGTAGAGATGGGGATTAAATCAACTAAAGATCCTTTACAATTATTTGAAGATCAGTATCCCTTCTGTCACTTGGTTGATCTGCTTATCTTCCTTCTGTCACTTGGTTGATCTGCTTATCTTAGAAGTGAAACTTCAATGGTATGGGTGCTGGATTGTTTGCAGATTAAGGGAGGGGCTTGTCTAAATGCAGATCATTTATTTCTTTTAGTGTAATTCAAACAGGGAAAATGCACCATAATTTGGTTTGGATTCTTCTGCAGAAAAATTAGAGTATTTCAGCTCAGTTTTTGAAAATGCTAATGCATCAATGTCAAACATTAAAAATGTGCAAAAAAGAATAAGCATTTGATGCCACAACATAAAATTTGGCCTATTTATTACTTCCCCACTAAAATGTAAGCTTTTTTAAACAAATATAATTTTGAATTAAGTGAATTGTTCCAGTGCTTATGGTTAGGTTCTTGAATAACATCACAATTAAATTTTTTTGATAAAGAACTTTCCCGTTGTGAGGTGTTTTGGGTCTGTGAGCAACAGTGGGGAAATGTTGACAATTCTTGGGATGCCTAATGCCAGTGGTAAATGCAAAGAGTAGAATTGTCTGGTGGTGGAATGATTATAAAACTTGCC
Source organism: Pristis pectinata (assembly GCF_009764475.1). Lineage (NCBI taxonomy): Eukaryota > Metazoa > Chordata > Chondrichthyes > Rhinopristiformes > Pristidae > Pristis > Pristis pectinata. The sequence continues at coordinate 65,173,064 of NC_067408.1, read as the reverse complement.
AACCTGTTTATAGCATTAATTATAAGCACTCCTAATGCAACTTTTAACATGTTGGCACTTGGCTCTAATCTGACTGCAGTTCATCAATAAAGCAAATTCAATGTGGACCTCATTAATTAGCTGTTTGCTTTCTTTGACATGTTTTTGACTCAGATATGCATGGCCAAAGGCTTCATCTGTGAGTTTTGCAAGAGTAGAGAAATTCTCTTCCCCTTTCAGACAGAACGATGCAAACAATGTTGTGGTGAGTGCTGTTCTTTCGGTGTCTTACATTACTCAGTCTATTCTTCTACCTACGCTTATGTTATACTACAACCCTTACATTCTCACCAAACCCTATCACCTATATATCCATATGACGAACAAAACCAACTCAATCAAACCTTATTCTGGTCTTCACTGCATCTATCTCTCTCCTCCTCCTCCCCCTAACACCATGTATACTTATACTAACATCATAAGAAATTTAGGTTAAACTAGACCGAGTAATGTTGTTAGGGCTATAATAGTGGCTGGAATTATTAGGCTTTGTTTGGTTAGTTCTTGAAGAATTAATCATTTTGGTATGAAACCGGTCAGTGGTGGGAGGCCACCTAGGGATAATAATGTTGTTAGTGTGATAATAGTAAGTAATGGGGATTTTGTTGTTAGTAAAGCAATGGAGTTGATTTTGGTGGAATTAAACATGTTAAATGATAGGAATATTGAGGTGGTTATAATAATATATAACACAAGGTTAAGGGTGGTTAGGTTTGGGGCATAATGTAGGATGGTAACTATTCAGCCTAAATGGGCAATTGATGAGTATGCTAAGATTTTTCGTAGTTGTGTTTGGTTGAGGCCCCCTCAGCCACCTACAATAATAGATAGGATACCAAATAAGGTAAGTAGATAAGGGTTTAAAAGGTGGTTGAGTTGAAGTAGAATTGCAAATGGTGCGAGTTTTTGTCATGTGGATAAAATAAGTCCAGTAATTAAATTTAAGCCTTGCAGTACTTCTGGTAAACAGAAATGTATAGGTGCTAATCCAATTTTTAGTGCTAATGTGGTTGTAGTTAGTGTGGCAGAGACTGGGTTTATTATTTCAGTGATATTCCACTGGCCCGTGATTCAGGCATTTGTTGTTCCAGCAAATAGAAGGAGTGCTGAGGCTGTAGCTTGTGTCAGGAAATATTTTGTAGTGGCTTCTACTGCTCGTGGATGTTGTTGTTGGATTATTAATGGAATAATAGCTATGGTATTAATTTCAAGTCCCATTCAAATTAAAAGTCAATGTGATCCAATGAATGTGATTGTAGTACCTAATCCCAGACTTAAGAGTAGGATTGTTAATACTAAGGGGTTCATTAGTAGAGGAAGGATTTTAACCAACATGTTTGGGGTATGGGCCCAAAAGCTTTGTAATTAGCTGACTTTACTTAGGAAGTAGTATGATTGGAAGTACTAAGAGTTTTGATCTCTAAGGAATAGGTTCAAATCCTATTTTTCTAAGGAAGAGGAATGATTTTAACATTCATTATCCACTCTATCAAAGTGGCCCTTTGATTCAGGCACACTTCCAGTTAGGTTATAGAGGGAAGGCTTGCTATGGTAATGGGTAATGTAGTATGTCATAAAACTAAGGCTAGTGTAAGTGGTAGGAAGTTTTTTCATACTAAATGTATGAGTTGGTCATAGCGAAATCGTGGATAGGAAGCACAGATTCATAGGAATAGTAGGATTAATAGTGTTGCTTTGAGTATAAGATTGAGTGTTGATAGTTGGGGTAGTAATGGATTATGGGAAGTACTTAGGAAAAGAATAACTGAGAGTGTATTTATTATTAGGATGTTGGAGTATTCGGCTAAGAAGAATAAGGCAAATGGTCCTCCTGCATATTCGATGTTAAACCCTGAAACAAGTTCTGATTCTCCTTCGGTTAGATCGAATGGGGCTCGGTTTGTTTCTGCTAATGTTGAAATATATCATATTATGGCTAGTGGTCATCCTGGGATAATAAGTCAAATTGTTTCTTGGGCAAGGTTGAATGTATGTAAGGTAAAACCACCTGTAAAGATAACTATGGATAAGAGGTTTAAACCTAGGGTTACTAAGTATGAGATAGTTTGTGCTACAGCACGTAATGCTCCTATGAGAGCATATTTGGAGTTTGATGCTCAACCTGAACCTAAGATTGTATAGACAGTTAGGCTTGAAATAGCTAAAATAAATAGTAGGCCTAAGTTTAGGTTTAAAATTGAGTGTGGTAGGGGAAGTGGTATTCACATTAGTAGTGCTAGAGTTAATGCAATGGTTGGGGTAGCTAAGAATAGGAATTGCGAGGAGAATGATGGTCGTACGGGTTCTTTTATAAATAGTTTAAGTCCATCGGCAATTGGTTGGAGGAGTCCGTAAGGACCTACTACATTTGGACCTTTACGAAGTTGTATATAGCCTAAGATTTTTCGTTCAACAAGGGTTAGAAAGGCTGTTGCTAATAATACTGGAATAATATAGGTTAAAGGGTTGATAATGTAGAGGAGAATAGAATTTAACATAGTTAAGGAGAGGAGTTGAACCTCTGAGTTAAAGAGCTTAGGTCTTTTGCAATTACCAGGCTCTGCCACCTTAACACAAACCATTATCCTTGGTTTGCTTGTGATTTTCCCTTGTCTATTTTAGTTGTTCTTCAATAGATGGGAAAGAAGTGTGCTTAGGGCATTGGCTTCATTTTTCCGGTCCTTTTGTACTAGGAAAAATATCATCATAGATAGAAACTGACCTGGATTACTCCGGTCTGAACTCAGATCATGTAGGACTATTAATTGTTGAACAAACGAACCCTTAATAGCAGCTACACCATTAGGATGTCCTGATCCAACATCGAGGTCGTAAACCCTTTCGGCGATAAGGACTCTAGGAAAGGATTGCGCTGTTATCCCTAGGGTAACTTGGTTCATTGATCAGGATATGTCGTCCTGGGTCATTGTTTGGTAGATGTTCTATAGATTAGAACTGTTCGTTCTAATTTTTAAGTATATTAAATACTCAGTCGATAAGGGGGTTTTGTTTTTCCCCTTGGTCGCCCCAACCAAAAACAAGTTAAGTTATGTTTATTTATGTTATGTTTTATATCCAGAGAGAAGATTTTAGGAAATAATTAACTTAAGTGTTTAAAGCTCCATAGGGTCTTCTCGTCTTATGTTGTTATTCTCGCTTCTGCACGAGGAGATCAATTTCATTGATTAGAAAATAGAGACAGATAAACTCGTAATGCCTTTCATACGGGTCTTCAATTAAAAGACAAGTGATTACACTACCTTCGCATGGTCAGAATACCGCGGCCGTTTGAAAAAAAATCACAGGGCAGGCGGGACCTCTTATACTTGTTAGGGCAAGAGGCGATGTTTTTGGTAAACAGGCGGAGTTTGTGTTTGCTGAGTTCCTTTTATTTTCTTTTAATCTTTCCTAGGGACACTCCTGTGTAGGGTTAACAATGGTTATGATGTGTTTTTCTTGTTGTTTTTGTATTATGATAATAGCCTCAGGGCTGGCATTGATTAATTGTCAGTGATTTAATTCTTTCTGGCATACACTGGTGTCAAAGGAGAGGTTTAACCTCTTATTACTCATTTTAGCGTAAGTTCTTTTATCTGATAAAATTGTCCAATATTAAGAAGGGGGTTTTGATGAAATTATCAGGATTATTGGTTTAGTGAGAGCTGGAGCTATGACGCTTGCTTTACAGGTGGCTGCTTTTAGGCCCACTGAGGTAGATATTTCCTTGGTGTATTATGATCGTTACCCACCTTGAAAAGTTGTTTCTTGATTCAAAAGAGCTGTACCTCTTTTGAATAACTATTAATTATTACAATTTGCCTTTGTGAGAGTGTTCATTTGTGGCAGATAGAATAGATTAATGCAGAATTTAAGTTCTTTTCTTGGACAACCAGCTATCACTAAACTCGATAGGCTTTTCACCTCTACTTGGGAGTCTTCCCACTCTTTTGCCACAGAGATGGGTTCGCTCTAGTGTGCTGCTCCGAAGTAGCTCGTTTAGTTTCGGCCATCGGCTTTGATGTGCAACATATCAATAGGCCATATCACAAGTAAAATTTCATGTTGTCTTGGCTTGCAATCAAAGAATTTTAGTAAATTGCTTTCCTTACTGGATTGCTGAAAGACTTGCCAGTAGTTGTTCGCCGGATTACTTTTGTTTTGATATCTTTCTCTGCTTATTGATATTAATGTGTGATTACAAAGCTAAAAAGTGAGAAGTAACTGATGCTGCGGAAAGATTCCTAGCAGATGAAAATTTGTTGCTGTGGAGTGATATTTGCTGGAATGACAAAATGGATCAAATGAGAACTCTTCTAATTTTAAAGAGGGAGTCCAGGGTGTACATGGACAATGGTCTTCAAAGGTGTTTAGGGAGGATTTTAGATGGTGGTCAATAAAGCCTTTTAAGATCCTGGGCTTCATAAATAGAGGGATAAGAGTAGAAAAACTTGTTTTTCAAAAACAAGTTGGGCACTATACTTCGGGAAAGCCCTTGAGGGTGCAGAAAAGATTTACTGAGATGATTCCTGGAACGGGTGATTTTAGTTTTGAAAAATGGAGAATCTGGGCTGATTGAGGAGATTTTGATAGGTGTACAGTACCTTGACTGATTTAGATAAAATAACTGGAGAGAGAGATCATTTCCATGGGGTTCAAGAACTCAAGATTGCAATTAAAATAACTGGCAAAAAATCCAGGGCTGTTATGAGGATAAATATGTGGAGAGTTGTGATCCAGAATACACCACCTAAAACTCTGGTAGATTCAGATTCAATTGTTCCTTTGGAAAAAGAATTGAATAAATATTTGAAGACTTTTGTGAAAGGAAAAATTGGAAATTAGATTGACTTGATTGATCAACACAGAACTGGAACAGATCTGATGGCTGAAGAGCCATATTCCTGCACTGTAAATGATTCTGATTCTTCCTGTTCTTATTAACTCCACCCCAAGAGCTCCCTTTCTGAAATTGTTTTAGTCAGTTTTATTTCTGATCGGATTTTTACCCTTGTGCTCTGTTGATAATGCCCAAACATGCTTTTAAATAAAATACAATGGATGCCAACATTTGTAGTGACAAATCTGGGAAGAGTGCTGCCCATACCCAAAATATAAATTCTACTGTGTACATGACTTTTTCCTTGTGCTTCCAATTGAGTGCAAGAATTTATTCTGCTGCCTACCTCACACTGATTTTATTTTTGTTTCAAAAAAAAAAATTATTTTTTTCACTGGCCAGTAATTTTAGGAAGAATACAATTTAAGGGTTGGGATGAGAACTAGACTTGCGTGGGATTTTGTTGCTAGCATAACTTGGTTCAAATACTCTGCAGTGCTGCCACTGTGCTTGTCATCAGGTTCTCCAACACTTTTTCTAAATTTTCCATTTAAAATGCAAAGTAGATTAGATCTTTTCCTAATCTCATCTTCTTTAGAAGTAGATGTGTTCTATATATGGCTTTAATCAATAGTTTGCTATTTCCATAATCTGCTTTGTTACAAAATAAGCTGAAATGTGCACATTGCAGTCGTGTTCCCTATAATCTGTATTACCTGAGAAAATGCTAACTAATTTTATTACTTTTATGATACTGGGACACTTAAGATCTGCAATTTCTTCACTTGTGTTTTCCTGACATCCAGGTACCTAGACAGTTTTTCAAGTAGTAAGAAATGCACATGATTCATCCCTATACTTTCAGTCTCCCTCTTTCACTGCTCCTAGTTATGCTGCAGTTCCCAATATACCTTAGTTCAGTATTTTTGCCTCCTACCAGATGTAATCCTGTGCTATGTTAGACTGTAAAGTGCAATATGATCCTGCAATGTTCTGTTTGATCTTTTTGATTTGTAACTTGGTTGAAAATCCTGGATATCAAGGTGCTTCCTTATTAATGCAAGGATCAAATCCTCCCATCATGCCAAAAATATTCATTGTAGACATGAGTTTGAAGTTACTGCTACAACTGTTCACTATTCCCTCTTCTCTCTTCCATTCACCTTTTTAGCTGACTTTTACAAAATTGATTTTTAAACTACTTTGTATTCCTCAAACTCTTCTGACTTTGTCCCTTCTTGAATTTGCCCTTACACTAAGCTTTAATCTTTTTGTTCCCTTCCCATCACTGTTTTTGTTGAAAGACCTACAATAATCTGAATTGTTACAACACATTTACCATTTCTATATAATATTTAATGTACTTGTAATTTGGAGCAAATTGAGTCCCCTCTTCCAAGCCACTTACAATATAATTATTTGGATCACCTGTAAATGACTGTACCCTTTTTAAATGACAGACTAACTTTTGTTTTCTTCCCAAACACCAGTATGCAAGGCTTGCTTTCATAAAGATTGCTTCAAAACAACAGAACGATGTCCCAAGTGTGCAAGGATATGTGCACGGAAGGAGCTCCTTGCTTTTCAACAGGCTGAGCATTGAAGTGAAATCCTGTGGAAGTGGGTGGATTTCAGTTTTTTTTTAAAAAACTCAACGTGTGATGCCACCTTCCATGCTTTTTAAAATGAACAAAGTGACGACGTCTGGAACGCCGCAAACTTTTGAATTGTCCAACACAGATGCACCTTCATTGTGGTTACCTTTCTTCAGAACAGGGGGGGGTTTCTTTGCCATTTAACTGACCATGTGAGTTAACAAGATTTTTTTTACAGAACCTGAGGAATTTGCCCTTCTAACTTCTGTAACATTAGGGACTATAACCCAATGTTAATTTACACCTTTATGCAGGGTGTGAACAGGAGTATTTAAATTCTAGTTTGGATATTCCACCCTGCTGTTGTTTCTAAATTATTGTCACTTTGCCACAAAGTAAATAAAGCAGTCCTGTACAAAGCTTCTATATTTGGGTGGTAGTGGTGTGGGAAGAATTTAAATATCACAAACCAATTTATCACTGCTCAGATCTCCTTGATTTTGCTGGATGCTAAATGTTGGCATTTTGCCAACATGGCTGGCTCTTCACCCTCTTGCATTATTTATCTTGTTTCTATTCCATAGTCTTGAGCATCTGGGTTTGGAATTAAAGGTGTTAATTTAGCACCAGCAGTACCACAGACATCAGTAGCACTTAAATTCTCCTGCACTAACATGGAAAGAAATTGATTAGTCTCTTCATTATTCTGTTTATGATCTAATTTGTTTAAGGCATGATTTCTGTTGCATAATTGGCCCTGTTTAGGTATACTGATTGAGAATGTGAAATTCAAACATGCTCTTTTTTTTTCCCCTCAGTACCTCTGTGCAAAGCAAAATCTGGCTACATTCTCAAATGAAGGGGCCATCTAACTGTTGTTAAAAGGGAAAGCTCTTCCTATTCCGTTCAACAGAGAATGGGACAAAATGGATGTGTTTTTTTTCTCCCTGTCCAGGCTGCAGAAAAGTTGAGTGAAGGAGCTACAATTTCAGACTCCTACATTTGAAAATGTGTAGTATTCTTTATGCCTGTTTAAATTTACATTTTTCAAAAATATAAACTTTTTAAAAAAAACTATTTTAAGGAAGCACCTATATGAATGCTATAAAATGCAATTGCATTTTATAATTCTAAGAACTTGTGTAATTATCTACAAGAATTTTTAAAGCAAATAATGTTTAAAAAAAACACAGCTAATGGATTTCACACTTGCATGGGCCTGATGGAGGCTTTTATTTTCTCTTAAAGGGTTGCTGTCATTTTGTGAAGTTGTTTGGTACACTTGGTTTCTGGAGAAAGTTGTATAGGATCAGCCTTGTTTAACAACATTGTTGTAAAGAAAATGTTTGCCAACTACTTTTCTTGAATGCTTCCTTGTTTAAAGGCATGTTATTTTGGTAACTTTCATTGTAAAAACCACCATCCCTTCAATTCTTTTTAAAACAACCTTGAAGTTCTGCTTTGCAACCTTTTAACTACAAACATTTATGAAATTGCTTTGTCCTCCATTTTAATGAGGAAAATATTTTAAAATTGACTTGCTCATTTAAAATGGTAGAATAGAGGAATTTTATTTGGCCATATTAAATGTTTGTAAATTAATATTCCACAGCATAATTTCAAGGAACTATTTTATAGTTGAGTTTTCAGTATTTTTCAAAGAACTGTCATGTCATTATTTCACCCTAGCTCATGTCTTTTACCTAAATCTGTTATGATGGCCCCAGTAAGTGGAAAATCTAATTTATGGTTATTTTTCTCCTATTGTGATTAAATCTTCTTTGTGCATTCTACAGATTATCTTCCTCCTTTATCCATTAAAATAGTTCACAAAATGTTTATGTCCAGAAATAATCTACAGTTACTATACACTCAAATACATGAAGCTCTTTTGGTTATTTGGAGAACTAACCATTTTTACTTGAGACTTGGACCATGATTTGAAGCAGTGATCCACAAAATATGGCCTGATTTTTGTAATTTTTTTATAATGTGTGCAGCACTCCAAATACTTTTAGAATCTAATCTTTTCTATGGTTAAATCCAAAGGAGTGGATAGTTTAGAAACACTACTAGACTATAAATATTTCAAGCAAAAAAAAAGGGGGACTGATCGAGTAGATGTGTGGCTGTAAATTTTATCACCAACAGGGCAAAGAGCTGCTTTAATGCACTTTCTTATTCTGATCAGTGGCTCCTTCAGAAATTGCACTGGGAGTCTAATTGCTTGTATTGTGCTATTGGATTAACATGTCTAATCATGACATGCAAAGCAATTTCTGTTGAAGTAGCAACATTCCAAGTACTCTTTTTGGGTAGGAAATATTTATTAGTTTTAATTGCACTAGTCCAGAGATCTACCACAAGACTATTCTAGAATAGCAGCCAGGCAACTTAGTGAAGATTGGTACCTACTGTCCTGGAAGCTGATTTTCACAATGCAGATGGAAGCCCATAAGTTGTTTTTCCACAACCCAACCCCCACCACCCCCCCCCCCCCCCAGGGTCTTCCTGCACTGTGACCAGCATTCAAGGACTAGACAGCTCTGGATGGATAATAAATACATACCAGTTCAGCTGGAGAACCTGTTGTGACAGAATGAAGGATGAAGTTATTTTCTCATTTTTCTTTTGCTTTCATACACTTTTGAGGAGGGGGACCATAAATTCTATGAAGTAGTTCACTAATTTTTATTTCTGGGAGGAGATCAGTGTGTGGCAACTGAAAGGAGAAAAACTTGCTACTAGAAATGGAAATTGGTGGCACTTATTACCTAAATACCAATCCTCAAGCCTTGGTGTGGAGGTGGAGGTACTGTTGAAACAATGCTCAATAAAACCAATTATGCTTCATCTTAAATCTGTGAGAGCTTGCTGTTGGTCTTGGCCCACACAGTTATAGCATCACTACAGGTGGACAGGTCAATCATAATTATCAGGTGACCTTTTATTAGGAATGTCTTTATTTGGATAAGATGAGACTAGATTTGGGAAAAGCTTGGTACTTTTTTTTATTTGCACTGTGGTTGAATAGCTGTCTATTTGTCTCTACTGGCACATGCACACCTATCATTTAAATTCCTATTTTTGGGAAGAGATTAATAGAAGTATGTTGGGATATACAAGTACCAAGAACAAGTATGTTGAACCACTTTTTCAGTAATATTTAGAGGTGGTGGCAAAAATGTATTGAATACCTTCTCCCATTCCAAAATTGTTGTTCCTCTTAACCCATTTTTTGCTAAAATGAATGATTTTAAGCATAGGAGCTGGCTGGCAACATACAGATGAGCTTTTTGTTGTAAATGGAGTCCCTAGTGTTTCAAATGACTGTCTTTTGCAGAAGTGACTTTGGGCACCAGTGCTTAAGTGTATAAAATATAACAACCTCTTTTGCACTTGATCGTAATCCATTTTCTCACATGCAATGTTTACCTGTGTCTGAGTGGCATAATAAAATGGACAATTTCAAATTCTTATACCAAAATCTTTTGTACCTCTATGTTTTTTGTGAATGTTAAATGGCTACAATAGTTTAACAGTAATTCATTATACTTCATGACAGAATAAGGTGCTTGGGTTGTAGATCTACTTACACTGCTATGCTTGACATGCTATTGCCTAAGCCAAAACTCAAATTGTTTCACATAAAGAAAAGCATCCAGCTTTTGTGGTCTGAATTGTAGCAAAAACGATATGCAAAGAATTCAATTTCATACTTTAACCTTGATCAACTAGACATTAACTCTTATCAAGCATCTCTACATATGCAACTATATCTCCTTTTTTGCTTTTCACAAGTGTCCAAGTTAAGCCAGTTATTGGAAGGGACTACCTAATTTAATACCATTAGCATCTTGAATTTTGTGGGGATTTTTTCCCCCCAAGATGCAAGTCTTTATGAAAGAACTGAAGAGGTGAAAAGTCCTGAGTCCTCACTCATTGCTTTGCAGTATCATTGAATGACTGATATTACTGATCACAGCATGCTGGGTAATTGCACTAAAATCTTACAAGTGCCCCCCTCTTACCTGAGGGCAGAAGGGAGCTTCAATTTCAGGGAAATTCATATTTTTAATTTGGGAAAAGATGTTAAGGATATGTTCTGTCCATATGAATAGGTTGGTTACAATATGAAATGTGGGGAAAATTTGCTGGCCAGCTCAAGGTCTGTAAATTTTGACAAGTGAAGCTTCAAACTTACATTTCTGCCAGAAGTTGGTAGAGTAAATAAATGGGGAAGGTGTTTGCTTTTAAGGTAGTGGGAATGGAGTGAGACTGGCAGGTGTCCCTTTCTCCACTCTCTCAGGACCCTGCTATCATTTCCATGGAATTGCAGCAGGATTATAACCACTTCCCTGAATTCTGTGGGTTAACCAGGCCGGGTAGACACATTCAAAACCACTCTGGCCATCCAGGGAACAGGAGGGAGAAGGTCTGAAGGAGACTTCTAGGCAGTATTCCTCATGAAAATATACTGCTCCTATCCAGCACTGAATGTGGCAAACAACAGTGAAGGAGTATCTTCATAATAGGAACAACAGTGATTTGTGCCAGAATAAGTCCTCCATCTAAAAGAGCATCAACCTGAACCATTAACTTCAAGTTCTCCTTCATAGTTGCTGCCTGGCCTACTGAATATTTCCAGCACTTACTGTTTTTATTTCAGTTATTTCATCACTTGTTGATTTTCCATACACAAGGAAAGACTAGTATTACCTCATGTGAAGATACTTATAAGTAAAACCCAGTTGATGTTTTGTCTACATAGAAAGATGGATTTTAAAAGTATAAAGCATTCAGTGGGCTTACGCCCTTTTATTTCTGTAATGTTTATACAACCAATAGATAGTTATCTATCAATGCAGTAACGATTCAGACCTATGATCAAGACGCAGATTACTAATTAGCAAAACTTCAATTTCCACTTGTTGCTAATGCACCAAATTAACACACAGGATGAAGCTATTATTTTCAGAACCAATTTTTCCATATATTTCCTGACTTAATGTGTTGAATACAAATGATAATGTTATCAATGGCATTCTCTAAATTTTTAAGTTTAAATCAAACATTAAAAAATATTTAAAACTGATGACCTTTTAAAAGATTGCACAGTTAATTTTTCTCTCTCACAAAAATAGAATTTTCAATGTGTGATGGGCTTCCTGATTGACATAATGCTTCCTGTTTGCATTACATTATCTCATACCATCTGTCATCTTCCTGGTCCATTCAGCATGTTTTACAAAGAGTTTACAGGTTGCTGCAAAATGGACTGACAAATGCATTATCCAAAGGCAAAATGGACTGACAAATCTGTGACTCATTCAATCATTTTCACTTTGCACATCAATTTAGTTTATGTTGATCTAAATTACTAAAACTATTTCTTAGCATATTATATTGTAGTACCAATAAAAATCATCCACATTTTGCAAAGAGGGCTCTGCCACTCATACTGTCACTTGGATACCCAAATGTCCCATACTCACTTGGTTTGAATCCCCAAAGCCATTTGCTGGCCAAGAGCATCCAGGACCCAATAGGTGAGGTTGTGGGTCGCACCAGGACCTTGCACTATATTAATTGGGTCATGTGGGCAGGCCACAAAGCTGGCGAATTAACTATGGTAGATGGCATAGTCACATCCAAAGCTTTCCTGTCAGTTGGAAGGGTTAAGATATGCTTCTGACTGTCTCTGAGATTAAGCAGCATAAAAGCTATTAAAAATGAAGTAGACAATTTTAAGATTCTAATTAAAAGCTCTGCAGCAAACACAAATACTTATAAGGTAACACCTTATTCATAACTTACTTTCTTCTTAATCATTAAATCTCTGGTGAAATGCTTGGGCATTGGATCCTGCAGCACATCACATCTGGTACTGTATCTGCAGGCATTCCTGGAAGTCTCTGATCTCTTGCTGGATCCCAGATGGCATTAGTGATTTGTGTGTCCAGATGTGCACCAGCTGAAGTCCTGAACTTGTTCGAACTTACGTGGGTTAGGGTTGACTAATTCCTGGAAAATGTATTTCTCATACCTACCTCAACTGGATAAATAGTTAGCACAGTTGCATAAATCTTTCTAGAAAACAGTAATTTATTTAAAAATTCTCATTTTAATCATTCCTACATCTCTCTGAGTCAACCTCTCAATGAAGTTTTATGAAAAAATAAATCTGAAAAATGCCTCAAATTTATCTTCAATCTCCTGTTCATTCATTCAGAAAAACAAACATGATTAATTCTACCATTACCTGAAGGAAAGGATTCTTTGTTTGGCACCAAGGAAACATGAACAATATTTGTGTTTTTTGTTACCATATCAACAAAAACATGGATCTTAATAATATGACTGGCAGGCTATTCATCACCTTCCATCTGTCTAATTTTGCTTTGGTTCATCTTTTCTGGTAACAAAATTAAGCACTCATGGTGTACTGCAAAAAGCTTCTAAAACTGATTTGTTCTGAAATAATTTGCAAAACTAAATATACACTTACTGCTATGGTTATACAGGAATGTTAGATGGCAGAATGTTTAATCTATGTATAATTTATATTCTGTGTGCTGCCTGTGATGCTGCTACAAGCAAGCTTTTCATTGTACCTGTACCTCACCGTACTTATGCACATGACAATAAACCCGACTTGATTTTAATAATAGCCAGGAACAATATCATTTCTTGGCAATTCATGTAAGGCTCAGACCTGGGAGCAAAAGGTTGATAAAGGACACAAGACAGAATCGGGAGGTAAGGTTAAAGTTCTGGTGAAATATTTAATTTTAAACCTTTATTTGAAGCCTCCATTTCAGCTATTGAGTTTGGAATAAAGAGTAATGGCTGAACAAATGTTTTAAAAATTATTTAGTTTCTGAAATTATGTAGTTTAGTTTCTGTTTTTTTAATTGGTGCACTTTCTTCATTATTTGTAATCTCAATGCTTTGAGTTGTTACTGTTTTGCAATTATGAAGTTTGAACCAATCAACTGAATATCACACCATTTGCAGCTACAGTACCTACACGGCTGGTATAGTTAAGTTTCTAGTCAATGGCGATGGTGGGGAAACATTGATGGTATTGCAATTGAATGTCAGAGAGTTATGACTAGGCTCTGTGTTGTTAGAGACATTTTCTGCCTGGCATTGCTGGGTCACAACTTCCATTTCCAATGGAAGGGGAGAGAGAAAAAAGGAAAGTGTAGGCCTGAACATCATTTGAGGGGAAATTAGCAGATTTAGCAACAGAATAACTATACATTTGAGCAAGTAGATAGAAGAAAATTATCAGGGACTTATGGGTTGTGTTATGACTAATCAGACCGAACTTTTTTGCAGAGGCCATTAGTAAAGTGTCCATATATTTGAGATAACATTGTCTACATGGGCCTACAGGAGGCACTTAAAGAGGCTCCACAGAAGAAATTATGAGCAGAACTGAGTTTGTTGAATTGGAGTCAACCTTATGGCATGGATCAATTTAGACCATAAGACAAAGACAAAGGAGCAGAAGTCAGCCATTCGGCCCATCGAGTCTGCTCTGCCATTCTATCATGAGCTGATCCATTCTCCCATTTAGCCCCACTCCCCCACCTTCTCAGCTAACCCTTGATGCCCTGGTTACTCAGATACCTATCAATCTCTGCCTTAAATACACCCAATGACTTTGCCTCCACAGCCTCCGATGGCAACAAATTCCACGGATTCACCACTCTGTGGCTAAAGAAATTTCTCCGCATCTCTGTTCTGAATGGGCGCCCTTCAATCCTGAAGTTGTGCCCTCTTGTACTAGACTCCCCTAGCATGGGAAACAACTTTGCCACATCTACTCTGTCCAGGCCTTTTAACATTCAAAATGTTTCTGAGGTCCCCTCTCATTCTTCTGAACTCCGAGGAGTACAGCCCAAGAGCCATCAAATGTCCCTCATATGTTAACCCTCTCATTCCTGGAATCATTCTAGTGAATCTTCTCTGAACCCTCTCCAACGTCAGCACATCCTTTCTTAAATAAGGAGCCCAAAACTGCACACAGTACTCCAAGTGAGGTCTCACCAGTGCCTTATAGAGCCTCAACATCACATCCCTGCTCTTATATTCTATTCCCCTAGAAATGAATGCCAACATTGCATTTGCCTTCTTCACCACTGACTCAACCTGGAGGTTAACTTTTAGGGTATCTTGCACGAGGACTCCCAAGTCCCTTTGCATCTCTGAATTTTGAACTTTCTCCCCATTTAAATAATAGTCTGCCCATTTATTTCTTCTACCAAAGTGCATGACCATACACTTTCCAACATTGTATTTCATTTGCCACTTCTTTGCCCATTCTCCTAGTCTATCCAAGTCTCTCTGCAGACTCTCCATTTTCTCAACACTACCCGCCCTTCCACCTATCTTTGTATCATTGGCAAACTTAGTCACAAAGCCATTTATTCCATAATTCAAATCATTGATATACAACGTTAAAAGAAGCAGCCCCAACACGGACCCCTGCGGAACACCACTGGTGACCGGCAGCCAACCAGAGTGGGATCCCTTTATTCCCACTCTCTGTTTCCTGCCAATCAGCCAATGTGCTATCCATGCTCGTAACTTTCCTGTAATTCCACGGGCTCTTATCTTGTTTAACAGCCTCATGTGCGGCACCTTGTCAAAGGCCCTCTGAAAATCCAAATACACAACATCCACTGCATCTCCTTTGTCTAGCCTACTTGTAATTTCCTCAAAAAATTGCAATAGGTTTGTCAATTAATAGGAGTGAGGTACAGGTCAATTAATAGAATTTAATTGGAGACAAAGTAGATTGAGGGTTCTAACTGTTAGGATGAGATACATGGTGATGACCCAGAATCTGTGCTGGGGCCTCAGATTTTTATCATTAACATTAATGACTTGAATCAAGGAACTGTGAGTTCTATGGCCCAGTGCACAAATGACACTGTTAAAAGGCACAGCAAGTTGCGTGGAAATGAGCAGCAAGTTACAAAGGTACACTGATAGATGAAAAATGGAAGCAAGTTATAGAAAAGATTCCCAAAAAGCTGGTTGGTTCTCAGCTGCATCATTGTGTTTGGTTATGGAGGCCACACTTTTCGAGAGAGCGAATCTCTGGAACTCTCTACCTCAGAGAGTTGAGGAGGTTAAGTCATTAAAATTATTTAAAGTGGAGGTAGATAATTTTTTGGAAGATCAGGAAATTGATAGATATGGAAAACTGACAGAGGAGGAGTTGAGGCCAGGGTAATTTAGCCATGATCATATTGAATGGCCGAGCAGGCTTGAGGGGACTGATGGCCTACTCCTGCTCCTGTTTTCTCTTGTGGAAGGATGCCAAAGTCTTGGAGAGGATGCAGAGGAAGATGTATGAGAACAGAAGGATTAAGGGCCAGATGTGGGGACAATGAAGAAAGTGGGATTGTTCTCATTAAAGAGAAGGCTAAGAAGATGCTTGATAAAGTAAATAAGAAGAGACATTTTTCAGTGGCTTAAGAATCAGTAACCAGAGGCACATTCAAGATGCTGGGCAAAAGAACCAGAGGTGATGCGAGGGTTTTGTTTCAAACACAGCAAGTGGAATGCACTGCCTGAATGGTGTGGAGTGCGGGCGAATTGGAAGAATATTCGATAGCTATGTTCAAAACTGAATAGTATAAATACTTGAAGGAAAAAAGCTGACAAAGCAATAAGGAAAGAGAAGGGGAGAGGGATCACTGGGAAAGCTCTGCCAAAGCGGTGGCAAAGGCTGTTCTTTCTGTGATTAACATGCTTTCAAATACTGTTCTCAAGATGTAATATGGAGAGGGATGGCTATATTTACAAAAATTACGGGGAGTGAAAACCAACTTTTACACAACTCCACCAGTTACAAAACCTCACAACCAGAATTCCATCTTGCCTCAGTAACTATCATTTGTTTTCTACTGCTAAACCACTATTCAATCCATGGGATTATCTGCTAAGGATTAGGCACAGAGAGTTTTTGTACAGTGAAGTTCTCTTTAACATCTTCAAGTGCTAAATGGGCAGTTGATTCAAGCAGCAACGCAAATGTTTTGAACATTACCAGGATAAAGGAGCGAATCATCAAATATTTTTGTATCTATAGTCAAGATTATTTATTGTCACAGTTAAAACCTAATCTTCCTTCAAAACCTCTGTAAGAAGCTGTCTAGTCACGTCATTGCAACTCAGTTAAGATCAACACTTAAGTAGCATGTCAGTTCATTTCAACTATTACCTAAGGTATTGAATTAATTTAGCAACAAATCTGCACAAGAAGTTCTTTAACAAGTATAAGTACTGAACAGCATTTTCAAAAATTTAAATATGTGCTTACCAAGTTTATCCTTGCATAAAGAACTGGCACATTAGATGAAACAAAATGCAGAATAAACACTTGGTACTTAATAACTTTCCTTTTGTAGTGCAAGGTTACAAGGACATGGGTATATTCAGTGAGTCTTAGACTTGAATGATTTATAACAAGATGGTGAACAGGCACAAAATTGGTATGGAAGGCTTTCAGTATTGTAGATCATCTTACGTGGCCGGATCAGATGAAGTCCTGAACCAAACAGAGGTCCATTGCAGCAGTCACAAACTGAAGCACTATTTCACACAATCAAAAAAAGAATAAAGTTAAATTTCAATGTAATTTGCTACAAAGGTGTGAGTTTTACTTTCACTTGGTATGTGACTGTCATTAATAATAGGAGATTTCTTTTCAGTTTCCTCCCTTCCTCTCAAAATGCTTCAAAACATTTTTTTAAATGGAGCCACTGTTTCTTTATTCACTAGAACTGCATAAATAACTCTGGAGCTGAACAGAATGTATTTTAATTTTTTAAAATTTTACTTACAGCGTGGTAACAGGCCCTTCCGGCCCAACGAGTCCGCGCCGCCCATTTTAAACCCAAATTAACCTACCTGTACATCTTTGCAATGTGGGAGGAAACCGGAGCACCAGGAGGAAACCTACGCAGACACGGGAGAACGTACAAACTCCTTACAGACAGTGATGGGAATTGAAACCCGATCACTGGTGCTGTAATAGCATCGCGCTAACCGCTACGCTACCGTGCCGCCCTGTGTCATATTTTATATTAAATTTATATTCATTCCATTAACTTTTATGATTATTTCTTTCCACATTTTTGTCAGTCAGCTAAAGAATTGAAACGATGGACAGTATACTGGAACAGTTCTGAATAAAATTAGACAACAATATTTTACTTGCAAATTATAACTATTAATCAAACAAGGCTTCAAAAAAATTCAAGAATTATAAAAGTCCAATATAAAGTTGTGACAGCAAAATATTATTGTGTGGTGTTCTTTAAAAATGTGATGCTCATCAAGGTAAGCAATGTTTTTATGAAAGGCAGCAAATTTTTAGATCCAGACTGCTTTGAGCACCTTGGATGTGGGAAACAATCCCAAACTGTGGACAGAAATTGTTAAATGAGAAACATTTAGAAAGGGATAGGATACCTAAAATCTAGAAATAAGCTAATATTGACCAACAGCTTAAAAAAGTGCTGAGACTTCCCCAAAACATTAACAACACAAACCAGAGGTTACCTGATTCATGTTACTGAGGTAGGACAATAGGCCAGGAATTGGAATTGGTTTATCATTGTCACTTGCACCAAGATATGGTGAAAAACTTGTCTTGCCTACTGTTCACACAGATCAATTCATTACACAGTGCATTGAGGTAATACAAGGTAAAACAATACAGAATGCAGAGTAAAGTGTCACAGCCACAGAGAAAGTGCGGTGCAGGAGAAAAATAAGGTGCAAGCTCATAATGAGGTAGATTGTGAGGTCAAGAGTCCATCTTATCATATTAGGAGCCCTTTCAATAGTCCTATAACATTGCAGGATAGAAGCGGTTCTTAATCCTGGTGGTACGTGCTTTCAGGCTTTTGTATCTTCAGCCTGATAGGACAGGGGAGAAGATAGAATGTCTGGGGTGGGAGAGATCTTTGATTATGTTGGCTGCTTTACCGAGGGAGCAAGAAGTGTAGACAGAGTCTGTGGAGGGGAGGCTGGTTTATGTGATGTGCTGAGCTATATCCACAACTCTGCAGTTTCTTGTGGTCCCAGGCAGAGCAGTTGCCATACCAAGCGTGATGCATCCAGATAGGATGCCTTCTATGGTGCATTGATAAAAGTTGGTGAGTGTCAAAGAAGACATGCCAAATTTCCTTCACCTCCTGAGGAAGTAGAGGCGCTGGTGAGCTTTCTTGCCCATGGCATCTATGTGGTTAGACCAGGACCGGCTATTGGTGATGTTCACTCCTAGGAATTTGAAGTTCTCAACCCTCTCGATCTCAGCACCATTAACGTAGACAGGAGCTTGTGCACTGCCCCCCCCCCCCCCCACTTCCTGAAGTCAGTGATCAGCTCTTCTGTTTTGCTAACATTGAGAGAAAGGTTGTTGTCATTACACCATGTCACTAAGCTCGCGATCTCCTTCCTGCATTCTGACTCATTGTTATTCGAGATCTGGCTCACTACAGTGGTATCATCTGCAAACTTGTAGATGGATTTAGAGCAGAATCTGGCCACACAGTCATGAGTGTATAGGGAGTAGAGTAGGGGGATGAAGACACAGCCTTGTGGGACACCAGTGTTGAGAATAATTGTGCTGGAGATGTTGCTGCCTATTCTTACCGATTGCGGTCTGTTGGTCAGGAAGTCAAGGATCCAGTTGCAAAGAGAGGTGTTGAGTCCCAGGTTTCAGAGTTTGGTGATGAGTTTGCTTAGAATTATAGTATTGAAGGCAGAGCTGTAGTCAATAAACAATAGTCTAACGTAGGTGTCTTTACTGTCCAGATGCTTCAGAGATGAGTGTAGGGCCAGGGAGATGGCATCTGCTGTAGACTTGTTTCGGCACTAGGTGAATTACAGTGGATCGAAGTTTTCTGAGAGGCTGGAGACAGCAAACCATTCTTCCATCATTGCTGATATTGTTCACTTGAGGTATAACAATAGGGGTGACTTGTATTTAAATCTGTAGACTACAATTTGAAGTCAGGGCTGTTGCTACCTTAATGAATCAGTCACAAGGATTGCACAGGCAACAGAGGGCAAGTCAAGCAACATAGAGAGATTCTCCTGCACAATACATTGAACCATGCCTAAAGGTTCAGGCACGCCAGGTACAGGACTAGCAAACATTTCCAAACTCACGACTTGTAGGACAACTCTCTCAAACCAAAAATTAATTTTGTCAACCTTTATTGCTCCTTTTTTTTAAGTACAGGTGCCAAACCTCTTGAAAGCACTCCATATGTGGTCTCACCAAACCTTTGCACAAATGCAGCAAAACATCCTTACTTTTGTATTGCAATCCCTTGCTGTTGTTACATGTTGCAATTGCCTTACTAATTACTTGTTAGGTTTGAGCTTTAAATGCAAAATGATGCATCTCTTCCTGAAAATCAACAATTATTTCTCACATGTAAAAGTGTTGTTTTTCTACTTTTAATATTAAAACATTCATATTTCTCCACATTATCCTCACCTACCACCTTCTTGCCCACTTGGTTGACCTCTCTATATCCCTTTATGGACTGCTTGCATCCTCATAATTTATTCTACCCCCCCTCCCCCCACCTTTGACTGATGAATGGCTGATGAAGGGAAAGCATAATGGATCTGCTATTAATATATACTGTATGTTAATAATAGATTTTTATATAGATAGGGGTACCAGCACTGATCCTTTCGGCACCCCTGTAGACATAGCCTTCTGACCTAGTCTTGTTTTCCGCCTATTTGGCATTCAACAGTTCCCCTCATCGAGCAAGCTACTCAAAGATTTGCCAAAAATCATTTTCCTTTCACAAAATCATTTTCACAGTGCATAACTTTATGATTTTAAAGCACCCTGCTACCACTTGCTTAATAATGGATTCCAGTATTTTTCCTAACATTCTTTTGAGATTGGAAGTTGCTATCAAGGTCAACACTTATTAATTATCCCTAACTGTCCTCAAGAAGGTGGTGATGGGCTGCTGCCTTGAACCCATTGTAATTCTTGAAGTGATGGGGCTCCCTGCTCAACAGCAATGATGAAGGAGCAGTGTCATGTTTCCATGCAAGGAAGATGTCCGACTTGATTGTGTTCCCATACACCTGCTGTCCTTGTCCTTCTTGAGGGTCACCTGGCTTTAGAATGTGTTATCCAAGTAGCCTCAGCTGGTAATTAAAGTGCAAACAGTAGATGGTACACATTGCAGCTCCAGTACTCTGGTTGCTGAGGGAATGAATGTTTAGGGTGGTGGAGAGGGTGCTAAGCAATTCTGGACTGCACTGTCCAGATTGTGCCATGTTTCTTTAATGTTGTTAGAGCTAAAGTCATCCAAGAAAATGGAGATGTTTCCATCACACCCCTACCTTGCACCTCGCAGATGGTGGAAAGGTTTGGAGGGTCAGGGGGTGAATTATTTGCTTCTGATCTGCTTTTTTGGTATACTTCTTGTGTGGCTGGTCTGGTTAAGTTTTTGGTCAATGGCAAGTCCCAGGATGTGGATGATGGGGGACACAGGTAAGACAAGCAATCATATTCTTTTTTATTGGAGATGTTTATAGTCTAGAACGTGGATGGCACAGCATCCTGACTGATGTCAGAGAGTCATAGAATCACTGAGTCATGCAACATATAAACAGCCCTTTGGCCCACAATGTCTGCAATTATACTAGACCTATTTTGTTCTCACAGGAAGGGTTAGATAGATCTTAGAGCAGGATAAAACGTCGGCACAACATCGTGGGCCAAAGGGCCTGTACTGTGCTGTAACGTTCTATATCCTCTGTTCATTTTCCCATCAAGTCCCCAAGATTCTACCTCTCATTTACACACTACAGACAATTTACAGTGGCCAATTAACCTACTAACCTGTACATAATTCAGATGTGGGAGGAAACAGGAGAAAAACCATCGAGTCACAGGGAGAACATGTAAACGGCACACAGGCAGAACTCAGGTCACTAGAGTTGTGAGGCAGCAGTACTACTGTTGTGCCACAGGGCCACCTTCAATGTATCCTTGCTGTCTTGAACAGTGTGGTTAAATTTGCTACCTTTCCATCTACTAGGATTATTCCAGAACCTAGGGAATTCTAAAACCAATGTAAACCATTTTTCCTTGGGAGCCTTATTTCAAACATAGACCACAGGGTCCAGGAAACCTGTCAGTTTTTAATCCCATGTTATTAATATTAAATCCCTTATTCACATCAGACCATTTCTAGCATGATAGCTGTGGCTGCTCCTGTGAACACAGAACAACACAGCAGAGGAGCAGGTCCTATGGCCCACCATATCTACACCGACCACAATGCCAAGCTAAAGCAATCCCATCTGCCTGCACGTGGTCCATATCCCTCTATTCCCCAGCTGTTCATTCATCTGTCTAAATGCCTCTTAAACGTTGCTATCATATCTGCTTCCACCACTGCCCCTGCCAGCACATTCCAGGCACCTACCACTCTGTGTAGAAAAACCTGCCTCAAAATCTCCTTTAAACTTCCTCCCTCTCACCTTAAACCTATGCCCTCTAGTATTTTACATCTCCACCCTGGGAGAAAGACTTTGACTATCTACGCTATCGATGCCACTCATAATTTTTTATACTTCTACTGAAAAGCATTTTTAATATACTATTCCCAAGAATACTTTTTCTCCCAAGTTATCCCTTATCTCCACCCACAAAGTTTCTACTTCTTGACCCAGTCACCTTAAACTATAACTTCATGCCTCACTGCTTGGTTCCATTTATCATGTTGTACTGCAAATATATAATTTAAACTGCACACCTCTGATAGAGTTCTTTATCGATAACTTTATTTGGCCATTCTCCCAATAAAAATATGCTAGTGTTGGCAGTTGGCCAGGGCAATGAGAAGCAGGATCAAACAGACAAGGATGCAACATGCAACTTAAGGCATCAATATCAATTTGACCAAAAGGCGATTACAAAATTATAACCATCAAACAGGATATCCTCTTAAGAAACATGAAGAATTGCAGCTTACATTGAACAACAGACAAGAAACAGGACTGTCATTATCTGTTGATGGTTCAGGTATTTGTATGATAGAAGAATTTAGAATGACTCTCCAGAAGTCAAGGAAGTAATCAGCTCATCCTTAATTGTCCATGAAAAGGTGACAGTGAGCTATCACCTTGAATGAGTACTACAGTCCTTAAAAAGTTTAAATGCAAAGAAAAATTTGCAATTAAAGTTGTAGCATTGCAACCAGGGGTGGTGTTGAAGGAGCACGAAGCTTGATGGGGGACAGGCAGGTAATATATAGTATTTTCCATATACTACCACTTCAACTGTAAATGAAAATAAAAGGAACAGAACATGCTGGAACCACGCAACAGGAATACTCATCAGGTCAGACAGAATGTATGGAAAGAGAAACATCTTGTTTCTTTTGTTTTGTCCATTCCTCTCCCACCTTCTCTGGTACTGAAAATCAACTTGCCTTTTCTCTTTCCCAGTTACGATGAAAGGTCCCATACCCATTTCTTTTCCACAAATAACTAGTTCTAGACAATGAAATAACGACTGTTTTTGGTCTAAAGCACTACAATACAACAAACCCCTTTTTCTAGTACATTATTTCTAATTTATTAAAGCATCCTTAATTTTAGTTTTCTACATTTTCCACCTGATTAATGCACTATTAAGTTCACTGTCCCTTCCTGTTACACATTTTGTCTGGAAAATGCAGAGCCAGGTTACAATATATTCAGTTCCCGACTTCAGTTTGTGAACTGAATGTGGGATTGTCTGTGGAAATTTACCTAATTACGTAATGGACATGAGTAAGGATAACTGGAGAAGCCAGAATTCTAACAGGTATCATTGCCCCGTAAAAACATTAAACATTTTTGTAGAAAACTTAACCCGAAGTGTAGATGGCAAGAGAACCCAGCTCATTATCTCAGTCCATTGCACAGTGAGATACTTACTTGTTCAGTATAATTTGCACCTCCTCAGGTATATTCAAGTAATGCTGATGCAAGTTGTTCTTGGTGAAAGAGAGAGCAGCTAGATCAGTAAGATGCTGTGGTTGGTTCTGTATATTTTCTTCCCAAAACAAAGGATGTATGTAATTATTATGCACGCGTACATGCTTCAGGGGGAGTTTGAGAAGGCCACATGGCAGTGAACTTAGCTCATTTCCTTCAACATTTAAAAATTGAAGTTCTCTAGATAAAGTCAAAATTAAAACAATAAATGCTCTATATATTTGATGTTAATGTAAACATATCATTTCAATTCTAATTAATATTAGATGTATAAATCCAGCATTCAAAGAAATAGCTTGAAGCACAAGCAGCTTATGAAATAAAAATAAATTAACCGGTCACATTGAATATAAATTGTTTGGATGCAGTGCATAAGTAGCTTTTACCTTGCATTTCTACAGACTAGAAATTGTACCATGTATAAAATTGCACCTTAAATTAGTGTGGCATGGAACACCCACATCATTTTTGTGTGAGAACAGCTCCATCAGCACCAAAATGCTGTTGTGGAGGAAACCATTTGGACTCCAGATCATGGGGTCAGAGGGGAGAGAGGATCAGACGAGGTAGATAATCAGGGAGAATTAGGGAGATACGGGCTTGGAGGAAGAGGAACTCGGTGGGGAAGGTGTGGATAGATGCAGGATTAGGGAGGGTGAAGAGAAGAATGGGAGGATGGTGAGTAGGGACAAGATGGGCAGGATGGGGACGGGGGGGGTGGGGGTTGGGTCAGAACAATTGGGGGAAATATGGACAGTACTAGAGTAAGAAATACAAGAACCTAAGATTTAGGAGCAGGAATCAGGCACACATTCCCCCAATCCCTCCCCATCAGTCAATAAGGTCATGGTAGATCTGACCTTGGCCTCAACAATTTCCTGCATGACCCGTATCCTTAGTTCCTCTTCAGTCCAAAGATCTGTTTACCTTGGCCTTGAATGTGTTCAATAATTTAGACTCCACAACTCCCTAAATTAAGGAATTTCAGACTTACAGCCTTCTGAAAAGAAGACATTCCTCATGTCTTAAATGGGCAGCTCCTTATTCTGAAACTATGCTCCTTACTTCTCAATTCCTCACAAGGGATCATCTGCACAGCATCTAATCTGCAAAGCCCCTCAGAATCTTATGTTTCATTACCATCTCTCATTATTCTACACTACAATGAATATAGGTACAATCCATTCACCTTTCCTCATAAGGCAATCCTTTCTTCCCAGGAATCGACCCGGTGAACCTTCTTTGAACTGGATAAATGCAAGAATATCCCTCATTTGACCTTATAGAGGTGTATAAAATCACAAGGGGCATGGATAGCATGGATGCACCGTCTTTTTCCCAGGGAATGGAATCAATAATTAGAGCACATAGGCTTAAGGTGATAGGGGAAAGATTTAAAAGGTACTGAGGGTCAACTTCTTCACACTGAGAGTGGTGTGTGCATTGAATGAGCTGCCAGAGGAAATGGTTAAGGAAGGTACAATAACAAAATTTAAAATACATTTGGACAGGTACATAGATAGGAAAGGTTTTCAGGGATATGGGCAAAATGCAGGCAAAGGGGACTAGCTAAAATGGGCATCTTAGTTACCACGGGCGAGTTGGGCCGAAGGACCTGTTTCCATGTTTTATTATTCTATGACTCTATTAAATAAGGAGACCAAAAGTGAATGCAGTACTTTAGGTGTGGTCTGATAAAAGCCCTGTATATTTGTAGCAAAACATCCTCACTTTTGGATTCTCTCTCTTTTGCAACATTCCAATTGCCTTCCCAATTACTTCTAGTATCTGTATGTCAATTGCAAGAGCATCCAGACCCCTCTGCATAAAAATATTCTGTGGTCTCCATATAAACAATATTTTGTTTATATAATTTTGAAAGCCTCTATCATATCATCCTCTTTTCCGGAGAAGAAAGCTTCAGTCTGTACCTCCTTTCCTAATAGGTAAATCTTTTCAGTTTTGTTATCATTTTTAAAAACTTTTTTTGGGGCTGTTATCAACATTTCTATGTTATTTTTTTAAGGACCAGAACTGAGGACAATCCTCCAAGTGTGGTCTAAACACAGTTCTGTTCAAAATGTACAGAATTTATTTTCTTTTCAATTCTATTTGTCTAAAAATTAAACCCGAGTGCTTTGTTTGCTTTTCTCCTTTTATTGTCATGTGAACTCCCCTACTTGATATTTTTTGCAAGGATTGTGTGGCATCATTCCTCTTACCAAAATGCCACCTCACAGTTATGAAGAAAATGATTTTCCTTAAAAATATCTAGTATATGTTTACTATGATCTTCCAGCATTTTGTCACAGTCTTCTTCAGAATTAATGATATCAATTTAATCTCACTGACAAATTTTGAGATTGTACTTTCATCCTTTTCTTAATTGTAAATGAAAAGTTTAATGGCTTTTAAAGTAATTCAAAATCAATATCTTAACGAAAGCTAACCTGAATTAACATCATTATAATCCTAAGAAAGGAAAAATGGTGCAGTTAAGTACAAGAGTTACTGATCACCAACCTGAGGTTTCTAATGTCATCGGGAATGAAAGAAATCTTGTTGTAGGCAACATTGAGTGACTGAAGATGCGGTAAGAGGAATAGTCTGTGAAGAAAAAATCCACATTATTTTAGGATGAATCATTCTACAAACAATAAAAAGACTGCAGGCCTGGAGCTAGAGCATGGTGAGTACTGTCTAAAGAAAGAACAATTCCCATTTGCTATGTGCCACATAATGTTATGCAATAGTATTCCATTTAAGTTTTTACATTAGAGTCCAGGATATAACAATGAAAACTTACACTGCTGCTAACTTCTACTATTGATCTCTTTGGTCTTACAATAATGGCCTTTTATGCATCTTCAGTTTTCAGTGTTCCACTGTTATCCATTGTGCCTTCAGTGGCTGAGGTCCAGATTCCCCAGATTTAATTTCAGATTTAACTCCAGAAACTCCGGATTTAACTTTCTTAAGACTTTCCTTTGAGACGTTAATGCACATGAGATGTTAATTAAAGCTTTGACCAAGCTTTTGGCTACATTTTCTGAAATCTTTTCATGTGGCTTATATGAATAGGAATGGAAAAAGATGACAGAGAATTAAAAGTGCACATGAAGGACTGATTTCAATGAGTTTGAAGGAGATCTGGTCCAAGTAAACTGTAATCAACAATTAACCTGTTAAGTTGTAAATGCAGAATAGGAGGCTTACAAGGAGGTTTAGATACAGGTTAGACATGTTCAACAAAGAGGAAAGAAAGCCCTCCTTTCCTATGTTAGCGTTCCTGGGGTAACTAATGATTATTTTCATCACCACCTTCTTCCTTGGGAGTCCCTTAAGGTTGAGGATATCTTACTTTTACGAGAATGAAAAATGGAATTTGCCTGTGTGTGATTTTTTATTGAATGTGGGTGGCCATTGCACACCAGCTACAAATTGAGGCCTTGATCCAATGGTAAGGAGGTTCAGGATAATTGGAGACCAGACTCTGCTGCATGGATTTAATGTACATATAAATGGACATACCATAAAGATGTCTATCCACACACTGACTACATGCAAATGCACTCTATCGACACATACATAGATGGAGATAAATGAGAAATAAAAGTGAGGCAGGAAAAGAAGTTTATGACAATCCCAAGGTTTATACCAGGTAGGAATACAATAAGTCCATTCAGGTGTATGTTGCAAGATCTGATAAAGAGCATAGTGATTAAGTATACAGTATTCAGTGGCATGGACCTTTGAGTCAGTGACATTTCAGCTTGGGATTCAATTAAATAAATCTGGAATTAAAATCCTAACATTAGTAAAGGTAACCTAAAACAAAAGGATTGTTGAGAAAATATCCATCTGATTCACTAAAATCCTTGAGGTAAGGATCTGTACCCATCTAGCCAGTACGTGACCTTTCATTAAACTGCCTTAACTGCATCAGATAAAGGTTGACTGACCTACTTCACCCTCCTAATTTGCTATTTCCAGCATTTTCTGTTTTATTTCAAATTTCCAGCATTTGTAGTATTTTGCTTTTGTATCACTTAATAGACTTGATAATTAAAGTGAGGCACATGAAATTAAAGTGATGGTGGCAGTGTGAATACAACATTGGCAGAGAGCAGAGGGTACTGATTATAGGCTGTTTTTCAGACTGGAACAATTTTGCAGTTGTGTCTTCAGAGACGAGGTTTTGAAATCACCGTTCTGATGGAAAATTAGAAAAGTAAGAGCAGGAGTAGGCCAATCAACAGCTCTTTGAGCCTGCTCTGCCACTCAATATGATCATGGATGAACACCATTTTCCTACACAGGGTCACCCCTCATTTCTTCTTACCCCAGTCCTAAATGTCTCTTTCCACATTCAGAGATGTCTCGTTCTAGACCACCCAAGGCAGAATCATTCTCCCGGCATCCATTGTATCCAGGCCTGTCAGAAATTTCTACTTTCAAAGAGGTCACCTCTCATTCTTCTGCACTCCAGTAAATACAGGCCTAGTCAACCCAACCTCTCTCCATATGACAGTCCTGTCATGCCAGGAATCAGTCTGATTTACCTTCACTGCACTCACTCTGTGGCAAATATGTCCTTTCTTAGATAAGGAAAACAACATTTCACACTCTACTCCAGATGTAGTTTGATCAAGTTTCTGTATACTTGTACCAAGACATCCTTGTAGCTGTATTCAAAACATTTTGCAATGAAAGCCAACATACCACTTGCCTTCTTAACTGTTTGCTGCACCTGTATGTTTGCTTTTGGTGACTAGTGTACAAGGACAGCCAAGTCCCTTTTTGCATCAACAATTCCCTGCCTCTCACCATTTAAATAACACTACATTTCTGTATTTTCTGCTAAAGTAGATAACTTAAAAATTTAACCGTGTTATTTGCATCTGCCATGTAATTGTCAAACTTACCCAAATTACCTTGAAGACTCTTTATCTCCTCCTCACTCTATCCCACCCAGTTCCATGTCATTGGCAAACTTAGAAATATTACATTCGGTGACCACATTAAATCATTGATGTATAATGTGAATAGCTGGGGCCCAGCACTGATCCTTGCAGTACCTTTACTAGTCACCACCTGCCTCTCCAAGAAAGCCCCATTTGTTCTTATTGTGTTTCCTGTCTGTCAACCCATTTCCAAACCATGCCAATATATTACCCCCAATACCATGTGCTCTAATTGTGCACACTAATCTCCTATATGTGACTTTATCAAAGGCCTTCTGAAAATCTACATGCACGTAAATACTCAAAACACTCCAGTAGGTTTGCCAAATATAAATTCCTTTCATAAGTCTCTGTTGACTTTGTTTGATCTAGTTAATATTTTCTAAGTGTTCTGTTATCTCCTCCTTTATAATAGACTCTAAATTTTCCCATCTACTGATGTGAGACTAACCAGTCTGTAATTCCATTTTCTTTCTCTCACCTTTTAGAAATGGTGGTACTACATTTGCCACAGTCCAACCTGCAGGAATTTCCCATTATCTATAGAATTTTTGAAGATGACAACCAATGCATCCACTATTTCCATGGTAACCTCTTTTACTACTCTGAGATGCAGATCATGTAGAGGTTAGCATAATGCTTTACAGCGCCAGTGACCCGGGTTCAATTCCGGCCACTTCTATAAGGAGTTTGTCTGTTCTCCCTTTGTCTGTGTGGGTTTCCTCCAGATGCTCTGGTTTCCTCCCACATTCCAAAGACGTACAAGTTAGGAGCTGTGGGCATGCTATGTTGGCACCGGAAGCGTGGCGACACTTGTGGGCTGCCCCCAGAACACTATGCAAAACATGCTTTTCACTGTGTGTTTTGATGTACATGTGTTAATAAAGATCTTATCTTATAACTTCCACTGCCATTGATTTCTCCATCACCATTTTTTTACTTATAGTAATTTACTTTATTTCCTCCTTTTCATTGGACTCTTGGTTCTCTAGCATTTCTGGGAAGTTATTTGTGTTCTCTTCTGTGAAGAGAGAACCAAAGTATTTGATTAGCTGCTCTGCCATTTCTTTGTTCCCCATTATAAGTTCTCCCATTTCTGACTGCTATTAATGAAAGAGGCTTGGACATATGGTGCATAATTTCTAAGATAGCACATGACAATATAGTAACCAATGAGGAAGACAGCAGAAAATTTCAGGAGGAGATAGACTGATGAAACAAGTGGACACATGACAAGTTAAACTTACTGAAAGGAAGGCTGAAATAATTAATTTTGGTGAGATTAATGACAGGCAGTTTTAATTAAATGGTATTGGTATTGGTTTATTATTGTCACTTGTACCAAGGTACAGTGAAAAACTTGTCTTGCATACTGTTCGTACAGATCAATTCATTACACAATGCATTGAGGTAGTACAGAGTGCACTGAGGTAGTACAGGGTAAAAACAATAACAGAATACAGAGTAAAGTGTCACAGCTACAGGGAAGTGCATTGCAGGTAGACAATAAGGTGCAAGGTCAAACAAGGTAGATTGTGAGGTCAAGAATCCATCTCATCATATAAGGGAACCATTCAATAGCCTTATCACGGTGGGATAGAAGCTGTCCTTGAACCTGGTGGTATGTGCCCTCAGGCTCCTATATCTTCTGCCTGATGGGAGAGGAGAGAGAATGACCTGGGTGAGTGGGGTCTTTGATTATGCTGGCTGGTACAGACAGAGTCCATGGAGGGGAGGCTGGTTTCTGTGAAGCGCTGGGCTGTGTCCACAACTCTCTGCAGTTTCTTGAGGTCCTGGGCAGAGCAGTTGCCATACCAAGCCGTGATACATCCAGATAGGATGCTTTCTATGGCGCATCAATAAAAGTTGGCGAGTGTCAAGGGGGACATGCCAAATTTCCTTAGCCTCCTGAGGAAGTAGAGGCGCTGGTGAACTTTTTTGGCCATGGCATCTATGTGGTTGGACCAGGACAGGCTATTAGTGATGTTCACTCCCAGGAACTTGAAGCTCTCAATCCTCTCGACCTCGGCACCATTGATGTAGAGAGGTGCATGTACACCACCCCCTTTCCTGGACTCGATGACCCAGGTCCCAGGTCTCGTAGTTTGGTGATGAGTTTGGTTGGAATTATAGTATTGAAGGCAGAGCTGTAGTCAATAAACAATAGTCTAACAATAGGTGTCTTTACTGTCCAGATGTTCCAGAAATGAGTGTAGGGCCAGGGAGATGGTGTCCACTGTAGACCTGTTTCGGCGGTAGATGAATTGCAGTGAGTCGAGGTTGTCTGGAGTTAATGTGTGCCATGACCAGCCTCTTGAAGCACT
Source organism: Pristis pectinata (assembly GCF_009764475.1). NCBI lineage: Eukaryota > Metazoa > Chordata > Chondrichthyes > Rhinopristiformes > Pristidae > Pristis > Pristis pectinata. Next base: position 65,142,244 of record NC_067408.1, on the reverse strand, counting down.
TCATGATGGTGGATGTGAAAGGAATGAATTCATGGGGATGGCAAGTTGAGAAAGCTGTTTAAAAGGAATCCCTGGAGTTATAAATATAAAAGTGACAAAGTTGCACTAAATTTTTATAAAACACTCCTGCAGTATTATTGTGGCCAAATTCAGGCATTACACTTTATGATGGATGTCTTAAGTGATGGTACAGAAGAGACTTATTAGGATGGAAAATGGATGGGATTCTTTTACACAAACGGGCTAGAGAAACTGAGTGTTTACTGTAGACCAAAAAGGTTAAGAGAGATTTGAAAATGTGTTCAAAACAGAGAGGTTTTTGATAAAGGAAGGAAGGATAAATGTTTTCAGTGGCATTGGAGGAAGCAGATTTAATACAACAGACGAAAGAAATGGAGGTGACATCATAAAGATTTCCCTTGTGAGTTGTTACAATCTGGAATTTACAGCCCAAAATGGTGGTGGAAATAGATTCAGTAATATCCTTCAAAAAAGAGTTGAATAAATACTTGAAGGGAGCAAATTTGTAGACTAAAGAGAAAAAAAGACTGGGATTAATTTTGTGGCTTTTTCCCAAGAGCCAGTGTAGGCAAGGTGGTCAAATGGATCATCCAGGCATTCAGATGAAAGGTCATTGACCTGAAACATTAATCCGTTTCTCTTTCCACACATGCTGCCTCACCTGTTGAATTGTTCCAGTATTTTTTGTTCTTATACAGCAGAGAAGAAGTTTTAATAAAATATTTGTAGATGTAAGAAACCTGCATCTGAAATTTCTCAAGTGAGAAAATAACCTTAACCGTGTTATGTCCCTTACTTTCTTTATCCTATTATCCTACAGTTACCTCTCTAATTTAATAATGGGAGCCAATTATTCTTTGTGCCTTAGCCACTAATCCTGGAAGTGGACTATTCCACAGCCTCATGCATCACACAGAAGTTTTCCATTTTCTCTTTTATATTCCTTACATTTATTCTTGTACCCACAGCACCTCATTCTAGCTTCCTTATCTACCAGCATCTTATGTCTATCCATCCTCGTACAATATTTAGCTCTTATCACGCCACTTCAAAATGCTTCCTGCACTTGTTCTTTGCATTTCATCATACCGGGCAGCATCCTAATGAATTTCTATTGCTCGCTTATGGAAAACCTCAATAAGAACAACAGAAGTTTTACTGACTGATGGCTTCTTTAACTTTACATATATATGACAGGATAAAGAATGGTGTATTTTTTAACAACTTAGTAATAATTTCAGAGTAAATATCTATTACACTTGCTTTAGAAACCACAACAGTTAAATGCACGTTTGCATTAGGCTGTGCTCTTTCCAAATTAAACTTGCAGAATGACATGCTTGGTTTCACTTCATTTCAAATGCATTGTGCCCAAGCATTCTGTTTCCTCTTTAAAAGGCTTTTATTTGTGAATATAGGAACAGAAGCAGGACATTCAGTTCCCCCAAGACTGTTCAGATAGATTGTGGCTGATCTGTAACTCCACTTTTCAAAGTCACTTCCTTGTTTTTGGTATTGCTGCACAATGCCAGCATTTATTGGCTATGCTTGTGCCTTGATCAGGTGGTGGTGTGCCTTCTCCTTGAACTACCAGTAGCAGTTTGTGTCAACTTGATACACGCAGGTTTCTTACTAGGCCACTTTAGAGGGAAGTTAAGAGGCACTGAGTCAAAAGTCACATGTAGTCTAAACTGAGGCAAGAATACCAGACCCCTTTCTCTAAAGGACATGAGTAACCAGTTAGATATTTACAATCATCCAACAGCTTGATGCTCACATTATCATCAGGTTTTACCTGCAGAAAAATTGAATTCAAATTCTCAAACCACGATTACGGAATTATTTAGCTGCATGACAACCACTTTTCTTGATAAGTTTTCCACACAAAGTTTGCTAATCTAAATCTTGGAAGCTCCAATGGTCATAGCATTCACACCTCTTTGGAAATTCCAGAAGTGGGGAGATAGAAATCTGTCTTCAGCCACTTGTGCAAAATTAACATGTGCAGAAGTAGCTGCAACTTGAACTTGGGTCATTAAAGCTGTGAAACAGTTGCAATACCAGCATCCCTATTCATCCTCCAAAGATCTTCAATACACATAGCATCCAGGACAACAGTCAGGCTGGAGTTCACTTCAACATTTCATATCAAGGATTACACCTCCAGCAATTCAAGAGCAGGAGATTGAGGAACCTTAACTAAAATTTTAACCTAAATAAGGCTTATAGCCATAAAATAGTCATCAGAGCAACATACTTAGCTAAGGTGAAGTGGTTCTTTCATAAGAAAACAGAAATAAAGAGATTTTCTTTCTGATTGCATTTGGAATGTTTGAGAAGCTCTCTGCAAATGTAAGTTAAGAAGCTGTCTAAAGAAATCCTGTCTTCTATGTGTAACACTATCTGGTCAGTTACGGAACATGATGTTGCCAAATGAGTTCTAGGACTCAGAAATCTGAATATTATTAAATATTTTGCCGGCAATTTCAACTCCTGTGAGTAGACAGGTTTGAGATTTGGCAGGGGAACTTAATGCATAAAACTAACACTGTGCTAGGAACTTGACCCCCTCTGGAAAGGCAGGTTGGCAAACTTTAATATGATAATTGCTCATTAGGATTGGTCTTAACAGCAACATTTAAACTCAAGATGCACAGATTTCTTAGGCTTCCTAGAACTTACCAATAAAACTATGGCAAAACCTAATGGCATTGAACAGGGCTGAAAAACTGACAAGTAAATCTGGCAACAAATTGTAATAGACACAGCTGTTTCCTCATGTCTCTGTGAAGGCACTCACGTCACTCTGGCAGGTGTTCGTATAACTCTGTGAGATCAAGAGGATCACAAGAGCCTTAAGAACAGCAGAAGGCTGTTCTTCATCTACCTGAAGCTCAGAAAGGAGAAGATGTGAGCTACAGTTCCCAGGGGACCACATTCTATTTTTGGTTTTCATAACATCCCCAATTTCGGTTTTCAAACATGTCCAGGGACAGCCTGGGTATTACTGCCTGTAGTGGCAGTTCTTGGCAGCATTTAGAGCAAGACTTGCTGCCTACCGGAGTTCATGGACAAGCTCTACAGAAAATATCCACCCAACTCAATTTCAACTCCTTCGGGGATCCTCAACACCTCATAAGTACATGAGTTAGGCAAGTGAGAGAGAGATGCCTTGAAAATAAGGCAGTGAACTACAATAACTTCAACACTAACAAGGCTGGTTAGAATCAGTGGGCATTTGGGTTTGTGACTTTGACTGGCTTGCCATGTGCAGAGTGCAACAGACAGCATGCATTTGGCTCTCAAGATACTCCTGGATCACGCAGGGAGATTCATTAAGCAAAGGAACTTCTGGAGCAAATTCCAAGGAATGGGGTGATTGACCTCCAACAATGACATATACCCTTATGAAGGGTATTAATCCAACCACTGGAATATTTTCCTCTAGGTATCTATTGACCAGTTTTATTAGGATTCTCTAACACCACTGTCAGTCAAATGCGTTGTTGACAGCTCTCACTTCATCCGTGGGATTCAGCACTTTCATCCAAATTTAGATCAAGGCTGTGATGAGGTCTGGACCTGACTGATCCTGTGACACCCAAACTAAGCTTTGATGAACAATTTACTGGTGAGTGTCATTTGATTGCACCGTTGATGACATCTTTCCTTATTTTATATCAAGAGTGGTCTGATTGGGCAGTAATTAAATGGATTGGATGTGCCCTTTTTCTGTGAATAGGACTTACCTGGGCCATTTTCTACAATGCCAGTATGGTAATTGTACTGGAATAGGTTGGCTAGAGGTGTGGCTACTTCTGGACTACAAAGTCTTCTGTATTGTAGTTGGGATACTTCCGATTCAATAGGTCAAGTTTGATAAGGTCTTGTATACACTTGTTGGATTACTACATTTGATATTCCTTGCAGATGACCACTATGATTCATGGACAAGGAACATCACTTTAGCCTGTGACATTACACTTATGCTCAAGATAAATTCCACCAATCTCACTCACAGCTAACGTAGTCCAGGTGGGCGTGCATTACACAGCTGGATGATATAAATTCATGTTACCATGGTGTTATGAAATCTCCATCTTCCTGACTGCTAAAGTCATGCAATCCAGCATGCTTACTATCTCCAAGGACACCTCCTCATAAGAGAGACCCCCAGGTAAAATAATCACCCACCTGGATATGGGAGGGATGGACGTGGACAGTGGGGGTTTTGACATAAGTTTGGAAATCTGAAGAATGGCATAAAGGAAGGAGGAGGATGTACTGCAATATTCTTCCATCAGAAAGGAGGATAATTGCCCTGCAAGCCTTTACAGCCACATTGTCAAACCTTTGGGCTGCCTTCTTACGCATGCTGTCCATTCTGTAAACAACCCCAAAGAACGTCAAATGTAATGCTTGCAATGTCTTTAAAATGTGGATCTGAAACTGAGTCATGCATGTCATCAGTATGTCCACTCACCTAAATGGTTAAGAAACCCAAATGATATGTTAATATCAAGCTGAAGTTGAAGTGGCTATTACAAATGTGGTATAACGTTCTTAGACCTCTCACCCACTGGTGAACCTCCTCCCACAACTATTCCTCTTGTTACCATTGTATTAGGAAGTTTAAACTTCCCACTGTGTTCAGTTCACATCTGCATTATTCCACAACAGATGCAGCACATATCCGCACAGCACAAAGTCATGACTGGCTCATGGAATCATGTTAGAAATTCATTTCTGCCACATACTCTGCTTGGTTCAGTCATCCCATAACCAAATTGAGCATCCTGCTACTTTGGAGTTGAGATATAGATGGCTCTATATCTATTTGTAAGGCAGCAAGAATACTGGAATAAGAATAAAGCCCTCTCTTTTCACACTGGAGATCCATCTTCTGCACATCAATTCTTTGAATATTATTGAAGGTGGAGTAAGTTAACTGGCTGGTTTGTCCAACCCAAAGGCTGCCTGTCACTCAACTTCTAGTCGCAACTATAATGTATGCCATTGCCAACAACCAATGAGCCCGCAGAACATCTGATTTAGCTGACCCCACGGCACGCAGAGTAGATGTTATTGGCCCTCATGTGCTTTGATGATATCAGCATTGAAGCGACACACCTCCAAAGCTTATTTTTCAATTTTAAGTTACTTATGTCCAATTTTATAACTGGAATGATTTAAATGGGAAATCCTTAGGTGCTACTTAATCAACAAATCCATCTGAATAAAAACATCCACTATATAGTGCATTGCACCAATGTAGAGTTCTTAGTGGGAATACAGTTAAAAACATTTAATTCCCTAGGAAGAATCACATTCAACAACTAACACGTTAATAGGACATGAAGGAGGAAGAGTCAGATTGAAAGTGTATGATGTATTGAATGTGAAATGCCATCTATAAATTGGCCGATGACACATCTTTTGCATTATTTATTTATATTTGTAACATAGTAACTTTTATGCCTTGATGTCTTGCACTGTACAGCCGCCACAAAACAACAAATTTCATGACATATGTCACTGATAATAAACCGGATTTTGATTTTGTATGGTTGCAGGATATCTAGAAGCAAGGCTAGTTATGGCTCATGATCTATTCCAGCACTGTACGGTTTTCAGCCATCCACCTCATGTGCAGAGGCTCAATATATCCATGAACTTTATTAGATAACATCAGAATAATAACTTACAATGAATGGCTCCAAGGAAAATGTAAACTATTCTAATCATAAAATTGGACAAAAGAGACGAACATTAACTACATACAAATATTACATAATTTATTTGACTGTTGCTGATTTGAATGTTTTCATCATAAATTTATGTGCAGTTAGCTTTTTATAGGGCAAGGTATGACTAATAATTAATGAATTAACCTTTACAATTTCCTTTGAGACTTGGCCAGAATGGGCGTAAGAATGATTTTTAACAATGTAACCAACTAAGCACTAGGAAATAAGACTATTGTACACAACGAGAAATTACATAGAGAAAATTATATTGTCATCTGCTATAGATTCATAGAGACTTCCCACGCCCTAGAAAGGAAAAAAAATGAATCTTGAATCATGGTAAAAATTCTTATTTATGTTAACTATGCCCTTACCTCAAATTCCTTGCTAAATAACTATCTGTAGAATACAGTTTCAGATATTGTAAGCATTTGCTGGAATTAACTATCATTATCTGCAGAATACCGGTTTCAGATATCCCTTCAGCTATGCTGCCACTTTAATTCCTTTAAAGCAAATATTTCCTATTTGGATCCTTTCTCAAGCAGGGAAAAAATACTGAAGAATCTTGAATCATGTCAAAAATCTTATTTATGTTAACTATGTCCTCAGCTCAAATACCTTGTTAAATACTACCGACCTCAGCTATGCTGCCACTTTAATTCCTTTAAAGCAAATATTTCCTATTTGGATCCTTTCTCAAGCAGGGAAAAAATACTGAAGAATCTTGAATCATGTCAAAAATCTTATTTATGTTAACTATGTCCTCAGCTCAAATACCTTGTTAAATACTACCGACCACACAAAATCAGTTTGACCTACCAAATGGAAACAAGGAAGCCGCTCCAAACAACAAAATACTTAACAGTTTGTTGAAATTGCTTTAAACTATACTTTTTGCTCCTGACTTAGATCCATGGTACAACAAAATGCACTAACATAATGAAGCTCATTAGGATGTTCCTTATTTTTGTGAAGAAGTGCAATGCTTATAAATTATGGTGTTGATGGGTCTACACATTGTACCCAGAGTCAGTCAGATGACAATTAGCATCTGCCCAACAGATTCAATGGCTAACAGACCTTGCTCACACAATACTAGCCTAATGACAGCATTGGCAAGGTTTATAAATCAAAATGGTGAGTAATATAGAAGAAAAAGGCATTTTTCATAATTGTGTAAATAATAGAAACAGGAATGTTTTGGAAAGATTGGAGGAACAATAGAAATCTGGCAAGTAATTGGAAAATGAGATCTTTGTTGGGATGTTTACAAAGTGGGGGACAGCAGGAATTCCCACCGCATCCCCAACAGTCACCTAAAATATATATATCTTTCACACAAGATTATGAGTGAATGGGTGTAAGAATGTTCATACGCTTCCCCCAAATGCTGGCAAGTCTAATTTCATGTGCATGTCCCAAACTTTGAAGTAATTACAAAACTGTTTACAGATAAAGAGCTAAATGCTGCCCCAAGGACTGGAGATCCTGGAAGACCTACATGCTTCCAGAATATTAACTTTTATATCTCATTTATAAATCTATTGCAAATTTAATTGCAAATCTTATTTTTGCAGTGAAAAATGCCATTAGCTTGATGCTTGGGAAAATGAATGTTGGAAGTCTAATGCCACCCGAACACTTAAATTCAATCACACACTCAAAACTTATTTTTAAAATGACTACTTCATGATAAGTGCACTCTGAAATGTTAATATTAGATTCTATAAGACATTTGGACCTCCTTACCCAACAGGCAGAATTGAAACGATGCAGAAAGAAATGTTAAAAATTCTTAGTTTGGTCAGTTTCTCAATATCAGGAGAAATCTCTGTAATTGGATTGTCTCTCAAATTCAGCATTTCGAGGCAGGAGAACTGATAAATCTTGAGGAAGAAAGAGACAAGATGAAAACATATTGCACATCCTTAAAATGTTCTGAAGTTCAACAATAGTTTCTGTCAACATACTAACACTTGGTAATAATCAAGATATGAAGTAAGCCAAGAAAGAGAAATCTAATAGATGTTGGGAATATGTCTGAAGAACCTAGATTATTAGAATGAGATGCTATAAATTGAAAAACTCAATATAAAGATCAGAAAAGCAACTAGAGAACACATCACAAAAAAATTATGGCCAAACATTTCCTCTTTCCAGGTTTGATAAGTTTCGCTTCATGATGTACATTTTGCTTTATTTTTATTTTTCTTACACTGCCAAAGCAAAGCTAAGCAAAATTTAAAGCAATGAAAGGCTTACCTCATCATGATCAAAATAGCAAAATAATCATTCACAAACAGAAACTTTCCACTCCTGACCAAATGTTCTCTTGGAGAACTACATAATTTAAAGCTACTTTATAGGGTGCATGTAACAAATTCTGTGAAGCCTAAAATCTTCCCAATAAGTACAATTTTTTACTGCTTAAATATCTTGCGTACCTTGTAATTTCTAATGGATCAGAAATATTTTATTTCATCTTTTACAAGCAAAATAATTGGAAAGCTACACCAAATTTGTATTATTGCCAAAGAAACAAAAAATCAAGTTCACTTGTCTTACGTAGCTTTATTTTTGTTTCCATTTTTATTCTTTGAAAAAGACTTGCTATATCAAGTAACATAGCAATACAAAAGAGTGACCACACCATAAGGTAATAGATCATAATTAGGTAAACCCTTACTAAATTTTAAAGTTATTCATCAGTTATGTAGTGTTATATTTAAGGTGTAATAAGATACTATTTGTTTTACTTCATTCATGTTTACAGCATCCTTAATGACTATATTTTAATTATTAATCTTGGCATGGCAATTGGCCAAAAGGAGTTTTACTGCAAAGCTGCTAAGGTTCAGGCCTGGAATCTTTTACTTTGCCTGAAGAAAAATACAATGAATAGATTACTTAATAAATTGTTCTCACCTCAGTTGGAATGACCCGAAAACTATTGAATGACAGGTTCAGATACTTTAATGTGGAAACGAGTCTAGTTAGGTCAGGAAGCTGGTGAATAAAGTATCCCTAAAATATAATACATGATGAAAAGCAAATGGGAAAATTACTTTTCAACAACTGAAAAAAATATATACTGTTGTGAAATTTTACAGCTACTGCATTTTGAAAAGGACATTGTTGTCAAACTTCATGTAGATATTATGACTGTAGATATTATAACTTTAGATATGTAGCACATTGCCTATGTAAAGTTCTGAAGCTTGGTTAAAAAACTGTTGGAAAACAAAAATTTTATTATTGTATATTGTAACTCAAATATGAAGTTGTTGTGAATCGATGCAAATCTCATTCACATCACAACATCCAAACTGTGAATTATTTTTTCTAGTAATAAAATCAAACATGAGAATAGGAGTGGATGGGAAGATGAAGTGAACTTATGGGACATGAGCCAGACTACCAAGAACTGAACTGTATTTCAGTTAGAATGACTATAACACAACAGTGGTTTTATTTTACATAATTTTACCAGAAATATTTCCAATACTCCACTCACCCATTATAAAACTCAGCCAATTCAAGACTATGATTACACCAAGTTCAAAAATAAATTTATTTGGGCATGTCCATAAAAGTGGCAATATAAATATGTGAATTTACTCACCAAAACAGATAGGTCCAAATCCATGCAGGATAAAAGAATGTTAAAAATCTACAACTGAAACCCAACCTGCCTCCAAATATAATGGAGATAGGATATGGATAAGCAACTAATCCACTCCCAAGAGGCATGTACTTCTAAATACTGTGCCCTGCCATCTAACTTGTCAGAATCTAGAGAAAAGCCATTGTTTCCCATCCAGATTAAAGCACCACACTGTACAGACCTAAGGTAAATTGTTAATATGCAACCACCTTAACATACCTTTGAAAATGCCACCAAAGTTTTAAGATATGGATTATGCTGATTGTTTGCCAACAATTGGTTTGAATAAAAAAACTAAATTGTGATGATTCACCAGCAAGATGGTATTGCAATCTACTTATAAAATCTTATTCTTTGCACATAGTCTGGCCTGTTGGGTATGTCCTACAGCCTCACTATTTACAACACATTATACAGACACATAAGTTTAATGTGCTTTTAACTGTCCACATTAACCCATCTGAACTCACTCAATCAGAGATATTTCTTTCTTTTGTTCTACCCATCCTTGCCCTATTTTCTCTCCTATAGAAAACTAATTTGTTGTTCCCTTTTTCCCAGTTCTGATGAAGGGTCTTTGACCTGGAATGTTATCCGTTTTCTTTCCATAGATCCTGCTCGAGTGTTTCCAGCATTTTCTATTTTTATTTCAGATTTCCAGCATCTTCAGCTTTTTATTTGATTTTCTATTACTGCAACCTACTTATTTTGAACATACTGACTGTAATTATCTTTATTATTGATGTAGCAAGTAAGATATTACAGGACAAAATTTATGATCCTGATTTACTTGGCAAACTTGACAATAAAATATTGCTTGGAAGAAATCTGTAGTTCGACAAGGTTCAAATCAAATTTTAATAAAAGTAAGACTTCATCACCGTCTACTATAGCTCCCAAGAGACTTCAGTTAACAAGAACAATGTTTCAAGAAGCACGAGCATGAGACATTCTATATATTACTGTGATGCTCACAACCGTATTACTTTATGTATACGTATTTTCCTCATGTTTCTCCATTAGCAACAACTCTGAACTCAATAAAGATTGTGAATCTTGCTGCAGTGGAATATTTAATCTGTCTGAAAAAATTGTGGAAGTTTTTGGAAGTGACTAACAGAAACTTAATTCTAGATAATCAATGATTAAGATAGAAATAGTAAATTTAAGGACTACAAAATTGCAGGACTGTGACATTGTAAATTTGAAACTAGAGATGATGAAATATTTCTAAATCCAATGATTTGAGAAACACGACTTCCTGAAGCTTGGTGCAAGAAAGCCATATAACAGGAACAGAATAAAAGGTTACAAATTACGTTTAACAATGGTGTACTTCTGCATGTTTCTTGTAGCAAGATAGTTTCATACTCATGAGTGGCTGCAAAACCAGTTTAGTGAGTCTTTACTGCACTTTCCCTATAGTAAGTACATCCTCCTTTAGTATTGTGAGATCAAAACTGTACTTATATTGTAGGTGTAGATATTGACTGGCCATCAAATGCTCTAAAATGTCTACTTGGCACAGCTAACGGAGCTGCTGCCTCACAGCTCCAGCCACCCAGTTTCAGTCCTGACCACCAGTGCTGTCTGTGTGGAGTTTGTACATTCTCGCCATGACCACATAGATTTCCTTCGAGTGCTCTGGTTTCATCCCGCACTCCAAAGACAAGTAGGCTGATAGTTAATTGGCTGCAGTAAATTGCCCCTAATGTTTAGGTGAGTGGTAGCATCTGGGGTGAGTTGAGGGGATGTGGGGAGAAGAAATGGGATTAGTGTAGGACTAGTGTAAATGGGTGCTTGATAGTGAGAACTCTGTGGGTCAAAGGGCCTGTTATCATGCTACATGAGTCCATGATCCCCTGACTCCATAACTTTTAGTGCATAAGAAATAGAAAGAGGAATAGGTGAAACAGCCCTTCCAGCTTGCTCTCACATTCATCAAGATTAATGCCCAGAAATCTATTGATCTCTGTTTTGAATGAACATAGTGACTGAGGTTCTACAGCTGTCTGGGGTAAAAAATTCCAAAGACTCACCACCTTCTGAGTGAAGAAACTTCACCTCATTTCAGTCCCAAGAAGCCTACTTCATTATCAAATTGTGTCCCTGGTCCCAGACTCCTCAGTCAGGGGAAAACACCTTCCCACCGCCTAGCCTGTCACACCCTTCAAGAATCTTGTAAATTTCAATGAGTTCTCCTGTCATTCTTCTAAACTCTAAAGAATACAATCCCAATCTCCTCATACAATGTCCACCATTCCCACAACCAGTTTAGTTAATCTTTACTGCACTTTCCCTATACCAAGTACATCCTTTAGTATTGCGAAACTAAAACTGTACTTAATACTGCAGGTGTGGTCTCAAAAGGTCCTATACAATTGCAATAAGACTTCCTTACTCCTGTTCACTCTTTAATTAATGATCATAGCTCTACGTGTCAAATGGAAGTTGACTATGGAATGAGTTGACAAGGCATATTCAGATTAATTTAGAAGCACACATGTACATGACTTTGGAAAGCTGTGTTTTCCATGACTAATAATAGGTAATAAATATTATATCCATTCTTTTAATAAGGAACTCTCAATATGAGAGAAAATTTGAATGTGTGCAAGAACTGTAGGAATGGTATGCCAGAGAGTTTAGGTTCCTGGAATAAAAGTAACTCTGTAAATCTAAGATTGCAAGGGTATATTAATGGTGAATGAAATCAAAACAGAAGAAAAATTAGTCACACTACCTCATCTACCTGTTAAGGCAAAATGATTTAGAGATTAGAAGCCAATTCAGAGTATTACATACAAGGTTGGAATAATTAGCTGTAGTGATTTACAACAGTGACAACTGTGATGTTTTCCTTCCACAGAGACATAAACTGATATTTTCCAAACAAAATTGCCAATTTTACGGGTATTTATTGAGCTTAAGAAGGGAAAACAGACTGTTCTGCTGGAATTCTGCCATTTTGTGCTGATAATATTATTCCTGGCAGACAAGCCATGATCTTAATCACCAGAGTAAATCTCAGTGAAGACTGGTATCAACCAGTCTGAATTGACTTATTGAGAGGGTTATACTGCACATTATTCCTAACTGTATGTGCAGGACATTCATTTCAAATGAAATGCATCTGACGTTATCCTTTGTTTTAAAGAATATTGTAAATAAAGCCAGTCACTAATGAATTTTCTTTTTTCCCCTCTCCTTAGTGGTTCAGGATTATCATAATTGTTTCATTCTGTTTTTCTCTTCAGTATCATTACTAGTACCAATGAAATTCCCAAAGGAGTTTGTGTATCCACAAGCGCAGGGATGTAGGACTGAGGTAAAGGACCAGCCATGACCTTATTGAATTGAGGAACAGTCATGAGGGGTTGAATGCCCTACATCTAAATCTACAGCAGTTCTGTTAGGGTTTATTCTGGAGTTATGAAATTATGAACAGTAGATATTAATTAAAATAAGAACCAGTTTTCAGGGAGTGGAACCTGTTCAAATGTTAACCTTAACTGATGCCTTAGGGTCATTGAAATCAATCATTGGGTGTGGGACATTCTGATTCTGTACAATCGAAACTACACAGTGGAAGACAAAAGGTGAATGTTCGTGTTAATTGGTGGTCATTGAAACCTTCAGGATGGCAAAGGCGTATCCCTGCCACTTAATGCACGGTTCAGGACAGGCCTGTTTTGTCACTTAACATTCTTACTAGCTGTATATTCAAGGCGCCATCCCTCAACACTTGTTGTCATCTTTGTGTTTACAAAGTATAAAACATTGTGTGAGGAGAAGAGAACTAGATTCTCTCCAGAAGATCAGCTGTGTTGAATAAATGCGTTTATATCACCAGCTTCACTGTCTCTCTGGTGACTCAGTCAAAGTCACATTTCTTACAGCTATTTTCAAGTACATTATTTTTGCATGCTTGTACCATCATAATAAACCAATACTAGTACCAATAGTGTGGTTGATTGTGTTTCATTTTTCTCCAATCAACTACAGTTTATCTAGACTCAATTTGCAACATACTCTGAAATTTCAGTACTTTCATCAGTTCCATGAATTTAAGATAAGATATCTTTATTAGTCGCACATACATTGAAACATACAGTGAAATACATCTTTTGCGTAGAGTGCTCTGCAGGCAGCCCGCAAGTGTCGCCACGCTTCCGGCACCAACATAGCATGTCCACAACTTCCTAACCCGTACGCCTTTGGAACGTGGGAAGAAACCAGAGCACCCAGAGGGAACCCACGCAGACACAGGGGAGAACGTACAAACTCCCTACAGACAGTGGCTGGAATTGAACCTGGGTCACTGGCGCTGTAATAGCGTTACGCTAACCGCTACACTACCGTGCCTGTACCATATTTATTTCAAGCAATAAAGTGTAACTGGTAATTCTGAGTACTCCGTAGAACCATAGAACCATACAGCACAAAACAGGCCCTTCAGCCCACCATGTTGTGCCGTCCATCAAACCACCCTCACACTATCTAAACCTTTCCTCCCGCATATCCTTCTATCTCACATTCCTCCATGTGCCTATCCAACAAACTCTTGAACCTGTCCAATGTATCTGCCTCCACCACCACCCCAGGTAGTGCATTCCATGCACCAACCACTCTCTGGGTGAAAAACCTCCCCCTGACATCTCCCCTGAACCTCCCACCCATAACCTTAAGGCCATGCCCTCTCGTCTTGAGCATTGGTGCCCTGGGAAGGAGGCGCTGGCTGTCTGCTCTATCTATTCCTCTCAATATTTTATATACCTCTATCATGTCTCCTCTCATCCTCTTCCTTTCCAGTGAATAAAGTCCTAGCACCTTAAGCCTCTCCTCATATTCCATACGCTCTAATCCAGGCAGCATCCTGGTAAATCTCCTCTGCACCCTCTCCAACGCCTCCACATCCTTCCTATAATGCGGCGACCAAAACTGAACACAGTACTCTTAAGTGTGGTCTAACTAGAGTTTTGTAAAGCTGCATCGTCAGTTCGCGGCTCTTAAACTCAATCCCACGATTTATGAAAGCTAACATCCTATAGGCCTTCTTAACTGCTCTATCCACCTGTGAGGCAACTTTCAGTGAACTGTGAATATGAACCCCCAGATCCCTCTGCTCCTCCACACTGCCAAGTACCTTGCTATTTACCTTGTACTCTGCCCTGGACTTTGTCCTTCCAAAGTGTACCACCTCACACTTCTCCGGATTCTCACCTCAATTTATTATTGTGCAAGAATGAACATTCGCTAATAATTGCTAAACTTTATGAAAATAGATTTTTACGCTACTTACCCTCAGATTTATAGACTCCCCTCCTGCTGCCATTGATCTAACAATAACAAATTCATACGGGTGCATTTGTTCCTCTTGTTCTTCCTCCTTGATTGGGGATTCGGAGTCTGGAGGTTCAAGAAACTGGCCACTTTCTTCAAAATTCAGATCAGCTCCTAAAATTAGAAAAATATGCTGAAATGCAGTTTTATTAGTTTATTACAGACAACAGCAACATGTAACAATGCAGTGTGTGTCTAAAACTGATAAGAACTGCTTACCTTTAAAATAAATTCCATGTTATTTCAAGATTTGCATTAAAATGCATATTACAGCAAGCAGTGAAATATCAGCTTAATTAAGGAATATACAGTACATAAATTAACATATGGATAGGTAATTTCATTAGTCCAAGCAAAACTAATATATTTATTACTTACTTCCTTATAACATAAGCCTATCATTTGGCCTATCAAGTCTATTAACTCTCAAAGCAATCATTTCAATCCCATCCCCCCTACATGTTTCCCTGCAACCTATTCTCTGTGACATACAGATTAACTCCTGATTCTCCTACTTTCCATCTACACCAAGGGTAATTTAGAGCAACAGATTAACCTACAAACCAGCATGTCTTTGGGATATGGGAGGAAACTGGAACACCTGGGGAAACCCATGTTGTCACAGGGAAAACACATAAGGCAGCACCAGAGGTCAGGATTGAACATAGGTCGCTGGAACTGTGAGGCAGCAGTATTATCTGCTTGACATTGTGCCACTTCATGAAGCTATTAAAACAAAATAGCTAACTTATTTTTTTCTCTAATTTTCTTAGAAATTTGACTGTCTACCAGCAGTGCCTGCAATTGGCTCCCATTATAAAGCAATACCACAGCCTCACACCCCTCTTCTGCTCCAATTTTCCTGCCTTCATCTCCAGAAAAGAACTATTCCTACAATTCATCAAACCATCTGCCGTTCTTCAACAGAGGTCTCCTGACATTTGCTCACTCTCTGTATTACCCTTCAAAATTACTTGCTCTATCACAAATGTAGTTCTTTCACTCCAGGATTTCATTCTCTATGTACTGTATATTGTTTCTCTCGGCTTAATTGAAGTCTGGCGTATGAACATAAGAACACAAGGAAATAAGAGCAGAAGTGGGCCACAGGCCCTTCAAGCCTGCCCCACCATATAATATCATCACTGATCTGTGCTGGCCTCAACTCCTCTTCTGTGCCATTTCTCCATACCCCTCTCTTCCTCGATCTATTAAATATTTATCCATCTCCCCTTTAAAAACTTCTACCCACTGGGGCAGAGAATTCCAGAGATTCACCACCTGCAAGAAGGTAGTGAATCTCTGCAAGAAGAAATTTCTACATACCTCAGTTTTAAATGATCAGCCACTAATCTTGTGGTTATGTCCCATTGTTCAAGACTCTCCCACTAGTGAAAACATCCCAACATCTATCCTGTCAAGCGCCCTTAGGATCTTGTGTGTTTGGATAAAGTTACCCTACATTCTTCTAAAATCCAAGGAATACAGGTCCAAACTATTTAGCCTCTCTTGGCAAGACAAAGCTCTCATCTCAGAAGTTAGCCTGGCAAATTGCCTTTGTACTACCTCCAGTGTTACTAATTTTTTTAAGATAAAGGGACCAAAACTGTACACAGTATTCAAGGTGGGGTCTCACTGACACCATGCACAATTGCAACAAAAACATCCCTCTCCAACCCTTTTATTTCTAGATATTTATTTATTTATTTCTTGGTCACGTGAACATCGAAACACAATGAAATTCATCTTTTTGAGTTACTGAGAAGTGTTGCCACTCTTCCAGCACCAACATAGCACACTCACAACTCCTAACCTGTACGTCTTTGGAATGTGGGAGGAAACCGGAGCACCTGGAGGAAACCCATACAGACACGGGGAGAACATATAAACTCCTTACAGATAGCGGCGGAATTGAACCTGGGTCGCTGGTGCTGTAATAGCGTTACGCTAACCGCTACATTGTTTTAACTACTTGTTGGACCTGCCTGCTAGCTTTTTGCGATTCACCCACTAGAACACCTAGATCCCTCTGTACTTCACTTACTTGCAGTCTCTGTCCATTTTGATAATAAGCTGCCTTTTGATTTCTCTTACCAAAGTGCATGATCTCACACTTCCCCACATTAAACTCCATTTGCCAGTCTTTGGCCCACTCACTCAAACTATCTCTATCCTGTTGCAGAATCACAGTATCCTCATCACTTCACGCCATTCCACCTATTTTCGTATCATTGGCAAATTTGGAAACCTTACATATTATTCCTTCCTCCAGGTCATTAATGTAAATTAACAAATGCAGGCCAAGAACTGATCCCTGCAATACTCTACTACTTATCTGCTTCCAGTCTGAAAAGGGTCCATTTATTCCCACTCTCTGTTTTTTGAGAGACAGACAGTTTCCAATCCATTTTAACACACTTCCTCTGATACCATGGCTTGTAATTTATGCACCAGCTTCTTACATGGCACCTTATCAAAGCCACAATTATCAACTTTCCCTGTTATATTCTCAAATAAATCGAGCAAATTTGTCAAACATGCTTTATCTTCCGTAAAATCATTTTGACTAGGTTTACTTATATTCCACTTTCCTAAATGATTTTCTATTTCCTCTTTGCTTATTGACTCGAGCATCTTGCTAATATTATCTGTTAAACTAACCAGCCTGAAGTTCCCCACCTTCTATCTTTCTCCTATTCTGAACAAGGGAATCACATTGACTATTTTTCAATCTTCAGGTAACCTCCTGGAGTTTAGCTAATTATGAAAAATTTCAATGAATGGGTCCACCATCTCTGCGGTACTTTCTTTAAAATCCTAGCATGCAGCCAGTAGGGTCCAGGCAACTCGCCTGCCTTTAGCCCTCTGAGTTTTTCCAATATTTGATCCCTTCTAATTGGAATTTTTATATGTTCTACCATGTGATTTGAAATTAGCCTGTCTGATATCTTAGGGAACAGCAGCAATTTTTTCTTTCTGCAAATCCAAACTGCCTCTTTCTATTTTTGCCATGCTTTCTTACTCAAGGCATCAAAGTAGCATCTATTATTCCCTAAATATAATCTCAAACTATCAGTTTACTTCTCCAGTATTTGGCTTCCATTTTAGAATTTGACCCCATGACCACCTGCTCTCTCTGTCCTACAGTGTATACCATCAACTACCATGGTAATGTTTAGGGGTGTATTGTTCAGCTTTGATGTAAATTTGGAATGGACAGTGTGTCAATATATTGGTACCTTGGGTTATTAGTTGGTGAGGATGAGGATTTTAAAGACCACTTAACTGAAGTTAATCTGTTGGAGTTTGGTAGGAATAGGGATGATATTGGAAAAGTATTCCTGGCCTCTTCAACCAGAGTCACAAGTGGACAAACCATCTTCCTTCCTTCCAAAATTACCATCATCACAGATACTGGTCTTCAGTTAATTTGGTTTACATATTTTCATATCAGGAAATGGCGTGGTGCACTGGATATAGTAAAGCCTATTGTCAGGCATATCCTGTCCAATTACTGCCCCCTTTCGTATATCAGTAAGATGGTGGAAGGTGTCACTGACAAACAGCAAGTACTCACCAGGTAAATGGCTCACCAGTGCTCTCTCTAGGTTTGCCCGGTCAATATAGCTGTAAAGTTCAATTTTCCCTTTCACAAATATGAGCAAGGGAACTGAACTTCAGAGTTGAACATGATAACCTTTGAATTATTAGACTGGTGTGACAACCCTGGTATAATTGAAGACCCTTGGGATCAGGGAAAATCTCACTCCCACCTGAAGTCATATTTGGTCAAAGGCAAATGTTGTTAGAGGCTAATTACCTCAGTCTCATGTCACTGGAATTTCTCAAAGCAGTGTCTTAGGCCAGTCCATTTTAGCTGTTTTATTAATAGCTTTCCAGCCTTCATAAGGTCAAAAGTGGAGTGTTTGCTTATGATTGCACAATATGTGGTTCAATTTATAATTTTTAAAACTTTAAAACTTAATTTATATAGCACAGTAACAGGCCCTTATGGCCCAACAAGCCTGTGCCACCCGATTACACCCATGTTAACCTACTAAACCATATGTCTTTGGAACGTGGGAGGAAACCCACGCAGTCACGGGGAGAACGTACAGACTCCTTACAGACAGCGGCGGGAATTGAACCCCAATCACTGGCGCTGTAATAACGTTAAGCTAACCGTTTATCAGTTTATGATTGCTTGCATCGAGATCCATTCAGTTTCAGCTTCACTTTTTAATCGCTCCCCTGTATTCTGTTTGAATTTCCCTAACGAAATCCCCTTGAAACACCTTAGAACATTTTGCCACATGAAAGGAATTACAAGAAAGGGAACACAAAAAATTATGCAGATGTTGGAATCTGGAGCAATACAGCAAAACGAAGACACAAAAAGTCCTGGAGATGCTGGAATCTACATCTCAGCATCTGCATCTGCAGAAATTTTTGTGCCTCCATTTTGCATATTCCAGCATCTGCAGGATTTTTTGTGTCTCTGTTTTGCTGTATTGCTCCAGATTCCAGCATCTGCAGAATTTTTTGTGTCTTCGTTTTGCTGCTCCACTGTGAAGTCTCTTATGTATTGCCACAGAAGGGGAAGTTGTTCCGTTTCTGCCAATCAAAGTTCGAACACCTAACCACATTAACCCTATGAAGTTAAATATCAATGAATGCTAAGCAATTCAAATCACTGCCAGCTATGATGTAGGGTTCTGTCTGAAACATTTTTTGGTGAACCCAAGATATTAGTATCTACAAATAAAGCCTGCATGCTGGTCTTCTTAAAACTTGCTATTGTATCAATTGAATAATTGTGAAATAAGAATTCTTAAATATAAATGTTATCCTGCATGTATTATTAATATATACTCTGTATGTCACACTTTACATTCAAATGTACTTCTATGGTATTTGCTTATGTACTTTTATACAACTTCTAGTCAAGTCTAATCACATACAGCTGAGTTTTATCATAAATATTCTATCAATATTATGATTCAGCATTTCATAAAGCTTATATTACCTGGATAGATGGACAATTCTGGGGAGACACGATGGTTTCTGGCAGTAGCAATAATTTCTGGAAGAATAAAGTACTCAATTATTAGTGCACGATAATATCAAGGTAGCCTACACAGGGTAGAGCCCTCAGGTCGTAATAACAAATTCAACAATTTCAGATAATCATCTTTCAAATTTGTATCAGAACTGCTTTTTATTCCTCTCTTACTTCATGCATCTCCTTCTGTTTACATCTCCCCTTGACAGATCAGCTGCACTTGCCACCCTCTTTCAGCTGGTACCATTTATAGCTCCCAATCTCGAATCCAGGAAACATCCAGGTAAACCTCTTCTGCACCATTTGTGCACCCTTTATTCTGAGACAATGTCCTCTGGTTCTGGATTCTCCCATGAGAAGAAAATACCTTTCAGAATTTTTGCCCTGTCTAATCCACTAAGAATCTTATTGTGTTTCAAAACATTTTCCTTAGAATGCTCTCAACAAATGCATGATCATTTTGGCAACATCTTTTGTTAGGTGGTAATGAAGGATAACGTGCAGTCCAGCCACATCTGAGGTAGTTTAGAATTGGGTTGCATTACAGTGTTGCTGCAGAAAGTTATCTTCAGAGCATGCTTAGCACTCCTACTATTAAGATGGAAATTAGTAACTTATTTTGTGGGAGACTTGATAGAACATTGAACAATATCACACAGGAACAGGCCCTTCAGACCATGATGTCTATGCCAAACACTATGCCAAATTAAACTAAATCATTTCTGCCTGCATATGATCCATATCCCTCCATTCCCTGCATATTCATGTGCCTATCTAAAAGCCTCATGAATGCCATTATCATATCTGCTTCCACCACTATCCCTTGTAGCCCATTCCAGGCACCTACCACTCTCTGTGTGGAAAAACTTGCCTGGCACATCTCCTTTAAACTTTCCCCCTCTCACCTTAAAGTATTTGACATGTGTACCCTTGGGAAAAGATTCCAACTGTCTTACCTATATATGCCTCATAATTTTATTAACCTATCAGGTCTCCCCACAGCCTCCAATGCTCCAAAGGTAAACAACCCAAGTTTGTACAACCTTTCCTTTTAGCTAATACCCTCTAATCCAGGCAGCATCCTGTTAAACCTCTTCTGTACCCTTTCCAAAGTCTCCACATCCTTCCTGTAATGGGGCAACCAGAATTGCACACAATACTCCACATGAGGCCTAACCAAAGTTTTATATAGCTGCAACATGACTTCCCAACCAATGACAGCCAGCATGCCACACACCTTCTTTACCACCCTATCGACCTACGTGGCCACTTTCAGAGAGCTATAGACTTGGACCCCAAGATCCCTCTGTACATCAATACTGTTCAGGGTCATACCATTAGCTGTATGCTTTCCTCTTACACTTGACCTCACAAAGCACAACATCTCTCACTTGCCTGGATTAAATTCCATCTGCCATTTCTCTGCCCATATCTGTAACTGATCTATATCCTGCAGTATCCTTTGGCAACTTTCTTCACTGTCCAGAACTCCACCAATCTTTGTGTCACCTGCAAGCATACTAACCTACCCATTTACATTTTCATCCAAGTCATTTATCACAAATGACAGAGTCCCAGCACCAATCCCTGTGAAACACCACTGGTCTTGGATCTCCAGCCAGAATAACATCCTTCTACCACTACCCTCTGTCTTCAATGGGCAAGCCAATTCTGAATCCAAACTACCATGTAATCATGGATTCTATACATCTTAATCTTCTGGATCAGTCTACCATGAGGGACCTTGTCAAATATCTTACTAAAGTCCATGTAGACAATATCCACTGCTCTAACCTCATCAAGATTCTGCTCTAACTCCATCTACAAGTTTGCAGATGATACCAATGTTGTAGGCCATATCTCAAACAGCGATGAGTTGGAGTACGGGATGAGATAGGGAGCTTAGTGGAATGGTGTCATGACAACAACCTTGCCCTCAATGTCAACAAAACAGCTGGTCATTGACATCAGGAAAGGGGGCAGTGTACATGCACCTGTCTACATCAATGGTGCTGAGGTCGAGAGGGTTGAGAGCTTCAAGTTCCTGGGAGTGAACATCACCAACAGCCTGTCCTGGTCAAATCATGTAGAAACCATGGCCAAGAAAGCTCACCAGCGCCTCTACTTCCTCAGGAGGCTAAAGAAATTTGGTTTGTCCCCTTTGACTCTCACCAACTTTTACAGATGCACCATAGAAAGCATCCTATCTGGATGTATCACGGCTTGGTATGGCAACTGCTCTGCCCAGGACCGCAAGAAACTGCAGAGATTTGTGGACACAGCCCAGCACATTACGGACACCAGCCTCCCCTCCTGGGACTCTGTCTTTACCTCTCGCTGTCTTGGTAAAACAGCCAGTATAATCAAAGACCCCATCCACCCGGGACATTTCCATCAGGTAGAAGATACAGGAGCCTGAAGGCACATACCACCAGACTTAAGGACAGCTTTTACCCCACTGTGATAAGACTATTGAACAGTTCCCTTATACAATGAGATGGACTATGACCTCACGATCTACCTTGTTGTGACCTCGCACCCTATTTCACTGCACTTTCTCTGCAGCTGTGACACTTTACTCTGTACTGTTATTGTTTTTACCTGTACTACATCAATGCACTCTGTACTGACTCAATGTAACTGCACTGTGTAATGAATTGACCTGTACGATCAGTTTGTAAGACAAGCTTTTCACTGTACCTCGGTACAAGTGACAATAATAAACCAATAACAATACCAATACCAATAACAATACCTTCATCGCCTCCTCAAAAATCTCAGTCAAGTTTGTAAGACATGACCTGTCCTGCACAAAGCCATACTGATTGCCCCTAATCAGTCCATGCTTTTGCAAATGTGTGTAAATCCTATGCCTAAGAATCCTCCCCAATAGCTTCCCTATCACTGATGAGAGCTCACCGGCCTATCATTTCCTGCATCTTCTCTATTTCCCTTCTTGAACAAAGGAACAACATTGGCCACACTCCAGTCCTCCAGGACCTCACCTGTTACAAGTGAGGATACAAAGATCTTCATCAAGGCCCCAGCAATCTCTCTCTTGCCTCTTTCAATAACTTGGGAAATATCCCATCAGGCCCTGGGGACTTATCCACCTTAATCTTCTTCAAACACCACCTCCTTCTTGATCTAAGATTGTCTGAGCAAATTAAGATGTCCTACTATCCTCCATGTCCTTCTCCTTGATGAATGCCGACAGAAAGTTCTCGTTTAGTGCCTCGCCCACATCCTCTGACTCCAAACATAAATTCCCTCCTTTATCCTTGAATGGTTCTACCGTCTCCCTAGTTATCCTTTTATTTTTAATACAAGTATAAAATGCTTTAGGATTATCTTTAATCCTACTTGCCAAGGACATTTTATTACTCCTTTTGGCCCTCCTAGTTCCCTGTTTGAGCTCTTTCCTGCTTTCTTTATATTCCTCAAAGGCCTTATCTGACTTTAGCTTCCTAAACCTTATATATGCTTCCTTTTTCTTTTTGACTAAATACGCAACCTCTCTCATCATCCAAGGTTCCCTTAACTTGCCATCCTTAACCTTCCTCCTTACTGGAACATGCCGGTCCTAAACTCTCATCATCTGGTCTTCAAACAACTCCCACATGTCAGACGTGGACTTGCCTGATAACAACCGTTCCCATTTAACTTCCCCCAGCTCCAGTTTAATAATGTTGTAATTTGCCCTCCCCCAATTTATTACTTTCCCATAAGGTCCAGAGTTATCCTTATTCATGACTATCTTTAAACTTAAGGAGTTGTGATCACGGTTCCCACTGAAAGACCAGCCAGGCTCACTTCCCAAAACAAGGTCCAGTATGGTCCCTCCTCTCAATGGACTATCTACATACTGTTTCAAGAAACCCTTTTGGATTCACCAAAAAAGATTTGCCCCATCTAAGCCTCTTGCATTAAGGAAGTCCCAGGCATTATTGGGGGTTAAAATCACCCACTACGACAACATTTTACTTTTACATCTTTCCGTAATCTGTCTGCATATCTGTTCCTCTAACTCCTGAAGGCTATTGGAAGGCCTATAGTATGAGGCCATCAGAGTGATTACAACTTTCTTATTTTTGAGCTGTACTTTTATGGACTCTGTGGATGTGCCCTCCAGTAGGTCCTCTCTGAATAACATTCTCCTTGATTAGTATTGCAACTCCTCCACCTCTTTTACATTGATTGATTTGTCATTTCTGTAAAAGCACTTTTATCCTGACCTGGATACCCTAATTAGTGATCATGCTTGCCTACCCCCTCATTCTAGCAAAGGGACAAATGGTTGCAAACAATAGATGTAGACAAGCTAATTTTGGATTGGAATAACAAACAGCTTGCTCCTTGCCCAAAATGGATTGAAAAGTGACATCTTCTATTTTTCAATTTTAAGGAGAAAGTTACCCGTTTTCATGGTGACAGTTGTTTATTTGATGGGATTAGCTTAATGCCTGGCAAAGTTCAATGCATCTTTCATGTTTGTCTCACAGTTAGAATTGTGCTGCTCTTTACAGTATAAAATGAAAGAAATAAACACAATGTGGAAATAAAGTAATTCTGAACAAACCTATATTGTTCTATGTCAATTGCTAATCAGAAAGCAGTTGACAGGCAAAATAGGGATGTGCATGTTGGAAAATTTAATGCCAGGAGCACTTAAAGGTGTGGGAAAGTTGATTAATGCTGATACCCAAAATTAATATGGGTATCAGCACTAACCTACAAGGTTATTTCTCGTTCTCAATTAGAATTGACAATTCTCTCAGAGAGCTAGTAATAACCTTGGAAGAAAGGCTTCTATTCTCTGAGGTACAACTTTTTAAGCCAATAAAATGAAAATACATTTTTTTCTTAGCAACCCATTAACAGAATTATATTAATAGAAATATTAAACTTTGGGACAAGTGAAACTATGATAAGCTGAGATGAGATTAGAGAAATTGTTAGAATCTATTAATAAGGAAGTAGCAATACAGTACTTATAAAATTTATGATTTATGAAAGGGAAATCATATTTGAAACATTAAAGGTTGTAAGTCACATAATACATAAGGGCAAATTAATGGATGTGGTATATTTGGACTTTCTGAAAACCTGTGATAAAGTGCCAGAAAGCGAACAAATATACAGTACAGAATTGAGGGTACTATTCTGCAGTGGAATGATAATTGATGAATGAACAGTAAACTCATTGAGCCAAATTTGTCCTCTCCTTTTCCCATTCAGTAGACAGGAACTCTTCAATGGGATATTGGTGTGACTAGACATACTTCTTTAGGAAAAATGAATTATTGCAATGTTGTATTGCAGGAGACACTGCAAGGTTCCTAACCATTATCCACACACTTATAATTGTACAAGTGATTAATGGAAAGCAGTGAGGAGTGAGAATGTCAGCTTCTCTTTTTCACCATACCTCTGAATGCAAGGATGGTAAACTCTTCTAACTTCCACTTATATGAAAGTCATTGGGAAGATCTACCTATAAAATCCTTGAAAAGGTCACCATCTTGATTCTAGATATTTCTGTTTGCAATCAAACATTCCTAGAATTTTTAGCTGCAGTTTTCTCAGTGATAGCTGTATAAATATCATACCAAGAGCCTGCTGTCTCCAAGGGATTCGTTTCAATACCGGTGGAATGTCATCGGTGGATAATTCTATTATGTGAACTTTTTTCTGGTTATGCTTCAGTAACTGAGGTTCAAGGAGGTTCAAAATCTTGTTGAAGTTATGGCGAGACAAAACAATCTTTCCCTCATCTGAAGGTGGAGGATTCACACAAGGCTTTTGAAGAAAATTGTCCAAAGTGAAAGCAGCTGGAAAACAGTATTTAATGTCATCCTCTGCAAAATATGGATTATCATGTCTATGTACAATAACACCACGGGAAGGAAATCCATTTAGACCAGAAGACCTGCAAGTCACTGATAAATCCTTAATCTCGGATTCATTGATCAAGTCACCTTCTTTCTTGGGCACAGCAGCAGGGCCTGATGCATTTTCTGTTAACATTTTATCTGTAACATACAAAATAGAAAGTACTGTAAAATGGCTAAAAAAAATTCTGTCCCTTTTCCAAGTTAATACATTGCTTTATCACAATATTTATCACAGGCCGTCCCTCGGTAACAAACGGGTTCCGTTTTTACAGACATCCATAAGTCAATTTTGTCTGTAAATTGCAAAATACACAAAATCACTCGATATGGTAAACACACCTCTATAGTATTGTAATGAATGGCATCAAAAGTACATAAGACTGATAAGGACGAACAATTTCTGAAAGTGGAGAGAAAGGAAACTAGTTCTGCTGATCATAGGAAGAATTGTATGTACGTACATCAGACTTTTGAATGTAATAATGTTATGGGACCTTGTTTGTAAGTAGGGGTGTCCATAACTCAGGCATTCTTAACCCAGTGATGGCGTAAATGCCTTACCAAAATGCTATCATGTGGCAAAATTGATAAACTTAAGCAACAAAATCAGATAATATACATTTGGACAAACTCCATCAGAAATGTTATGACTGGTTTTGGCAGCAAACTGAAATGTGAAGTATATATGTGGAAAACGCATATCAAAGGTTTGCTTGATATTGCCATGAGACTAAAGAAGCATTTCTGATACAGAAGGACATTGATTTAGATTTTACCATCAGTGACAGCACATATATTATAAACCTCCTTAACTAGCCCTTCTGGTGTCTACCTGCAATGCACTTCCCTGTAGCTGTGACACTTTACTCTGTATTCTGTTATTGTTTTTATCCTGTGCTACCTCAATGCACTGTGTAATCAATTGATCTGTACGAACGGTATGCAAGACAAGATTTTCACTGTACCTCAATACAAGTGACAATAATAAACCAATACCAATATTTTGTAAATTATATTTACAGGGAGAGAAACAGCAACAGGCAAATGAAAAACCTAGAACTGCCAGAATGCACAGGTAATGCCAGGTTTAAAGTAGAATTCATTTACCAGCCCAGTGGAGATGGCCTCAAGCACTCAAGATATTTGAGGTCAGAAGGGGAGCTTAAAGTTAATGAGAGGGTGAAGTCACAGGTTGGAATGAGGGAGGGGGAAGATCATGGTCAGACAAGATGGTTACCAGAGTCAGTGTGGGAAGTGGGAGAAATTGCAAATTGGGGTGAGGGATCTGTTAGGAAAGGGGGCTGGTGGATCAAGGAAAATCAAATGTGGCACATTTATTCAAGCAGTTGAGAAGAGCATGCCTACTCTTTTTAGCTCACAGGCAGTGCTGGAAAAGTATTTTGTGGAAAGAGGAAAAGATATTTCATTATAGCTGGGGAAAAAGACTGAGAGAACAATCATTTGCATCACCTGGACAGATTTGGTCAAGACTACTTTGTCTCTGATGCAACCATCACTGGGCTCTCCCAGGACAAATGTTTCTCCTACATAGAAGGGATTCAAACACACTAAGGCAAGTCTCATAGTTAACGTTTATCCTTCATGTTCCACCCCAGGCTCAAAGCAAGTACCAATCAACCAAGCTAACACTTTCTCCTCCAACCCATTTATCTCCCTAGGCCCAAGTAACCCCCCTTAATCCCCATTGCTATCACCCCCCTCCACTTAGTTCTTCTCTAATTTCACTCCCTCCACCATCATCCACCAACCTGATCTTCAACTCTGTCCAACACTTACCATGCCACACAAACATAGACCACTACCTAAACTTTACTCCCAAACCCCAATCCAACCCTATCCTGTTTACCAACAACCACCCTCCCTGATCATGCATACTGATATCCTCCACTCCCCATCACTACCCCAAGTCACTTATTCTGCTTGTCTGCACGAACCTAGACCCCAACCCCTGATCCACAGCTACTGATCCTCACTCACCTCCAGTCCCTTCAACCTGCCCCTCTTCTCAGGCTGCACTTTAGTTTGAACACAAAGTGCAACTCCTTTCAGCAGTGTCCAGCCCAATATTTATATTGGCGTGCCACTCTGTGAACATCTCATGCATCTTTTGTGAACCAGTGCATTTAATCCAACTATGAAAGATGATATTAGATACTGGGTACATGCCCGAAGGTGGGGCAGTGGCAAGGTTTTCTGATCGACTTTAGTTCTCATTATTGTTCAGTTAAGTGTAAGGAAAATAAGTACTAAATATCAGTTGTTTCCAAATTTGCTTTTGGTGAAAGGATCCCTCTTCAAATGAATGCAATCACAGACTGCCCAACTAAATTATAATACTATAAAATGCTCATAATAATCGGCACAGACATCAAAGGCTGAAGGGCTTGTTCCTGTGCTGTGCTGTACTGTACTGGACTATGTTAATAACATTTCTGTATTTAATATATCCCCCTTTAAACCCTTTTACCCTCTATAATCAAGTGAAGATTTCTTTTCAGGCAAATTCCACATAATCCTTAACAAGCTTCAATCAAAGAGCATCAGAATGAATTTAACAAAAAAATCCCTTCTCCACCTTACTCAAAAACTATCTTGCTTCAATTTCTATTTAGGTACAACAGGATGAATTGTACTGGCTGTGGCTGGCAGTTCCCCATGCTCCAGACTTTTATGGTTCCATATTATACTAAGACAAGCTGAGTAACAGATGCAGGTGCATTTGTTACTCCGGTCTGTTGCCAGACTCCAAGTCGATTGCAGAGCCAGGACTAGTCAAGATTCCCAGCATTACATTGGGAAAACACCCTAAAAACCTACATCCGGCTAGTATATGCTCAAATTTCCCTTTTGGTTGAATGGGGTTTCTTAAACTGCAGAAGAAAAGAGTAACTTCAGTTATATAGTTTCTTTATTTTCATGAATTAAGAATTTTTACAAAAAATCTTTGATATTTGACTATTTAAAACAGTTTCCAGTATTTTAATGTTGACTGTCTGCTTTCCTCTACAAATGCTGCCTGGCCTGCTGAGTTCCTTCAGCATCTTGTTGTTTTTTCATTCAGTATTTTAACCATCTCTGACTATTTGTAAGTCTCTAATTGTCTCATAGACTTTGATAGGAACTGAGGCTCCATAGCTGGCCTTGTCCCTTGTCAAAGCCTGTTAGGTCATGGCCAGCACTCTACAAGTTATAAAAACAAGCTTATGTACCAATACCTTTGAAATTCAATGACAATTTCTGCCTCTACCATTCTTTCGGGAAGTGAACTCAAAACGCAAATTTGCTTGTTTAAAGAACAACTTTTCACAACTCCCCTTTTCCTATCATTACTTAAATCTCCGCCCCTTCGGTTTTGACCACCGTGCTAAGTGAAATGGTATCTAAGACCCACCTGTACATCGATGTAGCTGTACTTGTACATCGGTGAGACCCGATGCGGATTGAGTAACCGCTTCGTCGAGCACCTTCGCTCTGTCCACCACAACAGCCAGGACCTCCCGGTGGCCACCCACTTCAATTCCACATCCCACTCCCATACTGACATGCCTATCCATGGCCTCCTCTACTGCCACGTTGAGGCCAGACGCAGATTGGAGGAACAACACCTCATTTTCCGCGTTGGGAGTCTCCAACCTGCTGGCCTCAACATTGATTTCTCTAACTTCCAGTAACCCCTCCCCTTCTTTTTCTCCCCCCCCCCCCCCACTCCTTTGTTTTCCCTTATTCCTATGGCTTCCTTCCCCCGCCTTGATGACCTGCCCATCTCCTCCCCTCCCCCATCCTTTGTTCCATGGTCCATTGGCCTCTCCTACCAGATTCCTCCTTCTTCAGCCCTTTGCTTCTTCTACCTATCACCTCTCAGCTAATTACAGTACATCTTCTTCCCCTCCCCCACCTACCTACCTTCCCCCTCTCAACTGGACTCGCCTATCACCTGAACTCAGCTATCCCCTGCCTGCGTGTGCTCCTCCCCCTCCTCTGACCTTCTTATTCTGGCTTCTACCATCTTTCTTCCAGTCTTGATGAAGGGTCTTAGCCTGAAACGTTGACTGTTTATTTCCCTTCATGGATGCTGCCTGACCTGCTGAGTTCCTCCAGCACTTTCTGTATATTGCTCCAGATTCCAGCATCTGCAGAATTTTTTGTGATTAAGACCCACACTATCTAGGGCTCTTACGTATCAAAACACCTCCGTTAAATTTCTTTTCAGAAACACACCCTTGGTTTAAAATTCTCCTGTCCTGTGAACAACTTTGAAAAATCTCCTCATCATTCTTTCTATTGCATTCATATCCTTCCTATAGTGTATGGAACAGAACTGTGGACAGTACTCCAAGCTGGCCTAATTAGCATTTTGAGCATAACCTTCATGCATTCATAGTCAAAAATATTGGCTAATAATGTATACTGTATACTTTGGAGCAAAAACAAAAGCTTGAGGGACTCAACGGGTCAAGCAGCATCCATGGAGGGAAATGGATAATAGACATTTCGGGTCAAGATCCTTCACCTGGACTGAAAGCTCTACACACAGTTGTACATGGTGCTCACAATTATCTACCTAAAATTATGGCTTCACTTTAATTTGGTAAAGTAGTTGCAATGTAGAAACATAATAGAAACTAAATAGGAACAACGTTTGTTTCAAACATCTCAAAATGAAAAGTATATGTTAAAATAGCTCAATGATAGCCCCAATCATGGTAATGCAAATCAATTGTCCAAAACACAGAAATAAAAAAAACAAGAAAAAGTCATCACACCACATAAGGCAAACATTTAAAAATACATCTGCAATCAATTAAATGAGCTGCAATTAAATTATTGGTACTGTATAGTTAATCCCAATGTTAACTTCAATGAAAATAATGCACTTACCAAAAGGAAAAGCATCTTTTGGTGGCAATGGTCTACGAAGCAGTTGTGGATATTTGGACATGCTGCTCCTGATTCCGATACCCTGGGTTTATTTCAACCACAAACAAAGAGTTAACTGAAACCAAATGAAAACTTTTAAATTAATAATATACAAAAAGTTATTGGGCGAAATAAATGGCAAATTTTTACTACATATTTCCAATAATAATTCTTTGTGCATGTACTTACTGTAGCCCCTTTTGATACCTCAAAGAAACAGTTTTGTGTATTTATGTGGTTCCATTGATTGATGTATTTTTAAAATTTTGAAGTAAGTGAATGAAAAAGGACATTTCCAATCTTCACCAGATTCAATTCATTATATACTGAATTATTTTAAAAGTGTAGCCACTTTTACAAGTAAACACATCTGTCAAATATCACACAGCAAGTCTCTCAAATATCAATAAGAATAATGAGCAGTTAGAAGATCACCTTGGTGAGACCGCAGCTGGAGGACTAGCTAAGAAATGTACATGTGCCACAGAGGGATTGCAGCAGAGTTACTAGACTGGTTCGCCATATGAGAAGAGGTTATGTAGAACGGGACTGTACTTTTTTTGTGAGTTCAGAAGAATGAAAGGAGGTCTCATCAAACAAAATTCTAAGGGGGCTTGACAGTTTGGATACATGGAGGATATTTTCCTTGACTGAGGAGTGTAGAGTCAGGGAAACAGTTTGAGAATAAGGCCTAGGGAGTTTCATATTGAGATGAGGAGAAGGTTCTTTACTCAAAAGGTGGTGAACCATTGGAATTCTCTACGTGGATGGCAATGGAAATTTAGATGTTGTGTTCATTCAAACACAACTCATAGATTTCTGGGCATTAAGAGAACTGAGGGATATGGGGATTGTGTTGGAGAATGATGGTGCCATAATCTTGATGAACCGTGGACCAGGCTACAACAGCCAGGCGTTCTGCTCCTATTATGATATTCCTATTCTTGAACTATCTTGGTTGATGTCGATTAAACCATGTTGGCCAAGAAAACTGGAAATATTAAGATGCATGAAATTTTGGATATGATAACAATGTGAGAGAAAGAAAATATTAAGAGATTTGACTTCGTTTGTGTTATTAAATGACCACACGGATTTTTTGATGGAGGCGAAACAGCAAACAGCAGAGGCTCTAGCCATCAGTTTCTAATCCCTCCTGGTGGTGCAGGAGGACTGGAAGGTTGTTAATGTTTAAGAAGGGTTGTAACTGCCAGACTTTGGTGGAAAAATTAGTGGAAATATTTCTGTTTACATTACTATATGGGATTAATCAAGCAAAACCAGAATGCATTTGCTGTGGGAAAGTCTCATCTGACTCATGATTCAATCGTGTCTGAGATAATGAGAACAGCTGTCAAAGGCAGTGCATTTGATACAGATTTTCGCAGGACATCTGACAAAGTCCATCAGGACGGACTTATCAGAAAAATAAAAAGCTCATGGGATCTAAAAGAAAGTGGGAAGTTTGACCCAAAAGTGCCAGATAGTAAAGGATACTGGTTGATTGGTATTTTGGTAAATGGAAGCTGATGTATTAATATTTCACAATACTCAGCACTAGATCCCTTCCTTTATACTTAAAAGGAGCACAATTAGTTACAAAAATTGTCCACGTAGTTGTTAGTGAGGAAGAAAATTGTGAACTGCAGGAGGACAATGCACTAGTTAAGCAGAAAAATGGTAAGTAGAATTCGATGCAGAGAAGTGCAGTTAATGCACTTGGAGAAATATGGTAAGGTCTATGACTAACCACTGAATATTTTGAGGCCAAAGGAGGGTCAAGGAAGATTGTACGTTCACAGATTTTTGATCAAGGCATCTGACAAAGTCCAGAAGGGCAAGTTGCTGAGAAATGCAAAAGCCAATACAATCCACAGAAAGGTGATATTTTCTACAAATCATCTAAAAGAGGAAATTAAGAGCAGAGAGGATGTGCTAGGAAGGATAGACAACAGGCTACAGCTAGAGTGTGTGACAGCATCTGAGAAATTGCAGAAGAGATTCATGAGGATGCTGCCATAGATGGAGGTATGGTTATGAAGAAAAATTGGCTGGGGTAAGGTTGAGGGACATGTGATTGAGACAAATAAAATTATGAGAGGTCATAAGAGGTTTAATAGGGAAGCCCAAGTTCCCTGAAAACAGAAAAGTTAATGCCTAAACTTAAATATCATTCTAGGTTACACGGTTAAATGCTGGTAACTAACCTTTAACCTATAATCATGGATTGGAAAAGCCAATTAACAAAATGTCCATTTGAACACATATCATTGGCAACATTTTATACACAGGGCATTAGGAGAAGGACCAGAGGCTAATTATGTTCAGCCAATTGTCAGCAGGTGTGAAATTGCGTGAAAGGTACCTGACAAAGAAAATGCAGATTGATTGACAGAAAAAGAAACAACGTTTGAAATCCAACCCAAATAAATTCAACGCTGATGTCCATAAAGTGGAGAAAACCAAACAACAGCAAACTGCGGCAATTCACACCAGCAAGAAGTTAACAAATGTCGACAGCCTACAATTTCAAAGGGAAAGGTTGCTGATGTACTGCTACTGCATCATCATCTGGGCTTCTTGATAGTTTTGTGGTAAAAATCAAAGGTTTCTTCAATAGCACAACCCAAAAAGGCTAGGAAAAAAGTGAATATTTCCACTTGCAAATTCAAAGTCATACACTGCCCTAAAAGCAAGTTCTTTATCGCTGGATCTAAATCCTAGAACTCTGTGCCCACATCACCTCATACCCTGCCCAGTCTAGCCTAACTTGGTTCACTCCATCTTGACCCTGCCCATTTCACCCCACCATGGCCCTGCCTTTTCATGTTACTCCAGCCCTGCTCACACCACCTCTGTCTACGTCATTCCCATCCTATTCCACCTCACCTCACTAGATCCCAGCCCACCTATCTCACCTGGTCTTGTCTACCTATCCTGCCCCACCCCAGCCCTGTCCATCTCACTTCATCTATACTTTATCCCATCCTAACTCACCCCTGCCTACTTCATCTTACCAGACCCTGCCTAGCCCACGTACCTCACCCCAATCCTGTTCACCTATCCCACCCCAGCTCACTCCAGTCACGTCCAGCTCATCCCATCCTACCCTACTCATGCTCGCATCACCCCCAGTCCTGTTCACCCTACCCCAGCTCAGTCCAGTTGTGTCCACCTCATCCGATCCTACCCCATCCCTGCCTATTCCACCTGACCCTACCCAACCCACCTCACAACGGCCCTGTCTACCTCGGTCCGACCAGCCTCACCTTATCCCACCCCACTTCACCACACCCCAGCCCTGCCCACCCCGACCCGCCTACCTCTCACCTCCGCCCGGCCGGTTGAAGGTCAGACCGGTACTCAAGGCGCTACTTCAGCTACTCTTTCCCACATCAGCAAGAGCCGGCAAGCCGCCACCCTCTGCACACAGCCGGCGCACTGCCATCGCCCGCCCGCCAAGGCAGCCGGGCCCAGCCTGGCAACGGCCCTGGCAACCACCACAGCCTCGCTCTGAGGTGCGGCACGAGCCGTTCGCTTCGGCTGCTCCCGGGGACCGCGGGCTCTGCGCTGCCTCACACCGTGACACCCTGAGTACAGAACAGGAGCCCATGTGTGAAATACTGCTGGAAACAGCGGCGACACAATGGCCTGTAAAGATTTATTCACCCAGGAGGGGTGGGTCAATGACAGCCGGGACGTCACTGAGACCCCATCCATCAAGTGCGTGATTTCTGAGGGGAGAAGGGCAGTTTGGTACTGGCTGTCGCAATGGACTGGTGGAAACTCGTATCCAGAAGGGCTGGCGCAGGGGGTAGCATAGGGAGCTAGCGTTCAGAACACTTCGCCAGGTGCAGGGAAGAACACTTGCAGGTACTGAACAGTTCTCAGATAATGTAATGCTTGTTTTAAGGTAGGATGTGATATGCTGCTGTGAATTATCTGACATGAGAACGAAAAAGGTAAAGAAAAACAAATTGGAGATTATATTGAATGTTATCGGTTGCATTGGCATGAATCATTGCTCCCTTTTTAAAATACACAGGGTGGAAGATAGTAAAGAAGTTTAAAGAGCGAGCTATAGTTTAAAGAGCGGATTGCGGACAAGGATGTGTGCTGTTATTCTCCATTCATTGCAGTAAAATAAATTAAAGCAAGGTTACCAACGTCACAGGCTGAATTGATTTCCTATTTATCGACTGCTTTTAGATGAAAATGAGCTCTAGAAGCATTAATATGTGGCTCTGATTGGGTAACACCACGTCAAATACTGTCGAATCATAAGATTGTTAATTAGTATTTAGCTTTAATGAATATTTTGCCAAAAATTCAAATATTTGGTTTACTTAATAGGATTTTTAATTTCAAGGCTCAGGTCTCCTGTGGCCTTAGATTAGATGGGTAAATTTCTCCACCATTGACTAAAATGCAATTGTTATCCTACTGCTGCATTGCTACACTGTACATGAATATGCTGCGTGCAGAGGACTGAGAAGAGGCCGTCAACCTAAAATTTACCAGGAGGAGAGAGGCAAGGAGTTGGTTATTTACACAAAGGTTCTTAGATTATATTCTGCTTTGTGACAAGGACTGGTTAACACAGGTGACAACATCTTTTAGGGGAGAATAGGATTGAGAACACTGTGGTAGGAAATGGGATTATTTGTTTTTTCTTGCGTGAAGAGTGAAATATAATGTGTGACATGATCAGCCACTTCATAAAGTTTGCAGATATATAATACAATACATGCATGTATCACCATTCAGTAAGAGAGATCATTCAAGTTACCTACAGGATTCATATCATCCATCATTATATCAATATCTCCTGTACATATAGTTCCAGCCTGTCAGTGTAAAACGTTGACTTTTTCCCTTTAAAACCTTCGTAGTGGTTACAACAAACCTCTTGTGTCTGGTAGCACAGCCCTGCACATTGGAATCTGCCAGTCTGCAATGTTGGGTATGGACAGCTTCTTGCATTGGAAGACCGCAAGTTTCAAGCAGACCAAAAGGCATCTTTCATCCAGATGATAACCTTCCAGCAGCAGCTGAAGTTCACTTCAGTGGGATCAGCCAGTAGAGCACAGGGTCTTATGTTGACGGCTCTATATAATAAATATTGGTTAAGTTCATTTCAACTCTTTTCAGAGGTATTTGGCAAACACACACTCCATTAGGAGACAGATGATGGCCTAACCCTCAATATAGCCTCCTCGAGGGCAATGTGCAGGGGGTCTGAGACTCCGGCTGCATGTGAAGGATCTAACAGGGAGGATCCTCCTCAACACCAGCCATGCAATAGCATGGTGTTGTTTGAGAGTTCTATTGAATGAGGAATTCTAAACAATAATCTGAAATAAAACAGAAAATGCTGGAACTATCAGCAGGTCAGGCAGCATCTTTAAAGAGAGAAACTGATTAATGTTTCAAGCTGACCTTTCATCAGAACTGAGTAGAGGAAGGGGTGTAGAGAACAATGGGAATGTCTGTGATGGGATGGAGAACAAGAGAGACTGAATGACATAAATACTGGTGGTGCTGGCTGGGAGAGGAAGATGAAGGCTTGTTAGGTGCAGTTGATCAGTCTGGAGGAGATGGAAATGGAGATGAATGAAAACAGGAGAGAGAAAAAATGCTGTAACTGTGAGATATAAAACACTGCAGTTACCAGAAATGTGAAATAAAAGAAACTTCTGAAATACTAAACAGATAGGTGGCATCTGTGGAGAGAGAAAAATGGAGTGAACATTACGGATGCAGAATGGAAAGGATGCTGATCTGAAATTGTTGAATTCAGTGTTGAGCCCTGAGGACTGTAATGTGGCTAAGTGGAAGAAGAGATGCTGTTCTCGAGCTTACATTAAGTTTTGAAATAGTGTAAGAGCAGTGGAGAAGTCAGGTTAGGAATGGAACGGAGAATGGAAATGACAGGGAACTGGAAGCTGAGGTCACCTTTTGAACTGAATAAAGGTGTTTTACAAAATGTTTACCCAGTCTGAATTTGGTTTTTCCAATGTAGAGGAAACCACATCATGAGCATTGGATGCAGTACACTAAATGGATAAAAATACAAATAAATTACTGCTTTATCTGGTAGGACCGATTGAGTCTCTGCATAGTGGAAAGAGGCAAAAGGACAGGTGTTGCAACTCCTGTAGTTGCATGGGAAGATGCCATGAGAAGGAGAGTGGGTGTTGTGAAGATGGAAGAGTGAACCAGAGAGTCGCAGAGGGAATGGTCACTTTGGAATGCTGAAAGTGGAGGTGGGGTGAGTGGGAAGATGTGGTGGTGTCACATAGCTTAAATTAAGGAGGAAGATTCATTAAGTGTAGAAGCTAGTGTGGTGGAGGGTGAGGATAAGGGAAACCCTATCCTTGCTTAGTGTGGGAGGAGAAGGGGTTGAATGCAGAAGTACAAGAAATGCAACAGATGCAGTTGTAGGCCTCTATTAAGGAAAACATCTCAGTAGCAATCATGCAGAAGGTGTCATGATTTGAAAAGATACGACGGGATCAGGGGAACTGGGAGAATGGAATGGAGAAAGGTGGGAGGAGGTGTAGCCAAGGTAGCTCAAGAGTCTGTGGGCTTGCAGTGGATATTGGTCATTAACTTATCCACTGAAATAGAAATAAGAAGTCGAGAACCCAGATAAGTGTGAAGTGGTTCATTTTGGTAGGTCAAATATGTTGGCGGAATATAGTATTAATGGTAGGACTCTTGGCAGTGTGGAGGATCAGAGGGATCTTGGGGTCCAAGTCCATAGGATGCTCAAAGCGGCTGCGCAGGTTGACTCTGTGGTTAAGAAGGCATAGTCCTTCATCAATCGGGGAATTGAATTTAGGAGCCAAGAGGTATTGTTGCAGCTATGTAGGTCCCTGGTCAGACCCTACTTGGAGTATTGTGCTCAGTTCTGGTCACCTCACTACAGGAAAGATGTGGAAGCCATAGAGAGGGTGCAGACGAGATTTACAAGGATGCTGCCTGGAGTGCGGAGCATGCCTTATGAAAGCAGGCTGAGAGAACTCGGCCTTTTCTCCTTGGAGAGACGGAGGATGAGGGGGGACCTGATAGAGGTGTATAAGATGATGAGAGGTATTGATCGGGTAGATAGTCAGAGGCTTTTCCCCAGGGCTGAAATGGTGGCCACAAGAGGACATAGGTTTAGATAAGATTAGTCACATGTACATTGAAACACACAGTGAAATACATCTTTTGTGTAGTGATTTTGGGGGACAGCCTGCAAGTGTTGCCATGCTTCTGGCACCAACATAGCATGCCCATAACTTCCTAACCCGTACATCTTTGGAATGTGGGAGGAAACCGGGGCACCCGGAGGAAACCCATGCAGACACGGGGAGAACGTACAAACTCCTTACAGACAGTGGCCGGATTTGAACCCGGGTTGCCAGCGCTGTAAAGCATTATGCTAACCACTATGCTACTGTGCCTGCTCAGGTGCTGGGGAGTAGATATAGAGGAGATGTCAGGGGTAAGTTTTTTACTCAGAGAGTAGTGAGTGCGTGGAATGGGCTGCCGGAAACGGTGGTGAAGGCAGATACGATAGGGTCTGTCAAGAGACTGTTAGATAGGTACATGGAGCTGAGTAAAATAGAGGGCTATGGGTAAGCCTAGTAATTTCTAGGGTATGGACATGTTTGGCACAGCTTTGTGGGCCGAAGGGCCTGAATTGTGCTGTAGTTCTTCTACGTTTCTATGAAGGGAAGAGTCAAGTGGAAATTGGCAACAAAAATGGTTACATCTTCAAGTTCTGTATGAGAACAGGAAGCACCACCTATACAGTCATCAATGTATTGGAAAAGGAGATGTATGATGTGACCTAACTGGGACTGAAATGAGCACTGTTCCACATTTCTAACACAGAGACAGGCATAGCTTGAAACCATGTGGGTTCTCATAGCTACACGTTTGATCTGGAGTTTGAGTGGAGTTGGAGGAGAAGTTGTTCAATGTGAGAATCAGCTTAGCCAGGTGAAAGAGGGTGGTGACGGTAGATGACAAGTTGGGTGCAGAGGGCCCAGACCCTGGTGTGGAATGAAGATGTAGAGGCATTGGATTTTGTATAGTCATACAGCATGCAAACAGGCCTTTCAGCCCAACTGGTCCATGCCGACCAAGATTCCCATCTAAGGTAGTCCCATTTTGGCGTTTGGCTCACATCCCTCTAAACCTTTCCTATCCATGTGCCTGTCCAAGTACCTTTTAAGGTAAGCAATTAGTAGTTTTCATATAATTTGTACATCCATACAAGTCGAGCTGCCCGTCCCGACAATCATCACCCTTATCTTTGGTATTGATACAGATTCATGTTAGCAACTAGGAATTAGTTCTACTTCACAAGACTTGCATCAGCAGGAGAGGTGCTCTGGATTCTCATTCTTTGCAATCAAATTAAGCATATTTTTGCTCATTGTAAATAGAATCTAAGGCTACAGGGAAAAAGCAGAGTTGGGAGACTAATTGGATAGCACTTCAAGGTGCTGAATGGCTTCCAGGTGGACTATCTGATTCTACATCCTGAGATGGGCTTCCAACCACACCATCACTAAGACAATCCAGTTCCCTAACGGTACCCAACTCTACTTCTAACTCAGCTCATTTGCTGTTGTAATCCTCAGCCATGTATTATTTCTTGACGTCTCTGTTCCAATGCTCTCCTGACCAGCTTAACATGTTCTAGAACCTTGAACTCATTCAAAATGCCACAAACCTCACAACCAAACTAATTGAATTTAATGGAAGAAAAAAATCCCAGCAGCATATTTAGCCCAGCACAGATTATTTGTGTAGACTCTTCATTGCATCAGGGTGAAGAATATCCACAATACTGCACATCTACACATCAGGAGCAGACCATAGCCTCTTGAGCCTGCTCCATCATTCACTGTTGAACCTTATACCTAAAGTCTGTGTTCTCACCTAATCTCCATTTTCCTTGATTCCCCCAGTGCGTTCCATAAAGAGTCCAATGTCCATGTCAATCAGGGAAAAAATGGCAAATAGCTGACCATGACTTCGGGACTTCCATGTTTATGTATAAATGCACACATATCCCAAAGTTGCTGACAGCTTTGAGGAGACTTTCAAATGAGTAAAGCAAAGGCATGGACTTCCTGCTGCTGGATATTATTAAAGATGTAATTTTCTATGTTAACAATCATCACAACAACTGAACATAAACTGAAGCAAACCACACAGTCCTCTGAACCTGTCCTGCCATTCAGTAAAATCATGGCTCATGTCCATGTTCCCACCCATTCCAACACCCCAAATACGAATTAACAAACTGTGAAGCAAACTGTTCTTGTGTATCTCCAGAAAAAACTCATAATAAATTCCCCTTTCTCGTTGGGAAGTTAAGACCACGGTGAAGATGAGCTGTTTGGGACCAGGGGACTGGAAACTATCAAAATGGCCATGGATGTGAGAGGTGTCATAGATGTGAATGGAAATACAGGGGACTCTGGGAGAAGGAATAAAGTCCACGTTCTGTGGGCGAGAACAGGCTGAAATGATACATCAACCAGGACAGACCTGCTTGAGGATACTGGGCAGCAACGAGAAGTGGGCTGTATGGATTTTGGAGTATACAGGGGCTGGAAACTATGGAAGGAAGATCTCCTGAGTAGATAATGTCAGTGTCTATCTGTGAGGCAAAGACAGGATGTTCAGCGATTGGGTCGTGATTCAAAGAGAAATATGAAGAGGGATCAGAGAGCTAACGTTCAGCTTCTATGAGGTTGAAGTCAGTTTGCCAGACCACAAAAGGATTGCCCTGTGCAACTGGACACTCAACTTCCTCATCAGCAGACCTAAATCAGTGAGGATTGGTAACAGCATCTCCTCTTCACTGATCATCAACACAGGTGCACCTCAAGGTTGCGTGCTCAGCCTCCTGCTCTACTCTCCATACACACATGACTGTGGGGCGAAGCACAGCTCCAATGCCATATATAGATTCACCAATGACACCACTGTTTTTGGATGAATCACAGATGATGAGTCAGCACACAGGAGGAGTGAGATAGGACACCTGGTAGAGTGGTGCCACAACAACAACCTCTCACTCAACGTCAGTAAAACTAAAGAGCTGATTGTTGACTTCAGGAAGGGGAAGGAGGGTGAACACGTGCCAGTCTATATTGGGGGATCAGCAGTGGAGAGAGTCAGCAGCCTTAAATTCCTGGGCATTAACATATCGGATGACCCGTCCTGGGCCCAGCATATAGATGCAATCACAAGAAAAATGCACTCTAACATACTTCTACAGATGAGCTGTTGAAAGTATCCTTACTGGTTGCAACATGGTCTGGTACAGCAATTCGTAAGAAGCTACAGAGAGTAGTGGACTCAGCCTAATACATCAGCGGCACATCCCTCCCCACCATCGGTAGTATCTACATGAGGCCTGCCTCAGGAAGGCAATATCCATCATCAGAGATCTCCACCATCCAGGCCATGCCATCTTCTCGCAGCCACCATCAGGCAGGAGATACAGAAGCCTGAGGTCCCACACTATCAGTTCAAGAACAGCTACTTCAACCATTCAGTTCTTGAACCAACCTGCACAACTCCAATCACTACCTCAGTATAGCAACACTATGTCTACTTTGCACTAAAATTGACTTTCTTTTTATTTTGTTCTATTTGTGTTCTTTCTTGTAAAAATTCTATAAAATTTATGTTTAATTTAAGTTTTTCTTGTGAATGCTGCTTATATGATGCTATGTGCCTGTGATGCTGCTGCAAGTAAGTTTTTCATTGCACCTGTGCATACATGTACTTGTGCATATGGCAATAATCTCGACGTTGACTTTGACTTTGACTTTGACTGCCTTTTATGCCCATGTCCTTCCTGATGGACTTAGCCCTAGACCTAATACAAAACACAAACAAAAGAGAGATGGCAGTTTGCTTTACTTCGGATTTGATCGGGCAACTTTCCATCCATTTATTTGGGCTGCCCTTCCAATGCTATGCAAAGCCATTATAGCTGATTGCAGATTCTCTCCCCAGTCCCCATTTTGGAAAGCATGTCCATCATGTACACGTGTGCTAGTCTGTCAAAGGCCTTCTCCTAGTCCAAGCTGACTAGTTCACACCCCCACCCATCCCTGTCCCCACACCTGTCCTGCACGTTGGCCATGGTATCCCTAAGTAGTGCAAGGCTGTCAAAGATCATCCTGCCATGTCCAGCACAGGTCTGGTCTGTGTGAATCACCAGCCCCAGAGCAGGCTTGACTCAATTGGCAATAATTTTGCACAAAATCTTGTGATCCATGTCAACTGGTGAGATGTGGTGCCAATTTTTGATCTCTTCCCTTGACTTCTCCTGTTTGTAGTGAGGGTGATGGTGTCCTTCCACATGGATTCTGACATGATGTCAGCTACAAGCATAGTTCTGTACATTTTAGCAGGTCTGGGTTTATCCAGTCCCCTAGAACCAAGTATCTGGTTCACCACTGGCCCACCTCACCATTATGACCTTCATGATACATGTCAGTCTACAGATGTAGATCAGATATCAGTCTACAGATAAACTTAACATTTTCATCATCCCAACAAGACTTGGAGGCATCCTGCTTTCTTCTTGCGGAATAATTCCCACCCATTTCCCTCACTTATATTCTGCCTGCTTCAGTGTGCACTCAGTAGCCAATCTGACGCAGCTGAGTTTGAAACCCTACATCCTAATCATCACTCTGCTGCTGTGCTGACAAATTGTTAGGATCCATTTGGTCATTGGTCCTTGAGTATTACTTTAACAGCATATGTACAGAAGACAGAATTCCTTCAGGCAAAGACGTTCCTTGACAAATGCTTAAAAAACATTAAGCACTTAAAGGATTTAAACATTCTGATAAAAAGAATTATAAAGGCTTCAGAATTTTTTTATTTTCAAATCAAAAAATGTGGTGAATTAATCAATAAATAACATTCTTATAATTGGTAATTCCTCTGAGGCTAATATATACTTCCTGAGATGTAAGGATCCAGAACTGCAGAATGAAAGGAATTCAGTGCATGAATATTTTCACTCTTTGAGATCAATAAGATGTCATCACACTGCTGCAGGTTTTTGTTTTTCCAGGTTCTGACCTGATGTAGAACATAAAAGGGAGGCTCACCATACAGAACAAGTCTCTGATGTATCTGAGAGGATGAGAAGTTCCAGAATCATTTGCTTCGGAGCATGTCCACAGTCAGACAGATAGTCAAGTGTTTAAGCAGTTAAGAATATAGGCTATGAACTGATAAAGGGGAAGCATTGGAAAGGCTGGCTTTAATTAAAGTCACCAGGTCTGGATGGAAAGCATCCTATGTTGCTGAGGGAAATATGGATCAAATTCTCCTTAGACTCAAGGATAGGCACAGAGAATTGTTACGCTGTTGTTCAAACATGTATATAGAGGTAAACCCAGTACAATCAGTTTAACTCCATTACTATAAAGGCTGCTTGATAATCAGCAACATTAATAGTCATTTGGGCAAATAAGGATAAAGGAAAGTCATGTGAATGTATTAAAGGCAAATTGTCCTTAGCTATCTTGAGTTTTTCTTTGATAAGACAAAGTGGAGGGTTGATGAGCATGCACAAAAATTGGAGAAAGTGATTCAAGTTTAGTATGGTATTCTGAGTGTTGAGGCAAAAAGTACAAAAGCTAGGAGGTTATAGTGTATCTCTAAAAAACACTGGGTTGCCAGATAACCTCCTCTTGCAACAGAGGAGCAAATGTGTGGAGTGGCAAAGTGGGATAGCTGGTAGAGCCGCTGCCTCACAGCACCAGAGACGCTGATTCAATCCTGACCTTGGGCATTTCCTCTGTGGATTTTGGACCTTCTTCCTGTGACTGTGTAGGTTTCATTCAAGTGATCTGGTTTCCTCCCACATTCCAAAAACATAAGGGTTCATGGGATAATTGGCTACTGTAAATTGTCCCAAGTATGTAAGTGAGTAGTAGAATCTGGGGAAGTTGGTGAAAATATGATGAAATATCAATATATTTTCATGTCCAGATGGTTGATTTGAAGTTGTAATTGGAGGTGGTGAAGTAAGTTATTCATATAGAACCATGCCCATACCCTCCACCTCACACACAGGTCCTACTCTTCACTTAGTTATCCTCTTTATGCAATAAAATATCTTTGTATTTCCTTTGTTAAAGCTGTTTTTTTTATACCACAATAATTTTCCTGATTTCCTT
Organism: Pristis pectinata; assembly: GCF_009764475.1. NCBI lineage: Eukaryota > Metazoa > Chordata > Chondrichthyes > Rhinopristiformes > Pristidae > Pristis > Pristis pectinata. The sequence continues at coordinate 65,098,346 of NC_067408.1, read as the reverse complement.
TTTAACCTACTCTTGATTTATTCTTTTAGACTTTATGAAGTATTAACTCTTGGATTCTCATAAGCTTCCTTTTTGTATGCTTTACTATCCTCCCGATACACCTTGTCAACCACGAGGCTCTAGCTTTATCTTTGTGAGAGCACATTATCCAGAATCTCCTTTAGATCTTCCCATTGGTCTAATTAACCTTCAAGTAGCTGTTTCCAGTCCATTTCGTCTAACTGGGACCTAAATCTACCTTTGTCTTTTTACATTACTGTGCTAAATCTGATTACAATATCACAAAAAGTCCTCCTATATTGGTACTCCTATCTACTCAGCTTCATTTTTTCAAGCTACATCTCCAGTCTACATCTCGTCTGTTCACAATACTCACCGTATTTAGGTATTTACCAATTAGTACTGGCAGATTCACTTTTAAATCTATTTTTCAAACTTTGTTTGCATTGTCTCTCATTAATTTTCTGCCTTCCATTTTCAGATCTGTTTTGCTGTCTTCTGAATCTATGCTCTGCTTCCCATCACTTATTTAAACCCTCCCTAAAAGCACTAGCAAACCTATCTGAAAAAGGCATTGGTTCCAATCCTCCCGATGTGCAACCTGTAAGGCCTGTACAGATCCTTTCTTCCCCAGAACCAGCCCCAATGCCCCAGGAATCTAAAGCTCTCCAACATCTCTGCAGCCACATATTCATCTTCACTGCCCTCCAATTTTTATACAGGCCTTCCCTGGGCAATGAATGGGTTCCATTTTGTCCATAGGTCAGAAAATACACAAAAATCACTCGATATGATAACTGTATCTCCATAGTATTGTAATGAATGCCATCAAAAGCACATAAGACTGATAAAAAAGAACAATTACTAAAAGTGGAGAGAGAGAGGAACGAATGTATATACGTACATTGGACTTTTGAATTACATTATGGGAGCTCGTTCGTATGTAGGGGTGTCCATAAGTTGGCTATTCATAACCTGGGGACAGCCTGGCACCTGGCACCAGGTGTAATCCAGCAATTACCACTTTATGAGACCCTGTTTCTTAATCTCATTCTTAAGTCCTAAAATCCCTTTTTGTAATTACATTCTCCAGCTGCCTCTCTCCCCCTCCAGTATGTTCTGCAGCTCTTCACTGACATTCTTAACTCTGCCACCAGAGAGGCAACATATGATTCTGGAATCTCTTCTGTGACTGCAGAAATGTCCATCTGTTCCCCTAACTATAAAATCTCCCATAATTATTGCTTTCTTTATGTTTTCCCTTCCTCCCTGTATATCAGAGCTGCCCATTATGCTAAAGACCTGGTTCTGGCTGCATTTTCCAGGGGAACTCTCTCCCCCTTCTGTATTCAGAATTGAATACTAGTTAGAGAGTAAGATACCCTGAGAGGTTTTTTGGAATTACTTGCCTGCAATTATTTTTGTCCATATGGCAGATATCCATTCTCTCTCTGCCTGCAGCCTCAAGCTCTAGGGTAACCACATCCCGCAATGTGCTGTTCACAAACACTCAGTCTTGCCCATGGACTGTAGTGATGACATCTGTAGCTCAGACTCTTGGAGATTGAGCTCCTCAATGATAGTTCCTGCAGCTGTGTTTGTACAGGACACCGGAAGCATCTGGAGTTCCCACATCAAAGCTCATGTGCACCTCTACTTCCTCAGGAGGCTAAAGAAATTTGGCATGTCCCATTGACCCTCACCAACTTTTATTGACGCACCATAGAAAGCATCCTATCTGGATGCATCACAGCTTGGTATAGCAACTGCTCTGCCTGTGACTGCAAGAAACTGCAGAGAGCTGTGGACACAGCTTAGCACATCATGGAAACCAGCCTCTACTCTATGGACTCTGTCTATACTTCTCGCTGCCTCAGTAAAGCAGCCAGCATAATCAAAGACCCCACCCACCCTGGACATTCTCTCTTTTCCCCTCTCCCATTGGGCAGAAGATACAAAAGCCTGAAAGCATGTACCAACAGGCTCAAGGACCACTTTATCCCGCTGTTATAAGACTATTGAATGGTTCCCTAGTACGATAAGATGGACTCTTGACCTCACAATTTACCTCATTATGACCTTGCACCTTGTTGTCTACCTGCACTGCACTTTCTCTGTAACTTACGCTGTTACTCTGTTATTGTTTTACCATGTACTACCTCAATGCACTGTGTAATGAATTGATATTTATGAATGGTATGCAAGACAAGTTTTTCACTGTACCTCGGTATGTGTGACAATAATAAAGCAATTCAATTCCAATTCTACACAGGCTGTGCATTCCATGAGTCTGAAGTACCCTGTCATTGCCCTACATGTCAGATTAACTCAACTAACAGATAAAGGAAATACTTAAAATCTTATCACAATCAGTATATTGACTGGTTTGCTTATATTGAACTTCTTTAATTCCCCAGACTTTGTTTAAATCAAATGCTTGTTTAAACTCTCTGTGCCCCTATTTCTTGCACTCCTTTTACTTATTCCATTCCTTGTGCTCCTCTCAAACTTGCCCTTGTCTGTTACCAGCTCTCCTTTTAAACTCACCATTTTAAACTTGCTGTCATCCATCCCTGGCTCTACTTGCTAATATCAGGGCAGTAGATGTTGTCTACATGGATTTTAGTAAGGTATTTGACAAGGTCCCTCAAGGTAGGCTGATCCAGAAGATAAAGATGTGTGGGATCCATGGTGACTTGGTAGTTTGGATTCAGAACTGGCTTTCCCATAGAAAACAGAGGATAGTGGTGGAAGGATGTTGTTCTGGCTGGAGGTCTGTGACTAGTGGTGTTCCACAGCGATTGGTGCTGGGACCTCTGTTGTTTGTGATATATATGACTTGGATGAAAATGTAGGTGGGTGGGTTAGTAAGTTTGCAGATGACATAAAGATTGATAGAGTTGTGGACAGAGTCGAGGGCAGTCAAAGAATACAGCAGAATAAAAATTAGTTACAGATACGGGTGGAGAAATGGCAGATGGAGTTTAATTTGAGCAAGTGTGAGGTGTTGCACTTTGGGAGGTCAAATGTAGGGGAATTTGACCTCCCAAAGTACAACAGTTAATACAGTTATTGGCAGGACCCTTAACAGTATTGATGAATAGAGAGATCTTGGGGTCCAAGTCCATAGCTTCCTGAAAGTGGCCATGCAAGCAGGGTGGTAAAGAAGGCATATGGCATGCTTGCCTTCATTGGTTGGGAATTGAGTATAAGAGTAAGGGAGTCATTTTGCAGCTATCTACAACTTTGGTTAGGCAATGCTAGTGTGCAATTCTGGTCACCCCATTATGGAAAGGATGTGGAGGCTTTGGAAAAGGTGCAGAAGTTTACCAGGATGCTGCCTGGATTAGAGGGTATCGGCTGCAAGGAGAGCTTAGACAAACCCAGGTTGTTTTCTCTGGAGCATCAGAGGCTGAGAGGAGAACAGATAGAATTTTATAAATTTATGAGAAGCATAGATAAGGTAGACAGTCAGAATCTTTATTCCAGGGTAGAGATGTCAAGTACTGGAGGACATGCATCTGAGGCAAAGGGGGAAGGTTTAAAGGAGATGTACGTACAAGATTTTTACACAGAAAGTGGTAGGTGTCTAGAATGGGCTGCCATAGGTAGTGGTGGAAGCAGATATGATAGTGGCATTTAAGAGGCTGTTTGATAGACACATGAATATGCAGGGAATGAAGGAATAGAGATCATGTACAAGCAGAAGAGATTTAGTTTAATTCGGCTTCGTGTTTGGCGCAGACATCGTGGGCCGAAGGGCCTGTTCCTGTGCTGTACTGTTCTATGTTCTATCAGCTTCCAAATTCTGATGGAAGGTCATTTGATGTGAAATTTTAGAGAAACATCCATGTACGCTACCTGATCTGTTGAGGATTTCCAGAATTCTCTGTCTTTAGTTCTGTCTCTGGTTCCCAGTGTACTTTTAATTAGGGTGTTCCAATGAAATTGTGCTGTTTATTGTATTTATGAGTGTGTTCCATTAAATTATACAATGCTTTGTGATTGCTCAGATAACCTCTTATTTTTTTGTTTGGACTATGGACAAAGAGTCCAAAATCAGGAAAGAAGCAAAGATAATAGAGTAAAACAATGGTTTGTCTTTCTAAGGATCTTTTACATTAAATATTAGCCCTGACTAGCACAACAGTTTTCAGGATTACATTATTCTGTGTCAGATCTGAACTTAGTAACTTTAATGAAAAGGAATACTGTGGAATTTTCAAAGCCATTCAGGAATTAATCAGGGCAGAATTTGTTGCTTGAGAGTCTGTGTATGATAGACTTCGTGGCTAGTATTTTGTAGTGGTGAACAGGGAACACCCACAGTGAGGGACTGTTCATCTTCTGGTTGAGTGATTGAACTGTCGTCAGTTCAGCTTTTTAAACATGGCAAAGGAGTAACACTTCAGACACTGACCCACCAGCTGTGGCACCTGGACCCTGAAAACCTGCAGGTGCATTGTTACGTTTCTGGTCTTATAAATGGAGATCATGGGTTCAAATCCCATCATGACAATTTGATTTGAATTCAATGCAAGTAACCTTAAACATTTTGGACTGTAAAAACCCAGTGGGTACACAACTGCCGTTCAGGGACAAAAGCCTGTTGTTATATCCAGGGGCCTGGAGAGTTTAAACAAGCACTTAGTGTACACAGAGCTTTCTAAACATAGTGTCTGTACTCACTCGGGGTTTTACGTGACCCCAGTCTCGCACCAATGCAATTGCCATCTCAAGTCCCTAGCAGTTTTTGTGTATAGCTCCAAATTCCAGCATCTGCAGAATTTCTTGTGTCTCTGTCTTTGTTATAAAGGAGGTTGGCTTTGGGAAACCACTTTAACTATTATTTACCAATAAATTACCACTAAAATAGATATGAAAATGCTTTATCAGTGAATGATATAATATTTGGTGTACTGGCCAATGAACACCAGTCTTTTTGGCAAGCCCACATCGGCAGAATTGACAACTGGCGCTGTCCATAGCAGCATCAATGAAGGTCACCACTCTCATCTTTTAAGTTAAATGAAGCCGGAAGAGCCTGCAGGGAAAATAACTGGAATTAGCCACAGACATTTATTTTTAGATAGCAACAGACTGAGATGGAGATCATAAAATTAATTAATGTATGTGTTTTTGCCACTTTGCTATGACAACGAGCATGTTCATTGTCCATGAAGCCCACAGTTAAAGTGTTCCTGGACTGAGAGTATTAAGTCACATCCTGGAGGGATTACAGCAGCACTTCGCTTCACCTTGCTGCAGCCACTTCTGGCTTTTGGAGAGGAACAGCTGCCTCTGTCCTGAATGTCATTGAATGCTGCATTGCTGCCTCAGGCCCATCCTGCTAAAGGGCATCTCAACACAGAACAGTGGGCACCACAGAATTTTCAGCATCTCTCCCTGTCATATTACACGAGCATAATGAAGGGTTCAATGTCTGCATCATGGGAGTTTGTCCTATAATCATATAATTGTGATCGTGTGTGCAGGCTGCTGAGTTGAGATGTCATTGATACTCATCTTGTCTGACATACCCATTGTCAGAGTGATCAACAAGCAGGTGGTGGGAATGTGGAGCTGAGAGCCACGATCATATTAAATGGCAGAGCAGACTCAAAAGGTCAAGTTGCTTAATACTGCTCCTAATTCGTATGTTTACAAGCAAGTCACTGTAAACGAATCATTGAAGGTAAGTGTACCTCCGTGGAGGCTGATACTTGATATGACTGGATTCTTAGATCCTTATTGACATTGATCTTAAGGTGAATCAAAGAGAAAATATATAATTTAAACTGAAGAGTGAAGAACATCTGGAAGGAGATGGAGGAAATGGAAGTCGACAATGCTTTTGAAATGATCTTAGATATATTAGCAAGCAAAGCCATTTTCACCCAGAGATAAGAGGACATTAAGGCAGAAGATAATGAGACAATGGGAGCTCACTTACAGATTTCATCTCCCAGTCCCCATCCGCACTCCACACTATGTTTTTCCACCAAGTCAGGAGTAACATGATATGCTCTTCATTCGCTGGATGTGTGCAGTCCCAATGACACTTATGAAACCTAATATCCTATAGCTAAAGCCATCTTTCTAACCAGCACCCCATTTACTCCCTGATACATGTTAGCTGTGGCATATGGATAATACTACTTGTACTTCTTCATTTAGCTCTATTAATCTTATCACTTCCACCGCGGACTTACCAAGGCAACACATGCTTGGAAACGCACTGAGTACTGCTCCATTTTGACTTGGAAATATATTACTGTTCCTTCATTTCCTGCCTGGTCAGACCTCCTAACAACACTGAGAGCATTTTCACACATGGATCTCTACAAGGAGGATTCCCGCCATCATCTTTCCCATTAAAAATAGATAATAAATACCATCTTTGCCAGGAATACCCACAGCTTAAAAATGAATTCCGATCCTTGGAATGCCATTTTGTTATAAAGGAGCAATACCCAAAAAGTGGAGGGTCCCGATGAAGGGTCGCAGCCCGAAACGTCAACAGTTTATTTCCCTCCATGGATGCTGCCTGACCTGCTGAGTTCCTCCAGCAGTTTTTGTGTATTGCTCCAAATTCTAGCATCTGCAGAATTTCTTGTGTCTGTCTTTGTTATAAAGGAGGTTGGCTTTGGGAAACCACTTTAACTATTATTTACCAATAAATTACCACTAAAATAGATATGAAAACGCTTTATCAGTGAACAATATATTTGCATAGCATGGGTCAGAGTTTGGGTTGCCATGGGAGATCATGACCATATATTGGGGAAAGGCTTGGAGCAAATCAAGAAGGCAGCTCACCATCACCTTCTTAAGAGCAATTAGGGACGTGCAATTAAATGCTGGCTCAGCCTGCGAAGCCCACATCCCCTGAATAAAACAAAACTTTCATTGTACTGTAACATTGTAAAGTGAGTGAACCTCAGCACATGTCCTACCAGCAATTCCATAATAATGCAGAACATTTGTTGCTGAAATAACACACATTTCTCAATCTCCCATGTTGTTGCACATGGGAGTCAAGACCCAGTATCCCAGTATACTCTTTGGGTAAGGTGGTGCTTGGGGTAAGGATCAATCATGCAGGTGTAGTTCAGACTCCATTTTAAATTCATACATTCTGCCTTTGTTTTTATATTGTTGTTAAAATTTCTTGGTTCACAGTTCTAGATCAAAATTACTCATGCAAGCTTATTGCACTGCAATCATTCTAGTTGCCCCCATTGATAGCAATGTGTCAACATCACATAGGCAGTTTACAACACAAATGTGGACATTATAAAGGGAGCATCTAACAATAAAAATGAACATTTTTTAATGATTAGGATTCTAACTGCAAGTGATCTCATCGTCATCATATTTTGTTGTATAGTATGTGGTTTGAATTCGCATGTTTCACAGTCATTAAAAATTGCAGTCAGTTTTTAAGCAAGAGATAGATATAGGCCTTAACCAGTAAATAATAAATGATCCAAGGATTAATGTAGCAATCACTTTTTCTTTTGGACCAGTTATCTATTTGGCTTTGGCAATGTGATAGGTCCCAATCACTGGGGCAAAGGATTTCTTTTTTCCCTTGTAAATGAACAAAAAGGACCTTACTCGGGATGCCTTGATTCTGAGTACCGAGGAAGTGGTTAGACTGCATAACATAAAGCCTTTCTGGAGAATGGTAAGCAGGTAGGATGATCAACACGGACGGTGAGTGCGTTCATGCGATAACAGTTTCTGCTATGCATTGCTATTGCCTTATAAAGACACATCTTGCACTCTTTGTATTACATGTGACTTACTACCACAAAACGCACTTCCTTCCTCTTATTGCAACTGTTTAACATTCTCTGTACGTGTTCTCTTCTTCCAGGAGAAAGACAGTTGCAGAGTAAAAGCAAAGCTTACTTCACCAAGGTAAAGATTTTTTTCAATGCAAAGGAACCAAATTAGAGCTTTGGCTTGCTGTGCTGAAATTAATCTTTAGACATGTTGAACACAGTCAGTGCTATAAGCATGTGATTTTTTTTAATCAAAAGTAGAGGAAGCTTGTGGTTAGCTTGTGTACCAGGCAGGCGTTTTGATTGTGAGTACATAATTGGTCAACTTTTTAATGCGACTTTATTAAATGTTTGGAGAGGAATCAATGAGCATTTCAAAATGTCTTATCTATTGATCAGGTTCCTCTTTTTGCTATAAGGGTTGGCATGGTCATGTAAACAATGCATCTTTTGCTAATAGCTGATAACTTGGCACCTCTTTGGGTTACAGGATTCAATGTGCGTTCTGTTTCTGCAACAGCTTTTTGCTCTTGCCATTCTTATTAAATTTAAAATTTGGCAGTTCTGATTCAGGCGAAGTTAGGATTTATATTTTAAAGGTGCTTTCTTACGTTCATTTTAGGCCCAGTCTGCCTAATGGATAGGGAACCTTAACATGTTGAATCGCATGTCAGTGGAACTCCATTGTACAGAACCCTAAGCAATTTAGCTGCAGGATGTGGAGGCCAATGATTTTTTTTTAAAATACGTAATTTTAGTTCTTCAACATGCAGGTGTAGCAAGTAATTAAGAGAGCAAATGGAAAGACAGTCTTGCTGCATCGTACAGCGTGCTGGTGAGACCACACCTAGAGGACTCCATATTTATAGAGGAACGTACTTTCATTGGAGGCAGTTTAGAGGAGGTTCACTAGGTTGATTCCCAGGAAGAAAAGGTTGTTTTATGAGGAATGTTGAAGTAGGTTGGGCTTGTCCTCATTGGAGGTTGGAAGAATGAGAGGCAATCAGTGGAATGCAAGATTCTGAGGGAGATTCTTATGGTGGATGTGGAGAGGACATTTCCACTACTTAGGACAATCTAAAATAACAGCGATCTAGTTTCTGAATAAAGTGGTTGCTGATTTAAGATGGGAATGAAAAGGAATTTCTCCTCTCGGAGTGCTGTGAGTCTTTGGAATTTTCTACTCCAAAACTGTGGAGACTGAATCATTGAATACATCCAAGGCTGTGACAGATTTTTGGTTTACAAGTGGAATTAAAGATTCTGCACTAACCTGGGGAAAAATTAAGCCAAGACCATGATCGGATCAGCTAAGATCTCATTTAACAGCAGAAAAGATATGAGGGCCTGAATGACTTCTGCCTGCTCCTGTTTGTTATGTTTGTATGTCCTTCTTTGAAAGGTTGGATATAAGAAAGCATACAAGTTATGTCTTTAATTTGTGCTGAGATATATTAATACAACGTCAAGTTTATGCCAAGAAACTGCTGTTATACACAGTATGCATAATTTATTCTTAGACGTGTCTGTAGGTTGGAGTATTTGAACTCAATAAATTAATCTTGCTCCAAATTTTTAGGATTTACTTAGAAATCTCAGTTTGATCCAGTTTGGGTTTTTTTTCAAGGAATTACCCTATTTTTAATCTAATTCGTAACTTGGAATGCCACAGAAACTCCAAAATTTGCTTCCTACACATGTCAAGTCAAACAAGGTACTTTTTTTGAACGCCCATATTCAACGTTCATTAGGATGACAGTGCATCTAATCGAGAACTGTTCAAACAAACGGAAGTGATGTACTAGGAGAAATTGTGAAACTGAATATTAAGGAACTAAAAGTTACATGTTGTGAAAACGTGGCACATTCTGTAAATGTCTTCAGTTTCTGAGGAAAACTTTGCAGAAATGTTACTGGGATTGAGAACTTTACCTTCCAGTTTTGATTTTCCAACCCAATAATTCATATTCATGGTTCACAGATGAATGGATGCTGGCCCAACATGGCTAGCTGCTGATTCCCACAGTTATAAACGGAGTGGTTCATCAAAACTACTTAGATGGCAAATACTGCAATGAATATCTATTAAAAAAAACTCAATCTGATGAAAATGTACTTTAAGATGGAAATATGGATTACATGTGGAAAGAGCATTTTGAGGGCCATTGTCTTGTTTCCCCTTTGAAATGAATGCATTTTTATTCATGTCTGCTACACAGCTGATGAGACAGGGCTTTGTAATCAAAGGCTGAGGAATAGGCTATCAGTAGATAGTGATATGTGCAGTATGAAGGGCTATGGGTGACAGGTTCTCCTTAGTCCCCATGCTTCTGATGTCTCTTCCATCATCATGTTGGTATAAACTTGCATCCTCCATCTTCCAGTGACATTGTGCAACAATAGACTGCCACTAATGCCTTTGTATCTTGTGCCTCTGTCATTGGCAAAGCCTTAAAAGTGCCTCCAATGGAGGATGGATTTCAGTGGATAGGTAGCTAGGAATTAAAGGGAAAGTTGAATGGATGCATGATGTTGGAGATGTAGTTTATGAGGCGATGGTACTTAATGTTTTTTGAAGGAGTGAAGGTGAATGAAGGGCTGAATTGAAATAGGGTGGGTGATGGAGTTTGCGGTGAAGATACATTTGGAGTTGTTCTTGCTACCCAGGATGATCTTGGTGGAAGGGGGCAGTACATCAAGGTGGTCCTTCCAATCCAATGATTCATATAGGTTAAAACAGAAGATGCTGGAAATACTCAGCAGGTCAGGTCTGTGGGAAGAGAAACAGAGTTAACATTTCAGGTTGAAGACAATTCGTCAGAACACCGATGCAGCCTGATCTGCTGAGCTTTTCCAGCATTTTCTGTCGTTTTTTTTGGATTTCCATCAGCTGCAGGTTTTTGCTTTTCATCGTTAGAACATCACCTGTTTTACCTTACAGAGCAATTGAGACAAGATTAGTCTGAGGTAAATGTCAGTAAACATTTTGATTTAGAGGAAGATGCTCAGCTGCAGGAACATTTAAAGGCAGAAGTAATAGTTTTGAACAGTCTAGGAAAGACACAAGGTCTGAATGGCTTCCTGCACTGTTTTAACTTCCAGAGCAGTAGTTACAATTTGTGTCTTGGAAGCAGAGTAACATAAATGGTATTTATAGGACAATACACTAAATATTGATTTTTGATTTTTAAAGTTAGAAAGGATGTTGGACTGATAACATGAAATTCCAGATTTCTTAGTTAATCTTTCATTTGGCACTGCAAATGATAGTGAAATCTACAAAGATGCTAAATTTCAAGTTTGCATTATTTAAAGCCCCAAACTCTTTCTGAATTAGTTCCAGGTTGATGAAAAACAGTCAGAAGTAGTGTTCTGGATGTTTGTATCATTAAAAGGCTGGTAGGTAGTAATGATGACTATGAAACCATTGGATTTCATGTTACCATTCCAACAAGGGGCAGATATTGTTAACCAAATCCTTTATAACTTTAAATCAGAGGTTCAATATTTAGCATATTGTCCTATTTGCTTCTAGGACACAAAGTCATAACTACTGCTTTGAAAGTTAAGATAGTGCAGGAAGCCATTCAGAACTTGTGGCTTTCCTAGGACAGTTCAAAACTAATACTGCTGACTTGACATGTTCCTGCAACTCTGCATCTTCCTCTAATTCAAAATGTTTACCTACATTTACCTCAGACTAATCTTGTCTCAATTGCTTTGTAAGGTAGAATAGGTGATATTCTAACATCAAAAATCAAAAAAACTGCAGATGACTATATTGGCGCCAGAAGCGTGGTGACACTTGCGGGCTGCTCCCAGCACATTCTCAGACTGTGTTGATTGTTAAGGCAAAAAGACACATTTAACTGTGTGTTTCAATGTACATGTGACTAATAAATAAATATTAAAATATTAAATCCAGGTAAAAAAGAAATCTTGAATATGCTGGAAAAGCTCAGCAGATCAGACAGCATCTTGGGGGGGGGAAGCGTAGTTTATATTTCTTGTCCCAGATTAGTTACATCAGTTAGAACTTGCTTCTAGCCTCTTAGATCTTACTTCAGAAAATGTCTGACTTTATATCAGGATGCAAGATTCTGAAGGGTGATAAATATTAGAACACATTCTGGAATTCATTCAGTGATATGCTGTAAATGGCATGATGCAACTCAAATTGTAACCTCTTTTTGTCATTTCCTGTTGCTGGTTTGCCTTGAGCACTGAATTGAGGGCACACATTTGTTACTCATCATGGCAAGATTTAAGTCAGTGAATGACACTCAGCTCAAGTGAGGTCAAACTTTAGATCTGCTTCCTAAGTAGTTTTTTTACAAAAAAAGTACACTGGAAACTAACTGCCTGATGTTGGAGGTAAAACAACCCATGTAACATTCAACAGTGGGGCAGATTTATTTTTAAACCTGAAGCATACCTGGGACTGTAGTGGGACATGTGTAAATAATTGCCAACTTACCACTGGAAGTCAGCCAAAGTAACAGAACATTTTATTTCACCATTGCTCCAACTGGAAATGGGTACTGCAATATTCATTTAGAAAAACTTGCATTTGTGCAGTGATTTTATAAGCTCAGCACACACCCAGCCACTGTTTTAAAGGAGGAATTGAGGTCAGCTAACTTTGTAGTTTTTGCTGTCAGTCCATGCTGTTACCCCTAATTCCTGAACCTGATCCCAATTCCGTAGGGTGCATCTTTGGCATTGTGAATTTTGCCCAGGAAGGCTCTCTTTATGTCATTTCTTTGACATTGTGGAGAGTCATAGAGACACAGAGTCAGAGTGACATACAGCAAGGAAGCAGGCCCTTTGGCCTGCCAAGTCTATGCCGACCATCAGCCACCCATTTATACCAATCCTATGCTAATCTCATTTTTAAAAAATTCTCTCCACATGCCCTTCAACTCCCATCACAGATTCTATCACTCATCTACACTCCAGGGGCAACTTACAGCAGTCAACTAATCTACCAATCTGCATGTTGTTGGGATGTGGGAGGAAACCAGAGAATCTGGGGGAAACCCACACAGTCACAGGGAGAGCACCACACGGACAGCACTGGAGGTCAGGATTGAACCTGGGTCTCTGGTGCTCTGAGGCAGCAGCTCTACCAGCTGCGCCACTGTGTCACCCTGGACCTGCTGCCCTGGAAGTGTCCTGGACTTTCATATCTGCTGCTGTGCTGACCTTGCCCTCTTTCAACAGTCTTAATCTTTTTTGCTCTCCTCCTTAAGGTGCTTCTGCACGTGGGCCCACTGTGCATTTCCTGCACTCCCTGGTGCTGAGCTCCCTCTTAAGTAATTTCCTTGCTTTTTGTAATGAGGAAAACCACAGGCCTGTCACTGACATCATCTCACGGACCACAAGCCAATGCGTTCAAGCAGAAAAATTAACTCTGGAATTTTGTTCACTGGTCTTCTTAGTCTTTAAAAATCTGAACCCATGAATGGCAGTCTTTCTAGAGTGCCCATGATAATATATATTTCTCTTTATTAATGACTTTGAGAAACTTGCAAAGACATTGTTTGTACATTTTGGTAATGCTCCATTTTAGTCATATGTAGCTTAGCTGAATCACAAGCTTGTGGGTGCAAATCCCAGTCCAGAGATTTGGGCTAAAGTTTGGGTGGCCAATCCAGAGAAGGACTGAAGCAATGCTGCACTCAGAAGTCCTGAGATCAGAAGTCAGATCAAGTGTTAAATTGAGGTCTTGTCTGCTCTCTCAGTCAGATGTAAAAGATCCCCAATAACAATTTAAAGAAAAAAGAGAGTTAACCGATATTTATCACTTAAGCAACCTCACTAGAAAATAACCTGGTTGTTGATTTATTCGATTTATTTATTTGTTGATTTATTGTGTGATTCTTGCTTTGATGTGTACAAATTGGCTGCTTTATTTTGTTGTTACATCTCAAAAGGTGCCCCCTTGAGTGTTTTGCAACACTTTGACATTGTGAAAATCCCCAAATTATTGCAAATTCTTTCTGTACTGGTTCTTTATCTTTGTTCAAAGCCTATGTTTTTTTTTAATGAAAATGAATTATTCAGTTATTTGAACTGAGCAACTTAGAATAAAGCAGCACAAGGGTAGAATGGTTTATATAAGGAAAACTTAATTTGAGGAGTGACTTCAATTAAATTGCTTAGCATTGACAGCAGAGGATTGTGTGACCTACATTGTTCTAGGAAGAATACAACCAGGGACCATTCATTCTGCAAGTATGATGGAGCTTTAATGTTTTCTGCTTGTTAATTTGTGTTAATCTCAAAAGGAATCTTTGCATTCACAAGATTGCTGGGTTTTTTACACTTTAGGAGATATAATTGAGTTTATAGATCTGATAATATATTTGAATTTGTATTTTTCGCAGTGGAACATACTTTGTAAAATTACCCATTTTCTTTTTAGTAATCCACAGAATTTGTCAGGGGACAGGTTGCTTGAATAACTGTTGGCATCAGCCTCTTTACTAGAGCAGAGGACAGCACAAGAGCTGTCAAGTTAATCTTGCACTTGGGATCAATGCTGCTCAGAATCACAATAAAATGTGAAGAAAATATTAATTAAGTATTTGTTTAGGGAAAAGCTTGGCATGGATCTTGATGAAGCTGATTGGTCTGCTTTCCCAGTAACATGCCCAATCCCTTGCCAGGTAGGAGATGGAATTTCCATGTGGGACGTGGCTTCACGCAGAACCAACATGGCTCCCTGCACAGCACTGTCCTAATGCCCCTTACCAGGAGCTGCTGAATTTCTGACCCCATGTCTTTAACAAGTAAACAAAAGAGAGTAGCAGCGAAATGAAAGTCAAACTTAGAATTTAAAAAAAATACTTAATTTATGGTTTTCACTGGTACAACAATGTTGTAGAAAATCAGCCTGGTATCCAGTCCATGTCCATGGAATATGAGGACTACATTTATATAGCACCTTTCATGTGCTTTGAATTTTTTTTAGGTAAACTTAAGGGGCAATTTTTATCTTTAAAATTAAATCTGTAGATCTCACCCCAAATAAATTTATTACTAGATATAACTTGTTTGTCCGGAAACTAAAGTATTTTCACTACAAGTCACCTATTACAGTTTGGGAATGAAGCTTAGATCCCTGCATAATGATGAGTGGAGCCAGAACTATATTCTCAATGGGAGCTCATGAAATATTTTCAAAAATGTAATTTGTCACACAATGGGAATTCTGCTTAAAGATTATAAAAGAATGTTCTTGAAAAGAGATTCGTATTGAAAATCGACTTTGCTATTGCTAAGTTTTCTTTTGTTTCAAAATTCCAGGAAGTAAAGCTGTCTCACCTTTTATCAATAAAAAATGAAAAAAATACTTACTGTTTGTTTGATCCACCACCAGAGTTGCTAACCTTAATAAACTACAGCATAAATTTAATAGAAGTATAAAGCTGGCTGCATCAATAATTGGAAATGTGGGTCCAGATCAAACTGCATTGAAGTCTTTATATAGCACTAGTGAGTGATCCATTTAAAGTTCATTTCACCACCAGATTTCACAGGATTATCTTATTTGCAGTACAGTAACTGAACTGTGAAACAGTTTTAAAGTTCAGTTTTCAGGAATTACTGCAAGTTGTGGAAGTGGCTTTGTTTTTGGAAGCAAAGAGGGAGTCACTTTCAAAATTATTTGCAGATGATTGCCTTGTGACATTTTCCGAAACACACTGATTATTTGTGTGGCATGTACAGAGTGAATCAACTACAGGAAACACAAGTGACTGCAGATGCTGGAATATAAAGCAAAAAGTAAACTGTGGAAGAACTCAGAACAGCATCTGTGGAGGCAAAGGGATGGTTGGTCTTTTGGGTCAAGACCCTGCATCAGAACTGAGAGTGTGAAGGGAAGATAACCAGTATATAGAAGCAAGAGGGAGGAGGTGAGACAGATGGTGGTAGGCAATAGGTGAAGCCAGATTGAGTGGGGGGTAAGGGGACAATGGGCAGATGGATCTAGGTGGGGGAGGAGAAGTCTTGAGCAGAGGATGGTTGGTGATAGGTGAAACCAGATAAGGGAGGGATGGTGGCCAGATGGAACCAGGTGGGGGAGGGTGATGTCTAGGTAACGGGGGGGGGGGGGGGGGTGAGGAGGCGAACAATGGAAGAGACACCCTGAGTGGACTGGTGGGAGTGGGAGAGGAACACAGGGGGTGTGGGTAATCTGAAACTGGATAATTCAGCATTCATCCCATTCGGCTGGAGGCTAAATGAGTGGGGTGCTGTTGTTTTAGTTTGTGTTTGGCCTCACTGAGGCAATGGAGAAGGTCAAGGACAGATAGGTGTGTGTGGGAGTGGGAAGGGGAGCTGAAATGACATAAGGAAGCTCAGGGTGGCTATTGAGGACAGAGCGCAAGTGCTCTGCAAAAAATAGTGAATCAAGATTGTGTTGTGTTTCGGTGGTGGAATTAGAGAGTTGTTCTGAATTGTGTGGATTTACTTCAATTCCCATTTTAAAACAAAGCATTCCATGAGTTAATTTTTAATATGTATTTTCACTGTAAATAACTACGCCTGGGTTTATAATGGAAATTGCCAATATAAGCTTGTCACAATGTAATTGGACCTTCTTGTATATGGTGACTCTACAGAGTTTCCATTGGGAAATTTTTATTACAAATGTGAACAGAATTTAAGTGGAAATAGCTAACAACAGTAGGAGTAACTAATTATAGATTGTGGTTTGCCTTTTTAAATTAGGTTGTGGGCACTAAGGATTGTTAATACGTGACATTATATTGTTCTGCATGCTCTAAAATGCAGGCAGTTATTTTCCATTAGCACCTAATGGCATTGAAGTTGAAACATTGAAGCATCACGATTAGTGTATTTCAGAAAATGTCACAAAGAAACCATCTGGGAATAATTCTGAAAGTGAAATGACTTTTTCTTTGCTTCCAAAAATGAAGCCTCTTCCACAACTTGCAGCAGGTCCTAAACATACGTTTTAATTATATGCTGCAATACTTCCGTAGAACTTGAATTTTGAACATACTTCAGTAATTCTCATAAGAAAGTTTAAAAAAGCCACAAGCCACCTTAAAGCGTTTTGTGGAGATTCTTAATATAGAACCTGAGACAGAAACATAGCATCTTGTTATGCACCTCTGCCTTTGTAATAGAGCAGGTTTGATTTCTACCTTCCCTGAGTCAAAGTGTTTCTATCTAACCAATAGGAAAAAAAATGTCTCTACCAAGAACTTGTTTGCAAATTATAGATCGGAGCAGTCCTGCAGTTTGGAAATAGTACGTCTAAGTGTTTTGTGGTTGGTGGTGGTGTTCCCATTAATCTGGAAAATGTGCTGCATTTTTCCTCATCCACTAAACACCATGTGCTTATCACTTGAAAATATGATGACATTTCACTAAGTTTGTAGCATTCCAGTAACTTGATTTAGGACATACAGTTTCAACTGCACCTGAATTCACTAAATATGGGTTCATTTATGGTGCCACTGGAACAAGTACTTTACTTGAGCTCCTATAGACTAATGAATTCTTTTTTCCTTTCTATTACAATTATTGGTAATATTTCAAGGATAATTCATTAAATTCCTTGGAAATAAAGTAATGGTTTTACTGCAATTTATTCTCCTTTGAATTTATTCTCGGCCTATGGACCCCAGCAGCAAGGTCAGCATTACCTTCAAAAGTAGTGTTGGACCTTACATTGACTTTATTGGTTCAAGATGATTGAAGGTTCTCTCATAAATGTGTACACAATTCTGACACAGCAATGATGAAGAGGTGGTAATGGATATCCAAGTCAAGACTATGCTTGATTTTGAGAACTGGAAGGTAAACCTATCCTCTTTCCTTCTAGCTGATAGAGATTGTGGGTTTTCTAGGTTCTTTTGGAGGTTTGGCAAGTTACTATAGTGGAATTTGTAGCTGATACACAGTCCAACTGTCGTGTGACAGTGCTGAAGGAATGAATGTTTAGTTTGGAAGATTGGATGCCAATCAAACTGTTTGGAATGGTGTTTAGTAGTTACTGGATACCAGTGCAGCTCACTCTCAACCTCCTCTAAAATTCGGGTTTTATATTCATGTTTTAGATAGAATATAATAATAATTTGACAAATTAAGGCTCAACATGCAAACAGAAGTCCATCTGATTCAGGTGTAAAGGTACACTTACAGTCAAATTCTCAGGTGGGTGGGTGCAATAATACCTCACCAGAGCCCTTTGCAATGGATGTACGGGTAGGTTATGCTATTTACAGATACTAAATGTACCTGGAGTGGGAATGGGCATGGGAAGGCATGTAAACAAAAAGTTTCACATTTGAGGAATTGAGAAAAGGGAGAGAGACTGTAGCAGAGGGGTGTAATTTTGGATACTTGCTGTTCCAAGATTCAAATAGTGTCTCAATTTTTTTCCTTAAATTCTGTGCAATTGATATTATTTGTGTCAACAATTTAAGATGCAGAGAACACTTTTCAAAATGGATACTAAAGAAGATCTATTCAGTAATTTGGATTAGTTTCCCATTTAGTAAAGGGTATTAATGTAAAAACTAAAACTGATGTATATACCTGCAGGACAGCAGACAGCAGTTACAACAGACAAGAACCTTGGATGCCACTGTTTCTGTGGTCTAGCCAATGGAATATGAATCCTAATTACATAATTCTGGCTCACTGGGTCATGGGTTCAAATTCCACTTTTGAAGTTTATGGTGCTGCTTCAGGAGTAGTGAGGAGGAAGTTGTGCATTGTTGGAGATGCTATTTTGCAGGAGTAAAGCTGATGCCACATGCAGGTGGATGGAACAGATTCTGTGGTTCAAAGGAAAACATCAGAGTCGTCTTGATATCTTGGCCAATATTTATCTCTTGACTAACATCAGCAGGAAGAGGTTAACTCATCATTTATTTTGCTGCTGTTTCTGCATAACCAATTGATTATTGATGCTCTGTGGCAATAAAAATGCAAAAACTTGCTAAACAAATAGATTTTATTTTGACTCCTATTTCCACTTTAGGTTTTTCTTGCTCCAACTATTATCACAGCATGTTTTGTTTGGAGAATTCAAACCATAGGACAGCAAGAGAAGATTGTAAGGTTATGATTCAAGAATTAAAGTAGGAGAGCTTACAATAAAAAAAGGGTGATAAATGGTTAACTCTGTTTCTCCTTTTACAGTTGCTGCTTGACTTGCTGAGCACTTGCAATATTTCTTTTTGTTAAATAAGTAAAAATAAATTTTCTTTCTTGGGTAGAAATGAAAGTTGTTGAGAGAAATTACTCTTTTTGACTGGTAATATGCATATAATAAACCAAATATTATATATCTGGTTTCAGGTTAGCTTGCTTTCATCAGAGATATTAGAAGATCATGGCAGAAATACCACAGATCTCTGAAGAAGAACTGCAAGAACTTAGAGATGTATTTTCAAAAATTGGTGAGTATCTTAGTTACATGATTCCAGCCATATTAAACCAGGAAGGACAATTGATTCTGCCTGGCTACAATGGAGGAACGTAAAACTAGTGTCTCATTTGAAGGTGCAATCACCAAACTCTGATCTTGTTAAAATACCTTCAGCTAGCTGAAGGTCCAGCTGCTCCATGCCCCGTGAATAATTCTGTGTTGGTGACTCATAAGACTTAAGAAGATGCTGTGGCGGAAACAGCTGGAAGTCACTCCCAGTTGAATAAATTCCAGATCATGTGCACAAAGGGTACCTTTTTTCTCAAGCATGGGACAAATTACTCATCATGCATCAGTTCAAGTTGTTCAATCATGGTTTTAGTCCACTAACACTTGATTGTTTCTGGACAAACACTTCAAAAAATGGTGAAAATTTTGTCACTTTTACTCAATGCAGTTAGTTTAAATGGCTGGGTAACAAAGTGCTAAGCTCCAGATGGAAATCAGTATAAAGAGACCAGAATTTGTTGCTGGCATTGTTGTTTTATTCCCCACAGTAGACACTAAGCTCTGTCACTGTGACGATCTCTGGTGGTGACTGTATGCTCTTCTTGCTGCAGAATGCTAAAGTGGGTTTTCCCAGGAAACTCCATTGTACCACACTCTTTCTTGAAGGAAGTGGGAGGTCAGCAGTGAGATGTCAGGGTGGGCAAGCTGCACCAGAGATATTTACACAGAAATATCTATAGGTAGTACAATACATGCCCGTGAACAGTGCTGGAGTTCACCACACCCTCAAAACTGGCCACATCCCTCATGTTGAATGAATGTCTGTGATGTTATGATTTTAAAGGCTTTAATTGAACCTCATTTTGTTTTTCAGACATTGACGGCTCTGGATACGTTGATAGCAGTGAACTCCAAAATCTATTTAAAGAAGCCAATCGACCAATACCAGGCTTCAAAATCCGTGAAATGATAGAACATTTAACAGAATCTGGAAATCCAAAAGACCAAATCAGTTTTGAAGACTTTATTGAGGTAGGTTTCTTTTGTGCCCTTCGGGTTTATTTTTGTTGAGGGGGCCAACATTTGAATATTATTGTTTAACCTCAGCATTGCTGAAGGAACATTGAGAAAGATAGGAAAAACTTGGGGATCCCTTTCCATAAGGTACTTTAGGTGTTCTCACGTAACATGCCAGCTGATTGGAACACAATAAAGTCTTGCAAACAGTAACAGAGTAACTAATCAGTTTATTTTAAATATAAGATTTCTTTATTAGTCACATGTACATCGAAACACACAGTGAAATGCATCTTTTGCATAGAGTGTTCTGGGGGCAGCCTGCAAGTGTCACCACGCTTCCGGTGCCAACATAGCATGCCCACGACTTCCTAACCCATACGTCTTTGGAATGTGGGAGGAAACCGGAGCACCCGGAGTTGGATTAATTGATAAATCAGTACTACAGGGATTTTCAATGTCTGTCAGTGAGGGCAGATGGATTCCCTATTTAAAATCTGACCGAAAAGGCAGGGTATATTTTTGATTTTGGATGCACATAATTCTTCATATAGCCCTTGGCTCAGTGTCAATGATGTCTGAGCCCAGAACAGCATCTCTTCAAAGCATCCAACATTGGGTATTTTTACAGATGAGCATGTTGCTGTCAGAAGCAGTTTTTATTGCCCATCCCTAGTCTCCTTTGTAGTGGTTAACAATACCATAAAATGTTGAAATTAACCTTCAAATTATCAATTATGATAACAACTTGAAAAATTGATTTTGAAATTCTTTCATGCTTTTATATTCCTCCTCCTAAGAACTATAGACCCCATAGCCATAGTTTTGCAAGTCATCTTCCTCTGTTTTGCTCTCTCGTGCTTTCCTATTTTAATTACCTGACCATTTTCCAATATCCCTCAGCTTCCAAGGTCCTAAGCTCTGGAGTTCCTCTGTAAACTTCTCTACTGTCTCTCCTCCTTTAAGATGCTACTTAAAACCTCTTTGCTCAAGCCTTTGACTGTCTTTATTTGATTCTCATAGAGTCATACAGCACGAAACAGGCCCTTTGGCCCACCAAGTCCATGACAACCATCAACCACCCTTTTACACAAATCCTACTTTACTCCTTTTTATCCTTCCCACATTCCCATCAACTCCCCCCAGATTCTACCACACACCTACATACTACGGACAAGTTACAGCGACCAATTAACCCAACCAATGTCATTGGGATGTGGGGGGAAACCGGAGTACCCGGAGGAAACCCAATTAGGGATGGACAATAAATGCTGGTCTAGCATCACCCAGATCCTGAAAATGGACTTAAAAGAGAAAGGTACAGCAATTTCAGAAGGGGGAGCTGCAGGATTTAGATGTGAAAATCCAGAATTTGTCTTCGAAGTTGTGGCCCCTGCCACATGCCTCACAAAAACAACATTTGGCTGTTTGCCTTACCAATGGAATGCATAATATAGGCTAAAGTAGCTGTCTTTGTGTGTAGATATGAATTAAACTTGCCATAGAAAATTTAAGTCATCACATTCCTTTTAGCAATGTGTTAAACACCAGTTCTTGCTGATCAACCCCCCGTGTCTAAAAATTTAATGATTCCTTGTGGGTTCCCATTACTTCATATTTTAAGTGGAGGAAATTTTAGAAATATCAAACTTAGTTTTATTAACATTATTTTCTTTCCGTCATTAAGAATTTCCCACTCCCCCTTATCTTTCTTCTGTACCTGATTTCACATTGAAATCACCCATTCTAATTTATAATTGCTTGTTCAGACCTTGCATTGCTCAGTCTCACAAGTAAGAGAGATACAGTATAGCTGCTTGTTTGTTCATTAGTTTCCTGGGATGTTCTTCTGCCATATTAACAGCTTTTACTCTTAGCAACTTACCACACCAAAAAAAAATGTGCAGGGGAAAGTGTAATTAACAGCAGATATTATTAAATTGCCCTGATGTTGTAAAAATGTAGCCAATATATAGTGCAATTCAACAGCATGATTTCACTTTAAAAGAAAAGATTCAGTGATGTAAATTAAAGGCAGAGTCCAAGAACAATATACAAGGGTATATTTCTGTGTACAAAATTGAACTGTACTATTGTATATTTCCAGAATACACAAGCTTGCTGGAGCTTTGAGTTCCCTCGAGCTTGGTAGGCAATCTGGTCTTGGGATGAGTGGGGACTGATCATTCTATGTTTTGAGTCGGATATCCTAGAGGGTTTACAGCTTTTATACAGAAACCACCCTTCTATGCCCCCCACCCCAACTCCACTGGCCTCCTGAAATTAATAAGGGTTTGGCTAGACCTTTTACTTGGATGATTTTATTATCATTGCTCTCATCATTTTTGCAAAATTTTGCACCATGAATGGTTGACATACATTACCAGGACTGTTTAATGGGTATATTTGTAGGTAAGGATCTACCCTGGCGGGAGATGATAAGGGAAAGAATTTGATTGAACGTATGGTCAGCTTGAAACAAGGAAGCATAAAAATTCCCCTGGAGACTGTAAGTTCTGAGCCAAAACTGTGCAGAGCAATGGTGAGGTTAGTGTGGAGTCTGATCTGCAATTTGGGCAAGAGATCTGTCAGAAAGACTTCAGAGGAATATAAGGTTCATGGAAAAATATTGAATGGTAGGGAGAGCAGAATTCACCCAGGATTCACGGAGAGAGAACAGCCATAGCCTAGCTTAAAACAAATGTAGCATATTACTGTGCTAAGCACTGTGATTTGTCTTGCCCTTCCTAATGTCAGCTATATCACCCATTATGGTACAAAAACAGAAAATGCTGGAAACACTCAGCAGGTTAGGCAGCATATCTCGAAGGAAAAAAACATTTTTGCCTGAAGGCCTTGTTATTTCGGATTTCCAGCATCTGCAGTTGTTCGATTTCCAACCACCCATTATGGTGAGTGTCACACTCAGTGAGAGCACATTCACTTCTCGGTCAGGAGCTTGTGGGTTTAGGCTCCACTCCACAGACTTGAGTACATAACTAGGCTGCCACTTTAGTGCAGTACTGCAGGACGTGTGATACTGTCAGGGTACTGCTGGAGGTGACATTAAATTTAAGTACAATCTCCCCTCTAGTGTGAATAAAAGGATTCCATAGCAATGATTCCGAAAAGGAGAGTGAAGTTATAAGAAGCCCTTGTCAATATTTACTGTTTAATCAACTTATCTGGTCGTTACTACATTGCTAAGTGTGGAAGCTTGCTGTGCATAAATTGGCTGCCCAGTTTCCTCCATTCCTAAACTTCAACAGTACCTCATTTGTCATGGAAGGCACTATAGAAATGCAATACTTTTCTAATGCATTCTGATGACCTGCAGTTGTGCTAAGTTAGTCCCTGCCTGTGCTCTAGGTGCTCTCTGGCGTATGTGGTTCTGTGTGCTTGACAAATGTTACTTACTGGGATAAAACATAAACACAAGGCTACCGACAGCAGCACCTTGTCATATTAGGTTGTCAGACAGATACATAGGTTTGCCACCCATTCCTGTCCTGCTGAACTTTATAAACCTCAGTTCCAAATTGCCTGATATTGATGGTTTTTAGTTCCACCATTGAAACACGTCTTGCATTTTCACAGCTTTTCTATGGTTTAAAGAGCGATGATGTCGCTAAAACGTTCAGAAAACAACTCTTGAAGAAGGAGGGAATCTGCGCTGTTCATGGAACTGAAAAGTCTAGTGAAGGAACTCAGCACTCATACTCAGGTACAGTGGGGTGACTTGTTCATTTTGTGTGGTCCAAATGAAACCTGACTCTAATTTGGTGTCATGGAATTGATTTGAATAATTTTAATTCTTGCTGTTAAGGAGATTTTAGATATGCGCATGAGTGAGAAAGGAAAAGAAAGATATACAGATAGATTGAGACAAAGATGGAGAGTGGCTGACATGGAGGGTAAACGTAGACCTGGACCACTTGGGCTGATTCTTTGTTGCAATTTCTGTGTAATCCTATGAACACCTAATTTTTAAGTAAGGATTCAGGAGTACAGTAATGTAATTTAATCATAGGATCAGAAAAATACATGGCACGACAATGATCTTTGGTCCTGGGAGTATTAGTGGTGGATAGTAGAAGAGCATTATTCTACTTAGTGCCACAAGTTCATTATTGTTCAGTTAGTTCCCATAAAATTGAACTACTCTTTGAATAAAAGAGAATATAGAAAATATTCAAAGGTGTGCCCAGTATAGAAAATAACATCAATGTATTAGAGACTTTTTGTTCATGTACCTATCTGGTAGTATTTGTACCTGGATAATAGAGTGAAACAGTATTGGCTAAAATTGGCAAAAGAATAAGAACAGATGCCAGGAGGAACTTCTTCATGTTTTGGGTGTTTAACATTTGGAATGGTCTCCTGGAACTGGCAACTTTCCATTCATAAACAGGCCAGCCGGGTGGCATGTAGACTTGTAGATTATTAAAATTCTGGACTTAAGGGTCTTCTCCACCTACAATATGTCAACCAGCACAAATCTACTACTTTGATGTGTCACTGTGAAGGGGTATAGTTTAAAGATAATCTAATGTTCACCTTTTTGAAACATGATTCGCTGTTATTTTCATGAACACATATATTTCTGGTAGAGGAATATACATTAGTAAGCACTGTATAGTCACAATATAATCATTCAGGTTTGTGCATTTTGCATAAATTTTAGTTACAACTAACAAGTTTACAGAATTACAAATACAATGTACTGCTTTTGCTGAAAATCTGAAATAAAAACTGAAGGTGTTACAAGTTGCTGTATGCTCCCTGAGCAGAGTATCTGCATGATTTTCAGTTTGTGTAGTTGTATTATAAACAACTTCTATAGTTTCCAGAAATTCAATTACCAGATAAAATTCACAAGAAATTATGCAAACAGGTCTTGCCGGCTAGAATTAGAAATTACTAGGAACAGACGACAGTGAAGAATGTTTTTTTTAAAAGCGCTACAGGAATGATGATTGTGGTGACCAACATCTTACGTCTTATGGGTGAAGGGTTTTCCCCAGCCTTTCCAGTCCATTAACAGGAGAACTGTGCTTTCCAGTTAGAGCTCATTATTTGCAGAGTGAAAAACATTGACTGCCAATACATTGCTACTGGTTTACTTTTTTTTGTTCCTGTAGTAGTTTTAAGCACAAACTAATGTGCTCTGATTAGTGTTTAAAATTCTACTGTCTCATTTCCAGCTTTACTGTAATGCACTATGTGTAATGTATGTGGAGAGGAATGGAGATGGGGAGGGGAGAGAAAAGCATAGTGGTATTTCTGTAAAAATGTTGAGTACATTGATGGGCCAGGAAGATTCAGCCCTCTGCCGCCTCTCCTTCTTTTGGCTCTCAATAAATAATCAATCAAGTCTCATCTTTTTCTTGCAGAGGAAGAACGATATGCCTTCGTTAATTGGATCAACAAGGCTTTGGAAAAGGATCCAGATTGTCAGCAACTCATTCCTATGGATGCCAACAGTGACACTGAACTTTTTGCTGCTGTTGGGAATGGCATTATCCTTTGGTAAGTGTTGTACATTTTCCTCACTGGCTCGCAATGGTCCAAAACAGCCCATCAGTTTTTATTGCCGAATGCATCAAGTAGAATGGGGCTTATGAGTTGATTGACACATTATTACTAACCTAATTTGGCTGTCTGCTGTTAAAATCAAAATAAGCCAAATCAGCCTTCCAGTACTGTGACCCATTTAGCACTCCTGACTTTACCTTGTGTTGGTCCTTTCACTGCAAATGAGTCAGTGACAGCAAACCACTAGCATTGTTACCATTATGCTATCTGGCTGTGCTTTATAGAAGATCAAACAATTTAGACAAGGTAATAAAAACATTCCCCATAATAAGTCCCCACTGATTTTCAGAACAAGTGAGAAGTATCTGGGTATGTTCCCTTCCCCGTGGAACATTTGAGTACTAAATGCAATACTTGCAGAAACGGGGAGTCAGATCCCCGTCTGGAGTACTGTTTAGCAAGTTAACGTTGTGTTTGGAGGGGCTGCAGAACAGTATCATCAAAATTAGATCTAGGCATCTGGAATTTAACTACAGTTGGATTCTGTAGATAACATTTGTACCCCTCTAAATTTATAAAGTTGAGTTCTGATTAAGGTATTCAATAGAAAAGATACACTTAAATGATTTCTTCTGGTGGAGGAATCCAGAACAAAGGAATGTAATGTCAAAACTCCCCTTCCTCCTTTCCTAGCATCTTCAGACTTTAAAACACATAATTAATTGTAACACACAAGATGCTGAAGGAACTCAGCGGGTCAGGCAGCATCCATGGAGGGAAATGGACAGTTGACATTTCAGTTTGGGGTGCTTCATCTGCATTGTTCCAACATCTGCAGTCTCGTGTCTACATAATTAATTGTGTTTACTTTAATATTTTTAATTTTAAAAAAATCCCTTACCTCACCCTTCTTCCATGCAGCCATTCTTGACTATTTAATTGAATAGGCCTGCTGTCCCTGCACAGATTCAGATGGCAGCTTTTATAGAGTCAGTGCGGGGGAGTTCAGCAATCTGTGCTCCGCCAGTGGACTCCGTGCAGAGTCCAATGCCAGAACAGACTGGGAAACCAGTCAACAAGTTTGAGACTTGAACAAGTGTGTGGGAGTCCCAAACTTATTGAAAGTTATGGAGATAAACGGAGGCAGCTTCCCAAGGAAGTACAATTTCTGCAGTATTTCTTCTTGGATTTTTCAGGAAGTTCCAACTCATTAGTTTATTTCTCTCTCCATGAATACAGCCTGATCTGAGTATTTCCAGTATCTTCTGTCATTATTTAAAGTGAACCAGGTGAGCTTCCCAAAACAGCATAGCTTTCTCCTAGAACCACTTTACTGCCTGTGCTGGTGTTGTAAGCTGTCTTGGTATAAACAAAAGGGAGCAACACACAAAAAGTGCTGGAGGACTGGAGGAACTCAACAGGTCAGGCAGCATCTCTAGAGGGAAATAAACAGTTGACATTTTGGGTCAAGACCCTTCATCAGGACTCATTTAAACAAAAAGGGAAATGATGGGTTTACCTAAAGCTCTAATAAGGGACATGATATCAATGTTGTTCTGTTACAGCAGAGATGAGTCAGTGGAAGAGTTTTTGATTCCAAAACAATCTAGCAATCATGCCACTTGGTACCAAATCAGATATAAAGTGATTATCAACTAATTCATGCCACTTCAGGCACAAGGCGAGAATGACTAAATGTTCATGTTACTTCCCCATTTCTTGCCTCTCGTTTCTGTCTTGGGGATATTTTGTTTATTTCAACTGTTGCTCTTTATTGGGTCTGCTGGCAATAGGAAGTGTCTGTTATAAGGAAATAGCTGTCCACATCTTCCCTTCTGCCACTTCCTTTGCATGTTAACTTTGTGGAGGTTTTGTGAGTGGCATTAGTGCTTGATTCTTTCAACAGAGGGGGAAGGGGAATATCTAAGCTTAAAAGACAAAGCTAGGATGGAACAGAAAAGCAAACAACTGCAGGTGCTGAAATCTAAAATAAAAACAGAGGATGTTGGAAAAATTCAGCAGGTCAAGCAGCATCTGTGGGAAGTGAAACAGAATTAATGTTTAAAGTCAATGATTTTTCATCAAAGCTGGTATCTATGCTGTTCAATATTTTGTATATTTATTGAACTGTTTGTTCTTTAGTCTTAGCTGGCTTCATAAAAGGTAATCAATTACAGGATATAGTCATTTCACACATAAGCATGGTAGTGTAGCAGCTAGCGTAATGCTTTACAGTGCCAGCAACCCAGGTTCAAATCCAGCCACTGTCTGTAAGGAGTTTGTATGTTCTCTGCGTGTCTGGGTGGGTTTCCTCTGGGTGCTCTGGTTTCCTCCCACATTCCAAAGACGTATGGTTTAGGAAGTTGTGGGCATGCTATGTTGGCTCTGGAAGTGTGGCAACACTTGCAGGCTGCCCCCAGAACACTCTGTGCAAAAAGATGTATTTCACTGTGTGTTTCGATGTACATGTGACTAATGAAGATATTTTATCTTATTTTTGGTTTGCAGGTTATTTTGCCTTTGAAATTATAGAACCTAATCACTCTGTTTAACTTCTATTTTAATCTAGTAAAATGATCAATCTCTCGGTGCCTGATACCATTGATGAGAGGACAATCAACAAAAAGAAGCTCACCCCTTTCACTATACAGGTATTAAGGTTAACTGCATAGGCTGAATTAATGAAAATATTTGCATCCTTTTAACATTGATTTGGGATGGCTGTCACTGACACCAAATATATTGGCCATCTCGTTGCAATATTTACGGCAAAATATAGGTAATATTAAATTACTGTTTCAATTGAAAAATGTGATTGGGGCACAAAATAATAGCAAGGGAGGAGGAAACTTTCCTGCAGCAGGGATCGTGATGTGCATTTAACCCATGTCCATTGATTGCAATGCAGGTCGTGTCCCCACATTGTGACTCTACTCAAATGTTTCAGGGCAGACCCAGTGCTAAGTGCATCAGGTTGATTGTCTGGACTTGTCACCAGGCCAATGTTTCAAGGAGTAGGCATCAATTAAAGCTGTCTACTTATAGCTAGCTTGTTCCCTTTGAAGGGGAGTTAAATTATGGTCCTTTCAGGCATTTGACAAGTGAATATGATCTGGGAGCATTGCAGATTGGTGCAATGTGGGAGACTGTAGGCTCCAGCTTTCGTACATTGGTGTGGAGTCCTTGACGTGAGAGATGCAAAGCAGGAGCTTTGTGCAGTCTTCTCTGCTGCCATTTGGCAGCCTTTCACCAGCCATGATGCAGCTACTGAGGAAGCTTTGTGTAGCAGCATTAGGTCAGGCACTGCAAGAGTGCACAATTATGATTGGTGGACCTTTGGCATGATTTCAGGAATGAATTTGATTTGGAATGTTTATTTTGTCCTAGCTTTTACTTTTGCTTTGTGTCCCGGCGGAGGCAGTGATGGTTGATGACATGGAAGAATAGATTGTGAGACTTCTGGTGAAAATGCAAATGGGGATAAAGTTACTGGTATCCCACCTGGTTGAGTTGTTCAGGGACAATCAGCCAGAAACAGCCCATCTGTATTCCTCCTTCCCTCCTCCTGCCCCTCAGTTAGGTGGTAGAAGCATATCTGCCCTGTTGACAAGGTTTTGCAGCAAGCAGAAGTGAGTGCAGTAGAGAATTAGTTGGAGAATTCAGGGAGGCAGTGAAATTCTAAAAAGGAGGAATTGCATGTCTTATTAGGCATAAAGATGGATACATTCCCAAGGCCTGATGAGATGTATCCCAGACTGTTATGAGGGGCAAGGGAGGATATTGGTGAGGCCCTGGCAGATTCTTGCTGCTGACTAGAGGACAGCAAATGTGGTATCTTCATTCAAGCAGCGCAGAAGGCATAAGCCAGGTAATTACAGGCTGGTAGGGAAGTCATTTGAAAAAAATTCTGAGAGACAGGATTAACTAAACTTGGAAAAGCAAGAATTAATCAAAGATTATCAGCATAATTTTATTAGGGGGAGATCCTGTCTGACTAATTTGACTGAATTTTTTGAAGAGGTTTAAAAAAAGTATTAATGAGAGCAGTGTGGTTGATGTAGTCTATACGAACTTCTGTTAAGGCACAAGAAAATAGGAACAGGAATGGGCCATCAGGCCCTTAAAGCCTGCCCCACTATTCAATATGATCATGGCTGATCTTTGCTGGCCTCAACTCTTCTTCTGTGCCATTTCTCCATACCCCTTTTTTCCTTGATCTATCAAATATTTATCCACCTCCAGTTTAAATACTTCTATTGATCTTGCTTCCACCACTGCCAGGGCAGTGAATTCAGATTCACCACCCCCTGTGAGAAAATTTTACATATCTCATTTTTTAATGACCAGCCCCTTGTTATTATGTCCCCTTTTTTGAGACTCTCCTACTAGTGAAAACAGTGGGAGAGTGGAGCAGTAAGGCCTTTGACAAGGTCCCACAGAGGAAAATGGTCCAAAAAGTTAGAGCTCATGAGATCCAGGGCAAGTTGGCAAAATGGATCCAAGTTTGTCTTGTTAATCAGAGGGAAAGGGTGATGGTGCAGGGTTGCTTTTGTAATTGGAAGCCTGTGACCACTGGGGTACCACAGGAGTCAGTTTTGGGACCCTTACGATTTGTTATATGTTAATTTGGACATGAATGTTAGAGGTATGATTAGTTTGCAGATACCAGAAAAGTCAGTAGTGTTATTTATAGTGACAGGGATACTCTTGTAGTGAGGAAGATATTGATCAGATGGTGAGATGGGCAGTGTAACGTCGGGTGGAATTTAATCCTGATAAGTGCAAGATAATGCACTTTGGGAAGTCTACTAAAGGTAGGACGTACACAATGAATGGAAGGGCCTTAGGAAGTATTAAGGAACAGATGCACCTTGGTATACAAATTTAAGGATCCCTGGAGGTGGCAGCATATGTAAATAGGGTGGTGAAGAAGACATATGGAATACTTGTCTTCATTAGCCGGGGCATAGAATATAAGAGCAGGGAGGTTATGGTATTAACTTTATAAAACATTGGTTAGGCTACAGTTGGAGTACTGAGTACGCTTCTGGTTGCTACAATATAGGAAAGACATGATTGTACAGGGGAGGGTGCAGAGAATATTCACCAAGATGTTGTCTGAGATGGAGTGTTTCAGTTACGAGGAGAGACTGGATAGGCTGGGAGGAGGCTGAGGAGCGACCTGATAGAGGTATATTAAATTATGAGGGTCATAGATGGTAAACTTTTCCCCAAAGCAAATGCATCTAAAAGTAGAGGACATAGGTTTAGGCTGAGGGGTAAGAGGTTTAGAAGGGATTTAAAAAAAGAACATTTTCACCCAAAGGATGATTGGAATCTGGAATGTACTGTGACGATGGTGGAGGCAGGGACTCTCATAACATTTAAAAGATATCTAGATAAATACCTGAATTGCCAATGTATAGAAGACTATGGACCAAATGCTGGTAAATGGGATTAGTATAGATGGGTACTTGATGATCAGCATGGACATGGTGGGCTGAATGGTCTGTTTCTGTGCTGTAGGACTCTAAATATTTACAATCACTTTGCTGAGTATCAGGGCAAACTAAACAGTGAAAGTGTTGTTTCAACTTGCCAACGTTCTGCTCAGTCAGATTTTCAGTTGCAGAATCACTTTGATTGAGTGCATTATGCATGCAACACCATAAGTTTAGAGTGTTTTGGGGAACATTGACTTCCAAAATAGCAGTACTAGCATCAAATCAAGATTGCATACTGATTAATATTGGGATCTAGCTGTTCCGTACTTCCACTGGATGTACACATTGATGCCCCTGTCAAAGTGGTTCCCTCATGACTCCTGTGTGCTGCAGATACCATTTTGTTCAAAAATCACTTGGTAACACAGAAGTGGGTGTTACCAAGTGTATTTTCTTTGCCTATCCCCACCCCATGTAGATGGCTGTTCACCATTTCTTCCTAACTTTTTATTTTTCCACAGGAAAACTTGAATCTGGCTCTGAATTCTGCTTCAGCAATTGGATGCCATGTAGTTAATATTGGTGCTGAGGATCTAAAAGAAGGAAAGCCTTACCTTGTGTTGGGCCTTCTGTGGCAGGTCATCAAAATCGGTCTTTTTGCAGACATTGAATTGAGCCGAAATGAAGGTAAGTACTGGTGTCTAGTAATGGGATCTGTCTACAATCAGTCCATTTCAGGCTTTAGAGTTGATTAAGGCTTAAGATATGAAGGATGGAGGCTAATTTGAAGCATTTTTTACTACAAAGGTCTCTGCACTGGAAGGGTAAAAGTTCCAATCTAGATGAAGGCTGATTTGCATATTATGCCTAGCTATCCTCCTTGGATCCATATCCCCTTGATTATAACAATCCATGCATCTTATTCTTAAAATTTGATTGAATGGGACTTACCACTTTTTGACAAGGGATTCTAGATTTTCATTCCTGGTTTTCTTGAATGGACTAGCTCTGGTTTTAAGGTAATTGCCCTTATACTCTCTCACCAAAAATAATGTCTTCTCAACTCCATTAAACACCCTAAACTCCTCTGTTACATCACCTCTTAATATTTCTAGTCAAGCTGGATATAAGCTTGTCTTCATAATTTAACCAGTCTAACACTGTTTTCATTCTACTAAATCTGCTCTACATGTCCTCTTTCTGTCTCCAATGACAACTCTAGTAATCTCTTCAACAGGTCTGAAGTATCACATTGAGAATGAATATTAAAACACATCTAAATATCACCATTACTCCTCTACCATGAGGCATTGCTAACAGATGGAAAAACTTTACATTCATTCAAGGTTTGAGTACAGTCAGGCATCTCAATCCACACAACATCTTTATCCTGAGCATTGCTCTACAACATGTATTATATTGGCCATGTCCCTTTCCAGCAAATTAGGGTTAGATTTTAACATGGGCTGTCTGAGGCATAAATGGGGCAGTGGAATCCCTGGAATGACTGCTGCCCTGTTTGCATTAGCACTCCAAGTGGTGTGATAATTGGCAGCTTCAATTGTTAGTATACAGATTGAGGTCCTGTCAGGCATGTGTTTTTTGTCACTTATTTCGGATAACAAATAGGCATCTGCCTCCAGATAACCATTCTACTTCATGGGTTCAGTAACAGTATAAAAGGATGGAAATAATTAGAGACAGTGATAAATTCAGTTTCTTCTGTTTTAAAAAGAAGTGTGTTACCTTTTAAGTCTCCAGTGATTTGGGACTACTATCAATTCAGCAAGCCATTTTTTAGATTGACCGTTATTGTGTAACTGCTCAAAATTCATTCTGATCACAAGGCAATCTATTCCTTCATGTCCTTCTCACCCTGTCTGCAACCTTTAATACAGTTGACCTTGCCATCCTCCTCTGACACTTCTCCACACTCCTGTGGCTGGGTGGGACCACAACCATTTGGTTCAATTCTTATCCATTCAGCAGTGGCCAGACAACAATCTGTAACAGCTTCCCTTCCCTTTCCTCCATCATTACCTCTGGGGCCCTTCAGAGACTCTTTGTGGGTCAATCCTATTTCTCAACTACAATCTGCCCCTTGGCAACACGATCAAACACAATTGTATTTGCTGATGACGCCCATTCCACCTCACACCCACCTCTCCCAATCGGCTACTGTCTTTAAATTATCAGTCTGACTAGCATCCAGTAGAAATTTTCAACAAATAATTGTTGGGAAGACTGAAAGCATCATCACCAATGTCATTGCCAAGCCACCAGCGTTCCCCCTCCATGGCATCAGAACTAGACATTTTGCTACCATTTTTGACCTGATGTACTTTGGACCACAAATCCATGCCACCATTTCTATGGTCACTCAATTCCACCCCACCTCGACTCATCCATTACTGTGACCCTTCATCCATCCCTTTGTTGCTTTACTAATCCGGCAAACTCCTGGCTGGTCCTGCTTTCTCCATTGATAAACTTGAGGTCATCCAAAACTGTTACCCATGTCCTGATTCACACGAAACTGCTACTCATTCAGCTGCCAAGAGCCTAAGCTCTGGAATTCCCTTCCTAAACAACTGTCTTTCATTCTTTTAAAGCTGCTACTTTTGCCAGGTTTTGCTCTAATATCTCCTTCTGGCTTGGCATGTATTTTTGTTTGATAATGCTCAAGCAAATCATCTTGACATGATTTTGTTTTGATGAAGCCATTGTCCAATGAAAGTTGTTGTTATTGTTATCTAAAGACCAATGAGTTTGGGGAGAAAAACGCTGTGAATTTACTGCCTTGCGTTCTGATATGTTATGAAAACATTTTGTTTAACCTAAATGCAAATTAACTGCCACCTTCCAATTACCCCTCCTCTTCCTAGAAACAATTAGTTATAATTCATTATCACATTATGCAGCTCTTTACTTCTTGTATCAATTCCCCACTACCATATACTGATAATTATCACTAATAGAATGGAGCTTTTGTTACTTACAAAGAGGTATTTCTTTCCAGCGCTAATTGCCCTGCTTCGAGAAGGTGAAAGTCTGGAGGACCTGATGAAACTGTCACCTGAGGAGCTGCTACTAAGATGGGCTAACTACCACCTGGAAGGTGCCGGCTGCCAAAAAGTTAACAACTTCAGCAGTGATATTAAGGTACAAATAATAAGTTCAAAAGAAAGTTCAGCATTTTTTTTTGCCCCTTGCAATATATCATATTAATGGGAGAACCGGATGGAATGCCGATTTGCAATCTGTGCTGTTCTAAATTAGCTGGTACAATGCACCCAAAAATTTTGTTGAGGCTGGTGTCATTTTGTAGCTAGTGAAATTGAACTTTACAATTATTTTTTCAAAGCTGGTGTTTGTACTTTTAATGCAAGCATTTGTGTAGATGTCACAACTGAAATTTCCAGAATACTTTAAAAATGGTGATATATTTAAAGCCCCTTCCAGGTCTCTTTGAGGAGATCATTGACCATCGTCTTGAACTCTGCAGTGCCTGTGGTGGTTGTGAACACTGGCTGGCATTGGGTGGGGAATTCATTACATGGGCAGTCTTGTCAGATATCCCAGGATGAGACCTTCTGAATACCTGGTGCTGTCACTGAATGCAAAAGCCAAAGCTCCAGCAATCATCCTGATGTTTAGCGGTAATTTAGCAGTTCTTAAAGTTTGATTGTTCTCAAATTTATAAATTATTTTCACTTAATTCATTTGGAAAAAATAAAACTTCCAGCATTCACCAGAAGTGCTTTGCAACTGGGCAAGGAGGCTGGTTATTTTGCACATAACAAGTCCCACAAATATCCATAAAAGTGATAACCAGATAATCAATTTTGGTGATATTGACATTTAACAGCTGCCATTCAAGATAACGGATCATGATGCTTAAAATTGCTCAGATGTGATCCATTGAAAATTGAGTACTGCTCTCTTCCCCATGCATTCTGTGGTGCACTACAATGGTACATTTCAGCACTGGGTCAATGTTGATTTATGAGGGAACTTTTCAGAAGTCAGGTTGTTATGATAGCAAAACAATATAAAACTGACAGAAACTTTGAAATTCCCATTTGTGGAAATATGCAAAGTTGCTATCAATGATTCATCCTCTTTCCATGGGAAGTGTTATTCTGTAGCCTTCTCCAGCAAAATCAAGAGAAATCAGTGATTTGATGAAAATTTTAATGTGCCTAAAAATGTTATTCTTTGTCTATGACAGCAAAGTGAATTTTTAATACACTAAGCTAATAATTACTGGCTAGCAAAGACTCCGGCATTAGAAAAAGGAAATTTTGTGTCTATTAATTGTAATTACCTAGTGTAAATATTTCAAACTATTGGAAATTTAAATGTTACATCTCAAAAGTTTGATTTTTTTTCGTGTTTTTCATCTAGATTCCAGCATCTGCAGTCCTTTGTTTCTCTTGATTTTTTTCAACATTTTAAATCTTGAATATTTCGTACAAGTTGTACTTTTTACTTCCTAGTTTGTCGCCTGTGACATTCCCTTCATGTGATTGTCTCTCAGCCGACTTGACAATATCACAGCTGCTCAACACTAATGTTGTCCTACAGTAACCCTCTTCCCTCACATTGATGTCAGTGGTGAACCTCGTTGTTTCACCACCGACTAAGGTCAAAAGCCAATGCCTATTAAGTTAATATATTTCCTTTCTTTTTAAAAACATTAGTCATCAGTAGAAGAAACTCAAGTAAGTCCAGTCATTGTAAACTTTGCTCCTTGTAGATCCCCATCCTCTTAGTGTGTATGAAATTGTTGCAGTTGTATGTTTAGTTGACCAGATTAGTGTTAATGCTAAAATGATTGCTTAAATGTAGCAATATGGAGTAAATGTGTGTTAGAATTCATAGAGTGGAACTTTGTTCAATGGGAGTGTGGAGTATCCACCCATCTGAGAAGCCCTGATTCACAGCCTTCCAAATCTCTCTCTCTCTCAATTTTAATCATCATAGGATGAAGATATTGAGTGCAGGCCTCTGTGCTTTTTCCAATCTGTAACCTCCTATCCTGTTGAGCGAGGGTCTATTCCATGAGTGATATTTACCCAATACAGTCTTGTAAATTAGTGAAAAGTCATTTTAAAACAGAAGCAATCACTTTCTCATTCAATGAACGTTAAGAATAAACTGCTAGGACAGGTAGCAATTAAAGAATTAACCATTTACAGAAAGTAATTGTATTCAAAGATGGAAAATTGAGCACCAAACATTTATAGGCAGAATTGCACCAAACATTTATAGGTAGAATTGCACCATTTTTTTGCATCTCTGATTCTTCTTGTCATTTCACCTGATTCATTTGCCAGAGGTAGGACTGGGTAAGGGCCTTCCACTTTGCCCAGTGCTGTTACTAATCATTCTGGAGCTCCATTCCTACGGGCACCAGAAACTGGGACTCCAAGTCCTTAGAGCAGTGGGTCAGTTGAGCTTCTGGCCTTCCATGGTTTATCAATCCCATAGTAAAAATATGCAAACAAGAGAAAATTACCATTTTTATGTTGATAGTACTCAATCAGTAACATTCTATTTTAATGCATGTGGAAGAAGAGAAAGGGCTTTATACTCACAAAGTGGCTTTAAAGTCCCTGGGGACATCCCCAAAGCTCTTTCCAGAAATAAACTTTTTGTGAGCAAGTGCAGTTATCCTGAGCACAGCAAGATTACAAGAGCAGTCACTGAGCTGAATGAACAATATATTTTCTTATGGTTGTGTTGGCATGGTGAGTGCCAAGGCCAGACTAACTCGACACTTCTGGTCCACTGGGATCTCCTGCAAACACCTCACCACTGGGATGTCAGTCTGGATGACCTGCTTTAGTGCCAGGATGGGGCTTGAAGACACAGCTTTCTGAGTCAAGAGACAGAATTAGTATAAGCAAGCTTGCCCTCAACCATGTAAACAATACAGAAATAATTTTACAAAGGGCTATGGTTAAATACATTTTTTCCAGTTATTCTCAGAGGTAACATCTTTGGCAAAGGTGGCATTTGCTGGTAGTGGTCTGATCAAAAGAGCAGCTAACTAGATCACATGACATGGCATTAAAAATCAACCACATTAGTGTGGGACTAGAATCACACAGTAACCTAACTATGTCAAGATGACAAAATGTGTGAACCAATTGGGTTTTCACTACAATCTGGCAGTTTCACTATCATCTTTATTCATAACGGATTTTTGAGCTTTTTAACAGCTAGTTCTGGTGCTCACGTTGTCAGAGTGGGATTTGAACTCTATAATCTGAACTATTAATCTAGTAACACAGCCACTATACTACCTCACACTGTGAAGCTACATTAAGAGAATGTTTCTGCATTGCAAAGAAACATCTATGAGAGGTGATTGCAACATGACTGGAACTGTATTCACCATGTTTTTACTGTTGTGTTGCTGTAGTTTTAAGGATCCCTTGACTTTTATCCTAAATGTGTGCCCCCCAAATGCTAAATCCTCTACAGTTTTTACTTTGTTTGTTTGAACTCTTAATGCTGCCCCTGGATGTCTCGATTTTTTGGACTGTTGTCACGTGGGTGAATTCAAAAGCTGACTGACTTCTGTAACCTAATGAAGGTATCTGTTCAAATCATTCTTAATGCATTGGATTAATGTGGTTTTAATGTGCCTAGAGGCTATTCAACTGAATTAGCTGTTGGCTATTCCTATTTATCCTTTATCCTGTGACAGGATTAAAGTTTTACAAAATCAGTAAATATGTAGAACCAGTAGGATTGTTTGTATGCGTTAAATTTGTTCTTGCAACACATGTTCCATTTTCTAAGTCTTCTCACTAATCCCACAGGATTCGAAAGCCTACT
This sequence comes from Pristis pectinata, assembly GCF_009764475.1. Taxonomy (NCBI): domain Eukaryota; kingdom Metazoa; phylum Chordata; class Chondrichthyes; order Rhinopristiformes; family Pristidae; genus Pristis; species Pristis pectinata. The sequence goes on along the minus strand of NC_067408.1, from coordinate 65,060,286 downwards.
ACCACCTTCTCAATCAAATCGCACCTAAAGGAGATGAAGAGGGACAGGTTCCGATTCCGGTTGATATGTCTGGTATTAATGTATGTACTAATCTGTAGCCTTAACACGTTCCCATCCCTTCATGTTGCATTTTCCTAAAATAGTGTTCAGTCTGATCATTCTTGCTGCAGCCCATTGAAGGAAGAATGGGAATTTAATTTACCTTTGTTACAAATTAGTTAAAGGGTTTAACATCCCTTCATCACATGCTTTGGTAATAGGTTTAACTCCTCGCACAACACTTTTATTGATACGCCCTTCCCTAATTCTGCATGTTTTTCCTTGCCCTCTCATAATTTCCCATTTCCAAGTGATCTCTAAAAATCCCTTTTCCTTGTGCTCTCCACCAATTCTCCCAATTCCTTACTATCCTCCACAGATTTTGTTTCCTAGTATCATCCCCTAATTCTCATTTACTTCTTACCTGTGCTATTTCTCTGCTTCTCAAATTCCCAATTGTCCATTTTCCTTGTTCTCTGTTCTGTCCACTCATTCTCTTATTCCTTTTTCCCTCCTTTGCTTTTTGCCTTCCCAAGTCCCCGTTTCCCAGGGCCCCCGCCCCATGGTTCCCCTCTTCTTGTTGACATCTATATCCTCCTGCCCTCTGTTCATTCCCTGCTTCTGACCAACTTCCCGCAATTCCCTCTTTTCCCCCATCTATCTTTGTAAAAGGTTAATTTGTTTGCATATATTTTGGTAAACAGATTTGTTTAGAATTCTTGGCTTTCATTTTTTTAAAAAGTAAATGAAATGGCCATTGTATTTAAATAATATGAATGACAATTTAGTATCAATCCATGAACTGAGTTGAATTCTTATGAGGTGTGGAGGTGAGGATGGAAGATACGTAGGGTCAGGCGGGTAGTTGTTTGGGGTGAGTGAACTGTTCTCCTATTTTTCCAAACTATGGTACAATTTCTGTGGAACCCTCAGATAAATGGTAAGAGTGATGGATGTTAATGAATCAAGAGACATTGAACTCAGCTGTGTTTAAGAGTAACATTGCTGTGGTTTCTTATTCAGGACACTTGCTAATTGTCAGTTGGGTTTGAGTTATAGTGAGTTGATGTGAGGATATGTTAGGATTACAGCTTGAGTTTTTTTTAAGAAAACAAATCAGATGAAATATCACAAATACTTTACTTATTCAGGAAAAAGATGACTTGAAACGTGCAGAGTCTATGCTTCAGCAAGCTGATAAACTTGGCTGCAGACAGTTTGTCACAGCAGCAGATGTCGTCCGTGGAAACCCCAAGTTAAACTTGGCATTTGTTGCCAATCTCTTCAACAAATATCCAGCTCTTCGGAAGCCTGAGAATCAGGACATAGACTGGAGCCTTCTGGAGGGTAAGCACCTGAGAAAATTACCTAAAACGCTTTTGACTGTTTAAAATGCTTCATTTGTGAAGAGTTTTGTCAGTCCAGTATGAGATCTCAGTCTAAACCTGCTGCTCCTTTGGTACAAATTAGGCCCCTTACTCTAAGACAAGTCTAATTGATTTTGTATTCCCAGCAATGAGCTTCAGTAAAGGTATATAGGCCAGAGGATCAATGACACAAACTGAAACTTGGGTGCAAGCACTTGATCTCTTCAAGTTTAGCTTCGCACTGGGACAATGACAACCGGTAAATTTATTCTTGTATTACTGAGCAGAGCAAAGGAGTTGCTGTCTATTGGAACAATAATGCTGTTATGGAATTAGCTGGCACGGAGGAATGCAGTTGTTCAAAATATTTCTTGTTTTGTTGTATTAGATTAACGTAAATAGTGTCAATAAAAAATTAAATCAAAATTGTAATTGGGATGAAATATTGTGCAGTTTCTTTGTAGGGAAAATATAAACACTGGACAAGTTGAAGTGTAGATTATCAAAGATGTGGAGAATGGATCCAAAGACAGACTTGAGTAATTGGATTTATTTCACTCAATCACTCAAGTTCAGATAGATAAAGGTATCCTGACTCCATCTGCCATATTTTAGTCTGCCTTTGTAACTTCCTGCTCAGGGTGGGGGGTGGGTAGTTGTTTGGGGTCTGAGGCCCGAGGACAGAACACAAGGGAATACCACATCACATCAGCCAGTTAAAGCAGAATCCTTGCTAGTCTCTAAAGTCTGACACTTATTTACTGTGCAATTATCTCCTGTGCGTACATCAACCACTTCGTGTGGGTGGGGTTTATGCGCACGCTCCCTTGTGCTTCTGCTATCATAATTGTTGCTGCCTTTTTGTTAGTAATTAAACACATATTCTACCTGCTTCAATAATTTTGTAGGTGAAACAAGAGAAGAAAGGACTTTCAGAAACTGGATGAACTCACTTGGTGTGACTCCTCGTGTGAACCATTTATACAGGTGAGGGAGACTGCAAAGGGTAACACTCGGGGTTAGACACAGATTGTAGTGCCTGCCTCACAGAACACTAACCAAGTGAATTCAGAGGTACTTGCATCATTCACAGTAAGTTACGATGTAGAAGTCCAAATCAACCATGCTTAAAAATGCTTTGTACAATTAAATGCTTTGGAATGTCACATTGAATCAAGTGCAGCTCTGCCCATGCCTAATCTTCAGTATAAATTATTACAGTCTAATTTTAGGGAATCCCAAAGTGCTTTACATCTATGAAATTCTTTTGAAGTGTAATGTACAAAATGGCATAACCAATTTGGGCAAAGAAATCCCCCACAAACAGCTGTGTTATGGGTTATGGTGAATAGGTAATTATTTTAGTGATTATAGTTAAGGGATAAATATCGAGCACCAGACAGGAGAAACAGTCTGTGTGTCTTTTAAAACATGCTTGTGGGATCATTATTGTCCACCTGAAGAGTAAACAAGGCCTTTGTCAATAACCTTCATAAATGTTTAATCAATGACCTTGCTGCCATTGTAAATTGGAATGAGTGTCCAACGTTCTGTAAACAACAACTCAGATAAGGAAGCAGCCCATGCCTGCATGCAACAAGACCAGGACAACGTTCAGGCTCAGGTAGAGCAGTGATAAGTGACATTCATGCCATGTATACCAGGCAATGGCAGTCTCTTGCACGAGAGAATCGAACCACTTCTAGACAAGAGTTTTGCTATCACTGATCATTTCACCCACTTGCAAGTTATCATTTACTGGAAACACAACTGGACCAACATAAATACTGTGGCTATTAAAGCAGGTCAGTGACTGCATATCCTGTGGCAGGTGACTCACATCCTTTCTCCCATCTACAAGGCATAGTGAGGAGCATGAGGGAATGCTTTCCACTTACCAAATGAATGCAGCTCCAGCAACACTCCAGAAGCTTGACAGCATCTAGAAGAAAGCAGCCTACTTGATTGCTACCCCATCCACCTTAACCTTTACTCCTTCTGCCAGTGGGAGGTCATGACTACATTGAATGCTGTATGCAAGATTCAATTTGCAGCAATATGCTAAGGTTTTGTTAAAAGCACCTCCCAAACCAGTAACCTGTGTCATCTAGATTGACACAGGCACCAAACATAAGGGCATCAAACCCTCTGCAACTTCCTCTCCAAGTGCACACTAACCCACCTTGGGCAGCTGTCAATGCTGTTCCATCATCGCTGGGTCCAAATCCTGAAACCACCTCAGCATTGAAGGAGTACTGTGGGAATACCTCAGACCATCAGCAATGGTTATAGAATATAACAAGAGACCACCACTGCATTCTCATGTGGTTTTGGTAGCAACATTCACATCAATGAATGAGTTGAAATAAAACATGAGCTCACAGCCTTCTGCTACTAAGCCAGAGGACACTTAGACCGAACACAATGTTATGTTTTTGAATGAAATCGAGATACAAATGGTCTTTCTGGCTTGCACTCCATACTCATCTTGTATTTTTAGACTGGTATTGACCTGTTTATAAGTAATGGACTCATCTGTATCAATTTCAACAATAAGTAAATTGAATTTAATAATATTATTGTTTGGAACTTCCTAAAGCATTAATGTTAGGAAAGAAATTAAATGGCTTTGTGAAATTGAGCTGAACATATAATTAATAATGGTGTGTTTTGTGGTATGACACAGAAATTGCACTATTTTCACTGCTACCATTAGATGGTGCCACCATTCCATCTGAATCAAATTCTTTCTTCCACAATTACATACAGTATACACTTGTGATGAGAGTAAAAATCAGGTTTCACCCAACAAACTAAATCATACACAACTAGTTACAAAACAAACTGCATTGAACACAAACTCCAAACTATTACACAAACACTAACCTAGAAATGAAAACTGGACTTTTATTTGGCATTCCCATGCCTTAACTCAGTTTAACATGTTGCAGATTTAAAAGCAGATATTTGAATTGAGGGTAGGATCACTCAAGCAAGTTAGCGTCAATCTGCACATTTCTGGATTTGTATATGGTAGGCTGGATTAGGGTATTTTGGAAGTTTTTCTTTGCTCTCAGGTTCAGCATTTAATAAAAATACGTTCATTCATCAGTAGTTCATTGCATCAGCTTTATATCATAGAAACATTGGGCTGCAACCAGCACATCTGTTGCCAAAGTTCCTGCTCCAGTTTAATGTATTGGTTTTCCTTTTTGATATTGATCAGTCTGCTGGAAATTTCAATTGTTTTCTGCACTGAAACACATGTCTGTCTCTGGGTCTGAATATAACAATGCAGACTCCGGATCAGAATATTACAGCAATGGACTGAGTGCAGTTGTGTACTCTGGTCCCAAACACATAACCGCATCCTTGCCCTGATATGTTCTGAGTGCAGTTTCAATGTTAAAACCGTATTTTCTCCAATAAACAAAACACTAAAACACAAATAAGCCTGCTTACTTTTGCCATCTGTTATGTTTCAGTTGCAGTATTTCATTCATTACTTTGGAAATTATCTAAATCGTCTGCATATTATTTTGTTGCAGTGACCTGGATGATGCCTTGGTGATTCTGCAGCTCTATGAAAAGATCAAGGTCCCTGTGGATTGGAGTCGGGTCAACAAGCCACCTTATCCTAAACTGGGTGCTAACATGAAGAAAGTAAGTGTTCAATTAAAGCTTTCATTGAGAGGGTTCAACCTCTGTTGGGATACATCAGAACAATTATATCAATGATATTTTGACAGTTTCACACTTTGCTGTATTTATCTGATCACCTTACATCCCCAAAGCTACTGGATAAATAACCACTTAGCACAGAAACAGGTCCTTCAGCCAACCATGTCCATGCCAACCATCAAGTAGCCATCTGTAGTAAATATGAATATATCTGTTGGAAGATCAAAATATCCTGTGTACATGTTTTATATATCCCAATGGAAAGGGTAATACCATTGTATTGAAAGTGTTCCTTGGTTTTCTCTAGTTTCTATTTTCGTAGCCAAATGTTGAATTGATATGCTGAACACATGGCAACAAATCTAAGATTTACTGTGGGCTGGTCTCCATGACTGAGAAAAGTTACATTCCTATTCTGGATCATGTGCCTCATGGAATGTTTACACCCAACCCGACTCAGTGAGTGGTGAGCCACTTGCACTAACTGCATCCCTACCCACACTATCTAGAGCAAGTCCTAAAGCCAACTTCTGATCAGTGAGTCCTCTGTCAGTGCACTAAGTTCCCCAGGTTCAATGGTTGTCAAAATCATATGACTTTTGGAAGTTTTGTAAATGTCTCTGACCCACTATGAAATGTCACTGCACAGAAACAGGTTATTTGACCCATTTGGTTTAGAATCACTTAGTCTAATTTCCACACTGAGGTTCACTCTCCATAGTTTATGACGTTTGCTGTTCATGCAACTATTTAATTCCCTCCAAGAATTGATGAAATTTAAGTTTGCGCTCATGAATTCCACATGGTATCTATCATTTTGATCATTTTTCTCTGTGCCAGTTTATTGAAAGAGCCGTCCAATTAGTTCTACTCTGGTGCTCTGTCTGCAGCTTTTGTTTGCTTTGCATCTATATGTGAATGAAGCTGCTGCTACCATCAATTAAATTTTTTTTTACATTTAATTCTTTACAAATTGATACTGATTTATTAAATATTGTTAAGAACATAGATAGTACAATATCTGAAAATTAGGTTGAGAGCCAATTACCCAAGTTTGCTGGTGACACAAAGATTGGCAGCAGAGAAAACTATGTAGATGAAAGCATAAAAATGAGACATTAATAGATTATATATGGGGGGGGGAAGGAATGTGGAAATGGAGAAATGTAAGGTCATCCAATCTGAAGTGGGGAAAAAAAAGAAATGTAGTTTCCACGTGGTAAAAAGCAGGTAGAAAGCGGGTAAAAACAGAAAGTGCAAAGACAAGTCCCTACCAGTGCCACTGTGTAAATGGTGAGACTGGTGGGCAACTTCACACTTGTTCCCTATTGCCTGCAACATCAGGCACCACCTGGAATCTATTCTGTATAAAGCTGGAACTCAATCCAGAGTATCTTGATGTGAGCAATAAGTGGAACAATCAAACGGAGTTCAATGATGTCCATAGCTTTAATCTGGTGCATTGTATCTTCAATGCTCTAGCTGCTGTGTCCCAAACCCAGAGCAAGGGAGACTTGCACATTGACTTGAATTGAGCACAAATGACAGAAAAGGCAGACAGTCAAACCCTGGCCTTATGATGCTTTAGCACTAGAACCAACAATTTTTATGGTTAAAGATAAATGACAGCAAAAGGGAAGAGTCCATTTATTGACGATGAATTAAATCAGACTTGCTAACATGTAGCTTATATTATTCAACAGCTGGAAAACTGTAATTACGCAGTTGATCTGGGAAAGAACAAAGCCAAGTTTTCACTTGTTGGCATCGCAGGTCAGGACCTGAATGAAGGCAAACACATGCCAACCTTAGCTTTATTGTGGCAATTAATGAGGAGGTGAGTATATCTTAACTTATCATGTTGATAAGTGAGGCAAAGATGGTATCAAGTGAGGTCTAACTGATTAACTATGGAAATATAAATAGTTCAGTACAAATTTGCTAATTAGTAGTATTTTGTAGATTTAATGTAGTCTGGATTTTCCATATTGCTTGTAGTTTATGCTAAGATGGGTATTAGACAGCCTGAAGTGTACTGTTTACTTCCAGTGCTGTTAGTCCTGGTCATCCACACCCCACCTGAGTAACTGAATTTGGGGGACAAAGCTCCTGGAACAGGTTGGAAGTCCAGCTTATTTTCCACCATTGGATATCCAATAGCACAACGGTTTAGTGTATCAAATTATGTTTCTCAAGAATACCTTAAAACTACTGTGTTTTAAAATATAAGCCCAGAAATATTGTTCGAGTAAAGTTATAAGGAGTACACAAATTGAAAATAAAGAACTGCAAATGCTGGAAATCTGAAACAGAAACAGAAAATGCTGGAAAAACATAGATCATCATCTGATGAAGTGAACTGCTTCTACGGATTTTTTAAAAACTTATCATTTGGCACCCATTCCCGTGTGTTGACCATGTAAAATCTTGTTGCCATCTGACAATCATGTTCTGAAAATTTTTGTAATAGGTACTGCAGGGTAGAAAACTGTTGGAAAAGTGATATAAGCAAATCTCCGTGAGTGAGACAGTTGATCATATGTTCACTACATTCTTCCCTTGTATTTTATGTATATGATGTGAACAAGACATTCAGCCCATATTGACTCCAATTCCACAGCATCACAGCATATCAAGGATTCACTATCCTGTCTGAGAGTCCGTTTTATGCAATGATCATTCCTTGAAGAGCAGTTTCCTGAATCCAGACTTAAATTTGCTTTTCATTTTTTTGAACCCATGTCTCTTTGACACACTATCTTAGAATACAGTATAAAAAACATTCAGCTCATTGAACTTATGCTAACTCTTTGAAAGAGCTAGCCAATTAGTTTCACTATCCCTACCTTCTAAGCTCGACATTTATTTTCCCCCGGGTGTACTTCCAATTCAATTTTGAATCTGATTCCACTACTCGTTCAAATAATGCATTCCAAACCATAGTAACGTTATTTTGTCAAGTCTTGAAGTAATGTTCATTGAATGTATTTATTACTAAAAGTTGCAATTATGGCACTACACCTTATCCTCTCACGAATAGTTGATATCTCTTTTCACAAGTCATGCACATCAAAGCAATGCTGTTTTTTCTTTATTCCTAGGTATACCTTGAACATGCTGGAGGAGATTGGTGATGGTGAAAAGGTTAATGATGACATCATTGTAAACTGGGTGAATCAGACATTATCTGAAGCAGCAAAAAGCTCCGTTATTTCTAGCTTTAAGGTAATCTGCTTTCCAAGTGTTGTATTCAAAGATCTCCCAAGGCAGGGTTCAACACTGAAATTTAAAACCGTACAATAACAAATAGAATGCTGAAGAGATTATAGTGAATAATTAAATAAATCAATGAGCAATATACTGAATGTTTGTATGTTCAAAATATCTGTACATAGCATGTACCTCCTCTAATTGTCCTCCGTATACACACAAAAATACCATTCAGTCTTTCACAGTCACCCATCACATCAACTTAGTCAAATGGTTTAATCTTAAAAATTACTAGCACACCCATGCATCAGGAGGAGGGATTAAGCTGAGTAGCTCTTTTTCAGAATGGACTGAATGTCTTCCTTTTGCATCGTAAATGTTCAATGATTCGATTTGCTAGTTATTTGAGGCCAATGGGATTTGTGGGAGGATTAATCCAAACAAACAGAGTCTATTTAAACAGAGTCCAATACTCTGCAATGAACAGTCTATTCACTTAATAAACAGTATGTACTTGCAGTCCAGCAAACTAAACAGAATTTGTAATGGAACCACAGCCAAGTCTTCAGATAGCAGAGTTATTTCTTCAGAAAAATGCAGTGAGTGGAGGATGACTACATATTTTTATGAATTAAAGATCACTGCCAGCAGCATGGTCTTTGATTAGCAGGGGAATTACCTAATCACTTGCATTCTGGCTCAAACTCATGGTGTTGCTTTGTGCAGCTTTAGGTTTGGTTTCTTTTCCCCTGAATATATTTGATTGAATAAAATCATCTGAACAAATTGCAAGTACTTGATGGATAGCTGCAGACCTTCTGAAGCTGAGGTTCTACGTGCATATGCCAGGGTGTTTGCAAGCTTGAATTGGGTGAACCTCTGTCCACACTAGCCCCTCACTTGGCTAGCAGATCAGGTGCCAACTGTGAGGCTTGAAATTAATGGAGTTCCAATAGAGAACCTCTGCCAATTTACCTTACAAAGCCACTAACCTATAAAGGCATCAAATTTGTGCTGGTTTTTTTTGACAAATGCCATTCCAATATGTTACTCAATCCACAGGACAAAGAAATTAGCACAAGTATACCGGTACTGGATTTGATCGATGCCATTCAGCCTACATCGATCCGATATGACCTTGTGAAGACAGGAGACCTGACTGATGAAGAGAAGCTTGAAAATGCTAAGTGAGTCACATCTAAATACTATATTATTATTTGAGGAGAAACCAAGAAAGTATATTTACTTTATTATTCATTCATAGGATGTGTCACTGGCACTCCCATTCCTAATTGCCCTTGAGAAGATGATGACGAACTGCTTTCTTGAACTGTTAAATGTAAAAGGACTCCCATAGTACTTAATGCCTTTGATACAATTATGAAATAAAGGAATAGGAGGATATTTTGAAAGGGTGAGAAGAATACTTATTTTACTCACTCCTGCTCCCTCAATGGCCTTGAAAATTACTTCCTTTCACAAACTTTTCCAGCTTCCTTTTGAACAATTGAATCTGTGTTCCAAATCCTAGCCACTTACTGTGTTTTCTTTCAAACCACAATTGCTTCTTTTAGCAATCATCTTCTTTCTATGTCCTCTGGTTCTTGATCCTACTGTCAATGGGAACTTTCTCTCTCAATCTACTCTGTATATAATCTTCAAGATTTTAAACACCTCAATCTGTTCTCCTCGCAGCCTTCTCTGTTCCAAGGAGAGCAATCACAGCCTCTCAGTCTACCTACATAACTAAAATTCCTCAACCCTGGAATTATTTTGGTAAATCTCTTCTGTACCTTCTTCAAGGCATTAGTATCCTTCCTAAAGCATGGCACCCAGAACTGGTCACAATACTCGAATTGTGTTTGAACCTGCACTGTGTAAAGGTTCAATATGACCTCCTTGCTCTTGTACTCTTTTGCTCTATCTATCCTGTATGCTTTTTTTGAGGTGGTGGTTAACTTGCCCTACCACGTTGACTGAATTAGGCACATGTACCTTCAGATCTGTTTTTGTATCACTTTTACTATTGTCCTCTCTAGTTTTATATTGCCACTTCTCATTCTTCCTACCAAAGTGTAACGTTTCACAGCGTTAAATATCATCTGCTGCCTATCCACCCATTCCACCAGCCCATTTTAAGAAAAACAATGGTCTTTAGTACTGACTCATGGAGAACTCCACTGTACGTTTCCCTCCAGTCCAAAAAACAATTTTCACTACTAATCCGCTTCCTGTCACTTAGCCAATGTTCTATCCCCTTTTGCTGCACGGCCTTCAATCTTGATGTATCACTGTATCAAAATCCATTTATATCTTATCAACCACATTTCCCTCAAGAACCCTCTGTTACTTTATCAGAAAACTTTGTCAAGATATGGAGTCATAAGAATTACAGCATGAAAACAGGCCCTTTGGCCCATCAAGTCCATGCCGACCATCAACCAGCCATATACACTGATCAGTTAAACGGTGAAGTTAGTTCAACCCAATTTGCAAATCCATGCCAGCTTTCCCTAATCAATTCACATTGTTCAAGTGTCTGCTAACTGTGTCCCTGAGTACCAAGAATTTTCCCCATTACCTAGGTTAAACTGATTGGTCCATAGTCATTTGGTTTATCCCAACACCCTTTTCTGAACAAGAGTGTAGCGTTTACAGTTATTAGGTACTATCCCTAAATCTATGGATGTTTATAAGTTTAAGGCCAGGTCTTCTGCATTTTTCTCCCCTACTTTCATCAGCAATAATATACATCTCATTTGGACCAGCTGCTTTATCCAATTTAATGCAGCTGCCCAATCTAGTGTATTCCTTTTTATCAGCTTTTTAACCCACCCAGAACTTTAATTGCATTGTTCTTTTCACAGGCTCCAGCAGCATCTTCCCTGCTCCTCCCCCTCCTTGTCCTTTGTACCATTACCATCACAGTCTACATGTGGATTGTTGAAGCCCCCCAGCATCACTACATTATCATTTTTTCACATCTTTGTAATTTTCCTGCATTTGCTCTTCAATATCCTTTCCCTTTTCTGGAGGCGTACACAATATGCCCTTTTGTTGAATGCCATTTCTCCTTGATTGTTCTAGGACATCACCCCACCTCTCTCCAGCAATATTTTCTTTAATCAACACTGCAATACTCCTCTCATCCTTCCTTCCTTCCACCCACCCACCCATTCTTCCACTCCTTACTTTTCTTGAAACTTTGTATCCATGAATATTTAGAACCCATTCCTACCTTTTTAGGTAAACAGGGCTCTGTTAATCCCTTGACATCATAATCCCATGTCACCAGAAGTTCCCCAGCCTTGTTTAATAGTGTGTGTTTATGTACATGCAGTGTAAATGCTATTTTACACCCTTTTGTTCCGTCTGGTCTGGTCCAGTCTAAAGACTTTCTCTTCATTGCTTCAGTGCTATTTATCTCTCCAAGTCCTTTTTTGTCCTTTTCAATGTAATATCCAATGCTTAGTCCAAGAACCTCCCCACAAAGATATTGTTCCCAGCTCTGCTACGGTGCAACTTACCTGGTCATACAGGTCCCAGTTTCTGAGGGGAAACTTCTTCACGCAGAGGGTGGTGCGAGAGTGGAACGAGCTGCCAGCGGAAGTGGTAGATGCAGGTTCAATTGTAACATTTAAGAGAAGTTTGGATAGGTACATGAATGGGAGGAGATTGGAGGGATATGGTCTGGGCGCAGGTAGATGGGACTAGGCAGATCAGGTGGCATGGACTAGATGGGCTGAAGGGCCTGTTTCTGTGCTGTAGTACTCGATGATCTGACATTATGGAAGCAGGGCACTGTCTGGAATCACTTCCACAATCACAGAGATGTCTGTCTGCTTCCTTGCTAAAGAATTTCCTATAACTATTGGGTCTTAGCCTTTCTTCACCTACTTTATTTTTAAACTTGGAACCTCCATCTCCTGCCCCATTTTTAAACTCATAATGCTTCTCTTGCACTTCACTTTAGTGTTATAAAGCAAAGTTTGACACTGGCACATAATGAAAAGTTTATTTAAAGATGTAAATTTAAAGGAAGAAAGGTTAGGAAGGAAATTTCAGAGCTCAGAGCCATGGTAGGTAAAGATGTGATTACTAAAGGTGGAATGATTTATATTTGATGATCTCACTGGACTAGAATTAGAGAAGCATTTTCAGCCAAAGGTTGAAGGGCTGCAGGGTAATACCAAAGCACAGTCATTAAGTTGTATAACAAAGAAACATTTAAAAAAAACATATCTACCTCACCTGAAGAACTGCACATGAGATAAGAGTATCAGGGGATATAGAACTTAACTGATTTCTGCCTCAATGCATTACACAGTTATGATTAAACTATATGACCCAACAGGCTTGAATTATGATGGACCTACTCCCATTTCTATTTTTTTAAATGAATGAATTGACTGACGGACTAACTCTGATAAATCAGCTAGAATTAATAGACTCCTTAAACTTAATCTGTGTTACCAGTATCCTAACTCACGATGAATCCTGTTACGTTGAACATAGAACACTACAGCACAGCAGAGGCCCTTTGGCCTACAATATTGTGCCGACATTTTATCCTGCTCTAAGATCTATCTAACCCTTCCCTCCCACATCGCCCGCCCCCCCCCCCATTTCTCTATCATTCATATGTCTAAGAGTCTCTTAAATGTCCCTAGTGTATCTCCCCCCCACAACCTTCTTCAGGCAGTGCGTTCCCTGCACCCACCACTCTCTGTGTGGAAAAAAAAACTTACCCCTGACATTCCCCCCTTATACCTTCCTCCAATCACCTTAAAATCATTGTCGCCCTGGGAGAAAGTCTTTGATTGTCCACTCAATCTATGCCTCTTATCATCCTGTACACCTCTATCAAGACACCTCTCATCCTCCTTTTCTCCAAAGAGAAAAGCCCTAGCTCACTCAACTTATCCTCATAAGACATGCTCTCCAATCCAGGCAACATCTTGGTAAATCTCCTCTGCACCCTCTCTATAAAGCTTCCACATCCTTCCTATAATGAGGTGACCAAAACTGAATACAATGCTCCACGTGGTCTAACCAGAGTTTTAGAGAGCTGCAACATGACCTCATCAGCTCTCGAATTCAATACCACAACTAATGAAGGCCAACACTCCATACACCTTCTTAACAACCCTATCAACCTACGCAGCAACCTTGAGGGATCTATGGACCTGGACCCCAAGATCCCTCTGTTCCTCCACGCTGCTAAGAGTCCTGCCATTAACCTTGTATTCTGCCTTTGAATTCGATCTCCCTAAGTGTATCACTTCACACTTATCCGGGTTGAACTCCATTTGCCACTTCTCAGCCCAGGTCTGCATTCTATCAATAACCTGTTGTGATCTATAGTAACCTTCTACACTATCTACTGCACCACCAACCTTTGTATCATCAGTAAAGTTACTAACCCACCCTTCCACATCCTCATCCAAGTCATTTATAAAAATCACAAAGAGCAGGGATCCCATAACAGGTCCCTGTGGAACACCACTGGTCACCGACCTCCAGGCAGAATACGCTCTATCTACCACTACCCTCTGTCTTCTATGGGGGAGCCAATTCTGAATCCACACAGCTAAGTTACCCTGGATCCCATGCCTCCTGACTTTCTGAATAAGCCTTCCATGAGGAACCTTACTAAAATCCATGTACACCACATCCACTGCTCTACCTTCATCAATGTGCTTTGTCACATCCTCAAAGAATTCATGAGGCATGACCTGCCCCTCATAAAACCATGCTGACTGTCCCTAATCAGGCTATGCTTCTCCAAATGCCCATAAATCCTGTCTCTAAGAATCTTCTCACTGCTCTGTAATTCCCAGGGTTATCCCTACTACCTTTCTTAAACAAAGGAAAAACATTTGCCACCTTCCAATCCTCTGGCACTACTCCTGTGGCCAGTGAGGACACAAAAATCATCGCCAAAGGCGCAACAATCTCTTCCCTTGCTTCTCGTAATAACCTTGAATATATCCCATCCAGCCCTGGTGACTTATCTATCCTAATGTTTTTCAAAAGTTCCAGCAAATCCTCTTCCCTCACGTTGACATGCCCTAGCATATCAGCCTGTCGTATGCCATCCTCACAAACGTTGTCTCTCTCTCTGGTGAATACTGAAGCAAAGTATTCATTAAGGACCTTCCCTGCCTCTTCCAACTCCAGGCACATGTTTCCTCTTTTATCCCTGATCTGCCCTACCCTCACTCGAGTCATCCTCTTATTCTTCACATACATGTAGAATGCCTTGGGATTTTCCTTGATCCTACTCGCCAAGGACTTCTCATGACCCCTTCTAGCTCCCCTAAGTCCATTCTTAAGCTCCCTCCTGGCTACCTTGTAACTCTTCAGAGCCCTGTTTGATCCATGCTTTCTACACCTCAGGTAAGCTTCTTTCTTCCTCTTGACAAGACATTCTACATCTCGTGTCAATCACGGTTCCTTCACTCTTCTATCCTTACCCTGCCTCAGTGGAACAAACCTATCCAGAGCCCCATGCAAATATTCCTTAAACAACCTCCACATTTCTGCTGTGCACTTCCCCAAGAACATCTGTTCCCAATTTACGCTCCCAAGTTCCTGCCTAATAGCATCATAATTCCCCCTCCCCCAGTTAAATACTTTCCCATATTCTCTGCTCCTATCCCTCTCCAAGGCTATGGTAAAGGTCAAGGAGTTATGGTCACTGTCTCCAAAATGCTCTCCCACTGATCTTCCTCTCCCATCTGAAACCTGATCAGGCTCATTGCCTAGTACCAGGTCCAGTACGGCCTCTCTAGTTGGCCTGTCCACATTACTGTGTCAGGAATCCTTCCTGTACACACCTAACAAACTCCGTGCCATCTATCCCCTTTACACTAAGGAGGTGCCAATTAATATTAGGGAAGTTGAAATCACCCACGACAGCAACCCTGTTATTTTTGCACCTCTCCAAAATCTGCCTCCCAATCTGCTCCTCAGCATCTCTGCTGCTACTGGGGGGTCTGTAGAATACTCTCAATAGAGTGGTTGTTCCCTTCCTCTTTCTGACTTCCACCCACACTGGCTCAGTTGACGATTCCTCTAAGATGTCCTCCCTTTCTACAGCTGTGACATTATCCCTGATCAGCAAAGCCACTCCCCCACCTCTTTTACCTCCACCCGCCTCTTTTGAAACATCGAAACCCCAGAATATCCAGCAGCCATTCCTGCCCTTGCAGCAGCCATTCCTGCCCTTGCAACAGCCAAGTCTCTGTAATGGCCACCACATCATAGTTCCACGTACTTACTCATGTTCTAATTTCATCAGCCTTGTTCCTGATACTTCTCGAATTAAAGTAGATGCACTTTAGCCCATCCAACTGACTGCAATTTTGCCCTTTCAAATGCTTATCCTTCCTCACAGTCTTTCTACACTCTGCATCTACTTGTACTACTTGTACACTAAATGAACCAACCTCTGACCCTATCACTCTGGTTCCCATAATTCTGCCAAACTAGGTTAAACCCTCCCCAACAGTTCTAGCAAACCTGCCTGCAAGAATATTGGTCCCCCTCCAGTTCAGGTGTAACCTGTCCCTTTTGTACAGGTTGTACCTTCCCTAGAAGAGATCCCAATGATCAACAAATCTGAAACCCTGCCCCCTGCACCAATTTCTCTGCCACGCATTCATCTGCCAACTCATCTTATTCTTACCCTCACTGGCGTGTGGCACAGGTAGCAGTCCAGAAATTACTACCCATGAGGTCCTGCTTTTCGGCTTCCTAGCTAGCTCCCTATATTCCCTCTTCAGGACCTCATCTCTTTTCCTACCTATGTCATTGGTACCAATATGTACCACGACCTCTGGCTGTTCACCCTCCCCCTTCAGAATGCTGTGGACCCGATTGGAAACGTCCCTGACCCTGGTACCAGGGAGGCAACATACCATCCGGGAGTCTCTTTCACGTCCACAGAATCTCCTGTCTATGAATTCCCTTGCTATGGAATCCCCTATCACTACCCCCCTCCTCTTCTCCCCCCTTCCCTACTGCACCACACGACCAAGCTTAGTGCCAGAGACCTGGTCACTGGCTTTCCCCTGGTAGGTCGTTTCCCACCCCCCGCCCCACCCCAACAGTATGCAAAGCAGTGTACCTGTTATTGAGGGGAACGGCCACAGGGGTACTCTGCACTACCTGCCTATTCTCAGTCCTTCTCCTGACAGTTACCCAGCTACCTGCCTCCTGTAGCTTAGGAGCCGAAGGTCATTCAGCTGCAGCTCCAGTTCCCTAACACGGTCTGTAAGGGGCTGCAGTTGGATGCACCTCATGCAGAAGTAGTTATCAGGGAGACTGGATGCCTCCCAGAACTCCCACATCTCACAAGCTGAACACACCACTGACCCTGGAGCCATTCTCACTACTCTGTCCTGGCACTAAAGGGAACACCAAATCAAAGAAATTAAAGGAACTTACCAGACACTTACTTTTGCCTTTTCTCCCCGAAGCTTCTTGAACCAAAGCCTCAGCTCCCCTACACTCTAACACCCCTACACTTGCTGATCCCCGTTTTAATTCTCATGCTTTTCAAATTCCACCAAGGTACCTCTGCCTGCCCCCTGCTGTTAATCTCACTGGTTCTCTACCCCTCTCTTTCTTGAGGGCCCTCCTTATTATCAGTCTAGTTTCTTACTGGCTTGGTGGCAATTTCAGTCTGATTGCACTCTTATAAAGCTCCTTTTACTACGTTAAAGACTCTATACAAATGGAAATTCTTGTTTGTTGTCTGAAAGCCAACAATTCCTTTATTTTCTTTGCAGTAATAATAATAGATGGATTTACTCCGACATTTTACAATGCTCAGAATCATTAGTAATGTTTCTATAAAATAAATTACATTTTTATTCAGCACTCTTTAGATACAATAATATTGTCTATCTATTGATTATATTTATTATTAGAGCAAAAATTTATTCATTTAAATGAACTTATAAGGCTGGCCGTATTAAAAAGATCCATCTGACCGAAATACATTTTACATTGTTTTAAATCTAGGTATGCCATTTCAATGGCAAGAAAAATTGGAGCTCGAGTCTACGCTCTTCCAGAAGATCTAGTTGAAGTAAAACCAAAAATGGTCATGACTGTCTTTGCATGTCTGATGGGAAAAGGAATGAAGAGGGCCTGAAGGATTTGAGCTGAATTAAACTCTTCTTCTCGCATAGTCCTACACTGGATGCAACTTTCCAAAGCAGAACTTTCGCTCAGAAAAACTCCTGGTTTATTTTACCTGGCTTTGCTATTGCAGAATAGAATGATAGATCAAAGTTCCACATTTCCCCAAACATTACATAAAAATCTGAGGACATTCTAGAACACAGGCTGAGCTGCAGAAAAAACTGCTATGCATCAATCTAAACCAAAGATATTGGATAACATGAGAGTACTTTCCCAGTGCAGAAGCCATTTATCATTTTACAAATGCTATATTATTTGGAGGGTGAATTATCAGAGCTTGTACAGCTGTCCTTTGGATATTTCCAATTACGTCCACAGAGCAGTATAGTGAAGAGGCCGAAGACATTTGGCAACTCTTTGCAATGACCCAAGTTTTGCTGGAGCAAGGCATCAAGTACTATGCCCTGTTAAGCTTGCTCACATCATCCAGGCTTTAAAATTTATTGCCCAAAAAATTGCTGATAATAGTGAAAAATTGAAATACATTAAAAAGATAAATGACTGGATCAAGGGAGATATGAAAGGCAGAAAGAAAAAGAAAACAAAAAATGCAGAATTTTATTTTCAAAAATTTCCTCTGAACTAATTCAGAGATAATGGATGTTTTCACTACCAGCAAGAGATGTTGATTTACAGTCTTCTGTAATTATCACATTGTTAATTCAGTTGATTCCTAGACAACTTTCTCTACCTTTTAAATGTAAAAATGTAGCAACTTCATGGTAATTACCAGGTTGTTCAGCACAAGATGTTGTTATCTGAATCTAATGGCAGAACAGTGCAAATCAGCCCCTAACTTCAGGTAATTTATAACTCCTGAGCTCTCTTCCTCACTGCAAACTGCTGATAGGTTTGTACAAAAAAAACAGCGTGTGTCGTTCAGGCACTTTTTTTTCCCAGCTAAATCTATACGATTATAAATCGTCATGTCAATGAAATTTCACATCATGGGTTGACACATAAGACTTCTGCTGCATCTAGATTTAACCCTAATTTGTTATGCAATGTGCACGTACTACAAAAGTTATATAAAAAATTACATTAAGCAGCTAGCACATGCTTGATGAAGACTTAAATTTACTAGTTTCTGTAGTCTGCATACATTTTTCCCAGAATTCACAGACAGCAATAAAAAGGAATAAAAAAAACAAGATTATTACTATGTTCATTTGTCCATAGCAGCCAGGTGATCTTTAAACATGCTGAGTGTACGTACATTAAGCCTGTCAATAATACATTCTGAATAACATCCTCTAAATAATTACTGGTAATAGTCCCGTAAAATAAACTTGCATGCATATTTACAGGGTGTTTCCTGAATTGTTAGAATTCTTAAAAGGTTGATCATTTGGAAGGTGAACTAACTAACTGATACTTCAATATACTGTCTCTTTCTGAAAGGATACAATAATGGATACTGAATTACCAAATTTTGTGGTCTTAACCAACTTTTCCAAAAGTCTTTTTATATTTTGGTTTTATAAAATTCATGTTGAAATGCTAGCTTTAGCATAAAATACTATTAATTTAAAGTATTTACAAATGAAAAATTTGCATCTTCATATAAATATGCTGATAAAAATGATTTGACATTTTAAGAAAATATTGCATACTTACATTATTTGGCTTTTTTCCTCGTATTGCTTTCCCTCACAATGGGAATCCTAGTTGACCAATTCATCTATAATTCCTTTGCCTGAGAGCCAGGGGCACTTACAGTCTTTTATAATTTCAAAATTAAACTTTACTCATAAAAATATGTACAAGAAATACGAAAAACTGTGCTTGGCTTTCTTAGAGTCGCTTATAGTGTTGTTCAGTCTATACATTCATGGTGTTATTGGTTCTATCCATTTAGCACATTCTGTTTACAGAGTACTATTGCCACTCATGTGGCTTCCTGGGATTGTACAAACTTCCCAGGAAGCCACATGAGTAAGCCCCTCAATGTCTAATGGCAGAAGGACCTTAGACTGCAATCCTTCCCCACAAAACCTTTGCATTGGCTGCACCAAGCTTCATGTACTCCTCCAACCTGGAATTTGCCAGTCAGCATCAATCCCTTATGACATCTTGCACCATAAAGACCAACATGTTCCGGACTGACCAAAGAGCTTCTTTCACAACAGCCGACGAGGTATGTGTCTCTGGGAACAACCCGTAGATCAGAGAGTCCTCTGTTACGCAGCTGCTGGGGACGAACCTCAAGAAGGACCTTACATCCTTTTCCAGACTTTCTTTGCAAAAACACAGCCCACAAAGAGGTGGGTGATTGTCTCATCTTCACCGCAGCCATCTCGAGGCAATGTGCATTAGAAGTGAAACTCTAACTGTTCTGGAAGGATCTGAAGGGGAGGACCCCTCTCACTGCCATCCAAGCAAGGTCTTGGTGCTTGTTAGTGTGTTCTGCTGATGAGGCATTCTGCCAAATGATTTTGACAGTCTGCTCAGGGAACCATCCCACAGGATCCTTCTCTTGCAGTACCTGTAGGGTGTTCTGAGCTGACGGCTGCCTGATGGGCTTGTGCTCAAAAGTGGAGACACAAGAGACTGCAGATGCTGGAACCTGGAGCAACAAACAGAAAACTGGAGGAACTCGGCAGGTTAAGCAGCATCTATTGAGGGAAATGGATAGTCAATGTTTTGGGTCAAGACCCTTCACCTGGACCCCAGATGAAGGGTCTTGGTCCGAAATGTCAACTGTCCATTTCCCTCCATAGATGCTGCCTGACCTGCTGAGCTCCTCCAGCTTTTTGTTTGTTGCTTGTGCTCAAAGGTGTTTTTCTGAAGGAACTTTTCGATGAAGGACAGGTAATGTGGCAAAGTCCAACTGAATGGAACATTGCATGGCAACGAGACCAGACCCATCCTTCACAGGACCAGGGACAGGTAGAATCTCAGCACATAGTGACTGTTGGTGTTTGCATACTTTGGTTCTTTGCACAGCTTAATGCAGCCACATACAAAGGTACCCATCAGGACAAAGGTGATGTTGGGTTTGCCTCCCCCACCCCCCAGTTGTCTTAGGACTTGTGCATCATGGCCCATCAGACACGTTTCATCTCTGATCCCCAGATGAAATGGAAAATGGCTTGGGTGCTGCCACTGCAGAGGAGTTGGCCACACCAGCACCAAGTACAACAATGATTAGAGCACCTTGCACCTAATTACCACCTCATTGAGAAGGTGCTTCCGCCGCTTCCACAATCCCAGTTTTCCTTTAACCTATCCGCTCCAGCCAATTTTTGTTACATGCCTCAGCCTCTCTGAATCAAATCATAGCAGAATCACTAATGTCAAACCTGCTAACAGTGCAGAACCTATCATTGTGGGGCTCCCTGGTAGCACTTTCACAGTCAGTCAGTCAGTATAGGTTTTACTTTAAATCTCTGGAACACTTCCAGGTTAACACTTCAGCACAAAATTGAGGAAACCGTTGGAGGTTCTGTTCTTCGGTGGAAAGGTTAAACTGAGCCCCATTTACCTATTCAGCAGTTGACATAAGATCCCATGGTGCAGTGAACTGTTCTTCCTGAACTAACAAAAGCAAAAATAGATTCACATCATTTGCCACAACTTCTGTCTGCGTAAATTTATTGTGTGAAATCTATCCGTGAAGATCTCCTTAAAGTTCTCTACAAATCTTGCTCTGAGTGATGCATAACCACATTGCTCGAATCCTCAGACTGTCTTTGTCAAAGATAATTTAAGCTGCATTGTAACCATGTTCAATGAATCCAATGTGTACCTTGTAGACTCATTCCACCCACAGTAAATAATACACATTGGTGGCAAAAGGCCCTGGACGCGGTGGAACTTTGTTATTAAATGGATGGTTAGAGTTATATTGAGCACATATTTAAGTCCAATTG
This sequence comes from Pristis pectinata, assembly GCF_009764475.1. NCBI lineage: Eukaryota > Metazoa > Chordata > Chondrichthyes > Rhinopristiformes > Pristidae > Pristis > Pristis pectinata. The sequence continues at coordinate 65,038,904 of NC_067408.1, read as the reverse complement.
GACTGAGCTTAAGGGATGTGATGCCCAAGAATTCTTTTTAAGGAGTTTTAATGGTCAGATTTACAGAAAGTTTATGGTAAAAGTTTTGCCAATTTTATTTTTTTCTAATGCATTTTTTTGTTAGAAGAGGTGATAATTACATGGAATATAAAATACACCAGAAGCTGGTTGTAATCAATACATTTCAAAAACTGCCACAGGAGCAACTGGAAGAAGGAGGTCTGAAAGAGAAACTTTATAAGCTTTTGTGGAAACTATGTGAGAGGCAAGTGCAATGTAGAGTTGCACAGTAAGCAATGAGTGAGGTGAACGATGGTTTATTTTGAGGCAGTCCCATTGGATATTTCATGGTTGAATAATACAAGATAGAAGATGTGCCAAGAAATCAGGAGGCAGGAGCCAGATTGCCCATGCTTTAATCTGCAGGCCAACCAGAAAAGATCATCTCTGTGGCCCGTGGGTTGGCAAATTACCAACTGCAGTTCTGTACCATCTGTTTCAAAGTAGCAGACATGATAGCAATGGGACAGCAGCAGCAGCAAGGGTCATTTTCCTGCTTCCAGCTTCTGTTCACTAAGAACTGCAGTATCAACTAACATGCTGTGCACACACATAACATATGTGCCTAAGGCATTGGTTAGCCAGCAATTTTTTTCTCCTTTCCCACTAAATAGTTACAATCGTGATAAAATAGCCCAATTTCATTACATCGTTAATTCCTCCAAGAACGCTTATCTACACAAGTGTAGTTCTGTCCCTTACATTACAAAATGGATCTAACAACACTAGAAAATATTTACTAAAAATAGACCTGAGGCTATAATGATCAGAAAAGGCTCATCAGTAATTCACTCCTTTGCAGTTACTCACTAAAGCTACCCTGACAGTACCTCCAAAATTAATGACATCTACCACCAAGGATGCCAAGACAGCAGGTACATAGGGATGCTACCACTTGCAAGTACCTTTTTAAGTCACACAGTATCTTGACTTGGAAGTATAAAAATAGAATAATGCAGATGCTGGAAATCCAAAATAAAACTTAAATATGCTGGAAATACTCAGCAGGTCAGGCAGCATGTGTGAAAGGAGAAATATTGGCTGGTCATTTCTCCATTAATGCTGCCTGGGCTGCTGAGTGTTTCCAGCATCTTCTGACTGAGAATATCTTGGCACGTTTCCATCATAGCCAAGTCTTCATTTTGAAACTTATTAACAAAAAAGGGGTACAGTAGTTTAAGAATATGGCTCACCATCAGCTTCTCAATGTCAATTAAGGATAAGCAATAAATGCTGGTCTGGCAAAAAATGCCTTCATTCTCTGTGCTGTGATGGCAGCAGTGTGTACCTATCTGGTGGTTAACAGAGCTTTGATGCAGTGGTTTGAGCAGCTATTGTACCAGGCAGACTTTGGTTGGTTTCTACTGTGCTGCCAAAGGAATTGAAACTTCTGCCATCAACCACTGCACTGTGACTGGTATGAAGGTGCCCACCACTTCCTGACTGGCAACAGGGGTGCTACAGGCTCTGTTCAAAAAGTCTTATGAGAAGTTGAAGACACACCCATGCTCCTTGTCAGCTGTAACGTTCGTTAGAACAGGTTAGACTCCGTGCCATATGCAGCCATGTCAGCCTTCTGTCAGCTATCCTATTGTAATTCTCATGAGTGTTCCAGAGCAGACCCCCATGTGACCTTTCCCTCCAGGGAGTTGACACACAAGCTACCCAGGTTTCTGACTGGGCTGCAGTCAGTTGCCTCACAACATGAAATATGCCACCCAGCACTACCAGCCCTATTCTGCGAAGTGCCACCATCCAGGCTGGTGCATGAAGGTGTCATGTGCAACAGCATGGTGTCCTCCTCTTATGAAAGTCTCTCTCCTCAGTGGTGGGAGTGCTTGTGGGCAAGTGCCGCCTCCTGGTGTTCTGCAATGAGATGGCAAAAGCATGTGGTGAAGGGTAGGAGCTAATAAAAGGGGAAATTATGTCAGTGGTCAGGTAAGCCATTAGGTTGATGATCTGAAAGAACAGGTTTTGTGTTTATGTTCTGAAGAGGGGTTTGAACCTACAACCTTCTCACTCAGAACTAGAATGCTACCAATTAGCCAAGGCAAATCAGATAAAAGTAATATGCAGTGATGCAAGGAACAAAAATTCAGCTACATCAAGTAAATGCATCAGGGTGGTTGGAATCTGGAACACATTGGCCCGGATATGGTGAGATAGAAGGCCTGTTACTCTACTGTATAACTCTATAAATATGGTGCTATGACTCACTCTCTTCTCACTAGAATGGTCTCTCTGTAGCTCAGATTTGAAACTGTGATCCTTGCACTTAAAACCCTCTTTATCGCAGAAACTTTCCTCCAGTTGATTAAGGCTAGTAGAAACAATGTGTGAGAGGTAACCAAGAGGATAGATGAGGGTACGGCAGTGGACATTGTCTACATGGACTTTAGCAAGGTCCCACATGACAGGCTAGTCTGGAAGGTTAAATCGCATGGGATCCAGGGAGAGATTCATAAGTGCTAATTGGATTCATAATTGGCTTGATGGTAGGAAGCAGAGAGCGATGGTCAAAGGTTATTTCTCACACTGGAGGCCTGTTCTAGTGGTGTGCCACAGGGGTCAGTGGTGGAACCTTTGTTGTTCATTATTTATATAAACAATTTGGATGTGAACGTACAAGGCATGGTAAGTTTTCAAATGATGCTAAAATAGGTGGTATCATAGACGGTGAAGAAGGTTATCAAAAATTACAGAGGGATCTTGATCAGCTAGTTAAGTGGGCTGACGAATAGTAAATGGCTTTCAATTCAGATAAGTGCAAAGTGCTGCATTTTGGGAAGTCAGACTAGGGTAGAACGTATACAGTGAATGGTAGGGCCCTTTAGAGTGTTGTGGAACAGAGGGACCTAGGAGTACAAGTACACAGTTCGCTGAAAGCGGTGTCACAGGTAGACAGGGTGGTGAAGAAGGCGTTTGGCACGCTGGCCTTCATCAATCAGGTTATTGAGTATAGGAGTTGGGACGCTATGCTGTTGGTGAGAAATTGGTGAGACAGCACATGGAGTATTATGTACAGTTTTGGTTGCCCCTTTATAGGAAAGACATTAAATTGGAAAAAGTGCAGAGAATATTTAAGAGGATGCTGCCAGGACTTGAGGCTCTGAATTATAGGGAGAGGTTGGGCAGTCTAGGACATTATTCCTTGGAATGTGGGAGATTGGGGAGTGACCTTATAGAGGTGTATTAAATCAGGAGGGGTATAGACAGGGTGAATGTAGTTTGGTCTCTTTCTCAGGGAAGGGGAACTAAAATTTATGTGAATGTATAAGGCATAGATTTAAGATGAGAGGTGAAAGATATAAAAGGGACCCAAGGGGCAACTTCTTCACACAGAGAGTGGTGTTTATGTGGAATGAGCTGCCAAAGAAAGTGGTTGAGGCAGGAACAATAACATTTAAAAGACATTTGGATAAGTACATGGACAGGAGAGGCTTAGAGGAGTATGGGCCAAACGGGGCAAATGGGACTAGCTTGATGGACACCATGGTCGGCATGGACAATTCTGGCCAAAGGGCCTGTTTCCATGATGTATTACTCTATGACTCTAACTGGTGAATGATAATGAAGTTGGTGGTGGGGGAGGGAGATACTGCAGGGTGAAATTAGTTAATCATCCTATATTCTTGCCCGGCTTTACTTTACCAGTGACTTCAAAATTTCCAGGGATTCATGACACCTATATTCTTATTCAAAATTTTATTGTCTGGATATCTACAGAAATAAAACTGGAGGAATATCTGGGCAATAGCCATCAATACGTGATTAGATTTAGGATAATAACTGACAAGGGCAAAAGCTGACAAAGATCACGGTAATACATTGAAGGAACCCCAACTCTGAGGGACTGAGAATAGGACTTAAGAAAATAAAATGACAATAATAATGGTAATGATATTAAACAATGAAAAACATCTAAAATGGTCAAACAAGTCCAAGAGGAATAAAGGCCATTATATACAAAAGTTAAGATATCATGGATGAAGACATGTGAAAATTGAAAGTAAAAGAAATGTGCATTAATTACTTGGACAGCTGTGATGAGCATAACAAGGGAAAATACGAGACTAGGAAGAATGACAAAGAACAATTAACACAGCAAAGGGGAGCAATGAAATTAAGCTGACCGTGACTGCCTACACTGAAAATGACAAAATAAATTACAAAACTTTACTGCCAACAGGAGTAATCTCAATTTAGTAATCTTCAAGCTCCAAATCTCTTCACTTCCCCACCACTTGGCAAAGACTTCAATTTACTTTGTTTTATAATTTAAACCCCAGTACAGTGCAAGTGTTAAACAAATCTCAGATCTACAATTGCACTGGCCTCACTTAAATACTTAAAGTCAGCTGGATGAGGTTAGGGGTAAATTGTTAGGGCTTGAAAATTGTTTGGGCTGCAAAAACTAAGCATAGAATGACACCTCTACATAAAGTAGGAGAAAAGGAATCTAATCTTGTTATCCTTGTACTCTCTTCATCCTCCCACCAACTCCCAATTCTGATGCATTCCTAACTGGTTCTCACAACAACCTTGTTTGCAAGCTGGATTCCAATCAGTATAAACTTTAACTAGAGTGCAAATACTGTGCGTCCCACAAGTCAATAGTCCAGGCTAAGTGACAGGACACAAAATCTTTCTGCATTGTGTATTTCCAGTGTCACCCAAGATGGCATATTATACTTTAGCTTTTATATATTTGCTGTGTACCCTTACTGATGGAGCAGTTGCATCTTCCCCAACAAGGTAACTGTGGGAATCTTAAGCTTCAAATTGTGTCAGTGTAATCTGCCTTTATTTTGCAGAGATGACAGCAATTAAACATCCGGTTAATCAAACTGGATTGGCAGTCACAAAGCTGGGCCTGAAGTTTATTTATTGCTCTTTCACAAGAGAAATTGAAGTAGATTGCATCAATCTATTCTGATTTTAGCATTACTCTTCCAATTTCAATAAATGTAGGTTGACAATGGGGATCAAATAAATCTTTACAGCAGTTGATCAATATTTATCATCAAATATGAAATCAACATGTGAAATTGTTAATTTGTAAATGTCAAATTATCTTCAGAAAATATTCATATTGTTTGATTTTTTTTTAGAGACCAGGTTTTATATATCAAGCTTAAATCAGATGAAGAGATTCAAGTTATCAAACAAATATCCAACCAATATCAGGTAAAAGTTAACTCTACTGGCTTAAGACACTTGTCAATATTTTATTACAGTGTTTTGATTTTGCCTTTTATTGAACAATTTTAATTATTTTACAATTTGCTTTAGAATTCCATAATGTACTTCAGGAGCATGCAATCAAAATAATTCAGATAATTTAGACTAAGTTCCAATACTTTTCTCCACTGTCCAGCTCAGCAGAGTTGCCTTCAGTTGGCTCTGCTCTTACCTATCGAACTATAACCAGAGCAAAATAGTAGGATCTCTCTTTGGCTTGGTGTATTCTATTCTCACAAACTGTTCAATATATGCTTCAATAAAATTACTTAAAACAAGTTAGCTGGTCATCATCACATTGCATTTTGTAGAATCTTGTGTGCAAATTGGGAACAAATTTTCCTATTTTACAACAAAGAGTACAACTTCAAAAGTAACTCAACAAAAGGTACTTAATTTGCTGTAAAGTACTTTGAGGCAACCCAAGGACATGAAAATCACTAAATAATTCCTTTCTTTACACATTGCTTGCTCTTAACAGTTTTTTCTTTCTCTGAACCATCAGACTAACAGCAAGCCCCCAGCCTGGTTTTGATGAAGATCATCCTATCTGGGCAAGTTTCAGTTAACTAGAGGCCATTCATCTCTTTCTGCCACATTTATCATTTTTATAACTACTTTCAGAAGCTGAATAGCCTTTAACTCTATATATGCTCCGAATAGCTGGATGGCATACCTTTGTGTTCTTCACTTTAACCTTACCCACAATTTCTATGCTGAACGCGATGCCAAATTAAACTAAATCTCTTCTGCCTGCACATGATCCACATCCATTTTCTGCATATTCATGTGTCTATCTAAAAGCCTCTTAAATGCCACTATTGTATCCGCTTTGACCACTCCCCCGGCAGCCTGTTCCAGGCACCTACCACTCTCTGTGTAAAAAAACTTGTCTTGCACATCTCCTTTGAACTTTCCCCCTCTCACCTTTAATGCATGTTCTCTAGTATTTGACATTTCTACCCTGGGAAAAAGATTCTGACTGTTTATTCTATCTATGCCACTCATAATCTTATAAACTTCAATCAGGTCTCCCCTCAGCCTCTGGTGCTCCAGAGAAAACAACCCAAGTTTGTCCAACCTCTCCTTTTAGCTCATCCCCTCTAATCCAGGTAGTATCCTGGTAAACCTCTTTTGCGCCCTTTCCAAAGCCTCCACATCCTTCCTATAATGGGGTGACCAGAATTGCATACAATATTCCAAGTGCGGCCTAATCAAAGCTTTACATAACTGCAACATGATTTCCTGACTATTATACTCTATGTCCCGACCAATGGCAAGCATGCCACATGCCTTCTTTACCACCCTATCTACTTGCGTGGCCACTTTCAGTGAGTTATGGACTTGGATCCCAAAATCCCTCTGAACATCAATGCTGTTAAGGGTTCTGCCATTAACTGTATACTTTTCCCTTACATTAGACCTCCCAAAGTGCAATGCCCTTCACTTGCTCAGATTAAACTTCATCTGCTATTTTTCTGCCTATATCTGTAACTGATCTATATTCTGTTGTATCCTTTGACAGCCCTGTACACTGTCCACAATTCCACCAATGTTTATGTTATCTGCAAACTTACTATTCCACCCATCTACATTTTCATCCAAGTCATATACATATATCGCAAACAACAGAGGTCCCAGCATTGATCCCTGCGGAACACCACTGGTCACAGACCTCCAGCCAGAATAACACCCTTCCACCATTAATAACTGCTTTTTTTGCCCCACATTATTAATCTGAATTTAAATTCCACACCTACTATGGTGGTGACTGATCTTGGGTCTCTGGACTGTCATTTTATGCCTCTGGATTATTGGTCCGGAAATTTAACTTCTGCACCACCAATGCGTACATAATCTAACAGCCAACTTGTTCATAGTAACCTTCCAAAATTCCAATGAGGTTTTGCATTCACTGTTAGAGATGCTGAACTGCTATGCTATTGCTCCCTCACTGAAAGAAAGCAACACCAGGTGCCACCACGAAGCAAATCACAAGCTTTCATCAGAATATCCTTCTGCATCAAAATTAAGGAACAATTAGGTAAGTGCATTCGAATCGTGGCCGACCAGCCAACAGACACTAAATTCTGCATTCAGGAAAGAAGCAGTCAGAACAACTGAAGCTAGCTTTTATATTTCATGGTATATACTTGTGCTTAGCTTTTGTACTCCCTCATCCCTGGAATCATTATGTCATTCATTCCATACCTTATCTGAAGCCTTCACATCCTTCCTATCCTTCCTCAGCTGTGGTTCCGAGAACTCCACTGGGCTGAATTTGTATTGTATATAGATTTAGCATAAAGATTTGCTCTCCGTTTACTCCAGGATTCTACATTTACAATAATCCTACACTAATCCCGTTTTATTTTCTCCACATTCCCATCAACTTCTCCCAAATTCTATCACCCCCATGCACACTAGGGGCATTTTACAGTGGGCAGTTCAGTTAACACCCATATATCTTTGGATTGTGGGAGAAAACCGGAGCATTCAGAGGAAACCCACCCAGTCACAGAGAATTATTATTATATGAGATCAGGATTGAACTCACCTCACTAGTGCTGAGGCCACCATGTCAGCCTTTTCTGTAATGAATTTCAAATGTTAAGTGTCTGTCCATTCCACCACATTGTACATGCCCCCTTGAAGTTTATTAAGACCTTCCTAATGCTCCAATCATGTCATCTGCAAATCTCAAAATTGTACTTTTATCTACAAGTGCAGAAAGTACAAGTTTACCTACAAAAACAATCATCACACACTGCTGAACTTGTATAAATCACTCCAATCAAAACAACATTCAATCACCTTAACCACATCTCTTGTCCCTTCCTCAATTTTGTACCTATTGTTGTTACTGGGCCTTTTAATCTGTGGACTTCAGTTTTACTAACAAGCTTGATTTGTGATACTTCAAACAGCATTTGATGAAAATCCATACCAACATCAACTGCACTATTCTCCCCACCTGATCAATACAAAACTCAGTCGAGTTAATCAAACACTAGCTGGATCTCTGTTTTGACAGATAAAGATTTAAGTTAATTTGAATACAACTATAAACAATGTCTAAAGTCAAGACTGGTTTTGATATGTTTGAACATATTAATAGGAAGTTGGTGTTGTCTGCAGGCAGTTCTGTGGCAACCAAGCTCAATTGATGCTATCGGAATCAACAATGAAATCCACCTTTATATCAATGCAACTAATATTGAAGAGGTGAAGACACAGCTGGCTACACGAAACATCACATACAGGTATTCCAAACATTCCATAAACTAATGATGCAGGTGTCACAGATAAGATTCTGTTGCAAAGCTCTCTGGTATAGTGCAACTCCTTCGGAGTGAGTCCCAAAGTGAGAGCTGGCAACCAAGTGTGCTTTCTTACCTCACCGACCACCCACACATGCTCAACTTCCAGCAGGAATTATTGTAAAGCAGTTGGGGGTGGGAAACCTGGATGTTCTCCTCTCCCCAACCCAAAAGGTGAAGAGTTCTAGTTGTAGCACTCCTACTGACACTGCCCTTATCAACTAGACAATGACGGGAGCTTTAACAGCATTGCTGATCCCTGAAGCTTGATAGTTTCCTCCTGGTAGCTTCCTCTTAACTAATTTAGTTTGACTAATCACTTACCGTCCAGCTAGTTTGCTTGTCCACAATACTCAAATGTGTGTCATTTTCAGGGTAATGATTGAGGATGTTGAACAGCTCATAAAAAAACAAAAACACACAAATCAGGTATTTCGACCCCGTGGCATTTCTTCTTACTATGAAGCGTATCATCCATTGCAAGAGGTAAGAACTTTTTTAAAAAACTTTTATTTTGAACTCTTGAAAAAGGAATTGGTTATGGGAGATGCAGACATATTAAGTATTCAATTTTTATTAAAACAATGGGGATCAGTGCAGTTAATTTTCATTTCCTCTTGGATTATATCCCAGGAGAAAGGTATAGCAAATATATTGATCAGAATACTCCAATGGTCTCTTGAATCAGGAATTTTACATTGAATTGGGAAATAGCAAATATCACTCCACCATTTAGAATGGAAGGGAGGGAGAAAATGGGTAACTACAAACCTGTCACTTTAAGGGCAGTCATGAGGATGTTACTGGAATCTATCATCAGATTGCGCATATCCTCAGGCATAAACTGATCAAAGAATCAGCATGGAGCTGTGAAGGCAGGGCTATCTCTCACTAATCCAGCTGAGATTTTTGAGGTCACCAGTTTGGTGGGTAGGGAAGTATCCATAGATTTCATCTCTGTATACTTTAAGAAGGCATTTTATAAAAATACAGTAAATTGTAGGGAACCTTGAGAGCTGGGTTCATAATTAACAGGGAGGAAGAGGACAGAAAGTAGAAAAAATGATAGTATTCCCACTGATTGTATGTAAAAATGGATTTTGTTTTGCAAGGATCAGGAACCTCAGCTTGTCACCACAAATAGATATGAAAATCATTTAAGCTATATTTTAAAATTTGTAGATGATACCAAATTAAGAATCATAATAAGTTGGGTTGATGAATTTACAAAGGACTCAGACAGCCTACGTGACTGAGCAAAGCTATAAACCCACAGTATGGATCCGAGAAAGACAAGTGGTAAAAGAGCAGGAGGCTGGAGTAAGAAATGTTAGTGTTCATGCATGCAAATCACTAAACACTGGTAAAACTATGAAAAGTAACCAGAAAGGCAAATTGAAAGAAAGTTGGCCTAGATCTCAGAAGGGTTGAATATAAAATGGAAGAGATAATACCTCAGCTGTACACTCCTAATCAAATTGCATCTGAATTACTATGTTCAGTTTTTGGCACCAACGTCCCCAGGGTGGGGTTGGGGGGGGGGGGGGGGAAGCAAGAATACAGTACAAGTTCCCTAAAATGACACAATGGCAAAATGGATTCAACTAAAAGTGTGAGTTGTATTTCCTTGAACTTTGGAGGTCATGAGGTGATATAATAAATGTAATTTCAAAATGATAAAAGCCAGCTATAGGGTATCTAAGCATTAACTTTTATGCAGTCAATTGCTACTGACTGTCCTCAGAGACTGGCCTTTGACCTATCAATATTAGATGGCTTCAGAAAGATAATTCAACTGTACAACACAGATGGAAAAATGTCTTCTAAAAAGTGACCAGAACAAAGTCAATTTAATCATGTGGTTCTGAAATTCTTAAAGAATGTCAATTAAAATTTTTCAATTAAATTTTAATCGAACCTTCCATTCCAATACTCAGTGCATTTGCATTTTAAGTACGTGCCTTGATATCACCATACTACAGTTTACCCTGAGAATAATATTGATAATAAGCTGCATCTTCTAAGGGGTGAATCTAGATTTCAGCCACATGTGTATTATAACACAAGACATATAACCAATACCAAGAGTCACTGCAGATAAGAATGCTTCATTTTTGTCACAGAAATCAAGTGCAACATAGACAATTGTCCAAGTTCATTTCAGCAACACCTCAGGTTTGGTAGGTATATTAATTTAAGGAATTTGGAATTTCATTTGTTCACCGTCATTTTGCTTTGTTAATTTGTTACTTGCTCTACTTCCCTTCGTCTTTATGCTAACCCAGAGGATCAGAATTACACAAATTGTCATGTGAAGATGTTTTTCTCAGCTCGAGTCCTAGAAACAGCCTTTGAGGTTTGGAGAGGGACTCAGTAATGTGCACAAAGTTCAAATATAAAATACACCCTTGCCACTTGCACATAGAAGTGAAATCCTATTTTCTTATCATAGTTACTCTTGAGGACATGCCTGTTTTATCTCTGGTGGAGGTTTAATGTCACCAATTCAATAAAGTGGGAAGGTACTAAAAAGTGGCAAGTAATATTCATGCCATTAAAGTGCCAGGCAATAAGTATTCCAACAAGAGAGAGACTCTTGACATTCAATGGCATTACAATTAGAGTCCCCCACCAACATGCTGGGACTCACCACTGACCAAAAACTCAACTGGATCAGCCACATAAATACTGTGCCGACATCAGAGGCTAGGTATACTACAGCAAGTGAATCACTTCCTAACATCCTAAGACCTTTCCACTATGTACAAGGCACAAGTCAGGAATGTGATGGAACACCCTCCACTGGCCTGGATCAGTGTAACACCACTAACTTTCCTAAAGGTTGATGCCATCCAGGACAAAACAGCCAGTTTAATAGGAACCCCATCAACCACTTCAAACATTCATTCCTTTTACCAGTGGTAAATAAAATACATTGCAATGATTTGCCCAGTCCACTCCAACAGCACCTCCCAAAACCACAACCTCTAGAAGCAGCAAGCATACAGGAAAAACACTACCTGCAGGTTCCCCTCCAAATCACACTCCATCCTGACATGGAAATATATCCTTAGTCCTCCATCGTCACTGGGCCCAAATCCTGGAACTCCCTCTTCAATGTGGAAATGCTTCCATCAGATGAACATCAGTGGTTTAAGGGAAACTCCCCACCATCTTTTCAAGGGCAATTAGAGGAATTAATGTTAGTCTTATCAGTAATGCCCAGATGCTGAGAATGAATTTAAAAAAACATCCTTTTCTCTATTGTAGACTTGTACAAATGTCCACATTAAAACAAATTAAAGAGCAGATGAAGAAGGGAAATGGATGGGCAATGAGCCAGTGATGAGGAAGTGGTTTTTAGGTGAAACCATTCAGATGTTACTCATGTTGTAGTATACGGGCCATCCCTGGGTCAAGAATGCCTGATTTACAGACACCCCCTACATATGAATGAGCTCCCATAATATTATTAGTTTCAAAATGACCTACATATGTTTATTCCTATGAATGAATCAGAAGAATAGGAATCAGAATCAGCTTTATTATGTGTTGTGAAATTTGTTGTTTTGCGGCAGCAGTACAGTGCAAGACATAAAAATTACTATAGTTATAAATAAATAATGCAAAAGAGGAATAACAAGGTAGTGTTCATGGGCTGTTCAGAAATCTGATGGCAAAGGGGAAGAATTCAGATTTCTGGCAGAACTAGTTTTCCCTTTCCCTCTCCACTTTAAGTAATTTTTCTTTCTTATTAGTCTTGTGTGCTTTTGATGCCATTCATCACAATACTGTGGAGGTGAAGTTAGGCATAGAATAATTTTTGACTATTTTCTGACAAATCATCTTATGGATGTCTGTAAAAAGAGAATCTGTTTGTTACTGGGGAACAGCCTGTAAATTTGGTGCATTACTTTAGCAAGTAATTTATGTCAGGAATTGTCAACTATGCATAAATAAATAAATGAAAATAGTGATCAGCAGTCACTGGACATGAAGCAATTGCATTACAAGTAAATTCACTAAACCTGAGTTCCTAAGAGGGATCCGTACTTGAAGGGAAAACAGTCAGAGAAAGGGCTATGAAACTGAGAAGACCACCTGAGAAAAGTTACCCTAAAATATTCAAAAGTAGTAAATAATCAGAAACAGTTATTAGCTTGAGAAGAGACAGTTTAACCCCTTTAACTTTGATTCTTTAATACATGTGCTTTACTTCAACACCTTTCCAGCAATTATAGAAACATTAGGGACTGATGCATTTTCATTAACCCCTCCTGCTCTCAACACAACCATTCAGGAAAAAAACTTGTCCCAGCTAACATCCCATCTATGAAAATGGCATTAAATTAGTGATGAAAAAGGCTGAAAGATAGTGGATAGTGTTTGGATTATGGCATTGCTCCATTGTCAGATGGCAATGGACACTGACACACTGACAGCCTTCTCATACAACCTATCCCAGAGGTGTATGTGCCTTCTGCCAGGGAACAGTCTGAACAGCAAAATCCGCCGGAGGCCTGATCTTGATAGATAGAGCGTTTGGGCTCCAACTGATGCTGTAAATTAGTTTTAAGTTTAACAGTTGGAGAGCAATTCAAAGGAGGAGATGTATCTGCTGAGTAGTTAGTCTGAAAGTCTTATGTTCTCTAGAGAAGACTTGGCTGGATTCCCCATAAGAAAATAAGAGTAGGCCATAAGACCTCATAAGCCTGTTCTTTAATTCACTGAGCCCAAAGGTGATCCGGGGCCTCATCCACTTCCCTGTCGAATCCCATATTCTCTGACTCCCTTTTAGTCATTCCTTCTTAACACAGATTAAAAGTGCAGCTGGGCAAATGACAGTGGATGCTATCAAAGGGGTGACCTAAAAATAGCTGGCCACTTAATGCAATTTACGCACTGCCCATGGATTTAACAAACGGTCTGAATCATGTGAAAAACAGATGATACCGGAGGAACTCAGCAGGCCAGGCAGCATCCATGGAGAAAAGCAGGCGGTCAACATTTTGGATCAGCACCCTTCTACAGGACTGAAGATAGGAAAAGGGGAAGCCCAATATATAGGAGGGAAAAGCAGAGCAGTGATAGATGGACAAAACAGGGAAGGAGGGGTGGACACAAGGAGGTGATAGGTAGATGCAGGTAAGAGATAGTGATAGGCAGGTGTGGAGGAGGAGGGGAGAGAAGATCCACTGGGGGATGGGTAAAAGGTAAGAAGAGAGAAAAAAAGAGGCTAGGAAAGGGAAGAAGAGAAGAAGCATGGTGGGAAAGAGGGGTTGTGGGGAAGTGGGGTGGGGATTACCTAAAGTGGGAGAATTCAATGTTCATGCCGTTAGGCTGCAAGGTTCCAAGACAGAAAATGAGGTGCTGTTCCTCCAGTTTGCGCTTGGAATTCACCTGGCAGTGGAGGAGGCCGAGGACTATCATATCAGTGATAGTGTGAGAGGGGGAGTTGAAGTGACTGGCAATGGAAAGATGCAGGTTGTGGTTATGGACGGCGCACAGGTGTTCTGTGAAACAGTCACCAAGTCTGTGTATGGTCTCACCAATGAATTATGTCCCTGATACAGGCAGCTGTCCACACACAAATCTTAATGGTGTCATTAATTTAACAGCTTTATAGCTTGATCAGCTCAAAAACCTTAATGGCCTTCATTTGACTATCAGAGAATCAAGTCTCAAACAAGCAGCTTAATGCTGAACTCAAATGGTAACTTTCAAGGTCAACCTTCACTGTAAGCAAGTTTCAGGTAACTTCAATGTTTCTTTTCATGAATTTCAGAGTTATCCTTTGGAGAAATTACTGGACACTTTTTCTGCAAAGGTTTTTCAATTAATCCAAAACAATCTTACAGTCTCCCAGACTGCTATATCTAATTCTTCAAAGGTTTTCACCTTTATTACTTTATCTGGGAACTAAGTTAGTCCTTCTTTGTAATGATAAAGAATATTCTGATTTTACCAATTCATACGTGTGCATTTTGGTTTAAATGGTTCTATATTCTTAACTGTGTGACAAGCCTCTAATGCCAGAAAGCCACATCCTCCCAGCCCTTACTTACAGTACATATCACTCTAACAGGATCAACCTCATGGTTCTTCTCTGCACTTCTCTCAATGTTTGATTGTCTCACTTAGGTTTTGGTGACTACAATTTGATCACAACTTCTCTCAAGTCAAATTCCATTGGCAAGAAAATGTTCAAGTCCTGGACTGGGACTTAAACCCACACCTGCCAGACAGAAGTACCACGATTGAGACAAGTGGACATTATTTGCAACTTTAGAGCAAGTAATCTACTTGTGCCATTTATTTCAATGACCATTAGATTCAAACATAATAATGACTGACATGTCAGTGGAAATGATGAATATCCCTGACACATACGGAAGACAAAAGTCACTCCTGAACACAATCATTTTAATGTATAGTAATCCATATTGATTACTTATGACCTATATTGTAATATGAATTATATTATTTGATATTATGCTATTATTTACAGATTTATTTATGGATGTCACAAATTATAAGAGCATATCCATCCTTCATTCAAAGAATACTTATCGGGCCATCAGCTGAGAAACGTCTAATTTATGTCTTAAAGGTAAAATTGCACTTCATTTGTGGATATATTCCTCTTTCAAGAATTACTATATCCTCATCCCAAGCAACATTTTCCCCCCCGCCCCAGATTTTCAGAGGTGCTGACACGCCAAAAGGTGCGTTGTGGATTGACTGTGGTATTCACGCCCAGGAATGGATATCACCTGCATTCTGCCAGTGGCTTGTGCAAGATGTAAGTAAGTTAAAAAGATGGACCATATACATACATTTAACTGTGGTTTTCCTCTGCATCCCACCTAAATACTTGGAATGCACCCCTCTGGGATTGTCCTGGAGTGCCCAGAGTATTGCTGCAGGTGATGCAAGAGAAAAGATCATAAAAGCATTAAAAACTGTTGGCATTTAATTTTTCACTGAACAAGTTTGACGATTATAGAAAAATTCTGAAATGGCAATAAAAAGTGTTGACTGTCAAGAGAGATCCAATTGCACAATAAAGAATCTGCTCACTTTTCTACTGGTACAGGAATCTGCTGTACTTGAGGGTAATAGGGAATTGGCACAGAAGAGGAGTTAAGGTCAGCAGGGATCAGCCATGATTGGTCTGAATGACAGCGCAGGCTTGAGGGGCCTGGTGGCCTACTCCTGTTCCTATTTTCAAGCAGAGGCATGATGGATAGGGCAGTCATAGCAGTGATAGGTAGCAGAAAGCAAATTGTCATGTGATGATGTCTCCAGAATAACAATCTTACATTCTACTGAATTGATAGCATGATAACTACACAGTCTAACTATTATCAGTCAAACTCATTAGGCCTACTCTGCAGCTCATGTATCCTCTGACATCAGCAATAAACTGCCCAAGTCTCTCATCATTTGTTGGAATTAGGATATCTCATGACATGATATTGATGAAGGAATGACAATATATTTCTAAGTCACAGTGATGTCACTTGGAGGAAACCTGCAGGTGGTAACACTCACTTGCACCTACCATTTCTATCCGAAGACACAAGAGATTCTGCAGATGCTGGAATCTGCATCATACACAAAATGCTAGAGGAATTCAGCAGGTGAGGCAGCATCTATGAGGGGAAATAAACAGTCGATGTTTTGGGTTGAGACCCTTCATTGGTCCTTGATCTTGGCCCGACACATCGACTGTTTATTTCCCTCCATAGATGCTGCCTCACCTGCTGAGTTCCATTTCTACCCTAATGTATGTTAAAGGCCACAGATTTGGGAGGTGTTATCAAAGAGAGCTTGGCAAGCTGCTGCAGTACATTATGTAATGGGTACACACTACATCCAGGGTGAACTTGTGGTGGAGGAATTTATGTCCAAAGTGACAAATGTGGTGTCAAAACAAACAGGCCACTTTATCTTGGATGATGTTGATATGACTGAGACCAAGTGTTATCTGTAAAAGATGGAAAGACTTTGAAGAGTGAGGAACTCAGTCACTCACTGCTGGATATGCCACCTCTGATCTACTCTTGTAGTCATAGTATTTACAAGTTGATCCAGTTCAGTTTTTGGTTAATGGAAACCCCAAGGATGTTGTTGTGGAACTCAGCAATGATAATGCCACTGAATATCAAAGGTAGTTAGACATTTTCTTGTTGGAAAGAGCCATTGCTGCCACTTGTGGAGCACAAATATCACTTACCACATACCAGTCTGTACCTGTATATTGTCCAATTCTAAATGCATGAAGGTATGGGTCATTTCCTATTCTGAACAGCTGCTAATTTTCAGATGTGCTCTTCACACAAAGTGTTTCAGGAATGTAGAATACATTAAGATTTCTAATAAAATATAGGGGTTTGGAAGAAAAATTCTGTTAGTAAATTGGTAGGATAGATTCAACCGCTGAATGGTCTGCTCTTAGCTTGCTACAAAATGACATAACTATCACAGAAACCATTAGGATATATTTTTTGAACATCATTAAGTAGTGAAATTATGTAGGTGGGACTATCCTTGGACGTGTAGATAATAGTTTTGTCAATGTATCTCCAAATAAATGCCTTGAATCTGTCATATTTTAGCTTTTAGATACCAAGGACCATGTGACCACTGACATTTTAAATTCATATGAGATATACATCCTCCCTGTATGGAATGTTGATGGCTACGATTACACATGGACAACGGTAACACGTTTAACTTGCTCATGGATAAATTAAAACTTTTATTTAACATAATAATTTTCACGATTTGTGGATACTGCAAGCTAATCCGTAACCAGAGATGATGCTGTGTGGCTATTGTTACAACAATTGATCTGTGTTTCAATTCCATTTCAAATTATGAAAATGTAGCAGTTTCACAGGAATCTCTGGAGTATTCAAGGCAAGATACAAGCAAAATCTGCACTTTTTACTGCAAAGTGTTAGCTTGGATTCAGGGGTAACACACTTCTGAATCAGAAAATGGTACAGAAGTACAATATTTAAGATCTCCAAGAAATCTCTATGTATCAGCTGTGGAAGAATTTTGCCATTCTCAGTGCAGAACTGGGGGAAGCGCTGAACTGTCAAGAGGTGCTTCCTTTCTACCGAGCTGTTAAACTGAGCCCCCATCTACCTCTTCAGAGGCATCATTTAAAAGAGAAGTTAAAACAAAATCCTACAGTTTAGAATTTTCCATATTGTCACTTGGTTACAACTCAAACATTAAACATTTAAACCAAAATGTTCTAAATTGAATATTTCAGAATCGTTTTTGGAGGAAGAACCTTTCCAAGCATAATATGGGGCAATGCATTGGTACTGACCTAAACCGCAACTGGGATGCAGGCTGGGGTGGTGAGTAGTTTAAACATTTCAATGCACAAGGCTTAAACCATAATGTTTATTCCAACTTTCCCTTTGGCTGAACTGCCTCCATATTGATAACAATTATTGTCCAATTCTGTGACCGTCTTATATTGCTTCAAGAAACCTCCATCTGCTGTGCAAGTTTTGTTACTTTCAGTGTTGTAAGCAGACAATTTGTCACAGGGACATTTATCGCTAGTTGTAAGTGAAGCCATTCACTCGAAGCATGCCACAGCAATAGATTTAATGAATGAACATAAAAATGACGATAACTGGGTCAAGAAAGAACAATTGGTTAGTTCTACCACTGCTATCACGGACAGATGCAACTGCCTCAGAGAGATTGCTGAGGATAAGGACATGTAGGTTTATCCCTCCTCCTTTCACTATCTGCTACAGACCTAGGACTTGACCAACTTGGACAATAATAGTGCTCCTATCCACTGTTGGTAATAAAGATTGAAGCTCCCCCATTCAGAGTACGTTTGGTGCCTTTAATACTCTTAGTCCAAGTGTTGCTCAATTTGGAGGACCACTGATTCATCAGCTGAAAATGGTAGATGATAATCAGGAAGACTTTTCCTCATAATTATCACCTGGGATGGCATAGTCTCATAACTAAAGCATCCCATATTCATTCTTGACCTCCAGTTTGCATATGCAGCCATACAAGTTTCTCCCTGGAGCTCTGGTTTCCTCTCTCATCCCAAAGATATGTGGATTGGTAGGTTAATTTGCAACCAGAAATCGCCTCTAATGTGTAGGTAAGTGGTAGAACCTGAGAGAACATAGTGCGAAGGAATATGGACATGGACTTGAAGAGTTCAATGGCTTTCCTATATACAGTGAGGAAACATGTAAATAAATTTACTCATGTTTGACCTGATGTCATGAGACCAGAATCAATATAGACTAGTCCGTGGTATTCTCTCCCACCTGCATATCTCTGTGCCCCTCATGAGTTCATCCTGCCGCTGGGACAGGACATATCCAGAAATTGTGATGAAGGAAAATCAAAAAAAGCTGCAGATGTTGGAAATTTGAAATAAAAACAGAAAATGTTGTCAAGAGAAATGTTCTCTGTGGAAAGAGAAATAGAGTTAACAAGACCCTTCTGATGAACTAATTCTGTTTCTGTTTTTGTGATGAAGGAGTCTGGCACATTGTCTATAAGATTGTGCTTGTATAACCTTGAGGAGCTCTACTGTCTGCCATTCACCAGTATAAGAAACAATTGTCCACCTTGTGGGTGCTGATTGCTCTGTACTGTCCATAACCAGGGGTATACACACTTCACCATTAGGTTCATGATCCAGAGTGTGGGGTGATAATGTGCAAACACTTGGCTAATCTTGGATCTCTTTTTGAAATTGACCTCAATATGTGCAAGTCCAAAAGAGCCAAGAACTTGGTTGCAACATGTGGTCAGCATCACCAACTCAATAATAAGACAATAAGTATCATCCAGAGGATGATACATCCCAGTAGTCTGTGCACAGGAGTGATAAAATCTTACCAGGCCTCACAATCAACTTGCCTTTTTGATAAGGACAATGATCATTAGCACCATCGATTCATCCACCATTTGCCCAGATCCCATGGTGTTGTTGCATGGTTTTGACAGATATCTGGGTTCATTTTAAGAAATTCAAAAGTGATACTAATTTACACAGTAAGATTCACAAAAATGAGATAAATGACTGGATGTTTTATTCTGAAGCTGAATGTGTGATAAATATTAGCTATTATGCACCTCCCAGCTTCAACGTAGGGATCTTTTACTTCTCACAACTTTGGTGCACTCCCTCAATACTCTACTGACATGTCAGTCAAGAAAATGTCCTTGTGGGATTCCAGAGGTAAGATTTCCACCAATGAGCCTAGGATAACATAATAAAATTGTATGAAATAAGTCATTATCAATGTCCTTTGGTTCCTGAAAAAAACTGTTTACTGAATGCAGCAACCTGCCATTTGATATGCCAGCTGGAACTTTAACTACCCTAATAAAATAATCCGTGGTGACTGAATATTGTTCTAACATCACCAATTAATTGCCATGCCTGAATGATAAAGACAAAGATGCTGAATGGGTAAAGAGCTGAAGATAAGGCACCTGCTGAAAAAAGCCACAAGACCATTTCTGCTGCAAAATTATCATTGTAATTTCTCCATGAATATTTCCTCAGTGAAATACTATCCCATGAGCCGGGCTCACAAGCTCACAAAAATGAATTCACATAAACTTGCATTTATACAGCACATTTCACCTGAAGGTTTAGACCCAATAAAGCAATTTTGAATTGCAGTCAATGTTGCTTTGTAGGAAGTACAAAAACAAAATCTGCAGCACAGGATCAGACAAGCAACAGTAAGATAATGACAAAATAATCTGTTTCATTGGTTTTGGTTGAGCAATAAACAGTGGCCATGATATCCAAGAGAATGTCCCCAGTTTTCACCAAAATAGACATTTTATAACAATTTGGAGACCTGATGGAACAATGGTTTAACACCCCGGCCAAAAGAAACATCATCACAGAAGCAGCATTTCTGCAGAAAGGCAGTGAAAGATCATCAAAAAAAGATTCACCCCAATTTTTTGGCTGGCAAATAAACAATATCCATGAATTCATGTGAGAGAGGTCACTGGACAAGTGTACACAATACAGTTGGGTATCTTCACATGAAAATTAGTCTGAAATAGCTCCCAAAACACTGAGGAGTTCATATCTGCAAGGTCTTTAGATCTATAATACCACAAAATGTAGACAAATTTGCACTAGCAAATCCAGTTTTTATGGCAATAACTAATTTCACACAGATTATCCTATTGAAACTGGACTATGATAAAAGTGAACATGTACTGCTGATTTAAGATAGTACAACAATCTAAAAACGTTAAAGTATTCAGAAAAGGAGCTTAAATAAATTAAGCTTCACCATGAGAACTATGTTTGGTGGGAATTTAACAACCTATTAGCATATTTTGGTTATTTTCCCTTTACAGGTCATGGTACATCAAACAACCCATGCAGTGAAATATACCGTGGACAATACCCAGAGTCAGAACCAGAGGTGAAAGCTGTAGCTGCTTTCATTAGACAGAGATCTGATCACATCAAGTGCTATATCTCAATACATTCGTACTCTCAAATGATTTTGTTTCCATATTCCTACAAAACATCCAAATCGAAGGATCATATTGAGTTGGTAAGGAATTTCTCAAATGTTGTAAAATTGCTTATGTATTTACATGAAAGAGCAGCCATTAATTTTATATCAATTAATCCTCATCATCTCTCTATTCTTTAGAATTACTTGGCAAGGAAGGCTGCCAGTGCTCTAAGGTCATTGCATGGGGTCAGGTACACATATGGGAACTCAGCAGAAACAATCTGTGAGCATGGCTTTTATATTTTTAAAGTTCGCTAAATAGCACAGTAGAACAATTCACAGTGATGATTTAAGAAGTCTCTTTGATGCATTAATGGATTTCCATTCTACATTGGAGGGCGTTCAGCTCATAGTCACTGTGCTGGCTCTATGGTTATCCAATTAATTATGCTTACATGCTACTTTACTACTGCCCTGCACTTTTCTCTTGAGGTATTCATCAGGGATAAGCAACAAATAATGGCTGTATCAGCTACACCCATTTTTGGTAAATGAATAACAAAAGTTGAAGTTTCTTCTGAACATGACCACTGAATCTGCTTCCATTATTTTTACAAGCTGTGCATTCCAGATTACAACAATTCACTGTATAAAATAATGATTAATTATGTTGCCTCTGATCTTTGTCAACCACCCTAACTCTAATATTTAAAAATCACAGCAACTTTAGTCATTATAATTTATCACAATGCACCACACAGAATATAAAGCATATTCAGACACATATGCAGTCCCATGATGATCTGGAGGCCAAACGTGCACCAGACAGGATGGACACATCAACTTTCAAAACTTAAATACCTTTCTCAGCATATTGCAGTTTAATTGCATTCTTTTATATCATTGTTAAGATTGATAATGTCTAAGTTCACAGAAGATGCATAAACTTCCAATGAAATACATCTTGTCACAGTAAATCACTCACTTCCTTACCAAGAGTTGAAAAATAAATTAACTACTGGAAAGTTCATTAACGTCTTAACTGGGTTGTAACTTCATCACAGAGGGAACAGACAACAGACTAACCAAATGATAATCAATGATGATGATTTTTGAACTTTGTTATTTTGAAATAAAATTAAAGATCTCATGGAACTGAAGGCAGTTAGAGTTCATTTAGTCAGTAGGAAATGGTGTGGGAATAATTAGTGTGTATTCAAATTGTGATGTCACACAGAGACCTGTTCTGGTGCTTCAGTTCTGTTCTAGACAGATAGCCTTTAGCCAGGTTCCCAATGAAGTGAAAATTTAGATATAGTAAGTAATGTATCTGAAAACTATTATTTGATGCTACAGGGATGCATTATTCCTATATAACTTCAGGAGCTAGTTTGGGAGGAGCCAGCAGGATTTCCATTGACAAAGAATTCTGTTAGTTTGGAATCATATTATTCGGAGTGGTGTCAAGTAATCAATCTGTGTAACTATTATTAAGATTCCAAGGATTAGAGCACAAGGCCAGTTTACAAATAGTGGTTTGTATACACTGGAATATAGAAGGTTAAGGGATTACTTGATTGAAAACCTTTGTTTTTTTTGAAAAAGGTATTGATAAGGTAAATTGAGGGAGAAACATTATGAGATCTTGTGATTACAATAACTTGTGTACATATGTTTGAATCTGTTTTTCCTTTTTATTTAAAAAGTATTTGAGTCTCTCTTATTGATCCACCTTGTACTTGGAAATCCATCTGCCAGACTTGTGTCCACTCACTTTATCAATGCCTCTTTGTAACTTAATGCTTCATCCTACAATACTTACTAAACCTAAATTTTCACATCACTGAACATTGAACTGAAATACCAGAACAGATCCTTGTGGGACATCACAATTTGAGAACACACCGATTATCCCTACCATCTAAACAATCTCTAGCTGCCATCAATTCCAATGACCTTTAATTTTAGCTACAAGTCCCTTGTATGCAACCTTGTGGAATGCCTCTGAAAATCCACTTAAACTACTAGAGAAACAACTTTAGTTACTTCCTTAAAAAATTAAGCTCATGAGATATGATTTACCCTCTATAAATTCAAACTGGATTTCAGAAAGACTCATGGACAGACTGAAACCTGTCCTGTAAACCTTTGACCATACTTCCTGGCTACTGGACCACAAGAAGAACTACATTAAGAGACAATCTTTCTACCCCAACTTTGCAGCAGAAGTCAACTGTGATGCCTCCACAGTTGGTGGAGCTGAGTGTTGCTAACTTAACACAGACTATGAAGTGAACCTGGGTCTAACGTGGCTTGTTAACTATTGGATGAATTTATCGACCTGCGAAATGATCCTCTACTAGGGCTAGTTAACAAGAAGTAATGGCTTGGAAAGGAAAATTTTCAAAATAGATCTCTAAATCTCTTTCTCATCATTGTTACAGATTTATCTGGTGGATGTTCGGATGACTGGGCTTATGACTTGGGCATTAAATATTCATTTACTTTTGAACTTCGTGATACTGGGAAATATGGCTTTTTACTCCCACCTGAACTAATAAAACCAACTTGTGAAGAGGCCATAATTGCTTTGAAAGAAATCCTACACCACACCGTTCAAAATGCTTGAACAACATTGATTATTTTTTCATGAACATCAACAGAAATGTTTGGATGCAACTGTTCTCTGGCTTTTTTTATGTGCATGTACTATAATTTTGCTAGTTTACAATCCATTCCAGACAATACTGTCAATTTTGAATCAAAATATTTTAATTCTCCAATTATTTGAATTTAACAAATATGTAAATTTAGTGCTTAAAATTTGAATTAACTGACTGAATTAAAAGTGTACACTATTTAGTTTTTGGGCAGCGAGTTTCTGCAGGAGATCAGCTATGATTTAAACTAGTTAGATGTATATATCTGAGAGAAAGAATCATGTTTAGTGAGATACCAAAGGAATTCCTTAGATACTAATACTGAGGCTGTTGCAATGACCTAGGAATTATATTTTTGGGGATGCTTCTAATAGAACAGGAAAAATTTTCCTTATTAATCTATTTTTGACTAACGTTTGAAGACAAAACATTATTGACCTGGCCGTGGCATCATGGAGCATCTTCAATAGTTTTGTCAGAAGAAAAATTCCACATTTGGATTTTAAACTCCCTCTAAATTTGACAAATGTGGAGACTCCAACATGTAACATTGGTCGGGGAACTGCAAAGGAAAAAAATTTTAAAAGATGGTAAACTTCTTGTCTGAGATGAATGTACAATGGCTCAGAAAGCAGCCACTGGAGATTTAGAACAAATGCTGCAAGATCTTAAACACAATAATAAATTGATGGAAGATGTTACTTCAGTGGTAGCTGGAGATTTTCGTCAAATGCTATCAGTAATTCCACAAAGTAATAAAACAAACGAATTGAAAGCCTGTATTAAAACATCACATCTCTGGGAAATGTTAAACAATTCCACTTTAAAACCAATATGCAAACACATTTTACAGGCAATCCATCTGTGAGAGAGTTTGCTTTGAATTTACTTACATAGGAAATGGGGAAATTAAACACAAAGACTCAACAGTAATGATTTCAATGAAAAACTGAGCTGAATTGTTACACCACTTCATGACCTAGTGCAAGCTGTTTTCTCAAATGTCACTCAGCACCAATTATGGACTCGGTACATCAGGTTATAATGTTGCAATTTCACCAGTTAATACTAATACTTACTGCATGACTGGTAGCGTGAAAGAGCAATTTTAGCACCAAAATAATGACTCAGTGCATAAATAAAGATCTTCTTTATAAGCTTCCCAGACAACTTGTACAATATAAATCTATTGAATGTGTGACAATGAGGCTGTGCATTTTCCTGCTGAACTTTTAAACTCTGTCACCACCTGAACCATAGAACCATACAGCACAAAACAGGCCCTTCGGCCCACCATGTTGTGCCGTCCATCAAACCACCCTCACACTATCTAAACCTTTCCTCCCGCATATCCCTCCATCTCACATTCCTCCATGTGCCTATCCAACAAACTCTTGAACCTGTCCAATGTATCTGCCTCCACCACCACCCCAGGTAGTGCATTCCATGCACCAACCACTCTCTGGGTGAAAAACCTCCCCCTGACATCTCCCCTGAACCTCCCACCCATAACCTTAAAGCCATGCCCTCTCGTCTTGAGCATTGGTGCCCTGGGAAGGAGGCGCTGGCTGTCTACTCTATCTATTCCTCTCAATATTTTATATACCTCTATCATGTCTCCCCTCATCCTCCTCCTTTCCAGTGAATAAAGCCCTAGCACCTTAAGCCTCTCCTCATATTCCATACACTCTAATCCAGGCAGCATCCTGGTAAATCTCCTCTGCACCCTCTCCAACGCCTCCACATCCTTCCTATAATGTGGCGACCAAAACTGAACACAGTACTCTAAGTGTGGCCTAACTAGAGTTTTGTAAAGCTGCATCATCACTTCGCGGCTCTTGAACTCAATCCCATGACTTATGAAAGCTAACATCCCATTGGCCTTCTTAACTGCTCTATCCACCTGTGAGGCAACTTTCAGTGAACTGTGAATATGAACCCCCAGATCCCTCTGCTCCTCTTCACTGCCAAGTACCTTGCCATTTACCCTGTACTCTGCCCTGGAGTTTGTCCTTCCAAAGTGTACCACCTCACACTTCTCCGGATTGAACTCCATCTGCCACTTGTCAGCCCAGCTCTGCATCCTATCAATGTCCCTCTGTAAGTTCCGACAGCCCTCCACACTATCCACAACACCGCCGATCTTAGTGTCGTCCGCAAACTTACTAACCCAGCCCTCCACCCCCTCATCTAAGTCATCTATAAATATCACAAAAAGTAGAGGTCCCAGAACCGATCCCTGCGGGACACCACTAGTCACTGCCCTCCAATCCGAGGGCACTCCTTCTACCACAACCCTCTGCTTTCTACAGGCAAGCCAATTCCTAATCCACACAGCCAAGCTTCCCTGGATCCCTTGGCCTCTGACCTTCTGAAGAAGCCTACCATGAGGTACCTTATCAAATGCCTTACTAAAATCTATATAGACCACATCCACCGCAAAGAACTCTATCAGGCTTGTGAGGCAAGATTCTCCCTTCACAAATCCATGCTGGCTGTCCTTAATCAGTCCATTATTCTCCAGGTGTTCATAGATCCTATCCCTTAGAATCCTTTCTAACAGTTTACCCACCACAGACATAAGGCTCACCGGTCTGTAATTCCCTGGACTATCCCTACTACCTTTTTTGAACAAGGGGACAACATTCGCCACCCTCCAATCCTCCAGCACCATCCCCGTGGACAACGAGGACTCAAAGATCCTTACCAGTGGTTCAGCAATCTCCTCCCTCGCCTCTCGAAGCAGCCTGGGGAAAATCCTGTCAGGCCCTGGAGATTTATCCGTCTTGATATTATTTAACAACTTCAACACGTCCTCTCTCTTCATATCTACAACCTCGAGAACATTACCCTTACCAGCACTCCCTTCCGCGTCATCAAGACCCCTCTCCTTGGTGAATACTGAAGAGAAGTATTCATTGAGAACCTCTCCCATTTCCGCCGCCTCCAGGCACATTCTCCCACCTTTGTCTTTAATCAGACCTACCTTTACCCTAGCTATCCTCCTACCCTTCATGTAGGTGAAAAAGGCCTTGGGATTTTCCTTAACCTTACTAGCCAATGCCTTTTCATGTCCCCTTCTAGCTCTCCTCAGCCCTTTCCTAAGTTCCTTCCTCGCTACTCTATATTCCTCACAGGCCCTGTCTGAACCTTGCTGCTTATACCTCACATATGTTACCTTCTTCTCCCTAACTAGTCGTTCAACCTCTCTCGTCACCCACGGCTCCTTCACCCTGCCATTCCTTCTCTGCCTCACCAGGACATATTTATCCCTAACATCCTGCAAAAGATCCCTGAACATCGACCACATCTCCATGGTACATTTCCCTTCAAAAAGGATATCCCAATTTACACTCCCAAGTTCTCTCCTTATAGCCTCATAGTTCACCCTTCCCCAATTAAATATCTTCTTGTCCTCTCTGCACCTGTCCCTGTCCATGACAATTTTAAAGGTTATGGAGCAATGGTCACTGTCCCCCAAATGCTCACCCACCAATAAATCCTTCACCTGTCCCGGTTCATTTCCTAAAACTAGATCTAGCATGGCATTCCCTCTAGTTGGCCTGTCAACATACTGTGTCAGGAATCCCTCCTGGACACATTTAACAAATTCTGTCCCATCTAAACCTTTGGCACTAAGCAGGTTCCAGTCTATATTTGGGAAGTTGAAGTCTCCCATTATAACAACCCTGTTATTTTTGCTTCTCTCCAAACACTGCCTGCCAATCTGCTCCTCTATATCTCTACCGCTACCGGGGTGCCTACAGAATACTCCTAGTAGAGTAACTGCTCCTCTCTTGTTCCTTACTTCCACCCATACAGTCTCTAGAGATGATCCTTCTACAACATCCATCCTTTCCACAGCTGTAACAGTGCCCCTTACCAGTATTGCCACCCCTCCTCCTCTTCTCCCCCCCTTCCCTATCCCTCTTAAAACACCGAAAACCAGGAATATTCAATATCCACTCCTGCCCTGACGTCAGCCACGTCTCAGTAATAGCCACATAATCTGGGATGACATCATATAATCTTGAACTAAAAGATGCTCCAATCATGCTAAATCAGGAATTTGGATCCACCAATACATGCAACTGCACAAGACTATTAGTTCAAAAATTACTACCACATGTAATTGAGGCTGCAGTAATGACTGGTAATGCTATTGGGGAAAACGTCTTCATCGTTCAGATATCAATTATCCCATTTGATCTATATTTTCAATTCAAGAGACTTCAGTTCCCTGTTCAACTTAGTTTTGCTATGAGCATTAACAAGGCACAAGCACAATCACTAAAAAGTTATTGACCTTAATCTCGAAACTCAGTGCTTTTCCCAGGGTCAGCTATATATTGGGGATTGTCCAGAGTTGGAGTTAAAAATAATCTCGACATTTTTATACCAGACTGAAAAGGAAGAAATATAGTTTATTCTGAAGCACTTTAACATTGAAATCAAGTAAATTTACACATTGTGCATAGGTACATATTTACTTAAAGAGTCCTATATTAAATGTAATTTTTATATTTACTTTCAGTATGTTTTTATTGGTAACTTTAGTTAAACTTAATAACTTTAACCCTGTAATTATATCATTCATGGAATAATTATATATTTGTTAGATTTTATTTCATTTTTGAAGAGTGCTATAAAACCTGACTGCATGGAAATAAATGCAAACATCATGATTGTCAACATAATAACCTGAGCAATGTCAGGTATAGCAGCTAGTTTATAATAATTCCCAACCGTTAGAATAATTTATAACAATGTAACAATTGGAAGTGTGTTGAGTAAATTTTTCAATTTTACCCTTGAAAATATTCTTATTCCCTTGAATGCAACAAAAATGGGAAAAGTTCAAGTAAGCAAAGGATTCTTGCTGAGATTGGTGGGGGATGCAGTGTTCATGCATGTGTAGCTCAATTCGTTCACATTTATAGTTCTCCAAACCAGGTAATTTCAAAATCCACATGGATAGTTTTACCATTTGGAAATACTCCATTTATTTGAGTCCACATGAGCAGACTGGCACCATCATTTATGGACTGGGTACATCAGGATATATTGCTGCAATTTCACTGTAATTCTTGCTGCAATACATGACTGGTAAGCATTTTGTTGATTATCCAGTTGGAACCACTCTTGCTACTAAGGTGCTACTTACAGAGTTAAACAGAACAGAGTGGGAAGTCTTCCGCCACCCATTGCAAACTTCTCTCCCCCAACTCACATGATAAACTTTTCTTCCAGATTCAAATGATGGGTCAGAGTGGTTGATCACTCACCTTGGGATTCTGCATTCTTCCCAAGGTCAAAATATTATTCAGTTGATCACAGAGGGTTAAGAATTTCAATTGATGGCTACCTTATCCAAAATTAAACTCGATCACAGAGACCTTGCTTCCCTTCCTCAAAACAAAAGTGGTCATGGCTACCAGTCAATCATTGGATAATTGTCAGAGATGGGTGAAAGGCCTCATTAAACACATGGAGAAAAACTAGGTGCTCATGATTCATACAACAATTTAGGCTGTTCAAGATTATGCTTAAAGCACATTAGATTTTCAGACAAATCTATCATTTGCATATTATGTGAAATGGAGCACTGTGGTTTATTTAAAAATGCCTAGAATAAAAACGCCATCCCCTAGAAATCTATCTTTGCTCGTAGGCAGGCATAAATTGCAAAATACTGTACTAAAGATCCTGGCAAGTTTAAAAGATAAGAGGCCCAATGAGCCTAAACAAGTATTTGGTTTAAGCAAAGAAACATGGAATTAAAGAAGCTCCTTCAGGTTATGCAAAACAGCAAGTTATCTAATAGTAGTAATATGTTAAGATTCTTCTTTCTCAGTTGAGTTATTTAATAAATCGAGGCATGGCAGGGCACCTCAGAATGTGGAATGTTCAACAACAACAAAGTGGAAAATCCTGGCTGCTCTTCCATGCCCTGAAAAACCATTGGTGCAAGAAGTGTTGTTAGCTGGAGACTCCTGTGCTCTGGGTCAAGTAACAACTGACATCACCACAGCACATCTGCGAGGCTGTGTTTTGTGGACAGCATGTTTCAGGAGGAGGTGGTCAGTCACACTGTTGCTCATGACAATGCAGGATTAGAGGGAATGGGTAACTGCCATAGAGACAAACGTGAGCAGGCAGGTAATTCAGGAGACCCACAAGTGTATCTTGCTTTAACCAGTATTCAGTTGGTTACTGTTGGGGGAGAAGTTTCCCGGATGAGTGTGGATGGACCCAAGACCATATTGTGGCTCAGCTGTACAGGGAGGATGGGGAAAGGCCAAAAGGGTAATAATTATAGGGGATATTATAACAGTCAGGCATTTTTGTTGCAGAGTGATTCTAAGATGGCATGATGCCTCGCTGGTGCCAAGATTAAGGATGTCTCAGTGGTTGCAAATCATTTTCGAGAGGGAGGGTGCACAGCAAATATTGTGATCAACACCAGGACCAATGACATAGACAAAAGGAAAGGGATGAGATCCTGCAGATTTTAAGTATTAGGGAAAGAGATTAAGAACCAGAACCTCAAAGTTAACAATCTCTCAATTACTCCAGTGCTACATTAAATAAAGAAATAAAAGGATTGCAGGGATAGCTGGAGAGGTAGTGCAGGTGAAAAGGCTTTAAATGTTTGGGGCATTGGGTTTAATTCTGGGGTAGGTGAGACTGGTATAGGTCAGTCAGATTACATCTCAACAGATTAGGGATCAACATTCCCAAGGAAAGATTTCCTAGTACTGTGGGGAAAAGTTTAATCTAGTTTTGCAAGGGCTGGGCACAGGAAGGTAGTATTAAAAGTGAGAGGGAGAGATAAATTGTAACAGAAGATTTTTATAGAGAAGCAGACTGAAAGAAAGTACAGGGTGTATGATGGCTTACACTGCATTATGTAAATGCAAAAGGCATATAAAGTTGGTGAGTTACAGGCACAAATAACCATGTGGAATTACAATATTATAGCAATAACAGAGACTAAGCCAAAAAGGGCTGAAGTGCATTCTAAATATTCCAGGAAAAATGGAGAAGGGAAGAAAGGAGTAGGAGAGTCAATATAATTAAGGAAAGTATGACAGCACTGGAGAGGATGGACAACCAGGACAATCAAAGACAGATCTGTATAGAAATAAGGAACAATAGCTTATACTGCGGGGATTATTTTATAGTTCGCCAAATGTGGGAAGAATATTCCAAAGCAATTTTGCACAGATGTACAAAAGCCACAGGGTAGTGATAACAAGGGACTTCAACTATATAAATATACACCAGGCTAACAATAACAAAGGTCAAAGGTGGGGAGGGGGAATATCTCTTAAGTGCCTTCAAGAGAACTTTCTGGGTTTCAGGCCCAGTGAGGAAGGCGATATTGCTGCATTTATCTCTTGGAAATCAGCCAGGCTGAATGGAGCAAGAGTCAGTGGAAACATCTATGAAACAGCAATCATCACAAGGTTTAGAACAACTATGGAAAAGGATAACTCTTAATATAGAAATATTGATGGGATGAGAACAGATCTGCCCCCAGTAATTGGAATTAAAACTTGGCAGCCAAAACTGTGATTGAACAACTTAAAGTAGAGATGGTTCAGCTGTATTCTAAGTACAGTTCTGTGGGAGATGTAGGGAAAGTAAAGCCTCAGCTCCCTAGATAACCAAAAGATAGGGAATTTTAAAAAAAGCATATGGAAGATGCCAGATTACAAATGAGAATCAGGCTAATTACAGTAAGTTCAAAAAGAAAGTTAAGAAAAAGGGCACAGAAAGAGCAAGAGAAAAGAATGGCAGCAAACATAAAAGGAAATCCAAAAATGATGTATAGGCACCTAAATTAGAAGGGAGACGCAAGACAAGTGGGACCAATCAGAGGCCACAAAGGGCATAATTGTGGAACCAAATCAGTATCTTACAGCAGTCTTCACCAAGAAAGACACCGCAGACGTCAGCAAAGACAGATGTAATTGAGATGAAAACAGAAAATGCTGGAAACACTCATCAGGTAAGGAAACATCTGTGGAGAGAGAAACAGAATTAACTTTTCAGTTCAATGGCACTTAATCAGAACTGATCAGTTCAGCACACTAGCGCAGCAATTAGTGCTGGCTCACAGCTCCAGGGATCCTGACCTTGTGACACATTCTCTTTGTGACTGTTTGCGTTTCCTCCAACTTCTCCAGTACCATACCACATCCCAAAAGTATGCCGGCTACTGTAAATTACTCCTTAATGGTTTAAAAAAAGGAATTGAAAGGAATTTGACAAGCACATGTGAAGATGGCAAAGTGCTGCAGCTAGTACAACTGATGCCTTGCAGCACCAAAGACCCGGGTTCAATCCTGACCCTGGGTACTGTCTGTGTGGAGTTTGCATGTTCTTCCTGTGATGGCATGGGCTCCCGTGGTGCTCCTGTTTCCTCCCACATCCCAAAGACATGTAGGTTGGTAGGTTAATTGACCGCCATAAAATTGCCCCAGCGCATATAGGTGAGTTGTAGAATTGGGGGGGGGGGGGGGGGGGGGCGTTGATGGGAATGTGAGAAAATAAAAAAGGGATTAATGGAGGATTAGTGAAATAGATGGTTGATGTGGACTCGGCGAGCTAAAGGGCCTGCTTCTGCACTCTGTCTCTATGATTGACCATGAGAATCAGTTACAGGGATAGAGGGAAATAAGGAGAGAAGGAATGGTACTAATGGGATTGCTCACATGGATGCTGACATAGAATCCATGGGCTGAATGATGTCTTTCTGTTCCATTATAAGATTGGCAGAGGGTTCAAAATGGAATGAAGGTGTTTGGCAAATATTCAAAAATAACATGAGGAAATATTTTTCAAAACAGCAGGTGGTTAGAGTTTGGAATACATTGCCAGGAGTAGTAGTGGAGGCCGACTCACTTGTGGCAATTGAGGAAGCAAGGCAAGTATGTGAAAGGAAAGAATTTGTAGGGCGGTGCAGAGAGGTCAAGGAGTGAGACTAGCTCAACTGCTCTTATATACAACTGGCATAGTCTCAGAAGGCTTCAGGCAAGGAGCCCTTACACCTGCCCTCTCTTACCAGTTGTGAATTTGACCTGAACTTCCTTAGCTGGGGCAAAACTTGTCATGGCTCACAAAGGAGCAGTACAACTCTATATTCTTTACTAGTTTATTGTATTTACAAATACTCTGCAAACACTACAAAACAAGCAAGAGATATCATAAAAATACTAAGTGCAAAGAAAACAGTAAATATATAAAAAAAACTACAAAATACAAAGCAAAAACTACAAAATAAACACTACCGACCCCCTTAAACCATTACCACTTTTATCTTTAAACAGGATTATGTTAACTCTAGTTGAATCCAAATACAACCCACTCCAAAATTCACTCAGTGGAGTTTGTCCCATCTGTACAGGTGATCAATCCTGTCCACAATGTGTTTCCAAGTTTCCGAAGTCTGCCCTTCAAATACCCTTGTTAAAATGCAAAATTCACATCTGTGACAATTTGATTGATGTGAACCCCTCACTTTTGATTTTATCATACAGCCAGTCTATTCTTGAGGTCATAAATTGCTTGATTTAATTAGTTCTTGTCATCAGTTTTCATAGAAAAGATATTTTGACAAGAAACAAGTCTGAGCTTATCGACACCATGGACAGTTCTTCCTTATTTGAACACTTTCTGTAGACTTGAATACTCCAAACTTGAAAACTCCAAACCTCCTTTGGAAAGATGTTTTTTTAATCTTACCTCTACAGAGACCTTTTTCCCTCATTCTATGTATCCACATGGAAAGATCTTCACTCATACCAGTGTATTAAAGGAGGTGGCCATGGAAATAGTGGATGTATTGATTGTCATGTTCCAAAATTCTACAGATTATGGATCTGTTCTTTCATATTGAAAAGTGGCAAATGCAACCCTACTAGGTAAAAAGAAGAGGAAAATAGAAAATATTGAAATATAGACCAGTTAGCCTAACATTAGTAAGGAAAATGCTGGAGTCTACTATAAAGGACGTGATAATAGAACACTAAGAAAATATCCATGGGATTAGACAAAGTCAACATGGATTTATGAAAGGGAAACTACTTTTAGCATACCTCCTGGAGCTTTTTGATGATGCAACTGGTAGAATAGGTAAGAGAGAACCAGTGGATGTGGAGTATTTGGTTTGTTCGGGTTCCACATAAGAGGAATGTGTGCAAAATTCCCTTTGAACATAATATACCTGCATGGATTGAAAATTGGTTGATAGACAGGAAACAGAGAGCAAGGATAAATGGTTTCTTTACAGGATGTCAGACAATGAATAATTAGGTATAACAAAGCTCAATGTTTGGGGCTATTGGATTCCACTGTTTTAAATAGTTTTTTTTAAACATGTATAGTATTTAATACACTCCAAGTGGCTGTACAAGATATAACCGCTTCTTAGCTTATTGGTTCATCCATCAGCTGAATACGTGTTTTCTCATTGGTTGATTTTGCCACAGATCTCTAATAGGTTTTCTGATTGGACTATTGTTATCTAAGGAGTACCTCTTACCTCAGGTATAAAAGGTGTCGTTTCTTGTTCATCACTTTCTTGCTTTTCTTGCCCTCTCTCTTGCCTCTATTTCACTCTTGCTTATCTTGCTTGCCCCTCTCTCTCTTGCTCATTTTAGTTCCTTTGTCTCAGCTCGGCTCAGCTCATCTCCTAGTAGTAAAGCTAGTGTCATGTGTTCTGTGACTGTTTCTTTGTTTTAAACTTTTCCAACAAAACTCTGTGAAGCACCAAGTTGTTTTCAACTCACTCTTGGACTCCTGAAAGAACCTGCTGATTTGGAAATAACCGGATCTAACAGGGCTGAGCAATTCAATGATTTAGATCAGGGAACTGAACTCCTGTTTGCCAACAACATGAAACTGGATAGGATTGTGCAAAAGACAGAGATTTCAAGGTAATTTAGACAAATTGATTGGGGGCAAATACATGGCAGATGCAGCATAGTGTGCACAAGTGTGAAGTTATCCACTTCAGCATGAAAAACAGAAAGGCAGGACCTTGGTAAGATTACACACAAAATATTGTATACAGTTCTGATCCCCTTGTTTAACTTGACATGGAGGGTGTGCAACAAAGGTTCACTAGACTGAATCCTGGTTTGGAGAATTAAAGTGACAGACAACAAGCAACTCAGGATTGCCTATGTGGACTAAATGCAGCTGCTCTACAAAGCAATCACCCAATCATTGTTTGGTTTCCTCAACGTAAAGGAGATCACATTGTGAACAAATGAATACAGTACACTACATTGGAAGAAATGCAAGTGAATTAGTACTTCACCTGCAAGAACTGATTTGGTCCCTGGACATTGAGAATGAAAGAGGCAAAAGGACAAGTTTTGAATCTCCTGTGTCTGCACAGGGAAGTGACACAAGGGGAACTGTTGGTGGAGAGAGAAGAGTGGATCAGGGAGTCACAAAGTTTGGCACCCTTGCCCCACTGAACTATTTCTTCCAACACTGACTTTATCCTTTCTTTTCAAGTCCTGTCCCTTCCCACTTGCATTCCAAACATCCTATGCCACTTTGAAATGTTCCAATTCCCTTGTCCTCCAACCAGCTCATCTTCATCATGTACATACAATCCCTCTTCACCTCCATTCTGCATCAGGATGGGCTGAGGTCTCCCTGCTTCTTCATTGAACTTTGGCACAACCAGTTCCCCACCACTAACACACTATTCATCTGGGTGAAGTAATTCTCACATTCAACAATTTCAGTGATTGCACATCCTCTTGATCAAAAGTGTACCATGGGAATTTGTATGGGCCCAATTTACAACTGTCTTTTTGTGGGATATGTGGAATAAATTTAGTTTCGATCCTGATGGGGCCCCTTCCCTCAATTTGACTACTACATTGGTGTCCTTCTTGCACTTGTGCAGAACTCAAAAAATTCATTTTTGGGGCCAATTCCACCACCTTCTCACTTTCACATGGTTTATCCCTGTCTTTTCCTTTTCTGGATCTCTGTATCTCCATCTCAGAGCTTAGGCTAGCATAAAGCATCCAATACAAGCTAGAGACACCCACAGCTATCTCAACTACTCTTCATCCCATTCTCCCAGCTCCTTCACATTTGCTCCAATGATGAGATTCTGAGATGTCTACCTTCTTCCTGAAATACAGCTTCCCATCCACATTAGTTAAGAGTCCTTGGCTGCATTTCATATATTTCTCATCTCTGTACACACACCCTCTCTTGTTGGACAGACTAAGGATAGACTTCTCCTGGTCCTCACCTTCCACCCCACCAGCCTACACATTCAATGGATTATCATGCGCAATGTCTGGGATCTTCAGAGATTCCACCATCAGACACTTTCCCCCTCCACTTTCAGCATTTTGTAGGGACTGTTCCTTTCACACCTCCTTATTCTGTTCTTACATCTTCACTAACCACTCCCCTTTCAGCACATTACCATGCAACCACAGGACATGCCACATCTGCACTGTTACAGTGAGGCACAATGTCAGCTTGGGGAATGGCACCTTGTCTTCCACCTGTACACGTCGCAGCCTTCCAGACTCAGTATCAAATTCTACTATCAGAGGCTAGGTCATATCATCGATGACATTGACTCAGTTTTTCTTTCTCCGTTAACACAGCCTGACCTGATGGCCAAATCCTGCTCTATTCCTCAGAGGTCATCGACCTCTGCAACTTATTCCTTTGCGCTTCCCTAGTCTTACCCTAGCAGAGGTATCCTCTTTGTCCTAGCCATTCCTCCAGCTACCACTAAGTCGTTTTCTCTCCATCCCGGTTCTGATCAAGGCTCTTCGACCTGAAACATTAACTTTTTCCACAGGCTGTTTCCGTCTTCTTTCCTGTTTCTCTAAGTTTCCTTTCAGCTGGCCCTGACAAAAACTCGTCAACCAAAACATTGACTCAGGTTCTCTGCCTGACCTGCTAGGTCTTTCCAACGTGAACCGCTTTTTGTTTGCGTTAATACAGGTCCAGCGTCTGGCTTCTCACCCACTCTCAGCGCAGCCCGACTGGGCGGCTCCCCCGCCGCCAACAGAGCGCCGCCCACAACGGCCGGCGCACGCGCACCACTCCAGCGAGGGCCGTCGCGCGGCGATGACGTCGTGACCGAACCGGGAACGAGACGGCGACGCAGTCGAGCGCGAGGGAGCGCGCGAGCCGGAGGAGAGGAGGAGGAGGCGGCGGCGACGGCGGCAGCAGCAGCAGCAGCAGCAGCAGCAGCGGTGACGGCGGAGGAAGATCATCTTCCCCCACCCCTCCCCAGCCCAGCGGCGACCTCAACCGCTCCAGGTATCATGGTTATACGCTTCGCAGCTGTGCGCCCAGGCCGGTGGGACGCTTCATGGCAGCATCTGCGAGGCCTGGCAGACCGATGAACCACGGCCCTTGGTGCCGAGTCGCCAGATGCCTCTCTCCTGGGATTGAGGTGGTCAGATGGTCCCCTCAGGACAAAAGAGCAGGCCCCGATTGTTAAAATCCTCCGTTGTCAACCAGCAGTGTATGTTAAAGGGACTTTGGGATCAGCTCCTGTGTGTGTGTGTGTGTGTGTGAGAGAGAGAGAGAGAGAGAGAGAGAGACCAGACAGCTTATTAGCTGTACTATTAAAGAATTGCCTCTAGACAAAAAAAATGCAGATGCTGGAAGTCTGAAATACAAACAGAATTCTGGAAATGCTCAACAGGTCAAGCACTCCCTTTGGAGCGAGTATTTCTAGCGTATTTTGATTTTATTTCCACTTTAGAACTAGAAAAACTTGTCCAATTCAGTTAAAACATTGGGATTTACTCAACAGTGTGAAAAATTACCAGGTATGCCCTGTCCACAAAAACAGGACAAGTCCAATCCATCTAAATGTATCTCCATTCATCTTCTCGCAATGATCAGAAGGTGTCATTGGTGACACAATGGTGTTGTGATATACTTACTAATTACTGATTATTCAGTGCTCATTTTGAGTCTTACAAGGCTACTTGGCTCCAAACCTCATTGCGCTCCTGATCCACACTTGGGCAAGAGAGCTGAATTTCTGAGGTGAGATGAGAACAATTGTGCTTCATGTTATTGCAGTACTTGACTGTGGCATCAAAAGGCACTGGTAAAATTGGAGTCAATGGAAATCAAGGGGAAACCTCTTCATTAGCTGGATTTCCTCAAGGCTTGGTCCCTGGGCTAATCATCTTCAGCTGCTTCATCAATGACCTTCCATCCGTCATGGGGTCGGAAGTAAGATTATCCATTGATGAGTGCACAAAGTACAATTCCACTCATATCTCCTCAGAAAAATGAAGGAGCCCATGCCTGCATGCAACAAGATCTAACAACATTGAGGTATTGTCTGATTTAGTAAGTAACATTTGCATGACACATGCATTAGACAGTAGCCACTACCAATAAGAGGGAGTTCAGCCACCTACTCTTGACAATCATGCATTGCTGTTGCTGAGTCTTCCAGTTCTGGGGATCACCATTGAACCAGACCAACCATATAAATACTGTGGCTATGTGCATATCAGTGTTGGAGATCCTGAGGAGTCATCCAACTCCAAACTCTCCAACATTTTTTTTCATCGTTCACAAAGCTTGTCAGAAGTGTGCTGAGATACATTATACTTACTTAGATGAGTGCAGTTGTGACAATCCTCAAGAAACACCACCAGCCTGTCTAATTGACTTCCCATGTACCAACCTAAATATTAATTGCTTCCATGAGAGCATCATGGGTGTAGTATGCACCGTCTACAAAATGCATTGTAATTACTCACCAAGGCTACTTTGGTAGCACCATTCAATTCCACAACCTCTACCAATATGGTAATAGTGGTAATACCATCACTGACAGCACCAAAAGAGATCCTGCCGCAGACAGCTTTCACCAGTTTAAAGAGGCAGTATCACCACAGCTCAATTCAGGGTGGGCAATACTAGCTTCAGTGATTCTTTTATCTTGAAAATAATTGGCAAAAGGCAAACCAATGCTGTTTAGAATGGAGAAAGAAACGTGGCATAGTATCCCCATATATCCAATGTGCTTTTTTTTAGGTTTATATAGTTTTGCAATTTCAAAATAGAAAGTTGCCATTATTATTCTCAGAAATGTATTCTACAGTGCAAAACAAAATCATTTCGTCGATCATGCCTGTGATATGAGAATGTTAGATTTATTATGGTTTTCTTATTGTTTCAAATATAATTCAAGCTCATTGTAAAAGAAAATTGTTGCCATTGTGCTTGTTTTTAAGAATTTTATTCCACATAGCTATTTGAGAATGATCTTCACAATAAATCATTCCAGATTTGCTCCTGAGTTCTTTAAAAAGAGAAGGCACATAAAGAATGCTCCCCAGTGGATTATCTGAAGATAAAAGTGAATAGAAAAAGCAAACTGCTGGAGGAATCAGCAGGTCAGGCAGCATCTGTTGAGGGAAATGGACAGTCGACATTTTGGGTTGAGACACTTCATCTGGACAAGAGTCTCTTGTGTCTCATTAAAAGTGAATAGGCCAGGTTCTACCTCATTTTACTTAGGGTGGTGATAAAAACAAAACAATTTACTTTTGATATCCTGGATTAAAAGGGAAAATAGGTTAGCTTATATGCTTTTTAGGCAATTTCTAGTTGAAGTACATGTGTATGCACGTGATGTGGGTACAAGAACAGGCTAGATCCTTTGTGTTTGAATAGCCTACAGACAGTCTTAAGTTCACAAGTAGATACTACAAACAGGATAAGGCATCAAAGGACAACAAGTGTTGTAGAGCTGCACCTCAAGAAAGGTTTCATCCTATTATAAGGGAGAAAACTTGTAAGAAAAGCAGGATTAAAAAATGTTGAATAATTGGAGGTATT
Source organism: Pristis pectinata (assembly GCF_009764475.1). NCBI lineage: Eukaryota > Metazoa > Chordata > Chondrichthyes > Rhinopristiformes > Pristidae > Pristis > Pristis pectinata. The sequence continues at coordinate 64,999,235 of NC_067408.1, read as the reverse complement.
GTCTATGGATTGTGTGTAGTTGTTACAAGAGAAATTCAAACGTGGAGGCAATTCAAGACCCATTCATGCTAACCTATTGAAGCATCTCAGCTGTTGATTGATTCTCAAGCTTTTGTCTTGTCACTTTATCTTAAAAGCTTTGTGTGAAGAACTTAATGTTTCTTTAATAATTTAAATGTATACCGTTGCCTTGTAGATGTGGCTTAATTTGAAGCTGTATTCTAGTTTTAAATTTGTCATTCACTTTCTGGATGGTATCTTTACACTATGAAATTTACTGTAAACAGACAAATAATTTCATATCCAGAGCTTCCATTGCAGGATTGACATTTTTAATAGTAAAACACATTTAATTTGAATGGCCCACAAAATTAATTTGAATTGGCAACTTGCCACTCTACATGAAAAAAGTTGTGCACCAATGCTTTAATTAACCTGTAATTTATCATCTTGTTGACAGATGTAGTATCTTCTTTACTCTAGTACTTTTGCACAATTCTTGTTAATTATAATTTTCCAAAATTTTCTTATCACATCTGGTGGACTACGTGGGCCATTATGAAGTTGTGATTTGTTTGAATTGCTGAAATTAAATGAAATGGGAGATGTGGGAATAGGTTGTGAAGAAATTTCCCTCAGCAGCTGTTTGAGGCAAAATAGACTAAAATTATTTTGAAAGATTTTAATACTTATATTGTAAAATATTACAAGTCACCAGACTGAAATGAAATGTTTTGTTGCTCCTTGGCTCTGAAAGCATCTTCATGATAATCTGCCTTTTGCATGATGAAAAAAACAAAAGAATAATGGGTGTGAATATATCATTTGCATACTTAACTGGTTGTAAGAATGGAACTCTGAATTTAAGCTGAAATCCTGCCTTCTGCTCTGCTGTTCAACAATCCTAGGATACCTGAACTGTGCAGTGCAAACTTCCTCATATTTCCCAGGAAGTCTAACAAGCCCATAGGTTTCAATGGGAAGAAATGGCTGGAAGTACAAATTAATTTCCTTCTTATTTGGTTTTATTGAGTTAATTTAAATAGACTTAATTGTTCTAGAGTTTTTTAGTTCAATTTTTTCAAAATTATTTGAAGAAATTAATTATTTTATATTTTATAGTTCTTGAGTTGTTGAATGTTTGTTAATGTCAAAGATAGTCACATTTAAACTCAATAACAGCTTTGAATATTAGTCTGGGATGGGGTCTTACCAGCTGTTAAGACCATTCTAAGAGCAAGGCCCCCCACTGAGAAGCTGGTTGTCAACTGACAGGTGAGCACAATGCAACACCAGATATCTCTGCATTTGGCTTCACCAGCCAACTGAGAGCCAGCTTTCCAGTGGGCAACTGATCTACAGCCATCTGCATGAATGAGGAAGATTATGGACAAGTGAATGGTGAATTTGGGTGGCTTGCCAGTCAGTGGAAGGTTCAGCTCGTTTTAATATGCTGATATCAAATGTTTGTATTTTGAATGGGGGTGTGAATGAGTTTATTTCACGCACAATATCCACATAAAATTATCTCCCTTGTTCTGTTGTATTGCAAAGGTTTGTGTTTTTTTATATTTACAACCACTTTGACCAGTTGCTTGATTGTTTCAGGCTAACAACTTTTTTGTTTACACAGATTAAATGGATGAGAGTCTGTCTAGGTGATGGGTTGATCTACTTGAAACACTGCTTAAGTTTGTTTTACTGGTTTCATGTTTCTTCAAGTTCTCAGTAGATATGATTTGAGCTTTGGTCCATAGATATAATGTAAAATTTAGAAGTTGGATCTAGGCAATGCACTAAGTAGAAGTTTATGGATTATACATGCAACTCAAAAGGCAGTTGTTACTATTTGCAGATTGTTGGAAAAGTGTTATGTTCACTGTGTTGCCACATCAATTAGGAAGTTAACACTTATGCTCCAGTTGCAGTAATTTCCAGTTGTCTTCAGTGCTGTCCTGCCATTACTATAATTGCTCCATATCTGGAACACTTTGCCAAACTACTAACAAATGCTACAATCTGCATTAATTGTCAGCTTGAACCTAAGGCTTTGATTTTGAATGTACATTATGAACAAGAGGTGTTGGAGCTTAAAGAGCAATTTAGAAATTTCACACAATATGATAAACATAACTTAATCAGAATATACAAGAGAGCCAAAATCATTCAGATAATTTCCTTATTATATTGAAATGTTAATGATTTATTTTTAACTAATATTAGTGGAAACCTGTGATGATTCCACAGATAGTTTCCAGATTAGTGAGATATTTAAACCCCCATATATTCGTTGGCTAGGTTTCATTTATCTGAATCAAGTAGAATCTTTTCCTTTAGTACTTTGATAAATATTGGATTTCTATACTTTCAGAATCATCACTAAAGTTTGGTGCTGGGAAAGAATACTAGGGGACCAGAAGGTGAAGATAATTACAGATGGATTCTCTTTCTTGCTTTTATATTTTTCTGTTAATTATTCTTTTGTTCTTTGATGGAAGGAATAGCCAACTTAACTTCAGGTTTGCAACTCTCTTGGATTAATTAATATTTTAGAACTATTTTTCTGAGAGGCCAGAAGGGATCTACCATGTTCCAGCCTTGTATGCCATTAAGGAATATGACATAATTCATAGTTTTGATGAAGGTAATCTTGACAACATTGTGGGTGTTGTGTACTCTTTTACTTTTTGAGTTGGAGAACTTGCCTTTCAGTTTGATAAAGGAGCAAAATTTTGACCTCTTGGCGGTTGTAAATTTGAATAATGCCATCCAAAGTCCACACACAAACTGTACCAAAGTGGAGGGCTGGTGGAGTGGGGGTGGTTTGTGTTGTGAGTACTCCTTGAAAGTATTTACTGAAATAAATCTGTTTTTATTCTCTAATGGTATCTGCTGAAACCATCAAAGTAGCCAAAACAGTTTTCATTCAGCACATAGTGAATACTGGGTAAAGAAAGTAGCATGCAAAGTAATCGATTTTCGCAACCTGTCGTCAATATTGACATAATACTTGAAAGTACCATAAGTTGGTTAAGTTCAAATTAATCATGCATGATCCAAGTTTAGAGCATCACAGAATTTTTGATTCTGTGGGCAACAATCAAATGACAGCAATTCACTGGGAAGAAAGGGTGGTAAATTTTCACTGAGAGCTTCCAAATTCAAGTAGGTTGCGGTATGTTCTACCTCCAACCCTTAGCTCTGATGGCAGTTGATAAAATTTGTGTGTAGGATGAATGAACAAAGAAGTCCACGGTAATAGCAGCACAAAACAAAGCTAAGTAATGTAGATGAAAAACACAATGATGCTGGAGGAACTCAGCAGGCCAGGCGTGCTGAGTTCCTCTAGCATCATTGTGTTTTTCATCTAGATTCCAGCATCTGCAGTCCTTGGTTTCTCAAAGTTTAGTAATGTGTTTTCCATCCATCAGTAGAAATGTAGCATGCTCAGTGAGAATGACAAATATTTTGTTTATTTATTAAATACTGATTGAGATGTATGCACATTCATATCTCTGACCTCTTTCAGTAGTGTATGAGAGCATCCAGTTAAATTGGGAAAGAAAGAAGTAGAATACTACTATTTTTGTAACGAGCTTCAAAAAATACCTTGTGATGCTGTCATTCTCCAAGTGCAAGAGATTTTATAACGTTGTAAGCGATAAATTATCAGGAAATTGAACTTCAACCCCGATTTTTTTTTTTCCCCCTTGACTCTGAATTTTATTTTCTAATTTTCTTCACTTCCTGTTTCCAGTGTTGTGGTTGCTGAAATAACTATTTTTCAGGTAGAAGTTTGGATGGTGACTAGTGGTAGGAAGCTGATTACAGGAAAATCTAATTCTGCACTCAGTGACATGGTGTTCACTTTCCTGCAGAGGTCACTGGATACTTATCAAGTCAACATTTGAACTGAGCACCATACCTTTCTGCCTCAAGAATGTCAAGGTCAATTAGATCAGTACAGATCAAAAACTGACCCTGGGTCCTTCCAGCCTGAATAGCTGAGTTAAATTCTGCCTTTGGGAAAACTGAACCAGTTCACATTAATGAAGTGGTAGGATACTTCACGTATGAGGCTCTTAAATCTGGCTTTATGATTATTGCCACTACTGACAAATTTCATTATTCGAGCTTTGCCTTTGTCTTTTGCTCAAAATGCACTATATTGAGGCCATTTTGTTTTACTTTCCAAAATAGGCATTTGTACTGATGTAGGTTATTTAGTTTGTGAACATAACATTCGGCCCATCAAGTCTGCTCCATGAGCTAAACTAATACTATTCCTATCTAGCCCCAATTTCCGGCCTTATCCTCATATCCCTTGATATCTCGACTAATTAGATACCTATCAATCTCCTCCTTAAACACCCCCAATGATTGGGCCTCCACAGCTGTACGTGGCAAAGAATTCCATAATTTCACTACCCTCTGGCTAAAGAAATTTCTCCTCATTTCTGTTTTAAACCGGTACCCTCTAATTCTAAGGTTGTTCCTTCTAGTCCTGGACTCACCCACCAGGGGAAATAGCTTAACCACATCTACTCTGTCCAGTCCTTTCAGCATTCTAAATGTTTCTATGAGGTCCCCTCTCATTCTTTTGTACTCCAATGAATACAGTCCAAGAGCCGACAAACGCTCATCATAAGTAAGTCCTTTCATTCCAGGAAATCTTGACTAATTAGGTACCTGGTAAATCTTTTCTGAACCCTCTCCAATATCAGTACATCCTTCCTAAGATAAGGGGCACAAAACTGCGCACAGTACTCCAAATGAGGCCTCACCAGTGCCCATAGAGCTTCATCAACACTTCCTTACTTTTATACACTATACCTCTCGAAATGAATGCTAACATAGCATTTCGCTTTCCTTACCGCCGATCTGACCTGGTGGTTAACCTTTAGAGTATCCTGCATGAGTACCCCCAAGTCCCTTTGTACTTATGTACTTTGAATTTTCTCCCCATCTAGATAATAATCTGCCCGTTTATTTCTTTTTCCAAAGTGTACAATGGCACATTTCTCAACATTGAATTTCATCTGCCATTTCTTTGCCCATACTCCTAAACTATCCAAGTCTTTCTGCAACCTTCTTATTTCTTCAATACTGCCTACTCCTCCACCTATCTTGGTGTCGTCTGCAAACTTAGCCACAAAACCATTTACTCCATAATCCAAATCATTAATGTACAAATTAAAAAGAAGTGGCCCCAACACCGACCCCTGCGGAACACCACTAGTAACCGGTAGCCAACCAGAACAGGATCCCTTTATTCCCACCCTTTGCTTTCTGCCTACCAGCCAATGCTCCACCCATTCCAATATCTTACCTGTAATTCCATGAGCTCTCATCTTATTAATCAGCCTCTTGTGCGGCACCTTGTCGAAGGCCTTTTGAAAGTCTAAATACACAACATCCACAGCCTCTCCCTTATCCACCCTACCTGAGATTTCCTCAAAAAACTCCAATAGGTTGGTCAGGCAGGATCTTCCCTTCACGAAACCATGCTGGCTTGGGCCTATCTTGCCTTGCACCTCTAGGTATTCCATAACCTCATCCTTGAGGATTGATTCCAATAACTTTCCCACCACCGATATCGGACTAATAGGTCTGTAATCTCCTTTATGCTGCCTCCCACCCTTCTTATACAGCGGAACTACATTTGCGACCTTCCAGTCCTCTGGAACCATGCCGGAGTCTTTTGATTCCTGGAAAATTATCACCAATGCCTCCGCAATCTCTGAAGCCACCTCCTTCAGAACCTGGGGGTGCACCTCATCCGGTCCGGGAGACTTATCTGTCTTTAGTCCATTTAGCTTCCCGAGCACCTTCTCTCTAGTAATCTTAACTGAATTCACTTCTATCCCCTAAGACCCCTGACTATCCGGTATATAGCTGATATCCTCCACAGTGAAGACTGATGCAAAATACTCATTTAGTTCCTCTGCCATCTCTTTGTTATCCATTATAATCTCTCCCGCACCATTTTCAATTGGTCCTATATCAACCCGTGTCTCTCTTTTACTCTTCATATATTAAAAAAAAATCTTGGTATCTTTTTGAATGTTATCTGCCAACTTCATTTCATAATTCATCTTTTCTTTCCTAATGACCTTCTTAGTTTCTTTCTGTAAGTTTTTAAAAGTTTCCCAGTCTTCTGTTTTCCCACTAATTTTTGCTTCCTTGTATGCCTGCTCTTTTGCTTTTATTTTAGCCTTCACCTCTCTCGTTATCCACATTTGTGCCATTTTTCCACTCATAACCTTTTTTCTTGGAATATATCTATCCTGCATTTTCCTTATTTCTTGTAGAAATTCCATACATTTCTGCTTTGCCGTCCCTCCAGCTAGCTTACTTTTCCAATCAATTTGGGCCAGTTCCTCTCTCGTGCCACTGTAATTTCCTTTGTTCCACTGAAATATTGACACATCTGATATCAGCTTCTCCTTTTCAGATTTGAAACTGAACTCAATCATATTGTGAATGCTAGTTCCTAATGGTTCCTTTACCTTTAGTTTCCTAATCACCTCTGGTTCGTTACACAGGACCCAATCCAAAACAGCCGATCCCCTGGTGGGCTCATCAACAAGTTGCTCTAAAAAGCCATCCCATAGACACTCCACAAACCTGCTGTCTTGAGATCCACTTCCCTCCTGGCTTTCCCAATCCACCTTCGTGTTAAAATCCCCCCATAATTATCTTGACGTTGTCTCTCTGACACGCTTTTTCTATTTCTAGCTGTAACTTATAGTCCACATGCTGGTTGATGTTAGGGGGCCTATATATCACTGCTATTATTGTCCTTTTACCCTGGGATTGGTGTTATGTTTGGAGTGCCAGATATGGGGACCCTGGGAGACTACCAGCCTCCCTGAGGACTACATCTGTGCAAAGTGCATTGAGATGCAGCTCCTCAGGGATCGTGTTAGGGACCTGGAGCTGCAGTTCGATGACCTTCGGCTGATTAGGGAGAGTGAGGAGGAGATAGACAGAAGCTATAAGGAATTTGTTGAGAGTACCTCTGTGGTGGTCCCCCTCAAAAATTGGTATCTCATTTTAGATTCTGTTGGAGAGGATGACCTGACAGAAGAAGACCATGGCAAACAGGAGTTTGGCACTGTACCTGGTGCCATGGTCCAGCGGGCAAGGAGAAGTGCAGTGGTCATTGGGGATTCTATAGTGAGGGGAACAGATAAGAGATTCTGCGAACCTGACAACAATACCCAGGTGGTGTGTTGCCTCCCTGGTGCTAGGGTATGGGATGTCTCGGACCAGGTCCAGAATATTCTGAGGGGAGAGGGTGATCAGCTAGAAGTCTTGGTACATGTAGGTACCAAGGACATAGGTAGAAAAAGAGAGGAGGTCCTGAAGGAAGATTACAAGGAGCTAGGAAGAAGGTTGAGAAACAGGACCTCCAGGGTAGTAATCTCAGGATTACTACCTGTGCCACGTGCTAATGGAAGTAAGAATAGAAAGATCTGGCAGATGAATGCATGGCTGAGTGACTGGTGCAGGGGGCAGGGCTTCAAATTCTTGGATCATTTTGGGAGAGGTATGACCTATTCACAAAGGATGGATTACACCTGAACTCCAAGGGATCCAATATCCTGGCGGGAATGTTTAATATAGCTGTAGGGGAGGGTTTAAACTAATTTGGCGGGGGGAAGGAAACCAGGATGTTAGGATAGAGGAAGAGGTATATAGGAGCAAGTCAAAGACAGTGTGCAGTGAAGATGGAAGGAAGGACAGGCAGGTGAAAAGACAGTATAATTTGCTGAGCAATAGAAATACAGTGAAATCTGCAGCAGATACTGGTCTAAATGTACTATATTTAAATGCACGTAGCATTAGAAATAAGGTGGATGACCTAGTGGCGCAGCTGCAAATTTAAAAAATACGACATTGTGGCAATCACCAAGTCATGGCTTAAGGAAGGCTGTGAGTGGGAACTAAATGTCCAGGGGTACACAGTGTATAAGGAAGATAGGCAGGTAGGCAGAGGGGGTGGTGTGGCTCTGATGGTTAGTAATGATATAAAATGAATAGAGAGAAGGGACATAGGGTCAGAAGTAGTGGAATCCTTATGGGTGGAGCTAAGAAATAGCAAGAGTCATAAACATTGATTTTTTAAAAAATCCATTAAAGCATGAAATATTAATGAGGGAAATACAATCCACATATATAAATGTTTACTTTTTTAAGGAGCAGAGAGTTTGCTAATCATAATTATGGTTTAGTGCACCATTTAAAAACTCACATAGGCCTTGTGACAAAGAACGCACCAATTACATAGGTCTGAAGGATGAAATGGCTAGGATGGATGGGACAATTAGACTGAATAGTATAATAGAGATAACCAGTGGCACAAATTTAAGAAAAATGAAAGTTCTGAACAAAGTTACATTCCATTAGGGGAAAAAATAAAAGTTCCATTGGAAATTATGTTTCATTCCATGATTAAGGACAGTATTGGATTAAAAGAGGTTTATAATGTTGCAAAATGAAAGCCTGAAGATTGAGGTAACTTAAAATAATGACCATAAAATTAAAATATAACGTGTAAAGCAGCCAAAAATATTAATATATTGTAAGAGCAATGTATATAATAGGGACATGAATAATGAAGGTTAACCTAGGTCCCCTTAAACGCTGAGACAGGAATTGTGATTGGGAATAAAGAAATGCCTGAGACATTAATATTTTGTATCTGGTTTCACAAAGGAGCATTCCAGATATATTGAGGATCCAAAGTGCTGATCTTCCCCTCTATAACCCTTCTATAAAAACTTACACATTCTCTGTTCTTACTGACTTGTATACTAAATTCTAGAAGAGCTGGCTATAATGATCTGGGATCTAAAGTTCCCTTGATCCCAGAATAGTCTCCACAGTTGCAAAGCAGCAAATGATACAGGACTATGTAAGAATACAAGGGACTGCTTAGTCTGACATTAGTTGTTTGGAGTGTGTGGAGTCTATTATCAAGAAAGTGATAGCAGAGCATTTGGAATAGAGTAACATGATTAGACAGAGGCATTATGATTTTGTGCAAGGGAAGTCATGTTTGGCCACAGAGTCTTTTGAGGAAATGACTAGGAGCATTGTTAAAGGGGAACCAGAAGATATAGTATTTCAATTTTCAGGACCTGCTTCTTGAGGTGATACAAGCTAAGATCTTGTGGGATATGGGTAATACATTAGCACAGACAGAGGATTGACTAGGAGACAGAGTAGGAATAAATAGTCATGTTCCAGTTGTGAGGTTGTTAACTAGTGGAGTGCCTCAGTGATTATTGCTGTGGCATCAGTTATTTACAGTCTACATTAATGACCTTAGAATTAGCAGGTATTGATTGTAATGCAACCAAATTTGTTGATAACAGTGGTAGATAGGAAAGTAAACCATCAGGTGTGCAAAGTGATATAGATAGGCAAGAAGGTGACAAGTGGAAGGTTACCTCATTTGGGAAGAGGAGTAGATAAACTTTTTTAAATGGGAAGAAGCCTGACATTCAGAAAAATTTGAAGCAAACTTGGACTGATGCAGGGTCTTGACCTGAAAAGTTGACCATCCTTTTACCTCCAGAGATGCCTCCTGACCTGCTGAGTTCCTTCAGCAGTTTGTCTTTTGCTCCAGATTCAAGCATCTGCAGTCCCTTGTGTCTTCAGAGAAATTTGATTGGCCTCACTCCTGACCTACAGAAAGTACACAAGCCATTAAGCATGCAAATGGCATGAATAAAATAATAATGTAGTCTTGCTACAATCGTTCAGCGTTTATTATTATCAGGAAGGATATACTTTGTGGTATATAGCGTTGTGTTCAAATTACTAGATTTGTTATTGGAAACCTGGACTATGATCCAGTGTCATGAATTCAGATCCTACCACTGCTGTTGTAGGTGGGAATTTGAATTAAAGTAAATAGAACCATAGAACACTACAGCACAGAAAAACAGGCCAATAGGCCCTTCTAGTCCGCTAGTTCCATTTACCTGCACCCAGTCCATAACCCCCCTGACCTCTCCCATTCATGTATCTATCCAATTTATTCTTGAGAGTGAGCCCGCATTTACTACATCAGAAGGCAGCCCATTCCACACTCCCACCACTCTTTGAGTGAAGAAGTTCCCTCTAATGTTCCCCCTAAACCTTTCCCCTTTCACCCTAAAGCCATGTCCTCTAGTGCTTATCTCTCCTAGTCTAGGTGGAAAGAACCTACTCGTATTAACTCTGTCTATACCCCTCATAATTTTGTAAACCTCTATCAAATCTCCCCTCATTCTTCTACGCTCCAAGGAATAAAGTCCTAACCTGTTCAGTCTTTCCCTGTAACTCCACTCCTGAAGACCTGGCAACATTCTAGTAAATCTCCTCTGCACTCTTTCAATCTTACTGATATCCTTCCTATAGTTAGGTGACCAGAACTGCACACAATACCCCAAATTTGGCCTCACCAATGTCTTTTACAACCTCACCATGAACAACTTTGGAGTGAGAATCTAGTTTTGGTAATGGTATTATTGGAAACTCCCTCCAATTCACTTTTGAACGATCTCTCTGCCTTTTCTGATCTGGCCTCAGTGTGACCAGTGCACCAGTGTGGTTGTCTTAACTTACAATGGTTGATCGGTTCATGAGGCAATTAGAGATGAGCAATCAACTTTGACCTTTCCTGCAGCATCTACGTCTTAAGAATGACAAAATCTGTCCTTGTAGGCACTTTACAAAGACTTAGTCAATTGATTGGTTCGATGACAGGATTGATTTGTGATGAAAGTGAGAAGAATTAACCCATAATCACTGGAGTTCTGAAGAATAGTATTGAATTAATTGAAACCTATAGAGTTCCAAAGGGCCGAGGCAAGGCAGATGCTGAAAAATTGTTCCCTTTGCCTGGCGAGTCTAGCACTAGAAATTTCTTCGCCTGAGAGGTTTGGGAATCTTAGGAATTCATACTTAGTTATATTTAAAGCTGAGATCAATTGATTGGATCTGGTGGGAAATTAGTTGAAATGAAAGATCATGAATGATCTAGTTGAATGGCAGAACACGCTTGAGGGGCATGAGGCCAACTGTTGTTTCTTGCACGTCATCACTATTGCAGAAAACATGGGACCTAGTTTGTCCAGTCTTGTAAAAACAGCAAACTAATCATCAGATAATCTGTTATGGCAATGTTGGGTGGAGGATAAATATTGCCCAGCACCCTGTTCCTGTTTGAAATAGAACCATGAGATCTTTTACATTTTCTTGAGAGACCAAATATGCCCTTGGTTTAATGTTTCATCTGAAAAATAGCATTTCCACATTTCAGTGCTCCTTCAATACTGAATTGGATTATCAGTCTAGATTTTTGTGCCTTTGTCTCTTGAATGGGATGTGAATCCACAACTTGCTGAACCAGAGGCTTTGCAGTGATACTTGATTTTCTTCCCCCCCACCCCCCACCTCCTCAATTCTCCACACCACGTAAGCCCTGCTCAGATTGAACCATATTAAAAATCTTGAAGTATATTTGTCCCACAAAATGTTAACAGTCAACTTGCTAATCTCACTGTTAATGGAATAGAACTTAATTTGTACAGAGTACTGAATCCACAAAGCTAGAATGATAAAATACATATATGAAGACAGACACTAACCCTGGAGTCAGTTTTGGTCTGCATTCCTTAGAGTTTAAAAGAAGGAGGGGTGACTTTATTCAAGCATATAAGATCCTAAGGGGCTTCACAGAGTAGATGCTGAGATGTTCTCACTAGTCATGACCAAGGGGACATATCTATAAACTAAGGAGCCGATCATTTAAAATTGAGGTGCACAGAAATTTCTTCTCTAAGATGGTAGTGAATCTCTGGAATTCTCTGCCTTCAAAAGTTGGTAGAGGCCATATTACAGATAAATTTAAGTTGGAGATTAAGTGTCTGAATGTTAGAGGTTTGGCACAGAAATGGAGCTGAGGCCAACATAAATCAGACATGATCTGTGATCATAAAAATTTTCAAGACAAATCATAACAGATTTTTGTTAAGTAAGAGTATGAAAGAATTAATAGAAAAAATGTGAGGTGGAGTTACATATTATCCTGCACTCCAACAGAACAAGCACAACCTTTATTGAATTTCCTTTACAGGCGGTGTTATATGCATATCTGTGAGCCAGTTTTTTTGGTTTACACCTTTGGTTTAATTATTTTTCTTAGGCAGTCCCTTGAGATTGAAGATGACTTGCTTCCACTCCAGTTTTGTGGGTGAGGCCAATACAGGAGCCACAGTCTCTTCCACAAATGGAGCAGGAGGTGGCTGATAGGCTGGGTGGTTAGTTTGTTTGTGAGGTGATGCATTTCTTCCGTCATTTGTGCACTCCTGAAGCGTGGCCTTGAGGTTGTCAATACCATCCCAACTGCTTCTTCTTCACTTTGAGCTGTCAGAGGTTTCCAGGAGACATTGGAATGTTGCATTTCAAGGAAGTTTCTTCCTATGACAGAACACGGAATAGATTATTTGTTTCAGGAATCTAGTATCTGGCAAGCAAACAATGTAGCCTGCCCAACGTAGCTGACTAAGAGTAACTAAGGCCTCATTGCTAGAGATGTTAACTGTATTGTATTGTTGACTCTTGGGCATCTTTTACACAGGCAAGATGGACAACCTCACATGAATTTACTGCCAGCACAGATACAATGGTGGCATGTCTCTATTCTGCATTTGTCGCCAATAAAGTTCAGCCCTGGTACTGGAGCCTTGCCAAATTATTCCTAAAATATATCTATTTACATTTTCATATAAACTTGACAAGAAATCTCACCCACAATGGCTGATGAGAGCTTGTAAGATTGGGAAATATGGCACTGATCTCACCAAGTTCTTCACAAAGAATAATTATTGTACAGAATAAGTAGCTGGTTATTATAATGGCTCTTGGCTCTCCTAAATGGGCAATCTAAGATTGGTTGAACTTTTCCACATTCATCTTGTTTTTGTGGGCTTTTGAAAATCATGGCTGTAAAGACTGCAGAATAAACTTAGAGATTCAGTATATTGCCAGACAATCTCAACAAGTGTAATCAACCAAACCCCAGAACAATTTTAAAGCTAAGGAGAAGCCTATTTTTATTATCCTTGTGTTTCGATTTGCAAATTTGTGTTCCCAAGGAAACAATCTTTGGTTATATAATCTACTTGATTCAGAGCTATATCTGGTGCTTCAGTTTTCAGTTTATCGCAGTTATACCTAAAAGTGCAAATGAAGAACCTAAATTTTGTCCTTTACACTTTCATATGGTTGTCTTTTTATTTTTAGCTTCCAATGAATCAGAATGTCAAAAGTGAGACGGAAGGTTACAGTTGAAAATTCAAAGACCATTTCTGAGAGCACGTCTCGTAGACCCAGTGTGTTTGAAAGGCTTGGGCCTAGCACAGGGCCAAGTGCTGAGGTCAGTATTTCATGACTGAGACAGCTTCTACTTTTCAGTATTTCTACTAAACATTTTCTTAAAAGGATGCTCAAGATAAACAGGAACAAATAACTTAATATAACATTTGGTAAAATTACACTTAATTACATCAGTGGTTAATCTAATAACTTTGATTTTGCATTACTATTTTCAGATGCAAATTTTAGATTATTTTGGCCTACTTGGAAATTTATTTCTCCACCTTTCTATATACCATTCTTAAGCTGAAAAGTGGGCATGCTGGAATCCACTTTCTAAAATTTTTGTGCCACTGTATCGCATATCACTAATTTAAAGATAATTAACTACTGGTATTACTTTATACGTTTTAGCTCCATAATATTCCAGAACAGTAGCTTCTGCCATTTTTTAAAAGTTCATGCATTTTTGCTTGCCCTAAACACTACAAAACATTTATCAGTAGCCAGAGGACTGTTGAACATTATATGCAAATGATTGTTGATCCGAAATTTATGATTTAAGGGGAAGAAGTGTTTAAGGAAGTGTTGAGTGTCAGGGTAGGGTAGTGATAATATTAACTGCAAGTCTGATCTTTTGGAAGAAGTTGAGTGAGTTTTAGTCTGTAATTAATGCCTTCTAAACCTTAAACCAAACACATGAGTAGCAGAGAAATTTACATGGAGCCAAAATATTAACACAGAAAATAAATAGACCCAGTGGGAACTCCTCAAACATTTGAATATTTTATAATGTATTATCAAATCCTAAAGTTAATTGTAATTTAAACATCAAGTTTTAACTATCAACTGTGTTTTAGAATGTTAATTATTTCACATCTGTCTATCAGTCCTCTTCATTTACTTTTTTTCTTTTATGTTCTGACACCAACTATATCCCTGTAACTAGTTTAGATGCATAATCTTGATTATTTGCAGATGTTGTACAATACCTTAGGTGCTTACGTCCCTGTTCTTCAACATCATAACTTTGTATATGAGAACTCCTGTTTGGAAAGGTATTTATTACCAAACCCCTGGCAACTTGAAGAATTGAATAACATTGCATCATCGTCATTATTTAGAGAACATCTTTTGCAAATGTAAATGTGCTTAGCAGCTGAGGATTGAGGAGTGATCTAGGAGCTGGGTTCTGCAATGTTTGAGACATCAGTGAACTCCACTGTAACTCCCATTTTTATCATGGCTTAGGGTTTAAATAAAATGCACACAAATAACTTCAGATCAATTGGCAGCCTTGTTCACTGAGAAAACAAGATGGTTGGTGGTGAAGGAAGTACACGAAATTCCATTGTTATTACCGAGGATTATTCTCTGAAATGGCAATGCACTTTTTTCAAACAGACCATACTCTCATTCTAAGGTATATCCGATCTGGAAGTACTTGATGAAACCAATACCAAAATTGGAAAATGGTTCCAGTTACAAGTATTAATATATAATCTTGACGACCAAATTTACAAAAGTATATTATACTTGATGTTTCTCTGGTTCCCTAGAGTTCAACTTTTAAGGTACAATGGAAAAAGTGTATTATTAAACATTTTATGCTTCGAATGATTTTGACAATAGTGTGCTTTCACATTGCACTTTGTGCATAGGTATAGATGTGTCGTATAGAAATGAAACATGAATTGCAGCATCAAAAGTTCATCTGATATTAATGGTTCATTACTTTTTTGAGGTGTCCTCCGCATTTTTATTTTATTCCACCTGCTGCCAATTCTCTTTTTTTTAAATCGTTCTAGCACTACCTTATTGAATGATCAACATAGAATTTCTCCCTGATCTGTTATTTTTGAAAAATGTTTCCTTCCAAAAAATTAAACATAAAGGCTCAGTTTGGTGATCGTGGTGAAACACCACTGACTTAGTGGAGAGGAGAAAGTTTTCAAATTCAAATGCTAATGCTGTATCAAGTGTCCACAAAATCCAGGGTCAAAATTCACTATTTTCATAGTTGTACTTGAATGTTCCACTGCATATGCTGCTCTGCGTATATTTGAAAAACACATTATGTCAACTACTGTCTCATGTTTTATAGTTCCTAGAGGTTCATTTCTTAATGTTCAGTATGACTTTAGAAATCACCTATCTCAACATCAGTTTTATTTGAGTGTTTATCTTGTGAGCACATGTTTGATATTCACTGTATAACATTGATTATACCTTCTAGCCCAAAGGTATATAGACCTTTAGCCATAACTTTATAACATGAGATCAAAATTGTTCCCAAAAGATTTATGCTAACATTGGTGCACATTTATTGTGTAATGATTTCCAGAATTATTTGAGATGCAACCAGGCTATCTCAAAATTTAACAGTGGAGTTATGTGTTCATGGGTTTCAAACATGTTGCTCAGAAAACAACTATCATCTGTCATTGTTATTGATGGACTAGGAGTAACAAATTTGAGTCTTGGCTGATGCCATGTTTTAGGATATCTTTAGCCAGATTGCTAAGTGGAGTAGAGGAAAAGCTGAACTTGTTATAAGGTGAGGTAGCAGCATCTGTGATTCTACCACCTCACCTAGTCTGCAGCCATTGTTGTAGGTATCTAACTGGCTTCCACCCTTGTTAAGCACATCGGATTTTGTGATTAGATGACAACTGACCTCTCAACTTGCTCTGCTGTGGTTAGGATAAACACTGTTGGCTGGGATACATGTTCATTTTATCAACTTTATTCACTTTAAAGAAACTCATCCTGCTGATATCCAAATAACAATCAATTGAATAAAATAAAACAGTTGTGATATATCTATGAGTGATCTATTCCCTTTCATTGGCAACCAAAACAGAAACATTACATACAATAAAAATATACTCTCTCTAATCAATACAGCATTATTGCTGAGCAATAATTTTGAGAAGTACTCTAGACAAATTCAGAACATCGGCCTTCAATGTTGTATCCATGTTATAAATGAACAAAATAATGTTTTTAAACTCCTGTAAACAGCCATGAGAAAACTCTTTAAGTACATACGCAGCCATTCTTTCCACATATTCTGCCATGCTGCTAAGTGTTTCCAGCATTGCTGTTTTTGTTTCGAATTTTCATTAACCACAGAATTTTGTTTTTTTTTACTCACATTCAAACAGTCTGTGCATTTCATAATGTTAGATAGCAAAGACATCCAAATTACAGTCTTTGATATGTGAAAGTTTTGCTTTCAGAAGCTTTAAACCATCATAATGTACATTTTTTATTGTAGTACTAAGGATTTCTTAATTAGTTTTCGGACCCACAAATGTATTCTTTTCGTAGTTATATTAAATAGTTAGGATTGAAAGATTGTACTGTTATAACAATATTAACAAAATGTGGCTTGCATCAATGGTTTGAAGTCTTGTAATTCTTACCTGCACAGATGAAAAAGAAGAGCTGAGTTTGGAAATGGATCTTGTCTCCTTAGTTTCCAAACCTGACAGAAGTTATGAAAATTAATTTTCCTGGATGATGCAGCAGTCCGAATCAAATTCATTTTATGTTCAAAACAGAGAAAAGGTGCGGGTTGCTTTAATTAAATTAAGAAGCTGTGAGGGTTGGTGGATATATTCCTCTAAAACTAGGATTTTATATCTTAAGTTGTTGAATAAAACGCATAACCCCCAAAGCCTTCAGTACCAGGATATCTAATGGGTAAATTTACCATCTATTTACCACCTTCTCTTAATGTCACAAACTACATGATATAGTGAAATACAAGAAGCTATTTTCAGAATATTTTTACTCTAAAACAATGAGCCAATTCTGGGAAATTCTTGTCTCCACGGATCAACTATTTTGTTAAAACTGTGTTTTTAGGTAGCATGGAATTATATGGAGACAGAAATTAACAGCTTGTTCACATTAGTAGTAACTTTTTTTGTGCAATGCATTTTACTTAACTAAAACTATTAATTTGAAAAATACTGTTTTGTGTTGGATTTGGCAGCTATCAAAAATAAACCATGATCCGGGAGCAAGAGGGAGGCACATGTCTATCTAGTTTTCAAAATCCTATGTGAATAGTATCTAGTTTCTAATATCAGTATCATTGCTGAACCAGATCAAAGATAAAATTGTCCTAATTATTATTAAAAATTGTTTCATTCCATTTGTAACAATCAGTGTCATGCCAGACTTGATCAGAGTTGGAAATTAACATAGTCTGATAATCTAAGTTCCAATGTGGCTGCAGACGAATTCTAAAAAGATTATTTTATTTACTTTAGGAGATTAGGTAGTATTTTGTTTTGTTAGGTAGTAGAACTTTGCTGTGGTTAATGAAATATTTGATAGCTTTAAATTTTACTATGAATTCTGTTAAAACTATGAAGCTGTTTTGGAAAATCAAAACCTGGGATGTGGAGATTGAGAAAGTTGATGTGTGTTGTACTGACTTTATGAATTCTCTATAGCCGTGCCTTTTACAGAATTTTAGTTGATGATTTCACAATTTCGTCATAGTTTGCATTGTCATTTAGCACCAACTTAGAAATGTATGTATAAAATCAAATGCAACAATTTAGTTCAGATATCTTACTTTATATTTTGGCCTAATGGCTTTCTACAAATGATTCATGAGTTGTTTGCTTCATTAAGCATATGCAACTCTATGTGAATGTTATATTGTATCAAAACACTCAGCAACCTATTAAAGCTTTGACCCAAGAATTAGTCGTGGACTAAAGGAGATAAATGTTTGAATATCTATAATGAAGTTTAACTTATGTACAGAAGTATCTCATTACCTCCATATACCAGAAGATTTTGCGTTTAAAGTGATAGAAAGGCCAAACTCTGTTCTGCCTATATTGGGCAAATATATATTTTTAAATTGTTCTCAGCAATTGTATAATTAAAAATTCCCTGTGTTTTAACCTAGACGCAATGTCGTAATTGGATGAAAACTGGTCATTGTCCATATGGGAACACATGTAGGTTTACTCATGGATCCTCCCCTAGAGGTAAAGGATACAGTGCCACATACAGAAGGTAAAACATAACTGTTAAGAACTTAAGTGATTTTAATAATTCCTTTGTGAAGCATCATGATATGTTTTTTCCCTGTTCTTTCCAATTTTCATTTAGCACTTTGTATAATTTTTAAAATTTTAATTTGAATTTGCTTTCTGGGCTCTGAACTATAAATATTCACTGCTGAGCAAGTTTATTGACATAACAACTGACAGACACCAGGTACCTCTTTAAATTGTTTCCTAGCAGCAGCAGACATTGGGAAATGGGATGTTCTTACCACAGAGATTACACTAGATCTTTGTGGGAAACCTTTTAGTCTAAGGTCAGTGGAAGCTGACCACAAATTCTGGGCTATACAATTCTTAAGGGGTTTGAAGGACAGGTATTGAAAGGATGTTTGCTTAAGTTGGGAAGTCTGGCATTCTTGGTGATGACCTCAGAATGAGGAGAAGCCACTAAAGATTGAGAAAAGTTTCTTCACTTGGAATTGTGAGTCCTTGGAATTCTCCACCTAGACAGTGATGGTAACTCAGTTGTTCTATATTCCTAAAAGCTATTGATAGATCTTTGGATATCAAAAAAGTCAATCAATGTAAATGAAGGTGGAGCTGGGATAGATTGTTCATGATCATGTTGGATGATGAAGCAGACTCAAAGGGTCTTTATATACCAGCTTTAACACAGTAAAGAGGTCTAAGGTTCTTCACAGAAGTGTTATTACATACCAAGCTATTATAAAGAGGTAAAAGTGCAAATGATCAAAAGCTTGGTCAAAGAGGTAAGTTCTGAGATGCAATTAAAACTGCAGAAGCTGGAATCTGGAAAACAAAAAAATGCTGGAAGAACTCAACCAGTTAAGCAGCTAAGTTTTGAGGGCATCTTAAAGGAGGAATGAGCGGCGGTTATGTCTTAAGAACATAATACATAAAAATAGGAGTAGGCAGTTAGCCCCGTGTGTCTGCTTTGCTATTCAGTAAAATCTTTTACTTCAGTGCCACTTTCTTGCACCAATTCCGTATCTGTTGATTCCTTTAATACCTGGAAGTCTATTGATAGATAGGACCTTGACTTTTGAATTGTGAATTAATGAACGATTTTGAGAGACTATTGTGGGAGGATTTTGAGTACAAGAGTAAAGACTACATTTTCCAATTATATAAGACCCAGCAGATACTGCGTCAGAAATATTGATTCCTGGAATGGTGAGTTTATTGTATGAGGAGAGATTAAGTCTATACTCTTGAGTTTAGAAAAATGAAGGGTGTCCTTATTCAAATGTACAAAATTCTTAAGGAAGTTGACAGATAATGCAGGGATTATGTTTTCCCTAGTGGGGTGTCCAGAACCAGTAGCCACAGTCTCAAGTTAAGAGACTAGCCATTCAGGACAGAGATGAGAAGAAATTTCATCACTCAGAGGATAGTGAATCTTTGGAATTCTCTATCCAAGAGGGATGTGGAGACTCAAATACACTGAGTGACTGACCAAGGCCAAGATTGATAGATTTTATAAATATTAAGGGAATCAATGAACATAGGGTTTGTGCAGGAAAGTGGCATTAAGGGAAAAGATTAGCCTTGATCTTATTTAATGCAATACATGCACGAGGGGACAACAACCTACTCCTCCTGCTATTTTTTATTTCTACCAATTTAATATGCTTGCTCTTTGAGGTACATCTTGTATTACATTTCAGCTTTAACACATTAATTACATTAAATGCCAATTTCCACATTGCAGTGGAAAAACAGCAAGGTTCTCCAATCCACTATTGCCATTGAGTGATTGGGAAATTGTGGGCCTGAACTTTTGAAACTCATTGGTGTCCATTATTTTCATGTAATATTGCCGTTTGATTGCACAGTTGAGTACAAAACATAAGCACTATATAACAATGTGGGATGTGCTTTGGGACATTTCTAAGAGGTCATTTAGGTGAAGACTACCCAATATTACAGGTTCTTTGGTAGCATCAACTCCATATGTTTTAATGCTCATCTCTTATAGAAAGATACAAGAATTTAACTTAATTTTTGAAAATACTTTACAATGTACTTTATGATGTCAGGGTGAAGTTGCTGTGACTTAAGAATAGATATTATGATCTCATAAAGTTTTATCTTCCCTGTGAACAGTGAAATTTATGACTAGTCCTTGAATGCAAACCCTGTCTCGCATGTGAAGGGAACTTAATTTCTTTTTCCGTCCATGAGGGCAGCTGAAAACCTCGCCTGTGCCACAGGTCCAAATGAGTTGCAGGCTTGCAATTTTGACTTTTTTCATTACTGTTAGCCTGATATGTATGTAATATGTGCAATATTCCTACTTTTAATTTGCAACTTTTAAACTTTATTTGAACTGTTGTCCGTGCAGCAATTCAACTTCCATGCATTAGAACTTAAAAAGATCATCTGTGAGATATGTGATGTTCCATATCATAGTCCATAATCTCACTGTTATTAAAACCTGGCAGATCATGAAATATTGCCATTTAGGAAAAGGCTACCCAATATAAATGCAAACGGAAGCCCACATGCTGGACCAGAACATCTAGTGAATTGATGGTGATAATCGTGATTTATTTTGACCCGGGATATGTTAGTAAGCTTTTTAAATACAAAGTTGCCTTTATACTACTTCATCTAAATCTTAAGCAAAATTCTAAAGCTTTTTCAAGTTAAGATCGTGTACATTATGAATGAAATGTTTGGTTGAATACTCAGCATTACCTTTCATTTAAATACTTGGTTGAAACAAATAAAATACTGCTTAAGCTGCAATAGAACTGTTAGTAAAACATGTTGTTGATATCAAGCAAATATGCAAAACAATCATTGCACATGCACGAATTGACCTGGTTGTACTAATAGATGTTTCAGCTTTAAATATCAGTGTCTGGATATGAATTAAAGCTGCCACAAAGCATTTGCACTTTTGTGCATCTGTACCTTACCAACTTAAGTGGTCAGATTCTTCTGTACTTAACTGTGATTTATGATATGTCTAGTTGTAAATTTTCTTGAACTTATGGTACTCTTTTTTTGTAGAATATAATAGTGTTCAATATTTGGTGATGGCCCAGAGCTAATTGGGAAAAGTGCTAGCATCAAAACTACGTATTTGGATGTGCGTGACATTTTGATTACAAAGTTAATGTTGAAATCTAAATGAGTTATTCAAGTTGTAAAACTAAATTAAAAGTCTGGGATGTGCATGGTTGAATTGTACATCTGTAACTACATCTACTAATGTGACTAACACATTGGTTGTACACACTCCTTTATGATTTTCAGTGAAAGAATAGAATCAAAAAGCCCTTAAGGGAATTTCTACTTTTTGTGAATATGTTACTTTTATGTCAATATGCAGATCTCCAGAAAGGCCAACTGGTGATTTACGAGAGAGAATGAAGAATAAAAGGCAAGATGTAGAATCCGAGCCACAGAAGAGAGCCCAGGATGAATCCTCATCTCCAACGAGGGTACAAATGATTGTATTTCCAAATTTATGATGAAAAGCAATATTCCAGATAAATTAAACTTTTGATCTTGGGCTTGGGAACTAATTTTTGTTAATTAATAAAAATTAGGTTCAACTTGTTGGGAGAATTTTTAGTTATCAAAAACTGGGTTGTTGCACCACTTTGGGCTGTAGTTGAAAATATTTTAGTTGGTGTCCATTATTGCTGAAGTTAAGAATTGTAGATTGAAAGGATAAATAGTTCTTTCAAAAGGACTTCAGGTAGAATAAACTGATTTACTATTTTATTTCCATGCACACTTCTTTGCCTTGGAACCTTAGACCTCAGAATCTATGGATGAATAGCCCAAGCAATTCCATTCGGGAACTTAAGAAACAGTAATAGGAGTTAGCCAGTTGGATCCTCCCAAGCATGGCTGATCCAATCTTGGCCTCGGCACCACTTTCCTCTCCCTATACCCCTTGACTTGCTTGTAGTTCAGGTATCTGTAACTGTCTGTTTTGATCTTATTTAATGACTTCATTTCCACAGTTCTCTGGGGGATAGAATTCTAAAGAGTCACAAGAGATTAAGCAGATGCTAGAATCTGGAGCAACACACACATAATGCTGGAGGAACTCAGCAGGTCAGGGAGCATCTATGGAGGGAAATAAACAGTTGACGTTTCAGGTCGAGACCCTTCATCAGGACTGGAAAGGAAGAGGGCAGGAGCCAGAACAAGAAGGTCGGGGAGGGGGAGGAGCACAGGCTGGCAGGTGACAGGTGAGTCCAGGTGAAAGGGGGAAGGTAGATGGGTGGGGGAGGTGGGTGAAAGGGAGTGACGTAAGAAGCTGAGAGGTGATAAGTAGAAGAGGCAAAGGGCTGAAGAAGAAGGAATCAGTAGGAGGGGGCAGTAGACCATGGGAAAAAAGGGAAGGAGGTGGGCAATAGATGGGAAGGGGAGGGGAAAGAGAAGGGGTGAGTGGGCTACAGGAATGAGGGAAGACGAAGTAGGAGGAAGATGGGAGGGGTTACTGGAAGTTAGAGAAATCGACATTGAGGCCGTCAGGTTGGAGACTACCAAGGTGGAATATGAGGTGTGTTCCTCCAACCTGCATCTGGCCTCAACATGGCAGTAGAGGAGGCTGTGGATAGACATGTCAGTATGGGTGGGACGTGGAATTGAAGTGGCTGGCCACCAGGACCACCTAAAGAGTCACAGCCCTTCAAGGGAAGAAATCCCTCCCTACCTCTGTCGTAACTTATCTTAAATGGTGAAACTTTATTCTGAAACTATGTCCCCAAATCCTAGAAAACCCCCACTTGGGGTTCATCTTCTTAGCATCCACCCTGCCATTCCCTCCCAGAATCTTATATGTCTCAATAAAATGACCCCTCATTCTAAGCTTCAATGAGTATAGGCCCAACCTGTTTAGTCCTTCATACATCATTCCCTTCATATCAGAAGACAACCTAGGCAATTTTTGCACTGCCTCAAGTCAAGTATATTTTCCTTAAAAACTGCAGTACTTCATATGGGATCTCACCAGTGCGTTGTGAAGATTGATCAAAATTTCCTGCTTTTATTCTCGATACCCCTTGCAAAAAAAAAGCAGCATTCCATAGCCATTTGTCTATAAAACCTAAAATAGTTGAAATGGTGAATGGTGATCATTGGACCAAAAGAAAATTGTGTTTGAGATGAGAGTTTCATGCAAAGGAAGGAAATAGTGGAATAGAATTCCGTGCTTGTAAATTTATTACAACTTCCTTGTATCAGTATTGACTTATAGAGATATAAATTCATAAAGCAAGAAACAGGCTTTTCAGCCCACCATGTCCACATTGAACATCGGGAACCAATTAATACTGATCCAATTTTCTAAGGCTTCATGATTTATATGCAAAAGTTACATTTGTGGCAAATTTAAACCAGAGGAAATAATCTGCAATAAATGTGTTATTTGTTTTCTGCAGTACTATAAAACAAATTATTTTATTTAGAGGGATGCTTCAAGAAGCAGACGCAGAGAAAAAGATGATGCTAATCTGAAAATTACAAAGGAACGCACCCCAGAAAGTGAAGAAGAATCAGCTGAGTGGGAAACAGGCAGGGATGGTAAATTCTATTTTATTTCTATAATCAAAAAATACTAATAGTGAAAATTGCATTTGTAAATTTGTAAAAGAATGTGAGACTGTCACAAAGGTAACTGTATCGGTAGATTTAACAAATATAGTACGACAGACATCATGGGCCAAAGGATGTGTTCCTGTGCTGTACTGTTCTATGTTTTATGACAATGTAAATTAGATTGTTTAAAAAGAACAAAACAGATTTTTTTTCTGTTTTTCCCCTAAATGCTTCATACTTGTCCTTTTCCAGTTAAGTACAGGTTGTGTATGCAGGGTGAGACAGAGAGGGAAGAATATTGTGTAGTCTTACAGCTATCTTATTCTTGGAGATAATTCCCATTGGGAAAGAAATCTGTTTCTAATTGCGATATTATGTCACTAAATACCTCGCCCCTACGTGCCTTCTACGAGAGTCTCAGGAGGGAAATAATGGTTTTAATTGTTAGCCCATAATTTAAGACAAGTGAGAAGAAGATTAATGAAGAATCCAAACTGAAATGAAGGATTTACCCCAAAGATCAGTTGGAAAAACATTAGAGAAATGGTGAAGGCGCAGACCCTTGCCTTCTTCAGAGTATCCTGATTTCCTGTAGTGTATTGCTGGGAAACTTGAACATCTGTGAGGTCAGAAAACCTGACAACCTGAGGAAAGGATGACATTTATTCTGAAATACTAAAATATGAGATTTTTTTTTAAGTGCTAGCAATTATACAGATAGTGATTGAACTTTGTGAGTGTCTCTGGATTCCAACTGTACTCGTGATTTCAAAAATTTTAACTACAGTAGTATAAACCCACCAAGTCAGGCAATTACAAATACACATTTTCTCTACATTTGATAATGGAATGCAGTTAAAGTAAAAAGCCAGTGTGCATTCAGAAGAAGGTAGTCGATAACAACCCTGTTAACTCTTTGCATGTGACCTCCCAGTTGTAACGTAGAAAATCCCAATAGGGTGTCATAAATAAATTTCTGTGCAGGGTCACCCTATCCCAAGTAGTTGCTGCATCATTGGAATTGGTTTATTACTGTCGCTTGTACTGAGGTACAGTGCAAAACCTGTCTTGCATACCGTTCATACAGATCAATTCATTACACAGTGCATTGAGGTAGTACAAGGTAAAACAATACAGAATGCAGAATAAAGTGTTACAGCTACAGTGAGAGTGCAGTGCAGGTAGATAATAAAGTGCAAGGTCATAACAAGGTAGATTGTGAGGTCAAGCGTTCATCTTATCATACAAGGGAACTGTTCAATAGTCTTATAACAGCGGGATAGAAGTTGTCCTTGAGCCTGGTGGTACTGCTTTCAGGCTTTTATATCTTCTGCCTGATGGGAGAGGGGAGAAGAGAGAATGTTTGAGGTGGGTGGGTGGGGTCTTTGATTATGCTGGCTGCTTTACTGAGGCAGCAAGAAGTACAGACGGAGTCCATGGATGGGAGGCTGGTTTCCATGATGTGCTGGGCTGTGTCCACAACTCTGCGGTTTTTTGCGGTCCCAGGCAGAGCAGTTGCCATACCAAGCTGTGATACATCCAGATAGGATGCTTTCTGTGGTGCATCAATAAAAATTGTTGAGTGTCAAAGGGTTCATGCCAAATTTCTTTACCCTCCTGAGGAATTAAAGGCACTGGTGAGCTTTCTTGGCTGTGGCATCTATGTGGTTGGACCAGGACAGGTTATTGGTGATGTTCACTCCTAGGAATGAAGCCCTTAACCCTCTCGACCTCAGTATCGTTGATGTAGACAGGAGCATGTCCACCGCCCCCCTTCCTGAAGTCAATGACCAGCTCCTTTGTTTTGCTGACATTGAGGGAAAGGTTGCTGTCATGCCACCATGTCCTTAAGCTCTCTATCTCCTTCCTGTACTCTGACATCGTTATTTGAGATCCGGCCCACTACTGACTATGGTGTCATCTGCTAACTTGTAGATGGAGTTAGAGCAGAATCTGGCGATGCAGTCATGAGTGTATAGGGAGTAAAGTAGGGGCCTGAGGATGCAGCCTTGTGTTGAGAATAATCATGCTGGAGGTGTTGCTGCCTATCCTTGCTGATTTTGATCTGTTAGTCAGGAAGTCAAGGATCCAGTTGCAAAGGGAGGTTTTGGAGTTTGGTGATGAATTTGGTTGGAATTATAGTATTGAAGACAGAGCTGTGATCAATAAACAATAGTCTAACATAGGTGTCTTTACTGTCAAGATGCTCCAGAGATGAGTGTAGGGCCAGGGAGATGGTGCCTGCCGTAGACTTGTTTCAGCAGTAGGCGAATTGCGGTGGGTTGAGGTTTACTGGGAGGCTGGCCACTGGGCGGTAGCAATTAAGGCACATTACCTTGTTTTTCTTAGGTACTGGCATGATAGTGATCTTCTTAAAGCTGGTGGGAATCTCAGATTGAAGCAGGGAGACGTTAAAAATGTCTGCAAATACCCCCGCCAGCTGATCTGCACAGGATCTAAGGACGCGGCTATATCATATTAAAATAATAAAGATTCAGAATAAAATTTTGGATTTGTTAATTGCTCGTGTGGTATTACTGGAGGCAAGTGGACAGTAAAACAAAATGGCTGTAGAATCATACAAGTACCTTTATTGTTTCTAATTTATGTAAACAACTTGCATTTCGTTAAAGCTCTCATGTTGACTTTGTCCTGCTGAAATTTGATTTCTGTTTTAGAACCCTAATGCAGGCTGGTTACATTTACAGATGATGTCGAACTTTGAGGGTAGCCAATAAGATGGTGAGGGGTAGCTGATTGAATATGAACAGATATCCATTGATCTACAACATGAGTTGTACCAAATATATAATTGTGAGAATGAAAGGCATAAGCATTTTAATGTTAAAAAATGTGAAAAAAAAGTGTCAGAAATCTGGAAACATAAGTTGCACTTACAACTTTGCTTTTTGACAGGAGGCCGAATCAAGTGGGATTTAGTCTGCCACCTGGAATAGCACTGACCTTGCACTCGCCTGGTCTGGATGAGGGATCAAATGAGCTGATTAAGCATTACCTCCCCCTTCTGAGAGACACTTAGCTAGGTGTAACAAGGCTTTAGCAGTAACTTGGCATTGATGATGCGTGACTGTAACCCTGACCCCTGCAATACCCAAGGTGGTGCTTTGCCTCCTCTCAAAGTTTTTCAAAGTTAACAATTATCAATTTTAAATGTGTCTTGTATTCAGAAACATCTAACAATTTAAAATTGATTTAAGAAATTATGTAAAAAATTTAAAATTAAACATTTGAAAAATTAGCACAAAGCTATAAGAAGTAATTAGAAAAATTAAAATAAAGTAAATTACTGAATTTGCCAATCTCCTCCTGATCTCCAAGTGGGAATCTCAATTTAAGTGAATGAGGATTCCTATCCTATGCAAGTTCAAGTTGATAGAGGATCGTAGAGGTAGGTTCCCCGGGTGACAATATGTCATCCACCTGATCCTGGATTTACACGGCAGGTCCGCATCAATCCAGGAATGAATTACCCAGGAGCAGCTGAGTGTCAGCAGTTCCCTGTGGAATGATCAGTCACAGCCAAGATGATTCATTTGATGGCTTGACATGCAGTCAACAGAGTAAATGAAATGCTGAATTATGTGAGCAACTTAGCGGAGTACAATTCAAAGTGGCATCCTTCGATTGATTATTCTTTAAAATCAGCAATATTTTGAACTGTTAAACATTTATGGCTAAGTCAGGGCACTTAACTACAGTTAAGGACATCTCTTTTTTTTGCAAATAAAAGAAATATAGCTAGCATGTGATAAATGTGAAACTTTAAAATCTCCCAGGCTACTTTAAGTAATTTTTTTTTATGACTACATCATTTTGTTAATCCTGTGCTTTGGGAGAGGCAAGGAGGACTTCAGTATTTACCGAGAATTGTGGTTTTTTTTGAGTATAGCTGTTTTGCTTTCATGGTGATTTGTGTTACAGATTCTGATAATGGGGATGTTAACTATGATTATGATCATGAGCTGTCCCTTGAAATGAAGCGGCAGAAAATACAACGAGAACTGATGAAACTTGAACAAGAGAATATGGAAAAAAGAGAGGAAATAGTCATCAAGAAGGAGGTTAGTGTGCAAGAGGGTTCATGTTTGCAATGTTGCAGTGATAAAATCTAGAAATTGTAGTGGATAAAATCATTACATTTGATACCATGACGTATTATATGATGTCTATACTAAATTATCATCACTGCTCCTCAAAGAAAAGTAGTGAGCATGTTTGTTTTCTAAACTGTTATTTTATAAATCCTGTTTTTGGCATTTAATATTTGTTATTGAGAAAGGCATTTATATCTATCATTAGCTCAAAAATCATACTGTTTATATATAGAACTGTGAGTTTGACTTCCTCTGAAATTTGTTATCAGGTAGATGCTAATGGCAAACTAAATTTGTAGCATGGGTAACCTATGTTGGTCTGGTACTGGTAACATCAGTTGTGCCTCCTTCTAAAGGGACTGCTGTTGAGCAAGTACTCGACCAAACAACTTCATTTTGCCATAAATTTAATGCCTCAGACCAGATAAAATAATTCTCTACTTAGATATCTCCAGAACCCGTGAGAAATAAACACTCCCCATCTCCAAGAAATGCAAGCAAATCGCCTAAACATAAAGCTAGCCCGAAGTTACCTTCTGGTAAGAAGGAGAAAAAAGGATCAAGATTGTCATCTCCTGTAGGCGACCAACAAAGGTTTGTATGATGGATTTAAAACATTGATTAAATTAATATTACTGAGAGATTTTTAAAAAAATATTGTTAGTTAAAATTAAACTTGATTAATTGCTGTTTTAATCATATTGTTGAACAATAATAAAAACTAATATTTTTGAATGGTCTAATGGCAATAGTTTTGGATTTAGAGCCCAATAATTTATTTAAAATTATTGTCCTTATGTTAATGGCACTTTTCACTAATTTTGCAGTTGTCAAGTTTTGAGTCTGCAAAGCTGAAGGGAAGGTTTACTTTCTGGAAAAATCAATTTGGAATTCAGGGATGTAATCCTCATGACTCCTTTGATTGTTCTTTCTAATGTTTAGAAAGTATGTACTGCATGAGCCAGAGAATGTTTGCTCTCCCAACCAACAAGACATCAGCATTCAAAACAGACTCATAAAATTAGCATTTTGATACTCTTTTGCATATGTTTGCATCAAAGGGAAAGAGTTATAATTGTCATTAAATAGGGCAGTAGAGGGACTCTAGCCTTGCTCAGGGTTGACTTTTATAGGAGTCATTTCATCTCAGGCGTTTGGTCTGAGGTTATTATAATGTTGAAGTTGAAACATTACTATTTTGAAATGCAAATAGAAAATGAACGCCTACCACAATAAAGAGGGTTCCGCAAGTTGGAGACACATTGTTACCATAAGACATCGTCACTTGATATTTTTATCATGCTGGAAGTACAATATTGTGGCCCACAAATATTGGGGATACAGAGAAGCATTCAATCTTGCATTCGTAGCTCAGTTTCTGCCGTAATAAGTGCTGTGGATAAAGGGAAATGGGTAGGTATACTAAGATTTGCAGACTTTTCTTGTGCCTTTTGAGCTGACCACCAATAGGGTTCTCACTAAAATACTTTCTTGGCTGGTGTAGTATTAAGTGACAAGATTATGCTTTTGATGTCTTTGCTCTGTGCTTTTAGTTCTTCTGAGGAGTGCATTGATTTTGTGCAGCACTGAATTTTTATAACTTTGTGAGGCAGCGTAGGCAGAAATGATTGTGGTTTCTGAAGCAGCAACAATAAATGGTCTAGCTGTGGTACATATTGAGTAAGAATGAAGCATGTTATAGTTGTTGACATGTGGCAATTAAGTTTTGTTACCATTTTTATTTTATTGTTAATTTTACCCAGGTTCTTCTTAAAAAAATACTGTAGCCTTCAAATAATCTGTAGTTCACTTCATTATCTTGACACCATCACCCCCATCCCCACCAACCCCACAAAGGAGTCTGAAATAATAAGGGATCTATGTAGAAACATCGGAAATAGGAACAGGATAGGCCATTTGGCTCTTCGAGCCAGTTCCCCCATTCAAGATGGACACAAATTGGTAACCTGTTTATGGACACAGAAGGCATCATCCTCTTAAACTGGTACTTGCATCTGCCTTTGTGGAAGAGGGAGATTGCTTGCCATTAAGAATGTGAAGTTTTGGAAATGATAAACAGATTAAGGTGTACAATCTTTAAAACTGGTTAAATCCAGACCCAAATAAAAATCTCAGGCATTCAAAAGATACAAAGGAAGAATTAGCAGCTCAGTGTCTCACTATCATTTTCCAATTCTCTTTGAATGTAACATAGTGCCAGAAGAGTGGAAGGAGGCTAATATAATACTGTTATTTAAAAAATAAGTAGATAAGCCAAGTAATTACAGGCCTGTTACCCTAACATTGGTGATCTGCAAGTTACTGGAAATATTTTGATGGATAGCAAGAAACAATATTCAGAGAGGCACAGTTAATCGGTGACAGCATAGATTTGTTAAGTTACGTCTAACTACTAAGGTAATTTGTTGAGGTAGCAAGGAAAGTCAATGAGGGTAAGCAAGGATTTTAGTGAAGTCCTGCATGGCTGATTGATCTTGAAAGTAAAAGCATGTAGGATTGACAAAAGACATATGGGAAAAGAATTGAGTGAAAACAATGGTAAACAACAGTTTGAGTGATTGAAGGACTCTATGCAGTGGGATTTGCAGGGTTGAGAACTGAGCCTCTTGCTTTTCACTATGTTAATTAAGGATCTTGACAATGTTGGAGCCATGGTTAAGAAGTTTGTTGAGGATAACAAAACTGGCAGAGTGATTAGTAGTGAGGAAGAAGCTTGTAGGCTGCAGGAAGATATCAGTGGACTGATTAAATGGGCGTAAACATGGTAAATGGATTTCAATCTAGAAAAGAATTAGGTAATTCTTTTGTAAGGGCAAACAAAGCAAGAGAAAATATTAAAAATGGTCAAATGCTAAGGAGTGTAGAAGAACACAAACTTTGGAGTGTATATGAGTAGGTTAAGACAGCATTTAGAATGCTTGCATTTAGAATTAATACATAGTGTTATAAGAGCAGGGAAACCATTCTAGGACATGGTAAAACATTATTCTGGATACCACATTATAGGAAGTATATGACCGTACAGAAGCTGCTGAGGAGATTAGCAAGAATCTTGCCAGGTCTATAGAATTATTAGGCTGGGATGTTTTCTTTGGAAAAAGGAAACCAAGGGGAGATTTAATTCAGGTGTAGAGTTTATGAGAGGCCTAGACAGGGCAAACAGGAATTTTCCTTGGCGAGGGATTGATAACAGAGTTCATAGATTTATGTTAAAGGCTGGAAGGGTTAAAGGGAAGCTAAAAGCATAACCATTAGACACTGTGTGAAGTTTAAGCCATTTCACATCAACATTCTCTATGAATGTGACACAAAACCAAGTAAAATGGCTGCTTCTGTCATGCAGGTTATCAAGCATTGCCATGCAATTTAGTTCTTAACAGTGCCTTTAGAATATAGCTAAACTGGAGGGCCTAACTAGTGAGCTGCCCTCCACAATCCTCTTCTGCCTCTGCACAATCATTCTTTCACTGGACCCATTTTCAAAAATTTAGTAATCTGACCTCTCCATGGGACTGTTGAACCTCATTGCACTTTGTTTGCAATCCATGCTTTCACAATTCACATTATATGAACAGATATAATGTACTTTGTATTTCTATGGGCTGTATGATTAACTTTAAAAAAAACTGAAATTTGAATTGGCTTTAATCTCATAAATAAAGTCAAATGTTCACTATTAGTTTAATTTTTAAATCATTGTTCTAGCCATTGCTTTGTGATGTTTTAAGCATGCAGAGTTTTTATTCCTTCACTAAATGGATATTCCAAACTCAACGGGCGACTTTTTAAAAAAAATACTATTCCTCGACAGTTCATTTTTCCTACTGAACTGTTTATCTTTGAAGCTAAGGCAAAGACACATTTAACTTAAATTATGAGGGTGCCTTTGTTGTAACTAGTGCATTACCTTTCTTCCCAGAAAATCTTCAAAAGTACAGCAGGGTAAAAAGAAAGGACCTCGTACTCCAAGCCCGCCACCCCCTATTCATGAAGAGATTCTATCAACAAAAAAGCATAAAGAAAAGCCAAGGGCAAAAGACAGAACTGAAGAAAAAGTCCGAGAGAGTAGAGAAAGAGGAAGGGATATAGAAAGGCATAAAGAGAAAAAAGAAAAACACAGGTGAGTGACACTGTACTTGATACAGTTTATTTTTTATATTTCTCTTTCTTACAATATTGAGTAATCTGCCATTGCTACTGTACATAACACAGTACAGGTTAAATTAGGATTTTTTTGTCGTACTTAGAAGCACAACCCTATTTAAACTTAATTCCAGTGCATTATTTGGTGCTTTTACATAGATACCGGAAAAATATGACAGGTCAACAAAAGGTAGAACAAAATGAAAACAATGGAACCCTTTGCACATGAAGGCCCTTTTCCCAGAAAAAGTATTTTATGTTTAGCAAATTTTCAAAAAGATATGCTGCACATTTTTTTCAAAAATACATTAATAGTTTTGAAATCAACCGACTTCCAAATTATAAAAAACAGAAAAAAAACATAGGACCAGGCAGCATGCATGGATTTAGAATCCAAGACCTTTTATTTGTATTTTGAAAGGGATGTCACTGTCCTGAAACTTTGACTCATTTTCTCCTTTCTCAGTTGTCGCCCAACTATTTAAAGTATTTTCTGCTTTTCTTTTGTATTTCCAGCCATATTTTCTTTTGATTTCCTAGTTATATTCGACTCCTGGTTTGAATTCAGTGTGTTTAGTCTGCCCACATTTAAGCAGCAGCTCAGTATCTCTCTGTGCCGTACAGAAGTCTGAGGACTTCAGTTGAGTAACTACATCCTGAGCTTTTCAGTTCAAAATAATGACGTATTTGAATTAAACATCCCTTAAAAACTAAAAACAAGTACATTGATTCAACTTTGCTTGTTGAAGCTAAATGTTTTTTTAAAACTAACTTGCAACAATTAAGTGGATATTTAGAAGAACTGTGTGTCTGGATTGGTTCTGGAAATGTTGGCTTCTGTTTAAGTGCCTGTTATGACTCCTGATCAGAGGAAAAGGCAGAATTATAGTGGTTTTAAATTATGAACCGTGGGACCATGTTACACAGTGATTAATTTTCTACTCCATTGTTTGAATGAGACTTCAGTAAGTTATTATACCTTTAAACTTTTTACCATTGGTCTGCCTTCAAGTAGGCATCTTTAACGTTCAAACATAGTTTGAATTTATTCTCAAAATGTCAGGACACCTGACCAAAAACTTCATCAAGGAGTTGTTTTCAGGGGCATCTTAAAGGAGGGAAGTGAGAGAGAGGGAGATGTAGAAAGGTTTAGAGAGAGAATTCCAGAGTAAATTGGCAGCTGAAGCCGTGGCTGCTAGGAATGAAGTGAATAACTGAGGACAGAATTGAAGGAGTGCAGAGATCATTGAGGGTTATAAGGCTGAAGGAAATTAAAAATGGGGAAGGGTAAGGTCATAGAAATTTGAAAAATAAGTCTGATTGTTTTAAAATCAATTAGTTATGTAACCAAGAACTAATGCAGGTGAACAAACACAAGAAATGGGTGACAGGATTTGACATAGTTCAGTATACAGGCTTCATGGTTTTGAACAATCTCAAATTTACTGATGTTAGAACAAAGGAGGCAGGTCAGAGAGCTGAAATAGCAGTACACTCTTCAAATGATTGGATAGAGTTATAATTTAAATATCTAAGAAACTTGCAAAATTGAGATGCCTACACCATAAAAATATTGTCAAGATGCAAAAACACAAGCGTCAGAAGGCAAGTAAAATGTCACAATGCAGATTGGGTACCTTTTCCTTGCCTTACATCAGAATGGCCTACCAAAGGGTGTTTTATACTTCCAGCAAAGTGTAAGCATTTTCTATTTCTTTATTACTTGAATGATGATAACACAAAAATGTTGAATGTATTTCTTTATTTTCATCATTTCTAATTGTGCTGTTTTACAAGTTGTGACTGAAACGGACTTTTAAAATAATCTATTTATATTATTCTGTGCATCTGAAAGAAACTTGAAAATTATGAATAGTTTAGTTAATGGATGGGTACTGTCAAACATTGCAGATAGAGTGAAGAACTGATAAAATAGACCATTGCAGGTTAGGTCTCTATCTTGTTAACTTTCAGGGATCACACTGATAGCCTTCGTAGACAGAAGAGGTCTATAAGTCCTGAAGAACAATCTGGCAGCACCTCTTCTCGTTCCAGAGAATATTCCCCACCAGCAGCAAGGAGAAAATCAGCCTCTCCAGCTCCACCTAAGTCAACTTCTTCTTCCTCTTCTCGAAAGCATTCCTTCTCTCCACGTCACAGGTATAGAATCCTCAAAACTGTGTCCACAGATAAATGGAAGTGATAGGTACAACAAATTATTTTGAAGTATACAACAAGCTTATAATGTGGATATGTACGTATACTATTAATTAGCAGAATTGTTTTTTCTATGTATGCACAATAACATAATTAAACAGGTTAGGATCCAAAGCTGGGTTGATGTTTACTCTAGTTTGTGATTTGGCATATCTGCACACAACAAACAAGCTAATCCTAATTAGGGCTGATTGTATCAGGCAAAAGATTTGACTGGAAGATGGAATGCAGAGGAAGCAAGTGATGAGTAGATTTATTTTCATATTTGTGTGATAAAGCACCAAAGTGTGCTATAATAAAAACCAAGGCATAGTGTTACTCCAAAAAAACACAGCAAAAATAAGAACTTATTTAAGAAACATTCCTGTAACTATGGTAATTAACATTTATTTTAATGTACATGCCTGTTTTTTTAAGAAAGCCTTTTCTTGAGTCATAAGTCCAAGAAACCTACGGGCTGAATGACAGTAGATTCAGAAAGATTCCTGACTTCCAATTATATTCAATTGTATTCCAATACAATATCACATAGTTAAAATGGGAATAGGGTCTCTGTCTACACAAGTCCATATATTGGTCCTCTCCAGTGCTGATAACAGTGAAACTGAGAGGCTGGATCATGCCACACTGAGCTTGCTGCCTGGAAACACCACCCACTGAGCACCCATAGCTTCTTGGACTGGATGTGTAGGGTATATCTTGCTGGCCTTCCCTACACTTGAATTCAGCAGCAAGAACTGGATGGCAATTGACATACAGTATATGCACTGAAGAAAGGCAAAGCTATGTTTGGAGTTTGGTCTTCTGTCAAAGCTGTAATTAATTTTAACAATTTTAAATATCTTTGACATTCAGAAACATTTAAACACTTAAAATTTAAAAAAATAAATTTAACGAAGAATGCATAAAACACTTAATGTTTTGGATAGTTCTTAAGCTAAGTAATTTTAAAAAAATAATATGCCTTTTCCCCTTTACCACCGAAAGTCTGTGCCTTACCAACTCCACTGAAGTCAAGTGATGATTCTCCAGTGTAATGCTGAGGAATCACAAGACAGGGTGAGTTGACAGATTCAGCCAACTGAATCAGCTAGTGAATTCCAAACTCATGGTGCATCCAAGCAAATCAAGAACTGAATTCAATCTGAGTGACTGAGTTCTTATGTTTCCATTAACTCTAACCTTAACCCTATGACTGCTCCTTCAACAACATCCTTTAAACAATCTGATAGTTAGCCTGAACACTCTAGCATAAGCCCATCTGGGTGCATAAAGTCATGTGGAATTGGATTAAGGGAATGAAGGCATGGATCAGATCAAAGTGGTAGTTAGTAGTGAGGCTAATAATCTCTGATGATGAGAAGAACAAGAAGGACATTTGCCCTATTGCCCACAGATTGACAACCTAACCCAAAATATTTAGTATAAGAAGTTTTGGGAATGAGAGTAGCCAGTTTATTGTTGCCAGTTTATCCCTTGTTAATATCTTGCTGTGGCATTTCCAGGTTAGTGTTCCAGAGGGAAAATAACAGATTAATGCTAAATAAATTTACTTTGGTGGTTAAACAGGGGTTATCCTTAGTTTAGATTCAATAATTGATTAATTCTGTAAATCTTTAAGTTTAGGAATATGAATTAGATTCAGAAGTGATTAAGAAATACTGATAATGAATCCATTGATGAAATTGTTTTAGACTTTTGAGAGGTGGAATAACAAGTTTATATTTCCTCTTAAGGGCTTTTTTTTTCCCTTTATCATTACAGAGCTTTGATATCAAGATCAGGAGTATTTGCCATTTATGTGGATTAGAAGAGCAGTGATCACTTAAAGGGTCAACATTTTTTGTTGATCATGTTCCATAAATCATTGTTCAAGTTAACATTTGAATATTCTTTAGTTGGACATTAGCCCTGTGAAATATTGAAAAGCATGCAAGTTCATTTTCTGGATCCATTATTTCTATGCCTTCAGACATAACACAGGATCCTAGTTATAGCCAGTTGTTCTCTCCCATTTTTCCCATTTGTATAAACAAGACTGCAGATTAGAAAACGAACATACCTGAAACTGTGGAATGGAAGTTGCTTGTGCCTTTTTTTTTTAAGTGGGGCAGCTTATAATACTCAAATTAGAGGTGGAGCATTCAAGGAGCATTGAGAATCTTGAATCCATGGATTAGGAGCACACAGAACCCCTGCATTAATGGCAGAATGAACACACCGCCTCACAAACTTGATCAGAAACCTCCAGTCCCATTTGTGGTAGTTCTCACATTGGCCTCATTGGTCACGTCAGAACCCTCAAAACTGGAGTAGAACTATGGGGCGGCACGGTAGTATAGTGATTAGTGTGATGCTATTACAGTGCCAATGATCGGGGTTCAATTCCTGTCACTGTCAGTAAGGAGTTTGTACGTTCTCCCCGTGTCTGCGTGGGTTTCCTCCGGGTGCTCTGGTTTCCTCCTACATTCTACCCCTACAAGATGTACGGGTAGATTAACATGGGGTTAAATGGGCGGCGTGGACTTGTTGGGCCGGAAAGACCTGTTACCATGCAGTAAATAAAGTTTAAAACAAGTTTAAAGTCATCCTGGAGGGATTCCCTCAGAAGAAGATCCCCATAATTCTTAGGTTTAGAAGGCAAGGTAACCATTTTAAAATTGCAACTCCAGAAGATATGGAGTTCCTCAGGGCGTTGTCCTAGTACTCAATATCATTAGTTGCTTCATCAAATGACCTTCCCTCCATCATAAGATCAGAAGAGGGATGTTCACTGATAACTGTACAATGCTCAATTCCATTCCAAAATCCAAAGCTAATAGAATATACCTCATTCCTGCATGCATTAAGACCTAGGCATGGTTCTTCCAGAATTCTGAAGATTCTGGAAGGGCTGCTGCAGATTGGAGAGTAGTAAATGTGACCCCATTTAACATTGGACATTTGAAAATATTTGAAGCTGTTGTTAAAGATATTGTAGTCAGGCATTTAGAAATATTCAAGGTAATCAGAAAAAGCCAACATGTTTTGTCAAAGGACTGATATCTGACCAATTTATTGGAGTTCCTTGAGGAAGTTGCATGTGCTGTGGATAAAAGGGGAACTTGCTATACATAAATTTCCAGAAGACATTTAATGAGGTGCCACATCAAAATTTATTGGGAAAAGTGAAAGCTCATAATGTAGGAGGTAACATTTGGCATGGATAGAAGTTGACTGCAAAATATAAAGTAGGCATAAATTGGTCTCTTTCTGGTTGGTACGAAATCATGCTGGGCCACAACTTTTTAACAATTTTTATAAATGTCTTGAATGATCGGCATGTTTACAAAATTTGCCAATGACACAAAGATAGGTAGGAAAATAAGTTAAGGAGAGATACAACAAGGAAAGGAAGGGGTCTAGGTAGTTAAACTGAGTGAACAAAGATGTGGCAAATGTGGGAGATGGAGAAATTGTCTCTGTGGCAGCAAAAAAAAAAGAAGCAAAGAAGTATATTATCTAAATGGTAAGAGATCGCAGAGCCTTGAGATGTGCAGGAACCTGAGTGCCATCGCACATGATTTACAAATATAGCAAGTAATTAGGAAAGCTTACAGCATATTATTTATTTTGGAAAGAATTGAATATACAAGTATGGCGATTATGCTTCAGTTATATTGGGCATTGGTGAAATCACATCTGAAGTACCATGTACAGTACCGATCTTATTTAAGGGAGCATGTTAATGTGGTGGAAGTAATTTTGAACAGGTTTCCTAGACCGATATCTGGAATGAGCACGTTTTATGAGGAGAGATCGAATAGGCTAGACATGCATCTGCTAAAATTACAACAGTACAGGAGCTCCCCGGGTTACGAATGATTTGACTTGAACACAATTCTCCCATACATTTTTAAAGCATTTTCAAGCTACTAATAATAATATAAAATGTTTCATGTTATTCATTAATGACTGGATACAGTGTATATTCTATTGGCTTAATTATGGGTAGTGTTAGGATGATTATTCAATGAAATCAAAGAATTATAGCAAGTGTATGTAGAGCAATACAGTATGGGTTACTGAGGAAAACAGATGTTTCTGACTTGGGGAGAAATTGGTTTATGGACAGTTCTCAGGAATGGAACCCTTGCGTAACCCGGGGACTGCTTGTACTTGGCAACTGTTTTAAAACTACTTTGTATAAGTGACCTTTTCAAATGTTACCTTTCTAGCAGATCACCTTCTTCTCAGAGACAACATCAAACTCCCACAGTGTCTAGACAACACTCTCCATCATCTCGGTCAGGTTCACCCGCAACAAGAAGATCATCATCTCCCCGCCACAAACGTTCCACTTCACCGTCCTATCAACGTGCAGCATCTCTGGCTCGAAAACGATCCCCTTCACCATATGCTCCACGTTCTTCATCTCCACAGAGAAAGCAAAGTCCCATAAGGCATAGGTCTTCTGGAAGAGAAAAAGGCAAACATGAGCAAGAAAAGTCGCCATTACAAGAGCGACATCATGAGAAGAGAGAAGGTAAAAAGCATTTTTGAGAAAGATTTAACTGAGTGCAAGTACGCTTTTTTAAATGTTCCAATTCCAAGTGATCCTTGACTTCTGATTATTTTTGACAGTTAAGTGCTATGACATTGAAAATTTCTATATTTGTAAATTTAGTGCAAGTATCATGCTATTATGCAAAGTGAGACACAAGCTCAAACTTGCAGTTCTCCATGTAATGAACTCCTTTCTCACTGAGGTAGTTGAAATGGATAAAGAGGGAAAATTATCCTTCAATAGGATGAAGGTTATGTCTCATAAATGGGGTAGTAAATGGGCATATTATCCAAGACATTACACCCCTGTAAACATTTTAAAACTGATTGAAAATAACAATGGGCTGGAACATGTGCCTGCATCCTTGATTGTGAAAGTAGTACATAGTCTAGAAGCTTCCTGAGGCTGAATGCTTTATTTATTATGAAAAAGAATGTGTATTCTATGAACCTATCATTTTTTACTTTCCTTTTGTCTTTTATTACTGTTTTCTCACAAGTTTTATTTGAATCTTGATTAACCTATATCGCTGAAAAGTTTGTCAAAACATTTCCTTTATAGGTTGCACCAAATTCTCCATTGACAGTAGGTACTTTACTGAAAGATATCTTCTTGTTTTAAATCCTCTAATTTTGTACCTCATTGCTAGTTGATATACTTTCCTCACCTTTTCTTTGCATGAAGTACTTGAGAGTGGATTTTTGGTTCCTATGGAATGTCTTTCTAACAAATAGGGAAGTTTTGGCTAGGTGTGTAGCATTTTTTTAAGAACAAAAGCAACTTTTACTTGAGTAGTCCTTTCATGTCAAAGAGTATGTTTAATAAAACATACACTAGTGAAATCCATTAGTTGTGGAAGCAGAGAGAAAAGGAGGAGATTTGGCAAAGAAACAGCCTTGCAATTGAATATGACTTAAGAAAATGAAAAACAGGCCTTATAGTTGCATTTAGAAAGAAAAGTATAAGGGATAGATTTGAGCCACTGGAATTGGTTGAGCACCTGACATTTGATAACAAACCAGTTGCAAAAGTTCTGAATATATTTACCAAAGAGAGGAGATTGGTGAGCTAATCTATTTGTTCTGAAAAGAAACCAAGGGGGTGTTTTATAATTTACAATACCAATGCAGTTGTAGTTGCAAGTATAAAAAAACTGAGGATAGATTAAATGGATTTGGGGATCCTGAATAAAATAGATTTCAGGAGCTCTGGCATGAATCTTGCAGAAATCTCTGAATACTGCAGTGGTGACTGGAGAAAGGCAACTCGAATTTGTTTTGTTTTAAATAGTAGCAAAAGCAAACCAAGAAATGATGAACTAGTGAGTTTGATATGTATTATGGATAGAAATAGATTCTTGAAAGGTGACCAGTTTGGGCACATGAAAGGAGATCTTATCAATCTCACCAGTTTTCTTTCAAAAGTATTTGATCAGGGTAAAATGTAATGTACTTGGTTTTCAGTAAGGCAGCTACAGTCTGAAGCATCATTTCAATGAGTGGTGTAATCGATGGAGCAATCTTCCCAGAAAGTTGGTGAAAACAATTAATAATGATGGAATGCAGTGTATGAGTATGGTGTGAGTGTGAAAAGTTTAGCACACTCGAGAGAAGAAGGTGTGTTTGTATGGATGGTTCCCACTGCTGCAGATCCCTGCCTCATCTCTGGCTATTTTTGTAGACTAAACAGATTTGAGTTTGATTGGCCTGACTAGTCATCTACTTCATTAAGAAAGAAGAGAGCAGAGCCTATTAGAGACCAAAAATAATAACTTCTGTGTGGAGTTAGAAGGCATGAGTTGGTTCTTATTGAATTCTTTCACAACCAAGGAAAATGACAAATGTAGGAAGAGGAATATGGACTTTTTGCAGATGAGGAGGAAAGCATTTCTGATGTAGTTTCCATAGATTTTACAAAGATGTTCAACAAGGCAGACTGAAGTATAGGTAAAAATAGTGAGTTGGATCCAGAATTGGCTCAGTAGCAGTATAATAGTTGATTGATCTTCACAGGCAGTTTGCAGTGGGATTTCACTCAGCACTAGGTTTTTTGCTTTTCCTTGTGCACATCATTGATTTAGATTTGAATGATTCAGAAGCTAGAAGGCAATACAAGAGTTAGCTGTGTGGTTGATAATGAAGAAGAAAGCTGTAGAAAGATATTAGTGCACTGATGAGAACAGAAATATGTTTAGTAGATTTCAATCCAGAGAAGTGAAACTTGCTGCTTTTGGCTCAGTCGCACACTGCAAGGGATATATAGTAGATGGTGGTTTGCTGTGTAGAAGGACATTGTAATACACATCCATAAGTCCCGAAGGTAACAGGGTGAGAGCTAAGATGATAATTCATGCATGTGGGATACTTCCATTTCTTTGGACAAAGGATGGAATACAAAAACAGAGGGATTGTGTTTGAAGACATGAACACTGATTGGGGTAACAGTGCAATTCTACTAAAAGAAAGCTGAGGGTAGAGAGGAGATTTATGATGCCAGGTCTGTTATAAGGAAATATTGGTTCGGTTCAGATAGTTCTCTTTGGAGGTTGAGAGGTGATTTACTGAGGTGTACAGGATTATGAGGGACTTTAACAGATTCGGCAGTAAGGGCATCTTTCTTATAATAGGAAGGTCAATATTTAGGATACAGATATTTAAAATAATTAGTAGAAGGACCAGAGGTGAATGATTAGAGGGGACTTGAGGACTAATTTTTCCATTTAGAGAGCAGTGAAGGTCTGGAGCTATACTAACAAAAGAGATAGAGATTGAACTCTTCAGCACATTTAAAAGGTATTTGGAAGAGTACTTGATGTGCTGAAACCTACAGGGCTTTGAACCAAGAGTTTGAAGCTGGATTTTATTTTTCAGATTGGTTAGTGTTACAAACCAGCAACAAAAGAAACACACCAAGTCATGTATAAGTGTTAAAAACTACTTTATTAATAACTACTTATGATAATAAGAAAAATAAAAGTAAAAATGTTAGAGTGTTAGAAGTAAAAATGTTAAATCTTAAACATTAACCCCAAAAACTAAACTTGTAGTGTGTGTCGCAAACTCCCAAACTTCAAGTCCAGGAATAGTTTTCAAAGTTCAGTTCAGCAAGCCATAAGGTGAAACATGAGCAAAGGCTTCTTCAAAACCACCGTTGACTGAAGAGGAAATGTGGATGTAGAGAGAAAATAGAGAGTAATTACGAAATCCAAATGTTCCACGATGGAACCCATACGACACCTCAGTGTCTACTCAGCAGTGACTACTCCACCGCATCTGCCTCACCCCGAAAGGCACTCGAATCGTGACTGTCCACACAAATACCTGTTTCCTTCTACAGGTCAACAACAAAGTGAACTCCACTGCTTTGTTCCGAAGTATCTGCCACCCCGAAAGGCATCTGAGATGTGGCCGTCCACACAAATACCTGTTTCCCTTTACAGGTCAACAACAAAGTGGACTCCACTGGATTACTCCAACAATCCATACGTGGATTGTAGTGACAGACACAGTTACTGTATTTCATCCATCGATAGAGACTACCAGGCTGGTCTCTCCCTCTCCCTCTCCCTTCAAAAACGTCATTACGTCCTTTATCTTCTGTTGTCGTAACCATGCCACACACACACACACCACTATGCTCTATCTTAAAGGGACATTCACCAATAGTAACTTAGTCCGTAACATTAGAACCTTTTCAGCTGGCAAGAACTTGATGGATTGGATGGTCATTTTGCCATAAATTTCAATGACAATGATTACATCGTGCAACTACCGGGAAAGTAGAAGGTGAACTAAATTGGAGCAACACACACAAACTGCTGGAGGACCTCAGCAGGTCAGGCAGCATCTATAGAGGGAAATAAACAGTTGACGTTTCAGGTGGAGACCCTTCATCAGTATGGGAAATGAAGAGGGCAGAAGCCAGAATAAGAAGGTTTGGGCAGGGGAAGGAGCACAGGCTAGCAGGTAATAGATGAGTCCAGGTGAGGGGGGGAAGGTAGGTAGGTGGGTGGGGGAGGGGGATGAAAGTGAGTGATGTAAAAAGCTGAAAGGTGATAGGTAGAAGAGGCAAAGGACTGAAGGAGGAGGAGTCTGGTAGGAGAGGACAGCAGACCATGGAATAAAGGGAAGGAGGTGAGGAATAGATGGGCAGGTCATGAGGGTGTGGGAGGCAAAAGAGAAGGGGTGAGTGGGCCACAGAAGTAAGGGGAAACAAAGGGGGGGGGGCTGGAAAGGGGAGGAGTTACTGGAGGTTAGAGAAATAGATGTTGAGGCTGTCAGGTTGGAGACTACCAAGGCAGAATATGAGGTGTTGTTCTTCCAACCTGCATCCGGCCTCGATATGGCAGTAGAGGTGGCTTTGGATAGACATGTCAGTATGGGAGTGGGATGTGGAATTGAAGTGCCTGGCCACCAAGAGATCCTTGCTTTTGCGGTGGACGGAGCAAAGGTGCTCGACGAAGCAGTCACCCAATCTGTGTCGGGTCTCACTGATGTAGAGAAGGCCGCACCAGGAGCACCGGATGCAATAAGTGACACCCTTGGATTCACAGGTGAACCGCTGCCTCACCTTGCTCCAGATTCCAGCATCTGCAGAATCTCTTGTGTCTCCAATGAACTAAATTGGTTTTGTTCTTTTTTTCATCGGGCATTTCCTTTTTATTCCAAAACATTTTTGTTTTGGTCCTATAAAGTCCTTTCTATACTTAAAAATGAAAAGAAAGTTATCTGTAATTTAGTTTTATATTCTTAATTTGAATCCTTATTTGAATTTGAATTGATCTGCTATGTTAATGGATAAATGACTTGCTAGAAGTCAGTCCTTGTATCAAGACTCACTAGAGAACCATATAAAATTATTCAGAACTTGATAAAAGGATGAGATTTTATGTTTATTCTCCATTGTCCTTTATTAATACTTCTTCAATCTGATCCAAACTACTTCAATGTGAGAGCATCCTTGCCTATTTTGTGATTGCAGTTCCTCACTTTGAGCCAGATGTTCAACCAGTCTCTTGAATGGCTCATTAACTCCTTTTCATATATCCCTCAATATGTACCATTAACTCTTACTGAATTCCTTCTGAACCATATGACTTGTAAAAGAGGTATTGATGGCAACTCAATGACCTGCTGTACAAATCCATTCTTGACAACTACCATCCCTTCAGGAATGTTTAAAAAGTAGCCACAATTTATTATGTTCCATTATTTTAATGAGTATGTGCTTTACATGAAGGATGAATTGTCCCCTAATATTCTAAGTAAACAAATAAAATTAGCAGATTTGAATATCTTCAAGTTACAAAACTAAATCATTTCTACATTAAATTCATGGAACAGTATAGTGACAATTTGTTTGTAATTAATAACTAGTATTCACATTTTTTGTCTCTGGACTTTGCCTAACATATAACCAATAATTGTATCAATTTACTAAAGGGTGATTAAATAACTATTAATCAATGTTGTTTTATCTAATGGTTTTCCTAATACAGCTGCGTTGGCACACAGCCATCTAGTGCATTTAGGTTTTCACTGCATTGTCAATTGGTATCATATGCATCTTTAATCTACTTAGCTTTTTTCTCAACTAATTTATAGAGGATATTTAGTTTAGACATTAATGCAGATTTTCTTCTTAGGAAGCAGAGGAAAACGAGACAAGGAGAGCAAGGATAGTCGAGACCGGCGTGACTATGAATTGGATCAGAATTTACTCCAAGAAAGGGACGGGCGTATAACCAGGGAAACCCGTGATAACAGAAGCAATCGAGATCATAAAGAAGTAAAAGACAGCACTGAGCGCAGAGAGACCAGGGAATCTCGTGAGGTTCGTGATACAAGAGACACTCGAGATTACAAGGAGAGCAAAGACTCTCGGGATGTGAGAGAGTCACGT
The DNA here is from genome assembly GCF_009764475.1 of Pristis pectinata. Lineage (NCBI taxonomy): Eukaryota > Metazoa > Chordata > Chondrichthyes > Rhinopristiformes > Pristidae > Pristis > Pristis pectinata. Next base: position 64,954,293 of record NC_067408.1, on the reverse strand, counting down.
CCTGGCCGTGATACACATGACTATCGAGATAGCAGAGATTCCCATCGGAAAGATGAACAGCATCATGAGGACCGCAGTTACAGCAGAAGCCATGGCAGGGATGAAAGTTCCCGGACTGACATCAAGAATGATCGTCAGAGTGAAGCCAGGATTGATGGCAGGAATGAGTCCAGGGGAGACGGCCGCGGCGAGACCAGGGGAGACAGAGGAGACGGTCGGGGCGAGATCAGGGGAGATGGCAGGAGCGAGACTAGGGGGGACACCCGGGGTGAGACCAGGGGGGACAGAGGAGATGGTCGGGGCGAGACCAAGGGAGACAGCCGCAGTGAGTCCAGGGGAGACGGCAGGAGTGAGACCAGGGGGGACACCCGGGCTGAGACCAGGGGAGACAGAGGAGACGGCCGGGGTGAGTCCAGGGGAGACGGCCGGGGTGAGTCCAGGGGAGACGGCCGGGGTGAGTCCAGGGGAGACGGCCGGGGGGAGACCAGGGGAGACGGCCGGGGGGAGACCAGAGGAGACACCAGGAGCGAGACCAGGGGAGACGGCAGGAGCGAGACCAGAGATGGCCGGGGCGAGGCCAGGGGAGACACCAGGAGCGATTCCAGAGGAGAAGGCCGGAGTGAGACCAGGAGTGAAAGGGCAGCCAGAGGAAGAGGGAGAGGACCAGAATCAACTGAAAAAGGTGAGATATTAATGTTTTCATTTTAATCATTCAGGCCCATAATTCAAATTTTATGACACCAGCACTCATGATTCCTGATGGAATCTTGTAGAATTCTTTCTAGTACTGTTTTGTGGGTATGTTAAAAATCTGAAATAAATACTAGATGAGATGGATTGGTAGAAGATTTCTGTCAGTGAAATCATCTGGGTATATTCCTATTTTTACAGTCACACTGGTGGTTGTGGAAAAACAAAATCATCTCTCATTTATGTCCTTGTGCATGCACTTTAACATCAATGGGTTTATTTTTGGTGTTTTTCCCTAATTTTTCATTTCATTCTGTGAATCAACTTTTGCCTTCATTTAGAAGTTACATTTAATCTAATTTGTTAAGGTGGAGATTGTTGGTATATTCAAGTGAAGGATCTGTGAGCAAGCTTTAATTTGCAAGCTGTCCACATGCATGAGTTGCACTTTGCCAATGTTTGATCATTCTTTAAAAAAAAATTGATTGATAAGGGAATCATAGTCAACAGGAATGCCATAGAGGTTTGTTCTCTCCTTAAAGGGTGGAACACAACATTTTATTTAATCATCATTTTGCCATTTCTCCAAAACATGACTCATGAGTTAATTCACCATCCTAATAATCTGTGCTTTTGTGTTTGGATCCTAACTTGCTTGGACAATTTGTTCTGCTTGACCTGAATCTCTCTCGTTCCTTTATGTAGCTGTGTGCTAAGCTTTTACGTAATAGACTGTTCTACCATGGTATCTTTTTAGAATCTATCCCCATTTGTTCCTTCAAATATCTGACCATAAATGACTTGCTGAAGTGTGTTATCATATTTCCCAGCTGACAGCACACCTGTCTCGAGACCTTTCCTTCAGTTGTTTATGTCTCCTGATTCTCCTATGAGGAGCTGGATTTAATAGTGGATCCATGCAAGCCTGAACAGGTGTACTTATTTATGTAAAGGTTGGCATAAATTTTCAAAAGCTATTTCTCAATAGAAAAATTATCAGGAGTGAGACTGACCTAGGCTTGGAATTGGGAGTAGAACTGCAACTTAGGTGGCTGATTTATACAGTAATTTTGAGTAATACCATGAACAAGGCAAGCATCTTAAAAAGGACTCCCCTTGAAACATTCAATACATTCACAAAATCCAGAGCAACTGGAACACAATGCTTCATTTGTCCACATCCTGGTTGTTGTTCTGTATGAGATTGCCCAAACTTAGCAAAAGAAGGTGGATGAAGCCAACAATCTGATAGATATATTTACAACAGAAAACCTAAAAATTGGTTCCTTGGTGTCACCTGAACCTGCATTAGGAGATCTTGGGTTCAAACCGTACATCAGGACTTGGGCAAGTAATCTGGGCTAATACTTCAGTACAATGATAAGAGGCTAACATTTGCCCTTCAACCACCAAAACATTACCGAGTCCTTTCCATATGTGTTACTATGTGAACTATCTCTGCACAAATTATTTTAAGCATAATTAGTTGGCTTTAAGTCATTGTAATTACTGAGGATGTTAAAGGAAGTAGACACAAGCAATTACTTTTTTCTCATACTTCTTGCCAGGGGTTTTTGCTGAACAAGGGGATTAATAATACCTTAAGTAATTGAAAGTCGAAAAAAAATTCTGGTGCTTGAAATCTGAAGTAAGAACAGAAAATGTTGGAAACATTCAGCAAGTCATTAAAAGAGAAATAGAAGTGACGTTTCAGGTCAAAAACCTTTCATCACAATGGGGAAAGTGAGAAGCAAGTTAATTTTAAGTTGCAGAAGAGAGTGGGGAATCCCTCTGACATGGTGAGGCCAGGATTACCAGTTTAATTCCAACATTTAAGGAGCCATTCGTTTAAGGTTTAAATGAGGAAAATAGGAAAAACAAGACAAATCAAGGGACATGTTAGAGCTGTGAAATTCAGGTCAGAGCTCTTGTTGAAAAGTGAAAGGAGAGAGGAAAAACTGGATAACCTTATCGTAAAGCAAACCATTTCAGATACACACAGAAAAAGCAAGTTATCTGAAATTGTTGAATTTGATATTGAGTCCCAGGCAGAGGTGCTGTTCCTTAAGCTTCTGTTGTGCCTTGTTGGAACAAAGCGGAGATCACATACAGGTCAGAGTGAAAGTGGGATGGAGAATTAAAGTGACAGGTGTTTATCTAGATTGAAGAAATGTGTATCTGATTGTCATACTACAAATATGTTATATATGATGAAGCTTCTGTTCAGGTTTTAGAGAGGTTTCATATCTAGGAAGGAATCTGAGGAAGCAAAAGCATACAATTCTACTTTTGACTACCTCAGGGTCTTGTATTTTGGAAAATTAATTTTGTTTATTCATGGAGATTCTATATAAAAAAAACATACTTTTACAGTGATGTTCTAGGGTTTTGTTATTAAGTGATTCTGCTGTGTTTCTGATAAAGTCCTCATTTTGTACCACAAAATAAACATTGATTGCTCCAGGGAGCCGTGGAACAACTAGAGGCGCCCAATTTGACTCACATGGCACAAGCAGTAATTACCATGAAAACTGGGATACAAGAGGTGGATACACAGAAAGAGATCGATATGATAGAGACCAAAGCAGAGATGCTTCCTTTGACAGGCGTGGCCATACGGAAAGGGAAAGGCGTGAAAACAGAGATCGGGAGAGAGGTAAGGGTAGCAATTAATAGTAGCAGTAGTACGTTGAAGGCAAACCAGTTTTCCTGTTACCTGGGTTCAGAACTGAAAATGTTTCTTTTGAATGATCCTGATATCTGATAATTTGAATAAGGAAAACTTAATTGAATGCTGAAATAAAATTTGATTTTTTTGTTTACTCTGGATTTAATTGCATTTCATGAAGGTAAAGATGGGAAGTATTGGAGGCATTCTTCATGATGTGTAAAATAGGTAGTCAGAAGCCCCCTTGGGCTTGGATGTGATATTAACGTTGTGTATAGTCTGGTTTAGCCTGATACAGTGATAGCAAGAGACCAATCAGTGACCAGGTAAACAGCTTTTGATGGCAGCCAAAGGCAATGACATCACAGTATTTAACTGGAGGTGTTTCTGCTCATGTAGTACTGAATATCATTCAAACAAAACAACAAGTAAGAAACAGTGGAAGCATTTAGGGAAGAGTCAGAGTGTTGCTACTGATGTAGATTTTGGGGTCGTTCTTAGATGACTTTGCAAAGCATTTAAGATTGAAAGTCAATTGTCTCTTCACCTCTTTAGTGATTTGTTTTAGTCTAATCCAGCTGGTGCAAGCAATTAATGTTTACTATGTTCAGAAACTAACAATTGTTAGACTGCAGAAAGGCTAAACATGCATTAAAAATGACTGATTATTTTTCTCCTCCCTCTCTTTCTCTCTCACTCACACACACTATGACAAGCTGACTGAACTGACATGGGGAAGACTTGCTAAAATCATAATCCAACAATATTGCAAGTGGTAATTTGCAACTGTAATATACAAAAACAGACTCCAAGAGTGCTTAGGAGAAGTATTGACATCATAAAGCATCTTTCTAATCACACAATCCATGATTTCTGTCTGGACAAGATTTTGATAGGTAATTCTAGAAAAAAAAAGATGTAAATAAATCAGGCAGTCTGAATTTAGTTTTCAGCTCCTAAAATTTCTTTCTCTTCAAAATTGAACATTCAATTCTGTTCTGATGATAATGAATTATTATTTTCCCTTGTGAATCATTCAGATGCCATGAAAAATGCCAAAAATAATTATGTATATTCCTTAAGATGACTTGGCAACACTTTTAGTTTGTAGGTTAAGGAATAGTATATGTAAAATTTTACAACAGTAATTTTAAAATGAGATTTGTGTATTTGCATATCAGTGAAACTTTCAGGCGATGGTGGAAAAAGAACGACCAATTAGATAGACTTCAAAAGTTGAGCTTAAGCATGATGAATCAAATGGCTACCTCCTGTACAGAAAATTTCAATGATTCTATACAACTTTTTTTGTACTACTTCATTTATTCTTATTTTACAGACCACACAGCTGGTACTGTTACACGACATCCAGGGAGGACTGATGATCACGACCATGAGGAAAGAAAAGATGATCGGCGATCCGATCGCGAAGACAGGCGTGATGATAGACTAAGGGAAAGAGACCGCGAAAGGGAACGTGACAAAGATCGTGATAGAGATAGAGAACGAGAAAGGGAAAGAGAATTGGATCGAGAGAGGGAGCGTGAAAGAGTCCGTGAACGAGATCGAGAAAAAGAACGAGAGAGGGGCAAAGAGAGAGAACGGGAAAGAGATAGAGAGAGAGACAGAGAGAGAGAACGGGACAGGGAAAAGGAAAGGGAGAGGGTTAAAGAGAGAGACAGGGAGAGAGAGAAGCAAAAAGACTGGGATGAGAAGGATAAAGCAAGGGATGAACGTAAAGATAAAAAGGATGATCAACGAGAGGAACGGGATTTGAGAGAAAGTCATGGACAAAGAAAAACAAGGTATGTTGATTTCAAAGTACTTTTCCAAATGTTACCTCTAAGCTGTAACTGAATTTCCACATCATTCTCAAACCTGTTTAAAGCCAAATTAAGTAATGCATGGGAATGATAATCTGGAAATAACAGAATAATTATTCCAAGTTTCCGAATATGTAAAAAAAAAATTAGGAGGAGGCCATCTGGCACTGAGAGCCTACTCTGTCCTTTAGCAAAATCATGGCTGATCTTCTACCTCAGCTTCACTTTCCAGTGCAGTCCCTGTATCCCTTGATGCCATTAATGCTTGCAAATCAGTAGATCTCAATTCCTCATCCTCCATGACAGAAAATTACAAATTTTTCCCATCCTCTGAGTAAAGAAATTTCTCCTCAGCCCTGTGGTCTACTAATTAATTAACAACACCTAAATTTGTTAACAAGACAAAAAAATCCCAAATTTATCATATCTCTGGTTATCTTGCTATTCTGCTTCGTTTTACTTGGTAGTTCAGTGAAGACCAAGAAGTTGAGTTGCTTTGTAATTTCTGTAGATTTTTTCAGTATCACTTTAAATTAAACAATGTGGTATCCATATGTCAATGATACAATCAGAATTTTAGACTATTAGACTAAGTCTTTTCTATATGTTGTAGATAGAAAAGCATTCAAAGAGCATGTGAAATTCTTACAGCCAGGTAAATTGTTAAGATGCATATACTGTATTTGGCTGAGGCTCGGCATCCTTTTTAAAGATATTTTGTTTCCTCAAAATGTTACCCAGCCAAAAAGACAGGTTGTAGTTTGAAGGCTTCAGTAGAGCTAGATCCCAGGAAATGATTAAAACCTATTGGAGTACTTGTCCACAATTTGTTCCCATTCTTGGATGAAACTGGTTTTGTCCTGTAATAAATAATTTTTATTGACCACTGTTGCTGTATCATGTCAAGATTAAAATAGATCTTTGTTTAAAACTAATGAAGATTAGATAAGCACATGATTTACTCAAAGCTGCTTCAAGCAGATAACTCATGGTGTAAATAAACCAGCATCTATTACCTTTAAAGTTTATTTTGTAATTGGCATATCCATTTTGACACTCACCAACTTTTATCGATGCACCATAGAAAGCATCCTATCTGGATGCATCACAGCTTGGTATGGCAACTGCTCTGCCTGGGACTGCAAGAAACTGCAGAGAGTTGTGGACATAGCCCAGCAAATCACAGAAACCAGCCTCCCTTCCATAGACTCTGTCTATATTTCTTGCTGTCTTGGTCAAGCAGCCAGCATAATCAAAGACCCTACCCACCTGGGATATTCTCTCTTCTCCCCTCTCCCATCAGGAGAAGATACAGGAGCCTGAGGGCACACACCACCAGGGTCAAAGTCAGCTTCTATCCTGCTTTTGAAAGACTATTGAACTGTCCCTTATACGATAAGATGGACTCTTGACCTCACAATCTACCTTGTTATGACCTTGCACCTTATTGTCTACCTGCACTGCACTTCCTCTGTAGCTGTGACACTTTACTCCGTATTCTGTTATTGTTTTTGCCCTGTACTACCTCAGTGCACTGTGTAATGAATTCATTTGTACGAATGGTATGCAAGACAAGTTTTTCACTGTACCTCAGTACATGTGACAATAATAAATCAATTTACGTGTACCGAGGTACAGTGAAAAGCTTTTGTTTGCATGCCCTCCAGACAGATCATTCCATGCATAATTACGATAATGAACCATAAGATATAGGAGCAGAATTAGGCCATTCAGCCTTTCAAGTCTGCTCCGCCATTCGATCATGGCTGATTTATTTTTCCCTCTCAACCCCATTCTCCTGCATTCTCCCCGTAACCTTTGATGCCCTTACTAACCAAGAACCTATCAATCTCCACTTTAAATATACTCAATGACTTGGCCTCCACAGCCGTCTATGGCAATGAATTCCCCTGTGGTAATGATCCAGATCCTTAACATATAACGTGAAAATTAGCGGACCCAACACCGAACCCTGCAGAACACACTAGTCATCGGCAGCCAACCAGAAAAGGCCCCACTTGTTGCCTTCTGCCAGTTAGCCAATCTTCTATCCGTCTAGTACCATCCACTGACTCTCCTGCCTGTTACTTGCTCAAAGAATTCCAACAGATTTGTCAGGCAAGATTTCCCCTTAAGGAAACCTTGCTGACTTCAGCCTATTTTATCATGAGCTTCCAAGTACCCCAAAATATCATCCTTAATAAAGGACTTGAACATCTTACCAACCACTGAAGTCAGGCTAACTGGCCTATTTCCTGTCTTTTGCCTCCCTCCCTTTTTGAAGAGTGGAGTGATATTTCGTGATTTTCCAGTCCTCTGGAACCACTCCTGACTCGTGATTCTTGAAAGATCACTACTAATGCCTCCACAATCTCCTCAGCTACTTCTGACAAAACACTGGTGTGTGGTCCATCTGGTCCAGGTGACTTATCTGCCTTCAGACCTTTCAGTTTCCCGAGCACCTTGTTAGTAATAGTGACTATACTCATTTCTACCCCCTGACTCTCTTGAATTTCTGGCATGTTGTTGGTGTCTCCACAGTGAACACTGACATAAAATACTTATTCAGTTTGTCTGCCATTTCTTTGTTCGCCATTACTATCTCTCCAGCATCATTTTCCAGCGGTCCGATGTCCATAGTGGTTTATCATAACAACATTTTTGATTGCAAGAAAAGCTGTTCAAGATGAGTTATGAATATTGTTTGAGTAGTATCTTAAAAGGATAATTCATTGATGCTCAAATATATACATTTATTCAAGTGTAATTTGAGAAAAATGTGACGAATAATGGATCCATTTTCAAACAAAATATTATTACATTATGCATTCAAAGCAAAAATAGTGCATTTAGCTAAAATGGATAAGAGTTTGACAAATTTTGGATAAGTTGATTAATCTTAACCAATATGCATTTAGGCTACTACAGTGGTTCAGTGTCTTCATTGTGGTCAAGCAATTGGATTTTACAAATTGCTGTATACCCACAGGGTGAATATGTTTCTGATTTTTCTATTTGCTAGAAAACGACCTCGGACAGAAAGCAGCCTGAGCCCATTGGCAAAGCGAGCCCGTGACGAATCTCCTGATAGTGATACCTACAACAGTAGTGAAGAGAAAAGTAAGTCGTAACATGTATTCATTTAATAAAGGGTGTTCTAACAAGTGTCAATTGCCTATCAGCTTTCTTATTCCACAAATTATATTCTGCAAAAGGTCTTTATCACTACTACCTTTAAATACTTGATATGCTATAGAAAGTTTTAAAAAGAATCATAACAGATCAGAAAATCTGCTCTTCCTTAATCATTTATACTCCATGAGAAATCATTGCAAATTGCATACCTGTTCAGAATGTGCTGGAGTTTCACATTAAGTGAATTTTGAAATTTAATGTTTACTATGTAGAATGTTATTCCTCCTAAATGAACTAGCCTTTGAGACATGAAAAGGCTTGAAGCATTGCACAGGAAACCAGTACGCTATTTTTAGTACTGGTACATATTAATTGCATTTTATGGTCCAAAATAAAATTAATTAGGTTGCATTTGAATTTTGTGATGATTGCCAAATTCCTTTTTTGTTTTCTTAATTTATCCCTTAATTTCCATCACTGTTAAGACTTCTTTTGTTATTTTTCTTTAAGATAAGGTAAGATACCTTTATTAGTCACATGTACATCGAAACACACAGTTTATTGACAAACTGGAAATATTAAAAAGAGCTCTCAAATCTTAAACCAAATGTGAGGGCGGGAATGGCTGCAATTAATCTAATTCTTCCTTCCATCCCATTGTATTCTTCTCATGTTCCCATCAATTCCTCCCAGATTCTACTGCTTGTCTACATACTCGGAGCAATTTACATTGGCCAATTAACCTACCAACCCAAACATCTTTCAGATGTGGGAAGAAACTGGAGCGCCTGGGGGAAACCCACACAGCCATAGGGAGAACGTGCAAACTCCACATAGGCAGCACTGGCTGTCAGGATGGAGCCCAGGTCACTGGAGTTGCACTTACTGTACTGCCACTAAGCCTGTATTTATGGTCTAAGCTTCTACCTATGCTTCACATGATACTCCCCTCCATTTGTTGTGCCTTGCCTTTCTGAATTTCTTTCTATTTTTTTTTGTCAGGTATTTGTTTAGCCTCTCCTTAAGGACTTCTATGCTGTTTGCTTCAACCACGTTTACTTTCTAACCATTCCCAAGTAAAGATATTTCTCCAGAATTTGTTATTGGGTTCATTAGTGATGAAACAGAACAACTTATGTCAGAACTAAGTAATAGTCATTAGATGTGTTGGCTAGGAAATTGCCTAACTGAGTTAATTAGACTCTGCTCATGATATCCCCTGGATAGCTCTGTATGAATGTTCCTCTTTGCTGCCAGTGTCTGACTGGAATTGCATTGGTAAATTTTTCTAAAGGTTATCATAAATCAGCTACCAGGGCTTTGGAGTGCTGCAACCCCATCCAAAGCACTAAAATTATAAAATATTTAATTCAGTTAAAGTAATCCTCACTTTCTGTTGGAAGTATTGCCATTGTGACCTTTTAAATTTGTAAGGCAAAAATAACTAAGTTGAATGAATGATGGTTCAGGATTCTGTAGAAACAGTATGCCAGTGCAGTGGAAATTAGTTGTATGGCTGTAGAATTTCTTTAACAACCTGTCAGCTTCTAAATGAAATGTATATTTGCTCCAGGTGAAAAGCACCGGTTGTTAAGTCAAGTTGTGCGTCCACAAGATTGTCGGTCGCTCAGTCCGCCACGTGTTATTGAAGACAGAACAAGCAGCTGGAAAGATGATGACAGGAAGTCAGATAAAAAGGAAAGCACAAGGAGGCGTGACGACCATACCATGAGAGAAAGAATAGCTTCAGGGGACAAGCAAAGAGAGCACATAGCAGAGAGCATTGAGAGTTCGCGAAGCAGAGAACCTGACAGCACTGCGCACCATATTGGTGATGATAGAGAAGGACTTGTAGGATTACATGAACATAGCAAGAAAAAGAGCAAAGGACAGCGAAAGTCTCAGAAGAAGAACAAAAGAGATGATGATTGTGGAACCAAAAAATACATTGCAGAGCCCTTAGTAGAGGAAACAGTTTTGTCACCCAGGAAAACTTCAAAGAAAAAAAATGTTGATAAAAAACGCAAACGCTCTAAAGGAGATTCAGATGCTTCTGATGAGGAAGTAGTCCCACAGACCAAAAAGTGGAAGGGTCCCAGGACTCCACCTGTAACAGTAAAGGAAGAATCTGTTGAAGAAGTATCTGAGAAGAGTGCTGAAGGAAATGCCCAGGGAGGCGGAGATGTAGTTTTCAGTGACTGGTCAGATGGAGATGTGCCAGATCGTGAAGAAAGTATAATTTCTGACAAGAGCCTTGAAGAGTCTCGAAGGAAAGGTCAAAGAACTGAGGTGGAAAAGTTAGAAGCTCCTACCATGGCAGATAACCGTTCATGTAAAACTGATGAGCACAAACGGAGCAGCAGCCTTGGCAGCAATCGCAGCCGGACTTCAAGCCGTTTACGATCACCATCGAACGAATCTACTCATCGTAGTGGAGATGATCAGGGCGGTGGGAGGAGACTACAGCATGGAACTTCAAGAGATGGGCAGAAGTACAGAAATATCGAGTCTTGTGAACGTAAATCCCGAATAGATCAACTCAAGCGTGGAGAGCCCAGCCGCAGCACCTCCTCAGGTTGTAAGATTATCACTTGCCTTGATGTGTTAAGTGTAAGCAGTAAAACATACCAACTAAAAGTTTATCTTTTTATGCCCAATAGTCGCAACAAAGAATGAAAAAACTGAACATAACTAAAGAAAATAGGAATAGGAGTTGGTTACGTGGCTTCTGAAGCCTGCTTCGCCATTCAATATGATCATGGCTGATCTGCCTCAGGCCTTAACTCCTCTTCTGTGCCAGTTCCCCACAGTCCTTAATTCCCTAATCTTTCAAAAACTTATCTACTTACTCTTTAAATACCCCAATGATTTAATCTCCACAACACCCCAGGGTAGAGAATTCCTGAGATTTACTGTCCATTGTGCCAAGATGTTCCTAAGCATTTCAGTTTTAAATGACTGCCCCCTGATCTTATAACTACTAAATCTATTGAAAGCAAAGAAATCTGCTGAAAACCAGCGACAGTTTTATCAATAATGTTACCAGGATCCAGAGTAAATCTATACGATTAATATATGTGAAGATACCAGAAAGAATTGATTTTCTTATTGCAATAGTGATATTAGTATTTATTTCAAACTATAAATAATTATATTATACAGCAAAATTTCCCTTCTTCGCATTCCAATTTCTCTTGATGATTATTTGCCGGAATATTTTGCAAAGCTTCATTGCAGGTGCATTCCAATTTCCTTCTGATTGATGTAAATCCAATCTGACAATCCTGTTATTTACACCAAAAATGTGGAACCAAATGTTTTTGATTTGCTAGATTTTCTATTATAATGGATGTTTCACTTTACTACATGGATATGATACATAGAATGAGATGCTGATATTTCTGAAAGTCTATTAGAGGACTAACTCATGTCACAGCTAATTTAAACTTGTAGGTTGATGAGCCACACAGACCAGGAAGATTTCAAGTTACGTCCCTGGTACTAATATCTAAACTTCATGAGGAAGTTAGACTTGACAGCTGGAAATGATCAATCTTTCCCCAGCTGGAAGACTGAAGCGGATACAAACATGTCATTGTGTTTAAGATTTTTTCAGCCAAGCTATTGAGAAATTCATACATGTTGTGGTTAATCTTTTCTGCTATGGAGTTTTCATTCTTACAATCTGAACACGTTACAAGTAGAAGTCCAGAGACCCAGGAGAATGAAAATGAGAGCCAAGGCTTGGGGGTCTAAGTATATAAGAGGTTCTATCAGATTTTAATCAGCAAGTGCGTACCAATGGCCAGCCGGCATTACATATCCATCGAAGCTTTGGCATAGAACCATACTATACGCTGAAAGAATTCCAGTTCCTGGTGCTAGGGCTGCTATATTGTTAGGACATATAAGTTGATTGGTTAATCAGTACCACTAGACCCATTTCCAAGGAAGTCTTTGTAATCCAGTATCAAGAACATTCTTTTGTCACTGTCAATGTAGAAAGTTGATTGTTTATTTATGAGCTGGTGCCCCACATAGCGATCGTACAGTATGCAAGACAAGTTTTTCACTGTATCTCGGTACAAGTGACCATAATATACCAATACCCCACAGAACACTGGCTTGTATTAACGCTATTGGTCCTCCAGTTCCAAGACTTGCAGGAACATACCTGCTAGTACTTTAAAAAAGAGGTCCACTCATGTTGTGCACTGCTCCGCTGGGAACTTACTTTCTGCAGTCTCCCTTGCAGCAAGGAATCACCCATGGTTTGGTGTGGAGAGGCTGCTTGTGAGGAGTAGATTTGAGTGGGCTGGGGCAGGCAGCTCAGCGGTGAGACGTTAGATTAGATTGGTTTATTGTCATATACACGTGGGTGCAATGAAATTCCTTATTCGCATGAAGCTCACAAAAGTAAACAGTATGTTTGGTAATAATTAACACAAATGCACCAATAAATACAATAATGAGTGCAAAACAACAGAATGGTGCAAAGATTTGCAGTGCAATCTGTAGTGCATAAAGAAATGCCAAAGTGATAATAACGGAATAACTGAGGAAGGTAGTTTTAAGGGTATGAGAACATGGCAGCACCACTGGGAAGTGACTCAGGGTTACATCCTGACTGGCACTGTGAGTGAGGGCCATCACTGGGGGCCAGCAGCAGTTGCTCCATATGTTGATACAGCATTAGGCCTCTCTCAACAGCTTCTTTGGATATGATGCAGCTTTCAACAGGTGGTGGTGAGAGAGACCGTTGGATCCAAATGGCCTGTCAACAATTGGAGCAGCTGCTCCCTGTCCACAACAATCGCCCGCACCCACTGTGCCAGCCAGGGTACAATCCTGAGCTCTACCCCTCAGTTCTCAGTGCTGTATCGCTTGCCCCAGCCTCCCCCCCCCCCCCCACACAACAATCTTCACAAGAACCTTCTATGCACTGAGCCATGGATGATTCATTAATGCGAGACCAACAACAATCAGCAGAGGTTCACGCCATAGCTCTATTAATTTTATAATGGCCCCTTTTAACACTGATCCCATTCGTATTCTTGTTTCTGGGAGAAATCGAGAGCACTAAGTGAGGTACCAGCATATTATTGTCTGTAAGTTACAAAATATTTCAGAATATCAGTACAAGATAGAACAGACTCTAGCCAACAAATCTGAGCACAGTCATGCAGAAACATTTACAAGGTCTTGTTTTGTCCCAAGAGTTAACTTGAAAAGGCTTTGTATCATTGTTCTAGAGTTTAAATATCACTTCTTTCCAAACTTATTCTGATCAATTTTTATGTTTAAGGACTTACTTTCTCTGTTTTAATGCTAGTAATATACAGTGTACAATTTGTGTAACTTTAATTGACATTGATTATAGCACATGAATAACTGGAGCTTATCAGATAGGAAGACATGAGATGATGTTGTTATGTGGCTGCTCATGGCAGCAGGTGTCATCCCTTTGATATAGAATACATTAATGGAAAAATAAACTTGCAATCATTTTTATTTTCCTGAGCAATATGATCTTGCCACATTTTATAGATCGACAAGATTCAAGGAGCCACAGTTCCAGACGAAGCTCGCCTGAATCAGATCGACAAGGCCGTTCTAGGACTGGGTCCTTTGAGAGCAGAGAAAAGCTTCAGGATAGTGAACGGGACCGTGATCGAGAAAGGCGAGAGAGAAGAGAATGGGAGCGGGATGGAGAACATCGGGACTGGAGTAAAAGCAGGGACAGAAATAGAGACCGACGAAGAGAGGTCATAAAGGAGAAAGAGAAACCATCAGCAGAAGTGCCTGATAAAGACAAAGAACGATCTCTGGAAGCTGCTTCCATGCTGGAACAAACCCGAATAGAACTAAGACCAGGAAGAGAAACTGAGAAGCAACTTGAGCAAACTGAAACTACAGCTGCAGTAACCTGTGAAAGAGATGTAAAGGAGCTAGTGAAGGAATCAGAGAATGAAGAGGTCCATGCTGATGAGCCTGTTGACAGCATTGAAGGTAGTGCTTAAAATGTAAAGATTAATCACAGAGAAAATTTTAAAACCAATCCGAGGCCACATTAATTTAAGATACGTGTATGAGAGAACATCATTGGGAGCAATATTCAGCTTCTTGTCTGATGCACTTTCTAGTGCCTAGATATGGATTTAGAGGTTTCTATAGTATAAATACTAAACTGTTTTCTCTGGCAGAAGGTTTGTTAATCAGCGGACACAGATTTAAGGCAATTGGCTGGAAATGGGTGAGAATTGTTTTTATATGATCTAAAAGGATGAAGGAAGCAGGTAACTTTGAAATTGAAAGGAAGTGAAAGGTTCAAGACCATGATAATCACCAGGGCAGTGATGCAGGGAGAACTATTGGCGATGCAGGCTGAAACTTTTCCAGGTCCTGACTGGTTTCACCCTAGGATTGTAAAAGAAGTAGCTAGTGAGATAATTGATGCATTGATTTTATTTTTTTCAAAAAATTCCTAGATTCAGGGAAGTTCCATTAGATTAGAAAATACTAAGTGTAGTCTAAGAGAAGGGAGACGGAAAGCAGATAATTCCAGACCAGTTAGCTTAACAGTAGTCATAAGGAAAACATTAGAAGCTATTATTAGACAGGTTGCAGGACACTTAGAATTTTTTCTGAATTCAAGCTAATCAGGCATAGTTAGCATAGTTTTGTGAAAGAAAATTATCTTTGACCAGTTTATTGGAGATCTTTGAAGAAGTAATGTGTTGTTAATAAAGTGGAAACCAGTGGATGTACTCTGCATAGATTTCTAGAAGGCATTAATTAAGGAGCCACAACAAATAAATGTTTATGGTGTAGGAGGTAACATTTTGGCATGGATAGAAGATTGCCTGGCTAACAGAAAACAGGGAGTTGGCAAGATGTAATAAGTGATGTGTCACAATGCTTGGTGCTAGGGCCTCAGTTTTTTTTTTTACAATTTACATAAATGACTTAACGAAGACACTGAAGGTATATTTGCTAATGACACAAAGGTAAGTGGGAAAGTAAGTGAAGAAACACAAGAAACCTACATAGTGATGTAAGTGGGTTAAGTGTGTGGGCAAAGAAGTGGCAGATGGTATATAAAGTTGGTTCAGACAGGGCTCTGGAGAGTTACAAGGTAGCCAGGAGGGAGCTTAAGAATGGACTTAGGAGAGCTAGAAGGGGTCATGAGAAGTCCTTGGCGAGTAAGATCAAGGAAAACCCCAAGGCATTCTACATGTATGTGAAGAATAAGAGGATGACTAGAGTGAGGGTAGGACAGATCAGGGATAAAAGAGGAAACATGTGCCTGGAGTCGGAAGAGATGGGGGAGGTCCTTAATGAATATTTTGCTTCGGTATTCACCACGGAGAAAGACCCTAACATTTGTGAGGATGGCGTATGACAGACTGATATGCTAGGGCATGTCGATGTGAGGAAAGAGGATGTGCTGGAACTATTGAAAAACATTAGGATAGATAAGTCACCCAAGGTTGTTATGGGATATATCCAAGGTTGTTACGGGAAGCTAGGGAAAAGATTGCTGTGCCTTTGGCGACGATCTTTGCGTCCTCACTGGCCATAGGAGTGGTGCCGGATGATTGGAGGGTGGTAAGTGTTGTTCCTTTGTTCAAGAAAGGAAATAGGGATAATCCTGGGAATTACAGACCAGTGAATCTTACTTCAGTGGTGGGCAAATTACTGGAGAAGATTCTCACAGACAGGATTTATGGGCAGTTAGAGAAGCATAGGCTGATTAAGGATAGTCAGCATGGCTTTGTGAGGGGCAGGTCATGCCTTATGAGCCTAATTGAATTCTTTGAGGATGTGACAAAGCACATTGATGAAGGTAGAGCAGTGGATGTGGTGTACATGGATTTTAGTAAGGTTCCTCATGGAAGGCTTATTCAGAAAGTCAGGAGGCATGGGATCCAGGGAAACTTGGCTGTGTGGATTCAGAATTGGCTCGCCTATAGAAGATAGAGGGTGGTGGTAGATGGAGTGTATTCTGCCTGGAGGTCGGTGACCAGTGGTGTTCCTCAGTGATCTGTTCTGGGACCCCTGCTCTTTGTGATTTTTATAAATGACTTGGATGAGGATGTGGAAGGGTGGGTTAGTAAGCTTGCTGACGATACAAAGGTTGGTGGTGTTGTGGATAATGTAGAAGGGTGCTGTAGATCACAACAGGATATTGATAGAATGCAAAGCTGGGCTGAGAAGTGGCAGATGGAGTTCAACCCAGATAAGTGTGAAGTGATACACTTCGGGAGATCGAATTTGCAGGCAGAATACAAGGTTAATGGCAGGACTCTTAGCAGCGTGGAGGAACAGAGGGATCTTGGGGTCCACGTCCATAGATCCCTCAAGGTTACCACAGAGGTCGATAGGGTTGTTAAGAAGGCGTATGGAGTGTTGGCCTTCATTAGTTGGGGTATTGAGTTCAAGAGCCACGAGGTGATGTTGCAGCTCTATAGAACTCTGGTCAGACCACACTTGGAGTATTGTGTTCACTTCTGGTCGCCTCATTATAGAAAGGATGTGGAACCTTTAGGGTGCGGAGGAGATTTACCGGGATGTTGCCTGGATTGGAGAGCATGTCTTATGAGGATAGGTTGAGCGAGCTAGGACCTTTCTCTTTGTAGAGAAGGAGGATGAAAGGTGACTTGATAGAGGTGTACAAGATGATAAGAGGCATAGATCGAGTGGACACTCAGAGACTTTTTCTCAGTCCGACAATGGCTAACACAAGGGGACATAATTTTAAGGTGATTGGAGGAGGGTATAAAGGGGATGTCATACATTGAGAATGGTGGGTGCATGGAACGCACTGCTGGCAGAAATTGTGAGGGCAGATACATTAGGGCCGTTTAAGAGGCTCTTAGATAGACACATGAATGATAGAAAAATAGGGGGCTATGTGGGAGGGAAGGGTTAGATAGATCTTGGAGCAAGATGAAATGTTGGCACAACATTGTGGGCCAAAGGGCCTGTACTGTACTGTAGTGTTCTAAGTTCTAAAATGTGAAATTGACAGGAAAAATACAAAAGTATATTATCTGATTGTAGAGCTCTGAAATGCAGAGGGATTTGGACATCCTTGTGTATGAGTTGCAAAAGGCTAGCATGTGGATACATCAAGTACAGAGTACCACCACGTAACAGAGAAGTTGCATTCCTAGAAAACCATCCATATCATGATTTTCCGTAAAGTGAACCCTTTTTTCCCCATTGAGTCCCACGTTGTATGGGAAGTTTTGCTCTCAACAGTAATGCATCTGCGGGTGTGTGGTTTATAGGTAAGGGAATTCTGATTCTATTTTAAGAGAAAGGGTTGCTGTTTTAATTAACTGGAAATGGATATTACATTGTTTGATAAAGTATTTTTGTACAAGTATCCATAGAAGAGATTGCCTTGTCAGCTTCCAAAGCAAATACCTGAAGCAGCCTCCCGGTTTGAACCAGCAGCCTGCAATCTTTGTCTTTGGTAAATTAGTCCTGTTCTCTGTGTACATTTTCTGTTTTTTTTTCCATGTAACTTCCGTAAGAGCAAGTTTTTATTCCATATCACAAACCTTTTGGTAGCGATTTGTGAATTCTGTTAGGGTGAATTTCCATTACCCGAACTGCCATAACATGGGGTACGCTATAATTAGGAAGACTAAAAGAATGTGATTTTTATTTTGCAGGTGAGTAAGGATCTTATGGTTCAGTTATTTAGGGTATTAGAGAAACAACATCTGGTGTATAGTACTGGTCTCCTTATTTAAGGAAGGAATGATAATGTGTTGGAAGCAGTCCAGGGAAGCTTTGCTAGACTTTACCTGGAATGGGGAGGTTATCTTATGTGGAAATGTTGGACTAACTGGGCATGTATCTATTGGAGTAGAGTGGGGAGGATTGGATTGAAACGGGTGCCTTACAAGATGGATATGTAGAGAGTTTTTCCTCTTGTGGGAGAATCCTGAACCAGGAGTTACTGTTTAAACATAATGGCTTGCTCATTTAAGACAGAGATGAACCAACATTTTATCCTAAGAGGTAAGAGTGTGGAATTCTTCCTCAAAGAGTGATGGAAGCAGAAACTTTAATTTTTTTAAGGCAGAGGTAGGTAGATACTTGATAACAATAGAAGTGAAAGGTTATTATTTGTAGATGGGAATACAGAGTTGAGGTTACAATTAGACCACCTGTGACTTTATGAAGTCATAGCTTGAGCCACCGAGTGGCATATACCTCCTTCTAATTCACTTGTTTGTATTCAGTAGTGAGATTTAAAAGGGAATGAATACTTGAAAATGAAAATGTTGCAGGGTTCTGGGCTTTGGACCTTTGGGCAGTTCTTTCAAAGAGCTGGCACAGGCATGATAGGTTGAATGCACACCTTCTGCACTGTACAATTATTTGATTGCCAGAGGCATCAGACAACAACTTGTTATGTATAGTTTGTAATAGTTGGTTATAGAGTGGCATTGATAGAAGCCTAGGAGGGCTGCCCGGTATTTATCTTCAAGCAAATCATCAACATTTATGTTTCAGGTTTAGGACAAACACACAGCTTTCTTGATACCAAATGAGCCACACCTGACATTTAAGTTAAATTCAGCTTTCTTTAAAAAAAAATCCTGAATCCTTTCTCTTGGCTTTTTCTATATCATTCTCCACCTGTTGTATTTCTCAGTCTTCCATTATATTTTATATGCATTACGAGAAAAGTGACATCTTCAGGGTAAATGGGGTTAGGGGGTGACACAGAATTGTAATTTTAATGCCTACCTTTGTATTTGGAATTTAATATTGTTTCTAGTTAGCAAAATTTGCAGCAATGATGAAATAAGGTGCAATTTTTCTGTAGTACAGGAGTTGGGATATGTAAAACTGATGCACCTCCACTGATTGGAAGTGTAATTATAATGTGACAAATTTCATGTTTTTACTATAAATATGTGATAAGGATTCTCCTTTAAAAAATTGACAGGAGTAGCGTATAGATGCATGGCTTTTAATTTCTACAGTATTTATGTTGAGCATATGCATTTTGCAGTTGTAGCAGTCCCTGGCCCTGAAACTGTGTTGGAGTACCAGATTTTAAAATAAAGAGCGTCTTTTGACAACATTATGTCAACTGTTGAATTACAGATGGGGCAAAGCATATGTTGGGATTCTCAACGTAAGCAGTCAATTATACAACAAAAAATGAATTTACTCAAGTAAAAGCCTATTTAAACAGCAGAGAAGCAAACTACAGCACTTTCTTCAAATGAAATCCCACAAGAACAAAAATTTCCACTTGCATTACACCTTGTGCGTTTTCAGGACATGCTGAAAACTCTTTACAACTATTTGAAATGTTATCACTGTTGTCATAGTAAACCCCATTTTGGGGGAGGGGGGGAAGTGGTTGCAGAACAATGTGGTAATGGGTGGAATAATAGGGTATTGGTAACATCATGTTTTTCAATAGCTTTGAATAGTACAAGTGAGACCCATGAGCTGGTTTACTTTTGCAAGAACTGCAACAAGGTGACATGTTACCAGTTAGAGTGTTCCCATGCGAGAGTGTGTCCATTTTTTTCTTTTCTTCAAAATATTACCAAAGTTTGAGGTGTAATTTCAGAGTCAGATCCTATCCTGTTTTCAGGGCAGCATGCTGGAAGACTGCGTCAAGTAGTTTAAGTTTCAGACAGTTTCAGTGGGGTGTCAAACGTGAGGCATGGTGGTGAAGCAATTATCTATGATGTATCACAGCTCCAGGCACACAGGTTGGATCCTGACCTCCGGTGCTGTCTCTGTAGAGTTTGCCTGTGGGGTTCTACTGGGTTCTTCACTTTCATCCCACATACCAAAGATGTACTGATCAGTGAACTGACCATTGTACATTACCCCTTAATGGTAAAAGCATCAAACGGGAGGTAGCAGGTAAAAGGATCAAAGCGGAATTGATGGGCACATGAGAAAGAAATGGGAAAAGTAAGGATGGGGGGAATCATCATGAATGTGCCACTGGCTGCCAATGAACTCTGCAGCAATCAGTCAGAGATTATCTCTAATAGTACTTTACTGTGCTGTAAGGAGCAACAGACTCCCAACAAAATGATTGATTTCGTTTAAAGTATATGGGATACTCATGAGTATACTCATTCATGAGTATCAAAAGTTTCCTGATTAATTGTTCCATAGATTCAACCAACATCTTTTATTTTTGTATTAGCAGGTGAGCAAGATGGGAAAGTAGATGATGCGCAGTCATCCATGTCAGGAGCTTGTGAAGAATATGAACCAATTAGTGATGATGAGCTGGATGAAATTTTGGCTGATGATGCAGGAAAAAGAGAGGAAAGCCAGGATGAAGAGAAAATATCAGGTAACCTTATTAAAACATCTGCATTGTTTCTATAAAATGGGTTTTGTATTATGTATTTAGTAATTTTTCAACAATTTATAATGCTACATGGTTAAAAAAATTAAGGTTATTCAAAAGATCTAAATTGAATATCTCCCTTCACAACCAGCACAAACTGCCTAAAATGCAAAACTGTAAATTTCCCATAATTAATTGTCCTATAAATTATTGTTGAAAGAATATTACCATTTACTGTATGAAATTATATTGCATTGGATGCTGTCCCGTTTAATTTCCTAGCATTGTGATTTTACTGTCATTCAATGATTTTACAGTTATTCAGTGGAGGTTATTCATCTTTTGAACTCAAATCCATCTGAAGGACTGAAATGGTGGAAGACTCTTTATGCAATCATTGGACCAAAGGCATATTTAAATTGTAGATGTTTACATTTAAGTATCTCAGGAAATATCAAAAGATGTCAAAACTGTGATGTTCAAGGGACTGTCATTTTTAACTGATCATTCTGTGACAAAGGCTTGGACCAACTTATTTCTTTTTTCTTTCTTAACAGAATATTATAAGTTATGTTTGCCTAATTTCCTTGCTAAATATTTTATTCGATTGCGGTAAGGGGAGTTACCAAAGAAAGTAAAATCACCTATGAGCCAGTATGCAATAGCATATCTGATGCTGATTGCAAGAGCTAAAGGGTCTCATGTCAATTATCTTCTTTAATGCAGGGTATCTGTTATATATAGAAATTGAATATGTTCTTGAGAGTCCAGTATAGACTATTCTGGTGGGTGATGCATGGTGCGCTGGTCCACACAAGCCAAAAGATTGATGGCTCAACTTTCAGCCAATGCAGAGTGTTGTATTTCGAAAGGAGGTTAATTCTGTATCCCAGGAGCCTGTGAAGTCTGAGTCCTTGATTGCATACAAAACAGAGACTTGATAGATTTCTAGATATTAGATAAATCAAAGTATAAGCAGCAAGGACAGAAAAATGGTGTTGAGAAGTTCAGCTGTGATCTTGTTAAATGGTGAAACGGGCTCAAGGGGCCGAATGGACTACCTCTGTGTTCATTTAGGTACATCACTTTCAGAAATAAATTAGCCTGTAATTTGTTAAAAACTAACAATGTGGAAGAAAATCTAAATACTCACAAGCAGAATAAACATTGAGACCATGACCACACTCTGCACAGAATAGTTTACTCTCATGAAAATCAAAAAACTTCTGAAAAAGGTTCAGATTTGTGCACTTGGCAGGATGGTTCCCAAGCAACATCAGATGACTTGCTCTGACCCAACTTAGTTCTTACTTGTGTGGCATGTGCAGTTTCACTGATAGGTGGCAGT
The DNA here is from genome assembly GCF_009764475.1 of Pristis pectinata. NCBI lineage: Eukaryota > Metazoa > Chordata > Chondrichthyes > Rhinopristiformes > Pristidae > Pristis > Pristis pectinata. Next base: position 64,932,274 of record NC_067408.1, on the reverse strand, counting down.
GTTGTACCTGTGGCTAAGAATGCTAAGGAAACCATACATTGTCATTTCCATCTATGCTATCTCAGGGTACTCATAATCTCAATCAGACATGCTGTCTCTGAGCTAGACCATAAACAAATCTTTAGATAAATTATAGCTTTTTGCTTAAATTGCCCTCAGTTCTGAATAATCACTTCCCATCTAACATGCTTTGCAGGCATGGTAGCGTAGCGGTTAGCATTACACGATTACAGCACCAATGATCGGGGTTCAATTCTCGCCACTGTCTGTAAGGAGCTTGTACATTCTCCCCGTGACTGCGTGGGTTTCCTCCAGGTGCTCCAATTTCCTCCCACATTCCAAAGTCATACGGGTTAATAGATTAACATGGGTGTAATTGTGCGGCGTGGGCTCGTTGGGCCGGAAGGGCCTGTTACTGTGCTGTACAAATAAAGTTTTAAAAATACAGTGTTACCATCACTCGCACACAATAAGCTTCCATAGTACACATATTAAAACTATATTCCATATTCATCTATTTTCGATCAATTTGCCCAAACATTCTAAGCCAGTGTGTGTCTGCAGTTTCTACATTTACCCTTTGTAGTTATCTATTAATTTATACATGTCTCAAACCTGAGCCAACTTCAACAAGGGCAGAAGTTTAAGCTTAACTGTGGCCCTGATATACAGGGACAAATAGCTCGAGGCAGGATCAGTTATTCATGACTATTTAGGTCCAATGGGCTAGGACCAGATTGCCCGCTAAAGCCATCGTTCACATTGTCAAGGAGTTGCCATTTCCAACAGGTCCAGAGATATTGAAAATTAGCCAGATGTATTACTAAGCTCTGCAGTTGAACATCCATATTTAACCATACTGGTTTCTTGGTCCTTGTATACCTTTGCAAGCTCAGCTTTATTTTTGAGTTATCTTCTATATTGTGTTGGTTCATGTATTTTCTGTGCTACTTTCTTTCAAAGGAGATATGTACAGAAGAAATGAAGGACGTGATTTTGTGTGCATTCTTATAGAACATGGAACAGTACAGCATAGGAACAGGCCCTTCTGCCCACGATGTTGTGCCAAACTAATTAAACGAGTAAATAAATGCCTAACTAAATGAATCCCTTCTCCCTACACAATGTCCATATCCCTCCATTCTCTCCACATTCATGTGCCTATCTAAGAGCCTCTTAAATGCCTCTATTGTTCTTGCCTCCACTCCCATCCCTAGCAGTGCATTCAAGGCATCCATCACTCTCTGTGTAAAAAAAAACTTGCTCCACACATCTCCTTTGAACTTACCTCCTCTCACCTTAAAAGCATGCCTTCCAATATTAGATATTTTGACCTTGGGGAAAAAGATACCAGCTGTCTTCTCTATGACTCTCGTAATCTTATAAACCTTTAGCAGGTCTCCTCTCAGCCTCTGACGCTCCAGAGAAAACAACCTAAGTTTGTCCAACCTCTCCTCATAGCACATGCCCTCTAATCCAGGCGTCATCCTAGTAAACCTCTTCTGGTTTATACTGATGCAAAGTACTCACTTAAGACCTTGCCCACATCCTCCGCCTCCAAGCACATGTTCCCTCCTTTATCCATGAGTGGTCCTACCCTCTCCCTAGTTATGCTCTTGCTCTTGATGTATGTAGAGAATGCCTCTTTAATCCTACTTGCCAGGACTTTTCATGGCCCCTGCTGGCTCTCTTAATTCCCTTCCTGAGTTCTTTTCTAGCTTCTTTATAATCCTTAAGGACTCCGTTTGATTTTAGCTTCCTAAACCTTACATATTCTTCCTTTTTCTTCTTGACTAAATTCACCGCCCCTCTCGACATCCAGGATTCCTTTACTTTGCCATCCTTGTCCTTGCTTTTTACTGGACCATACCTGTCTGATACTCTGTGCAGTAAGAAAACACTTTGCATCATTATTAACCCATTTATTTCCTCTATTTAGATGACAGCTTAAGTTACCTTACTTTAAAATGCTTTTGAGAAAAGCTTTGTATTTTTGCTTTCCACCTCAAGGTTGTAATCCAGTCCTCTTTGAGAAATAGTTACTTTCAAACAGAAAGGGCAGGGGATGGAAGGGGCTACCTTGGATATCAAGACTGCCTAACCATGTCTGCTTCAAACCAGACTTGTTGGATTATCATAACAAAATTTATCTTTCCCTTCCTTTCTTCCTATTATCAGAAGAAGGAAAAATAAGAAAATCTATCAGATTTGGAAGATACCTGTTCTTAACATTTTTTCTTCAGGATCTGGATTTGATTGGTGAGCCCTTCCCTAATTCCCTTCAGAAGTTGGAGGTGAGCCTCCTTGAGCTGAGGCAATTCTTCTGATGAAGGTTTTCCACCCTGCAATTGTAAGCTTTAGTAATTATACCCAGCAGTGATGAAGGAATGGGCATGTATTTCCAAGTCACGATGGAGTGTGATTTTGAGGGGAACCTGCAGATGGTGATTTCCTCATTCATCTGCTTCCCCTATCCTCCTTAGTGGTAGAGGTCTTGAGGTCGGTGGATTAGGTTAAGTGGGTAACTGTAGTGCATTTGTAGATGGTACACACTGCAGCCAATATTTGTTGGAGGTGAAAAGAATGAAAGTTTAGATTGATGGATGGGGTAACAATGAAGTGAGCTGCTTTGTCCTGGATGGTGTTGAGCTTCTCGTGTTGTTGGAACTGTGCTCATCCAGTCAAGCAGAGAGCATTTCATGATGCAACAGCTTTCAGGATGGTAGATAGGCTTGGGGGTGAATCATTCACTATAAGATACCCAGGCTCTGACCTGCTCATGTACCTCAGTATTATGTAGCCAGTTTGTAGTCAGTAGTGATCCCCAAGATGTTGATGATAGTGGATTCAACAAAGGTAATGCCATTGATTTTCAAGGGTAGGTGCTTACAGTCTCTCTTGTTGGAGTTGGTCATTGCCTGGCAGTTTCGTGATGGGATTGTTACTTGCCACCTATCAGCCCATGCTTGAATGTCGGTTAGGTTTTGCTGCATATCGCACAGATTAACTCATTTACTGAGAGGTTGCAAGTGGAATTGAACATTGTGTAATCATTGATGAACATCATCGCTTCTGACGTTATAATGAAAGGAAAGTCATTAGTGAAGTAGCTGAAGATGGTTAAGTGAAGGACTCTGCTCTGAGGAACTCCTGCAGTGATGTCCTGGGCTGTTCATTGCTATTTCTTGTGTTAACATCAATGCTAGAAGAAAAATAATTGTAAGACTAGCAAGTAAAGCAAGTCTTATAATTTAGTAAATGTTGCTTAGACCACTTTAAAATTTTTCCAGAAGTTCATTTCTACTATTTCAGTGAGAATCAGTGAAAATAAAGAGCAATCATATAATTTGCCAGCTGTAACATTAATGTTAACAGAGGCTTCCATGACATTGAAATGAATTTAAGAGATAACTGTCTTGCTATATTTGTTATAGTTCTCCAGTTGTAGGTTGTATTTTAACTAAGAACTAGCAATACTATGTATTAATTAATAGGAAAATCTACTTAAATTGCAGGTTCAAGCTGATAATTATGAACAAGGTTTTCTATATATTTTATTGGAACAGTGTGTCTTTGAACAGATGACTCAGAATTTTTCTGTAATCTTGTAAAACTCCAAGTTATAGCTTAAAATGGTTTCTGAGATGTGGGAAAGTCTGTTGAGTGAGGATCCTCAATCTCCACTTAAGAACAACACATACCTTTGCAAGTGTTTTGTCACCCAGTTCAAAATTGCATTTTGGGCATTAAACTGAAGAAAAATCTTATTTTGTAGATCCCATGGATGTGATTGATGTCGATTGGTCAAGTCTGTTGCCCAAGCAGCCCAAAGAGCCAAAGGAGCCCGGAGCTGCTCTGTTAAAATTCACTCCTGGTGCAATCCTGCTACGAGCTGGAATATCCAAGCGCTTGGCTGGTGCAGAATTGTTTGCAAAGGTCAATGAAACTTGTCGGGCAGCTATCAACAACACTAAAGGTATGTCACACCCACATTATTACTTTGCTGATGCTGTAAAGTAGTCCTAATATACAAAATAATTTGAGTAGTGGAAGTCTAGCTATTAGATGTATTCATTTGCAGATCTCTGTGGAAAAACATGGCGCTATGCTGTGAAAATTGACAGTCCAAAGTAGGTCATCATTGTACCGGTTTTTGGATTTATTAATGCATTGGGGAAATTCCACCCCTGAATTTTTGGTGGATTTCCATTTGACCTGGCACCTTTTTCCAGTATAAAACTTCCCCAAATGATATCAACATAGTCAACTCCCAACATTTTCTCCGGTATGTTTTTTAATTGCACAGATCTGAAAAGCAACAGTTCTTATTTACTCTCAATAACCAGCTTTTACTAACCTTGCTTCCCCTGAAACTGTGCTATTTAATGAGCCAACCTGTGAAGGTTGAGGTCATTCCAGACTGCTGCTGATTTCTGCCACGTCTCACAGTTGTTGCTCTTTGCTTCATTATGGAGATCACTTGTATTTAAGAGGAGGAGACTATGTTTATTTTTCTTTCTGCCCAAAGCAGGTATGGGGATTTGCTAGCATTGCAGCCTTCCACAAAATGCAAGCATTCATCATTCATATGGTATTATTCCTCCATCGGCCCCTCACACAAAGAACATAGCTCTCACAAGTAGCCTTCAATGGCCTCTTCAGGACCCTCTGATCTTTTGAGAACTGGCTGCCTAGGTTGAAGCTGCAAAGCTAAGTGCGACAGCTATGAGAATTTGCAATAGGTCAATGCAGTAGCAGTGAAACTGATGTGGTGCAGTGTTGCACAGACAAACCCAACAAATCTGTTCTGGGAAATTTTCATTTAAAGACCATAATGTTAATGGATATTCTAAAAACAGCATTAGGGTAACACACAACTTTGTTTAAATACCATTTAAAAGCAGTAAAACATTTTGAGGCCATGGCATTTCATTGAGATTCTTACTGAAAATGAATTGACCTTCATGGTCATGATGAAGTTACAAATTTATATTTTTTTTCCAGTATTACCAGAAGTGTCTGTTTACCCACACTCTCCCCAACCCTCCAAAGTTTGCAAATTCTGATTTATGACTATTGTACTCAATAATTCTGTTCAGCTCCTCAACAGAATTGAAGTCTATCAATTGCAATTTCTGATGTTCTGTTTGGAAACAGAACTGCACTGCTTCTCACTACAGCACAACTTTAAAACTCTCCTTCATTTTTCATTCCCTCTGTGCTGTCACCCTTCCTTATCTCTTATGACTCCCTCCAGCTGTGTAGCCCTCCTCGATTCTTACGCTCCTCCATTTCTGTATTATGCATCCTCAAATTTAATTGCTCTGTCACTGATAGCCATGCTTAAACCCTAAGCTCTGGAGTTCCCTCCCTAAATCTCTCCACCTTTTTACCTTTCTGTCCTCTGTAAGACATTGCTTAAACCAAGTATTTGTTCATCTGTTCTATTATCTCTTTGTGTACCATGGCATTAATTTCTTTTTGCTTGATGACATGCCTATGGAACACCCTTGGGAAGATTTTTCTACAATAAAAATACTGTATAAATGGAATTTGCTGGTTGCTGTCCAATAGTGAGGACATCTTGTTGCAATGGAACAGGCTTTGACAATACCACACCTGGATACTATGTGTAGTTCTAATCTTGGTACCCAAGGTAGTATGTACTTGCCTTGGAAGAGACTCATTGGATTGATTTCTGAGATGAGAGTGCTATGAGGAGAGACTGAGCAGGATTCACCTATGTTCTAATCTGTAATCTAGCAGATTGGGAGAGGATCCCACTGAATTGTGAAAAATTCTGGGAGATTAGATGCTCAGAGGCAAATGTCCTTTGGTTGAATTAGGTTTTGGAGTCTGTCTCAATTCTTTAGTCTATGTTCACCTAGCTTAATAATAACACTAGAGACACAAGAGACTGCAGATGCTGGAATCTGGAGCAAAAAAATAAACTGTTGGAAGAACTTGGTGTGTCAGGCAACATCTGTGAAGGCAAAGGGATGGTCAACATTTCAGGTTGAGACCCTGCATCATTTTTTGCTTAGTGCTAACTCTGCAAGATGCCACAGCAACTTGCAGAAGTCATCTAACAACAACATGCCATTAGAACTAATGATATACATGAAATTTTCCAAAGCTACACTCAAGATATGTAGTTATACAGACCACTGAAAATTCACACAGAACACAGACAAACTATAACAGCAGAGAACACTTATTCACAAAGGGGAAATGCACACCACAAAGTCCATTGAAGCCTTGTAGGTAGGTGTCTATGAAGTCAACAATAAGTGTCATCCTTTGCAACTTAGCGACTGGGTTGGGAAAGATGAGTTGGGCCAAAAGGCCTTTTCCTGTACTGTATAGTTCTATGATTCTGTGATTTTTCAGTACTGACCGGAAAGTCCTACAAGTTGTCTGGGCCATTTGAAGGAAAGGTAGACATAATACTATGAGAAGCAATTTTTTACTTATTATTCTGCTTCTGATTTGAAACTACTTATATCTTATGAAAGTAGTGGCTATGATAGCCACATTAATGTTGGAGCACCCTATTGATCTTTTAACAGCATAGAATGACATTGATTGAGATATAATTCAGTCTGTTTATTTGCATCAGTTTTAAGATGTCAGCAAAGTATATGCTTTTAATTTTGGTTTACTTTTCAATACTTTTTCCTTTGTTTGTATTCTCCATTATCATTAATATTAAATCACTTGTTCAGAAGTCTGCAAATAAGTGTTCTTGCTGTTACAGTTGTTTGTGTTCTTTGTGAATTTTCCATGAAGTGCACATCCTGAGAGTATTGTTGGAAAATTTTATGTATACTTTTGGTTCTAATAACATGCCCTGTTTTTCAGTATCTGTTAAATCAGAAATATTTGTGATATAGTTTATTTATATCACTTTAATAGACTTTTTAATGTTTGGGAAATTTTGGGGTATTGGAAAGGAAGGTACATTTATTGATTTAAGTGTTTTTGTTTGATTTAGCAATTCCCTTAATGTTACACTGAGGTTCATGAATTACATTTACATTTTAATTTTTTTTAAACAGTTTTCAAGTCTGGTTTGTCATGTAAAGAAGTGAACAAAAAAACTTTCATAGAAACCATAAACTACCACACTCATTGAATACAAACTTCAGTAAGAAACAGGTGGAAAGTTTCATAACCAAATAACTAAGGTTTACAAAGAGAAAAAAAACGTAATTGAAAAATTGTTGCAGTAGTGACTCCAGTATCAATGATAAGGGCCTCTAATGGTGAGACTCTGAATACAAATTCAAACAATAGGGAAAGGTTATAGTGTACTACTGGGATATCACAGATGAATAAGTAAGCAAATTTTATCTGATGGGAAAACATAGAATCATAATCTATATTAGTTATTGTGATTTGGCTACTCTGCATATCTTATTGAACCCTCAAAATCACACTCAATTCAATGTCCTGCTCTCCCAGCAGGGAACTACACTCTACAGGAGTCAGCAGGGTGAAAAATTGGCACTATCTATTATTTCCTAATGTTTGTCACTAGGAAGTCTCTTGGTAAATGATCATCAAAAAAACTACAGATACTGGAAATCCGGGAAAAAAAAGCAGAAAAGGCCAGAAACATTCAGCAAGTGAAATGGCACCAGTGGAAAGAGAAACAGGGTTAACATATCACCTGTTTTCTATGCTTCTGCTCTCATCCCCCCTGCCCGACCAAGGATAGAGTTTCCCTGGTTCTTGCCTTCTACCCCACAAGTCCCCACATTCAACTGATCATCCAATGCAATATCTGCAACAAGATTCCACCACCAGACATATCATTCCCTTCCCTCCCCTTTCTGCATTCTGAAGGGGCCATTCCCTTCACAATTCCACCAACCGCTCCTCTTCTCACAGCACTTTCCCATGCAACTGCAGACATCCTGTCTTTTACCTCATCCCTTCTCACCATCCAGGGACCCAAATACTAGCAATTCACTTGCACTTCTTAAATTTAGAGTCTTTCATTTCGTGCTCATGATGTGGTCTCCTCTATACTGAGAAAACCAAACACATATTGCGTGACCACTTTATGGAGCATCTTTGTTCAGTCTGCAGGAGCAACCCTGAGCTTCCAGTTGCCTGTCACTTTACTTCTCCATTCCATTCCCACTCTGATCTATCTGTCTGTCTGTGGCATCCTGCACTGTTCCAAAGAGGCCCAACGTAAACTTGAAAAGCAAACCTCGGGTAACTCAGAGTTTTCAGGTAACTGGCTTTCTCTATATGAATCTGCTGTAGGTTATCCATCTGCAATATTTACTCTTTTTCTTTTTCACCACTGACACAGCCTGATGTGCTGCGATTTTCAAATGGGTCTGACCTGAATTTCACAGCTTTTACATGTCCTTCTGTATTCTAGCTTCCCTCATTAACCTATCATTCATATGATTTCATCAACAATTTATCCTGGCCCCACCCTATCCAAACTATCCCTTCCTCACCCTCTTGACAACTTAAAACTAATTTGTTTTCTCACTCTCCCAGTTCATGTGAAGGGTTTTTGACTTGAAATGTTAACTCTCTTTCTTTTTCTAGAAATGCTGCCTGACCTGCTGACTTTTCCTGGAGTTTTCTATTTTTATGCCCTCTCAATGATGTCCATTCATGAAATCATCCTTAGTCTTCATAATACAGGAACATTTGCAATTGAGCAACAACAATAAACTATAATAGAAAATAGTGGTAGACTGGAGGACTGGGAATTTTACAGGAACCAGCAGGAGAGATTATAAGGGAAAAAACTGGCAAGTAATATCAAAACAAACAGCAAGGGTCTCTATGGGTATACAAAAAGGGAAAGGATGGCTAAGGTAAGTGTGGATCCTAAAGGGCAGAACTGGAGAATTAATATCAGAAAACAAGGAAATGGCATACAAGTTGAATCAATACTTTACACACCTTCACACTGGTGGACACTACACATATGCCAAAGATATCTGATGGGCTCGTTTCAAATCGTATGGAAGCATTTGTAACATCACAAGGGACAAGGTATTGGAAAAACTAATGGGACTAAAGGTAGACAGGTTTCCTGTACCCGAGGATTTTAAAGGAAACAGCTGCAGTGATAGGTTTTGGTTGAAGTTTTTCAATACTGAGTTTTGGGAGAGTACCAATGGATTGCAAAACTGCCATTCTGATTCCCTTGTTCAGGAAGAAAGGAAGCAATAGTGGATAATTATAGGCCTGTTAGCTCAACATCTGTTGTTGGCAAGATACTGGAATCCATAATCAAGGAAGAAGTAGTTAGCAATTTAGTGAAGCTTAATGTAATCAAACCAAATCAACATGGTTTTATGAAAGGTAAATCATGTTTGACACAAAAACACAAGAAAATAGGAACAGTAGGCCACCTGGCTCTCAAATCTGCCTCACCAATCAATGTAATCATGGCTGATCTCTGTTGGCCTCAACTCCTCTTCTCTGACAGTGCCCCATAAGCTCTCAATTCCCCGATCTTTCAAGAATTTAACCTTAAATACTTCTGATGATCTAGCCTCCAAAACCCTCTGGGGTAGAGAATTCCAGAGATTCACCACTCTCTGCAATAAGATACTTCTGTGCATCTCTACTGTAAATGACCAGGCCTTTATCTTGTATCTTTGTTCCCTCATTTGAGACTCTCCCACTTGTGAAAACATCTCAACATATACCCCATTATGACCCTGCAGAATCTTAAGTATCGCAATAAGGTCATTCCTCATTTTTCTAAACCCCAAAGAATACAGACCCAACCTATTTAGCCCCTCTTGATAGGGCAAATTTGCTAGGGTTCAAGGATGTAACAAGCAAAGTCAACAGAGGGAAGCCTGTAGATATAGAGCATTTGGATTTCCAGCAGGCATTTAACAAGCTAGTGTACAAGATAAGAGCTTGTGTACAAGATAAGAGCTCATGGCCTTGGAGGAAACGTCTCAGCATCAATTAGAGCTTGGTCATCACGTAGAAGACATGCAATTGAAATTTGCTGGATGGAACTGGTGGAGTGTCCCGAGGATCAGTAGTGGGCTCTCAGTTATGTACTATTTATATTAATCATCTGGAGGAGGAGGTAAATTGTAAGATATCCAAGTTTGCCAATGACATAAAAGTAGATGGAAGGGCATATTGTGATGAGGATATCTGCACTCTGCAACAGGATGCAAACAGGTTCAGTGAGTGGGCAAAAACTTGACAAATGGAGTTTAATGCAGGAAAGTGTGCAGTCATGCACTTTGGTAAGATGATTCTAAAGGCAGCTTATAACCTAATGGAAAAAGATTGCAGATAAGTGAAGTATAGAGGTATTCTTGTGCACAAGTTGTAAAATGTTAGCAGTCAGGTGCAGAAAATAGTCAGGAAGGCACACGGCATGTCAGCCTTTATTGCAAGAGGGTTGGAGTTTGGAAATGTGGAAGTACCGTTACAGTTTGACGAGGTACTTATTGGCGATGTCTCACCTGGAATACTGTTCACAGTTTTGTCCCCTTTTTTGGAAAGGATATACTAGCAATGAAGGCAGTCCAAAAGAAATTAGCTTGGCAAATAAATGCGTTGACTTATCAAAGCCAGCTAAGGAAATTCCATCTTTATTCTTGGAGTTTAGAAGAATGAGGAGTGATTTTTTTTTTTGAAATGTACAAAATTCTAAAGGAGCATAAAGGGTAGATGTTGGGATGTTTCCAGTAGTGGGAGAATTTCGATTGAGAGGACACAGTTACAAGATAAGGAAGGTAGTCATTTGAAACTGAGGGTGCATAGAAACCTCTTCTTGCAGAGGGTGGTGAATCTCTGGAATTCTGTACCCTGGAAGGTTGTGGAGGCTAGATTATTGAAGGTATTTAAGGAGGAGGTCGATCTTTTTTTTGAAAGGTCAGGTAATTGAGGGCTATGGGGAACTGGCCCAGAACAGCTGAATCTTAGGTAGATCAGCCATGAGCATAATGAAGGGTGGAGAGGCCGACGACAGAGTGGCCTACTTCCGCTCTTGTTTTCTTATGTCTTCAAGCACCTCATAAGCAAATTGACCATGAAACCACACCAACCCACATTAAATAAACATACAAAGCATGAGAGGGTGACATGAGGTGGTGCTGCTGCCTCACAGTTCTAATGAACCAAGTGCAATCTTTATCTCAAGTAATATCTCCGTGTAGCTTGTATATTCTCCTTCTTTCCTCCAATATCCCAAAGACATGCTGGTTGGTAGTTTAATTGGCCTCTGTAAATAATGTCTAATATAGGTGGCTGGTGGAAAAATCATATTGGAATCAGTATGCCGTTGATGTGCATGTGAGACAGAATAGCTGATAGGGAAATAGTGGGGAGAATGGGATTACTCTGAGAGCCAACATATACTGGATGGGCTGAATGGCCTCAATCATAAGAATATATGTTTCAGAATAAAATATTTCATAAGGCAGGTTCAGTAAACTAAAATTTTACATTATGTGGAAACTCACATCTAAGCCCCTGTTTGCAGTGTGTATCCTCTGTTGCAATTTTTTCTTGATGCAGATTCTTAATGAGCATGTGTCTGTTTCATAGAGAGACTTGTGATGCCAGAATGTCCTGGTGATATTTCTATTTCTTCAAATTGGAAGAAACTAAAGGTTCTACAGCATGGATTTAAACGTTTTGGTGTCTCATGGGTTTATATCAGCATAACTGAGAAGAGAATTTTGAATATGGTTTAGAATCAATTTTCATTCCTCATTTGGCCGTGTACCTCAAAGCTTCATTGTTGTAGATTAGTTGTCTTTAATTTTTGTTGATTTTTGCACTTTATTAAGTTACTAAATAGTAGAATGTTTACCATTGGATGAAAATGAAAAATTTATTTTCCATTAAAACAATGTAATTCCTAGGAATAAAAGGATTAAAAAGATCACTGACTTGTGTTTATGCATTTTCAAGATTCTAGGAAGACTAAATTCTTCTTTACAGTTTTGGTTTTTGCTATTTCCTTAAGCATATTGATATCTTCTTACTGGGAAATGATTGAGGAGATACTGACACCTTTGGATATCTATCATGAGAAAGATTTGACAGTGTGGGGTTTACAGCCATAACTCTATGTTTTCCTCCCACTATGTATCCACAGTTAGCTTCTAACATGGCTGTTGATTGCTATTGTTAATACTGATACTGCCACCTTCTCTGAGATCACCTGACAACACAGACAAGAGAATAAACCAATGCTTGCCCACAACAAAGTGGCTTTGCCATTCTCTGAGAGTCCTTTTGTTCAGAAGAAATTAGATTTTTTAAAAATAATTAATTGTTTACATGTGAATGGTGCAGTTTTTTTTTAATGTGCCCACTACAGTTTTGATTGTTAACAGCAGAGGGGAGAAAATGTACAGGTGACCCCTGCATTACAGAGAGGTTGCACTCCTGGAAAGCTGCAATCTTCTGTAACATGCAACCCAATTTCCCATGTTATAAGTAGAGATGCATTCCTGTGAGATGTTTTTCACTCAACAGTACTGAGAGTACTGTAGCTGCTGGTTCTTGGCAGGAGTGAGGGTAGGGGGTGCATTTAAGAGATTGCCTTGTCAGTTTCCAAAGTAAATCTCTTTAAGTGGTCAGCAGCTGCAATTGGAGACTCAATCAACTACCGATACTGTAGTTTGAAGCAAAAAGCAAACAAAGGTGATGGTGAGACAGATAAGGAAAGGGAAAATAGAGCAGATGGAGCCAGGTAGGAGGAGAGGATATTGGAGGTAGGTGGCAGCCTCTTTGTGTCTCCACTCATCACCTTCCAGCCTTCAGTTTGAATGGAGGCATACACTTTTAAGTGCATATCAAATGTAGGTGAGGTAGTTTAATGGTATAACTCACAACAAAGAACAATGTATAATCTGACAAAAATTGTTGTTTCTTTCGCATTTTGTGCCTGCATTTATTTTTTATTTCCCCACGAGTTCTGTAAAAGCAAAATTTATTCCATATCTTAGATTTTTAGGTGGTGATTTGTGAATTCTGTAAGGGCAAATTACAGTAACCAAACAGCCGTGACACAGGGGTCACCTGTATATGGATTTATTTTCTTTATTTTAGAGTGGTAATAACCACAATAATAACTAAAACTACCTTAATAGAGCATCTTCAGCATTGATAATATCTCAAGATGTTCCTTAGATGGAATCAATAAATCAAAAGGACACCAAGCTAAAATTACAGGCACTTGGTGGTATGGAATGCTTGTAGGTCAGCAAGGAATAATGTTGATGAACAATATCCTTGACAGAGAAGGATTTTAAAGATTTTATTGGGTGTAGTGAGGAGAAGGGAGAGATGATAAGAGAGGGGTGGTAGGTTGGATCTTCTTTTATTAATTTTCTGGGCATTGCTGACAAGACCATTTATTGCCCATCCTTAACTGCTCTTGAGAAGGTGATGGTGAGCTGCCGCCTTGAACTGCTACATCCTTATGCTGCAAGTGTTCCCATGATGTTGACTTTCAGGATTTAGTCATGTTAAGATGAAGGCATGGGTATGGATTAATCAAGAGGAATATACCCTGGTAGCAGAATGCATGGTAAACAAGCATGGATAAGGAAAGGCAGTATCAGAGAAATGGGGGGCTCATGGGTGGGTATTTTTACACTTAGAGTAGGTTACAGAAGTGAGGAGTAACAAAGCCATGAAGGAATGATGGTATTTTATTTGAAGCTTCTGGGGACTAGGAGTCTGTACAGGTTGGGAAGACTTGGGTGATATTCAAGTGGATTTTGGAGTTTACAGTAGATCTTTGCATAAACCCAAAGGATATAAGATTAAGTTGTCAGTCTGAAGACATTGACACAATTACATCAGGAGGTGGCAGGTATAATCAAGAGTTTCAGCAGCTGAAAAGGCTGTAGCAAGCATTGCTTCAGAGATGAAAATAGACAATAACACCAAGCTTGCAAGAAGTCCGAGACTCTGAGACTGGTGACAACTGGAAGACATGATGGAGAGAAATTGACCTTGTGGTAGGACTTGAAGAAAGTTCTATCTTGTAAAAGTAGGATGCTGCTTGAAAGGGCCAAATGTTTGAATTTTATTTTTGAGGAGGCATGTAAGGGCACATGCTCCCTCTTCCATTGGAGATATTTAGACTGTTCAAACACACAAACTGAATTCAAACAATTACCTGTTAAATGGATAGTTGTGACCTCAACATTGCTACCATTTTTTTTTACAGGGTAGAAGGCTAAAGGATAAGTTCTGTGTATATAGTGTTATCATCCATCTGAATCAACTTCATGTGGGAAGCCAAATCCAAGCAATCATTAATCTAGGTTTAATTTACAGTACGCAGAATCATCTCTAGTAGATTGGTCCTGAGAATTGGTGTTATGACTCCCACACAAATGGACAGAAAGGGGTTATCTACCTAGCAGCTTTGTTTTCATTCTTTGAGTTCTATGCTTCTTCCTCAGGTCAAGATTTCTTCCATCAATTTTTCAAGAACATATGTTTGTAATAGGCGGTTGAGTTGTTTTTTAATTTTAGGTAAAATGAGCTTGCATAATTTTGTATGATAAGGTATCACATTTAGAATTTGAATCTGCATTGTAGTGATGATGATTTCATGTGTAGTCCCAACAAGTGGCTTTCTCAATATCCCTCAAGGTAGGTGATATTCCAATGAAGAAAGGAAAATATTCAAAACAAAACTATCAAACAAGAATAAATTCCATTATCAAAAACCTTTGTCAGTTGTACTAATAGAATGACATAAAGGATTATGATGTTAGTAAGCACTGAACCAACTGGAAGAATGGGCCAGAAAATGGCAGATGGAATTTAATGCAGACAAGTGTGAGGTGTTGCATTTTGGAAGGACAAATCAAGGTAAGACATACACAGTAAATGGTAGGGCACTGAGGAGTGCGGAGGAACAAAGGGATCTGGGAGTTCAGATACATAATTCCATGAAAATGGTGTCACAGGTAGACAGGGTTGTAAAAAAGGCTTTTGGCATCCTGGCATTCATAAATCAAAGTATTGAGTATAGGAGTTGGGATGTTATGGTTAGGTTGTATAAGACATAGGTGAGGCCAAATTTGGAGTATTGTGTGCAGTCCTGGTCACCTAACTATAGGAAGGATATTTGTAAAACTGAAAGAGTGCAGAGGAGATTTACTAGAATGTTGCCGGGTCTTCATGAGTTGAGTTACAGGGAAAGCTTGAACAGGTTAGGACTTTATTCCTTGGAGCGCAGAAGAATGAGGGGAGATTTGAGAGAGGTTTACAAAATTATGAGGGGTATAGACAGAGTTAATGCGAGTAGGCTCTTTCCACCTAGACTAGGAGAGATAAGTACGAGAGGGCATGGCTTTAGGGTGAAAGGGGAAAGACTTAGGGGGAACTTCTTCACTCAAAGAGTGGTGGGAGTATGGAACGGGCTGCCATCTGATGTAGTAAATGCGGGATCACTCTTGAGTTTTAAGAATAAATTGGATAGACACGTGGACAGGAGAGGTCTGGAGGGTTATGGACTGGGTGCAGGTAAATGGGACTAGCGGAATAACGTTTCGGCACAGACTAGAAGGGCCGAATGGCCTGTTTTCTGTGCTGTAGTGTTCTATGGTTCTAAATAAAAAAATTCAGGATCTTGGTGTTGAGAGAAAAGATGCAGATAAATTATTAGTATCACAAAATCAATGTGACACATTGTATGCTGTGTTAAATGGATCTGAGTCTGACTTCCATAGGCGGTATGGATTGGTATCTGCACAGGTCTGCAGTCTTGCACTCTTTTAAATCAAATAGCCTTTCTTGTCTCTAATAGATCTGAAGAAGAGGTTTGAATTTGAATCAAAATATAAATTGTACCATCATAGTACACTTTGCTTTTTTTTATAGTATTTTTCTCCAACTGCATTGATTTTGTGTGTGAGAGAGAGAGCGGGAGACTGAAACCAAGACAATGACGTAAACTGCTGACAAATACTTGGTTAGTTGTCCCAAACACTGGTAACATTTTATAATGTGATAATATCGGAAACCAACAAGCATTGTGTAGGTTGGGTAAAATTTTGAAATCGATTGAGTATTCTTTCAATGGTCTTTATTCATTCATATATATTGCACATACAAATTAGTAAAATATTCTAATAAGAAGCAACCACTGAATACATTTTTTCCCCTGTTCCTCTGACATCTTCAGTCATGAATAGGAAATAGAGATAAATGTCTGATCAGGACCTCAAAGAAGAGGGAGTCTCCAGCTGTGCCATGCTCCTGCAATTCTAGAACTAGCACTGCAATTATATTTGAACACTGTTCTTTTAAGAAATGGCACATTGAAAAATGAGTTCTTCTAAAGAAAAGTCTTCATTATTGGACCACTCATATTTTGCACTATCATCAAAGATTGAAAACCTCATTGAAGCAAACTCAGTGGTAACTTTCAAAAAAGAAATTGGATAACTGTTTGAAAAGAAGGCTATAGCCAAAAAGCAAGGGTGTGGAGCTAATAGTAAAACTCTTCTCAAACAAATGACAGTGTTCTGTGCTGTATGATTTTAACCTTCTGATGATGAGGGGATGGACTAGGATTCTGCAACAATAGTACTTTGGAGATTAGCATTCCAACAGAGTAGTATGAAAAGATCCAGGTATTATAATTGTGATGAGAGAAGGAAGCTGAGCTTGAGGTCATGTGTTATTCACAAGGTTCTGATGGAGTCAAGGGTAAAAGCATAGAGGTGCAAGTGGTCCTGTTCGCTCTTTTTTTTGTGGATGTACTAGCAGGATAGATAAGGAGCATCCAGTGGATGTGATGTATCTGTGTTTTCAAAAGGCATCACATGCAATGCTGAAAGAAATGTTTTTTACATAAATAGAAGCCACAGGGTTAAGGTGATATATCAACCTGAATAAAAGTTTGTTTAAAGAATGAAATGAAGACCAGAAATAAACAGGTCATTTTCAGGTTGACTGGTTACTGCTAGTCACAGTGATCAATCCTCAGCCCTCATCTGTTCACAAGAACTTAGATGCAAAATATTTGTTTCTAATGACACATTATCTGGGGACGACAGCTGTGAAGAAGATGCAAAGAGTCTGCAAAGGCAGGTTAAGCAAGTGGGCAAGATTGTGGCAGACGGAGTATAATGTGAAAACTGTGAGGCCATGCACTTTGAGTACAGTATGCAGAAGTAAACATACAGATAAAGCAAGAAGTTAGGATGCAGACGGTGTGTTGGACTTTTTTGCAAGAGGGTTGGAGAACAAAAGTGAGAAAGTCTTGCTGAGGTTGTTCAGATGTTTGTTGAAACTTTAGGAATATTACAAGGAGGTTCGGTTTCCATAACAAAGATTCCCTTGGAGTCATTGTGTTGATTCACTAAATTGATGTCAAGGATGAGTGGTTGTCCCAAGAGGAGAGATCGATTAAGGTTGGCTGATATCCACTGTAACTTAGAAGTATGATGGATGATCTTGTTGAAACATTCAAGGTTCTGAGAGAATTGACAGAGTAGATGCCAAGAGTCTTTTCTCTGGCTGAAGAGTCCGCAACTTGAGGGTGCATTTGAGATAAGAGGTCAGCTGTTTTGTGAAATTAGAAATTTCTTTTCACAGAGGATTTTAAATCCTCTGCTTGGGGGCCGTGGATGCTCAGTCATTGAATATATTCAGGGCTGAGACTTTGTGGGTGAATCACACAATGCAAGGATACTGCTACTGGATGAGATAATCCACCTGAGGCACAGGAGCAGCTTGTTGAATGGCAGGGCAGGCCCAGTGGCCTACTTCTATCCTTTGGATTCTCATGTTCTTGTAATACCAGCCTCAGAGCTTCCATCCCAATTTTCTGTAGTATGCACATTATACAATCTTCAGATAAAAAGAAATAAAAAGAGCAAGATTAGACTATCAAATTGCCACTCAGTTTTTAAATATTATTATTCACATACCAAAGTCACCTTTTAACATTTTGCCCCAGTTTTCAGATGTTAATTTTGTATGTAGTTATAGCTTGATTTTTCTTTAACTAAATTGGTGATTTTGTGTTTAAGAAACCTATGATAGAGGAATTTGTGGTAGTCAAATGCCCTACTTTGAAGCTTCCTGAAGAAGTCCCGGGACAGATTACAAAGCCATGTTCAATAGCAGATATTGTAGAATTAATACAACAGTTCACTGCCCTGTGTCTGGTTTGCACTCCCTTTGCCTCTCAAACACTGGATTCAGTGAATTACTCCATGAATACATTCTGTTTTTTCATCTATGTCATTATAGTAATTTAAGCCTTTATGAGTTTTGGTTAGGTAATTTGTTTTTTCAGTTGTGAAGAGTAAATTGCACCCAAAGAATGAGAAGCTTTGTAAGACAGGCAATCTAATGTTGAAGGACAGGATCAGAGTTAAGTACATAAATATGGTGTACATATAGCACGCAGAAAGGCCATTCTACCAACCAGTGCATCCTGGTCTTTATGCTCTACTCAGGCTTCCTTCAACCCTTTAATTCTATCAATGTTACCATTGGTTCCCTTCTCTTGCCTATGCAAGCCTGTGTCCCCTTAAATATAACTGTACTATTTGCCTCAACTATTCTCTGTGGTAGTAAGTTTCACAAACTCGTCACTCTCTAGATAAAGAAAGTTATTCTGAATTGTCTATGTCAATTCTTAGTATTTATGGCCTGTGGATTTGCTGCAACTCTTCTAGTGGAAATAAATTGTCTTCTTTATCAAAACCTTATGTTAATAGTTCTAGCTTGTTTGTCTTTTCCTTGCATTTCTATGGATGTTTATGCTTTACATATTCTCAATGTAAATGCAAATTCATTGATTCTACTCTTCTTTCCGTGCAGATGGGGACAACATTTTTGAAGATGAACTTGGAGCCCTCAACATGGCTGCTATTCAGAGAAAGGAAGAAAGAGCCCATCTGCTGAGCAATTTGGGACCCTGCTGTAAAGCACTTTGTTCTCGGAGGGATCTTGCCATCCGTAAACAGTTAGTAAGAAATGAGAAAGTAAGCACCTATCTCCTTATTGTATTTCTTGAGTACAAACATTGATTTGCGTCTAGATCTTTGCTTGACATAGGGAAGTACAGATGTTTATAACTCTGTTATTAAGTATACATTTACAATATTGAATCCTCATATTGCATTGCTCCACCATACCTTTCTAATTATCTTCAGACTTTCTCTCCCTTCCCTCTCCTCACTCCTGCATTTCTTTGACTCCATTTCTAACTCCTTTGTATTTCCCTTTAGCCTACAATATTGTCAGAGTAAGCAATTAGACTTTTGTTTTGGATCTCCCTTTTTAGACCTAGCTACTACTTTCAGTTTTTTGTTCTCAATTCATTCTCTCTAGCTCTTTTAAATTTCAAATCCATCCTCTCACCCAAGCCTTCACTTACTCATCCAAAACTTTTTTTTAATCTCTTGCCCAACAGAAAAAGTGCTGTTGAATGTCTTGTGCTCTAAAGACATTAAATAAATGCAAGCATCTGGAAAATGTCTTCACTGTTCTATGCCTAGACATTTGCTTGCCTTGAATCCTACATTAACATATTATGAGTTCCAAATCATGAATTCCAAAATCCAGGAAAAGCAATACTATCAATGCAAAGGCCTTCACTGCCTGCTGTTTGCAATTAATTACTCCTAAATACTTCTGCCCCCTCTTTCTCTTCTCAACGATAAAGCTTTTTATCGCTCTGGGGGACCACTAGGGTTGCCAAGTAATATGGAATTTCCCATAACTGAAAGGAAAATCTGCTACCCCATATGACTTTGATAAGGGTGCCAGTTTTCCTATGAATCCAACAAGGACTGGACTTTTTGCTTTGAAAGCACAGGCCAGCTCCAGCTACTTAAAAAGAGCTGCCAGTGATATCACATAGAGGTATGTGGTGAGCAGGAGCAGAACAGTGGAGGCTGTGGCTAGTGAGTTTGTCACTGTATAACATTGGGGTCCAGTACTAGCATACATAGGCTTGTCAGTATACCTCTGAGATACAGTGCTGGTGGAACAGGTTTGTCACAGTTTAATAGCACTATAATGGTGGCACAAGTGTAGCTGTATAACACTGGGGTACAGCACTGACAGGTACAGGTCTGTCACAGTGCAGTGTAGTACATAGTACAGTACACTCAAGTACAGTACTGGTGGGAACAATCTGTCACTACATAACACAGACATAGTACTGGTGAGGACAGGTTTATCACTAAGGCTTTGTGGTGCAGTATTGGTGGGGACAGATTTGTTACTGTATAGCACAGGTGCAGTACTGGTGATGACAGGTCTGTCACTGTACAACATTGTATTACAGTACTGCTGAGGATCGTTTCATTACTATAACACTGGTGTACAGTACTGGTGGGCACTGATCTATCACTATAACACTTGGATACAGTATTAGTGGGCACGTTTGTCACAGTTTAAGATGGGTACTGTAATTGTGGGCACAGGTCTGTCACTGTTTAACAGATATAGCACTGGCAGTCACACAACTGTCCACTGTATAACACTGGACACAGTTCTGTCCCTATAACACTGGTGTATCATACTGGTGGACATACATACCTTTAATATGGGTAATGTTCCAGTGGGTCTAGGTCTGTTACTGTGTGACACTAGATGATAATACAGGTGGGCATGTATCTGTCACTGTGTAACATTTCTGTGTCATACTGGGAGAAAAAAGTCTCACTTTATAACACTGGGTTATAGTACTGTGGAGTACAGATCTGTCACCCTACAACTGGAATACACTGCCAGTGGGCAAAGACTATCATTTTTTAAACATTTGGGAATTGAACTAGAGGGCATGGGTCTATTGTTGTTTAAGACTGGGGTCTGGTACGCATGAGTACTGGTCTGTCACTTCAGATTCATGGAATCACACAGCACAGAAACCGGCCCTTCAGACTGACCATCAAGTACCTAACTGTATTAGTCCCATTTACCAGCACTTGGCTTCTCACCTTCTATGCCTTGTAATCTAAATGCTCATCCAGGTACTTTTTTTAAATATGTGACAATACTTGCCCCCATCATCTTCTCAGGCACTGCATTACAGATTGCAACCCCCTGCGTTAAAATAACCATTGTCACATCTCCTCTAACCCTCTTATTCCTCACCTTGAACCAATGCCCTCTTGTTTTCAGGATCTCTATGGTGGCGAAAAGTTTCTCACTGCCTACCCTATCTACATCCCTCATAATCTTATGATCCTGTATTACATACCCTTTCAGCCTCCTCTACTCCCAGGAAAACAAAATCAGTTTATCCAGTCTCTCCTCCTAACTGAAATGTACCATCCTAGCTAACATCCCAGTAAATTTCCTCTGCACCCTCTCCAGTATATTCATGTTCTTCCTATAGTGTGGGGACCAGACCTGTACACAGTACTTCTATCCTACCCCTATTTGACCTAAAATAGATCACCTCACACTGATCAAGATTAAATTCCATCTTCTATTGCCTCCCCAATTTATCAGCCAATCCATAACATTCTTTAACCTAAGACTATCCTGCACAACACCACCAACTTTTGTGTCATTTCATAAACATGGAGTTCTATACTGATGAGTACAGTTCTGTCACTGTATTGCAATGTGATACAATACCGGTAGGCACAGTCTGTCATTGTTAAACTCTGGGATGCATCTGTATTTTACTACCTGCATCTCTGAAACATTTAGAAATGTAGCTTTACTTTGCACAGTGTCAATACTCTCCTCCAAGAGACCCTTTACACCAGTGTTCACCTAGAAGTCTGTGGTAATGAGACTTCTTGAGAGATTTATGAGAGAATATTTTTGATACTGTGGCAAATCTAACTATTGATATTGGGACATACATTTTGTTTGTTCTGTTTTTATCAGGGTGCAACCAAGCACATGTATACAAATCAACCAGTTGTGGACAACGATCTTCTAAGATCAAGCCTTCGATTATTCAAACGCAAAGCATTATGCCATGGTCCCATACAGGAAAAAAGTGATGACAGTAAGATTTCGCGACCTAAAGTTAAACAGGAAGTTTGTGTTTCATAAATTTTTGGCAGCATCATGGATTAATTTTGACTTTGATATTGGAGAATCTGTATATAAAGAATTGGATCCTACACCTGACTATTTGGAAGGATGTCACTTGCTTATTTACAAAGCTAACATTGGACCTGGCATGGTCAAACTTAATTTTCCAGTTTCAAGACCATTTGTTTTAGAATTCAAATACTGTTCTATGTACTGGACAAGTGAATGTTTCATTTTTGCAGTACAGATTTGAAATCTTTAATAAAACCCTCACAGCTTTGTTTTAAAGTGTCTTTTTATTGTTTATATGTAAAAGGATTGGAATTGTAGGTGATTGCAGTTTAATGGCACTGATTTTGCTGTCATCGTACTCGGCAAAATGACTTTCAGTCTGACACCAACTGGGATCTGGCATCCAGAAACTGTGAAGTTATCAAGCGAACTGATCAGACATTCAAACTGAAGACTGAAAAGCAGGGAGTAGAAAGCACGATTAGCAATTCTCAATTTTATAATAAGTGAAATAACGAATGGAACATGCAGAATCATTCTGAAGTATCATCAGCAAACTTTAAAAAAAAAGTTTATGTTTATTTTTTTATAAATCTATGGAATGGAGCAATGGCATTCTGCACGTAAAATTAGTTTCTCCCGGGCATCCAGATTGTCCTGTAATTGTGACTTGTTATATTGCTAAAAAATTGGTTGCACTTCATTCAAGAAGACTCAGCATTTTTATTGTTTTTTTAAACAATGAGAACAGTTTATAAATTGAAGATGATAAGAATGTATTGATTGTGCTATGTGCCCTAGCAAAGATTTTAACAGTGGATCTTGTGGAGGAGCAGGGTATCATTGACAGAGACTTCCTCATTTAATTGTGTATGTACAGATGCTGGAAGTTGATGTCAGTTTTACATAATAACAATGGCAAGTTCTCCATCATTACAATCATAAATTCCAGACCAGTAAAATTGTTGTTTTTCAGCATCATAGTTATAGCAACATTTAAAAGGTGAGTGTTTTGTGCTAAATACAGTGTCACAATGGAATACTTTTCATCCATGGTTTGTAACTTTGAAAGAAGGAAACCTCATTAAGTAGTAGTAAGTACTACACAGATTTCTTGATGATAGAGCATTTTAGCTTGCCTATATTAAATGGTTAACAGACATAGTAATGCAAAGAGCAGGGATTTCCTTTAATCTAAACAAAATGTGTAACCATTGAGAAAATCTGGTCAGATTCTATGGATGGGAAGTTGTGAGCAGATGAATTTCCACAGACTAAATGCAGTGTTCCTGTTATCAGTGTGTGAACTTTGTTGGTATCCACAATTGCATAAATGTATTTATTTGAAAATGTCCATATGTTAATATTAAAACTATTGAATTATAGAATGATGCAGCACAGGCACCATCTGTAAATCTAACTTGAAATTAACAGGTTTTGCAAGTTTGTGAAACTAATTTGCAGTTTTTGGTAACTGGTTACACAAAAGCTCACTTGAAGGAATCAACTTGAACCACATTCAAGAAAAGGCGAAATCTTTTGAATTCATCTCCCCAATAGCAGACAAACTTGCCTTACTAAACCTATATTTTGTCAGAATCAAATTTTGCAGGATATCTGGCTTAAAGTGGACATTTTTATATGTTCTGTTTGTATATTGCACTGTTTGCTTTTTATAATGAATTTTTTATACGTTATGTCCCTATTGAATTTAAAATAAATATGTTAGTTGTTTTAGTCTGTCAAAATGGTCTTAGTCTGATATTCACCATTCTGAAATGGATGTGGTAAATTGCCATGACCAACATTTAACTTCAGCAAACATATTTATGTGGATTAAATTGCTGATAGCCTGGAATTTACTGGATTATAGATACTAAAGAAAAATAAAGGACTGCAGATGCTGGAATCTAAATGAAAAAACAACAAGATGCTGGAGGAGCTCAGCAGGCCAGGCAGCATCCGTGGACAGAAACTGATGGTCAACGTTTTGGGTCAGGACCCTTCTTCAGGACTGAAGATAGGAAAAGTGGAAGCCCAATATATAGAGGTGAAAAATGGAGCAGTGATAGGTGGACAAAAGAGGGGAGGCAGGGTGGGCACAAGGTGATGATAGGTAGATGCAGGTCAAAGATAGTGATAGGCAGATGCGGGGGGTGGAGGGGAGAGCAGAGCCACCAGGGGATGGGTCAAAGGTATGGAGGCAGGTGGCATGGGAGGAGGAAAGGAAAAGGAGACAGAAGAAAAGAAAATTGGCAAGGAGAAAAATGAGAGAGAGGCTAGGAAAGGGAAGAAAAGAGGCATGGTAGGGGAGGAGGGGGTTGGTTTACTTAAAGTGGGAGAATTCAATGTTTGTGCTGCTAGGCTGTAAGGTCCCAGGACGGAAAATGAGGTGCTGTTCCTCCAGTTGCATTTGGACTTCTCTGGCGGTAGAGGAGACCGAGGACTGACAAATCAGTGATGAAGGGGGAGTTAAAGTGACTGGCAACAGGGAGATGCAGATCGCAGTTACGGATGGAGCATAGGTGTTCTACGAAACAGTTACCTAGTCTGTGTTTGGTCTCACCAATGTAGACGAGGCCAGACTTGGAGCACCGAATGCAGTAGAAAGTGAAAGGAATTGAAACAGAAGTTGTTTAGAGAGAGGACAAGTTCAGCCAGGCAGAGGAGAGTGTTAGTGGAAGGGGACTGGTTCTGTCTCTGGCCGAGAAAGAAGTGGAGGCTGGTGAGGTTGTAATGATGGGGAATGGATGTATATAGGGACTGGACGTCCTTAGTGAAGATGAGGTTGTGTGTGCCAGAGAACCTAAAGTTATGGAAGAATTGGAGAGCATGTGAGGTGTCACAGATGTAGGTGGGAAGGGTTTGGACCGGGGGGACAGAATAGCATCCAAGTACGAGGATACGAGCTCAGGGGGGCAAGCGCATGCGGAGACAATAGGTCTGCCAGGACAGTCCTCCTTGCGGATTTTGGGGAGAAGATAGAATTGGGCAATCCTAGGTTGCAGGACTATCGTGTTGATAGCTGTGGGGGGAGATCTGAAGTGATGAGATCTGTAATGGTGTGGGAGATAATGTTCTGGTGGTCCTCAGTGGGGTCATGGTCCAGAGGTAGGTAGGAGGAAGTGTCCGAGAGTTGGCATCTGACCTCTGCAAGGTAGAGTTCAGTACACCAGACTACCGTGGCACCACCTTTGTTGGCTGGTTTGTTGACTACTTGCATCTACCTATTACCACCTTGTGCCCAACCTGCCTCCCCTCCTTTGTCCACCTATCACTGCTCTGTTTTTCGCCCCTATATATTGGGCTTCCCCTTTTCCTATCTTCAGTGCTGAAGAAGGGTCCTGATCCGAAACATTGACTGTTTTACTCCACAGATGCTGCCCAGCCTGCGGAGTTCCTCCAGTATCTTGTGTTTTTGTTCATTATAGATACTAAGATCCATTTGTGGGTACTTTAATTGGAAGAAAAATATTTAGGGAAAATGCCTGAACTCGGCTGATTACTGAGATACTTTGCTCACAGATCAAAGCTTGTTCAAAGATGAAATTAGACAAACCTAAGGAAAAAAGAAATACTAAGGTCACCGTACAAATATTACTGAGAATAGAAGGCCATATAACCCGTGTTGTAATTCACTCTATAACTGAATTTGGTGACTGTTCATTAAGGTATACTCAGTTAAATGATGACGTGTGCACCTAAATTCCATTTTACTTGATTACTGAACAGAAGTCTATCTTAGTCTTTAACATTGTTGTTGTCCCAGAATCTATAGCCTCCTTAAGGAGCAATCCGGATTGCCTCTATTTGCCGTGGAAAACACTGAGAGAAATCAATTTGTTCTCATCTACCAGTTAAGTTCAGTGAATAACTATCAGACTGAGTATTCATGCTGTTCCAAAAGGGCCTTTGTCAGGACAACTGCCTTATGAAACAATGACGACAGAGCATTGTGCTTTGATAAAGGGACAACTTGAACCTGAAATTTTGCAACATGTGAAGTAAGTGCTCATTGTAACCAAGGTTAACAGGTTACAGAAGCTGGGCCGGCACAACATTGGAGGTCCTTGTGGTTGGTGTGGTGATACTTACTTGTTAAATCCCTATATTATGCAGTGTATTGAAAGGGTAAAAGGGGAAGTGAATCTTAATTGATTTAGTAGATGACTAAAGGAAGCGTCGCTGCTATACATGGGCACTAATACCAGTCCCTTACAGCCCATTATTCTCTCTAGAGTCAATGGGTACACTTGGTGAGTCATCTGAAATACAGTTTCTCTCTTTGAAACATACTCTTCAGGTTACCATGGGAAAATAAGAATAAAGTTACTGGATACCAATACTGGACAAAATTTCCTTTCAAGGAATTATCCTCAGTAAAGTGAAATGTAAAACAAATTAATGAATAAACAAACTAACTCATTGTGTGTCGTGAACAGATTATTGATCTGTAAAAAAAAATGTTGACCTTGATTGTTTTGTTAAATAACCTCCCTGATGTCCCTTTTCCCGTGTAGTGAAAACAGAGCTATAACTCCAAACATGAATCAATGGCCTTTATTGCAGCATGTTATTTAAATTATGAAGTGTTCTGTCATGTAATCAATGCATTGTTTATTGACTGTATCCCATTGAAGTGCAATGTCCAAGGACTTATTAACACATTACCCAGAGGGAGCATTCTTCTATCAAAATCACATTTTATCTCTGGAGCTTAATAATGTTTTTTTAATTGATAAACTGAGCTAATTTTCTAAGTTGTTTTATATATGAAATCCATACTGAGAGAAAAAAAAACAATTACATGTAGGATAATGGATGGTCCAGGAGTACATTTTAAGTGTATACCATGTTATTGATGGTTCAAGTATTATAAATTGCAGGAATTTATGATGACATGCTCTGAAATTAGAAGGCACTTTAATACATTGCTGTTTATTTAAAATTATGAGTTATGTCCCTTCAAAATTCAGTTTTTAGTTACATAGCATGTTTTTAACTTAACACTGGTATCACCATCAGTATACGAGAATCTTCTTGCTTAATGTTCAGAGATCTGTTAATCCATTTGCCAGCTGGACTGGATATCGCCACAGCAATTTGTTTTGATGTTTGTATTGTTTAAATTAAAAAATTACGATTAAATGTCATCCATTTAGTTTGAAAAATGTTCAAAGTTTATCCCTGATAATATACATTTACCTCAAACCTAAAGGAATACCCTTTCACCTGAGATCATCTTTAAAGAAGGGAGATTTGGGATCCACACTACTTGTTCAAGGTATGATTGTTCAAAGTATAAATCTCAGTTTGCAAGTTAAAAGTTAAAATAATGGTCTTTAATGTATTTAATGTAATTTCAAAAACATAAATTTTCCTGCCCTCTCCTGCCTAACAGCTTCAATGAAGAGTTAACACCCTAAAACACAAATGTCCTTCCAGGGAGTCTGCTCATAATATAAAAACTCATGCTAGTAGGAAAATTAAATGAGATTTTTAAATCGTAAATGTAAGTTATGTTTTATTATTGTGCCCTGTATTAAAGCATTACATTCTTTCAAATTTTTGCCACTTTATAAGCTTTGTTATTTACAAATTGCTCCAAAGTTTGATGTGCTTTTAACCAAGGAAAAGGGATGGAGGAGCATAAACTCTGACAAACACCAAACTATTTCTGTGATGTGTATTGTACTTAATTATAGCATGCAATCAGTGCTTGGATTCATTGACTCAAAACAATCAACGATCAAACCTGGCACCTTGCTGATCAACGTGTCTATCCAAGATATATACTACTTGGGCTGCAGTAGGAACTGTGAAGTGGTTGATCCCATCCTCCATATGATTGTTCGAAGCTAAATGCAGGTACGTTAAAAAGTTATGACTCATGCCTTGTTATCAAAGCTGATTGGTCTTATGCAATGTATGTTCAGAAATATTGGATTTTTAATGATCCTATAAACTTGAGGGTGAAAGTTGATTAAATTGTGGATTGTGGCAAAATCTCAAGATCACATTCTTCAATCTCAATGACAGGAGGCAATTATTTTTTTTAACATCTGTATCACGCTCTTTTATTTTAAGTTTGTTTTTACTTTTTTACTAAGAGGTGTTGTAGAAGCAAATGAAAGAATGGCAAAGGTGATGTTAATCTAGTCTAGAGCCGAAGCAATCAATAATATTTTATCCCTGTGCTTCAGTCCTTAATGACTTGGCCAGATGCTGACAAATTTGAAAAATTGCAGATAATCATATTAACTTGGTTAAAGAACATATGCAATATTCTGTGTTTGAATAACACCTGTACTTGGCCAGGCAGAGAAGCAGAGTGATTTTTGGATCCAATTGATGCACACCCCATACCCACACCTTCATCCTATTCACCATGGTAGGAGTAAAATAATTAGTTTTTATATGTCTTAGATGCAGTCATATTCAAACAATCTGCAGAAGTTATAATTTCTTCAGCCAGATATTATGTACGTGCTTACTGATAGCAGTCCTCCGGAACTTCTCTGTTTCACTGACCATTCTGGTTCCGTTTTTCTGCATTGCATTACTAATGGGTTCTGAATATGTCAGTCTAAAGTTGTTTTGCAAGTTGCTGATATAATTTCTAAAAGAATTTGAAGTGTAAAAGCTAACTAGTAAAAGGTATCTTTTTTAATGTTTTCTCCTTTTGGCGATAGAGATCATGGGTTTGTGAGGTGCTATTGGAGTAGCCTGGGCAAGTAACTGCAGTACACTTTGTGGATGGTACACAGGTGCAGCCACTGTGCACCGATGGTGGAGAGAATGAATATTTAGACATGTGATGGGTGCCAGTCAAGTGGGCTGTTTTGTTCTGGATTGTGTCAGGTTTCTTGAGATCTACCTAAAAGAAACAAGGCCTTTGAGGTTAGCAGTATCTTGGCTGAAGTTCTAAAATTTGGTGGTAAGCACCTGTGGTCACAAATCCGCCACATCTGGGAAGAGGTGGATATGCCAGGAGAGCCCAGAGACACCTTAATTATGACCATCTTCATTTAAAAAAAAGGAGACAAATCTAATTATGATAACTACGAAGGGAGCTCCCTGTTGTCTACCACAGGGAAAGTCAACACCAGGATTCTCCTCAACTGCCTCCTCCCATTGGCCAAAGAGCTGCTCCCTGAATCGCATTGTGAATTCTGTCCATCTAGAGGCACAGTGGAGGTGATCTTCAGTGCACTACAACTTCAAGGAAATGGAGTGAATAACACCAACCACAATTCATGGCTTTTTTCAATCTCACTAAATCATTCTGAATCCATTAACAATGAGGAACTGCAGAGCACCCCAGTAAAAATCTGCCACAGAAATTCATCTGCTTCACGGTGGCACGATGAAATTCATCATCACTTTCAATGTGCCACCATAGCCTTTGACTGACTGAGAAAAGGTGTTTGAAGATTAACATCTCAAACCAAGTGCAGAGTTCACGGTCTAATGAGTAGCAGTTATTCCTGCCCTCCTATATGCTTCTGAAACTTAGACTACCTATAACAGGCACCTTGAAACATTGAACAGGTACCTTACAGAATCCTCCTGAACTACTGGAAAAATAAGTGAACCAATGTCAGGTGTCCTCTCCCAGACCAATATCCCCAGCATTGACAACAGACTCCTTAAATAATCACTCCATCCCAAGCTCTGCCATGGGAAAAGATTGTAAGGTGGATAGAAGAAAAGATTGGAAAACAATGGAAAAGATGTTCTCAAAGCTTCCTTGGAAAAAGAATGCAACATTCCAACTGGAGCAGCAAGGGACAGCCCCAGTTGAAGAGAAGGGGTATCCAGAAAAGATTCTCCATTGTTTACCTCAGATGGGGAGCCTGTGGAATTTACCATAGGGGTCTTGCACTTTGTTGCCATCAGCTGCATTCTGAAGCTCATCTTCAGACAATTTGATTCACTCTAAAAAGATAAAGAAAAGGTTGAGAACGATAGATCCATCAAATGTTATGAGATCAAACAGCAACTCCAGAACTAGCTGAGCCTGTAGCCAAGCTGTTTCAGTACAGTTACAACACTGGCATCTGTAAAACAATGGAACATTGTCCAGGTATTGTCCATGAGTAGCAGGGCAAATCTAATTCATCTGATTACTGTTCAATTAATCTTTCAATCTTCAAAGTGGTGGAAAGTGTCATCAATGGTGCTATCGAATGGCATGTACCGGCACATGACACACCCACTAATTCCTAGTTTGGGTTGCACTGGAACCACTCAGCTGTAGACCTCATTAAAATGTGGACCAAAGATCTGAATTCCAGAAGTGAGGTGAGAGTGGCTGCTCTTGACATCAATGCAGCATTTGACATGAGTATGCTATCAAGGCACTGTGGTAAAACTGGTCAATAGGCATCAAGGGAAAATCATTTCAGTGGTTGGAGTCCCATCTCATGCAAAGGTAGATGGTTGGGTTCAGTTCAATCACACCAGCCTCAGGGCATCACTGCCAAAGTTCCTCAGGCCCATTCACTTTCAGCTGCTTCATCAATGACCTTCCTTTCATAAGGTCAGAGGTCTGCATGTTGTCTGGTTATTGCAGAATGTTGTTCCTTTCACAGCTCCTTAGCAGTCTATGTCTGCATGCAGCAAGACTGAGACAACATTCAGGTTTGAGCTGCTGATTGGCAAGTGACATTCATGCCCCAAAAATGCCAAGGGTTATTCATCTTTAGCAAGAAACTCTAATCTTCTGCCCCTGATATTCAGTGGCTTTATTTGCTGAGTCCTCCACATCATGGAGGTCACCACTGACCACAAACTTAACTAGTCCAGCCATATAAATATTGGATTGCAAGAGCAGGTTAGAGACTGGGTGTCCTGTGGCAAGTGACTCACCTCCTGACACCACAGAACTTTTCCACCGTCTATAGGGCACACATCAGAACATGATGGAATACTGTTCGCTTGCCTGGATGGGTGCAGGTGCATAAAGTTCAAGTAGCTCAAAACCATCCAGGACAAAGTAGCATGCTTGATTGGTACCCCATCTGCCTTCTTCGGCATCCATTCCCTCCACCACAGGGACACAATAGCACTTTATGTACCATGTATAAAGTGCACTGCTGTTACTCATCCATGCTACTCTAACAGAACCACACAAACCTGTGATTTCTATCACCAAGAAGGACAAGGGGAACATCACCACTGGTAAGTATCCTGTGAGAATTTCAGCACCACAAGGACCCAACAGAACTTGATTATGAATGTTATATTATTATAGGAATAGTCTAATATTGATCTAGTAAACAGGCAGATACAACATTTATTCCCAAGCAAAAATTGCTAGTGCACTTCTGCGATGGCCAATCTGATGCATAACGTGTTGAATGGCTTTGAGTAGTCACTGTTCCGTGCAACTCTCCTTCACTTGTCATACATCATACAAGCAGTGACAGTCATTCCAGACTGTTTCACACTTCTGCCTTTAAATTTGTATTCTGTATTGTTTAATCCCTGTAAGATTCCTGACTTGTTGCTTCAAGGCCTGCATTAGTTGGTATATTTATTTTTAAGAATAATTGGGATGTATATGCATCAGCTAGATCTCGCAGAAGATCACCCAATGCTGAAACTGATGTTAATAATATAAAATTTAGGAATATAGCAGGCAGTAAATGAAACTGCATGCAAGCACACTGTTTATAGAGCTGAGTATTCTGGTTTATAGATGGACTGCAATATAACTGCAATATAAGTTTTTATGCAGCTTCATCTCTGCCTGACCATCAATATTAAAACTAGTGGCACTTTATCAAGACGATTTAGTGGCTCAAATGCCTCAACTTGTTAACTGGATGTTTTATTCATAAGCTACTTTTTTGATGGATGGTTGAACTCAGTGTATTTTTTAGACTGACAATCCTCAATGCTATTGCATATTTTCAGACAGATCCAGTTTCTATTGATTTTGCTGCCAAGGGATCACTGAGGATAGTCCCCTTATGCTTCACAGTGAAAATAAATATCTTTGATTTTAACCTTGGATTTAAAACTAAAGGCAATACAATCTTTAAAAGCTACGCCTTCTCAAGGTTTCAAGAGGACAGTTGATATCATCATGGCTAAACAAGGAAGATAGCTTGTTTTCTGGAGCTAAGGAATCACTGTAAAAATATGAGGTCACTCTTTTAAGACAGAGATGAGGTGAATTTTTTTTCTCTCAGAAGGTCACGAGTTCCACTCTCTTCCTCAGGGTGGTGGAGCTTTAAGGCAGAAGTACATAGATTCTTGATAAGCAGGTGAGTGCAAAGTTATGGTGACAGGTGGGTACGCAGAGTTAAATTTACAATGAGGTCAGCCGTGATTTCATTGAACAGAGGAGCAGGTTTGAGGGGCCTACTCCTGCTCCTAATTTGTATGTTCATGTTATTGATAATATCAGTGAAATTAAAATTGCTTTGAAAGAAGGAGAAACTAATTTATTAATTTATCATTACGTTCAGAGCAGCCTGGTTCTCAGTACTGGAGAACAGTTCTCAACAACTGAGTAATGTGCAGCACAACAAGTGGCTCAAAGAAATTTTGGGTCCTTTGTCCATTTTCTCTTGGCCATTTTCTGGAGTACACCAAAATAAGAACAGAAAATGCTGGAAACACTTAGTGGGTCAGGCAGCATCTGGTAAGAAAGAAAACTTGAAATACACTGTTCTTTAAATTCTCGTTTTTCAGCTTCTCCATGTGTTCTTTGAATGGCCACCATTAGAACCATTGGCATTTTATGATTACATGAACAGACTGCGTTCCCCTCCAAATCCAAATCGTCACCCGGTCTAAATCCTGGAGCTCTTTCCCCAACAGCACTGTGAGAGCACCTTCACCAGAAGGACCACAGCAATTCAAGAAAGTGGCTCAATACCACCTTCTTCTTGGGAATGATTCTGGGAATGAAAGGCTTGATGTATGAGAACTGTTTGATGGCCCTGGTCCTGTACTCAACGGAGTTCAGAAGGATGAGTGGGGGGATCTCATTGTAACCTACCAAAACTGAAAGATCTGGATAGAGTGGACGTGAAGAGTATGTTCCCATTAGTAGGGGAGTATAGGATCCGAGGGCACAGTGTCAAAACTGAGATGACGAGGAATTTCTTCAACCAGGGGGTGGTGAATCTGGAATTCATTGCCACAGAGGGTGTGGAGGCCAAGTCATTGGGTGTATTTAAGGCAGAGATTGATAGGTTCTTGATTGGTAA
The DNA here is from genome assembly GCF_009764475.1 of Pristis pectinata. Lineage (NCBI taxonomy): Eukaryota > Metazoa > Chordata > Chondrichthyes > Rhinopristiformes > Pristidae > Pristis > Pristis pectinata. The sequence continues at coordinate 64,899,017 of NC_067408.1, read as the reverse complement.
AGGGGTTAAGGGTCATGGGGAAAAGGCAGGAGAATAGGATTGAAAAAAAGTCAGCCATGATTGAATGGTGGAGCAGACTCAATGAGCTGAATGGCCTAATTCTGCTCCTATAACTTATGGTCTTCAGGGCAATGAAGTTAGGAATGGGCTGTCAATCCTGGCCTTGCCCAGATCCCAAACAACAGAAGTTATACAAAGTATTAAGATGTTTTGAATTCCCAAGTGTTTGAAAGGCTGCCCATCAGTTGGTAGGATACCAGAACAAAGTAGTCATAATCCAAAGATCAGACTCGGGTTATTCAGCAGAAAAATCACTTGGCATTCTTTCTTGCAAAGGAAATGGAAATCTCTAATTCTCTTTTGCAAAGGTTTGTGTTTACTGATTGAAATGCCATTATTGGGTTCGATATACTTTGGTGGGTAAGATATCAAGATGTGTAATCTGAAGGCCAGTAATTCGTGTTGAGGTACAGGTGGGATGTGATCTAAATGAATGACAGAATAAGTTCAGGGAACTAAATAAAGTGATTCTTTTCATAAGCCTTCCAAGCAGTAATTATGTGATGGTTGGAGGGTGAGGTGAGGGGTAGGGGGGGAAAGAAGTAAAAATACAGGTGTGCCTGTTTTGGTCTGAAAACCATATTGAAATGGCTTTGAAACAGAGTCACAAGATGCTGGAATATGGAGCCAAAAAAACAAACTGCTGGAGGAACTTGACCCACTGAGTTCCTCCAACTGTTTGTTTTTTGGCTTTGAAATATGCAGCTCCTGAAAACATAATTAGATTAAAAGACCAACAATTTTAAAATAAAATCATTTTTTTTATTTAAAAGAGCACTTCCAAATCCCCATCTTCTCCTAAGGCAGGGTTTTGAGTTCACCATATCTTAATATCTAGACCAGAACAAAATGAGAAATGGAATAAAATACCTAAATTTCTTTCTGGGAATGTCACTGGTAGAAGTTGTCCCTTAAATAGCAGCTCAGTCTCTGAATAGCACCAATGCTTTTTAGACAGGAAAAAAAACTCAATTTTGGTCTCATCTCGAAAGCCAAGATAATTTTGACATTGATCCTGCCACTCGCATGGAAGTATGCCACCCTGGAGAGCTGTTGCTAGGTTACTATTGCTCAAACTAATCTGCTGAAACTGATGATGAGGTTGAGATGTCAGAGAAGGAGTCTGAACCCATTAGTTCACCATCCTGTTCTCAAGTTGCAGTCCATTAAATAATGCCTTAAGCACTGTTACATTTCTGTTTTAGATTTACTGTTATTTTCTTATTTTGTGCTTGAAGTACTGTGCTGTTTGTTGCCTTTTACATTTGACCTCTGATTACATTTATTGTGTGGGCCCTCAGATGAGCCACAGTTCTTATTTTCCGTTGCTCAACCACTGATGTGTATTCTACTTGTAGCCTGGACATGACAGCAATGAAGTTCACATCAGGGTTGTGGCCGTCATCACAAACATAATCGATTTGTGACTGTCCTCAACAAACACTCAGAACATTGTTCTGTCTGTGGCTATCCATTTGTTTCAGTTAAGTTAATCGGTCTCTGGGAAATCACATGATTTCTACATCTCATCTACTGACCTGGTACTACATTTCAGGGGTTCCTGCTCCAATCTCTGGTTGCTGAAATTGTAATTCCTGTTTCTACTGATTCTAGTCAACTTCACCCTTACTCTTAACAGCATTGATTCATAAATATCAGTAAGATCTGGTGACCCAACGTTAAGTCTCAGCTCCAGTACACATCATCCTGCTGAAGCTTACATGTAAGCTTCCATCCACTATCCCCCAATCCTTTCCCCATAATCTTACTGATTTTTCCCCACCATATATGTGTTTTCTTCCCACTTGAAGGCCAAAATGGAGCCTACCAACCCCACATCTACAAGGGTGTGCATTCCAGCCTCCAACCACAAGCTGTGTTTTAAAAAAAAGTTTTTCTTCATGTCACTGCCAATTACCTGTGACCTCTTGACCCTTACCCCTCCAATAAAGGGAACAGCCTCCTACAATCCACTCTGTCCAGACCCTTCATTTCATATATTTCGCAAGATCACAAGACAAGGGAGCAGAAGTAGGCCATTCTGCCCATCAAGTCTGCTCCAAAGAAAAGGGAAAAAGAAATGAGAAATTGAGGGGGGGGCCAAAAAAAACCTAACCCCAATTTCCAGCTTTATCCCCATATCCCTTGATACCTCAACTATTTAGATATCTATCTATCTCTTCCTTAAACGCCTCCAATGACCTGGCCTCCACTGCTGTACGTGGCAAGGAATTCCACAAATTCACCACCCTCTGGCTAAAGAAATTTCTCCTCATCTCTGTTTTAAACCTGTACCCTCTAATTCTAAGATTGTGCCTTCTGGTGGGAGAGGGCACAATCTTAGAATTAGAGGGTACAGGTTTAAAACAGAGATGAGAAATTTCTTTAGCCAGAGGGTGGTGAATTTGTGGAATTCCTTGCCACGTACAGCAGTGGAGGCCAGGTCTTTGGAGGCATTTAAAGAAGAGATAGATAGATATCTAAATAGTTGGGTTATCAAGGCATATGGGGATAAGGCCGGAAATTGGGGTAAGGTTTTTTATCCCCCCCCCCAATTTCTCATTTCTTTTTCTTTTTTCCTTTTCTTTGGAGCAGACTTGATGGGCCGAATGGCCTACTTCTGCTCCCTTGTCTTGTGATCTTGTGAAATATATGAAATGATGAAGGGTCTGGACAGAGTGGATTGTAGGAGGCTGTTCCCTTTATTGGAGGGGTAAGGGTCAAGAGGTCACAGGTATCAAGTAAAAGGAAAGGGAATGGGCAGTGACATGAGGAAAAACTTTTCTATCAAACCTCTCCACAGCTGTCTTTTCTCCAAAGAAAACAATGCCAACCTTTCAAATCTATCCTTCTATCTAAAATCCCTCATTCCAGGAACCATTCTCATATATCTTTTTTGCACCCCCTCTAATGTCTTCACATCCTTCCTATGATGAGGTATCCACAACTGAACACAATATGCCAGTTGAGCCTGGATCAGTGTTTTATAAAGCATTACTTCCTTGCATTTATACTCCATGCCTTTATTGATAAAGCCTTATTAACCACTTTCTTAGCCTGCCCTGGCACTTTCAATGATGTGTGCCCATAACCCTAGGTCCCTCTTTTCCTCTGGCCCTTGTGGAACAGTATCCTTTATAGTACCTCTCCTCATTCTTCCTACCGAAATGCACCACTTCAATATTTCTCTGCATTAAACCATCTGCCATTTATCTGCCCATTCCTCCAGTCTGTTTATATTGTGCTGTAATCCACCACTATCCACAGTTCACAATACTGTACTGCCAGTTTTTGTGCTATCTGCAAATTCAGAAATTGTGGCGTGCACCCCTGAATCTATCTCTTTAATATATTTTTTTAAAAAAGCAAAGGTGCCAACACTAATATCTGGGGAACAACACTATTCACCTTCCTCCAGTTCAAAAAAAATTCACCACGGACTCTCAGCCGTCTGTTACTTAGACAACTTCAAATCTGTGTTATCAATCTCCATTTTATGCCGTGTACTTCAATTTTGCTAATAAACCTATAATGTGGCACCTTATCACAAGCCTTCTGTAGCATTATATTCCGTTCTGTACAAAACCTCTGCTGGATACCAACAATAACAATGAAAAGCAGTTGGCTAACAGGATACAGAGTAGGCATAAGTGGGTCTTTTTCTGGTTGGCAGGATGCAAGGTGGTGTGCTACAGGGATAAGAACAGGGATCTCAACTTTTTACAATTTATATCAATGATTTGGATGAAGGAACCAGTGGTGTGGTTGCTAAAAGATAGGCAGGACAAGAGGTTATGAAAGGAGATCAGCCCTGATCTTATTGATTGGTAAAGCAGGCTTGAGGGCTAAGAGACCTACTCCTACTGCAAATTCCTATTTTTGTGCATCCTTTACCAATCAGATTTCACTGCAGTGAACAATTGGGTAAAAACCATCAGCATTTTATTAAAGTTCAGTATTTCTTCCTTGCTTTTATACTCCATACCTTTATTGATAAAGCCTTATTAACCACTTTCTCAGCCTGCCCTGGCACTTTCAATGACTGGTAGTGTAGCAGTTAGCCTAATGCTATTACAGCACCAGCGAGCCGGGTTCCATTCCAGCCACTGTCTGTAAGGAGTTTGTATGTTCTCCCCGTGACTGCGTGGGTTTCCTCCAGGTGCGCCAGTTTCCTCCCACATTCCAAAGATGTACAGGTTAGGAGCTGTGGGCATGCTATGTTGGCACCAGAAGAGTGGCGACACTTGCGGGCTGCCCCCAGCACATTCTCAGTAACGCAAGAAGACGCATTTCACTGTGTGTTTTGATGTACATGTGACTAATAAATAAATATCTTAAATACTGATCAAAACTTTCCCAATTGAGGCAATTGTTATTTGCTGGGTAAAAGTAAATTAACTGTTTTCATTTAAATGCTCTTGATGCATATCTCTTCCTAGGATAACTGAATGTAAGGATGAGCTTGAATCCAGATAAATACACACCGCTCTCTGTTTTCACTCAGACTGTTGTCTTAATGGAAATTGCTCCAGATTCAAGTGTATTAGATTTTATGTGAAGATATTCCACTCACACTACATTTTGTCTGTGAAGCAAAGACTTGTAATGTCACAATACTAAAATTGACAGTCAAATACTTGTTTTAAATTTGCTGCTGCTTCTGCATTGTTCTCAAAATTAGCCTGCACTTTTCCCAAATTGGTTGCCAGATCTGGCAGCTGTGATTTCACCTTGAGGTGAAAATTTCGATAGCAGCCTGTTCAGGGCAGGAGAGGTTACAGGCAATCGCAATGTGATAATCACAAACAATTTCAAGATCCTGGCAGTAAAGTGAACAAGACAAAGGACAATGGATAGGATGACTCTAATAAGGACATTCACATAGTGTGGCAGATAAATTGATCTTTGCAAGTGCAAGAAGTATACATAATGTGCTGTACTTTATTACTAAGCAGCTAATAAAGCTGAATGTTCAAGCAGGCAAATACAGTGTTCTGTTCTGCTATTTGAATCTATATAATGTCAAATCAGTATGCATTGAAATTTGCATACAGTATACAAAGCAAGTTTTATATTTCTCTTAGGACAGAGAATGAGGCCATTCGACCCATTAAGTCTATTTTGGCTCTCGAACCATTCCCATCAGTCCCACTCCCCCACTTATTTCCTTCTCATTCAGTCTTTTTCACAGGCCCATCAACTCTACTGATTCTCCTGCCACTCACCTACAGTAGGGATAATTTACAGTGGCCAGTACACCAACCAACCAATCAGCACAGCTTTGCAATATTGGAAGAAACTGGTCACAGAGAGAACGTGTGAACTCCACACAGTCAGCACCAGTGGTCAGGATCAAACCTGGGTCTCTGGAGCTGTGAGGCAACAGCACTACCTGCTGCACTGCTCTGCCTGTCTGGTAGATTTTTTTAAATAAAAGGAACATACAACCAAATTCATAGATTTCATGATAGATTCAATCTAACTCAAAAAAGAAGTATAGAAAAAAAAGGACTTGAGTGATGTAACACCTTTCCTGACCTTGGGATTTTCAAAGTACTTTTGAAGTGTCATCATTATGATAGAAAAACTTTCTTTATTCCACTTCAGCTATATTTGGAGGATTTGAAAATTCATCCCCGCCTATTGAAGCAGGGATTTCTAACAAAAATGACAGTTCAAAGAGAGCCAAATATTCATTTTAACAAATTGTTTTATCTGAATCATTGTAGATATCTCTCTGGAATTCATCTTAATTTTTGTCAGAGAGGCGGGGTGTTGAGATTAGCTGGATTGCTATTGCATGGATCCAGTACAGATCTGACATGCTGATGAGCTTCCTTCAGCACTATAACCATTCATAGAACATAGAACAGCATTTCTGCTTACCTGGCAGCATGTTCCAGGTACCTACCACTTCGTGTAAAAAAAAAACTTCCCTCGTTTATCTCCATTAAAGTTTCCTGCTATCACCTAAAACCTATAGTCTCCAGTATTTGACATTTCTATCATGGGAGCAAGACTCTGACTGCCTGTGCCTCTCATAGTTGTATATGCTTCTATCAGATCACCCCTTGGCCTCCAATGTTCCAGAGAAAATGATTCAAGTATGTCCAACCTCTCATAGCTAATCCAGGCAACATCTTGGCGAACCTCTTCTGCACCCTCTTCAAAGCCTCCACACCCTTTCATTCTGTCAGGCAGGGTGAGTTAAAACTACCCCTTCCATATTTCAAAGGCTAACAGGACATTTACTATGAGAGCAAGGGGGATATTGGGAACTTGGCCTGAGTGGAAGGGAACTGGGAGCAAGTGCAGGAATGAAAGCAGAAAATACTGGAAACACTCATCAGGTCAGACAGCATCTGTGAAGAAAGAAACAGAGTTAATATTTTAGGTCAAAGACACTTTGTGTGGGCTTTTAACTGTTTCTTATTCCACAGATGCTGTCTAACATGCTGAATGTTTCCAGCATTTTTTGTTTTTATTTCAGCTTTCCAGCACCTGCAGTTTTTTTTATCTTCAGTCAAGATTGCTACATCATGTTGGTAAGGAGACCGGCTACATTCAAAGCTGTCAAGAGCAGTGTGTGGATGTGCTATTTATTGTAGATTATTTGTACTGCCTCTGGGTCCTTCTCCTTCGATCCTTGTAAATGCACTGATGTTGCTCAATGCTTAATAGCAACTCTTCTGCTGAGAGTCCAAGGGCAGTGGCCCACTCCTGAGACTTGACCACATGTTATCTGGGCTGACACTCCAGCGAAGAACTGAGGGAGAGTCGCACAGCTGGAGCTGCTGTTTTTGGGTGAGGCGTCAAACTACCTGCTTTTCCAGGAGACAAACAATATTCTACTGCAATGCACTGAAAAATAGAAGGGAAATTCCTCCCTAATCCCTTAATCAGCATCAGCTGATCTGTCCATATTTTGCATTTCTGTTTGTGGGAGCTTGCTGTGCACAAATTGTCCACTGTGTTTCCTGAATTACAACAGAGGGGACACTTCAAAAAGGTATTTCACAAGTGCTTTCAGGTTGTCCTGAGATTGCAAGCATGAAAATGCAAGTCTTTTTTCTCATTTCACAATCTGAGTCTACCTTATGTGGGAGTGTTGATAATGTCATGGTTTCTTGGAGAAATAGTGCTCAGGGGACACAGACTGTCTGGGTGTGAGTGACGGCTGAAGGGAACAGGATCTCTACAGGAACAGGAAACTTACAGCTGCAATGACAGGGTGCACTCAAGGGAAACAATTCAGACTGTTGAAAGAGCAAACAGCTCCTGCAGAAGTTCTGAAACAGTGATCCTCTCATGTTGCTTCTGTACTATCACAAGAAGGGGCTGGAAAATCTAGAACTAGAGATGATTTTAACTGCCTAGAAATTGAATAAAATGATGAAGAGGCCTAATTCTCCTGAGTAAACTCCTTAATTGTTGGAAACCAGAAAACAGTGGGAATAGGGAATGCTCCCTTTCTGACAATGCCTCAGTTATAGCCAAAGAAGTTCTCTCCTGGGCCTATTACTTTGGTGGACAGACTATAAACATCTTGTTTAGAATGGGTATGCTGAGGTCTTAATACAGAGGACATCGATTGCCACTATAGGGAGCACCATTACGGTGTGTATGTTCAGGACCAGCAATGGGGGCAGGGAGTCAAAGAGAAAAGAAGGATATGCATTTATATAGCATTGTTCACAATAGCAGGATGTTCTTTACAACAAATTGAGGAATTTTTTGAGATGTAGTCTGCACTGCAACGAGGGACAGTAGCTGGTTTATGTATAGGTCTCTCTGAAGGGGATCCCACAGGTGAAGCAGTGTTTGGTTTGGTGGAGCCTCTCAAACATTACAAAGGCTTTAACTAGCTAAGACTCAACCCTCCCAGCTCACTTTCCTTACTCTCCAAGGTCTCGCTTAGTTACCACTGATGTCCCAACTGACCTCAAAACTGCAGAAACCTTTGTTTTTTGCAGGAAACAAGCAACTGGCTCCTTGCTTCTGATTGGTGGCTGAAAATCTACCCTGTAAGTTTACAAAGGCAGTGTAGGATGACTGGATACAGCACATTGGTAAGGATGCCAGGATTGAGGCTATACTGATATATTTGGTAGTAAGCATGAGAATTTGCAAGTGGTGTGTTTGCGTGCTATTAATCATATTATTGGATTTAACATTGCAACCTCTGGGAATAAGTTGTAATAAAATTAACATGAGACTGTATGCTGATTCATTGAGAGTTATAGAGTCATACAGTATGGAAACAGGCAGTTTGGCCCACTGAATCTGTGCTGAACACCAACCACCCATTTAGGCTAATCCTACACTAATCCCATTTTATTCTCCGCACATTCCCATCAGCTCTGTCCAGGTTCTGCTACTCACCAACACCCTGGGGGCAACAGCAGCCAACCCACTCATCGAGGGCGCAGCCTCAGAATAAAGGGACATTCTTTTAGAACTGAGATGAGGATTAATTTCTTCAGCCAGAGGGTGGTGAATCTGTTGCCACAAGAGGGCTGTGGAGGCCAAGTCATTGAGTGTCTTTAAGGCAGAGATTGATAGGTTCTTGATTGGTAAGGGGGTTAAGGGTTATGAGGAGAAGGCGGGAGAGTGGGGTTGAGGAAATAAAACAGTCAGCCATGTTTGAATGGCGAAGCAGACTCTAGCTGACTAGCCTAATTCTGCTCCTATATCCTGGGCAGGCACGGTAGTGTAGCAGTTAGCGTAATGCTTTACAGCGCCAGCAACCCGGGTTTAAATCCAGCCACTGTCTGTAAGGAGTTTTTATGTTCTCCCTGTGTCTGTGTGGGTTTCCTCCAGGTGTTCCACTTCCCTCCCACATTCCAAAAATGTACGGGTTAGGAAGTTGTGGGCATGCTATGTTGGTGCCAGAAGTGTGGCGACACTTGCGGGTTGCCCCCCATAACACTACGCAAAAAGATGTATTTCACTGTGTGTTTTGATGTACATGTGACTAATAAAGACATCTTAATGGTCTTTAGGATGTGCGAGGAAACTGGAGCATCCGGAGGAAACCCACTCAGTCACCAGTAGAATAAACAAATGCCACACAGGTAGCCCACAAGGTCAGGATTGAACCTGGGTTGCTGGAGCTGTCAGCCAGCAGGTCTACTAGCTGCGTAACTGTGGGAGTTGTTGGGAATGTAAGAAGAAAAATGGGATTAGCATAGATGGCCTGTTTCCCCACTGTATGACTCCAGGAACTTGGGAATTCCTGGCCCATGACCACTCAAAGTGGACAAGGAGCAATCTTTGGAATTTGCTGAGTATATTCATGACAGAGATTGTTGATTTTCTTTTTGGATATATAGGGAATCAAGGGATAGAGTGTTAGTGCTAAAAAATGATCCTGAGGCTTTATTGAATGGTAGAGCAGGCAAGAGGACTCAAATGGCCTGATTTTGTTTCTTCTGTTCTTGTGAAGTCAGAAATTAAGGATATGAAACAGTACTCTCCATCCGTTCAACCACAAAAACTGGTTCTTTCCACCTATACAACCTACTATTCTTGTTCTGCCCTTTGTCACTAAACCCCTCACATGTACCTTTGTCACCTCCAGACCTAACTGCTCAAAAGTTCCTGTTGTTTCTTTCCCATCCTCCACCCTCCCTAAATTCCAAACTCTGCCCTAGTTACTCCATTCCCCTTGTAGTTGAGGGGTAGAATCTGGGGAGGAGAGTTGACAGGAATGTGGGGAGAATGAACTGGGATCAATGTAGGATTAGTGTGTGTACACTGGGCTGTAAGTCTCTTTTAAAAAGAAATAGAATAGCAAATCACTGGTTATTAGGGAAATTTTACAAGTTATTTGCGCATAGTAGTAATTATCTTCATAAGAACATTTTTAAACAGCATATTCTCATGAATGTCTTTCTTTTTCAGTCTTTTTATTAGTTTCCAAATTAATACAGATTAATATTGGAAACATCGATGTTTGTACATGTAATACAAAGAGATCAGGCATAGATAATCACAAAGGATAATAAAATATAAAAAAAAGTCTGTAGATCCCACGATCTCTTAGTAAATGAATATAATATAAAAAAAAAAGAAAAAGATTTATTGTGTATATAAAAGAAAAGAAAAAAATCCCCAAATCAATAAGATAAATTATAAACAATATATCAAACCAAACTAAAAAGAAAAATTTCAGAAGAAAAAAAGACTGGACTGAAATTTCTCAATAGAAACAGAGCAATATTATGTCACCAAATCCGTTCCTCTAAATTGGAAAGTTATTGAAGAGGGATCTATATCATGTGAAAATATTGAATAAATGGACTCCAAATATCTTCAAATTTAAGCAAAGGATCAACAGTACCACTCCTAATTTTTTCCAAGTTTAAACATGATATAGTGTGAGAGAACCATTGAAAAGTAGTAGTGGGTATTGGATCCTTCCATTTAAGCAAAATGGATTGTTTGGCCATTAATGTAACAAAGGCAATCATACGGTAAGCGCAAGCAGATAAATGGCCAGACTCTATCCTTGGTAATCCAAAAATTGCAGTGATAGGGTGAGATTGTAAATCAATATTCAATACAGTTGAAATAATGTTAAAAATGTCTTTCCAGTATTTTTCCAAAAGAGGACAGGACCAAAACATATGTGTCAGAGAAGCCACATTCGATTTACATCTGTCACATATAGGATTTATATGGTGATAAACGAATATGTCAAGTAGTAATAAATAAGGGAAAATAGAATTCACATCCTTCTTTAAGAGAAAAGGGATTGTGCTAATGACTCACCTGATGATAACTCAGCTTTTTCTGCTGATGTGATGATTCTTCAAATTGTAAACAGAAAGAGCTAGCCATACATGGTGCATTTATTTAATAATAATTAAGCAAGTAAAATGAACTCGAAGTTACAGGTAAATCTTTATCTAGTGTTTTTCTTGAGGTAGCCATGAGAATAAAGTTTTGTCTATAAAAGAAAGAAAGTGAGAGATGTTACTTTCATACAGAGCCTTTCCTGCCCAAAGCTTTTAATGAATGAAGTTTGGAAGTGTGGTCTTAATGACATAGGAAATCCAGTATCTAATTCACACACTAATATCCCACTAACAACAAGGTAACGGTCAGGGCAGAGAAAAGCATTTTATACACCAGCTTTCACTTCACTGCCCAGGCCAGTGGACCTTCTTTGCCAGGAAAATAACACTAAATTATATGGAATTTTAGAGCCATGTTATACCCATCTTCAGTTCCTCTCCTTATCTAGAGTATCCACCTCAACCATTTCATTCAGCAGCTGTCTCCAGCATCTTACCACTGTCTGAGTAAAGAGGTTATTCCTGAATTACCTGCTGAAAACATATTGACAATCATGCACTTATGTCCCATTGTGGAAACATCACTGTTTATGCTGTGAAATTGTTTCATAATTTTATTAGATCACCTCTCTTTTTGCCTTATAAAAGGTTCCTGTTCCTTGGCACTTACAACATTACCTTGGTAAACTTTTGTTGCTCTCTCCCGAATGCTTCTGTTTCCCTTTTTGTACTGTGGAGGTCGGAACTGTGCACAGTATTCTAAGTGTGTACCAGTGATTCGAAAATGAGAGTATCTGAAGGTGAAAAAGACAGTTCATTCACGTGGAACACATCCAAGAGGACTAAAATAAATGAGTCTAGAAAGAAGGAGAATAATGGTACAGTATTATTGTCCTCGAGAGACTAGAAAATAGCTGACATAACTCTGATCCTTAGGAAAGGTCAGGTGCATGATCTTGGGAATAGCAAGCCACTTTGCAGAAACACTGACAATTCAAGACTATTCAGCAAGGATAAAAGCAATTAATTAAACAAGCGATGGATTTATCTAAGTTCATTCTGTATCAATTTATTAGACTTAGTCGATAGGAGAATAACGTGATGGAAATACTTCAGCTTGCATGAAAATCGTGATGTTCCTTTTACCTAATTCACAGCTAAAGTCAGAATTGATGGGATCCAAGATAAAATTAAAGACCAGATTGCCACCCAGCTAAGGGTGACCACAGGAGTTGCCTGGAGATCTGATGGAAGAAGACTCTCATATTCAGGATTTATCTGTGTCATTAGAAAGAATGAGTGCCTTGAGTGCTGTTCAGTGACTGATCCGTGATGAGCCTCGGATGAGATAAGGAAGGATCAAGACACAAGGCACAACTGGTTTATTAATTTTCCTGGAGGGAAATCTTCAGATAGCATGAGTTTCTAAAGATAAAGTTGAAGTTTCAAAAGTGCAATCAAATCCTTGGAACATTATTGAAATAAATCAGATTTTTTTTCCAGCACAAGCAGACTTCTGGCTCCATTTAGTTTCTAGATCTCACTCGTTATTCAGTACGAGTTACTCCCTCAAGCCCAATGCCATTCTTCCCTTGTGACATCAGTGCAGCAAATTATAGTAGTGAATGCCTATACCACCACCCCCTCTCATCCACCTCCCTGCAGCTGATGACAATGATAAACAAAGATGCAACACCCCAGGCAGTATTTGAACCCACTGGGTGGATTTCCCCATTTTGCTGCAAATTAGGCATTCACATCAGTTCCGTGAGAGTGAATTTTATTCCATATCTCAACTTTTTGCGTAGTGATTTGTGAATTCTCTAAGAGTGAATTTCTGTAACCCAAACAGCTGTAAAGTGGGGTCATCTGAATAAGGCAACCATTATAGTTTATTATGAATAATTACCATCGTGTATTAGCCTTTGGATTCAACCCCATTGGTTCCTGGTTGAACCCTCGAGGGTTCCGACACTCAGCCAACAGACTTGCTTCTCTGCCATGCCGCTTTCTTCCACCTGTAGTTTGCAACCCATTTAAAATCTTATTACTGAAATATTAACCACAATTTCTCCAGCATCAGTCATGATCTTCATCAACTTCCTCATTGGAGCTGCCTTTTCCATTCTTCATAAGCTTCGATCTATTCAAAATTTGTCTCATCCATCCTATCCCATACAAATTCTCAGCAACCTGAACCCTGCCGTCACCCAGTGAATCAACTATATTCTTCATCTTTCTCTTCCAATCCCTCCTAGGTCATACTCAGTCCATGATCCCCTTTTGCCACCTGTTCCACATGCTCCCTGTCCATCATGAACCCAAACTACAGTACAACTTCTTTAATCCTTAAGGCTCAAGAGTTTGATGTTACCCAATTAGTACATTTTCCAAACTGGGTTTTATTAATACTCCAACACAACATTAATTCACTTTTTTAAAAGATGTTACACAGTAGAATACACTTTCAATGAACCCAGCAAGTTTAAAGGGAGTACAGGAACTGGAGCTCCAGTGTGCCAGTTGCTGAAACATCAGGATGTGCGGATAGTGAATTATTGGAGTTTGACTATTACTTGTTCCGTGCCACCATCAGAGGGAGCTGTTTCCTCCACTGGGCAATTGCTCCCACTATTATCTTCAAATGTCCTATAAAATCATTTATTTTGCTGTGCCTTCAAACCATTTCTTTTCTGCTCAATATCCACTAGAGCATCTCCTGAGCTGTCTGCTATACAGTGTTATGCACAGAAGTCAAATCTGTGAAGTATGGACCTGTGGAGATGCTTTTATATCACATTATGAAATGGCACACAATTAAACTCAATGTGTGTTAACTATATTGTCCATACACAAAAAAAACCTTCTAAGTGCTCAGGACTGGATACCTGCAAGAGGCTGACTGCACATCAAAAGAAGAGGCTAATTATAATTATAAACTCCACATAGACAGCACCCAAGGTCAGAATTGAACTCTGGTCTCTGGAAATGTGAGGCAGCAGCTCTACTAGCTGCACCACTGTGCCACAAACTCCAGGGATCACATGCAGCAGTTCCTTTCGTTATCCCAAGTAGGAGAATATGGCCTTTAATAACCAGGGGTGGATGAGTTCTAGAGGTGGTCTCTCTGTATCAGGTCTCTTGGTCTCCCCTGGGATTTACATAGTTTCCCAATGGAGGCAGAGCCTGAGGAAGGTCAATGATCACAATGCTGTAACCAGTGTATGTTAAATGCTGTCCTGTAATTCATCTGATATACACAATGCCTCCTATTCAAGCAGTACTGAGGCATTTGACAAATACTAACAGTCTCCTCTCTTTACAAAGGAGATATCATCTCCACTTGATTGGGAAAATGGACATCTCCAAGTTAGCTGATTGTAGTTCCAAACCTCCCACACCAAAATTTGAGCACGTAATCTGCACTGACAATGCGGTGGAGCACTGAGCGAGTTCTGTGCTTTCGGAGGAACTGTCTTTCTGAAGAGCTAAAAAGCTATAAGCAAGGCCATAAGTAACAGAACACCCTTCAATAAGTAATTTTTTTTTCTTGCATATGGTCGAGAGCATTTGGAATGCTCTTCCTCAGTGGAACCAGTCTTTGAATATTTTTAGGGCAGAGCTAGACAGATATTAGATAAAGAAGGGAGTTACAGGCTACCAGGTACAGATGAGGAAGTGGGGTTGAGGTTACAATCAGATCAGGCATGGTCATATTAAGTGGCTTGAGGGGCCAAGTGGTCTACTCTACCCCTAATTTGTAGTAACATTTTCCTACCCTATCCCTATTATCACTTTATTTATTTCATATCCAGAAATCTATTTATCTCTGTTTTTGAATACAATCAATCTCCATGTTAGAGAATTCCAGACATCCACCAGATCTGAGTGGATATTTCCCTTCATTTCATTCCTAAATGGCCCATCTTTATCCATAGTCTCAGAGTGAATGGAAACTCAGCTGAACAATTATATTGATGCAGAGACAGATGACTTGTAAATTGACGGAACATTTCAATGACAAGGTTGCTTCTCAAGCAACCAGAGTTTAATAATGAAATGGATCCACCTTTGCACTGGGTGCTGCTACCCAATGTCACGGTGGACATCTGCAATAGTGTTGAGCAGCAGGACACTGTGATGGAGAAGGGGAAGTCAGCATAGCTTCTCATGAGTTAATCTGCTGTAGTGATGTGAGGTGGGTGTTTGGTGGTGAAACATTTGGGATAATGGAAATTTCCAGTACTTCTGTTCACGGTGAAGGGCCAGCCTGGTAACACCAGATATATGATAGTTCCCTCGTGAGACAGCTTCTTCAGAGATGATGGCAAGCCAATAGAGGTCAGTACAACGTAGTAGTAAGAAAATGGCTAATACAATCAGTACAAGTGTTAGTGATACTGGTAAGAAACTTAACTTCCCCACGACCCTTGGTCCCTTACAGTGGGACTGGTACCTGGGGCAGAGAGCAGCATTTGGAGTCACACCTCTCATCATCCTAGAGTCAAACAGCACAGAAACAGGCCCTTCAGCCCACCATGATCATGCTAACCATCAAGCACCCAAACATACAAATCCCATTTTCAAGCATTTAGTCTATAGCCTTCTATGTCTTGGCTGTTCAAGTGCTTGTCCGGATACTTCTTAAATATTCTGAGAGCCTCTGCCTCCACCACCCTTGCAGAAACTGTTCCGAATTCTAACACCCCTCTGGGTAAAAATTTTCATCTTCAGATTCCCTCTAAACCTCTTAGCCCTTAATCTAAACCAGTGCATTCATCCTGGCTGACCTCTCTTGCTCCTGTTGAAGTTGGTCTTTACTTCAACTGGCATAAGAGAACTGCATTTTAACAAAGATTTAACATGCTAAAGTGGCCTTCTGTATGTGTAATTTGTATTAAAGAGAGGAAATGCTGACACCAAAGGAACAATATGTCATTACCACCTGATTTCACTGTGTAATACTAAATCAGTGAGTAATTCCAACCCTCAAGTTTATTGTATCTAATTGCCGTTTATTACAATCATTTATCAAATGGTATAGTATTCCAGAGTCACTCTCCTTGCCAGGAAGCAGTTTATAAACTGAAGAGTAAACATTTCTCTCCTTGCAGCCTTGAATTCACGAGCACATTCACTGACACCAAAAGTGCACAATGGTCAGTTCTCTGTTACTGTAGAAAACAGCAATGGGCAAGTTAATTTCTTAAATGTTGCAAGGAGTTGCCAATTTTTTTATTTTTATCAGAGACATTCTTCTTCATCCAGACTACCCAATAATTCCCAGCAGCTTGGTTTCCTCCATCGCTATCCCCCTCACTGCTGGATGTCCCATGGTAAGATACTTCCCACTATGTGACAGTGGCATTTATCATTTATATTTGGCCATTGATGAGAAACCAAATTTCAGTACAAAAGGACTTCAGCTAATTGGACTCAGTAGCTCCTAAGAGATGATAAAGTCTTCCAAAAGGTAAAATCTCAATGATTTTATTAAACATTTTTATATAATGAGTGATTGGGAAATGTTCAAAGGGACCTGGTCTTCCTTGTATACAAGTTGCTGAAACCCAAAATGCAGTTGCAGGAAGCTGTTCGAAGACAAGTGGTATGTTGGCCTTTATTGCTTGAGGTTTTCAGTACTAGAAGAAAGCTGCCTTACTACAATTAAATGAGGCCATGGTGAGACTGCATCCAGAGCACTGTGTATCATTTTGGTCTCTTTACCTGTGGATGTACTTGCCATAGAGGGAGTGCACTGAAGATTCACCAGATGGATTCCAGAAGTGGTGGGTTTGCAATTTGAGGGGAGATAATGTAAACCAGGCCTGTATTGTCTAGAGTTTAGAAGACAAGATCTCATTGAAAAATACAAAATTCTTAAAGGCTGGACAGAGAGGAGGATGGTTCCCCTGGTGAGGAAACTAGAACCAGGGTTCACAGTCTCAGAATAAGGAATAGGCCATTTAAAACTAAGATGAAAAGAAACATCTTCACTCAGAAGGTGGTGAACCTTTGGAAATTCTCTGCCCCAGAGGGCTGTGGAAGCTCAGTCATCGACTTTGTACAAAACAGGGATCTGGATATTAAAGATCTGGATATTACCGGATATTAAAGGAATAGAGGGATATGGGAGTGGTGCAGGAAATTGTCACTGAGATTGAATTTCTTAAATGTTGCAAGGAGTTGCCAATTTTTTCTTTTTATTGGAGACATTCTTCTTCATCCAGACTACCCAATAATTGAATGATGGAGCTGTTTTGAGGGGCTCTCAATGACTGACTCCCGCTCCTGTTTCTTAGAGTCATAGAGTTATACAGTTATACAGCACAGGAGCAGACCCTTTGGCCCAATTCATCCATACCAATTTAGGTGTCAACCTGAGCTAGTCCCATTTGCCTGTGTTTGTCCCATTTCCCCTCTAAATCTTATGTTGATGTGTACTTTGTTGATCTCTGCTCCTCTTTCGACTGCCTTAATGAAAGAAAAAAAGCAGAAGAAAAGTTTACATTGTTACAAATGACAAGGAAGTTGGATAACTGAAAAAGAAGCTTCTATTGTTACATCTCTCTTTACTGTAAGTGGAAGGACATGATGCTCCACAAATGTTTTGTAACCTGTTGGATACATTGAATGATTTTGTTGCTATTCAGCCAAACCAGTATTTTTGCTAGAAGTTGGCTCTTTCTTTCCAGGGTTCTAGACAGCAAGGCTCCTGTGATTTTATTTCAATTAGAACATTTATGGCCTATGCATTGTCAGAGCTTTGACAGAGAGCTGTGTTTCATCTATTGGTCTTTTCAAGCATGAAAATAGGAAGAAAATTTTTCCCCACTTTTTCAATTCTTCTTTGACCTGTATAATTAAAGCTGCCTTGATTGATTCTGAATAGACATCTGGGCCATTAAGAAGCAGGTCTGTAATATCTGCAAACATGAAGTGATACAAATGTATGGGTTGAATTGTCAGACAGCACACAGGGGGATAAGTGGTGCATCTTTCTTTCCATTTGCAGCACAGGCTAGTTTACCAGTGTTGTTGCTTGAGCCAGCTTGAGAGGAAGAGAGAGAGAGAGAGACCTGTAATAGTGGGGGGGGGGGGGGGGGGGGATAATATTTGGAGGAAAGGATCATAGGTGAAGGGTTTACTAGGTGAGGGCAAAGAACTGAAGAGGGAGAGACCCTGTGGTGTAAGAGAGAATCCACAGAGAGTAACAGAGGAATTAAGGATTATGTTGAGGGTGACCAGAGGGCAAAAGATAGAGAAACTTTAGTTTGGAGCGAGGGAATGAAATTCTATATTTAAAAAAATATACACAGGGCCATCTTGTGTAATCAGTGAGTCTGGCAGTACTGGGTCCTAACAACAAATCCATGCCCTAAAATACCCCAATTATTCTCTTTACCTTCATCTTAATCTAAACCAGATCTCCCATTTTCTGAAACCGTCACATCTCCAACCCAAACTGTTGAAGCTCAAGACAACACATCATGCATAAATAAACACCATCTATGGAATAAATCCTAAAACAGGAAGGCACCATGACAAGGGGGCTCTAAATCAAGCCCAGACATAATCTTGGCTGGGGATTAGCAAAACTTCCAAAAGGAAGACTTTTAAAAAAAAGGACAAAAAAAACCCAGAAGGCATGAGTGGAAAAGTTGCAGGCATTTAGACCAAGTAAAACTGACAACTGAGGAGGCTACACAAGGGGAGCAGAAGGGATGAGTTAGAGTGGGTGAAAGGATTGATGATCTTGTGTTTTCTTGAATGCTTTCACCATCTCCCACTCTCATAAAAATGGTTGGAATGCCACTTGAGGGGGCAACTACCTCCTGGCCAGCTCCACTAACCCTAACTCCTCCACAGTAACCCCTTCATCAGTCAAGTGCTCAGAACAGAGGATGTTATGAAGAATCATCAGGTGAAGCAGCATCAGTGGAGAGAGAAACAGGAGTCAACGCATCAGATGGAAACGTTGACTCTGATTCTCCTCCCACAGAGGCCGCCTGACCTGCTGAGAATCTGTGTTGTTTTCTGTTTTGAGAGTTATGACAACATTTATTAAGCTCCTGAACTAAGTGTGGACTGCAACCAGCATTGATGTGTCAGCAAGGATTGCAGGTGGGAAAGGAGACAATGAGAAAACCCTATGTATGTGGGTGTCATAGAGCCATACAGCACGGAAACAGGTCCTTCGGCCCAACTAATCCATGACGACCAAGTTGCACATCCAAACTAGTCCCATTTGCCAGCGTCTGGCCCATAACCTGCTGAACCTTTTCCTATCCATGTACCTTTCCAACGGTACCTGTTCTGTTTCCAGTTCAGATTGTCTGCAGATCTTGATGCTTTTCCTCGCCTGAGTCAGCGACCACTTAAACGTGTTTTTTTAATCTCTGAAACTCGCTCAGCAAAGATAACGAACTCACAAGTGCTGCGTTAAAGCAAATCGCTGAGATGCTGCAATATTTTCAGCGCTGCCACTTGTAATCCAGGTCTCTGCGAGACCGTGTGGCTGTCTCTGGTCCTCGGAAAATCACCCAGGCTGACTGGCTACAAATCACAGACTGTTTGGTCTGGGGGCTATTTTTTGGCGTATTTCAGTCTGGTCTGTTCCTTGGGCGGGGGAGGGTTGTGGGGGAGGTCAGAGTGGAGGGCGGGGCTATTTGTTATTGGAGGTCCTGGATCGTGAGGATAACATTGCCGGGCTCCTGATTGGCTGGTGCGTTGCTGCAAGCACTCCCGAGTATTTTATGTTGAAGGGAAATATCAGAACTTGCAAAGCGCCACCAAACTCTGGTGTTTGCTGGGGCTGTCCCTTCGCTCGCTTCTTGTGGATCGGAGTTCGCTCCTTTAATCCGTGCGCTGGTGGCGATGCTTTTCTTCACGCACTGCTTCGGTTTTGTGTTAGACTTTGTGCACTTCAGGTACCAGTACTGCAAGGCGAGAGCCGCTTTCTCAGCCGCTGTCCAACTTGTGTGCGTTGTGCGACCGACACCGAGCCTGACGGTAAGTCCAGCAGGCGGCTGACCGAGCCGTGGGGCGTCCGGTCCCGGAAATCAGCGGTGCGCTTTAACCTGGACCTACGAGCCTGGATCAATCGGCGTTGTGGAATATTGTCCCCTTATCGGGGTCTACCTGTAACCCCCTTCCGGAGAGTGGGGTCTGACTGTAACACCCACTGCCTTGGGGGGTCTGCCCATTACCCATGACCTGGGAGGGTCTTACCTGTAACCCACCTACCCTGGGCAGTCTATCAGCCCCTACCCACACACCCCCCGCCCTTCTCTGGGGGGGTCTGTCTCTAACCCTTCTGTACTGGGGGTCTGCCTGAAACCCCCAACTCGGGGCGCTGCTTATAACCCCTCTGTCCCAGTGGGGTTTTTTGCCTGTAACGTCTGCAACCCTGGTGTCTGCCTGTAACCCTCGCTGCCCTGGGAGGGTCTTCCTGAATCTCCCCCTCCTCTCCATCCGTGGTCTGCCCCGGAGCGTCTGTCTGTAACTCCCCTCAACACGGGTTGTCCATAGCCCTCCCCCGACCTGGGGTTCTGTCTGTAACCCCCTCTGCCGGCGCTGAGAGCACGGAGCCGCCGCTTCACGTCCCGCCCTCGCCGCGAACTGCCGTGGTGCTGCCGCCTGACCGGAGGGTGACGTGCGGAACGGACCCGAGGGAAGGTGCAGGGCAGCTCGCCGTTGCTCTCCGCCTTGCGCTTGGCGCTTACTTCGGCCGCTTTTAAGCCGTCTCTCTATCCTGCCGCTGCATTTCCACGAATTCAAACGCACAGTCGCCACTCGGTGCCCGCCCGGGCAGGTAAGGAACAAGTTTGCCCCGAATTCGCGGCTGGAAGTTTGCGGTGCGCCCCTCGTGTTTTTGCGGGTTCCGTCTGATTTTTCGCTCGTCCGCTGCCAGTCGGTGAACATCAGGGAACCCAAACCGCCCTTTTCTAAAGAAAAGATGTTAATTTGCAGAGTAATGTGCGGGGAGTATCTAGGTGTTGCTAAGACTTGGGACGTCACTCGTCACGGTAACTCCTGCAGTTGTACAGGGCCTTGGTGTTCTGGGCTCCTTACCTAAGATTTGCTTGTCACAGAGGGAGTCCAGTGAAGGATCACCAGACTCTCTCCTGGAGAGGAGAGGTAGGGTTGATCAGACCTGTATTCGCTCGAGTTCAGAAGGATAAGATGAATCTCATTGAAGTGCAAAGAAAACCAGTGTCATATAGCATGGACACAGGGCCTTTGGTACACGTAATCCGCACCAACCTTCAGGCACCCACCTGCACTAATCCTATTGTCTCCCTACTTTTTCATCAAGATTCTCCAGATTTTGCCACCTATCTACATACTGAGGGCAACTTTACAGCGACCAATTAAGTTACCCGTCTGCGTGTCTGGGAGAACGTGCAAGCTCCACACAGACAGCACCTTGGGTCCCGAGTCACTGGAGGTGTGCTTTCCCCTCCGCCAAAATCCTGACAGAGTTCAGCGGGCTGAATGTAGGGCCTCAGTCTCAGAATTTAAGAGTAAAACACTTTAGGTGGAGAAGAGGAGAGATCTCCTCACTTAAAGGGTAGTGAACCTGTGGAATTTTCTACCACAGAAGACAGTGGAGCCAAGTCACCGAATACACTTAAGAAGCAGGCAACTAGTTTTGTAAACGTGAAGAGCATCAAGGGTTACAGGGAGAGAGTGGGAATATGGGTCAACCATGAGCATGTTGAATGGTGGAGCGGATGAAAAGTGCTGAATGGCCTACTCCTGCTTCTGTTTTCTATTACGGTACACATGCATATACACACACCCTTGTGCCCTCAAGGTATCCCAAAGCAGCTAGAATCGCAGGGTTATCACAGCACTGAACAAAGCCATTTGGCCCATGGACCCCATGCTGGTTCCAAGCAGACCAATCCTGTCAGCACTTTATAGCCGGTTAAATGCACTTACATTGGTGTTACAGTGAAGAAAATGTGGCAACGTAGCACCAATTTGTGACAACAATGTAGTAATGATCAGATGGTCTGTTTTGGTAATAACACTGTAGAGTGCCCCCACTAGTCCTGAGCACCACTGACCACCCCTCCCAACCCAGCCCAATCCCCCTCTAGAAAATAATGTCAATGGATTGTTAATGTCTACCTGGTAGGACAGCTCAGGTCTTAGTTGAATGTTCCGTCAGAAAGATGATGACTTCCTTGTCTTTCTTTCTTATTACAACACAAAAGGAGTCCATGTGACCTGTTAGGTCCATGCTGACTCTGGGGGTGGGGCAATCCCATCAGGCCCATTCTCCCACCCCTTATTTCCTTATACTCCTTGTACTTGTTCTCTCTCACACACGCACATCTATTTGATTGCCACTTAGCAACAATAAGGTGTAACTTACAGAAGCCAGTTAATCTACCAGCACATTTTGGGATGTAGGAAGAAACCAGAGCTCTTGATGTGGGGGGGGGGGGGGGGGGGCGGGTGGAAACCACAGTCACAGAAAGAACTCCACACAGAGGACCGGAGGTCAGGATTGAACTCGGCTCACAGGGAGTTCAGGCTGGCAAAATGACAAAATTCACAGCAGAGAGTGAGTGAGCTAAAAAGAGATGGAAGTGCACACTTTCCATCCTAGTAGCCACCTGCAAAATAAGGCCAGCAAACACAACTCCTCACTTCTCATTATCAATGCCAGTTTAAAGTGGAAGTTACATAAATGCAGGAGGGTATTTTGGGGTTGATTATCAGATTGCTGCCTGGATGTACAACTGGTGTCACAAATTGATTTAGAGTTACAGAAACTCTGGAGTTTTATTTCCATTCAGGTCAAGGGGTTGAACATTGGCAGCTGCTCCATGTCAGCAGCTACACACCCAGGGAGTAAACCGAGATCCTGATCCCTTGGCTCGAAGTATCTGAGTCTTTCTGTTGCTGAGTCTGAGTATCACGATGAGGTAATCAAATGAAGCTAATCTGATCTTGCCCATTAGTGTCCTAACGATGACTTTAAGGTTCTTGCAAATTCCACCTTGAACTATCAGATAAACCAGCTGAGAACTCATAGGCTTTCTAGCCAGGTTGATTTAAATTTAAATTTTTAAAAATTTTATTTACAGCATGGTAACAGGCCCTTCCGGCCCAACGAGTCCACGCTGCCCATTTTAAACCCATATTAACCTATCCGTACGTCTTTGGAATGTGGGAGGAAACCGGAGCACCCGGTGGAAACCCACGCAGACACGGGGAGAACATGCAAACTCCTCACAGACAGCGAAGGGAATCGAACCCCAATCGCTGGCGCTGTAATAGCGTCGCGCTAACCGCTACGCTACCGTGCCGCCTCCCCAGATATCCAAGTGGAGAGGAGTTTTTTTTTCTTCAACCATCCCTCAAAATTGTATTGCATTTTAACAAAATACCGTTTTGGAAGTATATTCAGATGCAAATTGAACCAAAGAAAACTTATATAACATCTGTAGGGCTTCATCCTGCATGATATGGAGGGTGAATCAAGAAATGAGTTGTGACACTAACAGCTTTGCATAGTTTAAAAGCCTTTTGTATTGATGATGACAATTATTTTCCTCTGCATTCCCTCCCCCTTTAATCTGACAGTGCTAGCAAGGAAATTCCTTTAGGGAATATGGAGTTTTTTTTAAAGACTCTTTGATTCAACATTTAAACAGAACTGTCTCTTAAAATGGAAGTAATATTATTTGGAAAATAAATGTACTTTTAAAGAACAGCACTTAGGATAGTATATTTAGCAATTATTTGTAGCCTTGGGGTTTATTAGTGCTTAACCAACCTATTACAGTGCTGCTCTGGGTGGAAAAGTAATTATGTTTCTTAATTTGAGTACTATCTGGCAATGTTACTAATGGCACTTAGACTGAGAGAGGTTTTTAAAGGACATTTATTTCAATAAATGTCACAGATCGGTGCTGTTGAAGACTTCAGTTACAAAATATTCTTCCTGCAAGTGAACATTTATAAACTTGTACTTTCCTTAATTTTTGTTTACTTCCCTGATCCAAGATTTTGAGACCAGCTCTATGAATGCCTCCCCTTGTTCACCCTCTCCATTTCCTCTCTTTATGCCCCCTCCCTCACCCACCAACCTCCTAAACATAAGGTTACAGTCACGCTTTACTCAGCTGTTTCTTCCACCAGCTATAGCAAATCTCTTGCCTTGATCCTTAAAAAAAACCCTACTGTCAATCAATCTCCCTCCCCTACTTCCAATTGGCCTTTCTTCACTAAGGTCCTTGAGGATGCTGATGTCATCCCACTCTGCTCATTCCTCCGGAACTCTGATAACATATTCCTGTCTGCAATGTTGATTGTATCTGGGAAACTGGCCTTTCCATTCGACAGCTCCTTTTCATTAAGCTTCAAACAACCCATTCCAAATTCACAGCATGATGCACAGAATATCTAGAGTTTGAGTCTTGTGCACTAACCGGTTTAGTTGTCCAGTCATGCGGCTGTGAAGATCCTCCACATCCTCTGATGCCTACTGAACTCACTGAATGAAGAGTTAGTGCTCTATCTGTAAACCCCATGCACAGAGTTCTTGGGACTAGATGAGATTGTGTTACATTAATACTGCAATGCTGCAAACTTGCCCCAATTAAATTGTCATGGGAGGGGGGGGGGAAGAGTTTTCTTCATGGGGTAGTTCTGACAGAGAAGGATTTATGTCCATCTGTTACATTCACCCATCCTTCAAAACCATCCACATGTCACCACTCGTCCATATCAACATCATCAGATCCATCTACCTGACATATCTACCTCAGCAGATCTTCCCTCTGCACATCCATTCATATCCCCCACTCCTCCATATCTATTTTATCATACTCCTGTCCCCCTATATCCACATCAGATCCCCAATACTCCATATCTGCCTCACCTAATCCATCATTTCTCCATATTTACTCTTCATATTCCCCATCCCTCTATATGCCCTTCATCATCTCTCTATCCCTCCATATGCCCTTCATCAGACCCCCCTTCATTCTTATCTACATCCATCTCATCAGACCCCCTTATAACTAATATCTACCTTCCATCCCTTTTATATCAACATCATCATATCTCTCCATATTCCCCTAAACATTTTTTCCTCACTCCATATTTGTCCACTCTCCACATTCCCTCCCTGCACCCCACATCCACACATTCCACCAAATACCCTGTGTCTAATCCTGGGCTTCATTAAGGTAGCAGTATGTATGTAGTTGACCCTTGATGCCTATTAAAGGGCATGGTTTTGAATGAGCTGTTGACACCCCAGGTCACTCCAAAAGGTTTCTTGTTCCATCACTGATTATGGAGTTCTTCAGGGCCTGGGAGATGGACACTGGCATAGTTGCAGTGTGAAGGGTTGGCATCATTGAGTAATTCTGATCTGCTCAATATGTGATACCACTTCACATCCTTTGACCATCCATCCAACATACAGTACATGTGAAACATTTTTTTTGCACCTTTACACCAGTGCACCTCTGTTGGAAGTGTATAAAATTATGAGGGGCTCAGATAGTGGATAAGCAATATCTCTTTCCCATCACTGAGCGATCCAATACCAGAGGGTATGCATTTAAGGTGAGAGGGGGTAGGTTCAGAACAGATGTGAGGGGTATGTTTTTTACTGAGAGTGGTGGATGCCTGGAATGCGTTGCCTGATAGGGCGGTGAGGCAAATTCACTGGGGGATTTTAAGAGGGGCTTGGATGGGCTCATGAATGAGATGGATTATGGGCGTCCTGTAGGTAGGAGGGATTAGCTATGTCAGCACAATATTGTGGGCCGAAGGGCCTGTTCTGTGCTGTACTGTTCTATGTTCTAATGCTCCAATATTTTTGTTAACTCTCCTGTTGATCCACTTTATGCAACTTGTTAATATTGAGCGGAAGCTCCATAAAGACTCCATTTTCAACTGGGTTTCATCACAAACTGCAGGAAACACACTGAACCACTGTAGTTGCCCCAGGAGCAAAGACAAGCTTATCATTCCACTGGGTCTCAGCCTCGCAGTTGCCCTGGACAGCCTTTAGTTGGGATCACTGAGCATGGTGCTGCCTGTGTGGTGTTTGCATGTTCTCTCTATGACTGGGTTTCCTCCAGGTGCCCTGGTTTCCTCCTATGCCTCAAGGAATTGTGATTTGGTGGGTTGGTTGCTCCTAGTGTGTAGCTTACTGGTCGAATCTGGGGGAGTTGATGGGAATTTGGGGAGAATAAAATTGGATTATGTAGGATTAATGTAAATAGGCACTTGATGGTTAGCATGGACTTGGTGGGCCAAAGGGCCTATTTCCTCTATGTATAACTCTACGTTCAATAAAATACAAGCATTCTTCAGATACTGCATATGGAGAAGTCATTAATGGGTTGGAATATAAAACTCTGGTCATTGATGTGGTGAATTCCATCCATTCCATCACTACCCAAATGCACACTCCCAGAATACTGAATCAACCTGAGAGTTCAGAGTGTCTCCTCACTTGACACAATCACCAGAATTTCAGGAGAGCTTCTGAATTGCTGGCTTAAATTTTAAACCACTATCTTTTTTGTAATAGTTTTCTCAGAAGAACTTAACTGAACAGATAAATGTAATGTTAGCAATAAAGAGGAATGCCTTTGCACATTACTTGGGTGTGGAGAAGGACACAGTCGACCTCACATACAAATTGTTGTATTTTGTAATGCTCCACTTTATTCATCGGTTTCTCTTCAAATTAGCTTGGCAGCTTTTGCTTTGAAACTTGTTGTTTCTTTATTGTTTTGTTGCTTTTTGCAAAGTTTTCTTAAAATAGCCAATAAGAAAAACATTTTTTTTAAAAATGAGGCCTGAGGTACAAAGGACAAATAAATGGGTCTGATTAACAACAAAGCTCCCTCTTATATAAAAAAAATTTAAATGGGTTAGATACAGAATGAAGCATCTTTTACAAAAAAAGTTTGAACAGATATTCAGTTTATTGAGTTAAATGTGTCCAAGCAATCCAAAACATGTGACTAACAGCCAATCGTGAAATTGTACAGCAGAGCCAGGTTGTCTGGTCCATTGTGTTTGTGCCCCTGCTTTGTGAGAGCCTTCCAGTTAATCCATGTTTACAAATCATGCACTTGGGCTTCTAGACCTCCCTCTATCTCAGAGCTCTGCAATCTCTCACCTTTTAGATAATGTGATTTTTGTTTTTTTATTTTTCCTGCCAAAATGGACATTTTCACACTTTCCCACATCATACTTCATTTGCCAGGTCTTTGAGCAATCACTTACCTATATAAATTCCTTTGCAGTCTCCTCTGTTCTACATACAGCTTACTTTCCTGTCTATTGTGTCATAAACAGAAGTATTATTCCCAAATTCTCAAAGGAATTGTCCAAAGTCTGACTCCCAGACAATGCTCATGCCCAGTAATAATGTGCAAATGCTGGCTCTCCATTGATTCCTTCACAATTCCTCACATTACTCCTGTT
Source organism: Pristis pectinata (assembly GCF_009764475.1). Taxonomy (NCBI): domain Eukaryota; kingdom Metazoa; phylum Chordata; class Chondrichthyes; order Rhinopristiformes; family Pristidae; genus Pristis; species Pristis pectinata. The sequence goes on along the minus strand of NC_067408.1, from coordinate 64,871,679 downwards.
CTTTACACAGATATTCTTTTCTACTTGTCTTTCAAACATCAACTATTTCTCATTCTCAAGTTCCGGTCCCTCCATGGTCCCACCTCTTCCTATCACTATAACCTCCTCCAGCCCTATGATCCTCTGAGCTCTCTGTTCTCCTTGAATTCTGACCTCAGGTGACCCCTGACCTTTTGCTCCATTGGTTCACATTCAAGTTGCCCAGGGCCTAACCTGTGGAATTCCCTCCAGAATCTTCCATTTCCCTTTCTTCCTTTAAAAGTAAATATTTGACAAAGCATTTTATCACCTACCCTTGCATGAAAGAATGTTAAAATGTTTAATGCCAAATTCTGTCTTTAAAAACAACGCCCCTTTGAAGATCCTGGGTTTTACTATGTTAAAGGAGTTGTATAAGTGCAGGTTGTTAAGACACAGAGGCAAATGTACATTGGGTGGGAGTTACTTCCTTGTTCCAACAGAGCAAGGCTTCCAGTTGCTGTACCCTTGCTATACACCACCCATTTTCCAAGCTGCCAGATCTGTTCCAAGTCTGTCTCATTTATCATAGAGTTATGGAGCTCAGAAACGGGTCCTTTGGCCCACTGAGTCCTTGCTGGCTATCCAGCATCCATTTACACATTAATCCTATGTTGCTCTCCCCACATTCCCATCTGCTCCTCCCAGATTTTACCATTTCCCTATACACTGGGGGCAACTTACAGTGGTCAACTAATCTGCCAAACTGCATGTGTTTGAGGAAGGAAACCTGAGTACCTGGAGAAAATTCACACAGACAGTACACAAGGTCAGGATCGAACCTGGTTCACTGGGACTGTGAGACAGTAGTTCTTCTTGCTCGCACACTGTGCCACCCCTGTAATGTAACACAGCATGATGGAGGGTGCCCTCGGTGTGAAGACAGGACTTTGTCTCTACAAGGACCATGTGGTGGCCCTACCAATACTGTCATGGACAGATACATTCACCATAGGTAGATTGGTGAGGACAAGGTTGAGTAGGCTTATCCCTTGTTTGTTCGCTAGCTGCCCCAGACCCAGTCTGTCAGCTGTGTCCTTCAGGACTCAGATAGCTTGGTCTTTGGTGATGCTACCAAGCCGCTTTTGATGATGGACACCCAGAGTACACTCTGTGCTCTTGGTACCTTCAGTCTCTCCACCAGGAGTTTTTCAGCATGGAGGAGCACTGATCCATTAGCTGAGCGAGGATGGGCAGTGGTGATCAGCAGGAGGTTTTCTTGCCCCTGTTTGACCTGATGCCACAAGACTAGTGTGAAGGGCCCCCAGGGCCTCTCACTCCTACCTGAACACTACAATGCCACCCCCTCTAGTGGCCTGTCCTGTTGGTGGGACAGAACATACCCAGGGATTGTCACGGTGGAGTTTGGTCCATGAGTATGACTAGGTCTGGCTATTGCTTGATTAAGCTGCGGGACAGTTCTCCCAATTTAGAGACCTGAAACATTAACTCTGTTTCTCTCCCCACAGATGCTGCCTGACCTGCTAAGTGTTTCCAGCATTTTCTGTTTTAATTTCAGATTTCTAGCATCCACAATTTTTTCTCCTTTCTTTGGTGTTGCTTTAATCCCTTTGTGATTTCCTGAATGGGCTTTTACAGCCTGATTGATTTGTCTATGGTTAGGGAAAGGAGCTGCAGTGAGACATTCAGCCCTTGGCATTTTATTCTGGGCCTGCCCACCAAGGAAGTCAGTTTTCCTATCCTCACTCTATCAAATATCTAAATCAGCTGATCTGCTGGAATGACATTGTGCTTATGGACAGCACAGCGGTGCAGCTTATAAAGCTGCTGCCTCTCAGCGCCAGAGTCCAAGGTTCAATCCTGACCCCCGGCGTTGTCTGTGTGGAGTTTGCATGTTCTTCCTGTGACTGCGTGGGTTTCCTCCCACGTCCCAAAGACATTGGGTTGGTAGGTTAAGTGGGCACTGTAAGTTAACCCTACTGTAGGTGAGTGGTAGAATCTGGGGGGAGTCGATGAGAATGTGGGGAGAATAAAAAAATGTGATTAATGTAGGATTAGTGTAAGTGAATGGTTGCTGGTCAGCATGGACTCGGTGGGCTGAAGGGTCTGTTTACGTGCTGTATGTCTCTGTTTTAATCTTCCTCAAAGGAATATCAACACTTTGATATTCCAGACATCACATTTTTGGCTCTGAACATTTTTTTTATTCAGCAGGCTCTCCAGCCTTTATTTTACAGAAAGCAGCTGTGTCTTCAGCTCGAGCTCTCCACTTCTGGGTTTGTTTTGATCTGTCCGACAAAAGAACTTGCTTCACCTCCTTTAATCAGCTCACTTGCAACATTCTCCTGCTCCCTTTTATTTCCTTTTTTATACTTGTTCTGCTGCGTGCACTCTAGCCCTTCCAGTTTTTACACTTGCTTTCCAAAATTACATGCAAATAAGAAGAGTGGAGTGGCTGAATCTAAAATTAAGTCCGCATCTTAAAGTGGCTTTGTAACAATGTATGCATCTCTGTAAGTGAGTGATGTATCCCGGCTATTGGTTATCCATCTGCTACATTTTAGACATGACAGGTTACATTGTGATTATGTAGTGAAAGCCATAATGAGAACATGAATAAAAATCACTTCCCAACTGTGGAAATTGATATTCATTGTAAATTGCCACCTTTGATAGCAATGAACCTGAAATTTTCAAACATATGCTCAGATTTTCAAAGGAATATCCTTGACAGATGCGAATCTTATTATTATATATCATTTTACGACAGGAAGCGTGCTCTCTTCCCTGCACGCTGAATAATTGCACAGCCAAAGCCAGCAGATACTTAATGTTATTGCTGTGCATTTGTAACATTGCTCATTTCCATTCCCCTGCTTTTCAGAAGGATGTTAGAGAAGGTTCGGGGAATATTCACTAGACTAATACTTGGAATGAGTGATTGCCTCATGAGGCAAGGTTAGAGTTTAGAATTGTAAGAGGGGACTTGAGCCGAGTGCTGGAAAAATGGGATTAGTATGGACAGGTAGAAGACACAAGAGACTGCAGATGCCAGAATCTGGAGCAACAAACAATCTGCTGGAGGAAATCAGTGGGTCGAGCAGAGTCTGTGGGAGGAAAGGAACTGTCGATGTTTCAGGTGCAGGGTCTGGACCTGAAATGTCGACAGTTCCTTTCCTCCCACAGATGCTGCCCAACCCGCTGAGTTCCTCCAGCGGATGGATAGGCACCTGGTGGCCGGCAGGGACACGATGGATCAAAGGGCCTGATTCTGTGCTCTGTGACTCTGACTCTACAAGGGGTTAGATAATCCAGTCCCAACGTCTGCACCCAGGTGACCCAGTCTCACCATTTATTGTTGTCACTGACTGCCTGTGACAATGACCGTCCAGGAATATTAACTGGGGCTCTTCCGTATTTTCTTTCCCTTTCCTCCATCGCTCTGCCCAGCGCCTGCCATCGCGAAGCCCACTCTCTCTGCACCGGGAGGTGGTGCCCGACACCGAAGACCTCTCCGAGAAACGCCTGCTGGCCTGCCCGTGCCCCGGAGCAACCTGCGAGTGGGAGGGGCCCCTGAATGCCATCCTGCCGCACCTGGCCACCAGCCACCGCGGCGTGGCCAGGCTGCAGGGAGAGAGCGTGGTCTTCCTAGCCACCGGTGTCCACCTGCCGGGCTCGGCAGGCTGGGTGACGGTCCAGTCCTGCCTCGGACACCATTTTGTGCTGGTGCTGGAGAAGCAGGAGGGGCACCAGAGGTTCCTGGCCTTCGTGCTGCTGCTCGGGACATCCAGGCAAGCGGAGGGTTTCTCCTATCGGCTGCTGCTGAACGGACACCGCCGGAGGCTCACCTGGGAGGCCACTCCACGGGGGGTGGCAGAGGGACCAGCCTCGACTGGCACCAGCACTGACAGCCTGGTCTTTGACACGGTGATGGCCCAAACATTTGCAAGTGACGGAAGTCTCGCCATCAACGTGACCATATCCTCCTGCTGACGGCCGAAGCCACCACTGCCTCCTCAGTTCCTATTCCAGACGTTTTCCTAAACATTTTTATACCAAGCCCGTGAGCTGACTTTTCTTTTTTGTAATGGATCGGTCTGTGTCCCACCACCCTGGAGCAAGCACGGTTCAGGTTTCCAGGTTGTGCACCGACACTGAACATTTCTCAGCTCCTCCTGCAAGGCCATGGTTTGAAGCACTGATCTCCACAGAATGAGAAATGGCCCCAGCCCAGAACTATTGTGTCCTGGTTGTAAGACAGGCTTGCTTTACAGAAGTTATTGTAAGTGCAAACGCTTTGTAACTGGTCATTGGGATGTGGGTAATTCTGTCCTGGTAAACCTTTTGCAGTTGATCCCTGACTGCCCTCAAACTGAGACTCTTGCTGAGGCATAGAGTAGTACAGCACAGAAACAGGCCCTTCGGCCCACCATGTCCAGGTTGACTGTTGAATTCTTCTATACTAATCCAATCTACCTGCATTAGCTCCATAACCTATGCCCTGGCAATTAAAGTGCTCATCTGGGTGCTTCGTAAATGTTGTGAGAGTACCTGCCTCCACCACCTTTTCGGGCAGCGCGTGCCATGGTCCTACCACTCTCTGTGTGGGAGAAAAAAATCCTCCTTGGATCCCCTGTAAACCTCCTAACTCTTAAAACACCTATACCCTCTTGTCTTAGACACCCACACCATGGGATAAAGATTCTGACTATCTACCCTATCCATCCCCCTCATAATTTTTGTACACCTCTATCAGGTCACCCCTCAGCCTCCTCCACACCAGGGAAAATAAACCCAACCTATCCAATCTCTCCTTATAACTGAAATACAGCAATCCAGGCAGCATCCTGGTGAATCTTCTCTGCACCCTCTCCAGCACATCCTTCCCATGGTTAAGGACCACACATTGTTGGGACTGTGGTCACATTTAGCCCAGACAGGGTGAGGAGGGCAGACTTTCTCCTCTGCAGAATACCGGTAAACCAGGTCGGTTTTTATGACGATCCAGTAGTTCCATGGTCACCATTAATGATGCTTTTTTAAAAATTTAATTAGCTGCATTTAAATTCCTCAGCAGCTAGGGTGAAGTTTGAACTCCCATCTCTCAAGGTCAGTAGTCCAAACTTTTGAAGTCCAGCTTCAACACCACATCACCATAACCTGAATACATCCCTAGATACCACCTTCCCCAATTAAGAGTCCAGCAAAGTTGTTAAACAGCCTCAAAGAAATTTGGAATTCTAGGCTTCCACCAGAGTCTTGGGTTTGGCTGGGACGGTGCAGTGAACCTCGACTGACCAATGGTGTACCACTTCACCTCTGTAACTGTCTCACAGCTCCCCTGACCTACAATTCCACCAACACCAGAGGCAGGAGATATGAAAATTAAAAACTGCAGATGCTGGAATTCTGAAATAAAAACAGAAAATTCTCAGCAGGTCAGGGAGCATCTTTTGAGCGAGAAACAGTTAATGTTGAGGTTCAGGACCTATCAGGGGAAGATATAAAGAAAGCTGCTGTTCACTATCACCTGTCCCACACAATCAGCATCCACCTCAGCTGCTAGCCATTATAAACAAAGTACAGAATGCTGAGTCACTAAGTAATCCATGTGACAAAGTATTGGTTACATATTCACTATCTGCTCCTTAAATTTGTATTTATGATTTTGCGAAGTTTATTGGTCAGGAGAAATCTTCCTTCCTACTGGACATAGCAGTTATCAGCTGTCCTTCTTGTAGGGCACTTGGTAAATGGAAATAGTAAGGGAGGGTGGTCAATGAGCCAAGGTGGGAGGACTTGATCCTTGCTGGAACTAGTGTTTGGTTTTGGGGAAGGACTGAGAAGTGTTAAGGTTTTCATCTTTCAACACAAGGAAAAGCAGTTGTTTAAATAAAGCTTTGATTATCAGGACACAAGCTTATTGTATTGACTTAAATATAAGAAGGTGTTATAAAAGGGATGTTGTATGTGCTGAGTTGCTGTGGTGTGGAGGAGTCTGGAGTTAAAGGCTCTACTGCTATTGATGGATGAGGACAGGCAGAGACAGCTGGAAGGGTACAGACGTGGGAGGGTGGGGAGAGGACCGAAAGGAGGTGAGGGACAGGAAGCCATTATGGAGTAGTGAGGAGGGGGACAATGGAGGAATGGATATCGAACAGAGCAGTATATGGCAGCTGGAGCTTGGAAGGTTATGTTTACAGAGGGTAAAAATGCTTGGATAATGGTTTAAATGACGGAGGAACTGAGAGAGGACGGAGGCAGCCACAGTAACTCTTGTCTGAAAACGTGGTCTTGGTGACATGGAATTTGGAGCTTGGTTCAAGGTGGAACAAGGTGCCAGTGAGAGTGTGGTTAAGGAGAGGGTGTGGTTAGTGGCGAGAGAGCACAGGAGTTCTGGGTCAGAACTGAAATATTCTGCCAATGGGAGGGAGCAAAGATTCATCAACAGCATGATAGGAACATACAGGTTAGGAGCAAGAATAGGCCACTCAGTCCTTTGTACTTGTTCCAGCATTTAATATGGCATGGCTGATCTAACTGTAATCTCAGCCTTCCCAACTACCCATGGTAACTTTTCACCCCCTTGCTTATCAAGAATAGGTCTGCCTCTGCCTTAAAAATATTCAATGACTCTACTTCCATTGACCTTTGAGGGAGAGAGTTACAAAGACACACAGCCTCCAAGATGATAAAAAATGTTTCAACTATGGTTTAAATGGGCAATATTTTAATTTAACAGTGACTCCTAATTCTCCCACAAGATAAATCATCCTTCCCACCTCTACCTTATCAAACTCCTCAATATCTGTATGTCTCAATCAAGTCCTCAATTCTAAATTCCAGCATGTACAAGCCTAACCTGTCCAACCTTGCCTCATAAGGCAATCGCTCATTCCAAGTATTAGTCTAGTAAATATTCCCTGAACCTTCTCTAACATCCTTCCTTAAATACGGAGACCAGTACTGTACACAGTTCTCCAGAATGGTCTCCCCAGTACCTTATATAACAATCATAATGTCACTAGTTTTGTACTTACTTTCCTTAACAATACACAATAACACTGTTCATTTTCAAATTTATTGCAGTACCTGCATACTAGCCTTTTGCAAGTGATGGACAGCAACCTGACAAGGAAGTGATGCTGGAGAGGAAAGGTGTCCCATGTATGGACTGCTCTCAGCAGCATGTTCTCAAAGCTGGCTTAACACTGTAACTTCAGTCCTGCATTTCATTCTTTAAGTCCCATAATGAATGTTCTGCAGGAATCTTACCTCTTCCTTGATGTCAGCCATTTCTGACAAAACAGTTGAACAATCATAAAATTTTAAACTTTTGACGCAATGCAAAACAGTGTTTAAATAAAATTATCAGGAACACAAGTTTATTGTTTGGCTTAAATATGAGAGGGCATCGTAAAAGGGGTATTTCACATGACCTGCTGGTTCTAGTGTACTATTCATCTCTCAGGGTCTTGTACTTTGATGTCTCAGTGAGCCCTGCAGCCTGTATGACCTTGTCCTTCCAGTTCTGGGGCAGGCCAGTCCCATCATTGTCAATTGCATTGGTAACAATGTCTCCCTTATCTGGTGGTACACCATTTTGTGATTGTGCCTGGTCCCCATTTCCTTGCCATCTGTTTTATTGGCCCACTGGTTTTAATTTAGTCTGATATAAGCTGTCTGTAGTCAAATATAAGCTGATTGCAAGTTTAGTAAGAATGCAAAATTGAATTGGCTGTTCAGTTGAGACAGCCAGTTCAATTTCGTATTCTTGCTAAAGTTGGGTGAAATGTATTGGGCAACCATTTCAAAATCGCTTGTCTCACACCCAGTGTTGAAGTGATGTCCATTGTCTCTCCTCCTCTTTACTTTCTATCATTGGTTGGTTTAGCTCCCTGTTCATGCAACTCAGGTTCTGTTGGAGGTTCGGCCCATGGTTCAGTGCAACTTTGATCCCACTGCTGCAATTTACTTCACAGTTCAGGAACTTCATTACTCTATCAATGAAGGGAATTGGATGTTGGTGTTTCAGGTTGAGACCCTTCATCTGGACTGAAAGATAGAGGAAAGATAGCCAGTAAAAAGAGGTGGAGGGTAGGGGTGGAGCAAGAGCTAGCAGGCAAAGGTGGATTGAGGGGGGAGGGGCAAGTGGTGGGGGGGAGTTGGGCGTGTGATAGGCAGATGCAGGAGGGGAGAGTGGGAGTACCAGAAGCTGGGAAGTGGTGGCTGGAAGTGGCAAAGGGCCGGAGATGATGGAATCTGATGGGAGAGGAAGGTGGAGCCTGGAATCAAGGGAGGACAGAGAGAAGCAATGGGGGAAGGGAACTGGTGGGAGGATTTTATGGGGGATGGGCAGGTGGGGAGGGTGGAGGCTAGGAAAGACACATGGTCAAGGGGGCCAGATAGATGAGGAGGAGAGAGAAAAGGGACAGAGGGGGAGCAGTTACCAGAAGTTGGAGAATTTAATGTTCCTGCCACCAAGTCGTAGGATACCCAGGCGGAATATGAGGTGCTGCTCCTGCTGAGGTGGATATGAAGCGCTCGTATTTACAATGAGGAACAGTATCTCCTATTCCACCTAGGTAGAATACAACCTGGTGCCATGAACATTGAATTCTCCAGCTTCTGGTAACCTCTTTTCCCCAACCCCAGTCCCTTTTCTGTCTCCTCCTGACCTACCTGGGCCCAATCACCTTGTCTCTTTCCCCCTCCTCCACTCTCTCCATCTGCCCATCACCCACACACTCCTCCCACTGGTTCCCTTCCCACGCTACTCCTCCCTGGTCTCCCCACCTCCCTCCCTTGGTTCCACGCTCCACCTTCCTCTCCTATCAGATTCCATCATCTCTGGCCCTTTGTCATTTCCACCCATCACCTCCCAGCTTCTGGCATCATTCCCACTCTCCCCTCCCGCATCTGCCTATCACCCCCCCCCCCCCTTACTCCGCCTCACCTGGATCCATCTATCACTTGCCAGCTCTTGCTCTACCCCTTCCCTCCACCTTTTTATTCTGGCTATCTCCCTGCCATCTTTCAGTCCAGATAAAGGGCCTCAACCCAAAACATCGATGCTGCCTGACCCACTGAGTTCCTCCAGCTTTTTGTGTGTTGCTCCAGATTCCAGCATCTGCAGTCTCTTGTGTCCTCACTATTTTATGTTGCTTTAGTTTATAGAACCTTGAAAGACAACCATCAGACCTAATGGTCTGTCCTGGCAAACAGTGACCTTATTCACTGATAAGATGACTACTTGTATGCAATGATTGGCTCCATTGTTATCCATCATATTACCTGAGCTTTATGATTGAACTTCACATTAGACCCATTATCATCTTCATCAACAACAATGTATTTATGTAACCTATTAATGTAGAAAAATGTCCCATAAATGCTTTGCAAAGAAAACAGGCACAGAGACAAAGAAGAACGGATTAAGAATGGCTTTGTTGGGGAAGTGAATTCAGAGGAGGTTCTTTAAGAGCAAGTGAGAAGAAGAGGGGTTTGAGGATTTTATAAAGCAGGACCATGACCGCAGAAGGCACAGCTGCCAAAGTAGGATGTAGGGGAGGGGCTGAAAAACAGTCTGAAGTGTTCAGGAGTTTAAACAGAGGGTTGGACTTTAATAGGAGATGATGGGGGTAGCAGTGAGGTTGGGAGGTGAAGACTGGGTGGAACTTGACATCAGATAAGAAAGAGTTTTGTATAGGATCAGGCTTATGGAGAGTGAGGAATGAATAGCTGCCCAGGAGACCAATGGAGTAATTCATTCTCTAGATGACAACATATGGATGAAGGTATCATCTGACAGTGTCCAATTTCCTGGTTCATTCACCACACTGTTATCACATTCCTCTCTGTTAACCAGTCTCCCATGGGCTGAATGGTTCTGTGCCCCATATTTGCCATGTTCTACTTTAGCTGTCAATATACATGGCAAGTATAGTTCACCCTGAAGTTCTCTGCTAAATCAGGCCCCATTAATCAGTTGTGGCTCAGTGGTTTTCCTTTGAGTGAGGGAGTTCCAGAGACTTGAGCACATGAATTTGGTTGACACACTGTGCAGCACCGAGGGAGTATGACACCATCCGAGATGAAATCTGTCAGATGAGATGTTAAATTGAGGACCTGTCTGCCCTTGGGGGGGCAGGGGGAGGCTGGTGGTGGTGGTGGTGGGGAGGGGAAGAAGAGTGCTATTTCAAAGAATGTGGAAACTCTCCCTGGTTAATATACATCTGCCCAACCAAGACCTAAAAACATCATCTGCTCATTCCTCATTGTGTGACTGTGCACAACTAGGCTGCCACATTTTCTACTTTGCAACACTGACCACGCTTCTGAGGTACTTCACTGATAGCAGAATGCACTGGGGTTTTCCTAACAACATGAAAACAGCTATAACAATGGCAGTCCCAGCTTTCTTTAGGTTTCATTAACCTCACTTTGGAAACTAGAAATATTTTTAAAATCTCATGTACTCATGGAGTGTACTGTTGGAGAAATTGTTTGTTCAACATTCCCAATTAATCTTTGCTGATAATTATTTTTATACTCGCAGTGCTTGGAAAATATATTAAAATCCTGTGCTCCCCTTTTTAATCTTGTGACATGTATTGATTGGATTGTAATTTGATAATGGAATTGATGCTCAAATCTATGGATCTTTTTATACTAAGAAAACAACAAATATGTGTGTGTATTAACAGTGGTCTTTGATTTGTAGAATAGTTTATATGTATGAATATTTTTATTTGGTGTGTTAACCGAATGGTGCTGGAGAAAAGTAACAGTTATGTTGTGGGGGATTTCTGTGTAACTTACCAGTGACTTTTTCATTCACAGGTGAATAAATGAATTGATCTTCTCTATGTTGTGCCTTATCTTTGCATCCTGTTTGCGGGGACAACAATCAATTAACATGAGTTCAGATTTCCAGCATCTGCATTTTTAAAAATTTTCTAACTCCTGTCTTTCCAAAATTACTAACTACAATAAGGTGTCACAGTCTCTGTCATTTAAGAGTTAAGCCTTGTCTTGTGGAGAATTAGCTTGTGTAAATAAATTTCCTTTCAGTAAACCTACCTGGTAGAGATAACTCTAATGCTGCATTGAAAATAGTTTACCAAGGGTTTTGTTCCATTAAGAAATCAGGTTCTTTATCTAAAAAGAGAAATAATGCTTGTGAAGAGGATTAGAATTTCAGTATAGGTTTTACTTTGCAGCTGGAACCTATTTTGGATTGATGTGCCCTCTCTGGCAGGAGAGTGATTGAATATTACAATACTTTAGGTTTAAGAGACACGCGGAGGAAAATGATCTTCTACATTGTAGGTACTTTACGCAAGGATTCCTAAGGATAACACTCACTGTGTACTCGTAAAACAGTGGGAAATTTTCTAACCGATTTAATGAACTTACTGTCCAGACTGCTTAAGATAGTGGATAAAGGAGCAAATTACCAAAAATAGACTCGGTGGCATTTTTTAAGGTGATTAGCCCCTCATTATTTTTTTACTTTTTTTTAGAAGTCAGTGTTGGTAACTTGTATCAAATTGTGCTTTTTCTAACACCTAGCAATATAAAGTGATGTAGTAATGGGCAGGTGACTGAAAATTTGGCCAAAGGAGTGGGTTTTAAATAGGAAGAGGGCTGGGAAGGTGGAGAGGTTTAGGGAAGGAATTGCAGATCTTAGGAATATACAGCTATTTGCAACAATTATGAAAGGGCACTGTGGTGGTGCAGTGGTAGGTGCTGCTGGTCAGGTTTGACCTGACCTCCAATTCTATCTGTGTGGAGTTTGCACATTCTCTCTGTGACGACATGGGTTCTTTAAAGGTGCTCTGGTTTCCTCCCACATCCCAAGGATGTGGGGGTTGGTAGGTTAACTGGCCACTGTAAATTGGTAGAATCTGGGGGAGTGGTGGGACTTGATGGGAAGATGAAGAGAACAAAAAAGGATTAGTGTATGATTGGTATAAATGGATGCTTGATGGTTGGCTCAGACTCTGTAGGCCAAAGGGTCTGTTTCCAAGCCATATGACTCTAAATCTATGATCTTGATAAGATATCTTTATTAGTCACATGTACATCAAAACATACAGTGAAGTGCATCTTTTGCGTAGAGTGTTCTGGCGGCAGCCCGCAAGTGTCGCCACGCTTCCAGTGCCAACATAGCATGCCCACAACTTCTAACCCGTATGTCTTTGGAATGTGGGAGGAAACCAGAGGATTTAAATAAATAAATGATTGAAATCTCTCAGTCTTAAATGGCCCAGCTCCTATTCTCTTACTGTATCCCTTGGTTTTAGACTCCTGGGGGAAACATTCTCCCCCTTTCTACCCTGCTGAGTCCTGTGAGAATTTTGTAGGTTTCAATGACTGAAATCTGCAGGGATCTCTTCACCCAGAGAGTGGTGAATCTTTGGAATTCTTTCTGAAGTGGACTCTGGAGGCTCAGTCATTGATTGTGTCTCTTTTCATGAGGAAAGAAGGTTGAGTGATAACCCAGTAGAGGTTTTTAAAATGATGAAGGGTCTGGAGAGAGTAGATACAGAGAGAATGTTACCACTTGTGGGGAAAACCACAAGTAGAGGTTATCAAGAAATCCAATAGGCAATTTATCCAAAAAGTGAGTGGAATGTGGAATTCTCACTCAGAGAGTGATTGAAGTGAATAATAATGAATTTAACAGGAGGCTGGACAAGCAAATGGGGGAGAAGGGAATAGAGGGTCATGCTGATCGATTTTGATGAGGAAAGATGGGTGGAGATTTGAGTGAAGCATGAACTGTGCTGGGCTGAATGGCCTGTCTCATATAATCCTGTGTAAAAATAGACATGAACCACTCTAGAACCAGAAAATACTTTCACACAAAGGGGAATGGATAATTGAAACTCTCTCCCTAAAGAACAATTGAATCTAAAACACTTTGAAAGTGCGTTTTTATTTGTTTTAGTTTAGCAAAGAGATAAGATGCAGAACAACTGAAATCTAACTTAATAGGATAACTGCTTCAAAGGAGAACTGGAGAAAGGCTGAAAGGAGAAAAGAATGCAAAATGTAAAGAGGATGGTGATGGGATTAAGTGGATGATCTTTGAAGAAACCAGAGCACGTTCAATGGGCCAATTAGCCTTTTTGTACCATTCTATGCTTCTATATTTCTAGAACAATTTAGTGGGGCTGAATGGCCTATTCCTCTCCTTTCATTCCTATGAATCTGAATTTATTGACTCTGCTTGCAATAAAATGTTATAACTCACCTTCAGAAATGTTCAAGAAGTATATTGGAGCAGTAGAGAGTGAGGGGAGGGTGGTGTGGATTTCTGAATTGAGCCTGTTGAGTGGGAACCCACAGAGGTCTCTCACTCTCGTTGGGCACTCAGAATAAAACATGCCCAGCTTTGGAGTGCAATTCCACATTCAGCTCAGGAAACAGCTCTCACTTGTGGAATAAAGATATGCTGAATAATTCACATGCTATTGAGTGGCCCACATAAAGGATTGTTTGGAGAATCTTCTGGGATATTAGGAAGCTTCAGATGTTCATTAAAACCCATTGCTTCAAGCAGAGGGGAATTGCAAGGAATTGCATAACTTTTCAGGATGGATTTATAAAATGAAAGGAACATCTATACAATAACTGCATTTCTTAATGATGAACAACAACATTTAGATTTTTCCGTTTTTACTTTTTTTTTTAAGAAGCAGTTGGTTAAACAGCTCCCAGCTAGTTCAATATCTGTACTAGTATTGTGTGCAAAGGTGTGGTGATTTAAAGTTACTGGGAGAGACAGAGAACCTCCTTCATCTGTGAACTGACATGAGAGGAGACAATAAGGAGTCATCCCATATCCTTGTGCTAATAGTGGAAGGAATAATTTACCTTTGAATGCATTCAGGGGAGATACCAAGGGATACCATGGACAGCACCATGTTAAGATCTACATTCAAATTTAAAAGACAATATGATGCAATTTACAATATAAAGGCTTATGCCTGGATAAATGGTCTTCCTGAGCTACTTACACATCCAATCAATTAAAGGTGATCTTTGCTGATAAGCTCAAACTCATTAACATCATTTGCTGTAAAGTAAGTTGATGTTAAGTGTTACATTTGCATTCGGAATAAGAAGTTCAAACAAAACTATTGAGAGAGACGGAAATCCAAAAAAACTGCAGATGCTAGAAACCTGAAATAAAAACAGCAAATGCTGGAAACACTCAGTAGGTCAGGCAGCATCAGTGGAAAGAGAAACAGAGTTAACTGATGAAGTGTAATCAACCTGAAACGTTAGCTCTGTTTCTCTTCCCACAGATGCCAGTTGACCTGCTGAATATTTCTGCTTCTATGGGAGAGATGGTTGAGCTGTTAGATGGGTGGCACGGTAGCATAGCGGTTAGCGCGACGCTATTACAGCGCCAGCGATCGGGGTTCGATTCTGTCGCTGTCTGTAAGGAGTTTGTACGTTCTCCTGTGTCTGCGTGGGTTTCCTTCGGGTGCTCCGGTTTCCTCCCACATTCCAAAGATGTATGGGTAGGTTCATTTGGGTTTAAAATGGGCGGCGCGGACTCACTGGGCTGGAAGGGCCTGTTACCACGCTGTAAACAAAATTTTAAAAAATTTAAAATTTATATGTGAAGAAATAGAGGGATTTGGGGGGTGAAGTTGGCACAACACAGAAAGCAGCACCCAAACATACAAGGACGTGACAACAAACTAATGGGGTGTTGGATTTTATTGAGGCAGGTAAGTGCTCATCATTTTGACAGCTATGATGTAATAGAGATCTCAAACACTCCTTTGAAGTACAAGGCAAACAGGCATATGCAGTGCCTTCAGCTCCACGTTACACTTCATGTCATTCACCATCCTAACTGGAAATGTAGCCCCATCCTTTCATCCTCCCTGGGTCGAGATCCAGGAATTTGCCATCCGTTGGAAGTACCTTCACTACAAAGACAACAGTGGCTGGAGAAGAGGGGTCATTGGCACCTTAGCAAAAGTAGCTAGATGTAAGTCTGGCTGTAGAATGTATTTATGATGAGAATCTGTGTGAAAAATCTGAGCAAGGTATCAATTTTTGAGCAAGTGCAGCATGTTATTGAGGGAATAGGAAATTGAGGGTCAACTTTTTTAAACACAAAAGATGGTATGTATGTGGAATGAGCTGCCAGAGGAAGTAGTTGAGGCAGATACAATAACAACTTTTAAAAGACAATTGGACAGGTACATGGATAGGAAAGGTTTAGAGGGATATGGACCAAACATGGGCAAATGGGACTAGCTTGGATGGGGCATCTTGATCGGCATGGACCTATTGGGCCAAAGGGCCTGTTTCCAAGCTGTGTGGCTCTATGAATGGAACGACTGTAGGACCGATTCATTAAGATTCTGCCTGGTATGAGGTAATATACAGAGGAAAACAAAAATCTGTCATCCATGGCTCGTGGTGGCATTCTTGTCTGGGTTAGAATTTTACAGGTTTCCCTCCAGGCCAAAATCTACCCTGACCATCTGGTGCACTGCACTCTGAGTCTTTCAAATGAGCCATGGCCTCTCGGGTGAAAGGTGGAAGATATCGCTGTACAGCTTTGAAGAAGAGGAGGGAGGTCTCCCTGGTGCCTTGGCGAATAGATATTCTTCATTTAACATCATGGAAACAGATGATCAGGCTGTTGTCAGTTCCAGTTTGTTGTCCTTGCCAAGCACAACAGGCTGCCATATTTCCTACAATATATCTGTGATAACACTTCAGAAATATTTTCAATGACTGTGTGGTGGTGTGGAATCCTGAGGTTAGAAAAGGCATCACACAAGGTGAGAAAATTAGAGACAAAATGACTAAAGTGCACTAGGCTTGTGGAACAAGTTACCAGAAAAGGTTGAAGGAATGGGCAAGAGGCAGCTCGATATAAGGATGCATTATTTAGGTTATAAGCTCAATGATAAAGAAAATGGCACTGTGTGCAAAAAGAAGCTGTCAATTCAACATTGTTCAATAAGCCCTGACTCCAACTCTGACTCTAAACAGTTGAAGGCTCTCTACACTCACATGAGCACCATTCATTTCCTTTCATATCATAACATGCAAAGGAATGCCAAATGATAGAGCAGGCTAGTTATATGTGTACATTGGGAGGTTCTGTAGTCCCAGAAAAGGGAGAGGAGGAGGTTTATATGTTGGTCCCCACTCTTTACTGCACACTTCATTCAATTCTATCAAGTGTGCCTTTTTTGCCTGTTTACTTATGATTTAGCACCTGATGTTTGAAGTCTTCAACATTTCTTTGGAGAACCTGTTCTTTGTCACAGAGTTGTACAGCACGGAAACAGACCCTTCAGACCACCAAGTCCATGATGGCTATCAAGTATCAATTTACACTAACCCCCTTTTATTCCTATCAAATTCTGCCCCCCCGCCCCCAGATCCTACCACTCACCTACACAATGGAGGCAATTTACAGTGGCCAATTAACTTACCAACCCGCATGTTTTTGGGATGTGTGAGCACCTGGGGGAAACCCATGCGGTCTACACAGGGAGAATGTGCAAACTCCACACAGAGAGCACCGGAGAACAGGATTGAACCAGGGTCGCTGGAGCTGTGAGGCAGCAGGTCTATTCATTGTGCTGTAACCTTAAAATCTCCTTTTCTCTCATCTAAAGCTAAGGGCAAGTTGCCTATCCCCTTCTCTATTGGAGCTCTCCCCGACTTCTGTAGGTCATTGATAGCCATTGTTTCGACATTCACCTCCCTTGGTCCCAGCCAGCTGCCCCGACCCCCATTCAATGTCAGCCTGTCACTTGCTGCTGGAGGCTCACGTTAGCAACACTCCCCATGGAAGCATACTCATAGTTTTCTTAATGACCCAGCTGCTGAGATAATCACAGGGGTTAGACTATATCCTGTTTCAACACAGCATTGGCACAGTGACACATGAAGCTCTCTGATTGCTTTGTCCCCATTGGCCTCTGGAACAATGAGTTTGAAACATCATATCCTTGTGTTCCTGCTTGATAAACAGTACATGATAATTAGTCACAGAAATGAGACCCACTTGGGAAAACCATCTTAAAGCAAGAGTCGGTTCAAGCACAGTAAATAAAAGAGTGACTGTCATCCCCTTAACACTCGTGAGCAATCTGGGGCTTGTGAAGTTATGGTAACTTACTGTAACAAGTCACCAAAGCTTAGAACTCTGAATCTAGGAATGGGTCAGATAAGGTTTCCTGCAGGGGTACACCAGGATAGAATATTACTTGTAGATCAGAAAAATTAGCCTAATCCTCAAATAATATTGCAATAATTGGAGTATGAGCCAAAGGCTAATCTGAAATAAAGCACCATCCTTTAGGGTTTAATAACGATGAGGACTGGGAGGCAGGGAATAATAACGATGATTATTGCCTTTATACAAAGTCATTTTAGTCTAAGATAGTCTGTCCAGACGCTGGTTTTATGATGCCTCTCTCCCATTATGTATAGGCTGCTTTTTTTTTGCAAACCCTGGAGATTCATTTTAGATTAGCACTTCATTAGCATCCAAAAAGCAATTTTAGTAAATCTGTGACAAAATTTAAAGTGCTGGAATTAACTAATAAGATAGCTCCCCCTGGGCTGCTTTAAACCAACAGTTTTGTATGTCTAATTAAATGTTAATTGTTCAATTTCAAATGTTGGTTCAGCTTTTCAATTTGTGCAGTCGACAACACAAGAACATTTTTATTTCTTAAATAAACCGTAATTAGCAACAGTACAGAAATAACTGCACTTGCATCTCTGATAGTCTGAGACAAAGTATTTTCTAGCTTTCCAGATTTAAATGAGCACTTGGAGTCAACAAGACATTTTTAGTGTTTGGAGAATACTAAAGGCTGTGGTTAAATATCCTGACTATGATAATAGATATGATCACCATGGTCCTGATACAGTTCAGTATCTTCTCTTTGGGACAAATTAAATCATTTCAGCAACAAACAGTCTGCTAGGAGAACTCAGTGGATCAAGCAGCATCTGTGAGAGGAAAGGAATTGTTGACATTTCGGGTCGAAAACCTGCATCAGTCCTAAATCAGATGTCAGACCCCAAAAGTCGACAATTCCTTTCCTCCCACAATGCTGCTCGACCCACTGATTTCTTCCAGCAGATTGTTTGTTGCTCCAGATTCCAGCATCTGCAGTCTCTTGTGTCTCTTAACTCATTTCAGGGCTATCTAGTTCCCAATGTCTGTATCTTACTGTTCTCTCTATTTATTTCAAAGTCATTTCATCTGAAAGACCTCTTCAGATGTAAGAGGTCTTTCAGATGAAATGTTAACCCAAAGTTTGCTCTTTCGCATGGATGGGGAAAATCCTGTGGGTGAAATCAAAACATATGCAGGTACCAGAAATCTGAAATGAAAACAGAAACCGTTGGAAACACTCAGCAGGTCAAGCAGCATCTGTGGAGAGAGGAGCAGAGTTAACATTTGTCAGAGCTGGGAAAGAGAGAAAGAAGTTAGTTTTAAGTTGCAGAGGGTGTAGGAAGAGGAATGGATAAAACAAAGGGAACATCGATGATAGGGTGAGGCCAAGGCTGCCGTGGAGATGAGTTGTTAATGGGGAAGTTAAAGGGTGATGCAGAAGTGTGATACGTTGCAAATACTGGATCAGGCGTGTTAATGGAGGGGGAAGAAGTCTGAACCAATATCACAGATGGATGACTTACAACAGAAATGACCAATTCTGATACAGACAGGGAGAGTGCGTTACATAGAGCACAGGAACAGGCCCTTCAGCCCACCATGCCTATGCCGGCCCCAGTGCCAATCTAACCTAATCCCATCTGCCTGCACATGGTCCTTATCCTTCTATTCCCTGCCTGTTCATGTGTCTGTCTAAATGCTTCTTAGATGTTGCTATTGTATCTGCTTCTGCCACCTCCCCTGGCAGCACATTCCAGGCACCCACCACTCTCTGTGTGAAAACTTGCCTCAGACATCTGCTTTAAACTTCCCCCTCTCACCTTAAAGCTATGCTGGCTAATACTTGACATCTCTGCCCTGGCAAAAAGACTCTGAGTATACACCCTTTCTATGCCTCTCATAATTTTATATACTTCTATCAGGTTGCCCCACAGCCTCCAACACTCCAGAAAAAGCAATCCAAGTTTGTCCAACCTCTCCTTATAATAGCTTATTCTCTCTTATCCAGGCAACATCCTGGTGAACCTCTTCTGTACCCTCCCCAAAGCATCCATATCCTTTCATTCCATCAGGCAGGGTGGGTTAAATCTACCCCTTCTGTATTTCAAAGGCTAACGGGACATTAACATCCTGGTGACCTCTTCTGACCCTCTCCAAAGCTGTCACATCCTTCCTATAGTGTAGTGACCAGAAATGTACACATTCTCCAAATGTGGCCTACGCAGGGCTCAATAAGGCTGCAACATGACTAGCCAACTTTTATTCTCAGTGCCGTATGCCTTCTTTATCACTCTATCCACTTGTGCTGCCACTTTCAGGGAGCGATGGACTTATACCCCAAGATCCCTCTGTACAGCAATGCTCCTAAGGGTCCTGCCATTTACTGTATACTCTGACATTTGACCCCCCCCCCCCAAAATACATCACCTCACCCTTGTCTGGCAAACAAAATGGCAAACTCCATCTGCCATTCTTCCACCCAAATGTCCAACAGATCCATATCCTGCTGGATCCTTTGAACACCTTTCTCACTATTCACAACTCCATCAATTTTCATGTCATCTGCAGACTACCTGACCACCTACATTTTCATCCAAATCATTAAAATATATTACAAACAACAAAGATCCCATCACTCATTCCCGCAGAACAGCGCTAGTCATAGACCTCCAGTCAGAAAAGCACCCCTCTATCACTACCCTCTCTCTTCCATGACCAAGCTAATTTTGGATCCAATATACTAATTCACTGTGGATCCCATGCGACTTAATCTTCTGGGCCAGCCTACCATGAAGGACCTTGTCAAATGTTTTACTAAATTATATGTAGAAAACATCAACTGCCCTACCCTCATCAATCACTTCATCAAAAAACTCAATCAAATTAGTTATCAGAGGTGAAGAATTCGATATTGATGCCAGTGGCACTATTCCATAGATGAGCAGAGAGGTTATCCCCATGTCCTGCCAAAGGTTTATCCCTTACTCACCATCACTAAAACTGATCATCTAGTTGTTACCAGAATGTTACCAGAATGCAGGATGTTAGGGATAAATATGTCCCAGTGAGGCAGAGAAGGAATGGCAGGGTGAAGGAACCGTGGGTGACGAGAGAGGTGGAACAACTAGTTAGGGAGAAGAAGGCAGCGTACATGAGGTATAAGCAGCAAGGTTCAGACAGGGCCCGTGAGGAATATAGGGTAGCGAGGAAGGAACTTAAGAGAGGGCTGAGGAGAGCTAGAAGGGGACATGAAAAGGCGTTGGCTAGTAGGGTTAAGGAAAATCCCAAGGCCTTTTTCAAGTACGTGAAGGGTAGGAGGATGGCTAGGGTAAAGGTAGGTCCGATTAAGGACAAAGGTGGGAGAATTTGCCTGGAGGCGGCGGAAGTGGGAGAAGTTCTCAATGAGTACTTCTCTTCGTTATTCACCAGGGAGAGGGGTCTTGATGACGCGGAAGGGAGTGCTGGTAGGGGTAATGTTCTCGAGGTTGTAGATATCAAGAGAGAGGATGTGTTGAAGTTGTTAAATAATATTAAGACAGATAAATCTCCGGGGCCTGACGGGATTTTCCCCAGGCTGCTTCGAGAGGCTAGGGAGGAGATTGTTGAACCGCTGGTAAGGATCTTTGAGTCCTCATTGTCCACGGGGATGGTGCCAGAGGATTGGAGGGTTGCGAATGTTGTCCCCTTGTTCAAAAAAGGTAATAGGGATAGGCCGGGGAATTATAGACCGGTGAGTCTCACGTCTGTGATGGGTAAGCTGTTAGAAAGGATTCTAAGGGATAGGATTTATGAACACCTAGAGAATCATGGACTGATTAGGGACAGCCAGCATGGCTTTGTGAAGGGAAGATCTTGCCTCACAAGCCTGATAGAGTTCTTTGAGGAGGTGGTCAGGAAGATTGATGAGGGCAGTGTGGTGGATGTGGTTTACATGGATTTTAGTAAGGCGTTTGATAAGGTTCCTCATGGTAGGCTTCTTCAGAAGGTCAGAGGCCAAGGGATCCAGGGAAGCTTGGCTGTGTGGATTAGGAATTGGCTTGCATGTAGAAAGCAGAGGGTTGTGGTGGAAGGAGTGCCCTCGGATTGGAGGGCAGTGACTAGTGGTGTCCCGCAGGGATCAGTTCTGGGACCTCTACTTTCTGTGATATTTATAGATGACTTAGATGAGGGGGTGGAGGGCTGGGTTAGTAAGTTTGCGGACGACACTAAGATAGGCGGTGTTGTGGATAGTGTGGAGGGCTGTCGGAGCTTACAGAGGGATATTGATAGGATGCAGAGCTGGGCTGACAAGTGGCAGATGGAGTTCAATCCGGAGAAGTGTGAGGTGGTACACTTTGGAAGGACAAACTCCAGGGCAGAGTACAGGGTAATGGCAAGGTACTTGGCAGTGTGGAGGAGCAGAGGGATCTGGGGGTTCATATTCACAGTTCATTGAAAGTTGCCTCACAGGTGGAAAGAGCAGTTAAGAAGGCCAATGGGATGTTGGCTTTCATAAGTCGCGGGATTGAGTTTAAGAGCCGCAAGGTGATGATGCAGCTTTACAAAACTCTAGTTAGGCCACACTTAAGAGTACTGTGTTCAGTTCTGGTCGCCTCATTATAGGAAGGATGTGGAGGCGTTGGAGAGGGTGCAGAGGAGATTTACCAGGATGCTGCCTGGATTAGAGAGTATTGAATATGAGGAGAGGCTTAAGGTGCTAGGGCTTTATTCACTGGAAAGGAGGAGGATGAGAGGAGACATGATAGAGGTATATAAAAATATTGAGAGGAATAGATAGAGTAGACAGTCAGCGCCTCCTTCCCAGGGCACCAATGCTCAAGACGAGAGGGCATGGCTTTAAGGTTATGGGTGGGAGGTTCAGGGGAGATGTCAGGGGGAGGTTTTTCACCCAGAGAGTGGTTGGTGCATGGAATGCACTGCCTGGGTTGGTGGTGGAGGCAGATACATTGGACAGGTTCAAGAGCTTGTTGGATAGACATATGGAGGAATGTGAGATAGAGGGATATGCGGGAGGAAGGGGTTAGGTAGTGTGAGGGTGGTTTGATGGATGGCACAACATGGTGGGCCGAAGGGCCTGTTTTGTGCTGTATGGTTCTATGGTTTCTATGGAATACTCTGAGGGATCCCACTGTGTGCAAGCTGGCTGACACTTCTTATACATTTCTGCACAGAAATATTTCAAAGATATTTCATTGGCTCTAAAGCATTGTAGGATTCCTCACAAGGGATGTAAAAGGCACTGTATAATTGCAAATTTTTCTCCTTTCATTCTTGCTTTGCATTCACTTCCAAGTTGTATTTCACTGTAATGTTGACTGAGGGATAAACTTATTCTTCCTTGAAATAGTCCCAGATGATCTTTAACAATACCTCAATGCCTCAGCGTAACATCTTATCCAAAAGACAGTGTGCAGTACAACACTGAAGTGTCAGCCTGGACTGTGTGCTGTCTCCTGCAGTGAGGCTGGAAGCTATGACCTTCTGACTCAGACTAAGAGTGAGGGACTCTGCCAAGGCAAGTGTCCCCACTGATTGTGCTTTTTAACAGTGCTATTGGAGCAAGCACTTTCATTATAGTTCACTGTAGGATAGGTGTAGCATGAAGGGGAAGCAATATTCAGCACTCCAGCTCACCTACATTCCCACAAGTACAGGCAATCTATGTTTTATCAGTGGATATGATACATTTGCTTTCTGGTCCATCAAATGGGACAGACAAAGCACACTGCTGATGAAAGATATCCGCCTGCATGTTGTGAATTAATGAGCAGACACTAACTGAGCCACATAACAGAGGTATCTATAACCAGCAGGCATAGGTTTAAGGTAAAGACTAAGAGGTTTAGAGGGGATATGAGGAAGAATTTTTTCACATAGAGGACGGTTGGAATGAAGAACACACTGCCTGAGAGGGTGGTGGAGACAGAAACTCTCACTACGTTTATGAAGTGTCTGGACAAGTACTTGAATCACCAAGGCATAGAAGGCTATGGATCCAATGCTGGTAAATAGAACTAGTACTTGATAGTTGGCATGGAGAGGGTGGGCTGAAGGGCCTTTTTCTGTGCTGTATGACTCTATGACTCTATTAACTCCTGCTGTTGGGCTTCTGGTGCCCTTCTTTATCTGATCAGAGTCAGTGCTTCACAGAATAGGTTTCAGGGCATGGAGATGGAAGGTCAGGGCAGCACAATGCACAGCTCCAGGGATGTGGGTTCAATCCTGATCTCAGGTGTGAAGATTACATGTTTTCCTGTGACTCCGTGGATTTCCCCTGGTTGCTCCAGTTTCCCAAAGACATGATGGTTGTTGGGTTAATTGGTGACTGTAAATTATCCCATGTAGGTAGTGGCAGGGGAGTCAGTGTGGAGGTGACGGGCATGTGAGAGAGAGTGGGTTACAGGGAAATAAGTGGGACTGGAAGTAGCTACTTCTGGGTAGGTCCACATCTGACAAGTGGGGGGTATTTAAGTGTGAAGGAGTAAGTGTTCAGGGACAGTGTCTTCCCCTAAAGGTGAATGGAAATGACAGCAAACCCTACAAACCAAGGATGTCAAGAGACATTGAGGGCTGGTTAAAGACAAAAAAAGAAAGTAAGTGACAGGTAGAGAGAACTGAAAACGGGAAGACTTTCAGGAGTTTAGGAAGTGTAGTGGGTACTTGAAAAAGAGATCAGGAGGGCAAAGAGGAACATGAAACATCACTGGTGGACATGATTAAGGAAAATTCCAAAGCTTTTTATGTATATTAAGGCCAAGTTGGTAAGATGATAAAGAGTGGTAATCAAAGTGGCAGTCTCAGCCTGGAGCCAGAGGTCTTAAATGAACACTTCTCGTCTGCATTTACCAAGGAGAAAGGCGTTATAGCTGGGGTGTTCAGGTAGGTTAGGGAAAGGTGAAATTCAACAGATATTAACATTATAAATGCAGAGATATTAGGTATCTTAGCAGGCTTCATAAATCCACAGAGCCTAATGACGTGTATCCCAAGTTGCTGTGGGAGGCAAGAGACAAAAATTGCTGGAACCCCAACAGAAATTTTTAAATCTTCACCAGACATGAGCGAGGTGACAGGTTAGTGGAGGATAGTCAATGTGGTACCTTTATTCAAGAAGAACAGCAGGCATTAGCTGGTAATCCTGATAACTACAGGCCTGAGAAACAACATCAGTGGTGGGATGTTATTAGAAAAAGTCCTGAGGGGCAGGATTAATCCACACATGGAAAGGCAGGGATTAATCAAAGATAATCAGCATGACTTTGTCGAGGGAGGTAGTGTCTGATAAATTTGATTGAAAGTTCAATGCTGATTAAAGTTGTACAGTGATAGAATGGGATTGTACAGTGGGCCAGTGGTTACAGCCAAACTTCTCACCATTGCTAAATTCTGGGATGATTCAGGATTTAGAGCTCAACCTGACACTGACATTGGAGGAGGAAGTCTGCAGGCTCCATCTCACATGGAGCTGATATGCAGACAAGTCTCACCTGACCAGGCTTTCCTTGTAACCTCCCCCCAGCCCCACAACTCTCCTGGGTCTCTGTCCTCCAGTTCCAACCTCTTGCCCAAACCTTCCTTTCATCAGTCAGGACATAGATTTGGGGTAAGGGGTAAGAGACTTGGAGTGATTCCGAGGGGGATCTTTTTCACCCAGAGAATGGTGAGTACCTGGAATACACTGCCAAAGAGAGTGGTGGAAGCAGAGTTTGCTGACAGTATTTAAGAACTGTCTGAGTGAGCACTAGAATCGGTGAGGCATGGAAGGCTATGGCCCAAGTGCTGGAAGGTGGGATTAATATGGATGGGTGCCCACTGGTTGGCATGGACATGATGGGCCAAATGGTCTGTTTCTGTGGTGTATGACCCTATGACTCTATCAGTCAGCTGGCAGTTGTGCCTTCAGCTGCCTTAACCCATTTTATCATATACCTTCAGCCTTCAAGTTGCTCATTGAAACCTAATTCTTTGCACAAGCTCTTGCTGACTGCTTTATGTGGAAATTTGAAAAATTGATCCTTTGAATGTCTTGGGACATTTTACTATGATCTCTTTACTGCTTTTAAGGCCCTCCATCAGGATCACGAATGACTTATTTCCACTCTGTTTTTGTGGATCCTGCAGTAGTTAATGAGGTTAATGTGGAACCTACAGACCATTGGCCAGCTGGAGCAAGAGGTGCCCAATGGAGCAGCCAGTTGGATAGTTTGGGAGATAGTGCACTTTTTCTGCTGTCTGTGCTCAAGTTTCTCAGTGTCTCTCGAATGCTTCTCCACTTTTGAGTGGTCATTGACCAGGGATTCCCAGGAGTCAGTGGGGAATGTTGCATTTTTTCAAGGCTTTAAGAAAATCCACGAACCATATCCTCTTTCTGTCTGGTAATGCCTTCCTGGGGCAGAGTGTTTGTTTCTACCATTCACCTATACACTAAGGGCAATTTACAGTTTGAATTTACCTACAGATCTGCATGTGCTTGGCATGTGGGAGGAAACTGGAGCACCCAGAGGAAAACGCACACAGTCACAGGGAGAACGTGCAAACTCCACACAGACAGTGCTTGAGGTCAGGATTGAACCAGGTTCTCTGGCACCATGAGGCAGCAGCTCTACTAGATGCACCACCGTGCCGGGTCCAGTCTTCATGGGTGAAATATCCAGAACTAATTTCATTTATCAATGACTGGTTTGCCTCAGAGTTAAAAAGCAAATGTTATTAAGCTGGTAAAGTGCAGAAATGATTTACAAGGATGTTGCCAGCACTCGAGAGACTGAGTTATCAGGAGAGGTTGGACAGGCTAGGACTTCTTTCCTTGGAGCATAGGAGACTGAGAGGTGGTCTTATAAAGGTGTATAAAATCGTGGGAGGCATAGATTGGGTGAATACATAGAGTCTTTTTCCCATGGTTGGGGAATCAAGGACTAGAGTTCATAGGTTTAAGGTGAGAGAAGAAAGATTTAATAGGATCTGGAGGGGCAACTCTTTTACACTGAGGGTGATAGGTTTATGGAATGAGCTGCCAGGGGAAGTGGTTGAGACATCTAAAATAAAAATATTTACAAGGCACTTGGACAGGTACATGAATAGGAAAGGTTTAGAAGGATATGGGCAAAATGAGGGCAAATGGGATTAGTTTGGATGGGCATCTGGTTGGAATGGACTAATTGGGTTGAAGGGCCTATTTCCATGCTGTTTAACTCTATGGACTCGATGACACCCTTATACAGAGGGTTTTCTTGTTGTCTCCCTTGCCACCTGCAATCCTTGCTCACACATCGCTGCTGGTTGCAGTCCACATGTACACAGGAGCTTAATAAATGTTCACATAAAAATTGTTGTCAGTCAAAGAACATGCCTGATCGCCAGTAAAAGTGCCTTCTTACTTAAAGTTTTAATGTCAGTGGCATCTGTGGAGCAGGTCAGCCTCAGGGTAATCTGCTCAGCAGTTTAATACTTCAATTCTGGCCATTCCAGATTCATTCCCTTCACTCAGCTATCTCGAGTGGATCATTGATTTAATCAGACTTCTGACATGTAGCCATCTGGTGAGGGTCTCTGGAGCTGCAGGAGGGTCCCAATACTGTGGCATGGACTGGGAAATAACTCAAGGCCATCACCACAATTTCCTGGAATATCCATCCGAGCCATGCCCTCTTCTCGGAGCTACCATCGGGCAGGAGGTACATGAAGTCCCACACCACCAGGTTCAAGAGCAGTTACTTCCCTTCAACCATTCAGTTCTTGAACCAATCTACACAACTCTAATAACTACTTCAGTATAGCAACACTATGACGACTTTGCACTACAATGGACTTTGTTTTTATTTGTTCTAATTGTGTTCTTTTTTTGTACAATTCTTGTATAATTTATATTTTTCTTGTGAATGTTGTGTCTCTGATGCTACATGCCTGTGATGCTGCTGCAAGTAAGTTTTTCATTGCACCTGTACATACATGTAATTGTGCATATGACAATAAACTTGACTTTGACTGTCCACATTACTGTGACAGATGTTGGCTGCAAATTATGATCCAGCTGTGATAGGGTTGGGTGGTGGCTGCAGCTGCAATTAGCTGCCACAGTGAACAGTCTGTCTGATGGGAGCCAGTGTTGTCAAGACTCTTCAGTGTGTTCTCTACGCCACAAAAGGCTTCTGGCTTATCCCTGTTCAGATGGTCTGATGGATCTTCCTCTAGTAACACTGTGTGGGTGTCATATTTCTAACATTGATAGTATAATAGTATAATTTCCTTGTCTTACATCATTTACATAAGAACCTAAGATAAGAGGAGCAGAAGTAGACTGTACAGCCCTTTAAATCTGCTTCACCATTCATCAAGATCATGGCTGATCTTCTACCTCAGCCACAGTTCCCTGCATTCTCCTCATATCCCTCAATTCCCTTAATCTTCAGAAATCAGGATATGAGTCAGTGGTTTGATAACATAGCTGCTGTTTGGGAGTTCAGTGCTCTTACCACTACCATGCTGGACAGACATGTTCCACACAGGAAGGTACCCCCAGGAACAAGAGGGATCATCAGTTATTCCCTGTTTAATTGCTCGTTGATTTTCACCGCCTCTCGCTACACATTTACAAGATTTTGGTGCTTTCTAGCATTCTTTAAAATTACTAGAGTCTGCAGGGAGTGTGTGCCAGGTGCTGAATAAATTTGCACTGGTTTCAAGACTTCTGCACAAACCAGCTGTTCCCAGCTATGTGTGCATTAGTAAGTATTGCCCTTGCATTGCAGCATTATTGAGGGCAAGCAGATTGCAAGCAGAGTAGGACATGTGACCAGGTTACAGGATGCAGAGGGCTCTCAGCAGGAGCTGATATCCACCCAGGGAGCAATTTCCCAATCTGAACATCTGTGAGGAGCAATGAGTGAGGCAGCTGCAGTTCAGGAAGCAAGGTGGTGTTGAAATCTGCTGCAAGCTTTGAGCAGGGCACAGACTGCATTTGCCAATGACTGTCAAAATGATTGGGGTCATGAGCTTTTACGTAAAGGGCTCCTTCCAGCAGCAGGTACAACTTGGGATGTTGCATCCTGCATGGGGGAGCTGGTTACATTCCATCCTTCCCTGTCAGAGTGGGTTGTAGCTTTTTGACAATGCCTGGCATCCCACAGTGCAGGATCCCATTGGCTGCACTGACATTGCTCTGCAGACACGGTGTACCCACACAGAGGTGTTGTGTAACAGAAGGAGATGCCAACCGCGCCCCCCCCCCCCCACTGCTAGTGATGCAAGTCACCGCCCCAAATCAGCAAGTCCACTTGCCCATCTGCAGTTGAGCCACTGTGGCAAAGGGTGGCTACTGGGCCGCTTGTCCTGGCTGCTGATGCACTAGCTGTTGGGATCCTGGTGTTGGAATGGCAGGTATTCAGCCTCCGCCATGTTGCCATGACAACTGTGCGATACTTGGCAGTGGCACTCTCAGGATATGGAGTGGGCAGCAGAGTGTCGTGCAGTCTCACTCCCCTGAGAGCACAGGGAGCAGGAGGAGGAGGTAGATGCAAAGGGAGCTTGTTCTGGTTGTGCTGTCCTCTGGCAGCAGACATGACCCCAGGCCCCCCACGACTTGCCTTCAGGCCCTGCCTGCCTGCTTACAATGCAAAAATAAAACACTGCACAAGTAAACACTCTCAACACTCAGGGTGTCAACTAATCAATGATAACCGATCTGGTGCTGGAAATCTGAAACATTATCTGAAAGCGCCGGATAACCTCAACAACTCGGGCAGGTCTATAGGTCTTCCCCTCAGCTCCGGCTTGGTCTTGTCCCTGGGGCTGACACACACAACATAAAGGACTCCTCCTACCCAACCTGCCCTCCCATGGTCACCTCTGCACCAGGCGGGCTCAAGGGCAGAAGCTCTGGCCGAGGCAGCAGGGGACTCCACTGAGCATGGTAGGTCAGAGAATGCCAACACCTGGAGAGGAGGAGCAGATCCTTCCACAGGTTAATACATCTAGTGTAATCTGCCACTGAATCCATTGAAATCAGCACTGTAGTGCAGCTGGTAGAGCCGCTGCCTCATGACCCAGGTTCAATCCTGACCTTGGCTGCTGTCTGCGTGTAGGTTGCACCTTCTTCCTGTGACTGTGTGAGTTTCCCCTGGGTGCTCTGGTTTCCTGCCACATCCCAAGGGCATGTAGATTGGTAGGTTACTTGGCTGCCATCAGTGTGTGTGGGTGAGTTGTAGAATCTTGGGGTGCGGTGCTGATGAGAATGTGGGGATAATAAAAAATAAGATTAATGTAGGATTCACGTAAATAGTTGATGGTCTGCATGGATTTGGTGGGCCAAAAGGCCTGTTTCTTTGCTTTATCTCTTGCTGACTATGACCAATCTGCTTTTTTTTCCAGAGGCCAACTGAACTGTGTGCTTCCATCTTTCTTTTGGAGGGCATACGCTTTCTTCCTTCTCTGTGGTCTATCTGTTGGTGAACCCCAGTCACATGTACTGCAGAGCAGGAGCAGGCAGCTCCACTGGGCCACGGGGAGTCTCACAGACGGCGATGCCATCCATAAACAACAGAGATGTGGGTAGGTGATTGATTTTCCTCCTGGACGTCACTTCAGTGATAAACAGGACGCGAGCTTTGCTGGGACTGTTAGCAAAACATTGACTGCTCGAGACAGGATGACAGGCTAACATCCTTTACTGTGACAAGCGGAGAAAATCAAGGAATGATATCGAGAAAGGAGTTTGGAGGTATCAGTAAATATATTCAAGTTTCATTGAGATGTTCAATGCATAGGAGACAGCTCCAAAGCTGTTCTCTTTGAATTCAAATATGATGTGACATTCTAAGAAATACAGGGTTTTGTTTAATAAGAGGATTCACCAGCACTCAATACTTCCTGAGTAAATCACAGGAGCACATGGATTACTGGACCTTTGATATTTATGGGTGGACTAGAATAGTTAATGGGTGAATCATGTTCTGAAAGTTTACTGTGCAGGCTAAGCAGCAAGCACAACCACTCTTCAAGGGAGCTTGCACAATTTACTCCAGTTAGTTGCTTCCCGGATAAAAGGCCAGCATTTATTGCCCATCTCTAATCGCCCTTGGGAAGATGATGGTGAGGCACCCTCTGGAACTGCTGCAGTCTTTCTGGTGAGCATCCTCCCACAATACTATTGGGGAGGGAGTTCTGGGCAACACTGAAGGAACAGAGATATATTTCCAAGCCAGGAGGGGAACAGGTGGTGGTGTTCCCCTGCACCTACTCCTCTTGTCCTTTTTTTTAATTCAAAATAAACTTTATTCATAATAAAAGACAAACTATATACAATTACAAAACAGTGCAAACCTTTACATTCTTGTACAGATCATTCATTAGTGTTACCTTTTTATGTATATATATAAAAAACACAGCACCGATGCCACACGTGTGGCTCCCTGGAAGCTACCCGGTCCCGTATTTACAATATTTAGGGGATTTCTCGCCTGTCCCTGCCCCTCCCTCTCCAGTGGCAGAAAAGTCCTAAACTGTAGTCCTTCCCCACTGAGCCTTTGCGTTGGCTGCACTCAGCTTCAGTGCGTCCCTCAGCACGTACTCATGCAGCCTGGAATGTGCCAGCCGGCAGCATTCCCCTACGGACATCTCACAGTGCTGGAAGGCCAACAAGTTTCGGGCAGACCAAAGAGCGTCTTTCACCGAGTTGATGACCTTCCTGCAGCAGTTGATGTCCGTCTCTGTGTGTGTCCCCGGGAACAGCCCGTAGATCAGAGAATCCTCTGTTACGCAGCTGCTGGGGATGAACCGTGACAAGGACCCTTCCATCTTTCACCACACCCTCCTCGCAAACCTACAGCCCGCAAAGAGGTGGGCGACTGTCTTGTCCCCAGCGCAGTCCTCCCGGGGGCAGCGCGCGCTGGGAGTGAGGATCCAACCATACAGGAAGGATCTGACTGGGAGGGCCCCTCTCACCGCCAGCCAAGCGAGGTCTTGGTGCTTGTTGGTGAGTTCTGGCGATGAGACATTCTGCCAGATGGTCTGGACAGTCTGCTCAGGGAACCACCCCACAGTATCCATTGAGTCCTTCTCCTGCAGTTCCTGTAGGGTGTTCCGTGCTGACCACTGCCTGATGGACTTGTGGTCAAAGGTGTTGGTCTGGAAGAACTTTTCCATGAAGGACAGGTAGCGCGGTGGCATCCAGCTGACTGGGACGTTGTGTGGCGACGGGGCCAGGCCCATCCTTCGCAACAGCAGGGACAGGTAGAACCTCGGTACGTAGTGACACTTGGTGCCCACATACTTGGGTTCCACGCACAGCCTGATGCAGCCACAGACGAAGGTGGTCATCAGGAGGAGGGTGACATTGGGGACACCTTTACCCCCATTGTCCAGGGACTTGTGCATGGTGACCTGTTGGACCCGCTCCACCTTGGATCCCCAGATGAACTGGAAGACTGCATGGGTGATTCCCAAGCCAGAGGAGTGAGGAACAGGCCACACCTGCGCCAAGTACAGCAGCCCTGAGAGCACCTCACACCTGATGACCAAGTTCTTCCCAGTTATCGATAGGGAGCACTGTTCCCACAGTCCCAGTTTCTGCTTCACCTTCCCAATCCGCTCCCACCAATTTTTGTTGCACACTCCAGCCCATCCGAACCAGATCCCCAGCACCTTCAGATAGTCAGGCCTGACGGTGAAGGGGACGATGGATCGGTCGGGCCAGTTGCCGAAGAGCATGGCCTCGCTGTTCGTGCGATTGACTCTGGCCCCTGATGCCAACTCAAACTGGTCGCAGATGCTGGTCGATCTGTGAACTGACCTTAAGTCCGAGAAGACGGCGATGTCGTCCATGTACAGGGAGGTTTTCACCTGGGTGACCTCACTGCCTGGCAACGTCACCCCTCTGATGCTCTCATCCTTCCTGATGGACTTGGCCAAGGGTTCTATACAGCACACGAACAAGACGGGAGAGAGGGCAGCCCTGCCTGACTCAAGACTTAATGGGGAAGCTGTCTGTTTCCCACCCATTGATTTGGACTGCACTACTGATATCTGTGTAGAGCAGTTGGATCCAATTCCCGATTCTCTCCCCAAAGCCCATATTGGAGAGCACGTCCAGCATGTACATGTGTGATACCCTGTCGAAGGCCTTCTCCTGGTCCAAGCTGACCAGGCAGATGTTCACCCCTCTGTCCTACACATAGGCGATGGTATCCCTGAGCAGCACAAGGCTGTCAAAGATCTTCCTGCCAGGTACAGCACAGGTTTGGTCCGGGTGGATCACCTGTTCCAGAGCAGACCTGACCCTGTTGGCGATGGCCTTGGACAGGATCTTATAGTCCACATTCAACAGTGAAATGGGTCTCCAATTTCTGATATCTGCCCTCTCCCCCTTCTGCTTGTAGATGAGGGTAATGGTGCCCTTCCTCATAGACTCTGACATACTGCCAGACAGAAGCATAGCATTGTACACTTCCAGCAGGTCCGGGCCCATCCAGTCCCACAGAGCAACGTACAACTCCACTGGTAAGCCGTCACTTCCGGGAGTTTTATTCGAATCAAAGGAACGGATGGAGCCAGTCATCTCCTCCAGGGTCAGTGGTTGGTCCAGACTCGCCCGCTTGCTGTCATCTAAGACCTCCGTGATAGAGGACAGGAAGTTCTGGGAGGTGGTGCTGTCTGTGGCCTTCTTGTCGTACAAACTGGCGTAGAAGGATCTGCAGATCCTTAATATGTCCATCTGTGAGGATGCTACTGAGCCGTCCTCTTCCTTAAGGCTGTGGATCACAGAGCTCCCCCTGTGCACCTTTTGGAATAAGAAACGTGAGCACATCTCATCCTGCTCCACGGAGCGAACCCTGGATCGGAAGATGATCTTGGAGGATTCGGAGGCGTGGAGCTGGGCTTGCCGGCTCTTTGCCTCTCGTAGTTCCTCCCTCACATCCACCCCCCTCGACTGCAGAAGGAGGGGTTGCTGCAGGTCTGTCTGGAGTTGGCACAGTTCCCTCTGACTCTGTCTTGCTTTCTGGACCCCCCTGCAGATGAAGAACCTCTTGACGTTCTCCTTTGTCGCTTCCCACCAGTGCACAGGGGAGTCAAAGAGGAGTTTCACGGTTCTCCAACCTATGTAATCCCTCTTTAGTTCCTCAATGCTCTCTGGGGTCAGCAGCTTGACGTTCAACTTCCATGTCCCCCTGCCTGCCTTCTGGTCCTCCTGTAGGTGACAGGAGGCCTGAAGGAGACAGTGGTCAGAGAAGAACACCGGCGTGACGTTGGTGGATCTGACCGCGATTGGCTCCGACACGAACAGGAAGTTGATCCAGGACCGGGCTGAGCCGTCCAACCTCGACCAGATGTATTGTGGCTGTGCTCCGCCTGCATGGGTGCTGAAGGCGTCGCGCAACTTGGCATCCTTTACCGTTTCTATCAGGAGTCTGGAGGTGCCGTCCAGTCTGCTGTCGGCACTGCCGGATCATCCAGCCGCATCGATGATGCAGTTGAAGTCACCGGCCAGAATGACCGGCCGGGACGTCGCCAGCAGCGGTGGGAGCTGCTGGAGGACAGCCAGCCGCTCGCTCCGCACGGGTGAGGAGTACACATTAATTAGCCGGAGCGGAGTGTTTTGGTACATCACATCTGCCACGAGGAGCTGCCCCCCCACCACCTCTCTGACCCCGGTGATTGAGAAGTCCCCCCCCGCATCAGAATCCCCAGGCCGGAAGCGCGACAATCATTGCCCCCTGACCATACCGACAGTCTGTGGGACCACCATCGCGGCCACCTCCGATAGTTGTGGAGGTGTGGTAGCCCGCACTCTTGTAAGAAAGTCACATCTGCCTTTGCCTTGGCGAGGAACTGCTCTTCACACTGCGCATGTTTAGAGATGCCAGTTTTATCTCCATGGCTCTTTTGGAGTTCAGTTCCAGTTACACAGTCCATTTTCATTTGTCCTGGGCCCTCATGCCCACAGCTTTGGTGACCTGCCTCACCGATTCCGGGCTCAGATATTGGGAGTGGTCTCCCCCTGGGTGTGGGGTCCCTTATGGCGAGGCTGATGGTGTCGCTGGGGGTGGATCCGACTGTGCCCCTGTTCCTTTCCCTGGTGGTTCAGTTTCTTTCCTCTCCCGGTGCTGGGTTGCATCAGATGCGGTGCTGCTCCTGGTCTCCCGGAGCTGGGGGGTGACAGCTTCTGTGCTGCTCCCGGTCTCCCAGAGCTGGGGGTCGGCAGGCAAGGTTGTTCTCTCACTTGTTCCTGTCTGTTGTTTCTCTTCCACGTTCTCTCCTCCATTTTGCCGCTTCCTCTGCCTCCGTCGTCGGCTTCTGCTGTTGCCTTCATCCTCCGACGAGGAGAGGTTACTGTTGCATTATTCTTTTCTTTCCAGTATCCTTGTTTTCTGTGGCCCGTTGTCTCTTGGGTGGTGTCTTTTGTGCCTTCTTCCTCTCCACAGTCTGCCATTCCCTTTCCTGTCCCTCCCCCACTCCCTCTTCCATTGACTCCTCCTCTTGGGGAGGGGGCGGGGAGTTCACGGCTGGGGGTTGGGAACTCGAGGCGGTCGGGCTATCCTCACCCTCCCTGGTCTCAGTCTCTTCTGAGGCCCCCGTGCTGGTGGGGGGTGTGTTAGTGTCCCCCGGCGTGTTGGTGCTGACACCCCCTCTTATTGCCTGTGCGTAGGTACAGGCCCGTTTTGGGCAGGCCTTGCAGAGGTGGCCTGCTTCCCCGCACAGGTTGCAACGTTTGCTTGCTTGACAGTCCTTTGTGTCGTGACCTTCCTGCTTGCAGTTCTTGCGGATGACTGCGCTGCACTGGGCCGCCACGTGTCCGGGTTTGCTGCAGTTGCGACACACCCTGGGTTGTCCCGTGTACACCATGTATCCACGGTTCCCTCCGATGGCAAACGCTGAGGGGGGGGGGGGGGGGTGAATGATGGATCCATTTATGTCAACTCTCAACTTGACCTTCACCTGGCACTTGCTGGTCCAGATCCCAAACAGGTCCTTGATGTCGACGCAGCTTCCTGCTCCGTCAACGTACCGAGCCAGGAAGGTGAGGACATCCACCATGGGCACATGTGGGTTAAACATGTGCACCGTTACCACACGTTCCTTCTGGGTGGGGAGGGTGAAGAGAGGCTGCACCTTCAGCAGTGACAGTGGAGCTTCGTTCCCCTTTTCCCGAAAGTCCTCCAGCAGCTTCTGCCATCCCGCCAGGTGCTTGAAAGTAACGTCGAAGTACCCGTTACCCCTGAAGTCCTGGAGGCAGTAGATGTCCTTCACCCCAAACTTGCACATATCCAGCAAGACCTTTCTGATGAAGAGCTCCCTTGTGAAAGGGTTCCCATCGCTGAGGTTCTTCACCATCACTCTGACAGTATTGCGGATTCCTCCTCCCGAGGTGCTCGTCGCTGCCGTCATCCTGATGTGGTTGCTGAACAGAGGAGTTAGACTGGTTTCCCAGTCAGCATTAGGATCCTTCTCTGTCTCAGCAGGTTAAGCTCTCATCAGGCGGCTGCTTGATTGCAAAGAGTCCTCGATATCTTCTCTTCAATGTTGGTGTCTGCAGAGATCTGCCACGATCCACCACAAATTCTACTCCCCTTGTCCTTCTTACAGTAGAGGTTGTGGACTTGGGAGGTGCTGTTGGAGTAGCCTGTGCAGTGCATTTTGCAGATGTACACACTGCAGCCACTGTACACCTGTGGTGGAAGGAATGAAATTTCAGGCTAATGGTCAGGGTGCCAATCAAGCATTGCGCTGGCTACTCTGAGCTTCGAGAGAGTTGTTGAGCTACACTCATCCACGCAAGTGGAGAGGATTTCATCTGACTCCTTACTGGTGCCTTGTAGGTGGTGGAAACATTTGTGATGTCAGTAGGTGAGTCACTCACCGCAAACACCCAGTCCAACCTGCTCTTGCAGCCATGGTATTTATGTCCAGTTTCTGGTCAGTGGTGAAACCGCACCCCCCCCCCCCCCCTCAGATGTTGATGGAGGGTTTCTACTCACATCCCAAAGACATGTGAGTTGGTAGGTTAATTGGCCACTATAAATTTCCCCTAGTGTGTAGGTGAGGGGTAGAATCTAGGGGGAGTTGAAGGGAATGTGTGGGGAGAACGGATTACAGGGAAAGTTAGTGGGGATTGGGATCGCTCTGTGAGCCAGTATTGACTCGATGGGCCAAAATGGCCTCTTTCTATGTTATAAGGAAATATAGATGTGGAAAATGGAAAATATGGAATATTCTCTGCTTTCGATCAGGCATACTGTTTGAATTAAGTGGCCAAGAAATTCTTTCACTTGGTGTAACATTTTTCTGCTCTTTGCATGTGACACACGTATAAACACATTACCAGGCAGGTGCAGTGCCATCAATGCTTAACCTGCATTGTGTGTGTGAAACCCTTCCAACATTTACTTGGTCTTTGAGCTCCCTAGGCCTTATCTGGAAGGTTGACGCCTACTTTGGTGATAGTCAAAAGCCTAGTCCTGACTCCCTCCCTCCTTCGCTGGACCAATTATTGCCACCGCCCTCATCAATTATCTCCTCAGCACCGTTCCAGTAATCTCTCCTGAATCATGTCCCCCTGATCATCCTCTCCTTCCCATTCCCCACAATCCACTCTTCACCTCCCCACCAGAGTCTTGCCCGCCAGTCAAATGTCCCCTGCCCACCAATGCACCTCCATGACCCCCTGCACCCCATAATGTTGGAGATAACAGAGGGAGGGGTTTTGTGAGTGCTTGTGCCTCTTCTACCATGCTCAGTACCGTGGGTCTTCTGCCCACGGTACTGAATGCTGGAGCCCAGAAATGCATGGCCAGATTCTGTTCTAACTCCATCTACAAGTTTGCAGATGACACCACCGTAGTAGGCCGTATCTCAAATAATGATGAGTCAGAGTACAGGAAGGAGATAGAGAGCTTAGTGACATGGTGTCATGACAACAACCTTTCCCTCAACGTCAACGAAACAAAAGAACTGGTCACTGACTCCAGGAAGGGGGCGGAGTACATGCTCCTGTTTACATCAACAGTGCTGACGTCGAGAGGGCTGAGAGCTTCAAGTTCCTAGGAGTGAACATCACCAATAGCCTGTCCTGGTCCAACCACGTAGATGCCATGGCCAAGAAAGCTCACCAGCACCTCTACTTCCTCAGCAGGCTAAAGAAATTTGGCATGTCCCCATCAACCCTCACCAATTTTTATTGATGCACCATAGAAAGCATCCTATCCAGATGCATCAAGGCTTGGTATGGCAACTGCTCTGCCTGTGACCGCAAGAAACTGCAGAGAGTTGTGGACACAGCTTAGCACATCACAGAAACCAGCCTCCCCTCCATGGACTCTGTCTACACTTCTTGCTGCCTCGGTAAAGCAGCCAACATAATCAAAAACCCCACCCACCCCAGACATTCTTTGTTCTCCCACCTCCCATTGGGCAGAAGATACAAAAGCCTGAAAGCACGTACTACCAGGCTCAAGGACAGCTTCTATCCCGCTGTTATAAGACTATTGAATGGTTCCCTAGTATGATAAGATGGACTCTTGACCTCACATTTACCTTGTTATGACCTCGCACCTTATTGTCTGTCTGCACTGCACTTTCTCTGTAGCTGTGACACTTTATTCTGCATTCTGTTATTGTTTTATCTTGTACTACCTCAATGCACTGTTGTAATGAATTGATCTGCATGAACGGTATGCAAGACAAATTTTTCACTGTACCTCAGTACATGTAACAATAACAAACCAATTTACCAAATGACATTGACCACCTCTCCTGATTCATAGAGCACCTCTTCAACAGGGAAGAATTTCTAGCCCGATGTGTCCAGTCTTGATTTTCTAACCCCTTCTTACTTTGATATAACATAGTTTATTGAATATTACAGTCATAGAGCCATAGAAAGTGGAGCACAGAAACAGGCCCTTCATCCTACCAAGTCCACACTGACAATCAACCACCCATTTACACTAAGCCTACCCTTGCCCATTTTATTCTCCCCACATACTCATCAACCCCATTAGACTTTACCCCTCTCCTACACACTCGGAGCAATTTACAGTGGCCAATTAACTGACCTATCTGCATGTTCTTGGGATGTGGGACAAAGCCAGAGCACCCGGGGCAAACCCACACAGTCACAGGAAGAACATGCGAACTCCACACAGACAGCACCTGAGGTCAGGATTGAATCTGAGTGCTGGAACTGTGAGGCAGCGGCTCTACCAGCTGCACTGCTGTGTCAGGTTTTGAGATTCACTTTTTCTATCTGTGATGAGATTGAAGAAGCTGCGAATATAAAATCTGCATCACAGGCTAAGTTTAAGGCTGTGTATGTGGGTTAAGGGCTGGGGGGAGAGTTATCTCTGAGCAACATATTATTGGTAGTCAGTCGGATCAGTGACTCCAAGTAATGACCAAACCAACATCTTTAAGAGATACCAACACGAGAACCAGTCAATAACTATGGAAGAGCAATGGTGTGTAAGTCATTCCTTACACATCAGTTGTGGTTTCCCACTTCAGCCAGAAGCTGAGAATGTCTAAAAGCAACAAGGAGAAGATATCCCAGCATTAAGCCAACAACTAAATGGTTTTTGCTATCAACCAACTTAAATTTGCTGAGTAGAAGTTGGCCTATCAAGGAAGTGGAGTGAAGCAATTGCCCCCAGAGTATTGCCTACCTGCCTCTGGTGTCCAGTCATGCTATGATTCCCAATTATACTGCAACTGCAACATCAACTGTATTTGAAGCCACTTCAGACCAATGCGACACTTCCTCTGTATGTTCTGCTTTAGACTAAATGTTACCATACTAACTGCTTTTTAAAGCTAGCTATGATGGTATTGTTCAGAGATGTTGAATTCTTTCCACTTTGATCCTTCTCTCTCTGCTGGTAATCATTGTTAAAGATTTTGGTGTTATTTCCCTTGTCTCTTAATTAATATAACCCCATTATCCCCCACCCTCTATCCCCTCCGACTTTCCTACCATTCCTCTCTTTCACCTCTTCACTGTCCCCACTAATAATGTTTACATTTTCTTGTTAAAGAGCCTCACGTGAAAGGCAGATGGGGCTCCAATGGTGCATTTATTTACAGAGCAGAATTAAACCTCACCGCATGCAATCTTCATAATCAGCTTGGTTCTGAGCCAGTGGCACATCCCGGATACACTGGGGGCTGGTTTGCAGCTGCAACAGGCTCCTAGCCACAATGAGCACAGATTAAGCCAATCTCCTCAAGCTATGATCATTGATGAGATCTATAACGACATTAGCCCTCATAATTTCACCAGATATTCATGTGGGATCAAAGCAGCTTTTGGAATGGTACTTACACAGACCAAGATCAAAAGAAAAGGCTCCTCGATCTGCATTTTAAATTTGACTCATTTGCAATTCCCGCAAAGTGACATTTCCAAACTCTAAACTGAGGCTGAAGGGCTTTAATTGCTTTGTGAAAGCGCAGGTGTCTGTAATTTTGCCTCAGTACATTTGTTTGAGGTTGGTGTTAGCAATATTTCTCATTAAATTGACATTGTTGCAATGTAAGGCTAAAAGTAGCAAAGTTTTGTTTTAGGTTTTATCCACAATTTCAAAGTAGCTGCACTTCTCACAGTCCTGACCTGTCCACTGCTTGTGCACTTTGAACTTCTGCTGTTAAAGAGTCATAGAGCACGGAAGCAGGCTATTCCAGCCCACAACGTCCACACTGACCAGGGGCACCCACCCATATTAATCCCATCTTCCAGCACTTCCATAGCCTTCAGTGCTGAGGCAATTCAAGTGCTTGTTAAATACTGTCAATTACTCTACTTCCACCACCCCCTCAGGCAGCGTGTTCGAGCTACTCACCATTCTCTGGGTGAAAAAGGCCCCCCTCAGATCCCCTCTAAATCTCTTACCCCTTACCCTAAATCTATGTCCTCTAGTATTATGTACCTGTGAGATAGGCAAGAGTATCCTGCAGTCTACCCTATCTATAGCCCTCATGGTTTTATATACCTCAGTCATGTCCCCTCTCAATCTCCTCTGCTCCAGGGAAAACAGACCCAGCTTCTCCCGTCCATTCTCATCACTGAAACACTCTGTCCCAGCCAACATCCTGATAAATGGCCTCTGCACCCTCACCAGCACTATCACCTACCTTCCTATAGGGTGGTGATCATAACTGCATGCAGTACTTCAGCTGAGATCTGACCAATGTTTTATAAAATTGGAGCAGTACCTCCCTGTTATTGTATTCAGTGCCCCAACTAATGAAGACCAGCTTCCCACATGCCTTCTCAACCATGTTATCTACCTGCACTGTCACCTTCCAGGATCTTTGGACTTGTACACCAAGGTCCCTCTGTTCCTTAATACTCCCTAAGATCCTACCATTCATGGTGCATGATGTAGCCTCAGTAGTACTCCCAAAATGTATCTTCTGCCTGTTCCTTTCCGATGGAGGGAAGGTTTGTTTGGGAGCTTCATCTGAGAGCACAGCAGAAGCTTAGGGAAGTTCAGTGGGCTGCACAATGACGCAACTAGTAAAGATGCTACCTCGCAGCACCAGAGACCCGGGTTCGATCCTGACCATGGGTGCTCTCTGTGGAGTTTTCATGTTCTTACTGTAAGCAAGTGGTTTTCCTCTGGGTGCTCCTGTTTCGTCCCACATCCCAGGTTGATAGGTGAATTGGTCACTGTAAATTGCTCCTACGGTTTTATACCAAGGTAGAATCTGGGGGAAGTTGATGAGAATGTGAGGCGAATAAAAAATGATTAATATAGGATTAGTGTAAATGGGTGGTTGATGGTTGGCATGTACTAGGTGAGCTGAAGGGCCTGTTTCTGTGCTATCTCTCCATGATTTCATGATTATCAAAGATCTTGTTTGGGCTGGAGGTGGTTCCAGTGACTGAAAGCTGAGGTTGTGCAGGGATATGAAAGCAAAGGTGGGAATTAAAGTTCAGTTATTACTGGACAAACAACCAGTGTAAATCAGAGGGTGCATCACTTGGGGTAACAGGACTGGGTAAAAGCGAGAATGATCAGGATATACATTGAGCATTTAACTGATATTATCTATTTTGCACTTCTCAAAAGACCCTGATAAAGGGAAAATAAAAGAGGAAACAATGGCTCCTTTAATCTTCAACGATATTGAGCCAGGTCTGGGAACATCCTAACTCGCAAAACAGGAAAATGCTTCATACTGGCCATATTTCTGTTAGTCCCCAACAGAAGATAGTTCAACTTCAAAGCCAATTTAAACCTGTACACGGAAGCTCTTGTCCTGTAAATGTTTTTCTAAGGAATTATTTTGCATACATGCCTGTCAGAATAATTCAACATTGACAGCTAGAAATACAATAGTGAGAGATGTCTCCAGACTGCAGAAATTAAAGTGTTTTTACAGTTTGAGACAGTATCTAGCCTGCATTGAGATGAGAGAAAGGCTTAGAGCAGGAAAGCTTTCACATCATTTTGGAAATTGGAACCTTTCAGGAGTAGCTCCCCAAACAGTCATCAACAGTCAAAAAAAAACAATGCATCTGACAGCAGAATATTGTGAAAGGTTCAGTGTGTTGGCAACTCATTAGAACAGGAACATGCATAGTGAATATAAAGCTGCAATGTACACTTCAAACATATATTCTGAATGTATATCATGAATCTACACAGCAAGCATAAATTGTGAATGCAGAACAAGGACAGATACTGTGAGTTCTGTGAACATATGTTGCAAAAATCTATTGTGACTATATACTGTAAAAATATGAATCTACACTACAAGCATAGCTCTGAATACATCTCACAACAGATGCTGTGAGTCGATGTAATACTCTATGAACGTATGTTGCAAACATCTATTGTGATTATACACTAAGTATATATCATGAATCTACTCTACAAGCATAGACTCTGTTTATATATCACAAACAGATAGTGAATCAATACTGTAATATATACAGTAAATATTCAGCACTGCAATCACGTACCAGAAACAGGTACCATTAGTTGACACAATAAACTGTGATGTCATAAACATATATTGTATATTGAATATACACAGTGGATATATATTGTAAATATACAATGAATTGTGAATATGAACTCTGCCTATCTACTATACTAGCTGTGAATATGTATTGTATATCTGAACTGTGATTTGCAATGCAAAAGTACATTCTGAGAAGGTATTCTGAGAGTACATTCTGCATGTAATGCAAACATAGTTTGTCAATACATTTTTTAACAGAATCAAGCTTTATGAAATGGGAGAAAATGTAAAAGAAGCTTAGATCATTGCTTAAAAAAAGGACATCACTTTCATTTTATAATAAGAACTCTGAACTACCCAAGGCCTAATTGTCCTGGTATCTCAGCAATGTTAGCAACCCCCTAATATAAATAGTTACTCTTGTTTTTGTTCAGATATGGATTAGGAACAAGAACCATGAACATTGCATCACCTTATGACTGGAGCAAGGCTTTGTCGAAAGGCCAACACATCAGTGCTGCCAATGTGCAGCAGTTGTGCCTTGTTTAGTCCTGGATGCTGTCCCTTTAAATGATGAACACAATGCCAGCTGAGATTGTATATGTGGCTGAGATTATCCCTGTCACCCTGGTGAGAGGTTTTAGAGCGAGTTTAGCATCCCAGCTTCAAATCTGTATGCACTTTGTGATTAGCTCCATTGTGAACTTGACAGCATGTTATACTTTGATGCAGGCTGCCAGTGTAAATCCCTGACAAGCAGGTCAGGAGCTATGAAAAGAAGTTTCAGTCTGCAATTCAGCTGACTCCATTATATCTTCCTACCCTTTCCCACTTTTGGGCTTCTCCTGCCCCTTCCCTTCCTGTCATTCAGTCACTGTACCTCTCATCTTATTCCACTACTCATTCCATCATTCCTTCAATCTCATCCAAGCTTCCAATCTCTCTCAACCATCCGTGAATTATAAAATGTACTGGAATTCCAGCTTCACTTACCCCTGTATCAACTCACCCGTTACCTGACTTTCAAACATTGCTGGTTGTTGAGTGGATTGGACAGGAAATAAATCTTTGAAGTGAGGCACTCTGGTGCATTATTTCATCTCCTCAGCTCTTTGGGATCAGGAACAATACACAAGATGCCGGAGGAACTGACTGGATGACTGAACTCGTCCAGTCAGTCCAGACAAAGGGATTTGACCTGAAACCTCGACTGTCCTTTTCTCTCCACAGATGCTACCTGACCATAAGACATAGGAGCAAAATTAGGCCATTCAACCCATTGAGTCTGCTCCGCCATTCAATCATGGTTGATTTTTTTCTTAAACCCATTCTCCCGCCTTCTCCCCGTAAGACTTAACCCCCCCTTACCAATCAAGAACCTATCAATCCCTGTCTTAAATATAGCCAGTGACTCGGCCTCCACTGACCTCTGTGGCAATGAATTCCACAGATTCACCACCATCTGGTTGAAGAAATTCCTCCTCATCTCAGTTTTAAAGGGACATACCTTTATTCTGAGGCTGTGCTCTTGGATCCTAGACTCTCCTACTAATGGAAACATCCTCTCCACATCCATACTATCCAGGCCTTTCAGCATCCATTAGGTTTCAATGAGAGCCCCTCTCATCCTTCTAACCCGCTAAGTTCCTCCACCACCTTATGTGTTGTTCCACATTCCAGCATCTGCAGTCTCTTGTGTCTCTGGGATCAGGAACTCTGGTTCTGCCTCCCATAGTAATGTCATGGGGCTACCAGCTGTCCCTGCCTCCTGATTGTTGGAAGATTCCTGAGTGGGGTGATGAGTTTTCCCATCTTTTGCTTCCAGCAATCAGCAGACTGTAAAAGGGACTGTGCATTTTCATCTTACAATAAGAATATTTGTTACTCCGACCATTGCTATCATACCTGAGACTTTCAATGAGTGCCCAGTCCCCTCATTGGGGGAGCTAGAGGAGAAAGTGAGAATCAAGGTAATTCTGTGGTGAGATGCATCACCTTTCAGAGCAGACGTTGCTTGGAACTCTGTGGAATTTACTGCACAACAACAAGCCATCTGACCATCACCCCAGATGGATTCATGCTCCACCCCCATCTCACCTTTCCTTTCTGCCTCCCTTGTGTTCAGTTATTTTCTCCCTAAATGCATCTATTTGACCCAACTCCTTGCTCTGGGATTGAGATCCACTGCCCCCCCCCCCCACTCCTTGCTGGATTTATTAATGATTCTTTTTCCCTGTTTTTGGAATCCCTCACAATTTATGGACCAAAGATGGTGAGGGGTACACT
This sequence comes from Pristis pectinata, assembly GCF_009764475.1. Taxonomy (NCBI): domain Eukaryota; kingdom Metazoa; phylum Chordata; class Chondrichthyes; order Rhinopristiformes; family Pristidae; genus Pristis; species Pristis pectinata. The sequence continues at coordinate 64,827,272 of NC_067408.1, read as the reverse complement.
GATGTTGTAAATCGTGACTTTGGGCTGCTATGAATTGACACTGATTTAGTTCTGCAAATCCTCATTAATCATATCCTCATCAACAGTGGAATCTTTATTAAAGATTCAAATAAAAGGTTGAAATATCTTTGAAGTATTAGTAGGTTCATTATATTCAATGTCAGACCTTGGATAATGGAGAATCTATGCAGACTATTAATGTGCCAGATCATTAATTTCAAATGTACTTGGTGACTGCTAATGCAGAAAGTAGCACCTAAGAATTTACAAGGCTTTGGGAAACATAGCTACCAAACTGATTATGGAGAATACAAGAATCACTGCTGCAATCCCATTTACTTAATACCAAGATATTGGTCTGGATTTTAATCAGAAGCTGTGCTCCTGCAGAGCAGGGGTGTGGGTAAGGGTTGATGATGTGAGATTAGGAAAATGGAAGAAAAGAGTCATGCAGAATGTAACCGCAGTGTTCTTGTAGGTGGGGTTCCCACTGACAATCAATGTGATGTTCAGGCAGGGGGACCATTGGACAGGAAGCCTGCTTTAGCAGGCAAAGCCCACAGGAACAGGGAGGTGGTTGTGGGGGAGGCAGGGGGCAGTGGTTGGAAGTTACAGTGATGGGTGGGTGCAGGGTTATATGCTGAAGAAGGTTATGGGGATAGGAAAGGGCTGAACCCACGTGCTGGATAATTGCCATCACTTGATATGCAGTCAGTGAAGAGTGATTTCTTGGGTTGTGGGAGGATATAGAAGGTCTGGTCTGCAGGCAGAAAAGTGACAAATGGAATTTAATCCAGGGAAGTGTGAGGTGATACATTTGGAGAGGTGCAACACGACAAGGAAACGTAACAAGAACGTAAGAATAAGAAGCAGGAGGAGGCCATTTGTCCCTTCGAGCTTGCTTTGCCATTCATCAAGATCGTGGGTGATCATATACCTCAGTGGCACCTTCCTTCCCTATCCCCATATCCATTGATTCCCTTTATACCGGAAATATATCCATCTCTGTTTTGAATGAACTCAATGACTGAGCCTCTTGGGTAGAGAAAGCTAAAGATTCACACCATTTGCATGGAAAAACTTCTCAATGTTTAAATCTAAACGGCCTACCCGTAATATTGAGACTGTGACCCTGATCCAAGACTACTCAGCTTGGGGGATCTTCCTCACTACATCCAGCCTGTTGAGTCCTGTAAGAATTTTGTAAGTTTCAATGAGGTCACCTCTTATTCTTCTAAATTCTGGAGATCACAGCCTAAGTCTACTCAGTCTCTCCTTGTATGGCTAACCCACCATACCTTGAACTAGCTCTTCACTTAAGAGTTGAATGGAAAGGTAGATTAGGTGGTTAAAAAAATACATGAAATTGTTACCTTTCTTGCCTGAAACACAGTGTTTAGGTACAGGTAGGTTATGCTAGAAGTGTACACAACACCAGTTAGATACAGGTTACAATTGAGCACTGCATACAGTTCTGGTCACCACATTACCACAGTGGCATTCATGTGGCATTTGAGAGGCTTTTATATAGGCACATGAGTAAGCAGGGAATGGAGGGATATGGATCATGTCCAGGCAGAAGGGATTAGTTTAACTTGGCATCGTGTTTGTCACAGACATCGTGGGCTGAAGGGCCTGTTCCTGTGCTGTACTGTTCCATGTTCTATCACAGGGAAGACGTGATTGTAATGGAGAGAGTGCAGAGAAGGTTTACGAGGATATTGCCAGGACTGGACAATTGTAGCTATGAGGAAAGATTGGAGAGGCTGGGATTGTTTTCTTTAACAGAGGGTGTTGAGCAGAGACTTAACTGAGGTGCATAAAATTATGAGGGGCCTGGAGAGAGTTAATAGGAAGGACCTCTTTCCCTTAACAGTGGGGCATGGATTTGAAGTAATTCGTAGAAGGATTAGAGGGGAGATGGGGAAAGATCCTTCTTATGCAGAAAGTGGTGGGGATCTGGAACTCACTCCCTGAGAGGGTGATTGATGCAGAAACCCTCCCCACAGTTGAACTCTACTTGGAGGTGTATTTGAAGCGCTGTGACCAGCAGGGCTACAGACCTCAGGCAAGAAGGTGGGATTAGGCTGGATGGCTCCTTTTCAACTGGCATAGTCATGGGCCAAATGGCCTCTTTCTCTGTTAAATTTTTGAGAGTTAGGTCAGGCCCCTTTGCTGTTTTATTTGGGAAGGTGGAGAGGGAGAGAATCTAAGAGGGTAGAAGCGCTTAAAAAGCTATTGCACCCTGAAAAGAGGCAGCATTACATTTTCTGGAGCCCAGCACACTGATAGTTACAGACACCCCTGGTCAGTAAGCTGGGATGCAAGAGGAGCTCATCCAGGAATAACACTACACTTCCAAGAGTTGTCCCTCTATAACAGGAATACAGATGCCTGGCAAAATGCTAACAAACACAGCCACTGAAATAGTCTCCCATGGCAACTCATAGGCAAGGGGCCAATTTATTCCAATGGATTACTTAGATAAATACAAAATTCAGCAGACGCTGGAACTCTTACATTGAAATGCAGGAAGTATTCAGGGGATTGAGCAGAGGGTTTTTGACAGAACTGGGAGAAATTAGAGATTCAACTATTTAGAAGGGGGGAAATCCACATGGGGTGAATGTGCAGGCTCCACATAGACAGCAGCAGAGGTCAGGATTAAATCTGGGTCACTGGAGCTGTGAGGCAGCAGCACTACCTGTGTGCCACTGTTGCCTGGCAAATGTAATAAATGTTACGTTTTCAAAGGGGGTAAACAGACTGACAGCCTGGGAGTAAAATATACAGAGCTTTGCTGATGACAGGGCAAGTTGAGAAGATTGTTCGAAATGGATATGAGATGCTTGTGTCATCACCAATTAACTGGACTTGCTCAAATACAAGCCACCGCAGACTCGAGACTGATCAGTCACCGAGGCTCAACTCTGGTTTCCTGTACCGTGAAGCTAAATGTTGGCCATCTCAGCAGAACCTCCAAGAAACTGTTGTTGCAGATTAACTGGACTCTGACAACTTGCATTTGTTTCTCAATCACACTTTATTTACTTGTGCACAAGGAGAACAGTCCAGCACCTGTCACCAAACTATTCTAAAATTTTAGAAAAGAAAAGGATGGTCTTTTCTTAAAAAAAACAGCTATTGACCAATTAAAATCTTTGGGTACCTTAGAATCCCTCATTTGCATACATAAAATACCAATCATGTTCCATTAATATAGGTGTTAATGGCCAATAATACCTTCGAGTTAAAGTAATTGTCCAATAGTTAGTGTGTGCCTTGCAATTCTGTTTGCATCCTTCTCTTGGTAGCCCTGGTAACCTCTGCTCCCACACTGTACAAAGAGGAGCTCTGCTCTCAAGGACCTTGCTCAGCACAGGTGACTGCAGACTGTCTGCAAACCATCTCTGCCTGCACACTATCTTAACCCTTGCCTTGCCAGTGTCCACACTTTCCCCTCCCCCTTTTGTCCTGTAAAAGACGAGACAAATTTTTATAGAGTTTTAATAGCACAGGGTTTCTGGTACTCTGATGACTTCATCAGGGTGGTTCGCTGTTGGATCACGATGGAGGCGGCTGCTCTGTGGGTCATCACCCCACAGAGCGATCTCAGGCAAGATATTAAATATGAATACCACAACCAGCAGAAATAAGGCCCCAAGTATCCATTGTATGGTGGAGCTGCCCCAACCTCCCAACAGGGAATGGAGCCAGTTAAAGGGCCCCCAAGGTGACAATGGGGTCTTATGTAACTCCTGCCCAATCTTTCTGACCTCATCAGCCTCTTTCTGGATGTGTGCAGCCAAATCAGTGATTTTTCAGAGTCAGGAATACATACAACATTCCCAACTGATAATGGCACAAGTACTGCCTTCCTCAGCCAGCATGAAGTTTAACTAACGCTAACCAGTTCTGGATGGTCACAGTGCGAATTGCTACCATCTCAGCTGTAATGTCCTTCATGTCCTGGCTTGTGTCATTTAGTGCCCGGGACCATCTCATTGGCTAATCTTTCCATGGCAGAAGCCATATTGATGCTTTTGCGAGCTAGTCTTGCAGGGCCCCAGAATGGGGCTGCCATTATCCAGAAGCATTCAGCCTCTATGACAGCCCTTTGACAGCAGCCCTGCACAGCTGGATGCAGAGAAAGCAACTGTGGGTGGCGCACATGTGATATTATGTAAGCCAAATAGCAATAGCCTTTCTATCCTGTAGGCAACTATGGGTACACCTTGATGCTGCAAACCCAGTATGTCCTGTTAAGGATTGGGGTGGTGCAGTAGCTTGTGTTTTATTGGATCTACATGTGCTAGTTCCCACCTAGGTAGTATCTTCCCATTGGCAGGTGCATTCTTTGCCTCTCCTTCACCCCATCAGGGTTAGAGAGGGTGGTGCTAGGGTCCTGTTATACGAAGGCAAAGGATGGCACCTACACGCTGGGAGATAGTATACATCTTTCCTTCAGAATGCAGTCCAATGCCCCAACCTTGCTTCCCAATACTACCAGTCTTGGGTCTTCCTGATTCTTTCCTAGTTCCCTTCCCAACCACTAGGTACCACTGTTTTCCTAGTCCTGCTGTTGAAATGGTTCCAAGCTTCCACTCAGAAAATAAGGGATGGGATCAAAGGGAACACCCCCTGCTGAATGCATGGGTCTGCTAGAACATACTCAACAACTTGACTGATCGGAATGCAGAGCATACTCATAAGATGTAGAAAAGTGCTGTTCTGTACTTAACCGAAGGATGAGCACCCAGAATATCCACAATCCAAGACACAATGTCTAAAAACCACAAACGATAGTCATCAAATACTTCATTTAGTTAGTTCTTGTCCTCAGGGTCTTCTTTGCCACCAGTTCCCTGGTCCAGTGGCACAGCAGGTTTGGATATGCTATGTGTGGACCCCCAAGTCGGTTTCCCTTGGAGCTTCCCACCAGTGTGCATGGTCAGCAACACTTGATAGGCACCTTCCCACTGGGGTTCAAGGCAAATTTTCCATTGATACAATTCCACAAGATGGACTATGACCTCACGATCTACCTTGTGACCTTGCACCTTATTGCACTGCACTTTCTCTGTAGCTGTGACACTTTACTCTGTACTGTTATTGTTCGCTCTGTACTAACATCATGTAACTCCACTGTGTAATGAATTGACCTGTACAATTGGTATGCAAGACAAGTTTTTCACTGTACCTCAGTACAAGTGACAATAATAAACCAATACAAGTACCCAAACTCCTGGCTGGTAGGTATGGTACTGTAGTCATCACAGCCTTCTGGGTTTCAATTACCTGTTGATGGAAACTTGAGTTCACATTAGTGTCATACAATACTGCAACATGCTTTCACTCATGGTATGGATATCCATCTGTTTGACAGAAAGGGGAGGCACGACTGGTAAGTGCATGGGATGTCCCAATACTGTCTCATGTGGAGGTAGGCCCATTATGCAGTTTGAAGCACAGCACATTGTGATAAGGGCCAGGGGAAGTGCCTCTGGCCATTCCAGTCCTGTTTCCTAGCATAACTGAGCCAGTCTGTTTTTCAGGATTCTGTCACTCCACTGCCCCATTTGATTGTGGGTGGTATGGGCAAGTGAAGTGGTATTCACACTTCAAAGTGTTGTCACTTGGTATCTTCTCAAGGATTCCAAACCTAGGAATTAATTCTTGTAATGAATGTTTAGCAACAATTACAGCATCATTGCTACATGTTGGATAGGCTTCTACCCATTGGGAAAACAAAGTACATAATCATAACCCATACATTTAGGTAATTGTATGAAGTCTATAGATTTTTTCTGTCTCTGATGCATCACACTATAAATGTATGAGTTCATCAGAGTTCAGGAAGGGGTTGGCCATCTGAACAAAATGGGGAACCACATGCCCGTATGACTCTGCTGCTGCTGCAAAATCAGCTCATTTATTATCTTTAGATTCTTCATCATTTCCATTAGTATCAGCCTTACATTTAATAACAGCAATCGCAGAAGACAATTGAATAGCAGCAAGGAGATTGGCAATTAATTCACCGTGCCGTTCTGGGGTTCCCGAAGAGGTGAAAAACCTACAGGGTCTCTGGTGCTTGGGTGAGTAAAGTCAGTGATATCATTGTTCTGTGATGTAGAAAGGTTCAAAACACGGTGTTTGAAATTGGTGGGATAAGACAGATTTGCTGTGTATGAAGACAACTACCTTGGAAAAGAGAGGGTTCCTTCTGGCTTAGTATGGATAGCCTCTGGTGGCCCGCATAGAAGATGGTAAACCATTAGGCAACATTTGGAAAAGTGGGTCTGCATCAGGTAGTAGTTTCATAGCAGCAGCAATGCCTTCAGGACCCACACAGAGGGCAATATTAGTAAGAGAGATGGACTTACTGTGGCTGTCTCACAATAGTTGTCTCACAGATTCTTCATACAAATGGCCTGGACCCTCTGCAGAATTGTGTGTTGTACATTGGATATGCCACATGTGCATGCCACTCAGAAGTCACGTACGAGTATTTTCCTACCACTATGTGGGCTTCGGGGAGTTGCAGCAGTTGTTTAACTGTGGGTAATGCTCCTGTAGACAAAGATTTGTTAGTCAACTTCCACCACCAAATTTTGGGTTTTACCCGAGCAGACTCTTCTAACAAGGCAGACAGTTGGTTATACAGTTTCTGGTACTTCGAGTTATACTCCATCAGGGGAACATACCAACATACAACCTAGCTTGTAAAAGAGATCCCGACCCAAATTAGCTGGAGGGTTCTGTGTTATAAGAAACTGATGTTCCCTTGGTGTCCCTGAAGCTGATAATTAACCTTCCGAGAAACAGGTAAAGGCTGTCCTGAAAGCCCCACAACACTTACTGATTCATTGCCCAGTGGTGCTAGTGGCCAATCGGAAGCTTGAATTGTGGAATCAGCGGCTCCATTTACAGTCAAGGGAATAACAGGCTCAGAAATCTTCATAACGGGCAGAATTTGGGCAGGGCATCTGTTGTGGCGGCTGGGGATGTTGATCAAATGGGTTATTTAAAGTGAATTGTGGCAGTGGAGGCGAAAGTTGTTAACCATCAATGTTGCCTTGGCGCCAAGGGCACTCTCGATCTCAGTGGCCAGGCTGTCCGTAGACAAAACAAACCCTTCGCGGACGTCCCGTCCTCTACCCCGACCCCAGGCTGGTTGACGTGGATTAACCCCCAGTATTGATACAAGTAACGTGTCCCCACCTCCTTTAGCCGGTTTGGATTTCTGGTGTTGTAACTGCTTTTGACAATGTTGCAAAACACTCAATCGTAAATCAGATCACAATCTTAAAGTTAAGGTTTTGCCTTTCTATCCCACACAAATAGAAGTGAACAATTCCTTTAACCTGGATTGCAACCCATTTACGATAACATTTATCAAGGCGGGCATCCCCGCCTCTGGGGTTATTCCGGAACGCTTTTGAAATATGGCATTAGCAGAGAGGGGAAAAATGCAAGAGTAATGTGGGTTGGTCTGCAATTATTCACTGGAAAAGTGAGATGCAGAAGCAGTTAGATGGATCTCACAGGAAGAGCAAGGGAAGTGTACAAAAGGTGCTGGAGAAAGGGGAACGACAGAAAGGACAGGGAAAGATAATGGTGTCTGCTTCACTGTTTAAAAGAAACAACCGGTACCGGAATCAAAGGATGAAATAGATGACTATAAACCCTCTGCCCCCTCGCCTCCCTCAGGCGCTGTTACAGCGAGGCTTACTCCCAGTGTCACCCCCCGAGTACTCGGCGGCGCCGGCATCAGCCACTGCCCCACCGCAGGTCGGAGGTTCCCAATATAACCTAACAGATGGTTAGATGTACCTGTATATTGATGAGTGGGTCCACCTCACCCACTTATTAACATACTTAACACTTCCTGGTCCGTAATGCAAAAACACGGGCGCCGCCGGTGTCCCCCTAAGGGGGTCTGCGGTAGTCTTTTGACAGGGCTCCTCCTATTTTCACTTTAAAGCTTCACTCACACATTCATTCACAGTCACATACAGAAAAGAAAATATTTTACTCTTACCCACAACGATACTGCTCCCTATTTCTCTTCCCCCCCCCATGGGACCCAGCCTACAGGTGCTCACTCGCGGAAATTGAACCCAGCCCGAGGCACCTCGGTCGGGGACTCGAACCTTTGACTAATGCGGCTCTCTTCGTTTCTGAATGGGATGGGGGACTCGAACCTCCCGTCGCAATTGCTCAGCCAATTGCTATCCCTTTCGGCGACTATACGATGGCGTACTTCAACTACCCCATTTGCTCGAATATGGGTTGCTGCAGACTCGAGACTGAACTTCTGGTTTCCCGTAGAGTGAAAGCTAAAGATTGGTCATCTCGGCGACTCTGACAACTATGCACTTGTTTCTCAATCACACTTTATTTACTTGTACACAAGGCGAACAATCCGACCCCTATCACCGAACTATTCCAAAGTTTGGAATAAAGAGTTGTCTTTTTTAAGCAGATATTAACCAATTAAAATCTTTGGGTACTTCAGAATTCCCTCATTTGCATACATAAAATACCAATCATGTTCCATTAATATAGGTGTTAATGACCAATAGAACTACATGTTAATGGCCAATAATACCTTCGAGTTAATAAAGTAATTGTCCAATAGTTAGTGTGTGCCTTGCAATTCTGTTTGCATCCTTCTCTTGGTAGCCCTGGTGACCTCTGCTCCCACGCTGTACAAAGAGGAGCTCTGCTCTCAAGGACCTTGCTCAGCACGGGTGACTGCAGACTATCTGCAAACCATCTCTGCCGGCACACTATCTTAACCCTTGCCTTACCACAGCATCCACACTTGGCTTTACTAACCAAAACAATAATCCTTGAAAGTTATGCTAAAACTTTATCAAATACTAGGTAGCCTTAAATTCATTTCTGGGAACTGCATCTAAAGACTATGGAGAAGGATTTATTGGATTGCTACCAATAATGAGAGACTTCATATGCCATGAGATTAGAATATCTGGGGAGTTATTCTTGAGGCAGGGATGGTCAATAAATGAATCATATATTGTTCTGATCAAGTAGATAGGAAGAACAATTTATTGGGCTAACCAGAAGACATGGGTGATTGGCAATAGAAGCAGAAGAAATAAAAAGAACATTTTTATTCAGTGTGTTGCTGTGATCTGGGATGTGCTCCCTGAGAAGTGGCAGAGGCAGATTCAAAAGTGGTCTTCATGAAGCAGATTGGATGAATGCTTAAAGGGGGAAGTTTATGTTTCAGGGCTGTGAAGGAAGAGCAGGGGTGGGAGGCATAGATGGCAGAGCAATCCCAATGTTGTGGGTGGGTCCAGCTCCCATTCCCCTATATCTAAGGTTTCAAGTCAATGAGCCTTCATCAGAATTGATGAAGGGTCATTGGCTTGAAGCACTGACTCTATCTCTTTCTCCACAGACCTGCTGAGTGTTTCTGGTATTTTCTATTCTTGTTAAAAGATCTAACTGCTTACAAAATTAGATGTGGCTGTTGTGTGCAATCATTACACAGCGGTGCACAGCGCTCAACATTGTACAAAGGAACATTACCAGCTGTGTTCAATTTTCATTCTGAATTCCAAATGACTTTTTTTGTTGTTAAAATATTTCCCTTTGCAGTGTCATCATCACACTGTCTTACCTTTTATTGGTAGAAAAATTGACTCCAAAAATTCTGAGAGTATTTTTAAGCCATTAAATTAAATCAGGGATTGGAACTTAGTCAATCGTACCCACAACCATTCAACAGTATTGGGACAGAGCACTGGCAATTTGGAATAGAGTGTTTTGTTATTGGGTCATCACCCATTTTAGAGCCAACCAGAAAGCAGGGGTAGCAACTGCAGGGTTCTTCTTATTCCAATGTCAAGGCAGAGGATGATACTGAGTATCCCAATTTCCCCTGATTCTGTTGTGTTTTTCAAAGCAAGGGAGTAAAGTCCTGAGAGAGGTTTTGGAACACAATGTGTGAGTAATTTTGGACATGACTTGTGGTGATTTCGGACATATTGTTTCTAAATCTTTCCAATGCTGGTGACTTCTGGCTGGATTAATTATTGAGAGTGATTCCTGCGAGTGTCAACAACTGCCTTATCAGTACGATACAGGATAATCTGAATGTAGAAAGTGAACCAGTAAAACATGGTCTTTGCTCTTTTAGCAATTCCCATGCTTCTAAATAGGACCAGCAGCTATCTTTTGAGATTAATGACAAATGAGTTTTGAAGCAATATTTTCCACTGTTCTGTTCTTCATCTCCCATCACTGGGTCAAATCCCCAAACTTCACCAAGATGGTGAAGGCAACTCCCATAGCAGAATCCCACCAGGAATTGTATGACCATAATGGCAATGCAGCAAAAGACAAGCAGGATTCATGGGTCATATCCAAGTGTTACAATGCATTTGCATACTGTTTAATACATGAGCTTTCCAGGAAAAGTTTGAAACTCCATGAAGACACTATCCCTTTATAAACTGCACTGGCAACCCACAAACAAAGGCTGTGGACAGTCTACACGGTTTGTCCTCGTCTTGTAACGCACTGTGCTGCTGCTACAAAGAGCTAACTTTCATGGCATTTATACCTTGTGTGTGTTTGCCTATGACAACAATAAACTTGAACTAATATTTAGTTGATATTATTTGAATTAACAATCTGATCAGAAAGGTTAGAGTGAACTTGCATCTATACAGCACCTTTGATAACCTCACTCTATCACAGAGTATATTTTGAGTGGTTGCTGCTGCAAAGTAGGAGATATAGTAGCCAATTTATACACGGAAAGGATTCCACAAACAATGATCACAAGCAGATGATAACCAGATGATTTGTTTCATTGATTTTAGTTAAGGCTTCAATCTTGGCAGGACTCCACAGAGACACCCAGCTCTTCTGGCAACTTTTATAACATCTAAGTAGACAGATGGTGAATTGTTTAACATCCCACCCAAATTTAGACACCTCTGACAGTGCAGCACACCATCAGTCTACACAGCAGCACCAGCCTAGATTTTTGTTCCTGGAGTGGGACTTGAATCCAAGACTTTCTGACTCAGAGACAGGGGGGTACTACTGAGCCAACTTTGGCACACCTTACAACTTCCTTCCATGCACCTGCTCCTTTGGAGGTGCTGCTTTCTTGCAGAGAATGGTATTGCACAATCAAAACTCTCAGCTTGTCGGTTAATAAACAATGATCAGTGCTGCCAAATGAACTAAACTCTGAGGGTACATTTTTCAGACAAGGATTGCAGAAAACACAGCAAACACATGTAGGGCATCACACAGGTCAAAGCCCACCTTTCACTAGATAGCACCATTCATACCCTCTGGGATTCCAAAGTGCTTCATGGCTAGGGCATTATGCTTAATGTGCTGTTGCTAAGTTCGAAGGCAGACCCTGTAGCTAATGGCACAGAGAAAAGTTGCACAGCCTGCAGGGTGAATCCATGTTTGTGATGTTGGTTGAGGAACAAGTGTTGACCAGAAGTTTTTGGCATTTTTTTGCTCTTTTGGGAAAAAAAATATCATTGGAACTTTTACATCCACTTGAGACAATTTAACATTTACCTAAAACACAGCAGCTCAGATTCTTTTAGTCCTACACCAGATCATTTCCAATGGGAGAGAATCTAATGACATTTCCTTAATTTTCAACAGTGTTCCCATTGCTGAATTCACCACCATCAACATCCTGAGGGTCACCATTGATCAGACACTTAAATGCAGCAGTGACACAATACAATGAAGCTGGTATTCTGCAGCAACGATCTCACCTCTTGACATGCCAAAGCCTCTCGATACCAGACACTCTCCTGGATCTCAAGCAACACTTCACACCAACTAAGTCAAACAAGTTTACCAACACCACTGGGGCACTGTTGCTGTAAGATTACAGGAACGCAAGGGGCTACAGAGAGTGGTGGATTCAGCCAGTTCCATCAGGGGTACAGCTCTCCCCACCATTGAGGACGTCTACAAGAGGCGATGTCTCAGGAAAGCGACATTTGTCATTAAGGACCCCACCACCCAGGCCATACCCTCTTCTCATTGCTGCCATCAGGCAGGAGGTACAGGAGTCTGATGACCCAAGGCTCAAGGTTCAAAAACAGCTTCTTCCCCACTGCCATCAGGTTCTTGAACCGACCTGAAAAACCCTGACAGTACCCTATATTATATCTATTTTCTTTCTCTCTCAACCTGCACTGATGTTGTTATGTTCATTTTGTTGTGTAAGTTATGTATAATTTATATCAATTTAAGGTTATGTTAATTTATGTTTGACATGTTAGTAATGTACTGTCCATCTGCGGCTAATTTTCATGTCTTTTATACCCTGGGCATGTATGACCATGGCAATAAACTTGAACTTGAAGACGTGCCACCTATAGGTTGCATTGTTAGAATTTGCTGAGACTTTCTCAACTGCAGCTCTCAAAACTGTGGACCAACAAAACAATAGAAGCAGATGTAAAGGAATACAGTCCTCCTCTGCTCTAGTCCCAAAACAGAGAATCCTCTTAATACACAGCAGGTCAGGCAGCATCAGTGGAGTGAGAAACAGAATTAATGGTTCAGGCTGATAACCTTTCAGCAACATTCACTGATTGGTGTTGGACTAGCACAATGGTGCAGTTAGTAGAACTGCTACCACACAGTAACAGTGACTTGGGTTTAATTCTAACCCTGGGTGCTGTCTGTGTGGGGTGTGCACATTCTCCCTGTGACTGCATAGGTTTTCCCTGGGTTCTCAAGTTTCCTGCCACATCCCAAAGACATGTGAGTTGGTAGTTAATTGACCACTGTTACGGACTCAGTGAAAGTCCCTTTAAGATAGAGAGTGTGTGTGTATGTGTGTGTGGGGCGTGCTTACGTCAATAGAAGATAAAGGACGTAATGACATTGTTGAAGTAAGAAGAAGAAGAGGAAGGAGAGAGAGAGAAGGAAGAGAGACACCAGCCTGCTTGTTTTCTCTATCGATGGATGAGAAACAATAACTGTGTTTGCCACTGAAATCCATGTATGGAAGTTGGAAGTAATCCGGTGGAGTTCACTTTGTTGCTGACCTGTAGAAGGAAACAGGTATTTGTGTGTGGACGACCACGGTTCGGATGCTTTTCGGGGTGAGGAAGTCACTACCGAGTAAACACTGAAGTGTCGTTTGGGTTCCATCGTGGAACATTTGGATTTCGTATGTACTCTCTCTATGTTTTTCTACATCTACATCTTATCTTCAGACAACGGTGGTTGTTGAAGAAGCCCTTGCTCATGTTTCACCTTATGGCTTGCGGAACTGAACTTTAAGAACCATTCCGGAACTGGGAGTTTTGCACTTTGTCACACACACACACAAAGAGTTTAGTTTTGGGGTTAACGTTCGAGGTTTAACATTTTTGAATTCTAACATACTAACATTTTTACTTTTATTTTACGTATTATCATAAGTAGTGATTAATAAAATAGTTTTTAACACTGAATCATGCTCAGTGTGTTTCTTTTGTTGCTGGTTGGTGACACCACTATAAATTATTCCTGTGAGTGGTAGAATATGGGCAGAGTTGATGGGAGTGCGGGGAGTACAGGTAACAGAGAAAATTAGTTGGGGAATAGGATTGCTCAGTGAACTGGTATACACTCAATGCAATGAATGGCCTCCTTCTACGTGGTGTAGAAATATGGAGGCTGATGCCAGGTGAGTGCAATCTCTTTGACTTTGGGGGAGAGAAGGTGGGGGACAGAAAGTCACGTGAGAATTTTGTCCAAACAGAATTGGCAATTTCAATCATAAAATGATTAGCTGTCAGCACGGCTGAGATACTATCCCATTAGCATCCAGTGGGATAGGTCAGAGGGCAGATCTGTTAATATACTGCTTTTGTAAAAGGGACGTCTGTGAATGCTATTGGGATGAGTCTCCAGCTATAGTCCTACCGGTGCCAATATTGTATAGGGTGAAGCTCCCTCTGCACTGATCAAACAAGAAATCCCTGTGCATTGTAGTTTCCTAAAGGGCCCTGTCAAACACTCCCATCAAACACTCTCAGGGAAGTTACTTATCAGAATCAGGTTTATTATCAATGACTTATATGATGTGAAATGTGTTGTTTTGCGGCAGCAATACAGTGCAAAGACATAAAAGTTACTATAAATTACAAAAATAAATCAATAGTGCAAAAAAACGAGGGAGTGTTCACGGACCGTTCATAAATCTGATGGTGGAGGGGAAGAAGCTGTTCCTAAATCATTGAATGTGGGTCTTCAGGCTCTTGTTCCTCCTCCCCAATGGTAGTAACCAGAAGGGGGCATGTCCTGGATGGTGAGGATCCTTACTGATGGATGCCACCTTCTTGATACACTGCCTCCTGAAGATGTCCTTGATGGTGGGGAGGGTTGTGCCCGTGATGGAGCTGGCTGAGTCTACAACCCTCTGCACCCCTTGCGATCCTGTGCATTGGAGCTTCCATACCAGGATGTGATGCAACCAGTCAGAATGTTCTTCACCATACATCTATAGAAATTTGTAAGAGTCTTCGGTGACATGCCAAATCTCCTCAAACTCCTAATGAAGTAGAGTTGCTGGTGAGCTTTCTTCGTGATTGTATATAGAGAAAAATCCCTTGGCACTGTCCTTTCAAACACTCTGAGGGCAGATAACTCAGATTTCATACAATGAGGAAGAAATTTGTCTCTGGTTATAGGGGTGACACAGTGACACAGCTAGTAGAACTGCTGCCTCACAGCTCCAGGGACCCAGTTCAATCCTGACCTCTGGCGCTGTTTGTGAGCATTTTCTCCCTGTGACTGTGTGGGTTCCTCCAGGTGCTCCAGGTTCGCCCCACATCCCAAAAATGTGCAGGTCAGTGAGTTAATGTGGTGCTATGAATTGCCCCAACTGTAGGTGAGTTGCGGGGTTTGATGGTTGTGGGAGTGGGGAAGAAGTGGGAGTTGATGGGAATATGAGAATAAGAGGGCAAAAATGAGTGCTTGATGGTGCCAATTTGGTGGGCCGAAGGGCCTGTTTCTGTACTGTACTTCCCTATGATAATTGACCACTGACAATTGCCTCTAGTATGTGGGAGCAGAATTGGAGGGGACTAATGGTCATATGAGAGAAAGAGAATAGTTACAAAGAAGTAAATTGGGGAGTGGGATTGAGGGATTGCTCTGACAGCCGGCATAGACTCAATGGGACGACAAAGGGTCTCGGCCCGAAACGTCGACTGTTCATTTCCCTCCATCGCTGCTGCTGAGTTCCTCCAGCATATTGTGTGTGTTGCTCCAGATTTCCTGCATCTGCAGTCTCTCTTGTGCTTTGGTCACTTTCTGTGTTGCAGGGAAATATATATTAAAATAGCTGAGCAATGCATTCAGCTTTTGGAATTCGATTCCACTGAAGGCACAGCTTGCACTACCTTTTCAGACAGTTCGGTCCCTGTGTAAGAAAAATAATGATCCTCATGGAGTTCTCGCTGTTCATTTGAGGCAGATTCTTCTCGACCGCGCTGTCAAAGCCCTTCAGAAATATAAACATTCCCTCAAGCGCTCCACACAGTAAATCACTCAGTATTGGAGGCACAAGAAACTGCAGATGCTGCAATCTGCATGTTTGTTGTATCACTGGGTACTGTCTGACTCCATGGCAGCTGACCAGCCTATTGTGTTTCACCCTGGGCACAGCTCGATTCCTGTCCAATCCCTTCCAAATACATCTGTTTATTTGAAAGTATTCCACAATCAGTAGTTGTACACAGATTGACTCTGAATTCTACTAAAGCCGGTGTTTGTTGTTCAAGTTACCTGAAGCCCTGCTGAAGGCATGACCTCCTTGCGGGTTTGGGAGCTTTCGCCTGTCACTCAAGCAGCGTGGTTGCCGTGGAGACAGTGTAACAATGCGGCGGGAGGCGGGGCCGCACTTGGCGCCAACCTGCAGCCGGGGAATTTGCTGCGGAGGTCGGAGAGTTTGCTTCACTTTTCACTCCGCGGGGAAACTCTCCATCAGGAGTTGAAGTGACCCTTGAACTTGAGTGGGCGTTGCGACCGGTACGGCCATGGAGCGAGTTGGAAGGTTGGGTGGAGCTTTTGCGACCCGATGGGCTGAATAGCCTCCCTCTACGTCATCAGTTTCCTCTTATGCTACCTGGCCCCTTATTGGGTTTGGGAAGGTGGGGGTTGGAGACGGACGATTTTTGCATGTTGACCCATGGTCTGCCTTCTGAAGCCACTGGAGCTGAGCATGTCCAAGGGAGTGCTTGCTGCTTCTTACAAAACTCGTAATGATAGATGGGTGGATGGATGGAGTGAGAGGCTATGTCTTTGTGCACAGGTTTGTGATACAACATCTGGTGGAAGTAGGAGCAAGAGCTGGCTTTTAAAGAGGACACTCAGTTGAAAAGAGTAGCGGTGGGGAGGGGAGGTGTTGTGGGGTAGCAACTCATTGCAATCTTCAAAAAGCTAGCATGGTGGCATGAACAAGAAGATCATCTGCTGTAAAGTTTGGTGAAACAATTGGCCAGAAGTTGTTTGCTTATTTTTTTCTCTGATTTCTTTTGGAGGATTTATCTAAGTTCCATCCATTGATAGTGAAGCACTTCAGAGGATTCTGAGAAACAAGAATATGAGCGAGGGACACAGCCTGTCCAATGACAATGGTGCTGGTGAAGATCACATCTCAATATCACTAAATCTTCAGTCTGAAGACAGTGCTTTGGAAGTGGCTCTGGAAAACACTGAAGATCTCCAACAACAGTCTAAAATTATTGAAGCCTTATCCTCGGAGAACCCTAATCAAGATCGCATGGCTGAGAACTCCAGTTCTTCTGTGAATAGCATAAGAAGCCACGGTCTTGATTGGAATGTCGTGGCTATGTCTGGTTTGGATGAAGCTTTAAGTGACATCTCACATGCAGTAAGCTCTTTGGAAGAAACTATGAATAGAAAAGATAAAGGTAACTTTGAAAGTGATAATAGCTTCTGGGAAAATGTTATTCTGTGTGAACAGTGAAAGATTCATTCTGATTATTTTTAACTTTTAAGTTATTGACGCACTAAGTAATGTCGAAGGCTCTAAACCTGAAACGGAACTAGCATCAAGCAGCGGAGATGTGTTTGCCTCAAGTTCAGCACAGGCCTCTGAAACTGACAGGTAAATGCACTGTTTTGTGAGCAATGTAGCAGCCATGGGTTAACGAGGGTAAATGTGAACAAGAACATTTTTCAGCCTGTTCATTCACCCTGCACTACCATGTTTTATTTTCTTGGAAGAAAAGATTTTATATAAGTAGTTTTTAAGTACTTTTAAAACAAAATTAAGGTGACTAATTAAACAAGCATGTCCATTTCCCCTCTTCAGCCCAATCTATCAGCTCACCTCTTCAGTGTAATGTGAACCATGTTCACTTGCAGGGCATGTGACATAGAAAACATAGAACAGTACAGCACAGGAACAGGCCCTTTAGCCGATAATGTCTGTGCCCACCATGATGCCAAATTAAACTAATCCCTTTTGCCTGCACATGGTTTATATCTCTGTATTCCCTGCATGTTCATGTGCCTGTCTAACTACTGCTTAAACATTGCTATTGTATCTGCTTCCACCACCTCCCCTGGCAGCGCTTTCCTGTGTGAAAATAAAACTTGTCTCATAAATCTTTAAACTTTCCCCCTCTCACCTCAAACCTATGCCCTCCAGTGTTTCACATTGCCACGTGGGGAAAAAGACTGACTGTCTACCCCATCTATGCATCTCATAATTTTGTATACTCCCATCAGGTCACCTCTCAGCCTTCAACGCTGTGGCTAAAGAGGATACACAAATCTGTCAAAGTCGAGTTTATTGTCAAATGCACAAGTACATGTGTGCACAGGTGCAATGAAAAACTTAATTGCAGCAACATCACAGGCATGTAGCATCATATAAGCAGCATTCACAAGAAAAACATAAATTATACATGATTTTTACAAGAAAGACCACAATTAGAACAAAAAAAAAGTCCATTTTAGTGCAAAGTGGTCATACTGTTGCTACACTGTAGTGATTACGGTTTTGACAGTTGGTTTAAGAACCGAATGTTTGAAAGGAAGTAGTTGTTCTTGAATCTGGTGGTGTGGGACTTCAGGCTTCTGTACCTCCTGCCTGGCGGTAACTGCAAAAAGATGACGTGACTTGGATGGTGGGGATCTTTAATGATTGATGTTGCCTTCTTGAGGCAGCGCCTCCTGTAGATACTGCCAGTGGTGGGGAGGGATGCGTCTGTGAGGTATTGGGCAGAGTCAACTGCTCTGCAGATTCTTGTGTTCCTGTGCATTCTAATTACTGTATGAGACCAGGATGCAACCAGTCAGGATACTTTCAACAGTACATCTGTAGAAGTTTGTTGGAGTGTTCAGTGGCAAGCTGAACCTCCTAAGAAAAGCATGCCAGTGCCTTTACTTTCTTATGATTGTGTTTATGTGCTGGGCCCAAGACAGGTCAACCAATATGTTAATGCCCAGTAATTTAAAGCTGCTGACTCTCTCCACCACTGATTTCCCTCCCCCCCCCCAATGTAGACTGGTACATGTTCCCTGACATTGAGTGAGAGATTGTTGTTGTGGCACCACTCAACCAGGTGTCCTATCTCGCTCCAGTAAGCTGACTCATCACCACCTGTGATTCGTCCAACAACAGTATTGTCATCGGCGAATTTGAGGATGGCATTGGAACTGTGCTTGGCCATGCATTTGTGTATATAGGGAGTAGAGCAGGGGCTAAGCACGCAGCCTTGAGGTGCACCTGTGTTGCTGATCAGCGAGGAGATGTTGTTACCAATCCTCACTGATTGAGGTCTGCAGATGAGGAAGTCGAGTATCCAGTTGCAGAGGGAGATACAGAGGTCCCAGCAATCTCCACTCTTGCCTCCCTCAGTAACCTGGGATAGATCCCATCATGCCCTGGGGACATCCACCTTAATGTTCTTCAAGAGGCACATCACCACTTCCTCCTTGATATCAACATGCCCTAGAACATCAGCATATTCTGGCTATCTCTGATCTCGCTATCCTCCATGCCATTCTCCTTCGTGAATACTAATGTGAAGTACATTTAGCGCCTTGCCCACTTCCTCTGAGTCCAGGCATAAATTCCCTTTTTTTGAGTGTTTCCCTAGCTACCCTCTTGTCTTTAATGTACTGTATGTATAAAATGCCTTGGGATTTCCCTGAATCATACTTGTCAAGGACAGTTCCAGGCCCCTTTTAGCCTTCCTGATTCCCTGTTTAAGTTCTTTCCTGCTGCCTTTATGTTCCTCAAGGTCCCTGTCTAATTTCAGATTCCTAAAACCTTCTATCTCTTCCTGTTTTCTTTTTGGCCAAATTTACAACATCTCTTGTCATCCAAGATTTCTGAACCTTGTCTGTCCTCCTCACAGGAACATGTGGGTCCTGAATTCTTATCAGCTGGCCCATAAACAACTCCCACCTATCAGATATGGACTTGCCTAATAACAGCTGCTTCCAATCTACTTTCCCCAGTTTCTGCCTAATACTGTTTTTATTGGCCTTTTTCCTCCCCCACCCCCTCCCCACCTCTCAATTTAGCATTTTCATTCAAAGACCAGTCTCATGGTGACCCTTTCAAAAGATAGCTTTTTTTATTCATTTCCAGGATTTGATACTCACTGGCAAGGGATTGAACTCTCAAAATGGATTACTAGGCCATGTTAGCTAATCCAGTGTTGTAATTACTACACTATTGTGTCTCTCGAACATTGATTCTATCATTTTTACCAATGTTATTTTGGGCATTTGGGTATTGCTGTTGAGGTTGACATTTATTGCCTGGGCTAGTGTTGTGTTTGGGAAGCAGCAAGGTTTCTTGCATTTATTTACTTATTAAAACACAGAAGGAGGCTATTCAGTCCATTGGATCGTTCAGCTCCCAGCAGAGCAAATCCCAACAATTCTATTCTCCCCCCTCTCCTAACTTTCACTGTAGCCTTGCATCTTATTTTTTCTCACGTGCCAACTCCCTTTTGATTCTTTTGGCAATTAGGTGTAATTTACAGTGGACAATTAATCTACAAGCACATCTTTGGAATGTGAGAGGACACCAGAGCACCCAGGGGAAACCCATGAAGAAAACGCGCAAACTCCACACAGACAGCACCTGAGGTTAGGATCGAACCTAGGTCACTGGAGCTGTGAGACAGCAGTGTTAACTTCCGTGCCTTCATGCTGTCTGTGCCTTCAACAGCATCTCCAAAACTGCATCCTTTAATGTCCAGAGGGATGAGGACAGTGGGGACTTGGAAAGGTCATCGGCTACAGGTTCACACACTGTCCTGACTTGGAAATATATTGCTATTCCCTCATCGGCAGTGGGTCCAGGTCCTGGAACTCTCTGCCCAATGCTGAGGGAACCTCTTTGCCAGGTGGATATGGTGATATGGGAAGGTGACTTGCCACCTTTTTTCCTTGAACTTGTTCAGGGCGAATTTCGTCTGACTAACCTCATCTTTTTTTGATGATTACTAGAGAAGGCTTTCAACAAAAATGCAGTGAATAACTTTTACAGTTCTCCCCAGGTTACGAACACCCATTTTTTGTACAGCTCGTACATACAGACAAGTGTTTGGGAAATCGGCAGGATGGATTTGCCATCTGCTGCAGGACTGCAATCATCTTCTGCCTTGTGGGAACTTGGTTCATGGTAATATCATAGCATCTTGCAGAGAAATTGGAATGATTGAGTTAAACGTCCTGGTTTAACTACACATTACCCCTTGGTTGGCCTATCTTTTTATTTAACAATATTGCCAGACAGCAGCATTTCCAACTTGCAAACTGTTTGGTTATGAACCATTCTTGGGAATGAAATCCCATTGGAACCAGGGAGGACCTGTTTTCAGAATCCCATCCAAAAGACTGGTTGACAAAATTGGCATCTGTGGTGTAAAAGAAAGAGTAGCAGTGTGGATAGGAAAATGATGTAAAGACAGAAAGCAGAGAGTAGTGGTGACATGAGATTCTGCTGGAGTTTGATGCTGGAGGAACTTAGCACATCAGGCAGCATCTATGGAGGGAAATAAACAGTCTATGTTTCGGGTTGAGAGCCTTCATCAGGACTGGAAAGGAAGAGGGCAGAAGCCAGAATAAAAAAAGTAGAGAGTAGTGGCAGACATTTTTCAGACAGGAGGATGGCAGACAGTGATGTTTCTGGAGTCAGTGCTGAGACCACTACCTTTCTTTAGTGCGTATTGTTGGGCTGTATCACATTGGGCCCAGTCCACTGTCCAGACCCAGATTTCCCTTCTCCAGATGTGGAGGCTGAGCGAGCTGAACCTGAAGCAGCCTCTGGAAGGATATCACTGAGTTCCCAGCCCCAGAACAATCCATTGAACTCAAAGTCGAGTTTATTGTCATCTGCACAACTGTGTAATGAATTGACCTGTACGATTGGTTTGTAAGACAACCACCTCGGTACAAGCGACAATAATAAACCAAAACCAATATCAATACCAATGTATGCACAGGCGCAATGAAAAACTTACTTGCAGCAGCATCACAGGCATATAGCATCATATAAGCAGCATTCACAAGAAAAACATCAATTAAACATAAATTATACACAATTTTTACAAGAAAGAACACAATTGGAACAAAAAAAAATGTTCATTTCGGAGTAAAGTGGTCATAGTGTTGCTGAACTGTAGTGATTAGGATTTTGCTGGTTAGTTCAAGAACCAAATGGTTGAAGGGAAGTAGCTGTTCTTGAACTTGGTGGTGTGGGACTTCAGGCTTCTGTACCTCCTGCCCGATGGAATCTGTGAAAAGTTGGCATGAGCTGGATGATGCGGATCTTTGATGATGGATGTTGCTGCCTTGAAGCAGCACCTCCTGTAGATACTACCGATGGTGGGGAGGGGTGTGCCCAGGATGTATTGGGCAGAGTCCACTACTCTCTGCAGCTTCTTACATTCCTGTGCATTGGAATTTCCGTACCAGACCGTGATACAACCAGTCAGGGTACTTTCAACTGTATATTTATAGAATTTTGTTAGTGTTTGGTGACAAGCCAAACCTCCTAAGGAAGTAAAGACGCTGGCGCGCTTTCCTTATGATTGCCTCTATGTAGGTCATCTCGTATGTTAGCACCCAGGAATATAAAGCTGTCTCCACCGCTGATCCCCCAATGTAGACTAGTGCATATTCACCCACTCTTCCCCTTCCTGAAGTCAACAATCAACTCTTTAGTTTTGCTGACGTTGAACGTGAGGTTGTTGTTGTGGCACCACTCAACCAGATGTCCTATCTCGCTCCAGTAAGCTGACTCATTGCCACCTGTGATTTGTCCAACAACAGTAGTGTCATTGATGAATTTGAAGATGGCATTGGAACTGTACTTAGCCACACCTTTGTGTGTATAGAGACTGGAGCAGGTGATAAGCACGCAGCGTCAAGGTGCACCTATGTTGATAATCAGCGAGAGGGAGATGTTGTTACCAATCCTCACTGATTGAGGTCTGCTGATGAGGAAGTCGAGGATCCAGTTGCAGAGGGAGGTACAGAGGCCCAGGTCTTGAAGCTTGATGATGAGTTTGGATGGGATGATTGATGGATAGACTCTGGAACTTTTTTAAAATACCCAATTGAGATATTTAAAAACATTTCAAATTGATTTAAGTAATTAACAAATAAAATAATTAATTTAAAACACCTCAAAATACTAACAAATCGGTGAGGAAAACAAAAATTGCTGGAAGAACTCAGCAGGTTAGGCAGCAACTGTGGAAAGAAACAGTTAACATTTCAGGTCTGCGACCCTTTGACAGAACTGGGCAAGGGAGAGATACAAGTTGGTTTTCAGTCGGATAGAAAGTGTGTAGAACAAGGGAAATGTTTGTGATACGGTGAGTTGAAATAGATCAATGGTTGTAGTTATCAGCACATTAAGTTTCTTGGTCTGAGTAATGTGTTAATGGTAAAGTTATTGTACCTCAGCGGGCCAGGCAGCATCTTGGGCAGTGCCGTTGTAGTCCGGTGGACTGCCCACTACTTTGCAGAAACCAGGCGGCAGCTCTTAAGCACCTCCTCTTACCTACCCTTGGACCAGGATCCCACCGACAATCAACAGGCCACTGTCTCCTGGATTCTATTAAAATAGAACAGATGCTGCCTGACCTACTGAGTTCCTCCAGAGCTTTGTGTGTTGCTCCAGATGCATTTGCAGTTTTTTGTGTCTCCATGTTATTGGAGGCCAGTCATACGAGTAGGATCAGAAAAACTGAGCCAGCATGATATTAAAACAGAAAATAGAAAGTGCTGGAAACACTCAGCAGCTCAGGCAGCACCTCTCGGAAAGAGTATTAGTTAACGCTTCTGATGAGGGACCTCTCATCAGACCTGGGAAAGTCTAGGTAGCGGTGAAGATGGGGGGAGGATGATTGAGTGGAACAAAGGGAATGTTTCTGATAGAGTGAAGTCCTGTCGTATTAAGGATGTTATGACATAAAGTGACTTGGCACTTAGGTGTACTGTCCTAAATGCACAGGTGAGGTGCACCCACCCTTCCCCTCCCTCTAGCATCTTCTCCAGCTTGTGGTACACTTGTGTAGCCAAGCATGGGAAAAGTCAGGATGAACTTGTCTGCTTCCTTTCATGTTCCCTTCCTGTGGTTCTTGTGCTCCCTCTATATCCTTTTTAATTTCCTCCAGTCTATTGAATCGCCAACATTCTCTCATTTCCGTAAGCTCTCTTCTAATTTAGTGCAATCTCTCCACATTTTAATGCACGGCTCCAACTAGGAAGTGGAAGTGATTTGAACATTCATTAAGAGGTCTCATTTTGGGGTAGCAGTTATTTTTTTGTTCTGCTTTAATAATGATGTAATCGTCTTAAACAGGAACAATGAGCCATCTGATGCAATGGGATTCATCAGTGACAATATTCCTTCATCCACACACTCAGAAGAGACGCAGACTGCTTGGATTTCTTTGGACACACCAGGTTCTTCATTGACAGGTGACTGTAGTTTTGCTGCCTTTAATGTCCCAGTTTTAGCCAGTTGCTGTTTCAAGGGAGTTTTGGCTTGTACCGCTGGCCAGTCACTGATGAAAACAAGTATGTTTGTCTCCTGAGCGGCAGAAAGTTACAATAAACGTTTCTCATTGTCACTCAATGTTCAGAATGGGTATCTGAGAGGAGGAGTCTGCTGCTACTTCCCATCCACAAAGAATCCAGACCTGATTATTCCAAAGCTCTCCATGCCAACATCTTGGCTTCTGTAAACTAGAGCTTATCAAAACTGTGCTATGCCTATACCAGCCTGAAGTGTCCTGAGTACCCTGACCCATGTGCTCACCAGTTAAAGGACTCCTGCTCTGGAAGTGTTATGATTTTTCTCATTTTCTGTTTCAATCCCTTCATGGGCTTGTGCTTTTCTATCTCTCCATCTGCATCTGCTCCTGTGTTTGAGAGCATCACGGTGACACAGGAGCCACTGCCTCACAGCGCCAGAGATCTTTGGTTCAGTCCTGACCTCTGGCACTGTCTGTGGAGTTTACGTGTTCTTCCTGTGATCGTGTGGGTTTCCTCCAAGTTCTCCACTTTTCCTCCCACGTCCCAAAGATGTGTGGGTTGGTAGGTTAATTGGCTGCTGTAAATTGCCCCCATTGTGCAGGTGAGTGGTAGAATTTAGTGGGGAGGAGGGGAGAAGAGTCGATGAGAATGTGGGAGTGAATTAAAAAAAAATGGGAGTAATGTAGGATTAGTGTAAGTGGGTGGTTGATGGTCGGCACAGACTTGGTGGCCCAAGGGGCCTGTTTCAGTGCTGTGTGGCTCTATGACTCTATATCTGTGCTCTTCCATTCCTGGCCTCTTGCGTCCCCGTCTCCCATTAATTGGCAAGTCTGGATTTAGCTGCCTGTTCCCTGGGATCCCACCTGGATCTGGGATAAGGAGGAAAGTCCTTTGTACAATTTAAACAAGGGCATCTGTATTTGAAATTCATCGTAACTCAGAGTAGAGCAATATTGTATTGTGTACTTTGGAAAATTTGGCTGGTCAGAATTTTTGTCTGTCCTATTAGTTTTTTTTTTTCTCCTGTAAATTACCCCTTCCCCTCCAAATGATATCGACAGTATTATAACACCAAAATCCATCTGCAGCGTGATTTTCAGCTCCACTGGCTGGAAGTCAACAGTTCTTGTTCACTAACCCAGTCGTCCTTGAAACGGCAACTCTTTAAAGGACCAATACCCTAAATGTCTTCAGAGATCTCCTGTGACCTTAATCACAGCTTTGCTTGTCTGCCTGTACTACTTTCCCCATGATGGTCAGGATCACAGTCGTTCTCAGGTCCCCAACCTCGGGATCACTCCAGGCTACCGCCACTGATCTCTGTTGCTGCAAACCCGTACTGCTTTCCCTTCAGTCCACAGGACCAGACAGAGTGGGCGTGGGCATTTGGTTGTATTGCAGACTTCCCCAAGGTCTGACCTCTCTGCCAACCTCCTGTCAGAAGCACCAGGCTTGAGTTCTGGAGGGTCTTTGGAGACCCCCTTGCAAGAAGAACATTCATCCTGTGAGGACCATTCTTCACCAGCCTGAGCAAAGCTCCCGCCACAACCTCCTGTCGGTGTATTATCTATTGTTTAAGCCACAACTCTTCACTGTAACTGGGAGAGTGCTGCTTGTATTATGAATGCACTGTAAGACCTGGCTGCCAAGTTCATAGCTGTGAGACCTTGCAATTGATCAATAGAGAATGTCGGGCTAAAATTGACCCCAGTGTGGGGTTTTGCGGGGAAGTCTGACATCACTGCTCTGTGTGCCCACAAAGATCTCTCCCTTTATGGAATTTCCACAAACAACATTAGGGTGACCTACAACACTGTTTTAACTCAGTAAGATGTAATTAGTGTTTGGAAGCTTACTGGGAAGTGCCAGGATATCTAAACGCTTGGAAGCCATACTGCCTCCCTTTCACTGCAGCTGCACTTGAAGAGATGGGCTGCTCCCAATTCATCCCTTCTTTTAGGCCACACAGAAATTATTGAACAAAACTAGAGTGCACAGAATCGAGGTAGCACGCAGGCATGGATTGAGGACTGGTTAACAGATGGGAAACAAGTAGGAGGAATAAACAAGCTATTTTCCAGTTGGGAGGTTGTGACCAGGAGTGTGCCGAAGGGATTGGTCCACAGCTGTTTATGGTTTAAGTCAACATATGAGGGATCAAGTGTACCATATGGGGAGGCTTCAGGGGGATACAGACAGATTAGATGAATGGACAGGAACATGACAGATGGAATGTCGTGCAAGCAAAAATGCGAGATCATCCACTTTGACAGAAAAAATTAGAAAGACAGTGTAATTTTTAAATGATGATTTTGAAAGATGTTGGTGTTATAAGGGATCCAAGTGTCATTGTACATAAATGTCAGAAAGTTAGCATACAGGCTCAGCAAGTAAGGAGCTGAGTGGATTCCTACCAGTTTCCCTGCTTCTCAAGTTGATTCAAGACACCACATTCAGAGGAAAATTGCAAAAGGAACTTGTAGAAATTACCCAGCTGATGGAATCCCTTCTTCTTCTATGAGCCCCACAAACCCCTGACAAGGCTGCCTGCCTTCAAAACTGGCCTCTTGGTCACGCCCGATTGTGATCACCAATCCGAGAGAGTACTTTAAGCTGCCTAGGACCCAAAGGTTGGAACTTTACCCCTTAACTTTATGACTCTCCATCTTTCTCCTCATTTAAGATGCTGTTAAAACTCACTTCTGACCAAGGTTTTGTTTGTCCAACATCAGGGTTAACATCTAATTGAGACAACTCTTAAGAAGCACAGTCGGGATCTTCAAAGGGAAAATCCAGAGGTTAGCTTGAGGAGACTGTGGTGAGGGAAAGGGGAGGCAACAGATGGAGTGTGAGCCAGTGGGTGTCAGAGTCCCATCTGTCTAGATTTGGCCCATAGCCCTCTTAAACCCCTCCTATCCATGTACTTATCTAGATGGTTTTTAAATGTTGCTAATGTGTCCACCTAACCACGATCTCTGGCAGCTCATCCCTTTGTGTGAAAAAGCTGCCTCTGAAGTCCCTTTCAAATCTCTCACCTCTGATCTTAAACCTATGCCCTCTTGTTTTTAGCACCCCCTCTCTGGGGGAAAAAGACTGTGTGCTTTCACCCTGTCTATGCCCCTTGTGATCTTATGTACCTCTATCAGGACACCCCTCAATCTCCTACGTTCCAGGGAATAAAGTCCTAGTATACACAACCTCTCCTTGTAACTAAGGCCCCCAAGTCCAGGCAACATCCTGTTAAATCTTTTTGAGGGGTGACCTAATCCTAGCCTCTGCACCCTCCCCCATGCCCCTGTATCCTTTTTATGACAGGAAATGAATATGGCACTCTAAAAGCAATCTAACCAACGTTTGAAACTTGCGAAGCACAACTTCCCTCCTTTTTCAGTTGTGTCCAGTAGTAAAGCCTAGTGCTTGGGTTACTTTTAAAGGACTTGCTGACCTGTTGAGTAACTTGTGGTGATTGGTGTATTTGCACTCTGAAATCCCTTTGTTCCTCCACCCACCTGCACTTGCATCTTCCAAGTAAAGGGGACCTCTTTATTGTACCACCTCACATTTATTGGTGTTGAACATCACCTGCCAATTATTTGCCCATTCTGTAAGTTTTTCAATGTCCTCTTGTAACTTGTTGAAGTCTTCTTCAGCATTGACCATCACCCCCAATTTGGCAAAGTCCCAAAATTTAGAATTGATGTTTTAGATTCCAGAGGTAGTTGCTGTAAATGGTGAACAGTGGTGGTCCACACACTGGTCCTTGTGGAACACCACAACCCACCTTCTCCCATTGGGGATCATTGCCTTTCCCCTCACTCTCTGCTTTCTAACCTGAAGCCCATCCAGCGATCCATTCTACTCCTTGTCCCCTGACTCTGCATTCTCTGACCTTACTGCGATGGGATATCTTATCAAAAGCCTTTTGAAGATGTGGATAAATTACATCTGTCCTGTCATCATTGTCTACTCTCTCTGTTACTTCTTCAAAAAATTCAGTAAGGCTAGGCAAGAAAGATTTTCCCTTTAAAAATCCATGGTGGCTATTTGCTATTATACCTATTGCTTCTAGATGTTCTTTGGTTTAGTGGGGATTCCATAGTTTATCCTCCCTCCAGTGTTAAGCTGACAGGTCGATAACTCCTTGCGGCAACACACTGGCACAACTAGAGCTGCTGCCTCGCATCTCCAGAGACCTAGGTTCAATCCTGACCTCTGGTGCTGTCTTTGTGGATTTTGTGTGTTCTCGCTGTGACTGCGTGGGTTTCCTCCCTCATCCCAAAAGCATGCAGGCTGGTAGGTTAGTTGGCTGCTGTAAATTGTCTCCAGTGTGTAGGTGAGGGGCAGAATCTGGGGGGAGTTGATGAGAATGTGAGGATAATAAACTGGGAATCATGTAGGATTAGTGTAAATGGACATATGGGCTGCAGGACCTGTTTCTGTGTTGTATGTTCAATTCCCCTTCTTAAATATACTATCCCTTGGTCCTCTGGCACTACACATTTTTCTAACAGTTGTTAGATATGTGTAGTAATGCCTCTGATGTTTCTTTCCCGGTTTCCTTAAAATGCACAAATGCAACCCATCAGCACCAGGGATTTCATCTTCTTTGGATTTAATTAGTTTATTTAACATATTCCCCATTTTGTATCTTAAATGCACTTACAGGCCATCCCTGGGTTAAGAACGCCTGACTTATGGACACTCTTGCATATGCATGAGCTCCCATAATGTTAAATTCAAAAGTCTTGCATATTTACATATGTTTATACCTACGAATTATAGAGCTACTCTCTTTCCACCTTTTTGGTAATTGTTCTTTCTTATCAATCTTGCGTGCTTTGAGACCATTCATTACAATACTGTGGAGATATGGTTACCATATTGAGTGATTATTTTTGTATTAATTGATTTATGTCTGTAAAAACGGAACCTGTTCGTTACTGGGCCACAACATTTTATTCACCTTGGCAGATTTTGCAGCAAAATAATCACAATATTTCTGCCATGTCTGTATCATTACTGTTTAATCTTCTACACTCTCTAGATGAAGCTCAACAAAATGTCAAGGCACAGCAGTACATAGGTTCCTTTTCCCTTTACCCATGTTGTTGTGGGTTCTTTCCTTGCTGTCTTATCTGCTCTCCAAAGATGGCCATGGAACTTGCCCTCCCCGTGCTTTGTAAATGTCATTCTATCCCACAGGTGCATTGGTGCTTGTGCTTCAAGGGCGCTTCCTCCTGTCTTCCAAGCCTGTCAACACGCACCTTTCTTCAAGAAGTGTCTCATCTGTATTCTCCTTCACAATTCTGTGTGGTAATGAGTATTAGTTCTGATAGAAAGATGTCTGAACCATGAGACTGACTGACCAGTCAACCATTTTCAGCACCTAGTTATTCATTTCTCCTTTTGTAGACCTTCAAATGGAAGTTCCCAAAGAGTTGAAACCGCAATCACTGGACTCAAAGTCTCTGTCACTGAACTTCACAACTGATTCTGAGGTAGGAAATATTATTTGTACAGTTAAGTTTGTTGCTGCCTTTCTCAATGGACACGAGCTTCTCTCTTAGGGCCTATGCCTTCTGGGTTTATTTTTCATACTTCAAGTTGCCCAACACCATGTTTCAATCCTTGACCAACATGCAGGCAAGCGGCCTATTTTTGGAGGTAAAAGCAGAAAATGCAGGAAACACTCAGCAGGTCAGGCAGCATCTATGGAAAGAGAAATAGTTAATGTTTCAGGTCATGGATCCATCACCCTTCTCCCCAGCTCTCCCAACTCTTTGCTGAGAACCAGTGGCAAAAGTAGGAATAAGAAGCAGGTTCTGCTGAAGGAGTGAGAGTGACTGGGCTACAAGTTAAGAAGCAGAACCACAATTGGCATTGGGTCAGTAACAAAGTTGAATGTTTGGCTCTAAGATTAGTGTGGGGAAAAGTGGTCTCAGTCCTGGGGAAAGGGAAGTGTTGCATTGGGATGGGCTTCTCTTGAATTGATGTCTTAGTGTATCATTTAACTAAGGGTGTAGATAGAGCTTTAAATGGTGGGGAGCAGGGATAAGAAATTTAGTGAGTTGAAGTGTAGTGAAAATGAGTAATGATACCTAGGGACTATCGGGAAGGTTCAGAACACACAAACATAAGAAGATACCTCTAGGTAGAGACAGAGCAAGAAAAAATGATACAAAGACAAAATTGAAGACTTCGTGCAGCATTGGTAACAAGATGGACAAATTAATTGGACAAAGAGAAATAAGTGGGGACAACCCAACGGCTATTAGACGCATGGCTGCAAAGTGACTAAAGTTGGGATTTAAATATTCCATATACTTACATTTTAAATGTCTTCTCCGTGGATTGTCACCTTGTTGTGGTGGAGAAGCTTGTGTGGTCCTGAGATCCCGAGAGCGATGCCGTCTGGAGCTATGCTCCTGGTAGGGTCACCCATGGCGGTAAGGTCGATGGTGAGGTCCCTGACAAAGAACGATCCAAGCAAGACCTCAACGGTGGAACAGGCGGACAAAGTTACTTCGAACTCGACGGCTGTGAAGGCGGATGAAGGCTGCAACAAATCCATCAGCTCCAATCGTCGTGCTTTCCATGCCATTGGAATCAGTTGGTTGATTTGTGAAGTATCGTGTGCTTTTTGTAGTGCATCATCAAGTACACGTTAAACAAATACACGCACAGGTGTCTTCGCTCTGTATGAGCCAAGATTAGACTCATAAGCCACATGAGAGCCC
Source organism: Pristis pectinata (assembly GCF_009764475.1). Lineage (NCBI taxonomy): Eukaryota > Metazoa > Chordata > Chondrichthyes > Rhinopristiformes > Pristidae > Pristis > Pristis pectinata. The sequence goes on along the minus strand of NC_067408.1, from coordinate 64,796,466 downwards.
ATTGAGGGATAGCCATGATGACAACGATTTTAAATGAAATAGCAAAATAGAAATGGAAGGGTACCCCTAATGATAAAGAATTGGATAAAGAAGCAGATAGAAAGGAACTTAGCTTGGAAAATCAAAAAAAGATATAAATACAGTAAACTTTCAGCCATGCAGCATCCATGGGAATGATTGGGGGAGGGGGTTGCTGGTTGCATCAGAATTGCTCAAAAAATATTGCTATACGTCACACATTAGTATTCTGTGCATAAACCTTTAAATAGATTGCCAAACTACACGTCAGCTCTTTACCCTTTCAAATAAAAATGTTTTACACAGCAATTCTATATTTTAAAGGCTAAACAGTATCAATGCAAAATACAGCAAAAATAGATCATATGAATGTGCCAGTTTTCAGAAAGGATGTTGCTGCTAATCAGCATTCAACTGCACTTTTCTAATGTATAGGCAAAATAAACAATATTTTTTTCACACATATTTTGCTTGGAATAAAATTCACTGTTTGAAATTGCTTAATATTTTTAGAAGTTTTCACCAATTGCACGAGCATTCTGGATGTATAAGTACTGAATAAACAAGAGTTTACTGTATATGAATTAGGAACAATAATGGGCTCCTTACACCTATGGGTTACAGTCAGATGATGGCTGATCTGACCTTATCTCTGAATTCTCCTCTACCTGTGGTAACCTTGCACTACCTTGCTTATCAAGAACCTGTCAGTGTGGGTGGAGGTAAGGAACAGCAAGGGACAGAAAATACTGTTGGGAGTTGGATATAGACTCCCAAAAAGAATGGTGAAGTAGGACATAGTTAAATCAGGAAATTAGAGGTGCATGTATCAAATGTCTTACAATAATCATGGATCCTTTAATCTACATACAGACTGGGTGAACCAAATGAGCAGTAAAAATGTAGAGGACAAATTTATGGACTATACACAAGGTAGTTTTCTAGATCATTATGTTGAGGAGGAATGTAGGAACTGGATATTTTATAATCAGTAATGTGTAGTGCAAGAGGGTGAACTAATAATGCAGTTGTTAAGGTGCCTTTAAGGAATTGATCATAACACACAATTTTATATGAAGATTGAAAGTGATGTTGTGCAGTCTGAAACCAGAGTCTTAAATCTTAAACAATACAAACTACAAGGCTTGAGATGTTAGTTGGCTTTGGTGGATTGAGAAACTATTCTGATAAATTCCCTTTTGGAAGCCTGGTCCAGAAGGTTAGAGCCTGAGGGATCCAAGGCAAGTTGGAAATTGGATCCAAATTGCGAGCATACACGAGAGTGATTAAACAGACTACATCCAGACTGATCACGTGAGGGGTGATCTGACTGGGACGTACAACATTTGTATGAGGCTTGCCAGGGTCGATGCGGGGTTAATGGCCTTCCCTGGGTTGAGGGGTGGTGCCAAAACCAGGGGTCATCGACCCACAGTAAAGGTCAGACGTTCAGGACACAGATGAGAAGAAGTCTCTTCACCAAGAGTGTAATTCTCTCTCCAAGAGGGTTGAAAAGGCTCAGTCACTGAAGAAGGAGATTGATAGTATTTTTGATATCAAGGGGTGGGAGGTCAGTACAGGAAGGTGCTGCTGAGGTAAAAGGTGGCCGTAATCATACTGAATGATAGAATAAGCATGAGGGGCTGAATGGCCTCCTGCTTCTATTTGTTATGCTCTGTTTTCTCTGCTGAAGGCAATGGGAGAGATGGTAGCATTGTGCTGTGAGTGAGAGTTCTGGTTTAAAGGCTGCTCCAGGACTTGAATACAAACACTGAGTTGTCACAAGTGCAGTACTGATGGAGTGCTGTACTGTCACAGGTGCTGCCTTTGAGATGAGTTGTTAAACTGAGGCCACACCTGCCTTCTGAAATGGGCGTTGAAAATCCTATACCATGTGTTCAAAGAAAAGCGAGAGCATTTCCCCTGGTGCTGACAATATTTGTGCTCCCCTTGACGGTCAATAGTTATTCCTTGAACAACTCAAATAATCTAATTGCTCATTTTCTTGCTGCCTCTTGTGGAGTTAGCTATGTGCAGATGTATTGTTTTCATTACTACAGCTCAAAGACTTCTCAAGGAAAAGTATTTCACATAGAACAGTACAGCACAGGAACATGCCCTTCAGCCTATGATGTTGTGCGGAACTAATTAAGCTAATGTCACTTTATTAAACTAATCCCTTCTGTCTGCACATGGTCCGTATCCCTCCATACTCTGCATATTCATGTGTCTATCTAAGAGCCCCTTTGTATCTTAAATGCCTCCATTGTATCTACCTCCACCACCACCCCTGGCAGCACATTCCAGGCACCCACCACTCTGTGTAAAACAAAAACTTGCGCCATATGTCTCCTTTGAACTTTCACCTTATTGCTGCATGCCCTCTAATTAGACATGCTAATTAGACATTTTGACCCAGGGGGAGAAAGATACCAGCTGTCTATCTATACCCCTCATAACTTTATAAATGGGTCTCTCCTCAGCCTCTGCTGCTCCAGAGAAAACAACCCTAGCTTGTCTAACCTCTTCTTGGTTGTTGGATGTTGTAGAAGGGTCATCTCTAGAGTCCGTATGGGTGGAGTTAAGGAACAAGAAAGGAGCAGTTACTCTACTAGGAGTATTCTACAGGCCCCCCGGTAGCAGTAGAGATATAGAGGAGCAGATTGGCAGGCAGTGTTTGGAGAGAAGCAGAAATAACAGGGTTGTTATAATGGGAGACTTCAACTTCCCAAATATAGACTGGAACCTGCTTAGTGCCAAAGGTTTAGATGGGACAGAATTTGTTAAATGTGTCCAGGAGGGATTCCTGACGCAGTATGTTGACAGGCCGACTAGAGGGAATGCCATGTTAGATCTAGTTTTAGGAAATGAACCGGGACAGGTGAAGGATCTATTGGTGGGTGAGCATTTGGGGGACAGTGACCATTGCTCCATAACCTTTAAAATTGTCATGGACAGGGACAGGTGCAGAGAGGACAAGAGGTTTTTCAATTGGGGAAGGGCTAACTACGAGGCTATAAGGAGAGAACTTGGGAGTGTAAATTGGGATGTCCTTTTTGAAGGAAAATGTACCATGGGGAGGTGGTCGATATTCAAGGATCTTATGCAGGATGTTAGGGATAAATATGTCCCGGTGAGGCAGAGAAGGAATGGCAGGGTGAAGGAACCGTGAGTGACGAGAGAGGTGGAACGTAGGGAGAAGAAGGTAACATATGTGAGGTATAAGCAGCAAGGTTCAGACAGGGCCCGTGAGGAATATAGGGTAGCGAGGAAGGAACTTAAGAAAGGGCTGAGGAGAGCTAGAAGGGGACATGAAAAGGCTTTGGCTAGTAGGGTTAAGGAAAATCCCAAGGCCTTTTTCAAGTACGTGAAGGGTAGGAGGATGGCTAGGGTGAAGGTAGGTCCGATTAAGGACAAAGGTGGGAGAATTTGCCTGGAGGCGGCGGAAGTGGGAGAAGTTCTCAATGAGTACTTCTCTTTGGTATTCACCAGGGAGAGGGGTCTTGATGATGCGGAAGGGAGTGCTGGTAGGGGTAATGTTCTTGAGGTTGTTGATATCAAGAGAGAGGATGTGTTGAAGTTGTTAAATAATATTAAGACAGATAAATCTCCGGGGCCTGATGGGATTTTCCCCAGGCTGCTTCGAGAGGCTAGGGAGGAGATTGCTGAACCGCTGGTAAGGATCTTTGAGTCCTCGTTGTCTACGGGGGTGGTGCCGGAGGATTGGAGGATTGCGAATGTGGTCCCCTTGTTCAAAAAAGGTAATAGGGATAGGCCGGGGAATTATAGACCGGTGAGTCTCACATCTGTGATGGGTAAGCTGTTAGAAAGGATTCTAAGGGATAGGATTTATGAACACCTAGAGAATCATGGACTGATTAGGGACAGCCAGCATGGCTTTGTGAAGGGAAGATCTTGCCTCACAAGCCTGATAGAGTTCTTTGAGGAGGTGACCAGGAAGATTGATGAGGGCAGTGTGGTGGTTGTGGTTTACATGGATTTTAGTAAGGCGTTTGATAAGGTTCCTCATGGTAGGCTTCTTCAGAAGGTCAGAGGCCGAGGGATCCAAGGAAGCTTGGCTGTGTGGATTAGGAATTGGCTTGCATGTAGAAAGCAGAGGGTTGTGGTGGAAGGAGTGCCCTCGGATTGGAAGGCAGTGACTAGTGGTGTCCCGCAGGGATCGGTTCTGGGACCTCTACTTTTTGTGATATTTATAGATGACTTAGATGAGGGGGTGGAGGGCTGGGTTAGTAAGTTTGCGGACGACACTAAGATAGGTGGTGTTGTGGATAGTGTGGAGGGCTGTCGGAGCTTACAGAGGGATATTGATAGGATGCAGAGCTGGGCTGACAAGTGGCAGATGGAGTTCAATCCGGAGAAGTGTGAGGTGGTACACTTTGGAAGGACAAACTCCAGGGCAGAGTACAGGGTAAACGGCAAGGTACTTGGCAGTGTGGAGGAGCAGAGGGATCTGGGGGTTCATATTCACAGTTCGTTGAAAGTTGCCTCACAGGTGGAAAGAGCAGTTAAGAAGGCCAATGGGATGTTGGCTTTCATAAGTCGCGGGATTGAGTTTAAGAGCCGCGGGGTTATGATGCAGCTTTACAAAACTCTAGTTAGGCCACATTTAGAGTACTGTGTTCAGTTCTGGTCGCCTCATTATAGGAAGGATGTGGAGGCATTGGAGAGGGTGCAGAGGAGATTTACCAGGATGCTGCCTGGATTGGAGGGTATGAATATGAGGAGAGGCTTAAGGTGCTAGGGCTTTATTCACTGGAAAGGAGGAGGATGAGAGGAGACATGATAGAGGTATATAAAATATTGAGAGGAATAGATAGAGTAGACAGTCAGCGCCTCCTTCCCAGGGCACCAATGCTCAAGACGAGAGGTGATGGCTTTAAGGTTATGGGTGGGAGGTTCAGGGGAGATGTCAGAGGGAGGTTTTTCACCCAAAGAGTGGTTGGTGCATGGAATGCACTGCCTGGGTTGGTGGTGGAGGCAGATACACTGAACAGGTTCAAGAGCTTGTTGGATAGGCATATGGAGGAATGTGAGATAGAGGGATATGCGGGAGGAAGGGGTTAGGTAGTGTGAGGGTGGTCTGATGGATGGCATGACACGGTGGGCCGAAGGGCCTGTTTTGTGCTGTATGGTTCTATGGTTCTATGGTTCTTGTAGCACATGCCCTCTAATCAAGGTAGCATCCTGGTAAACCTCTGTAATGGGGCGACCAGAATTGAATTCAATACTCCAGATGTGGCCTAACCAGAGTTTTATAAAGCTGCAATAGAACTTCCTGACTCTCAAACTCAGTGTCTTGACTAATAAAGGCAAGCATGCCATATGCCTTCTTTACCACCCTATCGACTGTTGCAGCCACTTTCAGGAAGCTGTGTACTTAGACCCCAAGATCCCTCTGAACATCACTACTGTTAAGGGTCCTGCCATTAAATGTGTACTTTGCTGACTGGGCTATAAGGTTCATTTGGTGATTAGAAAGGGGAGGAATATCTGGTGGGTTGGACTACCCACTCTGACAGTCTGTCTGATTGTCCTACCATTGAAATTAACAGTGGAGAAGGCTGAGGGATGACCTTGTAGAGGTTTATAAAGTCATGAGGGGCATAGATCAGGTGGATAGTCACTGTCTTTTTCTCAGGGTAGGGGAGTCCAAAACTAGAGGGGATAGGTTTAAGGTGAGAGGGAAAAGATTTAAAGGGGAAAGTTTTTCCACACAGAGGGTGGTGGGTATTTGGGACGAGCTGCCAGAGGAGGTGCAAGAGGTGGGTACAATTAGAAGATATTTGGACAGGTACATGAATAGAAAAAGTTTAGAGGGATATGGGCCAAATGCAGCCACATGGGACTATCTCAGGAAGACAACTTGGTTGACGTAGACGAGTTGGGCCAAAGGGCCTGTTTCTGTGCTGTCTACCTCTATGACTCTATAAAGATTGGGCAGGGCGGATAGTCAGGCTTCTGTTTTGCCAGATCATCACCCAGGCAAAGAAGAAGGGAATTTGAATCTTGCTCTTAAATTATACAGGAGGGGGAAAGGAAACATTCTTGCATTGGAGAGCTTTTGATCATTTTGATAAGGAATTCAGTTAAAAGCAGAGTTATTTTGTGAAGAGCAAACAGAAATTGGGCAGTAAACATTGGCCTTGCTGGTAATGGTCATGATTGGGGAATGAATTAAAACAGGAGAGGAAGCCAAAGAGCTTGGCACACACTGTTTTACACAGTGCAGCTTATTGCTGAAGCTGTTTGGCCCAAGGGTGCAGTGACTTTCGTTGTTGCAAGCCAATTCAAGAGGGAGCAGGTAAAAGATTATGGCACTGCAATTAGTTTTCATCCTCACAGGGTGACCATTATCACTGGCCATTGACTGCAGAGGTCTCTATCCAAAGGGTATGAAATGGAGGTGCAGAGTGGCAAGAATTACGACATTTCTTCTCAGAGATGCAGTCACCCACAGCTGCCAGCAGATAAAGATAATTACCCAATTTTAAAAAAGATATAATCTGCCAGTGTTTGCAGGCTGACCCAGCGAGGGCTGCAGGCACCAAGATCATAACTTTGTTTTATTGTTAGCTCTATGAGCTGTGAGAATATTACCTTGGCTGGTGACTGGAGGGGGTGATTTTCATCCCCCTCTTTCCATTTGAGTGCAAATCAGCTATAGTGCATTCCAAAATATGAAGAGGTCAAACTCTGCTGGTTCAGCTCAGGTTGTGTTCAGTTCATTATCATTACATCCAGGAATGCCACCATAGAGGGGTCTATCCCAAAAAGAGGTGACTGGGAACTGAGGAGAGGGACAGTAGCATCTTGGAATGCTCTACGAGCTGTGCCACTAAGCTGCATTTGTGTTTTATTTGTAATCCTGTTCAAGTTACTCTATACTCAAACTTAGACTGTGCTGTAAAGTAAAACTGAGAGATAGGACGTCAAAAGCAAGATTCCACACATCCACCTCCGATTTGGGTTTAGATCCAACCCAGGCTGATAAGACAATTTTTCTTTGTATCCTGCTTTCTATTCCTTGGAGGCTCACTTCAAAAGACACCAAGCTCCTCGTCCTTCTCCGCATCTGACAGTGAAATCAATGCAAGTTCACCTTCAGAGGCTCGCAACCAAGCCCAACCCTATCTTCTGCAATGCTGCCAGGTGGTTTCCCATGGTTGCACTCTGCTTGCAGCCAGGAGGGGTGAAGCAGCCACAGTTCCGGCACCACAGCTGAGATTTTTGCCACACAAGGCCTGTGGCCTTAGCTCAACAGACTTCTGACAACATAAGAGAGAGTTAAGCCTCCCAGTGCACTGTTGGCCTACAACCCAGGAGGGCTGAAATAGGAGAAGGTTGAACTTTTGCTGCTTGTAATTAAAACTCTAGTTTTGAAATTTTGTTCTCCACCCTCCCAATCCTCCCCAGTGAGGGTACGTTGGCCTTTGATCAGATGTAGCACAGACTTACGAGAATCGGGCCACAGTTAGAAGGGTTAACCAATTCACTCTTGGATAGACTAGGCTGGCACTCTCCTGAATAAACAAGATTAAAGGTCATTTGATGGAAGGACTTAATAGGATGGATAGAAATAAGCTGTTTCCTTCAGAGGGGAAAGTCCAGACAATGGGGCATAAAGCTTTGTGCTAGGCCATTTGTGTTGTTGGAAGGAACGTCTCCATTTCTGCTGAGGCTTGGGCCCTTGAGAGTTTGCTTGAGACTGGCAGATTGTTTTACTTTTGAGGCTACATTGTATTCAGGGACCTTGCAGGAGAGGAGAACACGAAGTGGGGAGAGGGAACCACTGATAATACCAGCTCAGCTGGGAGCCAGCAAGGGGAGTTGGGTATATGTGGATAGGTTGAACTTGGGGAAGGCTGCAAGGAGAGATGGGAGAGGAACAAGGGAAAGGTGCAAATTTTGGGGGCTTTGGCCAGAAAGATCCTTGGAAATTTGGCCTGGTGGATGTTGGCAGAGACACCTGACTTATGTCCTCCATTTTTGTGACAAATGTGACCATGAGGTCGTTGGTCTGTTGTTACATCTGAGTGTGGATGAACAGAGTTTAACCGGACTCGTTGTGGGTGTGTATGGTGACACAGCTGGTAGTGCTACTACCCTTACAGCTCTGGGGGGTCCTGGGTTCGATCCCAACTCCAGGTGCTGATTGTGCTGACTTTGCAATTCTCCCTTGGGTGCTCCAGTTTCCTCCCACATCTCAGTGATGTGCTGCTGTAAATTACCCTGCAGTGTAGGTGGCTGGGGGAAAAACTCAAAGGGAAGTTGATGGACATAGAAGAGAGAATAAGTTGTGGGGAAGGGGACTGATGGGACTCGGCATGGGCTGAACAGCCTCCTTCTTAGTTGAAGAAGTCAGGAAGGAATCGGTGTCTCATCTCTCTGTCGTCCAGGATTATCCTGGAATAGGAGTTTTGGCAGTCAAGGTTGGGACGCAGTCTTGCTTTGTGACTAAGCCAGATCTGGTAGGTAAACTGAGCTCATAGGAGAGTCTTAGAGTTGTAGTGGTACAGCACAGAAATGGGTGCTTTAGCCCACCATGTCCATGCTGACCTTTTTTGCCTGTCTACACTAATCCAATTTGCCTACATTAGTCCATATTCTTCTATACCTTGCCTATTCAAGTGCCTGTCTAAATGCCTCTAAAACATAGTCATTGTATCTGATTCCACCACCACTTCTGTCAGCACGTTCCAGATATCAATCACTCTATCCCATGTCCTTTTGTTTTTGATACACTTAGCAAAGGATAAAGATTCTGATTATCTACCTTTTTCCATGCCTCTCATAATTCTATATACCTCTATCTGTGGTGCCAAAAACTTGGTTGCTGCTACTGCTATCCTTTGAGAGACCATTTTCCCCAACAGTATTCAGAACAATACACCTGTTTGAAAGGGGAATGACCTGCACTTACTGCTCTTCCTGGTGGTGACTCCTCTCCTTTCTTTCTATGCCTGCTGTGTGACTAAACTGGCTAAACCTACTGTCTACAACATTTTCTGCATCACAGATGCTCCACAGTGAGGCCACCCCCAGCTCCAACTGCTCTATGCAGTCTATCAGGAGCTGCAGCTGGACACACTTCCCACCAGTGTAGTCATCAGGGGAAATATTCCTGATTTCCCACATGCCCTAGCTTCCATATCCTTTATCCCCAGTACCTTCTGCTAAGAAAGAGGGGAAAAAAAACTTCACCTGATCACTATTCACCCTCATCACCAAAGCCCAACTCTCAGCAAAGCAGGTGGGGTCACAACAAAAGGGGAGAGGCTTTTCCTTGCAAAACTTTGAAAGAGTTTTTTTTGACAAAATGGGTTTGAGAGAGTGGGGGTTGGTGGTGGGCTGTTACCCAATGTCAGAGCTTTGAAGAGATCCAGTGCTATTGCTATCCATTTCTTGAGCCCATGTAATGAAATGGAAAAAGAAGCTGCAGGCAGGACTACTGGGCCGAGGATCAAGAGATCGATCAAAAATCAACAGCACTGCAGATGCTGGAAATCTGAAATAAAAACAGCATGCTGGAAACATTCAGTAGGTCAGGGAGCATCTGCGGAGAGAGAAATGGTTAACGTTTCAGGTCAATGGTCTTTCATTAGGAATGCTATAAAAATGCCTAAGTATTACATGTCTTGTGTTCTGTTTCGTTTGCAGAGTGAAGCATTTCAAAAGAAGTTCAGAAGTGAGGAGTCTGATGTTGAGGATACTGAGGTGAGAAGTTCACTGTTCCCTGTAATAAAGTCACCCATGGTTTCCAGTCTGTGACCAGTATTAGTGTGGCCAGTGGGTTAGTCAGTGTCAGTGTTTGCTTGTTTCTTCCTCCATGCCAGCGGTATTCCACTGGGTGTGAGGCTGAAGGTGACGTGTGTGATGGAGTAGTCATTACTGAGCCAGTGGAGGGACAGGTAGTGATGGAGTGGGGGAGACCGTGGTGATGGTTTGTGAGGTGTGGGTGGGTAGGTTAGAGGGTAGGTGTTTGGAGCTGTGGAGGTTGGACACAAGGATGGGTTTTGGAATGGTTTCAGTGACCCGACTAGGTGGTGGGAGGAGCTTGCAGCTGCACAGTGACGCAGCTAGTAGATCCGCTGTCTCACGATGTCGGAGACCTGGGTTCAATCCTGACCTCTGGTGCTGTCTGTGTGGAGTTTGCACGTTCTCCCTGTGGCCACGCGGGCTTCCTCCAGGTGCTCGGCCTTTCTCCCACATCCCAAAGACGTGCTGATTGGTACGTTAATTTGCCTTTGTAAATTGCCCTCAGTGTGTAGGTGAGGGGTAGAATCTGGGAGGGGAGTTGATGTGAATGTGGGGAGAATAAAATGGGAATTAGTGTAGGATTAGTGCAAATGTGCGCTTTATGGTTGGTGTAGACTCAGTGGGCCAAAGGGCCTGTTTCCATGCTGTATCTCTCTAGAAAATTGAGCTGGGGTTTAGTAGCAAAGGATGGCTGCGATGGGAGAGTGGATTGGTCCAAGTTTGGAGGGTGGTTGAAGATACAATAGAGCAGCTCGACCTAAGTTCTCAGCGTAGGAGCAAGCAATTTAAAAAAAAATTAATTCTTAAAGTGAGACCTTGGTGGATCTAACTCTGGCCTTGGGCCAGGTGGGGCTCATGCCCTTTAACTAATGCCGAAACAGCCCCCAACTCCCACTGCTTCTTGCGATGCCTGCACCATATGTGGGCTTCAGGCAAGCAAGTAGATTTTGCACAAGTGGCGTGTGTTACACACTGTTACATGAGGGTGTTGGGCAAGGGCAGTGGTCAATCAAAGGATTCAGAACGAGTTTTGGCACATGTTAAACATTAAATTCCTTTGCATAGTGCGTAGAGTGTTGGAGTTGTGCAGTCGTGTGGAGAGCATGGGTATGGAGTGAACCTCCAAGAATCAGATCTCACACGGAGGCTGTGATTAGGATGGTTCAGCCTCAACAGTTGCTTGGGAGAGGGATGGTGTCCTTGGCAAAGGAATGGGTTTTGAAATGGGGATTGACCGAAGTAGAAAGAGCCAGGCGGCAGAGAATGGGAGAAGTGTTAACCTATCGGTGAAACATCGGGGCCAACAAATGGAAGCTGGGTGGTCAGTAGGTTATTAGGACTTGTCAAGAGGTGGATCTTGAGAAGATGACGACTTTGGAGCCCATCAGAGGACTGATAAAAAGATGTGGTTTGTGGGTAGATTTGAGGGAAATATTGGCTAGTAGGAGCGGGTAAAGGAAGGCAGAAGTTGCTGAGCAGATGTTTCCAATGTCAAACTCCATGAACACTTGGGCCAGTTGTTAAATGTGAAACTGGAGGAGGTGGCAGACAGGGGATTCAAAGGAAATTTGTCAGCAGAAGGAGGAGGAAGTCAGGAGCTGTATCATCATTATCACCATCCTGGAATAGTGAGGGGTTTTATCAAACAAGACAAGTGACTGTCAGAACCAGAATATTTAGAATCATTTTTCAGGCCAGTTTATGTGAGATTCACCAAATGTGCAAGATTCACCACATGAGTATGGAGTGTGGGTATTTTACTGAGGGATTGGATTTTAGGGGATAGGCTATGGAGTCTCCGAGCTTTGAGGAGGGATTTGCTATTCCTATTCATTTTGCAAGCCCAAGTAATGAAATGTAGAAGTAAACTGAAAACTCAGATTCTAAGAATTGTATGAATTGTATAACTATACAAAAGTATTATTCATTCTCACAATCTCTTTCTCCTGTGTGGAACTTTAAACCGTGTTAAAAGACAAGAAGTGAAGAATCTGATTTTGAAGGCACTGAGGTTAATCCATCTGATTCCACTGAGGTAGGCAGAAGTTTTTCCCACTCTGCCTGCCTTTTCCTGTTTCAGTTGCAGTTTTTGTTTTTTCCAGTCTATGACCTGTACTGACTGTTCTGGTTTATTTTCTCAATTCCTCCTTAGCTGTTTCAGAACTTTGTTCAGTCATTTTATTTCAATGACTAGAAATTTGTCTGGTTGTAAAATATGCATCAAAGAATTGAGCCAGATGCTAAAATGTTAACACTGAGATATGTATGCCTTTATTGGCCAGATGTATTAAGGCTTATGATCCAAGAAAGCTTGTTGTAGTTAAGATCTGTATCGGCTATGAATGCCTCAGGGCACTGCGTGCCTCATATAAACTACATTGCTAAACAGATAAGATATCTTTATTAGTCACATGTACATCGAAACACACAGGCACATTTTGCACTGTTTGGGGTGACATCTTAGCTGGCACTTAGGGGCCAGAATAGAAGGGATCATTTGTCTTTCACTGATACCACCCATTTGTTTTGGGGGAATGGAAAAAATGTTTAATTCTCCACCTTAAAGGAAAGAGAATTAAAGGGTAATTTGTCAGTTGAGTTAACGTGAGACGGGAGGAATGTACCAAATGTTAAAGATTTATCTTTGCAATATGTGTGTGAAATTGTGGGAATGTTTTCTTAATGGACTGGATTTGAGGGTGTGGGGTTGGAGTCAGTTATTGAGTCCCTGAGATGTTGAGCTAATGCTATCCATTTCGGGGCCTGGGTTATGAAATGCCAAACAGTTGCAAACGAGAATGTCGAACTAGTGATCAGAATCCTACAACAAAACATGGCACCCTCTCACATTCTGTTTCTCCTTTGCTAAATAATGAACCACGATAAAGAGGACAGAGAGTGAAGAGTCTGAAATTGAAGAGGCTGGGTCTGCTCGTCCTCTCAGGGTGAGTAGATTTCATTGTCACGCTCCATGTTTGGGCTTTTCATTCAATGTTGCTTGACTGTTTTCCTCTGAACTCCTTTTTCCCTCGTACTTAGTGGTTAGATTTTTTTATACAGAATCATTCATTTTGACCAAAAACAAGTGTTTCTATTAACAGACAATAATCTTGTTGTAAAATGTGCTTCCAAAAGAATCCAATTCCTACTTGGATTTACACCTCAGTACAAAAGCAAAATTTGGGATGCACTCTGGTGAGCTGGCAGGTGCGGAGGGAGAAATGGGTCTGTGTTTCAGGTTGCTGACCTTTATTATAGCTGATGGGTCACATGTGGGATATGACGTTAATGTTTCAATCAGTGCTTCTTTCCACTTGTAAAATGCTCAGTAATTTGTCGGCAGAGTACATTGTGACCCTTTTATAATTCCATGTAATTCTTCGATTAAGTCCCGAGTCACGGTTTATCAAAGAATTAAACAGAATTCACAGCATGGAAATGGGTCATTTGGTGCACCTGATCTGTACCACTGTTTGTTTTGCACCAGTCTCTCACCTGAGCCCATCTAATCCTCTCAGCACCTCCAAAGGCTATCAGAACTAGTCACGAGTCATAGAGTGGTACAGCACAGAAACTGGCCCTTTGGCTCACCAAGTCTGTGACAACTATCGTAGAACATAGAACAGCACAGGAACAGGCCCTTCAGTTTATAATGTCTGCGCCGAACATGATGCCAAATTAAACTAATTCCCTTCTGCCTGTACATGATCCATATCCCTCCATTCCTTGCATACTCCCTGCCTATCCTACAGCCTTTTAAACACCACTTTCATATCTGCTACCACCACTCCCCCCAGCAGCCCACTCCAGGCATCTACCACCCTCTGTGTATGTAAAAGAAAACTTGCCCTGCACGTCTCCTTTAAGCTTCCCCCTCTCACCTTAAATGCCTCTTGTACTTGACATTTTAAGATAAGATTTCTTTATTAGTCACACGTACATCGAAACACACAGTGAAATGCATGTTTGCGTTGAATGTTCTGGGTGCAGCCTGCAAGTGTTGCCACTCTTCTGGTGCCAACATAACATGCCCCCAACTCCTAACTCGTATGTCTTTGGAATGTGGGAGGAAACTGGAGCACCTGGAGGAAACCCACGCAGTCACGGGGGGAATGTACAAACTCCTTACAGACAGTGGCTGGTATTGAACCCGGGTCACTGGCGCTGTAATAGCGTTACACTAACCGCTACACTACTGTGTAGATTCTGACTGTCTACCCTATCTATGGCTCTCATAATCTTGTAAACTTCTTTCAGGTCTCCCCTCAGCCTCCGCTGCTCCAGAGAAAACAACCCAAGTTTGCCCAACCTCTCATTGTAGTTCATACCCTCTAATCCAGGCAGCATCCTGATAAACCTCTTTTGTACACTTTCCAAAGCCTCCACATTCTTCCTGTAATGGGGTGACCAGAATTGCACACAGTCCTCCAAGTGCAGCCTAACCAAAGCTTTATATAGCTGCAACATGACTTCCTGACTCTGATGCTCAATGCCCCTGACCAATGAAGGCAAGAATTCCATATGGTGCCTTTACCACCCTATCTACTTGAGTGGCCACTTTCAGGGAGCTGTGGACTTGGACCCCAAAATCCCTCTGCTGTTAAGGGTGCTGCCATTAACTGTGCGCTTGCCCCTTACATTAGACCTCACACTTGCTTGGATTAAACTCCATCTGCCATTTCTCTGCCCATATCTGTAACTGATCTATATTCCACTATATTCTTTGGCAGCTCTCTACACTGTCCACAGCTCCACCAATCAAGCACCCATTTATACTATTCCCATTTTAATATCCCCACATTCCCATCAACTCTCCAGCTCATTTTACTCCTACCTTTGTTTGTGGTGATGTTACTAGCCTAACATGTGTAGTATCATGGCATATCCGCTACTATTATTAAAGCTACTTTTAAATATTTAGAGGTCTAACATGCAGGTTTTGAACTGCAAAACAGCTAGGTTTGCATAATGGCTTTGAAACTTTCATTCCCCGCTTCAATGTAGAAACCGAATCTGTAAGGAGATGCAGGTCTGATGTTGGAAACCAAACCTCTGTTAACTTTTGCACTATTGTGTTGAATACATTACGTTCTGCGGACATTATGGAGTTTCTCACCAGTTTGGGGATTGAGGGGTCCCATCCTGTCCTGTGATTATATCCATTTAGAAATAAGCTCATTGCTTTGTCAAATTCCATCTTTCTTATAAATGGTGGAGATTTTATTTTCTGAACTTTATTATATGATTACATTCCTTGTTGCATATAGCTGGTCTTCCATACTTTCCAAGTAAACATAACTGCCACTTGCATTTCTGGTACCCACTGGTGCTATCTTGCACACAGAAACTACTTGTCTCGGGTGTCTAGTGTTGAATATTCAGGAAATTACCTGGTTCATATCCACGCAGTTGTCAAGTTTATAGTCATCACTGATCATCATTGCCTCCCAATTCTTCGCATGTATGAACTTCTGGGCAGCATGTTGTTGCAGCCAGTAGAGCTGCTACGTCACAACACAAGAGACCCGGGTTTGATCCTGACCTTGGGTGCTGTCCATGTGGAGTTTGCACATTCTCCGTGTGACTGCGTGTGTTTCTCCCAGATGTCCTGGTTTCCTCCCACATCCCAAAGATGTGTGGATTGGTTGGTTAATTGCCACTAGTGGGTAGGTGAGCGGTGAAATCTGGGGACAGTTGATGGGAATAAAATGGGATCAGTTTAGGATTAGTGTAAGTGGGTGCTTGATGGTTGATACAGACTGCTGCATGAGTCTATGAGAATCCTTCCGTCTTCCTCTGGTAATCCTGCTCCTCCCTGCCATTGGAAAGTCCCTCGGGTCCATGTTCCATAAACCACCTGACACTCTTCCTCCCTCCCACACCCTTGTCCATCTTTCAGCCACCTTGAGCCTCTACTCTTTGCAATGCATTTTGATCTCTATGCCCTTGCCCTGCTGGGGTCGCTTACAAAGATCCATTTCCGCGTATACATAGAAAATAGAACAGCAGAGCACAGGAACAGGCCCTTTGGCCTTTGGCCCTGTCATGTTGTGCTGAACCAAACCGTTCCCTTCTGCCTACACAATGTCCATATCCCTCCATTCTTTGCACATTCACGTGCCTGTCTAAGAGCCTCTTAAACGACTCTATCATATTTGCCTCTATCATATTTGCCTCCACTACCACCCCTGGCAGCGCATTCCAGGCACCCACCAGTCTCTGTGTAAAAAAACACTTGCCCTGAACACCCTCTTTGAACTTAACACCTCTCACCTTAATTGCATGCCCTGGATCTTTTATCTTGTTGGTGTTGATCATATGAATGCAACTTCTTGTTGTTGTTAATCTTTCCTCAGGATTTTCAAGTAGCTGTTGTCAAAACGTCCAACGTTGTTACCTGCGAATTCTGCAAGCAGGTCCGAATGGCGTTCCCAAACCCCCAGCAGTTGGACACCACTAATCCAGAAAAGGTAAAAGAAACTGGTGATGGTGAGGGACTTGACTTTTTGAACTTGAAGTGGCTTTCCTACTTTTCGTTTTATTTTGGAGGGGTTTGTATTTGCATTTTCTTAGTCTGGGAACAATAAAGCTGTCTTTTCTCACAATTTTGCGCACAGCTCTTCTGTTGCAACATGAGCTGGGAGCTGTACCAGCAAATCTTGAGGAACCGAGAGGAGAATCCGGATTATGAAGAGCCAGTTTCCGACCAGGAAGGATTCCATCCGACCAAGCTGGAGGTTGAAGAAGCAGTGAAGAAGTTAGCAGAGAGGTAAGGGAACAGTGTCAAATACACTCTCCAGTAAACTAAAGTGCCAACCATTGAGGGCTGTAGTCTTTGCATCCAATGATACAAACCAAAGAAATTCCTAAACTGTTCCAAGCAACTTTGATTTTCTAGAAGGTACTCCATCATTATTTAACATCGGAGAAAAGATTTAGCATTTGTATTGGATCTTTTTGTAGAATTCTACATAACCACTCGATTGGCCTTTGCTGATTACTTCTTAATGCAGCAGCCAATCCTTGCTCAGTAAGGTCTGCAAACACGAGTGTGGTAAATGGCTGGATTACTTCTCCATTTGCTGAGAAGACAGTGGAAGAATTCTGCTGCACTCTTCAAGTACTGCTGTGGGATCCTTTACATTCAATTGAGGGAGTAAATGGGACATTGAATCAATATCTTGTCCCAAAGATGGAATGTCTAACAGTGTAGCACTCGGCAGTATTACACTGAAGACAGCCAAGTTTCTTGTGCAGGTCGATCCCAGAATCTTCTGACACGAGTGCTGCGCTGACCCTGTAGGAGGATATGTTGATAGGATTAGCTGAGAGAAGGCTCACATGACGATGAACACCAGCGCATGACTGAATGACTAGCTTCTGTGATGTAAATGTAATATCATTTCTGTATATTCTATATAGAAACAAACTTTCTTCATCTGTATTTGAAATATATTTCATTCTTTTTCTCACCACTCTCATTTGTTTCCATCTTCCCCAGTACATTATTGATAAATCTCACTCGCTTTCCTGCCCCAGTTTGTCTCTGAAACTTCTGATTGGAGCTCCTGTGTCCTGTGTGTCCTCCCTGCCTTTTCACTCCGTCTTTGGTACAGTCTTCAGCTTTCCCTGTCTACCTCCCTTCTCCTCCCTCCCATCTATATTCCCCTGAAGTGACTGGTACCCATACTGCCACTACCTTGTATATCATCAGCAAATTTGGATATAATACCCATGGTTCCCACTTCCCCATCATTGATATAGATTATGAACGGCTGTGGCCCTGGCACTGATCAATACAGCACCACTCCTAGTCCCAACCTCCCAACCCAAAAATTAACCATTTATTTCTACTGTTTTCTGTCATTAAACAGTCGTCAATCTACACCAGTATATTATTCCCAATTTTGTGCCCTAATTTTGTTTGATGGTCTCTCGTGGGACCATATTGAAGACCACATGAGAGTCTGGACACACCATTGTCTGTTCTGCTTGTTACAAACTCAAAAGAAGTTCTTGAACAAAATACGTTGTCAAACATGATCTCCCCTTTATAAATCCATGTTGACTCCATGGAGACACAAGAGACTGCAGATGCTGGAATCTGGAGCAATGCACAAGATGCTGGAGGAGCTCAGCGGGTCAGGCAGCAGCTGTGGAGGAAAGTGGAAAGTGGATGTTTCGATTTTGGTCCAGATGGAGGGTCCCGACCCAAAACATCGACTGTCTGTTTCCCTCCATAGATGCTGCCTGACCCCCTGAGTTCTTCCAGCATCCTGTGTGTTGCTCTATGTTGGCTACCCCATCCTATTTTTTGTTCCCAAGCTTCCTTAATAATAGGTTCCAGCATTTTCCCAACTACTGATGTCAGGTTCCCTGTTTTCTCTCTCCTGCCTTTCTTAAATAATGGGGTTATATTTGCTACCTTACAAACTGTGGGGACTGTTCCAGAATATGGAAGATGACAACCAGTGTGTCCACTCTCTCCATAGGATGCAGGTCATGGGGACCTGGAGATGCTGGACTGGGAGAGGAAGCTGACATCAGTGGAAGACTTTCCAGAGGCATCATTGGTGTAACTCGCCAGTGCGTCAGGGTGTCTGGTGTATTGTTCAGGAGGGCACGGACCACTGCCGCTGGGTAGCCCATGCGCCTTACATTGGGTTGGAGGTCAAACATGGAGCTGCAACCACAGCCCCTCAGGACTTTAGAGATGGGACAGTGGTTTATATGAATGCAGGGGCCAGCACTGTTTGTCGAAGAGGGTACTAATAAGGATTTAAAAGTAGGATAAAGCACCAGAGGGGAACTTGAAAAATTTGTTGAATGTTTCCAAAAAGTGCCTTCAACCCTAGATGGTGAAGTCATACCCTTGAGAGATCAGCAACTTCATCTTCATTCTTTAATCAGTAATAAATAGGGGCAGGCACGGTGGTGTAGCGGTTAGCGTAACGCTATTACAGTGCCAGCGACCTGGGTTCAATTCCGGCCGCTGTCTGTAAGGAATCTGTACGTTCTCCCTGTGACTGCATGGGTTTCCTCCGGGTGCTCCGGTTTCCTCCCACATTCCAAAGATGTACGGGTTAGGAAGTTGAGGGCATGCTATGTTGGTGCTGGAAGCTTGTGGGCTGCGCCTAGAACACCCTACTGAAAGATGCATATCATTGTGTGTTTCGAGGTACATGTGACTAATAAAGATATCTATCTTATCTCAGTATCCAGTCTGATCTCTGGCAAATTAAGAGTTAACTTTAAGTGGGCTTCATTGTACTTGCAAAAGATACACAAGAGGCATTCTCTGTGCAACAGTTGGTAATTTCTTGCATCTGTCTGTTGTTTGCAGGGTAAAAAATCCAGAAGTGACGATGTACATGACCTCTGTGGTGCATCGAGATAAAGTCATCTTCAGTACGTAACATGAATCTTTCAGCTGTGCCTGTAACTTGTGAGGTGACACCCAGCTAGAATGTGTGTGGGGGAAGGAAGGTTGAAGGATGGTGGTGGATACATCACACCAGCACCTCCTCTTTCTATTCAATATTACAATTTCAGTTGGATACTTACAAAGGATTCATCAATGATTTGGAATCATAGAATCTTCCCATAGCACCTGCAAAGCACCTTTGCCAGCTCATTCAAAGGGCTTTCCAATTAATCCCATTCAGCTGACCTTTTCCTGTAGTTCCTGTATTGTTATAAGAAGTCTGATGCTTGGCCACAGAAAGATGTTGGGTAGGAAACTGAAAGGTTTTGGGGGAATGCTTTAAAGGAAGAAAGAGGGGCTGGAGGGCTTGGGGGAACTCAAGGGTTAGGCTGCTGAAAGGCCGACTGCCAGTCATCCAATGAAAATTCAAAAGTTGGGGAGAGCTTGGAATTATAAAGCACAGAGCTCTTGAACTTTATTCGGGTTGAAGTGGATTACAAGGAGAGACAAAGTTGTACAAGTTGTTGGTGAGGTTGCATTTGGAATATTGAATTCAGTTTTGGTCGCCCTGCTGTAGGAAAGATGCCATTAAGCTGGAAAAAGTGCAGAGGAGATTTATGAGGATGTTGCTGAGACTGGAAAGACTGAGTTATGGAGAGAGGTTAAGCAGGTTGGGACTTCATTCAATGGGGTGTTGGAGAATGTGGGGTGATCTTACTGAGGTGTATAAAATCATAGGAAGCATAAATGGGGTCAGTGTGCACAGTGTTTTTCCCAGGGTTGGGGAATCAAGAACTAGAGGGAATAGGTTTAAGATGAGAGGGGAGAGATTTAATAGGAACCTGAAGGGCAACGTTTTCACCCAGAGGGTGGTCAGCATATGGAATGAGCTGCCGGAGGAAGTGGCTGAAGCAGGTACATTAACAACATTTAAAATTAACTTGGACAGGTACATGGATAGGAAAGGTTTAGAGGGGTATGGACCAAACATGGGCAAATGGGACTAGCTTAGATGGGAATCTTGGTCGGTAAGGACCAGTTGGGCCAAAGGGTCTGTTTCCGTGCTATGTGACTCAATGACCATAGAAGGACTTTTAAACGAGGATGGAATTTGCAAATCAAGATGTTGCTGAACTGGGGGCCAATGTAGGTTGGTGACCATGAGAGAACGAGATAGTCAGTTAGGAAATGGATGCAAGCAGAGGTGAAAGTGGGCTGATAAGGTGTACTGTGAAAAACATTGAAAATGGGAACGGGGGGAGGCTATTCCGCCCTTTGGATCTAACTAGTAGAGTGCCCCAATGATCAGTTCTTGGCCCTCAGTTATTTATTATTTACATTAATGACCGAGAGGAGGGAACAAAATGTAAAGTTTTTAAGTTTGCTGATGACAGGGAAATGGGTGGAAGGGCCTGTTGTAATGAGGACACTCTTTCTGCAAAAGGAGTGATTGGGCAAAGTTCAATGTGGGGAAAGTGTGAGGTCATGCACTTCATTAAGGGGAATCAAAAGGGAGGTTGTTATCTAAATGGAGGGAAGACTACAAACGAGTGAAATACAGAGGGATCCAGATGTAATGGTGCATGAATCTCGACACGTTATCTGGCAGGTCCAACAAGTAGTTATGAAGGCAAATGGCATTTGTTGCACAGGGGTTGGAGTTTAGGAATGGGACGATTTTGTTACAATTATACAGGTGTTGGTGAGGCCTCACCTGGACTACTGTGTATAGTTTTGATCCCCTTACCTGAAAAAGGATATAGCAGCACTGAAGGCAGTCCAAAGGGGATTCACCAGACTAATTCCTGGGATGAGAGGATAGATAGTTTGAGTCTATTCATTGGATTTTCGAAGAATGAGGTGTGAAGTTATTGAGATCCTGAGGGGGCTTGACAGGGTAGATGTTGAGACGTTTCCACTAGTGGGAAAATCTTGAACGAGGGGACTTATTTACAAGATAAGGGGCTGGTCATTTAAAACTGAGGTGCGTAGAAATTTCTGCTCATCGAGAGTAGTGCACCTCTGGTTAGGGAGACTAGATCATTAGAAGTATTTAAGGTTGGAGTAGATATATTTTTGAAAGATCAAGGAAATGAGGATTATGGGGAACTGGCGCAGAAGAGGAAATGAGGCCAGCATAGATCCGCCATGATCAGGGCAGGCTTGAGGAGCCTGGTGGCCTACTCCTGCTCCTATCTTTTTTGTTGTGTTTGGGTCTATAGTGCCATTCAAGATGATCATGGCTGATTATATTGAGAAAATGGCCCATGCAATCAGTGCAAGCGGGTTAGTGTATTGGTATTGGTTTATTATTGTCACTTGTACCGAGGTACAGTGAAAAACTTGTCTTGCATACAGTTCGTACAGATCAATTCATTACACAGTGCATTGAGGTAGTACAGGGTAAAAACAATAACAGAATACAGAGTAAAGTGTCGCAGCTACAGGGAAGTGCATTGCAGGTAGACAATAAGGTGCAAGGTCAAACAAGGTAGATTGTGAGGTTAAGAGTCCATCTCATCGTATAAGTGAACAGTTCAATAGTCTTATCACAGTGGGATAGAAGCTGTCCTTGAGCCTGGTGTTTATGTGCCCTCAGGCTCCTGTATCTTCTGCCTGATGGGAGGGGGGAGAAGAGAGACTGACCCGGGTGAATGGGGTCTTTGATTATGCTGGCTGCTTCACCAAGGCAGCGAGAGGTATAGCCAGAGTCCATGGAGGGGAGGCTGGTTTTGCCCATGCAGGTAAGAAACTGAAATTACTTTCACTCCTATGTGAATGGTTTGGATGAGCTCTGTTTGTGGAGAGTGCAAAGTGGGCAGGGGAGAGGGGTGGTTGGCAGGAGACCGGGGAAACACTGAGCCTTGACTGAGACTGTTTCCGTGCAGGGCTTCCATTTGGTTCTGCTGTGTTTGTTTCTGATTTCCTTAATCACAAATTGACAAGTAACATTTGCACCAAATGTGTAGGGTAGTTGATGGGGGTGCCAGTAAACTGCTTAGCCCTGGATGGTGTGGAACTTTGTGTTGATGGGCTGCACGCATCTAGATAAGTGGATAGTGTTCCGTCACTCTCCTGACTTGTACCTTGTAGGAAAAGTTTGGGGGAATTGAGAGATAAATCACTCACTGCAAAATGCACAGCTCCTGACCCTTTCTCATTATCACAGTTAAGGTTGTGGTCGATGGTGACCCCCAGGATGTTGATGGTAGGGGACTCTGCAATGATAATGCCATTGAATGTCAAGGGTAGGTGAATGGACTTGGAGCTGGTCATTACCTAACACCTCTGTGGCATATATTATTTGACACAACGGCCCATGCCTGAATACTATTGAGCTTTTGCTGCGTGCAGGCAAGGGCTTCTTCCTTTACTAAGGAGTTGTAAATGGAATTGAATATTGTGACATTGCAGCATAGCGGTGCAGCTGGGAGAGCTGCTACCTCAATGCTCCAAAGATCTGAATTCAATCGTGACCTGCAGTGCTGTCTGTGTGGAGTTTGCACGCTCCCTCTGTGACTGCATGGGTTTCCCCTGGGTGCTGTGATTTCATAGTCATAAAGCTGTACGGCACAGATATGGGCCCTTCAGCCCAACTTGTTCATGCGGACAGTGATGCCTATGTCTGCTAACCCCATTTGTCTGCATTAGGCGCACATCCCTCTACACCTTTCTTATCCAAGTACCTGTCCAAATGCTTTTTAAATGTTGTAATGGTATCTGCCTGGACCACCTCCTCTGGCAGCTTGTTCCAGGTACCCACTGCCTGTGTGTGGAAAACCTACCCTTCAGATCCCCTTTAAATTTCTCACCTTAAACCTTTTCCCTCTAGTTTTAGATTCCCCTACCCTGGGAAAAAGACCCCATCTACCCCATCAATGCCTCTCATAATCTTATAAACCTCTGTAAGGTCACCCTCAGCCTCTTATACTCCGGTGAGAACAATTCCAGCCTATCCAATCTCTCCTTGTAACTAAAGCCCTCCGTTCCAAGCAGCATCCTGGTGAATCTCTTCTGCACTCTTTCTAATGCAACCAAATCCTTTCTGTAGTGTGGTGACCACAACTGTACCTAATACCCCCAAGTGTGGCCAAACTAATGGTTTGTACAGCCTCAACATGATGTCCCCCCCGCCCCCTGTTATACTCAGCCTATGAAGGCAAGCATAACAAATGCTGCCTTCATTGCCCAAGCTACCCATATCGCCATTTTCAGAGAACTTTGAACTTGTGCCCCAAGGTCCCTCTGTACATCAAATACTGACGCATACAATAAATATTGATGTCCCAAAATGTATTACCTCACACTTGTCTGGATTAAATTCTATCTGCTACCACTCTGCCCAACTTTCCAGCTTTCTACGTCCCTCTCTGCCCTTAGACAACCTTCTTTGCTGTCTACTACTCCACCAATTTTTGTGTCATCAGAAAACTTGCTAATGCGACCACCTGCATTCTCATCCAAATTATTAATATTTATGACAAACAGAGGTCCCAGCAGTGATCCCTGTGGCACACCACTGGTTACAGACTTCCAGTCAGAAAAACACACCTCGACCAATACCCTCTGCCTCCTTTTCTAAGCTAATTTTGGATCCAGGTTGCCAACACACCTTGGATCCCATGTGCTTTAACCTTCTGGACCAGTCTACCATGAGGGACATTTTCAAAAGCCTTGGTAAAGTCCGTGTATACCATGTTTACAGCTCTGCTTTTATTTTTCTTAAAAACCTTCTCAAAGAATCTAAATCAGAGTAGTGAGCCAGAATTTCCTCAGTGCCAAATCATGCTGACTCCTCCTAATCAGCCCCTGCCATTCCAAGTGAACGTAAATCCTGTTCCTTTCAAATTTTTCCAATAATTTCTCTACTAGTGATAAGCGTCACCGGCCTGTAGTTTCCTGACTTGTCCTTCCTGCCATTTTTGAATAAAGAAACATTAGCTGTCCTCCAGTCTTCTGGTGCTTCACCCATGGCTAATGAAGGTGCAAAAGTCTCTGTCAGGACCCCAGCAGACTCCTCCCTTGCTTCCCATTAGCATCCTGGTATAGATCCTGTCAGGCCCTGGGTATTTACCCACCTTAATATGTGCCAATATCTCGAACACTTCCTCCTTTCTGATATAAACATGTTCCAGAATATCAACATACCTCTCTCCTAACTCTCCATCCTCCACAGTCTTCTCTCTGGTGAATACCAATGACAAATATTCATTTAGGATTTCGCTCGTATCCCCTGGCTTCACACGTAGATTTCCCATTGGTCCCTGAGGGAGCATATTCTTTTGCTAGCTACCCACTTGCTTCTAATATACTTATAAAAGGTTTTGGGATTCTCCTTAATCCAGTTTGCCATGGCCATTTCATGTCCTCCTTTTGCCGCCTTAAGTTCTCTCCTATATCCCCTATAAATTTCATACCAAATGCCTACACCTGATACGTGCTTCCTTCATTTTCCTGATCAAACCTTCAACCTCTTTTTTTCATGGTCAAACCTTCAGTTTGCTTTGTTAAACAAGGTTCCCTAATCCTATCATCTTTGCTTCTTGCCCTCACAGGAACGTGCCATCTCTGAATTCTTACTATCTCATCTTTAAACACCTCCTACTTATTGGATGTTTTTTGTTCCTCTAGCAGTTGCTCCCAATCTACTTTCCAAGGTCCTGCCTTGTACTATTGAAATCAACCTTCCCTTAATTTAAGACGCTAACTCTATGACCAACTTTATATTTTTCCTCCCACATCCCAAAGACATGCAGGTTGGTAGGTTAATTGGCCATTGTTAATTGCCCCTAGTGTGTAGGTGAGGGGTAGAATCTGGGGAGAATAAAATGGGATTAGTGTAAAATGGGCCTTGACCGTCTCTGTGCTGTATGAGGTTACATGTTGGTGTAAAATCCTTTTGTATTGTGATCACTTTTACCTGGAGAAAGAGAGGATTGTCCTATCAAGAGAGGCTAAACAGTTGGGCTCTGTCTTCTCTGGAGTTTAGAAGAATGAGGGGTGATCTTATTGTGACATATGTAATTCTGAGGGGGCTTGACATGGTAGATGTTGAGAGATTTTTTCTTCTGGTGGGAGAGTTTCAAACAAGTTTTATTTTCCTCAAATTGTTCTTTTAAACCGCTTTTCAAACCATAGAACCATAGAACAATACAGGACAATACAGGCCCTTCGGCCCACCATGTTGTGCCGACCTTCAAACCACTCCTAAGACTATCTAACCCCTTCCTCCCACATATCCCTCTATCTTAAATTCCTCCATATGCTTATCTAACAATCTCTTGAACTTGACCAACGTATCAGCCTCCACCACTACCCCAGGCAGCGCATTCCATGCACCAACCACTCTCTGGGTGAAAAACCTTCCTCTGATGTCTCCCTTGAACTTCCCACCCATATCAAGCTAATAAAGCAAGAAAATATCAACCAAACGCCTTCCTGTTATCTTGTGACATCACCCCTTGTTCCTTCTACTTCTGCTCTCTCTCTCTCTCTCGAGCCACCCCTTTAACTCTGCTGTGCACTCCCTGCCCTCACTATCACACACACCCTCTTTGGTCATTCCTCACTACCCACTGTGCCTCTCCTGCCTTATCCCACGCTCTTTGTATCTTTTGTGCTGTCTCTCGGGTCTCTCCTTTATCCCAGCTGTCCTATTTGCTAGTTTAGCCAACACTCAATGGGGTAAGTGCGATGGGTAAGGTGTGTGTGCGCACTGAGGGCGTCAGAGGGGATGACATGACACCTGTAACAAGCAGGTACTTGAAAATGCACATTTTAATATGACCTTCTTTCAATATGTGATTCTTATTTGAGCTGGCACAATGGTACAGCCCGTGGAGCTGCTGCCTCACAGCACCAGAGACCTGGGTTTGATTCTGACCTCTGGTGTTCTCTGGAGTTTGCATGTTCTCCCTGTGACTGCCTGGGCGCTCTGGTTTCCTCCCACATCCCAAAGATGTGCGGGATGGTAGGTTAATTGGCTGCTGTAAATTGCCCCTGATGTGTTAGTGAGTGCCTGAATCTGGGGTTAGTTGATGAGATTGTGGGGAAAATAATGTGGGATTACTGTAAATCAGTGGTTGATGGTTGGCGCAGACTTGGTGGGCCAAAGGGCCTGTTTCCTGCTGTACTTCTGTACGAGTCTATTTATTTATTAGTTGTAAAACTCAAGTTTTGTTGTGAAACTTGTGGTGAAATAAATAGTAAATTCTGTATTTCAGTAGTTTGTCTAATCAGTGCCGTTGTCTTTGATCAGTTCAGCTCCCAGGAATGGCTAATATTTCTCTCATTGCTGTGGTGATTACAGCTGGCATGAAGACCATCTCGTACAGGCTGTCATCAGAATATTGCAGGAAACAAGGATGGACGTTAAGACCTCCCCAAGCCAAGACTGTAACATTCGAAGATCTCTCACAATACGTTCCCAGTGCACAATCCTACAAGGAAGCTGAGGTGAGTCTGGTCAACAATGGTATTCTCCCTAATCGCAGTTGAGGAGAAATCAAGTTCATCTGGGAACCACTGATGTGGAAGGTGGGGTCATCAGAGATGGAGAAACTGGGAGAATGGAATGGAACCCCAGCAGGGTGGAAGGAGGTTGTCGAGGTAGCTGCAAGAGTTTGTGGGCTTGTTTGCTAACCTACACTCTGAGGAGACCAAAGTCAAGGAAGTGACTGCCTTGGTCCGGATTCCCATTAGTGGCTGGTGCTGGAAAACACACACATTCAAAACAAACATACATGTGCTCAGTTTGATGACGTTTCTCACGTTTGAAAATCTTGCCCTGAACTCAGCGCTCAGGGAGTCGCACTGAATACAAGAACATAAGAGTAAAAGAAATAGAGGCAGGAATAAACTATTCGGTCCCTTGAACTGCTCACCATTCATTCAGATCATGGCTGATCAGATATTGCCCTCAGTTCTGTTTTTCCTGCTGTTCCCTTAGTCCTAGACTCCTTGTAGCAGCTTGTGCCTGTGGACAGCAAATACCTCAGAGCTGGGAGGAGGAGGTGGTTAGGGAATAGTTGGGAATTTTTGATCTTTTATTTTGTACAATGAGAGTCTCTGTGTATATTGCTATTTTTTGGTCAAATAATTCCAACATTATTCACCTTTAAGTAATGTGAATGTCAAAATCATTTCAATGTATAATACTAGAGGGCATGCATTTTAAGGTGAGAGGGGGAGAGTTCAAAGGAGATGTGCAGAGCAAGTTGTTTCCACACAGAGTGGTGGGTTCCTGGAATAGGCTGCCAGGGGTGGTGGTGGAGGCAGATATGATAGAGGCATTTAAGAGGCTCTTAGATAGGCACATGAATTTGCAGGGAATGGAGGGATATGGACTATGTGCAGGTAGAAGGGATTAGTTTAATTAGGTGTCATTAGCTTAATTAGTTCAGCACAACATCATGGGCTAAGGGGCTTGTTCTGGTGCTGTCCTGTTCTATGTTCTAAGATGCTTGTCTGTTTCTCCCCCAGAGACCTCATGGAATCATGGAGAAATACTACCCAGATGACTGCAAGTTTGTCACCATATTCCCAGACGGAACTGGCACTGTTTTGTATCCTCTAAACTGATAACCTGTAATGGCAAAGGTAACTTCTTGTAGTCTGCAGTGTTACTGTGGTCTCTGGAGCCAGCTGAGAGTTGTAAGGCAGCTGCTGATTGGGGCTCAGTGTTAGTAGCTTTACTTCTGAGCCAGGAGAGTTAAGTGTTCACATCTCACTCTAGGAGCAGATCACCCAGTGCTCTCCCCCCACTCCACCCCCCCCCCCCCCCCCCCCAATAGATCCAAAGGCAATAGTTTGAAGAACTAAGGATGGTGGGGCAGATTGGGCCAATATTTATCCCTTGTTTAGCTCCACTCTAAAACAGATTATTTGGTTGTTATCATACTGTTGTTTGAGAGGCCTTGCTGTGTTTCACGATGTCACATTTCAAGACTGAGAAGCTCTGTGTATGTACACAAATCATTCTCCCCCAGTGCGCTGGCATCCATTGGCAATCACAGCACTGTAGCACAGTCCCAGTCAGCTGAAGGATCTGAAACTGTGTCTAAGACTGATCCCACCCTGCTGTTGCAATCTAATTACCATTTTAAACGAATTTAGAGGGCTCTGCTTCAAAATAAATTTGTGGCAGAGAATCCTAGATTACTGCCAGACACAAGGAAGTTTGGCAAGGCGCACATGGGGAACTTGGGACCACTCTTTTTGAAAATTTCTTTTAACTCTTGTGATTAGTTTGAATTCATGCCTGGTTGTACAGACGAGTGAAAATATTGACACCTCACAGGCCTCCTGATTTTTGAAAATCTTTCACTTCACTTCTCTTTCTCACTCCTGTCTCCCTGTACTGTAACTCTCAGCCAAGGAAACGTCTTAGTGCTTTGCTTTGCTTTGCTGTCCTTCCAATAGTGAATATGTCCAGAACAGGGCACAGTACTCCAGCTGGAGCTAGTACAAACTCAACAGCTCTCCCTGCTTGTACTCTGCTTCCAGATTAAGGAAGCAACGGAAATAATTAAATCATAGAAAGCTTACACTGCAGAAGGGGGCCATTCAGCCCATTGTGTTTGTGCTAGTTAGAAAAAGAGCTCCCGTCTTTCCTCAGAGCTACACTTTTCCAGTTCCAGCAACATCCTGCTCCACACCCTCTCTGGTGCTAAAGTTCCACTGCCCCTTTACAGAGATCTGCCCAGGCCCTCAGCTAACATACTGAAGGCAGCTGTGGGCAGTGTGTGCATTAGGAAGGAGAGGAGATTAATTAAAATGAAAGCAAGATCTTCAGTTGTGTGTTGAAACTAATTAAAATGCAATTGTTGTTCTTCAAGTATGTAAAGTGAGGGGGAAGTTTGATAGAGGTGTTCAAAATCAGGAGGTGTATACCATCGACTCTCAACTGTAATCCCCACTCTTCTCCTCCCTCTCGGTCCTGCTGCAGGGTTTAGACCTGAAACAGCAACGTACACCTTTTGCCTCCACAGATGCTGCTTGACCTGCTGAGTTCTTCCAGCGTTGTGTTTTTCATCTCAATTTTTGGTTAACGTGGGCTGTTGTGCCATAATTTTTTATAATTCTGTTAAGGAGTAGTAGTCAGAAAATGACAGGACACAGATTTGAGGTAACTGGCAAAAGAGACAAGCGTATGAAGAAATCCCAACACCCACAAAGTTATTGTGATCTGGAATGCAGGGTCACAGTACGGGAGCTGATTGGGGCTGGAAATCTCACTTGCACATTGTGGATTTAAGGGATTTGTTTTCCCCACAGATGGTGGAATGAAATTTGCTCCCTTATGATTAGTTCCAGCTCTGTTTCATAAACTTCCAGTGGCCCTGCCCAATCACAGAACTTTTAGCTCCACCCCTAGTGTTTTTACAAGTGAACAGTGTTAAAAGGAACAAAAATACAATCTTTTTAAAACCACAATCATTTTTCTGTAAGTGCTGTTCACAGCAGTGCTGGGTAGATTCATTCATGGTGATTCCTGGGCACCCTTGAGCTTGGTAACCCTAACGTTTGGTGGATGAAAGTTTACTAAAAAGCTTTTCTTTTGCAGTGGTTATCTTATTCTGTGGACCAAGGTTACCAACTGTAACCTACTGTCCTCAAAACCGACAGCTGTAGGGAAGCCTGCCTCACCAGTATTTTCTGGATTGCTCAGGGATCAATCAGCAATTTCATCCGGTTAACATCTGAACATTGCTTCCTGTCCATCTGCTGCGACTCTTCTTAACTTTTGCTCAGCTATCCCTCGGGTAATGTCTCCATAGTGATCTCTGCTTTCCACCACGAGCAGCTGGTCTACACCATCTTTGAAGACCTGGAGTGGAATGCAAAAATGCTGGGAGTCTTCCGGTCAACTGGTTACAGCACTTGTTACCTCCCCAGTGGACAGATTCAGTGAGTGATCCAGTGGTTGGCCTTGGGTGCTGGGGTTACAGATAAATGTTGGGACTCATCTGGGCCTCACTCTGTCCTGGTTGTTTGATCTGGATGTAAGTTCGTGCAGATTGGTTTGTAAGTTGTCAGCTTCCTCAGTTACCCACCCCACTCCCACCAGGAACAGGCAAGTCCCAAGATCTATGAACAGACAAAGATGTCAGGTGGGGAAAAGCCAGCTGTTGGCTAAGGCCTACTCTCTCGATGCCCCAGCACCTCTGGACTAAACAGAAGAAAATAGGAGCAGGAGTAGGCCACTCAGCCCCTCAAGCCTGCCCTGAATTTGATTGAGATTTTTGAAGAAGTAACCAAGAAGGTCAATGAGGGCAGAGCAGTAGACGTGGTCTATATGGACTTCAGTAAGGCTTTTGATAAGGTTCCGTGTAGTAGGTTGCTATGGCAAGTTATCGCATGAGATACACAATTGGCTTGATGGTAGGAAGCAGAGGGTGATGGTGGATGGTTGGTTTTCAGACTGGAGACTGGAGTGGTGTTCCCCAGGGGTCAGTGCTAGGCCCATTGCTATTTGTCATCTCTATCAATGACTTGGATGAGAATGTACAAGGCATGGTCAGTAAGTTTGCAGATGACACTAAAATAGGTGGTGTCGTTGACTGGTTATCTGGATTTACAGAGGGATCTTGATGAGTTGGGTAAGTGGGCCGGGGAATGGCAAATGGAGTTTAATTTGGATAATTGCGAGTTTTTGCATTTTGGGAAGATAAATCAGGGTAGGTAGAGCCCTGGGGAGTGTTATAGAACAGAGGGATCTAGGAGTACAAGTACATGGTTCCCTGAAAGTGGCACAGCAGGTAGACAGGGTGGTGAAGAAGGGTTTTAGCGTGCTGGCCTTCAGTTAGGGCAGTGAATATAGAAGTTGTGATGTTATGTTGCAGTTGTACAAGATGTTGGTGAGCTGTATTTGGAATATTGTGTTCAGTTTTGGTCACCTGGTAGAGGAAAGATGTCATTAAGCTGGAAAGAGTGCAGAAGAGATTTACGAGGACGTTGCCAGGACTCAAGGGACTGAGTTATAGAGAGAGGTTGAGCAGGTTAGGACTTTATTCATTGGAGCGTAGGTGAATGAGGGGTGCTATTATAGAAGTGTATAAAATCATTGGGGGCATAGATGTGGTGAATGCGCACAGTCTTTTTCCCAGGGTTGAAGAATTAAGAACTAGAGGGCATAGGTTTAGGGTGAGAAGGGAGAGATTTAATAGGAACCTGAGGGGCAACATTTTCACCCAGAGGGTGGTCAGTATATGGAATGAGTTGCCAGAGAAAGTAGTTGAGACAGGTACATTAACAACATTTAAAAGGAACTTTGACAGGTACATGGATAGGAAAGATTTATAGGGATATGGGTCAAACATAGGCAAATGGGACTAGTTTAGATGGGAATCTTTATTGGCATAGGCCAGTTGGGCTGAAGGGTCTGTTTCCATGTTGTTACGCTCTATAAGGAGGTACTTGGGGAGAGAATCGTAGTTTGTAAGTGTAACAACTCCAGGAGCTGCCTTCTGTACCCATTAACACCGAGCAAATCTGCAATCTAACATAAATCAATTGCACCAAAGTCCTGTTATAAGTAGAATAACAAGTGCTGTAAATGTCCAGCCATCCATTGACTGCACAGTGTAGCTCTGAGGGAGTGCTGTGCTATCAGAGTGCCATTTTTCATTTGAGGTGTAAACTGTCTTCACTCCCCTCCCCATGCCTATAAAAGATCCCCTAATTTGAAGAGTTGGTGATAGAGCTGACATTTATCTCTTAACCAATGTTATTACAGTAGAAGGTCTCTTATCCCAAAACCACTGAAATCTGACCTTCAAGAAGAAATACCAGTAATTACATTTTAAAGTTTTGTTTCATAATATTGATTGCAAAACATCAAGCTGCACAAAAGCCCAATTTATCCTTAATCTGGAAACCCCATAGTCCCAAGATATTGAGACTGGAGATCTACTACTGTACCAACATAATGCCTAGTCATTATCATGCTACTGTTTACGAAATCTTGCTGTGCACATTGCTGTCCTGCTTTCTATGTTACAACAGTTGCTCCCCATTAAAGTGCACTGTTACTGGACAGGTGCTTTGGAAAGTCCTGCAGGTAAATGAAAGGTGATGTGTAAAAGGTGAGTCTGTCATTTATGTACAGAAACTATTTATTTACTCACTAAGAACAGTTGTTTCAAAAATAATTTGAAAACCAAAAATCTATAGCTGCTAGAAATCTGATGAAGTGTCCCAGACCTGAAATGTTAACTGTTCTCTTTTGCACAGATGTTGTCTGACCTGCTGAGTGTTTCCGGCACTTTGTTTTCAAAAATAATCTTTTGGGTGTCTCCAACACTTGCATGTAAAGATGTAATGCTTCATGAATGTAATTTCATTTCACTAAAGTTGGACAAAATATATCTTTTACACAGCTGTTGACTGTATCACCAGTGCATCAAAGGCTATGGACCAAGTGCTGGTAAATGGGATTAGTATAGATAGTACTTGATGGTTGGCATGGATGTGGTGGGCCGGAGGGCCAGTTTCTGTGCTCTGTGACTTGCTCACACACTGGTACTGCTGGACTCAGCAGAGTCCAGGACGAAGCTCAGTCATGTTGAGCTGAGAACTCATACTGCATCTGTCCCCTCAGTTTGGTGTGGCGATTGGGGAGTGTGAACATGTTTGGGCCTGTCAAGGACGGTCTGCTGCCAATGAGGTTCTGCAACACAAGTCCAATTCCCAGATTTACAGTGAACAAGGCAGCATTCATCGTCCATCCCTAATTGTCTTCGAGAAGGTGGGGGTGAGCCACTTTCTAGAGCCATTGGAGTCTTTCTGGTGAAGGTGCTCCAACTGTGCTGTTGGGGAGGGAGTTCCATCGTCACTGGGTCTAAACCATGAAGGAACAGCGATATATTCCCAAGTCAGGATGGTGACTTGGAGGGGAAGCTGTAGGTGGTGGTGCTCCCATGCACCTGTTGCCCTTGTCCTCCTTGGTGGTAGAGGTCAAGGGTTTGGGAGATGCTGTCGGAGCAGCCTGAGTGAGTAACTGCAGTGCATTTTGTGGACAGTTCACACTGCTGTCACTGTGTGCTGGTGGTGGAGAGAGTGAGTGTTTAGGGTGGTAGTTGGGAGTGCTATCAAGCAGACTGCTTTGTCCTGGCTGGTGTAGAGTTAAAACTGCAATTACACTGATTCTGCGCTGTACTGTGTTCCCTTTCCACAGGATCAGCGTGACCCCTCGATGTGGATTGTACTTCACTGAGCAGGGACTCCTCAAGAAGCATTGGTTGTGGCGAGATTACCAGTACCACATCCATGCACCACCCTATAACTCAATCAGCCTCAAATTAAACCCTTACATCAGTGTCCAGGTCATTTCACGAGACCAGATTTACACCACATTCAAAACAAAGACAAGGAGCATACGATTTAATATGGGAGCAAAACTGGTAGTAAGTGTCTGAGTGAATTAATAGAGTAAAAATATTGCTCTGTTGCCTGTCTGGTGTCTGCTGGGACTTGTAATGTGATCCTGTCACAGTGGAACAAACACTCAGCTTAACAGAGACAGACTGCTGCCCTTAAGCTGGATCTAATATCTGAGCTGGAGGTTTGCACGGGTCCAAGACGAGCCTCGTTGATCAGATAAATAGATGTCATTGATTAATCATGCACAAACTTTATAAATGCAGCATTTACAAATATTGTGATTTGAAAATGATGCCCTTAGTACACAGCAATAATTTTGTTGCTTCCTAAGTGTTTAATGATGCAACTTTCACTTTGATCTGTAGACTGAATCCAGCACCCCATGCAGGAGGCTCCCTCACCAGGAATCCTGGTTGCTGAGTTTTGCTCCTGCTGGTGGTCACTTTCCTGCCATTAGGTGCAGCCCAGGTGCTATTGATTTTTAAATAGTGCAGGGGTTAAACTCTGTGTTCCTAAGTTTTCCTCTCCCTTTGTCTTCTCCTCAATGCAGCTGAGGGACCTTGAACAGTCTCACGCAGCACAGTCGGGCAGCACAGAGGCAGAGAAATACATCAATAAAGCAAAACAGAAAATCCACATGCTCCTTGAACAGATGAAACAGCTTTGAATGGATCTGCATCTTTAGCAGCTGACGTAGCCACGTTCTCGCATTGCATCAGTGGAGTCGGAAGGTGGGAGCCAAAATTCCAGCACCCCTACTGTTAAACTAAAGGGACTATTTATAAGCAAACCCTTTCTTAACCTGAAAACCTTGACTGGAAGTTAATCCAAAGCAGTGTGAAGACATGGTTAGTAAGTTCAGAAACAGGTTTATTATCACTGACATATGTCGTGAAATTTGTTGTTGTGGCAGCAGTACAATGCAAGACATAGATGTAAACATTACTACAAATTACAAAAATAACTAAATAGGGCAAAAGAGGAATAACAAGGTAATGTTCCGATGGCAGAGGGGAAGAAGCTGTTCCTAAAACATTGAGTGTGGGTATTCAGGCTCCTGTACCTCCTCCCAGATGGTAGTAACGAAGAGGGCATGTCCTGGGCGGTGAGGGTCCTCAATGATGGATACCACCTTCTTGAAGCACCACCTCTTGAAGATGTCCTCGATGGCAGGGAGGATTACGCCTGTGATGGAACTGGCTGAGTCTACAAGCCTCTGCAACCTCTTTCTATCCTGCACATTAGAGCCTCCATAGCAGGCGGTAATGCAACCAGTCAGAATGTTCCCCATCGTACATCTGTAGAAATTTGCAAGTCTTTGACATACCAAATCTCCTCAAACTCCTGATGAAGTAGTTTACAGATGACATTCAAATAGGTGGTGCCATTAACTGTGAAAATGGTTATCAGGATTTACAGAGGAATCTTGATCAGTTGGGTAAGTGGGCTGAGGAATGGCAAATGGAGTACGTGGTTCCCTGAAAGTGGAAGCACAGGTAGACAGGGTGGTGAAGAAGATTTTTGGCATGCAGGCCTTCATCAGGCAGGGCAGTGAGTATAGAAGTTGGGATGTTACAGTTGTACAAGATGTTAGTGAGGCCGCATTTGGAATATTGTGTTCAGTTTTGGTCGACCTATAGGAAAGATGTCATTAAGCTGGAAAGAGTGCAGAGGAGATTTAGGAGGGTGTTGCCGGAACTTGAGGGACTGAGTTATGGAGAGAGGTTGCATAGGTTAGGACTTGCGTAGGAGAATGAGGAGTGATCTTATTGAGGTGTATAAAATCATGAGGGATATATATAGTCAAATGTGCACAGTCTTTTTCCCAGGGTTGGGGAATCAAGAACTTGAGGGGCATAGTTTTAAGGTGAGAGGGGAGAGATTTGATAGGAACCTGAAGGGCAACTTTTTTGCCCAGCGAGTGGTCAGTATATGGAATGAGCTGCCAGAGAATGTAGTTGAGGCAGGTACACTTACAACATTTAAAATGAACTTGGACATGGATAGGAAAAGTTTACAGGGATATGGGCCAAACACTGGCACAACTGATCCATGCCGACCAAGATTCCCATCTACGCTAGTCCCATTTGCCAAAGGGCTTATTACTGTGCTGTATGAATCTATAGCATAGATAACGTGAATGATGACAGAGCCTAAAAATTGAGGGCTTAGATTTAGGGTGAGAGAAGAAAGATTTAAAAGGGATCTGAGGGGCAACTTTTTCCACACAGGGTGGTGGGTATGTGGAATGAGCTGCCAGAGAAAGTGGTAGAGGTAGGTACAATTACAATGTTTAAAAGGGATTTGGACAGATGTGGATAGGAAAGGGTTAAAGGGATATGGGCCAAACGGGGAAATGGTACTAGCTCAACTAGACAACTTGGTTGACATGGACGAGTTGGATTGAATGACCTGTTTCTGTGCTTTATAACTCTAAATAAAGGCCTCTAATAGCTATAAATTTGTAGCCTCTGGAGAGACGAGAAGAGGGCTACAAATATTAGTCTTAGTTTTAAAAATGTTCTTTGGAAATGTTTATGGACGCAAGCAAAGTGTGCAGAGTAAGGGCTGGAGTATTGATAGTTTGAAGATGTCTAGATGTATTGTGATTCTTTTCCAAAATACACGGACACTGGGCTCAATGAAGGAAAGATTGCATTATCATCAAGGAGATGTTGACTAAAAGATAACTGGAATCAGCCTATAGATGTCAAGGGGTGGGGTGACGGAGAGGAACCTGGAGATTTTTTTCCAGTAGATTACGTGGCTAATTGGACTGTTAGGCTGCATCCAATGCTTCAGGTACCAAGAGGGTAGGGCAGGCTTGATGAACTATCTAATAGTCTTTCAGCAAACTTATGACTTCTTATCTAGAGCCATAGAGTTATACGGCACAGAAACAGGCCCTTCAGCCCAACTGGTTCTTGCTGTCCAAGATGCCCCATTCAAGCTAGTCCCATTTACCAGCATTTGGCCCATAACCTTCCAAACCATGTGCCTGTCCAACTGTCTTTTAAAAGTTGTTATGTATCTGCCTCAACCACTCCCTCTGGCAGCTCATTCCACATAGATACCACCCTTTGTATATAAAAAAAAATTGTCCCTCAAGTTCCTATTCAATCTTTCCCCTCTTACCTTAAACCTATGCCCTCTGGTTCTTGATTCCCCAACCCTGGGAGAAAGACTCTGTTCATTGATCATATCTATGCCCCTCATGGTTTTATACACATCTACAAGTTCACCTGTTTCCTAGGCTCCAGGGAATAAAATCCTAGCCTGTCCAAAATCCTAGCCTCCCCTATAACTGTCCCTCAAGTCCTGGCAACATCCTTGTAAATCTTTTCTGCCCTCTTTCCAGTTTAGTAACAACCTTCCTATAGCAGAGCAACCAAAACTGAACACAATACTCCAAGTGCAGCCTCACCAGCGTTGTGTACAACTGCACCATGACCTCCCAAATTTTATACTCAGTGCCGTGACTTATGAAGGCCAGTGTGCCAAAAGCTTTCCTCACCACCCTTCTACCCGTGGCTCTACTTTCAGTGAACCATGTACTCCTACACCACCACCCAGGGCCCTGCTGTTCACTGTGAAAGTCCTACCTGGATTTGACTTTCCAAAACGCAACATCTCGCACTTACCCAAATTAAACTCCATTTGTCAGTCCTTGGCCCACTTACTCAGCTGATCAAGATCCCTCTGTAATTTTTGATAACCTCCTTCATTGTCCACTATACCTGCTATTTTGTGTCATCTGCAAACTTACTAACTGTACCTTGTACATTGTATCCAACATTATTGTTTGTATACATGACAAACAACAATGGGCCCAGCACCGATCCCTGAGGCACACCACTAGTCACAGGCCTCCAGTCCGAGAAACAACCTTCCACCAACACACTCTGCTTTCTACTATCAGGTCCAATTGTGTATCCAATCTAACATTCCAGAGCAGCCTACCATGTGGAACCTATCAAAGGCCTTACTGAAGTCCATATAAACCATGTCTACCACCCTGTCGTCATTGACTTCCTTGGTCACTTCATACCTTTTAAGACATCCAGCAACACCTCTAATGCAGACTATCCCCAAGACCTCCCTGTCTACTTTTCCTAGTTCCGAAGTCTTCATGTCTTTCTCCATGGTAAAGACAGGAGAAGTATTCATTATCCTTAACTTTCTTTGCCCCCTTTTTGTCCTCCTGATTACCTTGAGTACACTCCTGCATCCTCCAGGGATTTGCTCAATCCCAGCTGCTTGTACCTGACCCATACCTCCTTTTTCCTGGCCCTCAATATCCCTTATCATCCACGTTCCCTGCCCTTGCCCAGCCTTACCCTTCACTAACAGAAACATACAGACCTTGAGCTCTCATTATCTCACCTTTAAAAACCTCCCACTTGCCTGTGGTCCCTTTGCCCACAAACAACCTACTCCAATCAACCTTTATGCTGGCTGTTCAATCTGTACTGAATCTACACTGACTGTTTTCCAAGATCCCTGTCTGGAAGTACTGTGATAAACCTGGGGAGATTTAATCTGGCTTTATACTTACAGACTCTTAAGTTGGAGGTAGCAACATTCAGGAAGATGTACATTCAATTCTTGATTGACCAGAATTGATGAAAAGTTCTACCTGGCATACTATGTTTTTAAAGCAATTTTTAAAATAGGCTATGATTTGACAAAGCAGTCCTTTACAGACAATATCAACTCAATGGCACAACTTGCATCATCTGCTTTCTTCACAAGAATCCTGTACTCTTGACAGTCTGTGGAGTAGGAACAACACCCCCAGGGGGCCAGATCACATCCCCACCCTAACAACTTGCAGTGAAAATTGATGGCAAAGGACTAATGATGGCCTTATAAGGAATAAACTGGGCATAGAATGGACAATCACAAAGGGATCAGGTTGTGTCAATTGATTGTCATTGGCATTTTGTATTATAAAATGGGGGTTCGGGGACATACCTGGGCAATTTTGCAAAGAAGCTAGAGAGGTCCTTATCAATCTGTACAGATGGGGTGAGGTGCATGGGGTGTGCAAGATTGTTAGAGACGAAAGCTGCAACAGTGTATGGTATTTATTATAATTCGTAAATTATTTCCTTGATACAATACCATAATTATTTTGCAGTTCCTTGTATTATCTTACATTACATTATTTGCAGCATTTTACATTATATTGATGGTGTTAGTTTCAATAAAGTTTTAAAGAGCTCTGCATTATGCTGCTTTGAATCTGTCTAGCTTTACCTCACTGATGGGTTTGGAGCCAAATACAGATAATGGGTCTCAGGGTGGACCACCTACACAATGATAAATACAAGTTACATTTGGCCCACTCTGATGGTTATAGCCCCTCAAGCAGAGCTGCTTCTAATCTCATTTTTACTCAGTCTTTTTACTCCCCCCCCCCCCCCAACATTTGCCCAATTATCTTTTAAATGATGCCTGTCCTTTCACTCTTTCCTTCCTTCCCCAGACTCTGTGCCTGCTTAAAATGTTTTACGTCTCAGGAATTTTCCATTTTAGATGAAGGATTTGGCACAAGTACGTTGTTTCTCTGTCCGCTGCAACTGCCTGAGCTGCTGAGTGTTTCTAGCATTTACAACAACTGCAGAATTTTGCCTTGTACTGATGGGTATAAACAAGTGCAGAGCTCGCAACGTATTGCAAGGTGCAGGAAACTAACGATTTTTGAGGATTCTCTTGGACTCCATCAACTCAGGCAGATACCACTTGGTGCTAGCAGTGGTTATCATATTGGAGGTAAAATGTGACCACTGTTCAAGTCCCGCTCCAGGGCAGATATTCCTATGCTAAACAACCTGATGCACTGTTAGGTTAACAGTTTTTCAGGTGAGACCTCAAACCAAGCCTTGCCCATTCTTCAAGTGGAATTAAAGGAACCCCTTGCTCTTCTCCGCAAGGTGTATTCTCTCTCAAGGCAAGGCCAATACTTATCTCCCAACCAATAGCATTAAAACAATTTCATCTGACTTTTTCTTCCCTGTTTGCGGGATCTAGCTTTGCACAAATGTGTTTTCAGCACACCAACTGTGGCTTCTTCACTAGTGCTTTGGGATATGTGGAGGTTGTGAGAGGTAAATTATTGCAATTCTTTCAATCAAATCCTTCAATAACTTCAACAACTGCAGCATCACTGTATTGCAACCCACCCAATGATAGAGTGGGCCTGTACCCCAGTGAGGCTACCATCCCTACAACAGTATGCATCCTACAGAGCTCCATAATACTTTCACAGATTGTGGTTATATTTTCACTTTAGTTTTATAGCAATAAATTCAAATCTGAAATGAAAAAGTCAACAAATCTGAAGACTGAGAAAGATTCTGTGGAGACTCAAAATAGATCCAGTCCCAAATGTAATTTACTTGGAAGTTTTGATTTGTTATCCTGGGCTCAGTGTAAAACACATTACCCATCAACAAAGACAGACTGGAGACTCAAGGAGCCAAATGCACAGAAGATACTGAAGACAAATTATCTGTAGGGGCAGGAAAAACTCAAAACATGGGAGCTCACCATGATAATTGCTGCATGTTTAAGATCAGACACATTTGCATGGAACGCTGGATGAAACAGTCAACTAGGTAAATATGACCAATGTGATCAGCAATATATACATTTTTAAATTCAGAGGCTATCCAAAGGCAAAATAAACCAGTATTTGTAAAGGGACAGACTTTATTGCTTTACTCTTAGCAGCCTGTTACAGTCCTCTCACGCCTGATTTACACTTTGCTGCCCACAATAATCCTTTATTCTACCTACAATTTTCCCGCTACTCCCCCCCCCCCCCACAACATTCCTCTCATTCACTATATGCTGATGCTCAGAAGTCCATGCTAAAGAGTTTATTTTAAGCAGTTGTTAGGGGAGCTCAGTGACTGTGGATACTAAATGCATGGGCATGTGTGGGGAGATTAAATCGCAGGGCTACAGGGAAGTCGGGGGAACAGGACTGACAGGGTTGCTCTGCTGGGCATGTGTGGGGAGATTAAATCGCAGGGCTACAGGGAAGTCGGGGGAACAGGACTGATAGGGTTGCTCTGCTGGGCATGTGTGGGGAGATTAAATCGCAGGGCTACAGGGAAGTCGGGGGAACAGGACTGATAGGGTTGCTCTGCTAGGCATTAGTTTGGACCCGATGGGCTCCTTCAGTTTTGCAGGATGATATATCCATTCTGAGTCTCAGGCTGGAATCTTCAGTGCAGTTAATAGAAGGTAGGAAGTGAAGTACTTACAGCAGCAGCACTGAGGCTTCACAAACTAAGGTTTAATTTCCACAATGTCTCCCAAATTTCGTGCTGAATCTGTTTCCACAGCAACACAACTGACACACACCATTGTTGGTGTACCATTTCTTCCAGCGTGATCCCAGGCACACTTTCCTGGCTCAGCAGGGCAAGGCTGGGCATCCTCAGTGCAACAGCCAAGCGCACTCACAAAACGGCTCCGACTGGGGCCTGCGCCTGGTGTCAAAGATGTTGCTGAAGTTGAACATTTACGAATAGCTCTAATGTACACAAACATTCAAACACCTAGGAACTACTAGAAAAACAGAACATTTAGATTTAAAAAATTAAAACATTAAAAACACAGACTTGAACGCAATCACATTTAAGCCAAATTGCAGCTAAATCAAATAAAATGGTTGACTTACCATTTCCCTGGCAGCCATCACCTTCCCCAGATGGTTTCAGTGGAATTGTTGTAAACCTGGTGCAAGCCCAACAGTGGAGCTTCAGCGCCACTGGCTGTCCCTACCCTGGACCAGCAAACTTCCCAGCAGATTTCACAGTGCTAGTGCTGGGTTTCAGTAACTCCCTAAAGAACGTGTGCAAGTCCAGTGGCAGCGTCGGCGACTGGGTGGAAGTTCTGGCCTGTTTTCCACTAATCAGCTTGTTGTGCAATTTAGGATAATGTCAAAATCAGAGAGGAAGTTCTTGAAAACATTTTATTAAAACTATCAGATTGCATTGAGAAACTGGGGACAAGCATGTTTATATTATTAATCTCTATGTACATACAATTTACATTATATAAACCCTTTAAAACACCCAAAAATAATCAGAATCAGTGAATTGGGTTCTTGTTAGTTGTATCCGTCTCTGAAATAGACTACTGTAAGCATCAACTCGGAGTCGAAACTAAAAAAAATGCTTCTAAAGTATAAAATGCAGATATACCCTTTATAATAACTGTTAACTCTTGCCCACAATTATTTACACAATAGTAAAATGTCATTTTGTTCCATACAAGGAAACCAACTATGTACATCGTGCATTTCCCCCTAATTATCTTATAGAGAAAATCATTGTTATTTAACAACATATACATTCATGTTACAGGACGTGTTTCAATGCAAGCTATTTTAAAAATGCAACCTGCAAACTTTTTGGACAACCATTAAAATAAAACATGGATAGATTTTTAATCCCACAGAATGTAATATTCGGCAACTAAGTAGATGATTTCTAGAATTAATCACTCTTGTGTTAAAGTTAAGTTAGAATGTTTTAAACCCCAAGAGAGTAACTCATGTCAACATAGGACTTTGGGCTCGGAAGGGAAAGAGAAACCTTGGCATTCTGCTTACCCATCACAGAGCACAGATGAACAATGTCCTTCCTGGTGTCTGCCTATCGCACAGATGAACAATGTTCTTCCTGGTGTCTGCCTATTGTACAGAACTCCCAGTAAGGAAATGGAGAGTTTCATGAAGGACCTTATTGCAAAGCTAATTGAAAGCTAACATTTCAATTCCAAAGCCTTTCACCGAATCCAATTTCCAACTGTGACAGCCTCCCCAATGCGTAACAGATTTATCATTTTCCAATTGAGCATCTTAAGATGACAATTATTTATCTGTGTGGATGATTGGTAAGTATGACAAATGATTCTTCATAAATCATTTATACATTACTGGCCCAATTAACATGGGAGGTCTAGGTTTAAAACTGAATGCAAAATGGGACAAATGAAACCAGGTAGTAAACTAATTTGGTACTTTCATTTCAGAATTGGCAGTATGAAATTAATCTTTGATTGAGAGAGCAGTTGATAACATCAAGCTTAATACCTTAA
This sequence comes from Pristis pectinata, assembly GCF_009764475.1. Classification (NCBI taxonomy): domain Eukaryota; kingdom Metazoa; phylum Chordata; class Chondrichthyes; order Rhinopristiformes; family Pristidae; genus Pristis; species Pristis pectinata. The sequence goes on along the minus strand of NC_067408.1, from coordinate 64,753,748 downwards.
GGCAACTCCTCATTTAGCTTGCTGCAGTGATAAGGGAGCTGCAACTGATTTGTCCATGAAAATACACAAAGGAAAGAATTTTTAGGCCATGAGGAGAGGGGGTTGGGGTGTAGGTCTTGTTCTTAGATAGAACTGGTATAACTCTACAGGATAAAAAGTCCAATTTTGTGTTATGACCATTGTGATTCTCATTCCAATTTACTCATCGACTCTACCACAGTCCATTCTCAATTGGTTAGTGTTAAATCAGTTAATGTTAAAATGCTTACCAAACAATCTTCAAAGTTCAAATTACTGCGGTTTAAGAGCAAAGTGAGACTTGCTGCATTTGGATATTTATAGAACAAATATTTGCATCTGGGAGTGTGTTTTCTACACTATTACAATTTATCCCTATGGAAAACTTCCACAGTGAGTGATCTTTGTGCCAATTGATGCTACAGCTTCTGTATTTTACTGTGACTTATACTGTTAGCTACACTGTAATAATCAATGAAAAGATAGTGCATAGATTACCAAGAAAACCATATTCCCCTAGTGAGTGTATGTAGTTTCAGCTTGGTCCACAAGGGTGAGAAATTTGCATCAAACTCATGCAGAACAGTGAAAATGGAACTAAGTTTAAACCAACCAATTAGCACTGGTTTGGTAAGTGAGTAAAAGATGTTGTGGCAGCTATGAAGTACACATCACAAGAATTACACTGCCTGATCTCATCTGCAAACCACCTCTGGAGCACCACTGTTAAATCTGTTGCCCAGAAACATGCAGCATGTTGGGACTCTTTTGGAACTTGGGCTAACCCCATCTATTGTGGCTCAAAGGTCCTTTAGTGATACAAGTCCATGCAGTTTCAATCCAGTTGCTAACTTGGTGTCTCTGTCAATGATACTCCAAAGGCTGGGCAATGGGAAGGGTCATTTGTAGGGGTCTACTTGAGTAGTTGGGGTTGGGGTTGAGGCTGAGGCATAGTAGCAGGAACTTTACTCTGTACCACTCTGTGCTGCTGTTTGATATTGTACAGGGTGTCTGAGATGGGAGGAGTTACATTCGCTAACACTAACATCCCTCAGCAAAAAATGAGCTGCTGGAGGAACTCAGTAGAGGGAAATGGACAGCTGACATTTTGGGTTTGATCTGAAACGTTGACTGTCCATTACCCTCCACAGATGCTGCCTGACCCACTGAATTCCTTCAGCAGCTCGTGTGTTGCTCCAGATTCCAGCACCTGCAGTCTCTTGTCTCCCCACCAACATCCCTCACCCTGAAAAGCAAAGAGAACTACAACAAAAAAACAAGTTTATATTGTGGATTACACAAGACTAACACAAAGGATAAAGGGAGAGTCAAGCTGAACTTCCCTCTGGTATAATACACATTTCAATGTTCCCTTTAATACCACATCATTCATTTATGCAACTTCTACAGCCAGCGTTATGTCAGTATCAAATTCAATGTTTCCTCAGTTTAATGTACAAATTATAGCCTATAGAAAATATACAAATACACACACACACCAGTCAAAAAACCAAAGACCTTTCAGACTTTGAGAAATGAGAAGCTCCTTTAGGAAACCCCAGCCTTTCAGTGTTGAAGCAGAGTCTTTGGTAGGCACGTCAGACATTAGAGAACTGACTGTACACGGGGTGGCCCTTGACCCAAAATTATGAATAAGTGACCTTCCATTCACGACCAGCCCTGGGTTTTGAGGAGATGAATAGGTAAATGGTGGCATGTCAAATTCTTCACCAAACACCCATAACTTTTACACACAGTTGTGCAGTGGCTACAGATTATAGTCAGTGATCCACAAAATTCTCTTCAGCCAACTGCTTCACTCCAAGTGCCTTCCGTCACTCAGTGCTTCCCTCGACCAGTTAATGCCCAGTTTTAGGTGTCAGACATATCCCCATTTTCTCTCCACTGTGTGACAATGATCCTAATTGGAAGCTGACAACAACAGGTTTACCTGCAAGAAGAGGGTGAAAAGTTGAGACCAGTTTGAAAAGACATGAATTAAAAATTGCCCACAAGTTTCTGACATTGCCAATTCAAACTAATCTGGATGAGGGGTGGAAATGAGTTCTAGTAACCTATACATCTTGAACTGCAAGAGAGCATCATCAACTGCTCCATGTCTGACCACCATCATTCCATGTATTTGAGTGAAATGACCCACTACCTGTAAAGAGAATCAATGCCCTGGGGAAGTGAGGGTACAGACAGGGAGAATACTCAGGTCTCCTTCCTCTCAAAATATATCACACTGGAGTTAAGAGCCAGCTTCTCTACTTTGACTGAGATTAAACACAGGAAGAATGTACCTTTAGCTCAAGTCACACCACCCAAAGCCTTGTCCTCGAGGGTTGTGTGTAATTTGATACATTCCTCCTTCATTTTAATTAAATATAAAATTGTAACATTTGGACCTTACACATAGGCATCCATCTGTTGGCTTGAGTGGCCTATTCCTGTGCTGTACATTCTACAAAATTCAACATACTGGTAGTTCTGCCATAACACAATAGTAATGTTCCTAAGAAACCTTGCCTTCTAAAAAGTTGTGTTATAGCAGAACAGGCAACATTGCCTTCAAAGCACAGATTCAAACAGATTTTCCCAATCACGGTTATGCTTTAACCCACATAATGCAAATAGTGCTCCCTAATCCATTAATCATGTTATAATGGATGTGTGTTATGGAAACACGTGTTACATAACAGGACTATCCATATTTCAAAAAAAAGGTTTTTGAAACAAATGAGATGTAAAGCCCTAACACTCGGTGGCAAACTTCAGCTCAAGCCAACTCATCCCTGTTGCAGGGGACGGGGAGATGGATTGACTTTACACAGGGTGTTTAGAATCTTTAAAAGGAAGCTTTTATGACTAATTTTGTGGCAAAATATTTCCATCTCAGGTTCTCAGATTTCACCCACTCCACAGAAAACATAAAGGGGTGCTGTGAGTTTGAACTATTTCTTAGCAGGTTACTAAGTTCTTGGAGCTGCATCTGGTGAAATAGTTACAGGAGAATTAAATGGCCAGTTTACACACACACAAAACGCCCTGCACTTCACGTGGTAATAATGCTGCAATGTTATGAAACAGATTAACATAGAGCAATGGTGCAGGAGGATCAGCCAACATTTATAACGTCTACACTGGCTCAGGCCAGGAAGTTCAGGACTGAAACAATAGCCCCAGTCCCTTTAACTGAATAAACCACGCTATAAATTCTGTGTTCATCAAGTCTTTGGTTCATACGTCTTTTAGTAATCTGGGGGGCGTGGGGGAAGGGGTGAAGAAAAAGCAAAGCACGCTGAAACTGTGTTTAGGAAGAGGTTAACTGGAGTTGTGTTTCCAAAGATGGCATAGAACTCATCCTAGGAAATACCACTCAAACTTGTGTATAGGTGTTATACCTGGCTGCTGCTTACCTGGTCCATGGAAGGACAGGCTATAATCTGCAAATCTTCACCACTGAAGTCTTCCTGCAATACTCCTTGCAGCTTCTGGAATGTCTGTTGGATGTTGCTCTAAAGGGAAATCAATAGTTTTACGAACAGGAGACCACAGAGTAGTCTCACGATATTGAGAGTCAGTTTCATTATTAACTGTGACTCATCTCACAAACTAAATTACCGATAAAACAAATGACTCAGCACCAAATTAATTCAAGGTTCCTGTGCATCTTTGTCAATGTGGATTTCACGCAAGACAGTGTGTTACCTACCAACACCAAGCATTCCTAGGATAACACAGTAATTTAGTATCATACCCAAATGTGACCTTCCCACATGTTCGGGGGGGGGGGGGGGGGGGGGGGGGGGAAGAGAGGGGAGTGAATCATTCAAAAAAACATGGATAAAATATTCAAACAAAAAATTAAGTCTGATTACTTGCTATTACCTGCATGCATTTAGCTAAGATGCAGATTGCAGGGAGTTTAAAAATAGACACCTTGTTGGAATATGGTGCATTGCTAAGGCTGGTCATTAAAAAATAGTGAGTATTTGTTCAGCTTCTACTAATGGGGTGATTGGAATCGGTAAGAATTTGGATTCTCTCAGTATTACTGGATTTTATTTAAAAATACATTTTTTTTTCTCTGACCAAGAAGCAGAGTAGGCTTCAAGAAAAAAAATTTGCAGATGCTGGAAATCTGAAACAAAAACAGAAAATACTGGAAATATCAACAGTTCAGGCAACATCTGTGGAGAGAGACATGGAGTTAAGGTTTCAAGTCCAAGTCGCTTCATCACAACCTTGTCATTGATCTGAAACATGAGAAGAGAGAATGCAAGTGTGTGTTAAGTTGCAGAGAAGGGGAAGAGGTGGAGAGAACAATGGGAATGCCTGTGATAGGGTACACACATCAAGGTTATCCAGGTGACACAATGCGTTTGGAGCTGTCCTGCTGATAGATGAATGAGGGCAGTTAGAGGAAGAAACAAAAGAACGACGCAGGAACTGAGAGATGCAGATCAGCAGTTGCAGGAAATCTAAAACAAAAGAGAATGCTGGAAATAGGTAGATCAGATAACATCTGTGGAGAGATTAAAAACTAAGTTAAAGTAGATAGATGGATAACCTTACATCACAACTACCTACAAACAGGGAAGGCTGGTTTTCTGAAATTATTGAGTTCAGTATCAATTCCCAAGGGCTGCAGCGCACCAAGGCAAAATTTGAGGTGCTGTTCCTCCAGCGCACATTGGACTTCCTCGGAATAGTGAAGTCAGGCAAAGACAGAAATGTCAGAGTGGGAGTGGGGTAAACTGATAGGTAAGTGGAAGTAAAGGCTCTACTTTGAGGATTGTCGGCAAAGTGATCATCCAATCTACATTTGATTTTAGTAATATGGAGGCTACCATATTGTAAGCATTGAAGGAACACAGTGCAGTATGTTTGCTGCTTCACCTAAGACTGGGTCCATGAATAACAAGGAAGAAGATAAAAGAGCAAGTGTTGTATCTGATGGGGTTGCATGGGGGAAATGCTGTGAGAAGATAAGTGGCTGGTGGAGATGGAGGAGTGAAGCAGGAAGTTTCAAAGGGAATATGGTTCCCTCCGAGAGCATAAAGGGGAGGTGGGTGGGAAGATATGTCTGATTGTGGAATCGCGTTGAAGGCAGTGGAAGTTACGGAGAATGATTACTGACTGTGGAAGCTGGTAGAATGGAAGGCAAAGACAAGGGGAACACTCTCCTTGCTCTGGCTGGGAGAAGGGGGAAAGCATAAATGCAGAAAACGGAGGAGACACAATTGAGAGCCCGATCAACTCTGGTTGCGGAAAACGGAAACTATCTCAGAGGCACTGGTGTGTAAAATCACATCATTTGAACAGTAATGATGGGTAAACTGGGAAAATGGAATAGAGTTGTTACAGGAAGCAGAGTGGGGGAGAAATGCATTCAAGAAAGTTGTAGGTGTCTTGGACTGGGTGGATCTGTGCCTTGTGATTTCAGCTTTCTTCTCTACACTGGAAGACTGTTAACCATCCTAACTGCAATTGTCATTGTACCTCAGCCTCTTTTATGAGACGTGGATGTCGATGGGAAGGTAGACATTTTCCTGCCCGTCCTTCATTGCCCTCAAGACGTTTATGGTACTCTTAGTTCTGCAGGGTGGGAGTTCCAAGATTTAGACCCAGAAATGAAGGATCAGGGACCTATTTCTAAGTTGTTAAATGTGTGACTGGGAAAGAAACCTTAAGGAAGTGACTTTCCCCAGCCCCAGGTACACTTGTTACTATTGGTGAGAGGTTGTGCATCTGAGTGAAGTTGTTGGAGGAGCCCCAGGCAGGTAACCACAGCACAATTTGTAGCTGGTGTGCCTTGAGGGGAACTGCCAGCCAATCCCCAATGGATGAGCATCTCTTCCCAATCCCAACTGAGGTCAGCTGACTGAGCGGAGTTAACTCAAGGTCAAGATATTTTGTTTGCATCTAGGCCTGTTGATAAGTGATCAGTTAACTGGCTGTAACTGCAGATATGGTACAAGCTACATACAATTCAAATGTCAAAGATGCATTCAGCTCAAAAGGTGGACCCATCTTAACCTTAGCTTTGGACTACGTGTACATCATACAGTTTTAAAGGGTAGATCATAACTTACCCGTACAGGTTTAAATAGGATGAACTCTGTATCCTTATTGGACAAATACAAGGACAGACTTCTCAGAGTCACAGGGAGCTTTCCTTTGATAGTCTTGTATGTGGAAGCCACCAAATCATTGATTTTTGCTGAAATTTCATGGAAAAGAAACAGAAGTTTAATATTTCTATTGCAAGAAACAAGTATCTCCACTTTGAATACAAACTGAGCATACCTGTTTGATGAGGTGCAAACTCTCTTTGGACTGGCTTTCACATACTTTCTCATTTTAGAGATCCAATTTGTCCATCTGCATTGCACTAAACCACAATCTGGTCTCCATTTGTGCTTTATCCATCTGCCTAAACTCACGAGCACCCACACCACAAGGTTCTGGGTTCAGACCTCCTGCTTGGATTTGAGCACATAACTCTGGATGATGCAGTGGTGAGGGAACACTATATTATTGCCTTTACTGTCTTTCAGCTGTTCACCTGCTTAAATGAAATCATTCTGTTGTCATGTTTAGCACCCTCCTTCAATCAGAATGTGGCCACTCATTTACCGTTTGGGTAAGTGAAATCTAACAGTTGCGTTACCTACATAACAGCATCTATGCTCAGAGTCAGATAGATATAACACGGAATTGGGTCCTACAGCCCACTGAGTCTGCACTGACCATCAGCCACCCACTTACACTAATCTGACATTAGTCACAATTTTTTTTTATTCTTCCCACTTTCTCATCAACTTCCTTCAGATTCTACCACCCAGTTACAAATTAGGTGCAATTTGGTGATCAATTAACCTACCAACCCACACATCTTTGGGGTGTGGGAGGAAACCAGAGCACTCAAAGGAAACACACGCGGACACTGGGAGCAAGTGCAAACTCCACACAGACAGTGCCCAAGGTCAGGATTGAACCCGGGTCTCTGGTGCTGTGAGGCAGCAGCTCTACCAGCTGTGTCACTGTGCTGCTGGGGATGCTCTGAGGACTCGATAGTGTACTTGATTAATGAAAATTGGTTCTTTCCATCTTGTCTACAGTGCAGGTGGATTCAACCAACATGGAGGTGGAATCCCCTCAGAATCTGGACACCAGTAGACATTTGAAGGTCTCTTGTGATTAAGACTACCACCTCGCTGAATATCATTTCATAATGGGGAAATAAAGATCATCTTATTAAAACATAGCAATATACATGCCTTAAAATACCAAAAATAAAAAAAATCTCAAATAGAAATGGAGACAGCCATACGTTGAGCTGGAGCAGAAGGGAATCAAACATACCTGGCTGTGCCCAGGGCTGCTGTGCGAGGCTGTATTTCGGCCCTCCCTGATGACCCATGGTTTTTAGTGCTGACACCTACAGAGGAGGAATTCAGTGTCAGCAATGAAGGAGAACGGCACAAATAAAGTCAGTTGTGTTGGAATCATTACCCCTATTTTGTTCAAAAAATATAACTGCTGTTGAACTGTAACCATGTACAAGGTAAACCTGTTGCAAGAATTAGGTAAGGTAGTGAAATCAGAGGTCTTGCCCATTCAGCCATGCTGGCTCTTTGCAGCACAGTTAGTATTTTAGTTTAAAATTAGGTCTAATTCATAATTTAAAATATGTTTTAAATAATCCTTTAAATTATTTAGTTCTATCTGAACAGCTTTTAAATTTCTCCCTTGTTGATGTGTCCCTCAGGGAAGGAAATACAATGTTCTTACCTGATCTGGTCTCTATATGACTCCAGACCCATCAACGAGGTTGACTCTTAATTGCCTCCTTGGTTTAGAGGCAAGTAGGGATGGACAATTAGCACTGACCACATCAGTGATGTTCTCGTCCCATGAAGGGTCAAATAAAAAGCCTTTGATGGCAGCTTTCTGGTGTTGGGGCCTGAATGATATCTACCAGAAGCCTGCCTACTTCTTGGAGACCACTCTCCCTTGTGTGACACCACATGGGTTCATAGGATCAGCTCATTCAGCCCTCCTCCTCTGGGAAAGGAAAGCCTGGAAGGTAGGCAGCATAGATGGGTCTGGACAATGGGCTGGGCCCAGAACAATCCTGCCCAACAATGTGCATCAAAAAAAGCACTGGATCTCTGGGGAACATCTACCATCCTGTCTGAGAAACAACCTTTTTCTGCTTCTCTTGGCTCCCTGTCCTTAGGACAATTTCCTGTCCATGCCACCATGAACCCTCTTATGATGTGAGCCTCAATTTTACCAACCAGCTTCAACATGGGAATTTATAAAAATAGGCTTCTAAGGATCCAAACAGACGACTGCATTCCCTTCACTAACATTCTGTTCCCTCAATCAATAGATTCATTCAGGTCACTCAAATAAGGTTTGCCTTTAACAATCTGCGCTGACTCTCCTTTCTTAACTCTGATCTCCAAATGCTTTCTTCTCCCCTTGAATACAGTTTCTAAAAGATTACATCAAGGTTAAGCTGACTGACTGGGAGTTGCCTGGCATCTCCTTGTATCTTTTGTTGAAAGGTGTCACATTTGTCATTCTCCATACCTCTGGCAGCTCCCAGTACCTTTGGGTGGATTGGAATATTTCAACACACCTCTGATCTCTACCTCCACTTCCCTCAGCATACTTGGATGCAATCCATCTGGAGCAAATGACATTTTATTTAAACCAGCTTTACACCCCATCCATTTTCTCTACTACTTCCCATTCTACTGAGATTTTGGCTGCATCCTCTCTCTTGCTGAAGACCGACAAAGCATTTATAGTATTCCAGCTATGACTTCTGTCATTCCTCTGCCTCCCTTGAGGGAATATACCTCATCCTTACCCAAACCATTTCTTGAAGTCACCCATTGTTCTGTTACGGTTTTACTTATCAACCTTTGCTAACACTTTACACTGTTCAAATCCCTTCTCATCTCACTGAAGTTAGTCCTGCTCCAATCAAGAAATTATATTTTAGATCGGTCCTTCTCCTTCTAAATTATTAATCTAAACCTTATGATCCAAGGTTCAGAACCAGATCCTGCAACGCCTCCTTTGTTGGGCTGAAAACACATTGATTAAGGAACTTCTCCTGAACACCCTTTGGAAATTTCTATTCCTCTTGGCCTTGAATCAATGATTAACTACCTCAATGCTGGGGGAATTGAAGGCCCTGACATTACCAGCTCACATTTCTTGCACACCTTTAATTTCCCTGCTCCTCTATCTTCTGCTCTTTATGTGGTGACCATGGAATATGCGCAATAGTGTCTTTCTTGCTGACACCCAGTACTGTGCCACTTCCTTGGCCAGTTCCTCTGCTTCCACTCCTTTGTGTACCTTATCCCCCTTTTCCCCAACATTGTATGTGCAGGTGCCCAGACGCTTGTCAATTTAGTGTAGTGTAGTAATGAGAGTACTCAACCAGAAATCTAGAGGCTTGATCTAACTATGCAGGGAACAGGAAGGCTAGACCGGAGTGCACTGCAAGAGTCAAGTCTACAGGTAACAATAGTGTGGAGTTGGTTTTAGCAGGTGGTGACCTGGCCACATTAAAAGTGAACCCTTAGTGATAGGACAGGTGCATGGTTTGAAGCTCCTCTTATAGCTAAGTATGACAACAAGGTTGTAAGCAGTCTGATTCAGAACAAACAGGGAGAGGGCCGAGGCTAGTGTTTAAGGAACAGTGATGAGGAAAAAAAAGCATTTTCAAAGGTGGTCACCCCAATATTTGGAGGGAATTTCTGCTCGTCTAGTACAAGAAATGAGATAAGCAGTCTGACGATGTAGGAACCATGGTGGGCTCAACGGAGATTGTGCTGAGGCAGAACAGGTATGTGGAGATGGACACTATTTGTCGGTCATGCTAAAGAGCAGCAGCAGAAGAGAAACAGTACGGCACTAACATGTACTTTGTTGAAGCAAGAGGACGTAGGTCTCTGTATAACACAGGCTTAACAACCAACGCAAAGGGATGCCAATCTACTTATCACCCCTTTCATTTAGGCAAAGAATGTGTCAAATCTGCACTCAAGTTGTTTCCAAAACCAAGAGCTCTGACCAAATATTGTACTATAAAATGGCAAGGCGGCTTTCCATAGAATTAGCTGTGCCATAGTCACAGAGTTGTACAGCATAGAAGCAGACCCTTCAGTCCACTGCGTGTATCCCAACCATTATGTCTATCTTAACTAATCTCACCTGTCTGCATTAATTCCATATCTCTCTCTGCCCCCCTCATTCAAGTACCTGTCCAGATGCCTCTTAAATATTGTTACTGTTCCTGCCTCCACCACCTCCTCTGACAGCTCATTCCAGATACCAACTGCTTTTTGAGTGAAAAATTTACCCCTCAGATCCACTTTAAACCTCCCCCTTCTCAGCTTAAACCTATGGGCTCTAGTTTTAGACAACCCCTATCATGGGAAACAGACACTGGCTATCAACTTAACTATGCCTCTCATAATTTTATACACTTCTATCACGTCACCTCTCAGCCTCCTTCACTCCAGGGTAAACAGTCCCAGCCTATCTGATCTTTCCAGATAATTCAAGCTATATTGGTAAAGAAACTCATGTGGGCTTGGGGCAAGCTATCATCCTTTTCAATGGCCAAAGCTGAAACCTAGTCCTGTGGATCATTCTCAGTATCTAGGCTGGAAAAGCTATCTCCTCTATAATATTACAGGTGAATACATGGAAAACTCCATTCAGCGCACTTACACATATCAGCCTGAGATACAAACTATAGATTAAAATACAACTCTGCAGTTTCCTTACTTTGGTCATAAACTCTTCCAGGTGTCCTACAAAGAGCTTGGTTTGGTGCTGAATAAACTTCTCACAGGCAGACTTCAAATTACGGTCGACTTCCTTCTTCGAGTCTATGTAATGTTCCTTGATCTCTGGAGACCCCTAAAGAGAGACAAGAGGGATTATCCCTTCCTCACAGCAGTGGAAAACTAATGTGGCTATTGCTTGTTCAAGTACTTGCACTCTACTCTGCAAACAACCCAAGATGTAATGCACGCACTGAACCAATTTTAAACCGCCTGGATTATTCACGGATATCACACTTAATGATGAGAAAACCAACAGGGAGCTTTGCCACATACTTTCCTCGGTGATTCACAGTCTCAAGCACATTGCACAACACCACATTTCAGGCTCCCCTCTCACCAGTGGCTGCCAAGAATGCAGGACATACTTTGAGCCATACCTCAAGCAGGAATTCAAGGATGGAATTGTTGCTGCTCAACCTGAATAATCTGGGGACAGACCTGGGATTCAGCATTTTAAATGCTGCTTCTGTAACAGAAAATATTCAAATGTCAAACTGAGAAATAACATCAAGTTAAGCAATCAAGTGGCAAATAGAACAGGTCAAACGGGCTAACACACACAAAATGCTGAAGGAACCCAGCAGGTCAGGCAGTATCTATGGAGGGAAATAAACAGTCAACGTTTCAGGTTGAGACCCTTCGTCAGGAAAGGAAAAGGGCAAAAGCCAGAATAAGGAGGTCAGGGGAGGAGCACAGGCTGGCAGGTGACAGGTGAAAGGGGATGAAAGGGAGTGATGTGAGAAGCTGAGAGGTGGGGGGTGGAGGGGGGGGGGGGGGGGGAGGGAAAAGAATAAAATAGGGGCAGGGAAGAGAGGAGAGGTTACCGGAAATTAGAGAAATCAACATTGAAGCTGTCAGGTTGGAGACCACCAAGGCAGAATACGAGGTGTTGCTCCTCCAACCTGTGTTTGGCCTCAATGTGGCTAAAATGGGCTGCATGATCTTTAAAGGGCGAGAGGTAAACACAGCTTCACTCCCTGGGTTGAGCTTATTCATAAAGATCTACAGTATAATCTGAAGATTCCAAACTCCTGCCAATAAAGAGCAGATTAGAACATAGAACAGTACCACACAGTACGGTATGGCCCTTTGGCCCACGATGTTGTGCCAACCGATAGAAACACCTACTCCATGATCAATCTAACCCTTCCCTCCTACACAGCCCATAACCCTCCATTTTTCTTATATCCATGTGCCTATCTAAGAGTCTTTGAAATGTCCCTATTGTATGAGCCTCTACCACCACCCCCAGCAGTGTGTTTCAGGCACCCATCACTCTGTGTAAAAAAAAACCTACCTCTGACATCTCATCTAAACTTTCCTCCTCTGACCTTAAACTGATGTCCTCTGGTATTGGCTATTGCTGCCCTGGGGAAAAGGTGCTGGCTGTCCACTCTATGCCCCTCATAATCTTATACACTCCATCAAGTCACCTCTCATCCTGCGTCACTCCAAAGAGAAAAGCCCTAGCTCACTCAACCTTTCCTCATAAAACACGTTCTCTAATCCAGGCAGCATCCTGGTAAATCTCCTCTGCACTCTCTCTCTAAAGCTTCCAACATGCTTCCTATAAGGTGACCAGAACTGTGCACAATCTGTAAGTGTGGTCTAACCAGAGTTTTATAGAGCTGCAACATTACCTCATGGCTCTTGAACTCAATCCCCTGACTAATGAAGACAGCATGCCGCATGCCTTCTTAACCACCCTATCAACTTGCGCCGCAACTATGAGGGATCCATGGACTTGGACCCCAAGACCCCTCTGTTCCTCCACACTGCTAAGAATCCAGCCATTAACGCCATACTCTGCCTTCAAGTTCATTCTTTGAAAGTGTATCACTTCACTTTTCCGGATTGAACTCCACCTGCCACTTCTTTGCCACTCTGCATCCTGTCTATATCCCTACAAGATATAGACTATGAGAACCTTCTACACTATCCACAACACCTCCAACCTTCGTGTCATCTGTAAACTTACTAAATCATCTCTCCACTCCCTCATCCAAGTCATTTATAAAAATCCCAATGAGCAGGGGTGCCAGAACAGATCCCTGCAGAACACCACCAGTCACTGACCTCCAGGCAGAATACTCTCCATCTACTGCTGCCCTCTGCCTTCTGTGGACAAGCCAATTTCAAATCAACGCAGCGAACTTTCCATGGATCCCATGCCTCACGACTTTCTGGATGAGCCTACCAAGGGGAACCTTGTCAAACACCTCAATGAAGTCCATATACACCACATCCACTGCTCTACCTTCATCAATTTGTTATGTCACCTCTGCGAGAAACTCAATTAGGCTCGTGAGGCATGACCTGCCCCTCACAAAGTCATGCTGACAGTCCCTGATAAGACTATGCTTCTCCAAATGCTTGTAAATCCTGTCCCTAAGAATCGAATCCTCTCCAATAGCTTGCCCACCACTGACGTAAGACTCACTGGTCTATAATTCCCAGGATTATCCCTATTATCTTTCTTGAACAAGGGAACAACATTTGCCATCCTCCAATCCTCTGGTACCACTCCTCTGGCCAGGAAGAAGCTTAAGAAGGGACTTAGGAGAGCTAGAAGGGAACATAAGGCGGCCTTGGCAAGTAGAATTAAAGAAAACCCCAAGGCGTTCTACATGTATGTGAAGAACAGGAGGATGACTAGAGTGAGGGTAGGAATGCTGAGCAGGAATGCTTATGTTCCCTTCTAGCTCTCCTAAGTCCCTTCTTAAGCTCCTTCCTAGCTACCTTATAATTCTCAAGAGCCCTGCCTGATTTTTGATTCCTAAACCTTAAGTCTGCTTCCTTCTTCCTCTCATCAACCAAGGTTCCTTTACCCTACCATCCTTTCCCTGTCTCAGTGGGACAAACCCATCCAGAACACCATGTGTGTTCCTTAAACAGCCTCCACATTTCTGCTGTGCACTTCCCTGAGAGCATCTGCTCCCAATTTACGTTCCCAAGTTCCTGACTAATACCATTGTAATTAGCCCCCCGCCCCCTCACCAGTTAAAAACTTTCCCATATCGTCTGCTCCTTTCCTTGTCCATGGCTATGCTAAAGGTCAGGGGGTTGTGGTCACTATCTCTGAATATTGTTAAAACCTGCTTGTTCCTACCTATTAATTATAACAGAGATAAAATGATGGACACTGCGCCCACCAATTCCCCAGGAGAAGCTCCCAACACAAGGCCTGCTTAATCATGCCCATGGATGCACAGAAGGAGTTAAACATCATTACAGCTGCAGTATAGGTGGGATCAACAATGGAAACAAAATACAGTCAGGACTGTGTATCCATAAATTCAGAGCAGCTGGGGAGTAAGAAAAACCACCACAAATCTGCAACTATTAAAGTAACATCGTGCAAGGCTGGTAATGTCTATTATAGAACAGTGACAGCTCAAAATCTTGTTCAACAGAATGGAATAAAAGACAGAACACAGGGAGAGGTGGGAGTGAGGAGTGGGTGGAAGGTGACCCAACAGATTCCTGTTTTTATATTAGACAGCATGTCATTCAACCCATTAACTTCCTCCAATAGGAGGCCTTTCTTCATAACATCCCCCTCTCATCCTCCATGAGGGCTGACTTATCTTCCAGCTCTTTATTTTTCAGCTCTAATTAAAGTCAAAATGTTTTACAACCCCAAACAACATTCTCATGACAGCTGGCAAGGAACTAGCTGTGCATTCCCTACATTTTCTGCTGCAGTTGGAATCCCATTTTAACAGTCCCACAGTTGCTGGGCTGCATAAGTCTGGGTTGGAGTTTGTAGGATTACAAAGGGCAAAGAAGTTGTCAAATGCTACAGGGCAAGTTACAGCGTTCAGATAAAATAAACCTTGACATTTAGGAGAAAATCAACTGTGTGATCAGCTAAAGTACCAAATCAAATGCAGAGAGAAGCACAAAGAAGGTACAGCAGAGAAGACCATTCAGCCCACTTTGTGTTCACATTTCACTGAGTCCTTTGTTACTCTGGATTTAACACTATCAGCATTGTTTACCATTTCTTTCTCCATCCATATATCCAGCTTCCCCTTAATTCATAAGGTTAGTCTCATTAGCTCCTTGCAGTTGATGGCCGGTGGATACTCAGTAGACCATGCAGTATGTCTCTATGACTAGCACTCTATGTAGCCCCTTCCATATTTTACTACTCTGAGCAAAGCGGTTCTTCCAAGTTCCCTATTGAAGACTTTTTTAATTAAGGGGATCTGTCCATAACTCATAGGACGTGGCCATTTGGCCCATTGAGTCCATGCCAGCTCTCACCAGCCCCATCTCCCTCACATTTCCCTGTTACCCTTTCTCCTTCTTATGCCTGTCAACTCCTCACTGAATGTCCTGTCACTCACCTACATCAAGGTAATTTACCATAGTCAATTAACCTCCCAAGTGGAGCACCCTAATGGTAATAGGGAGAACATGCAAACTCCAGATAGATAGTATCTGATGTCAGGATTTAACCTCAGTTGTAGGAACAGTCAAGGAGTTCCCCTTTAAATTAAAAAGACATTAGGCTAGTCCTACAATCAGTAGTTACATTACAGCTGCACATCTTTAAGATGAGAAATTTAATAACGAAACTCCATAAATCCACATGTGGAGTGTTGCAAATTAACAAATAGCAGAGAATAATTCCTTGATTTCTGCTGATTGCACTCATTGTTTAATACTAATATTGTTTTATAAAATTTGTTGGCAATGATTTGTCAGCACCTGAATACAAGAAAAGGCCCTGTTCATTATCCGTATCCTCAAGCTAAAAGACTAGTGACACAAAGAAGCTCAAAGGGACTTTATATTTCAAACTGAAGCCAATCAAGGTGAAAAGCAAAGGCCCAGAGAGCAGGAGAATGAGAACGAGGACAAGATTCCCGCAGTTTGAGACTCCTAACGGAACAACTGCAAAGCTTGGTGAAGACTATTGCATGGCAGTTCTGTAAAATGGTGGAACAAAATGTGAAAGTTTACAACAGTGTGGAACATTATGAAAGAAAAAGGCAAACCATTTGGGAGGAGGGAGGAGGGAGGGAGCTGTAGGCAGGAAAGGTGGGTGAGCCAAAAGGAGAAAGAAGGGTTGGGATCAAGAAGGGAAAGTTGGGGGCAATGGGGTGCAGGGGAGAGCTAGGATTGTGTAACAGTAATTAGGATAGTCCACTTAGCATTGAAAAGTGTAAAAGAGTTGAGCTTTTTGTTTAGAAAACTGCAAAGCTTGCTTTGGCAAACAGGGAATTCTCTTATTCTCAAGGTTCTTTTATCCAGCACTGAGACCAAAAGCACAAATACACTAAGTAGGTTAAGGATCCAGCTGGCAAAAAGTAAAGGGAAGATATGGAGAAATAGTTGACACTTAAAACATAACTTTCAATAAATGGAGGGATACCCAGTGAATCAGCCTTTGTGAGGAGAGGAAGATAGGTGCAACAATGCCAGGAGTCCCTGAAGGAAACTCATCAATGTGAGCAAAGGAGGGAATTGTTTCAGATCCTGGCGTGGGCTTCAGATGTCTATAATTATGACAGATGACCTGCTAAGTTGGACAAGTGCAGAATTCCAGAGCTGTGTAATGGGTATTACCAGCGGACTGCTCTGTGAACACCTGGCATACAAGAACTCTCCAGCTGATGGCCAATTCAAGAGTTAACAGCACCTCCAGTTTCTTGGTGAGAAGGCAGCCTCAAGACTTGGATCTCAGTCCTGAGGAGAGGTCATTGGACAGGGTTGAAACTGCCCCTTGTAGTCTAATCTACGCGCACAGTCTTCTTTGGAGAATACTCTGACAATCTCATCAGATATAAACTGTTGCAAGTTAATTATTCTTCTTTGTAAAACAAATTTGAAATTTCGTACCTTGAGATAGTACCATTGACAGACTAGATGTTCAACAGGAAAACATTCACATGTTCTTAACTAACATTCCTTTAAAAATTAAAAATATTTCCCAAGGCTTCGAGTTTATTTATTTTGTTTTTCTTCAAAAGCATACAACCACCACCACGTGGAAGTTGCCCTCCAAGCCACACACCATCCTGACTTGGAAATATATTGCCACTGTTAAAGGGGCCAAATCATGGAACTACCTCCCTAACAGAGTTGTGAGTACACCCACACCTCAAGGACTGCAGTGGTTCAAGAAGGCAGCTCACCACCACCTTCACAACCAGGGATGGGCAATTTAATGCTGGCTCAGCCTGTGAAGCCCACTTCCCTTGAACGAATAAAAAGAGAGAATGCTGAGCTTCGATTACTTACCGCCACCAGCTCACCACCTCACTTGCTGGCTGGCACATAGATTTGCCCATGTAGCAACTGCACATATAATGAAGGAGCAAAACCATGAGTCAGCCAGCTAACAATACCACAAGGATATATTACCCTTCACCTGTATCTCAACTAGAAACACACCATGTAAAATGAAGAGCTTATTAATGTTCAGGTGCAATTCAGAAAAGTAGTTAGTTGATCTGGAAATGAACTGGAGCATTCAACACTGTAAAGACTAACAAAGCAAAGAGCAGACAGAAAAAACATATACAAAAATGGATTAGCATTCTTTCAAGGTGATAGTCAACAATTCAAATGGTTTTGCTCGACATGTAGTTACAGATTAGAATGTTAAGTAACTGCAGTTGAGAGCAGCCATAAATTAATTTGTGGACTTGGTGAAATTATTTCACATGCTCAAGCCCAGTTTCACTCTAAGGAGGAGTGACACCACCCCAAACCTACTGATAGGTTAAATTCAGGATCTCACACCCCTGCTGAAAGTGAATTGGCTTTCTGACCACTTTACCAGTGTTCACACACTGACAGCATAAAGCTAACCCAGGAAAAAAAACCTAAATTGTGTTATTACTTCAGCTGCTGCACATACAGGTATGAAGTGTCTATTGTAGACTCCAGACTTCTGGGTCTGTGAAGTAGTGCTCTTCAAGGGCTTCAGTCCACCTCCCTTGTGTAGTTTATGCGGATGGGAAACGGATTAAATCAGCAAGGCTGAACGGTCATATAAAAGCTGTGGTTCTGCTGGGCGCCAACCAGTGACTCTTGCCCATAACTGCTTTGTGCCAGTCTTATATAGCTGCCAGCCACTAGTCTTACACACTTAGTTCTGATGAAAGGTCTCGTACCTGAAAGGTTATCTGTTTCTCTCTGCCTGACCTGCTCAGTGTTTCCAGTATTTTGTTTTTACTTTTTTATATTGTTACTTTAGTTTAAATGCTATAAAAAAGCCACACTTTGCCTTTACCTTTGTAAGATTTTGTTGATATTAGAAGCACTGCCCATTGAAAGACAAAGGCATCCCATGGGAATGAATGGGAGAGCTAAGTAGAACAGAGGATTGTAAGAAATATTCCTTAATCTATGAATGTTAGATTTATCAAGTTGCATAATAATGCACGTTTTCCATTTACAAAGTTATTTCTTGCTATAATAAATATCGCACCACTCTCTGCTCATAAAAATACATCATCGAAAAACTAAACAAGCACTTTTCCCAGCCTTTGTGATTTGTAATTTCACTTTACAAAACACTTTCCGGGAACACATTCCCTTTGCACAGCGAGGAAAGGCTGCAGGGGGCATGGCACTATCGCACAAACCAGCCTTGAAACTAATCCTTTGTCACCACCTGGTGGTGTAACTACAACACTGCAACATGGAAAACTGAAGTGATGAGCATCCCTTTTCCAAAGAACTCAGCATCAGGCAGTCAGCTACAAGTAATCCATGCTCTGATCAATAATGGACATATTCTGGATTTGCACAGCTATTCGGAGCAATCATTCCTAACGCACAACAGTGTCAGATACGTTCAGAGGCTACACTCTTCCCCTCACATCCGACCGTACTTCCAAGTTGAAGACAAATCTTTGGTCCTTGCCCAGTTAACAAGAGCAAGTGAAGTAGCCATCCAAGATGATTTAGTGTGCTATAGCTGCAAGAAAGTC